>NC_133515.1:87896250-89255000 GCF_049354715.1 Callithrix jacchus
CCCACTGCTGGTGCGCGGTTGGGCGGTGAGAGGCGGCGCTAGGAGGTTGCTGGGCGGCTGCGCCTGGTGCTTCGCGCAGATCTGACCCAAGTGGCCTGCGGTGGCCTCCCGCCCTCCCCCACCTCCTGCTTCCCCTCTGCGGTTCCTGGCGGTGCAGCCCAGACACGCGGCTTCCCCCAGCTGCCATCTTGGTGTGGGGCATCTCCAGCACCCTCAGTTTCTTCCCCTGGGGCTCCCCAAGTCCCGCAGCCTGGCCAGAGTCCCTCACGCACTCGCAGTCTCACACACAGGACAGCCACTCTGCAGTGACATTCTGCTCTGTCGCACTACAGCCATTCACAGTGACCTCCACCTGCAGGATGGCACTGGCCGTCCTGACACCCCACACTGTCACATGGCTTTCAGCTGCTCAGTGGTAGCATTGCACACACATGCAGCTTTCTGCAGTGTCACTCTGTATATCATACAGTCCCTGCCACAGAGTCCTCGTACACTAAATAATTTGCTCATCACCCTCTGTGTACCAGGCACTCCATACAGACTTCCCATGTTACTGTCCCTATCTTCATTGGATATAGGTTGTCTACTAGAGTCGTGGCTTTCAACCTTGACTGCAGATCAGAATCATCTGGGATTTTTAAAACTACCAGTGCCCAGCCCCTACCCCCCATACAGTTGGTCTGGAGAGGAGCCTAGGTATCAATATCCCATAAAGCTTTCACAAGTCATCAGGGCTTAATGGGGTCCACAGAAGGGAAGTACTGGTGCCATGGGAGCACTGCTGGGGTGCCTGGACTTCACAGGAGGGTGTTCTAGCAGAGGAGACAGCATAGGCAAAAGCCTGGAGGTGAAGGATGTCTTAAGGGAGCAGACAGAAATGTGGTGTGGCTAGAGCATGTGGGTGGCCAAGGACCAGCTTGTGAGCAGCTGCAGTTTATCCTAGGGCCAATGGAAAGCCATCCAAGGGTTTTAAGAAGGGAAGGGTGACATGAGTTATGTTTTAGGAGAATCAGTTGCTCAGAGAATAGATTGGAAGAGGAGGAAAGTAGGAGCAGACAGCCATTGGGAGACTGCTAACAGAACCCCAGGCTCAAAAGATGCTGCCTTGTATGGAGGATACCCAGGAGAGGAGTGAACATCTTCAAGATCGGCGGCAGAATTGATAGGACCTGGTAGTAGGTTGGACGTAGGGGGTGGAGTAACATGGATGATCCCCAGGTTTCTGATTGCACAGATATAAAGAGTCCGTCCTTGGGATAGCGAAACAGAGGAGAGGAAGGTTTGAAGAGGAAGATGATGCATTTAGATACAGGCATGTAGAGAGAGGTTGGGGTGTTGGTAGGTGTTTTAACTATGTTTTCTCAGGTTCCGTATTTGTCTATTTGGCATCCATAAATCACAGGACCAGCCTAATGTCCAAAGTTGTTTACATCTTCCCTGCAATCCAGAGCTCATACTCTGAGCCACGTCCTTTCTCTAACTTTCACACTCCAAGGCAGTATCTCCTCTGCCCTAAATCAACTCAGGACCAGGTAACTAGGACCAGTCCTTGGGCCCCAGAGTGCTCTGGAGTTATCCAAACTAGCCAGTCCCAAACTGCTTCTCCTGTCTTGCCTGTGCAAACCCCAGTAAAAGCCTGTACCTTCCCCTCCCTCCTTTCTGCCTCCTGAGTGACACTGGCACTTCCTCCCGTGACTATGCCTCTTGTTTCTAGAGGAACTGTGAATAACATTAAGCTTTTCTTTCAATGGCACTGACCTCTTCATGTCCTCACTCAGCCACCTTTATAAATTAAGACTCAGGCACAAATTAGTAGGATATTCAATGCCCAAAGTGGCCTGGGGCTTAGAGGTTGGAGCTGGAGATTTGGTAGTCATTGGCATTTGGATGGTGTGTTAGTTGGCAGCTTTGCTGTAAGAAAGTACTTCAAACTGGGTGTCTTAAACCAGGGGTCTCCAACCCCTTGGCCTGCAAATTGGTACTGACCCATGACGTGTTAGGAACCAGGTGGCACAGCAGGAGGTGAGCAGGGTAAATGGGCATTATTGCTTGAGATCAGTGGTGGAATTCGATTCTCATAGGAACACCAAACCCTATTGTGAACTGCACAGGAGAAGGATCTAGGTGTGTGCTGCTTATTAGAATCGAATGCGTGATGACCTGAGGTGGAAGTTTCATCCCCAAATCATCGCCCCAACCCCCAATCCTTCCGATCTGTGGAAAGACTGTCTTCTCTGAGGCCAGGCACTGTGGCTCACACCTGTAATCCCGGCACTTTGAGAGGCTGGTGCAGGTGTATCACCTAAGGTCAGGAGTTTGAGACCAGCCTGGTCAACATGGTGGAAACTTGTCTCTACTAGGAAAAATACAAAAAAAAAAAAAAAAAATTAGCTGAACCTGGTGGTACACACCTGTAATCCCAGCTACTCAGGAGGCTGAGGCAGCAGAATCACTTGAACCCCGGAGCCAGAGGTTGCAGTGAGCTGAGATGGCACCACTGCACTCCAGCCAGGGAGACAGAGTGAGACTCCATCTCAAAAAAAAAAAAGATTGTCTTCTCTGAAACTGATCCCTGGTGCCAAAAAGGTTGGGGACCACTGTCTTTTTTTTCCCTTCTTTTGTACATCTCTTTCTTGAATTATGGGACCAATATCTTAAACAACAGAAATTTCTTGTCTCACACTTCTGGAGACTAGAAGTCAAGATCGAAATATCAGCAGGGTGGGTTCGTTCTGGGAGCTGTGAGGAATGATCTGTTCCATGCCTCTCCCCTGGCTTCTGGTGTTCTGCTGGAAATCTTTGGCTCTCCCTGCCTGGTGGAAGCATCACCCTGATCTCCATCTTCATCTTCACAAACATCTTAGAGTATATATGCTGCTATGACAAAATACCACAGGCTGGATAATTTATAAAAAAACAGAAAATATTTATTCCTTTCAGTTCTGGAGACTGGGAGGTCCAAGATCCAGGCACTGGCAGGTTTGGTGTCTGTGAAGGTCTGTTCCTCAGAGATGATGCATCTGGGTTTCCTCGCATGATGGAAGGAACAGAAAGGCAAGAGAGCAAGAGGGGTGAACGCTCTCAGAAACCTCTTTTATAAGGGCGTTAATCTATTCATGAGGGAAGAGCCTTCATGACTTAATCATGTCCCAAAAGGCCCTACTTCTTTTTGTTTTTTTCAGAGGCAGGATACCTCTGTCACCAAGGTTGGAGTGCAGTGTCGGGATCACAGCTCACTGTAACCTCAAATTCCTGGACTCAAGGGAACTGCCTTCCCTGGCCTCCAAACTAGCTAGGACTACAGGCATGCACCACCATGCCTGACAAATTTTTATTTATTTATTTTTTGTAGCGAGATGGTCTCAATATGTTGCCCAGACTGATCACAAACTCCTGGCCTCAAGAGATCCTCTTACTTCAGCCTCCCAAAGTATTGGGGTTACAGGTGTGAGCCCCTGTGCCCGCTTCCTCCTCCTAATACCACCACAATGGGGACTTCGTCTCAGCACATGAATTTGGGGGAATATTCAGGCCACAGCAATGTTTTTCCTACCTGTGTGTGTCCACATTCCCTCTTTTGATATGAATACCAGTTGTATTGATTAGGGGCCACCCTACTCCAATATGACTTCATCTTCATGAATCACATCTACAATAACCCTATTTCCAAATAAGATCACAGTCTGAGGTATTGGAAGTTAGGACTTCAACATATAACTTTATGAAGGACATTGAGTCAATGCAGGATAGATAGTGATGGCAGCTAAGTGAGCAGATGAGCACATGAGCAGATGGAGAGTGAGGAGAGGGCCCTGAGGAACTCTGTCGCTGAAGAAAACGGAGACCTTTATGAAATGACCAGAGAAGTAGGAGAGGTCTTGCTGCAACCAGCGGAATCCATGATGTAAAGAGGCAGTGACTAGCGGTGTTCACCACTGGAGGACAGGATGACAGTGGGCTTGTCTCGGTGATGAATTCTGTGACGAGTGTCACAAACAACTCAGGAAGAGTTCACCCTGACACCACAATACATATGCCTCTAATACTCTGCACTGCCACACATTGGCCATACCCTGAAGCCCACACTGTCACACCTATGCACAGTCACTCAAAATATCCCCTACCGTGTCACAAATTCCTCATACACACAGCCACACACGCCAGCCACAACCACACATGCTAACAGTAAGTTAGATTCTATTTTGTCTCATACATCTGGGTCCCTCAGGCAGAGAAACTAGCAACCAAAGCATGATCACAGTTAAACATACTTCTCATGCACACTGGCCTCACTGTCTCTCAGTCTGTCTGTCTCTATAGGTGTACCGTTTGTGATGAACACACGCACACACTCAGCCTCACCATATGTCTCACACACACCCACATGTGTGCACACAGGCACACACACATCCACACACACGCACGCTCACACACTCACAATGTCATACGCGTGTGCACATGCGCACTCGCACACACGCAGTCACAAACACACAAGCACACCCACGCACAAGCACACAAGCGCACTCACGCTCACACACGGACTCGCACACGCCCACATGCGCACTCAAGCACTCGCACACACGCGCACTCACACGCACTCACACGCACACGCGCGCGCTCAGCCCCTCCCGCCGCGGGCGCGGGGAGGGCGCTGGTGGAGCTGCGGAAGGCCAAGTCCGGCGGGCGGACGGGCGGGGCGGCGGCTGGCACTGGCTCCGCACTCTGCCCGGCCGGGGCGGCGGCTCCAGCTGGAAGGGCGACGTGGAGCGGCCACGTGGAGCGGCCCGGGGGAGGCTGGCGGCGGGAGGCGAGGCGCGGGCGGTGCAGCAGCCGGGAGCGCCCTCCGAGCTGGACCCTCAGCGCCGCGCGGCGCCGCAGCAGGTGGGTGGGACCCCGCCCCGGCCGGCCGTAGACCCGAGCCCATCACCGCCAGCCACCCGGAGCTGCGCGAGGGAGGTGGCTTCCCGCCTCTGGTGCAGATCCTGAGAGGGCAGCCCCTCCGCATCCCCTGCGGCTGAGACATGGCGGGAGCGGTGGCCCTCATCCTTCGGTTCCCTGAGGGCAGGTGGAGGAAGGGATTGGAGAGCGACCCTGAGGCCCCTTGGTGTAACGTGGGGGCTTCACAGTTCCCCAGGCGCTTCCCCCAGCCCCGCACACGGTTCCAACAGCCCTGGGGGAGGGACAGCTGGTGGGAGCCTCCCCCTATCCGACTGGGAAGAAATGGAGCGCTGAGGAGAGCCTGAGGCTGTCATCTCCCTGGAAGTGGCGGGAGGTGGGGGGCAGCTCCTGGGTATGGGCTCCTGTAGCCCTGTAGCCACTGGCTCCTTTCTTGAGGGATGGGTGCTGGGAGGCACAGGGGCACCAGAGGGATAAATTAAGGGAGAGGATTCCACTCCAAATTTTAACTTCCGGACAATTAGACTCCACAGGAGATGGAAGTGCCAGCCTGTGAGGTGCTAGATTTCCTGTCCTGGAATGATTCAAGCAGAGACCATTTGACAGGGTTGCTGTGGAATAAATTTTTGCACTGGATGGGAAGTTACCCAAGATAATCCTGCAAGGCCCCTGCCACAGCCCAGGGGTTCTGAAATACCCAAGCAGCACCTGCTTGGTGCCAGCCGCCTACCCTAGGTTTTCTCATTGCAGCCTCCGCAAACCTTTAGGAGACAGATACTGTTACCTTTGTTTTTAAAATGCAGATCCCAGGGCTCAGAGAGGTTAAGACCGCTGCCTAGGTCCCACAGTGAGCAGTGTCAGAGGCAGGATTTGATCAGAAGTCTAACCTTCAGGGCGTGCTCTCCTCTCATGCACTGGTGCAAAGGCTTGAAGAACAGTGGGGCCAGAGGGTCACTGTGAATGTGTGAGTGTGTGCGGGTGGGACATAACTTTATTAAATTACATGGCAACTGTTAACAGTTGTGGTGGCTTTCATGTGTTTATTAGGGTAATTATGTTCATGCACATTATAGTTATAGAAAATGGTTAGGGACGTTTTTATTTGACAGGCAGTGGTTCAATAACTTCAATAACTGTTTTATTTCTCTCACTTATAAAAGCATTTGTTAATGTCTAAGAAATGCCTAAGTGTGAACACATAACATTAACCTCATTACACATTACATGAGGTGCCTTAGCCTTTCCTTAAACATTGAGGTGGGTTACTTGTACTAAAATGTCACAGTTGCAAGCATTATTTAAGAGAATATTGGCTGAGCACAGTGGCTCATGCCTGTAATCGCAGCACTTTGGGAGGCTGAGGTGGGCAGATCACCTGAACTCAGGAGTTCAAGACCAGCCTGGCCAACATAGCAAAACCCCATCTCTACTAAAAATTAAAAAAGTAGTGGGGCATGGTAGCGCATGCCTGTAATCCCAGCTACTCAGGAGGCTGAGGCAGGAAAATCACTTGAACTCAGGAGGTGGAGGTTATGGTGAGCCAAGATTGCACCACTGCACTCCAGCCTGGGTAGCAGAGTAAGATTCTATTTCAAGAAAAAAGAAAAGAAAAGCATATACTGAAAGTCCACATCATTTACTTTTTTTCTCTTTCTCTTTTTCTGAGACAGAGTCTTGCTCTATCACCCAGGTTGGAGTGCAGTGGCACAATCATGGCTCACTGCAGCCTCCACCTCCTGGGTTCAAGCAATTCTCAGCCTCCCTCGTAGCTGGGATTACAGGTATGTGCCACCATGCCTGGCTAATTTTTATATTTTTAGTAGAGATGGGTTTCACCATGTTTGTCAGGCTGGTCTTGAACTCCTGACCTCAGGTGATCCATCCACCTTGGCTTCCTAAAGTGCTGGGATTGCAGGCATAAGCCACTGCACCTGGTCTTTTTTCTTTCTTTCTTTCTTTTTTTTTTTTTTTTGATGGCATCTTGCTGTCATGCAGGCTGGAGTGCAGTGGTGTAATTATAGCTCACTGCAGCCTTGAACTCCTGGGCTCAAGTGATCCTCTTGCATCAGCCTCCCAAGTAGCTGGGATCATAGATATGAGACACCATATTGTCTAATTAAAAAACAATTTTTTTTTTTTGGTAGAGATGGGGTCTCATTCTGCTACCCAGGCTAGTCTTGAATTCCTGGCTTCAAGCAATCCTTTTGCCTTGGCCTTGCAAAGTGCTGGGATTATAGGCGTGAGCCATTGTACTCACCTCAATCACTTGCATTTCTGAGGTGGACTACAACTGAATGTGAAGGTTGTCAGGAGGGCTCAGGACATTCCAGATTGAGGATGGAACAGGTTGGGCAAAAGCACTGAAAAATGAAAGTGGAAAGTAATTTAGGAGACTCCAGTAACAGAAGTTATTTGAAGCAGAATGTTATCACTATCATAATGCAGCACTGGAAGATGAGTCAACAGTAATTTGATAACTGATTGTAGAAGGCCTTGAATGCCCAGGTGAAGATTCTGGATGCTAATCGAATTAGGGAGCCATTAAAGATTCTAGAGCAGTAGAATTCTAGGAAAGGAAGATTTCTTTGATGTGGGTATGGAGGGTTCTTTAAGTGGAGAAGATACTAGAGACAAGGATAACGCTAAAAGGCTTCTATATGAGTTTGTGCAAGAAGTGATTCATTGCCCATTTAATATTCACTGTGACACTGTGAGGTAAATATTATCTCCGGTATGCAGATAAGATCACTGAAGTTTAGTGAGAATAATTAATTTACCCAAGGTCACAGGGACAGTCAGTGGTGGAGCATGGGTTTGAAACTAGGTCTGGCTGGTTTCAAAGCTCTGTTTTCTGTCCATTGAACATACTGAAGAGTTACATATATGAAGGGTGCATAGGACCATGAGGAGGAGATTGATTGTAATTCAGGGGTACGGCTCAGGACCGGGTTGATAATTTGCAGGGCTTGGTGCAAAAATGATGGAGAGTTTCAAGATGGTGACAACAGAACGTTAGCCTAAGCACAGGGCCCCTCTGAGAGCGGAGGCCTTGTGACGCACAGGTCGCATACCTGTGAAGCCAACCCTTACATGGTTGGTCTTCCAATTACTATGATAGTTTAACAAACCACCTCAAAATGTAGTGGCTTAAAAGGATGATAGGCCAGGCATGGTAGCTCCTGCCTATAATCCCACTGCTTTGGAAAGCAGAGGCAGGAGGATTGCTTGAGCCCAGGAGTTTCAGATCAGCCTGAGCAACATTGTGAGATCCTGTCTAAAAAAAAGATAACATTGATGTTGACTTTGTACGAGTGAGGTCTGGGCAGGGCTGTGGAGACAAGGCACATTTCTACTGCATTCAGTGTTGGCTGGGGCGGTTCAGAGGCTGGGGATCGGAATCATCTGGAGCTTTGCTCTCTCACCTGTCTGGTTATTGGGCTGGGAAGATTTGAGTTGGAGGCTTCTCAGGCATCTGCTTCTGGGTGGGTTCTCCATATGGTCTCTTCCGTAGGGTGGGTTCAGGGATGCCAGGCTCCTTCCATGGTGGCTCAGGCTTCCAGAGGCGCATGTCTGTGTGTCATGCGGGACATGCATTCAGGTTCTCCATCTGAATGGAGAGGGAAGAACCAGAACCAGGCATAACTAGGTCACTTTTATGATCCGGACTTGGAAGTCATGTAAGCATCATTTCAGCAACTCATTAGAAGCCAGTCACTAAGTCCAGATCATACACAAGAGGAGGCGAGTTAGATTCCAGGTTTTGTGGGAAGGAATGTCAAAGAATGTGTAGACATGTTTTTAAAGCCACCACATCCTGCCTAATGAGAGAGAGGATGAGTGTATCTGAGAGGTGCTTTCCCTTTATGTCTGA
Organism: Callithrix jacchus; assembly: GCF_049354715.1. Lineage (NCBI taxonomy): Eukaryota > Metazoa > Chordata > Mammalia > Primates > Cebidae > Callithrix > Callithrix jacchus. The sequence goes on from NC_133515.1 coordinate 87,905,018, forward strand.
ATGGCCCCCCCCAGAGTCATCCTTTGGTGTTCACAGACATCCTTCTTTAAAAGGCACCTGCTAGTGTGTAATAACTCATGAGGCCTGGATAACAATTTTGACAGCTCTGAGGGATTTAAATTACTCCAGTGCCTCCTGTCAGCCTGGGTCCCAGCAGTAAACAGATGGGGAGGAGAAAGCAATTTGAGAGGAGCCAGGTGGGAAGGGGGTGTGTGAAACCACTGTGGAGCCGGGCAGACAAACTCTTGAAAGGAAAAAGGCCTTATTGTAGATCAGGCACCACACTTTACACATCTTGTCTCATTAATTAAATCCTCACCAGAGCCCTGCCAGAGGTGCGCTCGTCAGCCCCGCATTGCAGATGGAGAACCTGAAGCACAGAAAAGCCGCAAAGCTAGGGAGCTGCAGAGCCCAGGTTTGAACATAGGCAGCGTGAGGTCAGGGCCCATACCCCCCAACTTTGGGCCGTACCACCTATTCCACAGCAATTCTGTTTTGCTTTTTTAACATTTGTATCTTTTCCTACTTATCTATTTACAGTCTTTAGGGGCATAAAAAGTAATTCGACCTTACGCGGTCAGCTTACTGATAAGAGTGCCTCACAAATGGCAGGTGTTCAATAAATATTAAAGAAATAAATGTTTATCCTTATTCTACAAACTTATATCTCACTTGCCTTCCCTAGGGATGCTTGCCCTCCGGTCTTTGTCATGTGGCAGCTGCTGGTGCTTTCCATGGTATCCTCTGTGACACCCAGGCAGGGGGACCAGAACTTCTAGTATTCTCTTTCTGGTCAACTAGCTCTCTCAGCTGTTAGACACCCCTCCTTCCACCTTAGAGACTGGAACCCTCAGCTGACATCAGCCCCCTTATTCAAACCAGCAGCACACTGGATACAAAGAGCTGGGCAAGGCAGCCCTCTGCCTATTCACCCAGACCCTCCTTCAGCCAATGCTTCCTGACTTCTCAGGCACCCTGTGGGCAGGGCCTTCTCTCTAACCTTCCTGGAAAGAAGGCACACATCTCTGCAGCTCCTGGACCTCATTCAGTACTTATGGGGTTTCTAGGGAGATTTCCATCTTTTTTTTTTTTTTTCCCAGGCTGGAGGGCAATGGCACAATCTTAGCTCACCGCAGCCTCTGCTTCCTGGGTTCAAGCAATCCTCCTGCCTTGGCCTCCTGAGTAGCTGGGATTACAGGCATGTACCACCATGCCCAGCTAATTTTGGATTTGTAGTAGAAATGGGACTTCTCCATGTTGGTCAGGCTGGTCTCGAACTTCCGACCTCAGGTGATCCGCCCACCTTGGCCTCCCAAAGTGCTGGGATTACAGGCGTGAGCCACTGTGCCAGGCCAAGATTTCTGTCTTCAACTCTCTGGTGAGGCCCAGGTGGTGGGGAGCCCCACCCTTCTGGGGACCCAGGAAGCCTCCACAGGCTAGCTGCATTTCCTCCAATCTTCTGTCACTTGTCTCCTCAAACTTGATTTATAGTATCTTTCATGATACAGAAGTTTAAACTTTTGATATACTCAAATCGCTCATTTTTTCCTTTTAATCTTTGAGATTACTTATATTTAATGGTTTGATCGCATAATATGGTTTGTTTAGCCATTGCCTAAATATTAGACAGTCAGGGTACTTACATTTCTTTGACTAATATTAATAACACAGCTATAAATATCTTTGTAATTTCTTTTTCATTTCTGTTCTTTTAAGTAATCTTCAAGACGATATTGTTGGGTCAGAGTTTCAGGCAATTAATACACATTTCTAGACTGCTCTCTAAAGGCATTTCAGGTTTATAGTTGCAGAAGCAGTAAAGGTTAATACTCACTGATTCACTATCCTCAGTGATTGTAAGACTAGCAAAGCTTGTTATTTCTTTTTGCATCAGTTTTGTTAAGTTTTTCTAAGAAATTGGCCACATCTTCTAAGTTTTCAAATTTTTACTGTTTCTTTAGTTATGTCCCTATTTTCATTCTTAATATCATTTGTGCCTTTTCTATTTGTTCTTTTTTTTTTTTTTTTTTTTGGTCTTTGGTGTTTTTTTTGTTTTGTTTTTGTTGTTGTTCTTTTTTGAGACAGAGTTTCGCTCTTGTTGCCCAGGCGGGAGTGCAATGGTGCGATCTCGGCTCACTGCGGCCTCCGCCTCCCGGGTTCAAGCTATTCTCCTGCCTCAGCCTCCTGAGTAGCTGGAATGACAGGCATGCACCACCACGCCCAGCTAATTTTGTATTTTTAGTAGAGACAGGGTTTCTCCATGTTGGTCAGGCTGGTCTCAAACTCCCGACCTCAGGTGATCTCCCTGCCTCGGCCTCCCAAAGTGCTGAGATTACAGGCACGAGCCACCACACCCAGCTATATAAATAAATATATATATATATATATATATTTTAATTTTACTAGTCTTTTTAATTTTTTTTATTTGAGACGGAGTTTCGCTCTTGTTACCCAGGCTGGAGTGCAGTGGCGTGATCTCGGCTCACCTGCAACCTCTGCCTCCTGGGTTCAGGCAATTCTCCTGCCTCAGCCTCCCGAGTAGTTGGGATTACAGGCACGCGCCACCATGCCCAGCTAATTTTTTGTATTTTTAGTAGAGACGGGGTTTCACCATGTTGACCAGAATGGTCTCGATCTGTTGACCTCGTGATCCACCTGCCTCGACCTCCCAAAGTGCTGGGATTACAGGCGTGAGCCACCGCCTGGCTAATTTTACTAGTCTTTTTAAAGAAACAACCCTTGTTTGGCTCTGTTGCTCCTCTTTATTGTGTTTTTAATTTATGCTATTATTTCATTTATTTTCATTTCTGTAAGTGTAGTCTGTTTGACTAGTGCCTTTTTTTGTTTTTTGTTTTTGGGGGTTTTTTTGTATTTTTGTAGAGATAGTATCTGGCTCTCTCACGGAGGCTGAGTGCAGTGGTGCAGTCGCAGTTTACTACTGCCTCAATCTCCCAGGTTCAAATGTTCCCTCCACCTCAACCTCCCCAGTAGCTGGGACTACAGATGTATGCCACCACACCCAGCTCATTTTTTTTTTTAATTATTTTTGGTAGAGACAGGGTGTCACTATGTTGCCCAGGCTGGTCTCAAACTCCTGGGCTCAAGTGATCCTCCCACCTCGGTCTCCTGAAGTGCTGGAATTATAGGCATGAGCCACGCACCCAGCCTTTACTTTTTATTGCTTCTTTTTCCTTTTTTCCTGCTTTTATTTAATCTTCTTCCTCCTTTCCTGCCTTTGAGTTCATTTTTTAAAATTCTATTTTTTTTTTCCTACTGGTTTGAGGCTGTCCATTCCAGTTCTAATTTTTTAGTGATTATCCTTAAAATTTTAACATGCATATTTAACAAAGTTAATCAATATGTCTACTCTTTTCCCAAACAACCATCTTTGCCTTACATGTTATTGTCCAATATTGTAGCTCAGACCAGCGTTTTTGCCTCATATATTAACATAATTGTCATTGTTTAACAGTCTATGTTTATTTAGATTTAGCTACATATTTTATGATTTATTTGCTCCCCATGTTTTCTTGCATTTTAAACCTTTTTATTTATTTATTTTAAGACAGGGTCTTGCTCTGTTGCCCAGGCTAGATTACAGTGGTGCAATCACAGCTCACTGCAGCCTTCACCGGCTGGGCTCGAGCGATCCTCCCAACCTCACCTTCCTGAGTAGCTCTCACTACAGGCACACGCCATCATACCTGGGTAATTTTTTCCTAATTTTTGTAGAAAATTAGGTCTCACTATATTGCCCAGGTGTATCTTGAACTCCTGGGCTCAGGAGATCCTCCCACCTCAGCCTCCCAAAGTGCTGGGATTACAGTTATGAACCCATACCCAGCCAAATTTCCTTTAATGAAGGAATGTTGGTGGTAAATTCTCTAAGTTGTTTATCTTAAATTGTTTTTACAAGGCGGGAGGATTGCTTGAACCTAATACAAACCTGGGCAACAAAGTGAGACCCCATCTCTACCAAAAAAAAAAAAAAAAAAAAAAAAACAGCTGGGCAGGCAGGGGTGGGAGAATTGCTATGATCATGCCACAAATTCCAGCCTGGGCAACAGAACACAGTGAGACCCTGTCTCTAAATAAATAAATAAATACTTTTACTTCACCTCATTTTGCAAGGTAACTGTGCTGAGAATAGATTCTAGAATATCAATTTTCTCTCCTCTCTGAGCACATTAAAATACTATATTACTGTATTTGGGCATCACTGCTGGTATCGACAAATCAGCTATCAGTCTAATTTCTTTTCCTATGAAATGAATTGTCTTTTCTTTCTGACTGCTTTTACAATTTTTTCTTTTTCTTGAATGTTCTATTTCAGAACAATAGGTCTAGGTGAATATTTCTGTTTATTATTATTATTATTTTGAGACGGAGTTTCACTCTTATTACGTAGGCTGGAGTGCAATGGCGCGATCTTGGCTCACCGCAACCTCTGCCTCCTGGGTTCAAGCAATTCTCCTGCCTCAGCCTCCCAAGTAGCTGGGACTACAGGTGTGCCCCACCATGCTTGGCTAATTTTTTGTATGTTTAGTAGAGACGGGGTTTCACCATGTTGACCAGGATGGTCTCAATCTCTTGACCTCGTCATCCACCCGCCTCGTCCTCCCAAAGTGCTGGGATTACAGGCGTGAACCATCACGCCCAGCCAAGTCTGTTTATTATTTAATCTGCATTGAATTTTCGGGCTTCCTGGATCGGCATTTTCCAGTGTTTTGCAACGTACTGGAAAAGTATCAGCTATTATTTCTTCAAATACTGCTTCTTTCCAGTTGTAGCTCTTATCTCCTCCATCCTCTATGCCACTTAACTTTTGTTTTATATTTTCTATATCTTTGACTTAATGAACTGCACTCTGACTTTTCTTTCTTTCTTTTTTTACTCCCAATATTACATTAGTAATGCACCCTGGATAATTTATTCAGATCTATTTTCTAGTTCATTAACTCTCATATCAGTTGTGTCTAATCAATTTAACTCACTCATTGTATTTTTATTTTTATTTATTTTTGAGACAGAGTATCGCTCTGTCGCCCAGGTCGGAGTGCAGTGGCACCGTCTTGGCTCACTTCATTCAACCTCCGCCTCCCAGGTTCAAGCGACTCTCCTGCCTCAGCCTCCTGAGTAGCTGGAATTACAGGCGCATGCCACCATGCCCAGCTAATTTTTGTATTTTTAGTAGAGACAGGGTTTCACCATGTTGGTCAGGCTGGTCTCGAACTCCAGAACTCATGATCCGCCTGCCTTGGTCTTCCAAAGTAGTGGGATTACAGGCATGAGTCACTATGCCCAGCCTTCCTTGTATGTTTATAACATTTTTGTCTTTGAGTTCTTATTTCTGGGAACTTTACCTGTGGAAATTCTTTGAGGCCTGGATTAGAGTTGAGTTCCTCCAGAGATGTATGTTTTCCTCTGGCAGTCATCTGGGGACGCCATCAACCAGGTTGCACTTCAAAATACATTACCTACTTTAGATGTTCTGATCCATACAGGTAGCATTGATAATTCAGGCTTCAAACCCACATTAGAGGCCAGGTGCGGTAGTTCATGCCTATAATCCCAGCACTTTGGAAGGCTGAGGTGGGAGGATCACCTGAGCTCAGGAGTTCAAGAACAGCCTGGCCAACATGGTGAAACACTGTCTACTATAAATACAAAAAATTAGCCGGTGTAGTAGTGCATGCCTGGTGGGCACCTATAATCCCAGCTACTTGGGAGGCTGAGGCAGGAGAATCATTTGAACCTGGGAGGCGGAAGTTGCAGTGAGCTGAGATCACGCACAGCACTCCAGCCTGGGGACAGAGTGAGTGAGACTCCATCTCAAAAAAACAAAAACAGGCCAGGCTCAGTGGCTTATGACTGTAATCCCAGCACTTTGAGAGGCCGAGGCGGGCAGATCACGAGGTCAAGAGATTGAGACCAGCCTGGCCAACATGGTGAAACCCCATCTCTACTGAAACTACAAAACTTAGCTGGGCATGGTGGCATGTGCCTGTAATCCCAGCTACTCAGGAGGCTGAGGCTTGAACCCAGGAGGCGAAGGTTGCAGTGAGCTGAGATTGTGTCACTGCACTCCAGCCTGGCAACAGAGAGAGACTCTGTTCCCTCCTCCCCCCGCCCAAAAGAAAAAGAAAAAGAAAAGCCCACATTAGATCAGCCTTGTTACAAATTGTCAGGGAAATTTTTTTCCCCGTCTACCCAGCACCAAAGCCAAGAAAGGCAAAATTCTTTTCTGCCCTTCTTCACAGCAAATTTACTTTGTGTTCACGTTCAGGGTGTAGGTGTTTGGAATCTCAGCTTTACGTAGGGAATCTCCTGTTAGTCTCTTCATATCAGGTGGGCCCAGGCATCATCTCTGGTCTCCTTTACTCCACAAGCACTCTGACAGATAGCTCAAGTTCACCTGGTTTGGTTTGGCAGATACTCCTAGGGCAAAAGCTGATGTCAAAGCTCACTTCCCCCAGATTACTGTTTTCACTGCACATCTGTACTGTTGAAAATTTCCTGCCAACCCAGTGGTTTTGAAAAGATACTTTCTATTTTTATCCAGCTTTGTGGTTACTTTCATTGGGACATTTACTATTACACTCCCAGAAGTGGAAGTCTGAATGTTTTTCTAGTCCACCCTTTTTCTGGGCTGTGTCCCTTTGAGGGTTTCATGTTGATATAGAGATCTCAGTTCCAATTGCCTACCTTGAATGGGACCAGGACCTTGTTTTCTCTTCCAGGTACAATGACCAAAATTCTAGGATTTATCTTGCCAGCTAATATTGGTGGACACCTTTAGGACAGCTGTGGCTTCAGCATCTTTTTGGCCACTGGGGGTTATAGACACTAAAAAATTATGTATACTCACTTTATCTGTTGGGGCCAGTTGTATGCACAGGAAAATGAAGACAGGACCGGGAGCGGTGGCTCGTGCCTGTAATCCCAGCACTTTGGGAGGCTGAGGTGGGCAGATCACCTGAGGTCAGGAGTTCGAGACCAACCTGGCCAACATGATGAAACCCCAACTCTACTAAAAATACAAAAACTAGCTGAGTGTGGTGGTGGCCGCCTGTAATCTCAGCTACTCGGGAGGTTGAGGCAAGAGAATTGCTAGAACCTGGGAGGCGGAGGTTGCAGTAAGCCAAGATCATGTCATTGCACTCTAGCCTGGGCGACAAGAGTGAAACTCTGTCTCAAAAAAAAAAAAAAAACAAAGACAGGCCAGGTGCAATGGCTCACACCTGTAATCTGAGCACCAGCACTTTGGGAGGCCAAGGTGGGCGGATCACTTGAGGTCAGGTGTTCAAGACCAGCCTGGCCAACATGGTGAAATCCTGTCTCTACTAAAAAATGCAAAAATTAGCCAGGCGTGCTGGTGAGTGCCTGTAATCCCAGCTACTTGGGAGGCTGAGGCAAGAGAGTTGCTTGAACCTGGGAGGCAGAAGTTGCAATGAGCTGAGATCATGCCACTACACTCCAGCTTGGGCAACAGAGCAAGACTCCTTCTCAAAAAGGTTCTGTGACTCTAGGTAGCTTCATCTTCTTGTGAACTTCCATGTTTATGGTTTTCCCTCAAGGCAGCTTAAAAAGGCAGAATTTTTGTTTATCTTCCCATTAGCCAGGTGCTCACCTGCTCTACCCCTCATCTCTTAGGAAATGGAAGTCCACCCTGGCAGTGGTTCTGAACCTTATTAGGGTCATGGGATGCTTGGAGAATTTGCTGAAAGCTATGAACCTTCCTCTCAGGCCTCGGCCTTGGTGGGCTTCTGCTTCCTCAGGAATTTACATTACCGGTATATACCCCTGGGACTAATCAGAAAGCTTTAGGCTCTGTTTGATTGGTCCATTCTATACTTGACTGTTTTCATATAGTCAAGTGGTGGTTTTTGACAATGGGCCTAATCCATGTCAGTCTAAGGGGAAGTTTTTCTTTTTTCCTTTGTAGTGGGTCTGATTTTCCTAACTGCTTTTAGCTAACAGCAATTCCTGGGGATACTGTTGGTTTCACCCTGATTTGTTATGTTTTCAGCTTGTACTTGAGTTTAGACCTGTTTTAAGAAGTGCTTGAGTTTAGACCTCTTTTGATTTGCTCTTCAGTGGGGTTGGTTTTTTTTTTTTTTAGAGACAGGGTTTCACTATGTTGGCCAGGTTGGGCTCAAACTCCTGACCTCATGATCCACCTGCCTCAGCCTCCCAAAGTGCTGGGATTACAGGCATGTGCCACCACGCCCGGCTAATTTTGTATTTTCAGTAGAGATGAGGTTTCTCCATGTTGGTCAGGCTGATCTCAAACTCTTGACTTCAGGTGATCCGCCCTCCTCGGCCTCCCAAAGTGCTGGGATTACAGGTGTGAGCCACTGTGCCTGGCCTGACTCCCTGCGTTTCTAACCTTGCCTTTTTCTTCAACTCTCTGCGCTCCTTTCCCTCTGTAGGATGAATGGGGTGAAGGAAGTCAGACATGCTTGTGCTGCACTTCTCTGGGCACTTTGGCAGCTGGTAGGGAGCAAGGGAATGGGGCGTGGGGTGGGGATGCGCCCTCGGCTCCGCTTCTACCACAGCAGGCCTGCTTCTATGTGCTTTATATACAAGAGCTGAAGTGACATTTATTTTGAGCACAGTTCCATGGGGGGATCTCTGGTGTCTGTGTGTGAGTTCTCCCTGAGCAGGAGTCCTGTCTTTTGGGCTGGTAGAGACAGGGAAAAAAGGCACTTGTGTCTAACCCAGCCCATCTCTGACATGGGGGCAGATACCCCTTTCCCCCGACCCCTAATTCTCTTCCTTGTTCCAGTTCCAGGGAGGATGATACCTTTGATGATGAGAGTGTTAACCCTGCTGCTGCTTCCCAAGGGTCAGGCTGCTCCAAAGGATGGAGTTACAAGGTAACAGGGTTATGAGGGCAGGGCCATGGGCTGGGAGGAGGGAGAGTCTCTAGAGAATCTGAGGGTGTGGTGGGCCCTCTGGGAGGCAGGAGATGGGCTGTAGGTTCCCTGATCTCTGTATCTCCTACCACCAGACTGGGGTGTAGGTTCCCTGATCTCTGTGTCTCCCTGCCACCAGCCTCCCACCTTGTGACTGTCAGAGTGCCACAAAGTGAAAATTCAGTATATGCTTGCTGGACCCATTTGGAATCAGGGAACTCAGCTCCAGTGCATTATGAAGCATAGGGAAGAAGCTATGGCTCCAGGGAAGTGGGGGCTTCAGTTTTCTTATTAAGACCTTATGGTGGGCTGGACACAGTGGCTCATGCCTGTAATCTGAGCTCTTTGAGAGGCTGAGGCAGACAGATCACCTGAGGTCATGAGTTTGAGACCAGGCTGGCCAACATGGTGAAACCTCATTTCTACAGAAATAAAAAAATTTAGCCGGGCATGATGGTGCATGCCTGTAATCCCAGCTACTTGGGAGGCTGAGGCGAGAGAATCACTTGAACCTGGGAGGTGGAGGTTGCAGTTAGCCAAGATCAAGCCACTGCACTCAGCCTGGGTGATGACAGAGCAAGACTCTGGCTCAAAAAACAACAACAGCTGGGCGCGGTGGCTCATGCCTGTAATCCAAGCACTCTGGAGGCCAAGGCAGGTGGATCACCTGAGTTGGGGAGTTCAAGACCATCCTGACCAACATGGTGAAACCCCGTCTTTTAAAAATAAAAACAAAAAACAACAACAACAAAACCTTATGGCAGGAACACCAAGGAAGTAGAGATCATTAGCATGTCATTTCTATGTTATAGGAATACCTTTCTGAAGGCTTTATTTATAAATACTATGCAGTGAGCATGCTAGGTAGAGGGGGAAACAGCCACAGGAACAGCCGCAAGGGCTGGTAGCAGTGACAAAAATTCCTGCCAGCAACTCCTGCCAGCTCTCTGCATCACAGGTCTGGATTGACTTGAGCAAACAGTTAACCCAGTCCAGAAGTGGGAGCATATTTGGAGCTTGAAAGACTGACAGAGATCCTGAGCAGCTTGAAATCCCAGAACCAAGAGCTATACCCTGTCCTTGAAAAAGTATGAGTCAATTTTATGTCATGGAGCAAACTGGGTCTGTGTAAATCTGGGCAGTGCCACCGGGCTCAGAGACTGGCCCCTCGGCTCCCAGCATGGAAGGAGAGGGGTTCCATGGCCCATGTCATCCTGCTACTCACTGGGCTGTCTCCTTGGATCTCTAACTTGTGTCTACTAGGTGTGGTCTCCTCTGGCCTCTACCTAACCAGATGTTTTGTTTGGGTTTTCATTTAAAGTCTAATGTAGCCAACTGCAAAAACGGAGTCTGAGGGAGTTAAGGATTTGCTTCCAAGGAGACCAGAAGAGCCTCCTCCCTACAAGGTTTTCGGAATTTTGGGGGCAACACCCTTTGGGTTTGGGGAGAGAACTTTGCCAGGAGATTGGGGGCAGAAGGTTGACAGGCTGGGCCCTCAGGGAGGCTCTCTGCAAGACTACTCTTCCCCTCCCTCCTCCAGGCCAGACTCTGAAGTTCAGCATCAGTTCCTGCCCAACCCCTTCCAGCCTGGCACGGAGCAGCTCAGGTGAGTAGGCTGGGCTGGGGAGTACCTTCAGGGAGAAGACCAGGCCCAGCTGCAGACTCATCTCTCCTGGGCTGTTTCTCTACTTTTCTGACAGACTTCTGCAGAGCTACCTAAAGGGACTAGAAAGGACAGAAGTGAAGCCAGAGCATCTGAGCCGGGAGCAGGGTGAGGGGCTGGACTGATGTGGCCAGGGACGGGAGGCTCTGGGCACCCGGACCTGGGACTGACCTTGGCTGCCCCATTGACTCCTGCCTTCTCCATCTCTCCCAGCACCTCTTCTAATCCAGCTTCTCTTCTCTAGTTCTCCTCTACCTCTTTGCCCTCCATGACTATGACCAGAGTGGACAGCTGGATGGCCTGGAGCTGTTGTCCATGTTGACAGCTGCTCTGGCCCCTGGAGCTGCCAGCTCTCCTACCACCAACCCGGTAAGCTCTGCTGGATGAAGGTCCTCCCATAAATGAGACCCAGCACTTTGGGGCTTGGGTCTTTCTCATCATAACTCTTTTGGTGAATCCTCTGTAAAAGGAGGCCTCGGATCTTGCATGGCAAGGATGCAAGGGTGTGTTGGGGAGGGTCAGGACTCCTGGAAATATCTCTGGTCACTGGAGACCCCACAGTGACTCTGCTTCCACAGGTGATCTTGATAGTGGACAAAGTGCTGGAGACCCAGGACCTGAATGGGGATGGGCTCATGACCCCTGCTGAGCTCATCAACTTCCCGGGAGAGGCCCCCAGTCACGTGGAGCCCAGAGAGCCCCTTGCTCCGTCCCCTCAGGAGCCACAAGCTGTTGGGAGGCAGTCCCTGGTAGCTAAAAGCCCATTAAGACAAGAAACACAGGAAGCCCTGGGGCGCAGAGAAGCTGAGGGCCAGTTAGAGGCCAAAAGGGAGTCCTTGGAGTCTGTCCAGGAGCCTGGGGGCCAGGCAGAAGCTGACAGAGATGGCCCCGGGCCCATAGGCGAAGCTGTGGGGCAGGCAGAGGCTGAAGATGTCCCCAGGCCGAAAGGGGAAGCTGAGGGACAGGCAGAGGCCAGGGAAAATGGAGAAGAAGCCAAGGAACTTCCGGGGGAAACACTGGAGTCTAAGAACACCCCAAATGAGTTTGAGGTGCACATTGTTCAACTGGAGAATGATGAGATCTAGATCATGAAGATACAGCCTTGTACCCTGAGAAGTCTCAGTGCCAGAACATAAGCCCTGAAGCAGGCAGGCGGATATATGCGGGGACAGGAACCACCTCTGTGCCCCCCGTCTGATCCCAGTAGGTATCAGGTCTTTCTGTGAAGCTCAGGGAAACCCTAAGTTAAGGGGCAGATCACCAATAAAGAATTGAATGAATTCACCCCCAGGCCACCTCTCTACCCATCCAGCCTGCCCAGAGCCTCTCTGGGGAGCAGGGGGTTGACGACCAGAAAGGACAGGGATGCCACTTTCCCAGTGTTTCTAGGCCTCACGGTGCTCCAGCAGCAGAGCCTATGGTGCCAGCCATGGCCAGCTGCAAGGACCCAGTGAGGAAAGCTCCATCTATCCCTGGGCCCCAAACACTCTCTGGTTCCCCCTCACCTGGTGTTCAGACACCCCATACTCTCCTGCAGCTCAGGGCAGGTAGTCCCCATCACGCTGTATCTGCCTCCCATCCCCAGTAGTATTAATCATCACCAGAACTTTTTGAGAGTCTCGTACACATCAGGCATCATGCTGGGCATTTTATATATTATATGATTTTATCTTCACAATAATTCTGTGGTGAAGCAGAATTGGCTCCATTTGACAGATGAAGAAATTGAAGCAGATTGTGTGAAGCACTGTACTGCAAGGTGACATGCAAAGAATTAAATGGCAGATTTGGATCCAGGTCTGTCTGACTCTAAAGCCCATGCTCTTTACATTATAAGGCCTTATCCCCCTATACTGGAGTTGGCCCCAATTTCAATACATGTTTTAACCTGACCTCCCTGAGGACAGCAACACTCTGTATCCTGGGTCACATTTGTGGCTGAGGCACCCCCTTAATTCCAAGGTGGTCTCCAAGGGTGAGACTTTCAGGCTCTGGGGCAGTCAACAGGAGGAGATATTTCTGGACAACAAAGGCTGGCGGGCAGGGCAGAGGAGGCACCCCACCCACTGGCCTGTCAGTTTGGCTCAGCCATGTGGACTCCCAGGCCCCGAGGAGCTCTCACGGCTTCTGGTTCTTCAGCATATTCGCTGGGTGTGGGGTGCTGAGTGTCCTCCCCAGCCAGGACAGAGCTGGTGGCAAGCCCGGGGCACTTCTTGCTGCTCTAGCCCAGGCAGCCACTCCTCTGGGCCTGGGCAGGGAGGTTAATTGGGGGAATGGACACAAAGAGGGAGGACTGAAGAGTCAGAGCCTCGGGAATGCCCAGCCAGAGCAGTCCAGACATCCAGGACAGAAGCTGCCAGGGGAAAATGGCTCCAAGGCAGATTTATTTGCTCTGAGGCTCTGCAGGGAGAGACGTGTGGGGAACACAGGACACAGGCAGAGTCCTCCCTATGGCCTGCAACTGTCCCGTGAGCAGGGCAACCTGGATGCCAGGCTGAATGGAGGGAAGAAGGCGATACAGCCGCAAGGGCAGGCAGCTTCCATGGTGTGTGGGGAGCCGGCTCCTCCTGCTGCATAGCTCTCACACAATGCCATCAAAGCCTTGCAAACCACACTTCTTGCCGGCCACCTGGCACCCGAATCTCAGTGCTTCCTGCATGCTCCTCCCTGGAGGAGGGACAAGTAGCTAGGTCAGGTGGGTGTTTGGAGCAGGGACAGGTCCCAGTCCTTGTCCCCTCCTGCTGCTGTACTCACCCTGGGATAGGCTGAAGATGATGGAGGCGTTGAAGGTGTCTCCAGCCCCCAGGGTATCCACCACACGGGGCGGCGGGAAAGCATCCGAGTGGAGCAATTTGCCATCAGGGCCCAGGGCGTCGGCACCCTCCTCAGCCCAGGCACAGACAAGCACAGCCCTGCAAGACAGCTCCACTTAGCTGGATGTTAGTCCACCCCTCCCCCAAGTCATCCCCTCAGCCCCAGGGCAGACCCCTGGCAGCACCTTCCTGGCTTCCCCAGCTCACCCTTTCCTCACACGACCATACAAGCCCCTCAGGGCTTCCCCTGCTGACCGGAACCCCAAGTGCTTGGCCACATCTTTGCTGACAAACACCTGTGGGCAGTGGAAGAGAAGCTGGTGGTCACCTCTAACTTGCCGCTCACCGACAGCAGCCTGGCATTGCCCCTTTTACAATACGACTCTCCCAACATGTCCACGTACATCCCCAACATAGCATCTCACTGTCCCACGGCAATATGGTTTTCTTTTTTCTTTATTTTTTGTAAAGACAGAGTCTCCCTGTGTTGTCCACGCTGGTCTCAAACTCCTGGCCCCAAATTATTTTCCTGCCCCAGCCTCCCACATTTCTGGAATTACAGGTGTGAGCCATTACACTCAGCCAGAAAAACATTTTTTTTTCTTTTTTTTTGAGACAGTCTTGTTCTGTTGTCAGGCTGGAATGAAGTGGCACAATCTCATCTTACTGCAACCTCCACCTCCTGGGTTCAAGCAATTTTCTTGCCTCAGCCTCTCGAGTAGCTGGGACTACAAGTACATACCACTATGCCCAGCTAATTTTTGTACTTTTAGTAGAGATGGGGTTTCACCACATTGGCCAGGCTGGTCTCGAACTCCTGATCTTGTAATCCACCCGCCTCGGTCTTCCAAAGTGTTGGGATTACAGGCGTGAGCCACCGTGCCTGGCCAACACATTTTTTTTTTTGAGATGGAGTTTCATTCTTGTTGTCCAGGCTGGAGTGCAATGGCGCAATCTCAGTTCACTGCAAACTCTGCCTCGCGGGTTAAAGTGATTCTCCTGTCTCTGCCTCTGGAGTAGCTGTAATTACAGGCATGTGCCACCACGCCCAGCTAGTTTGTATTTTTAGTAGAGACAGGGTTTCTCCATGTTGGTCAGGCTGATCTCGAACTTCCAACCTCAGGTGATCCGTCTGCCTCGGCCTCCCAAAGAGCTGGGGTTACAGGCATAAGCCACCGTGCCCGGTCCAGAAACATATTTTTATTGATGCTTATATATGATAGAATACAGCCTTGTAAATTGTTAAAAGCCCTGGTCAGTTAGTTAAAGGATCAAAGGATTGAAACCCCACAGAAAGCCTTGAGCGCCACCTTGGGGTGGAATCTATCACCGCCATGCTGGCTCCCTGGAGCGGTTTTGCTGGGTTTTTCCACGCACAACTATGTCCTCTAGGTATGGTTTCTTCATCTGGAAAACAAAGGGGCTCCCTCAACACTAGCTACATTTTAGAATCTCCAGAGATAGTTTTGGTAAAACACACACACGCACACGCACACGCACACACAGAAGCCTTGGCTCTACCCCTGCCAATCAAATAAAAACAAGATGGTGGGGCTCGGCCATCTTTTTTTAGAGTCAGGGTCTCACTCTATTGGCTGGGATGCCGTGGTGCAATTATGGCTCACTGCAGCCAATTATGGCTCACTGCAGCCTTGAACTCCTGGGCTCAATCTGCCTGCCTCAGCCTCCTGAGTAGCTGGGACTATGGGTGGATACCACCATGCCAGGATTTTTTTTTTCTTTTTGACAGAGACAGGGTCTTGCAATCTTGCCCAGGCTGGTCTCAAACTCCTGGGTTCAAGTGATCCTCCTGCAGTGGCCTCCCAAGGTGCTGGGATTACAAGTATGAGCCACTGATCCTGGCCTAATTTCTTAATTTTCATAGAGACAGGAGTCTTGCTATGTTGCTCAGGCTGGTCTTGGATTCCTGGCATCAAGAAATCCTGCCTCAGCTTCCCAAAGTGCTTGGATTACAGGTGTGAGCCACTGCACTGGCCTGCATTCATCTTTTTAAATATGCAGCCAAGGTTGAGGACCTTGGCTGGATGGTCTCCAACCAGCTTCTGCTATGATGCTGGGATTATCTTCCAAATTCCTTTTATACCAAGCCTTTCAAAAAGTAACTAATGCAAGTCTCCTCCCCACCCTCCCCTCATCCCTAGTGACCCCCACAACCTGCCAGACAGCCTTGAGTTGGAAGAAACCTCAGAGAACAGTTGTGTGCCCTCATTCTACAGCAGAAAAGCCTCGGGAGCCCCAGAGAGGAAATGCTTCCCCACAGGCTTGCCCTATGGCTGTCTAGGCCCTACCCAAGCCCTCTGGGTATTCCTACACCTATGCACCCTCCTGGGGTGGAGACATTCTACTCCTTGGTCACTGCTGAGGCCTGCACTGGAGCCCAAGGCTATGTGTCTACCTTTTTGTTTTAACCCCCAACCAGGAACCATTATTCCAACTGTGGTAGGCATGATAAAAGGACTCTGGCCCCCTTTAAGAACCAAATTAGTGGTCAGCCACGGTGGCTTATTGCCGGTATCCCAGTACTTTGGGAGGCCAAGGCGGGCGGATCACCAGGTCAAGAGATCGAGACCATCCTGGCCAATATGGTGAAACCCCGTCTCTACTAAAAATACAAAAATTAGCTGGGCTTGGTGGTGCACACTTGTTGTCCCAGCTACTTGGGAGGATGAGGCAGGAGAATTGCTTGAACCTGGAAGGTGGAGGTTGTAGTGAGCTGAGATCGTGCTACTGCAGTCCAGCCTGGCGACAGAGCAAGATTCTGTCTCTATAACTCGATCAAGACAGTTGCGGGTGGGCAAAAAACATAAAAATAAATAAATAAATAAATACATAATAAGAAGAACCAAATTAGCTGGAAGTGGCAAAGAGAGGCTGCATAGGGCACCCACCACGTCTCCATAGCCAAACAGCTGGAAGAGCTCCTCTCGCGGCTTCTCCACCTCCACGGACACCCAGATCTTCTGCTCCGGAGGCTGCCTGGCATTGTGCATGTCTATCCGCTGTAGCATCTTCACCTGCTCCAATGCATTCCGGCCCTGGGGCAGCACGGGACAGCTGAGGACTGCTGAGCACTGCCTGGCCAATCTGGCTCATTCTTCCTGCCCTGCTGAAACTCTGGGTGAGGAGGGAGAGGGCCTGGGGGAAGCTGGGCTAGAACCCCATCCTAAATCTCAAAATTCAGAGCTGTCATGGACCTTGGAGACCTTATCAACCAGCTACACATTCCACAGATGAGAAGACTAAAGAATAACAGAGACTGTGAAAGACCTACCATAGGTTAAATGATAGAACTCAGGACTTCTCAGGATTTCCTCCCACCTAGACTCCAAAACCTCTCTTGGAGTAAAGGTTCTAGTTCCCTTTATTTGGAAGCTGAGTCAGGCCCTGTCCTTCCTGCTTCCCCAGAGGTAACAGGTCAGGCCCTAAGCAGTCAGACTTCTGCCAAAGGCAGTTGGAGGCGGTGGGGCAAGCCCATAGCACAGAAAGCACAGGACTTTGCCTGGAGTCAGCTGTGCCTATGTTCTGCTGTGTGTCCTTGAATAAATCACCTTATCTTTCTGGGCCTTAGCTTCCTCACCTGCAGACATAAGGAAGGATGGAGAGGGAATACAGGGGTTGGATTCATTTATCTCTAAGGTACTTGATGGTTCAAACACAGCCAGGAGGAGAACATGTGGAGGATACTGGCGGGTTGAGCCCACTGAAACACAGGTAAGGCAGTGCTTGCCTCAATGTGGATCCACTTGAACCGGGTCAGATCAACCTTCTCAAAGTCCTTAGCAGACACATCTGGCAGGCTCCTAGGTCACAGGATGGAAAGGACAGAGAAGAAAGAGCGTGATGGGGTCAGCCAGGGCCAGGGTCTCTAACCTGCAGCTGTGGACCCTGTGCCGGCACTGCCGGCAGCATGTCAGGAAGCTGGATCCACAGCACAGGATTCTCAGGCTTAGCTCCAGGTGGGCCCTTTCACAGTCTGCTGGAGTGCCCCTTCCTGGGTTTGAGATTGTGATTATCTCAGGGTAAACTGAACAGCAACACGTGTCAACCGGCCAGGTTTGTGTCTTGGAGACAGCACCTCCCAGAATACACCAGGAGTGCCAAGCCTACACTTCCCAGAATCCCCTGCAGTAGCACACAGCTCCCACAGGCAGAGCCCTGAGAAACTATAAAGCCTGAGACCCTCTGCCTGGGCTGTCTGGTCCCCCTCACTTCTGGCGACCTAGCGTTGGAGCTTGCCTATGGCATCCATGTCTTGGGTTTAGTAGTTCCCTGTTGCAACCCTGAGGTCAAAGTAGTTGGCACTTGAGGAAGAGTTTGTTTGGCTGGTTTAGGAATGGAGATCCTGGGTGGGAGTCTGCCTTGACCCTCCTGGGCCAGAGACCTCAACTCAGCCAACATCCCCGCTCCACAGTCTGTGGTGAAATCCTTCCACTTAACTATAGCTGTGTGACCTGCCTGGGCCTCTTGGGAGGCTGCACGCCCGTTGATAAATGGGGCCGAAACCCCCAGCCTCCTTGCAGGCTGCTGCAGTTGCAGGTAATGTGTGTGAATGTACCTGGACTGAGGCCAGCAGGCAATAAATATTTCTCCTCCGAGCTCCTTTCCCTCCTCTTCTGTGAATAGCTACATTGTGTCCTTGATCAGGGTTGCTACAGATTGTTGCTTAACAAGCATTTGACTAGGATTGCCCAATGTGAAGGTCACCTGTAGCACATGTGCCCGCCCACTCACTCACTGCACATACAGGCCCAGGGATGGCTGCCCCTCCTCCAGGTCCAGTGGTCAGGCTGGGCAGTAGGGACAGCCTAATCCCCAGGGCTGCTGAGCTTGGGCCCTCTGAGCCGTAATAGTACCTGGCATGTACTAGGTTCTCAGTAAACTAAACCTCTAAAATCCTGCAGGAGGAAGTGTGTGAGGGATGAGAAGTGTCTAGGCCCATGGGCCTCTCTTGAGTGGCCTGGGACCCTGAAGGGAGGGATGTCCCATTCCCCCAGGTCAGCGCCACGTTACATGCCCTGATCCGCTTACCCAGTGTTCCTCTCCTTCTCCTTCACCAATGGCTAGAATGGTGTGTGGCATGTTTGGCCTGGCTTCATCATGCTGGAATCTTTGGGGGGGCTCATCTCTTTTGCATACCCAAACCCTAGCTCCTTGGTGCCATGCTGAAGGCTGGCAACTCTGGGGCTGACCCTGGAAATCCCAGTGGGCCCCCCTAGCCCTTCTTGAGAAGGGTTGAATCCCATCTCTCACCCCTCTGTCCTGAGAACAGTTTCCCCACACCCACACCCACACCCACACCCAAGCTGCTGATTAACTGTTTAATAATTATGGAGGAATCACTTCATAAATTACATTTTATATAGGCCTGTTTGCCCTTCTTTGGTGTTGACCAAGGCCAGTCACCAGGCATAGCAAAGCCCAATCCTTCCCACCTCACTTTTCCCTTAATTGAAAGCAATTCAGAAATCACTGGACATTTTGACAGGGGAGCAATTTCTGGTACAGAGAAGTCAGAGAGGAGGGCAGTTGGGATGCCCATGGTGGCGAGTGAGGGAACTGATTGAGCCAACTGATTGGTGGGTTGTGGCAGGGCGAGGCCAGGGGGCCTTACGTGTCATGGAGTACAATGGTACGGTTGCCATTGGAGTTGTTGATGATGCAGCAGGAGCTGGGGGTGTCCCCCTTGTTCTGCCAGGCCACCTGAGACACGTCCACGCCCCGCCGCCTGAAGTCAGCCACTAGGAAGCTTAGGGTGGAGGCCAGGCCAGGGAAAGGTCAAGGAGAAACAGATTAGAGCCTGCAAGTGACCTGGACCTCCCATGGGAGTGGGGAGGGGGTACTGGAGCACACGAGCCTCTAAGAGAAGAAGAGTCTTGTTCTGGGAATTTTGGTGATGGTGGCAGCAGCTGGCAAGGCACAGACAGTCATACAAACCTGTCATAATATAGGATGGTGCGGCTACCACTGGCCTCGTTGATGATCACTGTGGCGATGGGGACGGAGCCTGTGGTCTGAAAGACCATGTAGCGGAGGTCCACAGAATAGCGGCGGAGGTCATCCAGGACAAAACTGCCAGGGCGGAGTAACCCGAAGGGGGTGCAGTTCGACAAGGGTTTGGGGACTAGAGGGTAGCTGGCAGGGCCACTAGGGACCCTGAAAGGCAGGGGTGCAAGCAAAGGGGGCTGGGAGAGAACTGGGAATCACAGTCTTGCCACTGGCAGTGCAGCAGGGCAGGAGAGGCAGGAGTGCAGAGCCTGGAGCTCAGAGAGAGAAACACTAAGGCCATCCTTTTAGGTCTTGGCTGAAGCATGCCCTGATCCTGACTCTGTTTTTCAGTCCAACTCAAGCTGGAAAGGATCTGCTCCTGTTCATAAATTTGGACAGGCCCTAGAACCTGTACCCTGTTTGAACCAAGCAGGTGGAGGCTCTGTGGCTTGTTTGCTGCAATGCCCAAGCAGGATTAATAATTAATCTCCAAGGAAATACTTTGTCCCCAACTGTCCTCCACATGCTCATCCATGGTGCTGTCCTCTCCGAGTCCCTCCCAGTCCTAATGCTGTGATTTCTCTCACTCTCTGCCTGCCTCCAGGAGGCCCAGCCTGGAAGTGGTGCTGCCTTGTGAGCCAGCTCACTGCTCTGTCCTCCTGCAGGTGACAGGTGATCCCTCCCAGGCAATTAGCTGGCTCCTGGTGCCTGATGCCACTCAGTATCGGCCTGGTCCAGAACTCTCTCCCAGAATGCCCTCCACGCAGAGTGAGCCCAGGGGCGAGGACAAGGAGACCAGCCCCTGCCATCCTGGCCCTCTCTGGACGTGCACTGTTCTGTGCTGAAGAACTGGCAATTAGGCTGGGCACAATGGCTCACGCCTGTAATCCCAGCACTTTGGGAGGCCGAGGCAGGAGGATCACCTAAGGTCAGGAGTTTGAGACCAGCCTGACCAACATGGAGAAAAGCCATCTCTACTAAAAATACAAAATTAGCCAGATATGGTGGCACATGCCTGTAATCCCAGCTACTCGGGAGGCGGAGGCAGGAGAATCTCTTGAACCAGGAGGTGGAGGTTGCAGTGACAGAACCACTGCACTCCGGTCTGTTACCAAAAAAAAAACACCAAAAGAACTGGCAATTATGCCCAGCAGTCCAGCCACCATCCTGGCTTTTCTAGCCTGGCCAGAGCCTGCTTTCAGCAACACCAAAGCTGGATAATACAGATTTGCATAAAGGTACCAAGTCGGGGCATCATTCCTTGACTTACAACTCCTTTAAATAGCTTTCCCAAAGCATTGGAAATATGGTTTGGTGTGCCAAATAACTTTTGCATCTACAGTGCCTGGCACGTGGTAGGTGCTCTCTAAAGGTTTGTCGAGCACATGGGAGGATTCTGAATAGCCCTCCCATCGGCATGATTGCTATGTAAAGGAGAGTTGGCCACCCTAGACGAGAGCCACCTCCTGCCTCCAGCCTGGAGGAAAGGAGCTACTGAAGAGGTTTAACGAGTCACCAGCCCCTGGCTCTGAGCCATCCTGTTCCATCTCACAGGGCAGATTCTCTCCCTCTATTCTCTTCCTGCCAGTTCATCAAGGCAGGGAGTTTGGCTATAGCTCAGGCGGTTAGACTTTGCTAGCAGCCCCCCTCAAACTAGAGTTCAAAGGGCTGCGCTTCACAGGCCAGCACCTGGCAGCCTGCCCCAGTGCCCACAGTGTGCAAAGTGTGGGCCTCACCTCCCGATAAGTGCTTGCTGAGTCGGCAGCACCAGAGGTCAAAGGGCTCTGAGGTCCCAGCAGCAGCCAACATGGAGGGCACACATGAGCCACTTAGGGCTATAGCCCTGCCAGCCGGTGAGCTGGGAGGTGTGGGTTCTGAGCCCAGCTTTAGCACGTGGCTTCAGGGTGTCCTTGAGCAGGGTACTCTCACTGCTTCAGTGAACAACAGGGACATGAGCACCAGCCTGCCCCTCAACTGGGACAGAAACTGTGGACCTGGACCCGGGGGCCATGGCTGCAGGCCATTCCTGAGGGAGGATGGGTACAGCATGCCCCTAACTGCCTTCTGCCTCAAGCATGGCCAGGATAAGGGACTTAGGAAAGGCAAAGGCAAATCCACCGCAGAGTCTGCAGGAGGCAAGGAAGGAGAAGGGAAGAGGCTGAAGCAGGCTCCAGGAAGTGGCCAGGAAACCAGCTATGACAAGGAAAGCTTCACAGGGGCAGCATCAGCCCCCAACTGCAGAGAGGCAGCACCAGAACAGCACTGAGAGGCTGGTGCTCCACCATCCCTGCTCCCCACGTTTCTGCTGGCCACAACCCATTTCTAATCCCCCACCCACCCAGGGTGGACACATCCTTCTTCTCCCCCAACGATGCAGGCAGGCCTTCCCCAGTGGGCACTCCCTCCTGGACTTACTCAGCAACATGGCCGGGGGCCATGGAGCCCATGAAGGCGCAGGGGGCTCCGAGCAGGGAGAGAACGGTGCAGGAGTTGGACGCGTTGCCTCCACGCTGCCATCTCTGGGACAAGCACCTGCAAAGCACAGGGAGGGTCCCTGCAGTCCCAGCAGGCTGGTCCCAACCACAGTCCCCCATATAGGGACCTACAGAGTGTGACAGCTGGGGACTTGTCTCAGACGGCATCTAGGCTGCTGTCTCACTTTCTACCCGGGGCAGCCAAGGCTGGCCAAGGGAAGGAGCTTGGCAGAGAGCGGTGTCTGCCTCCCCAGCTCAGGCTAAATTCAAGCCCACAGCAGTTCCTTTCCATGTTTCCATTTGTTCCTAGGGCACCAGGAAACCTCTCTCTTGGGTCCATCACAATTTGAGAGCCCTACTCACTCCAGATATCTCCTCTTCACCTTTTCCCCTGGTCGGAGCTGCTCACGGAGGCTGTACCTTTGGCCTCCTCCTTGAGAGCTGCAGCAACTCCAAGGACCTCGGGAATTAAATGCTTCTTCCCAAAGGTATCATATTTATACCTACCACTGTCTTAGGAGTGCTTACTTCAATAGAAACTGCAGAGCTGGCCGGGTGTGGTGGCTCACACCTGTAATCCCAGCACTTTGGGAAGCTGAGGTAGGTGGATCACAAGGTCAAGAGATCGAGACCATCCTGGCCAACATGGTGAAACCCTGTCTCTACTAAAAATACAAAAATTAGCTGGGCTTGGTAGTGAGCACCTGTAGTCCCAGCTACTCCGGAGCCTGAGGCAGGAGAATCATATGAACCTGGGAAGCAGAGGTTGCAGTGAGCCGAGATCACACCACTGCACTCCAGCCTGGCAACAAAGCAAGACTACGCGCCCCCCCCCAAAAGCTGCAGAGCCATAAGATCAAATGAATAAGACAGGACAGCAAACCTGGACATTGGTCATTTAAGAAGTGGCAGCAGGGAGCACTTCTCCATCTTTACTAAAAATCGATCAAAAAGAAACTAACAAGACACATCTGAAGAGCTTCATCATCAGCAGCAGCAAAAATGATAACTTTCACACACAGTCAAAGCACTGATCACCTCACGGTGTTACAGGAGCACAAATGAGAAATCATTAATCAGTGTTATTACCTTTGAGGTATGAATGGTGTTATTTCTATTGTGCCAGTTCCAATCATAATAATAATAATAATTGTGGCAGCTTACAAAAAAAGGAGCAGTACCAAAGAACCACTAATTAAGAGAAAAAAACTGAACCAGAATTTTTAGGCTAAAGCATATGTGTATACAAAACTTCAGTTTTGGGAAAAGGGGAGCATGATGTCATTTGAGAAAAACAATAGTAGACCAGGCACTGGCTCATGCCTATAATCCCAGCACATTGAGAGGCCAAAGCAGGAGGATTGCTTGAGCCCAGAAGTTCAAGACCAGCCTGGGCAACAAAGGGAGATTTGTCTCTACAAAAATTTTAAAAATTATCTGGGTATGGTGGTGCATAGCTGTGGTTCTAGCTTCTCAGGTGGCTGAATTTGGGGGAGCGCATGAGCCCGGGAGGTTTAGACTGTGGTGAGCCCTGATACTGCACTCCAACCTGGGTGGCAGAGCGAGATCCTGTCTCAACAACAATGACAAAGGATAGTAATTTAATTTTCTTTTGTTGAGACAGAGTCGCTCTGTCACCCAGGATGCAGTGCAGTGGCATGATCATGGTTCACCGCAGCCTTAGCCTCCCAGGCTCAAGTGATCCCCCAACCTCAGCCTCCTGAGTAGCTGGGATTATAGGTGTGCAGCACCATACCCCACTAATTTTTTAACATTTTTTGTAGAGATGGCATATTTTTATGTTGCCCAGACTGGTCTTGAACTCCTCGGCTCAAGCAATCCTCCTGCTTGGGCCTCCCAAAGTGCTGGGATTATAGGCATGAACCACTGCACCCAGCTGGTCAAAGATTTTCAAGCTAAGCTTTACAGAAATTTTTACAAAAAGAAAGGAGGAATCTTGAGGAATCTGACTTGATCGATAGTTAAGGACAAAGCTGATGTGGGAACCCAAGTTTCCTGACCCCCAGAGCCATTGCTGTTTACTCTGTGTGTGTGTGTGTGTGTGTGTGTGTGTGTGTGTGTGTGCTTCTGGGTTAGGGTTAGGGTTAGGGTTAGGGTTTACTCTGTGTTTTTAAACAAAAAGTAGTTAGGCCCAAGCTTTGATGAGGTTTCTAAGCTAGGGTATATGGCCAGGCATGGTGGCTCACACCTGTAATCCTAGCACTTTGGGAGGCCAAGGTAGGCAGATCATGATGTCAAGAGATCGAGACCATCCTGGCCAACATGGTAAAACCCTGTCTCTACTAAAAATACAAAAAATTAGCTAGGTGTGGTGGCGCACACCTGTAGTCCCAGCTACTCTGGAGGCTGAGGCAGGAGATTTGTTCAAACCTGGGAGGCAGAGGTTGCAGTAAGCTGAGATCAGACCACTGCACTCCAGCCTGGTGACAGAGTGAGACTCAGTGGGAAGGGAAGAGGGAAGGGAAGGGAAGGGAAGAAGAGGGAAGAGGGAAGAGGGAAGAGGGAAGAGGGAAGGGGAGGGGAGGGGAGGGGAGGGGAGGGGAGGGGAGGGGAGGGGAGGGGAGGGGAGGGGAGGGGAGGGGAGGGGAGGGGAGGGGAGGGGAGGGGAGGGGAGGGATTTCACTCTGGGGAAACCCTTCAAAGTGACACTGTTATTTCCTGTGCAGAAATGCTCAGCAGAGCAGGAGGATGCTTTCTGGAAGGCTCTCCTTTGCATGGGTTCTGGGTGGCAGGGGTCACATCCCAGGCAAGAGTCCCCAGCTGCCTGTCAAGCACAGAGACCCCGGGACAGGTGGGGCTGAGATGCCCAGGAAAGGCTGGGTCCCACTGGAATGTGCTCTTCTAGGAGGCAAACAGTCCAGGAGCCAGGCTGCAGGGAACCAGGGCCACGGGGCTGGAGGAGGGGCATGGTCTGGAGGGCAGGAGCATGGCAGACAAGGGAAGGGGCCCTTTAGAGAGGTGTCTCACTCGGTGCCCACCTTCAGAACCTGCCCCATTAGTGTAGGCACCAGCAGGACTTCCTTCTCCCACCTTCCTGACATAATTGAGCTGAGAAGAAATGAGACTTCAGCTCTGACAGAAAAAGATGCTGAGTCTTTCCCAGGCTCTCCATGGTCCTCGGAGAGCCTGTGGCCCTGGAATTTGCACTGTTCCCCTGAGATGAACCCAACTCCTCACTGAGTGCCATGTCCTGGGGCTACCTCGACCTTGCATAGTGGGTCAGGTCTACACAGTGGCTTGCCTGTGCCCCTCCCCCCCATCCCTGCACCCATGGCAAGGGGCTCTAACCCCTGGCAAACCAAATCAAAGGGTCAATTCCAAGAGACAGCAGCAAAAGGACAGGGTGTCCAGGAGACAACGGCGGGCGGGGTACCAGACTTCATGCTAGGAGACTTGAGCTGCAGCTACTGCTGTGCCACCATTTAACTCCGTGGCCTTAGAAAACTCCAAATCTTCAGCTTCCTCACCTATATAAAGGATTTCACTGATCTTTACACAGTTCTCATGAGCTGCTAGGAGGAGAGTATGAAATAATATATGGGACAGTGATTTGTGGCCATAAAGCCTGAGGAGTGCCCGTGTGTCTCACCTCAGCCTCATGGCCATCAGCAGTGTCGTGTCTTGCTGGAGTTCAGTCTTGAACTGCCTCTTATCCAGTTCTTAGCTGGGACAACTGATGTAGCCTAGGAGCAATTCTCAGTATTCTAAGCATTCGCTGACGGCACCAAGAGAAAGCTAGTGTCCTGCCCCACAGAAATGCCTTCACAGCATTATAGTGTAACGGTGGAGCCCTTATCAAGAGTAAAAACAAGAACCAACAGGCTGGATGTGGTGGCTCACCCTGTAACCTCAGCACTTTGGGAGGCTGAGGTGGGCAGATGACTTGAGGTCAGGAGTTCGAGACCAGCCTGGCCAACCTGTCTCTACAAAAAAAAAAAGCTCTGTCTCTGCAAAAAAATAAAAAAATTAGCTGGATATGGTGGCATATGCCTGTAATCCAGCTACTTGGAAGGTTGAGGCAGGAGAATCACTTGAATCCAGGAGGCAGAGGTTGCAGTGAGCCAAGATCGTGCCACTGCAGTTCAGCCTGGGTGACAGAGCAATATTCCACCTCAAAAAGAAAAAGAACCAGCCAGGCATGGTGACTCACAGCTATAATCCCAGCACTTTGGGAGGCTGAGGCAGGCGGATCACAAGATTGGGAGTTTGAAACCAGCCTGGCCAGCATGGTGAAACCCCCATCTGTACTAAAAATACAAAAATTGGCCATGCATGGTGGCACACCTGTAATCCCAGCTACTCAGGAGGCTGAGGTAGGAGAATCGCTTGACCCCAGAAGGCAGAGGTTGTAGTGAGCCAAGATCGCACCACTGCACTCCAGCCTGGGTGACAAATCGGCTGGGTGCAGTGGCTCACTAGCCCCCCACACAGGATCTGATTCTCTTATATGAGGCTGATCCCAGCGCTTTGAGAGGCCGAGCCAGGAGGGTTGCTTGAGCCTAGGAGCTCAAGACCATCCTGATCAACATAGAGGGACCTCGTCCCTGCACAAAATTCAAAATACAGCTGGGATGGTGGCATGGGTGTGCGGACTCAGCTACTCAGGAGGCTGAAGTGGGAGGATCACTTGAGTCTAGGAGGTCAAGGCTGGCTAATTTTGTATTTTTAGTAGAGACAGGGTTTCTGCACGTTGGTCAGGCTGGTCTCGAACTTCCAACCTCAGGTGATCTGCCTGCCTCAGCCTCCCAAAGTGCTGGGATTACAGGCATGAGCCACTGCACCCCGACTTTCAGTTTCTGGCAGATAACTGAGAAGGATGTTTTCCACTACTAAAGGCTGTTCATTGACCTTTGTGAAAGAACCTCTGGTAAACTTCTCTTGGAATTTAGCACCAGGAAAAAGCTTGTGGGGCTCATGAACCAGCTCTATCCATAACCCATGGTATCTCATGTTTGCCTCCAGTGCCAGCAAGCCCTGAGATATAGTCAAAGCTCAAATGCCATGGCCTCAGATGTTCTCCAGCAGTTTGATTGTGCATGCTTTTTACTGTAAGCGACCTCAAATCTCTCAGAAATAGGCGCAAGATATATGTGGTAAATAAATAGAAGTAAATGTTGGAGAGGTAAGTGCATAGATTTGGAGTTTAAAAAGCAGCAGCAAAAGCAGGAAACGGGTCCTGCACCTTGGTAGCTGTGTGCTCCTGGATAAACCCCTTCATCTCAGGGGTTTATCTTCATTTGCTTATCAGTAAAATGGGGATCCTGATGCCTGACACCACCCCTGACTTGAAATGGAAATTGGTCAACACAATGCTATCCAAATCCTGGGTCGTCTTATTAAAAGCCTCAATTCCTTCCTCTCTTCTCTCCTGTGGGGAGCCCCCCCCCCCCAAGATTCCCGGGTAGAGGGTCTAGGTCAGGCCTTGAAGCTGGGCTCTCAGGGCCTCACTGCGGGGTTTCTACAGGCACAAACACTGGGCTGCAGCAGCCACTGTGGTCCCGAGGGGACCTGGGCACCCCTACCTTATCTCCGAGTCCTCCTTAGGGTACTTGTCCACCAGGCTGATGACGTCCAGCACCACTAGCCCCACGCACAGGATCTGCTTCTCTTCCATGAGGCTGCTCCCAGAGCTTCCTGACCGCCCAGCTGAAGGGGTTCCTCCCGGCCTCTGCCTCTTATCCAGGAGGATGGTGTCCCCGCTCCCAGGAGCTGCCCTGGCTCCTCCTCCACGTGGGAGTTCCTCCTCCAGGGAGCCACCTGCAGCGGCGCGGGGTGCAGGGAACGAACGGAGCAGGGCCCTTGCTCCCGACGCCCAAAGACCCGAGCTGGCCTGGGAAAGCCACCCCCGAGGTCTTGGCCCCCGGTCTTCCCTTAGCAGGTTGCCTGGGCCTGCAGATGGCAACGCCTCCCACTTCTCAGCCTCAGTTCCCTTGCTTGTCAGATGGACTCGGAGCGGATGTAAACGTTTCTAAAGCGCAGCTAAGAGATCTCAAGAATGCAAAAGAAAATGGGCTGGAAATGCGCTACTTGCCCCGCCCTCTGCTGCACCTGCGTCTCTGACTCCCGACCCTGGACCCGCGGGGTGGAGTTGGGCCTCGTATCTGCAGCCCTGCCCGTAGCCCGCCGTCGCGGCCGCCCTGCCCGCCCTGGTTAATCCCAGCCGAGGCCACGCCTCCGCCGCGGAGCAGCCAGACTCGCAAGGTGGGCTGCGGCCTCCTGTGACGGGAACGCCGAGCGCCCCCTGGCGGACGCCGGCGTAACGGGCGCGACTCGAGGGAGGTGTCGCTGGAGCCTGGCTAGCGCCGCTCGCGGCCTGAGCTGCTCCGAGCCTCCCCGAGCCGGGCGGAGGCGGTGAGCGCAGTGCGAAAGCCGGAGTCCCCTCTGGAGGCTGCCTTCTCTCCCGCCCCGTGCCCTGTGCACTCCTGGCAGTCCCCAATCCCGTACCGGAGCAGAACGGCTCGTTTAGATTTTTTTTAGAAAAACCAAGTGTCTTTATTCCCGGATCGTTTAGTACGGCGGTGGGCGGCGCCCGCGCGGGGGAGCCTGGCTCCCAGGGGCTCGGCCTGGAGGGCCGGTGGAGGGAGCGGAAGGTGCGAGGATCTGCTCCTCCGCAGGCCGGCCCTGGAAGGGTTCTGCGGGGATCGCGCCTGGCCAAAAGTCTGCACCCGCGGCCCGGGCCGGGAGAGGCCGCTCTGGGCACGGTGCGGCTGCGGGCCCGGGCGCGACGCTCGCCCAGGGCTGGGTGCCCTGTCCCAGGCGGGACCCCGGGAGCCCGCTGCCCCAGCTGTCTCTTTGGCCGACGTAGACACGTCGGGCCGGGCCCCCAGTCTACGCGTGTTCAAGCTCCGCGTCCTCATAGAGCAGGACCCCGCTGAAGACTGTGAGCGGCTCCTGCGAGTGCGCCAGCGGCCCCATAACCAGGTCGATGCAGACCGTGTCCCCGGCCTGCAGCGGCAGGATGAGGCTGAGGACGCCCAGGGTGCCGGGGCTGGGCTGGCTCTCGGCCACAGGCTTATTCTCCAGGCCCTCGGGCTCATAGCCGCCGGAGTCTATGCGGGCCACGCCCTGGTTGGAGCGGGACAGCACGGCCTCCACCTTCTCGTTCCGGTGTCCAGTCAGCACGGCGCTCAGCAAGTAGCGTCCGGCCAGTGGCGCTGTGAACTTGCCTGGGGACAAAGAGTCAGTCAGGGGAGCCAGGGAGGCCCCTGAGCCAGCAGAGCTCCTGTACTGGGGAGGGACCGGCTCGCTGGAATGTAGACGCAGGGAATTGGGGGCTTTGTTCACTGTGCATCCCCAGCACTTCAAACAGTGCTTGGCAGAGCAGGCCCCAGTAGAGAGCTGCTGAATGAAGGAATCACTACTCCTCCTCCCCACTGGATGAGAATGAGTACATGAAGAAAGAGCCAGGGTCTCCCCAAATCAGAGAATGAAAAGATTCACACTGTCAGAAGAGGCAAGAATGGGAAGGTATCACTGCACACCTGACCCATTTCCCCAACTGTTCAACCCAGCCCCTCCCAGGCCTACCTGTCTTTGGATCATAACCGCCTCCATCATTGAGCAGGACTCTGTCAAAGGGGACTGTGCCTGGTTCAGACCAGGGCAAGCTCAGGGCAGCTGAAAATGCCACGCGGGGCACAGGGGCTGCTGGTGCCCCCTCCACTCCTGTTGGGAAGGCCTAGTGTTAGAGGGGATGCTCAGGGCAGAGTGCCAGCCCAGGGCTGCCTGAGGACCTCCATTTTCCAACCCCTAGTCACTTCTCCCTCCAGAATCAAATGAAAGGCACTCACCCTGTTCACCTTGAGGACCTGTGAGAAGAGGAAAGGGAGCAGTGAGAAGCAGGGCAGCTCTCACCAAGTCCCTCAGCAAGCATCTGCTTAGGTTCTCCTGTTGTGCTGGGTGCTACGGGGACTTCAAAGCAGGAATTGGGGTATCAAGAAAAAGAGGAATAGGTAGGGTCCATTCTGTTCAATTGCTGGGCCATCCCAGCCTTTTACACCCAGACAGCCATAATAGGCTCAGCTTTCGTCTCCAGTATTGCAGTGGGGCCAGCATTATCTATTAGCCTCCTAATACCCATTAACCAAACACAGTGACTATCACAGTTTCTCCTCTTTCCTCTGTCTTTCCTTTGTCAGGTAGGAGCCAATTCCCCTGGTCAAGTTTAGAGTGGAATGTCAAGCCTGGGACTGCCAGCAGGGGTCCAGATTGGGGACTTGGAGGGTGGTGGCAACCCTGACTGCAGTGAGGGTCTCAGTGTACATACCTGGTGGCCCGATGGGCCCCTCTTGCCCGTCCTTGCCTGGATATCCTGGTGGTCCAGCAGGGCCTGGGGGTCCCTGTAACCCAGGAGGCCCTGGGGACCCAGCCTCTCCTGCAGGCCCTACAGTGACAAAACTGAGTTGAGGGAGAGCCAGAAGAGGAGCTTCCAATGGGTAAGGAAGGTGGGTGGTGGCTTCATGGACAGGGAGAAGATGGATGGAACAGGTGGAGCTTTGCAGGCCGAGGGGGCAGTGGGGTCCCTGGCTGCACGTGCTGGACTCCTGGCTGGCAGAGCAGCATCCTCTCCACCCACAGGCCTAGTGAGCAGCCAGAGGGAGGGCCGGGAGCTAGGACCTTGCATCATCTCTTGCAGGCATACTATAACGCCTGGAATAGTAGTCGGGGCTGCAATTCATGCTGGGAAAAGCCAGGAGGAAGCAGAGTTGGAGGCTGGGCTGGGAGAGCGGGGAAGAAAGGCCTGAAAGGAGTCCTCTCATGCCTTTTGCTCACTCACCAGTGAAGTCTTTCATGCTGAGCTGGTGCAGATGGTGCTTCAGGAGCTCCAGGGAGCTGTTAAGGGCACTGAGCCGCCTGCCCAGACCCGCCTGCCCACCTAGCAGCTTCTCTAGCAGGGCTGCCTGTGTCCAACTGGTGGTGTTGGTTTCCCGTAGCCCGGCCCAGAGCCCAGCTATGTGTTTGGAAAGGCCCTCACGCAGGCCCTGCAGTCCCCCAGTCACAGTGTCCAACCGTTCACAGACTCCCTCTAGACGGCCCAGACGCCCCTCTAGGCTGGGGCACTGGCTGCCCTGTGCCTGTCCCTCCTCCAGGCCTCGGAAGCGCTCTTCACTCTCCGTAGCATGCTCTGTGGCCTCCTGCTGCAGCCTGTTAATCTCAGAAATGATGCGGTCCTTGGTGGCCCCCAGGTCAGCCAGATCAGCGCCCTGACCCTCCACAGTGGTCTGGAGCTCATTCAGTGAGTCATTAAGGGAGCTGAAGGTGAGAATCACCTCAGAGAGCTCTCCTTGCAGGGCCTGCAGGGCTGAGCCTGAGCTGCCCCCAAACACGCTGAAGCCATCCAGGGGCCCACGGCTTGGTCCCCCAACACCTGGACCAGCCCCAGGACCCCGAGGAGGCAGCAGGGGGCAGGAGCAGCGCTCCACACCATCCCGAAGGCGGCCTAGTTCCTCTTGGACTCCCCCACAGGCCCCACAGCCCTCATCCCCATGGGCCTGCAGCAGCCCCTCCAGTTGGCTGAGCCGGGCCGCAGTGAGATTCAGCCGCAGTGCTAACTCCGCAGCTGTCTCATCCTGTGCATCCACACGATCCTGGAGCTGGCCCACAACCCCCTGCAGTCCCTCCAGCATGGCCTGCCGGGTCTCCCCTGCTGTTTCCACCTTGTGCAGGCCTGAGCCCACAAGCCGCAGCTGCCCCTCACTGTCCAGCACCCTGCGCTCCAAGGCACTGAGGATCTCGCTGACTTGAGAGTCCTGCTCCCCAGGGGCCCCAGAGCAGATCTGCCCACATGCCTGCATGGCCCCTGCCACCTGCTCCTCCAACAGATCCAGCCGCCCCCCCAGCTCCCCACTCACATTAGCTAGCAGCGCCCCCAGCTGCTTTAGTCCGCCCCGGGCAGCAGGCAGCCAGTGGCCCAGTCCCCCAGGAGCCTCAGGCCAGCTATCCTCCTGTTTCTCCGAGGGGCCCAGGGTGGAGTTGAAGCGGTCCTCCAGGCGAGAGAGGCGGGAGGCCAGGCTGGTGTAGCCTGGGGGATGGCCCCCCTGCCCTGCTGCTCCTCCCAGCTCGGTGCCTCGCCGCCCACTCAGCACTGTCACTGAGCCAGCTACCACATCCAGCCTGCGCTCCAGCTCTGCCAGTCGCCGGCCCAGCTCTGGAGGGCAGCATTCCTGAGGGGGCCTGCGGCCCATGGCCAGGCCGACGAGCTGCTGTTGCCGCTCCTCCATGGAGGCCAGCAGCTTCTCCAGTGCTCGCAGCCGCTCCCGGTCCTCCTGCTGCTGCTGGCGGAAGCCATCTACCCCCGTCAGGCATACAGAGCAGGACTCCTGCAAGCGCTGCTCCAGCTGCTGCAGCAGTTCCTCACTGGGACCCGGAGGGGCCGAGGCCAGGGCTGGCGCCCTGCTGCCCACACTGCTGCTGCCACTGCTATGATGGTTGTTGAGGTGACCCAGCTCCTGGTCGTGGCTGGAGACACGGGTGTCCAGGAGCTGCAGTTGGTGCTGGATCTCATTGAGGGTTTCATGCACGCCAGGGCGGGCAGCCGCGTCGGCTGGCTGCTGCCTCCCGTTGAAGGCGGTCTCCACAGCCCTCTGCACATCCTCTGCCAGGCGCCCACTCAGTCCCTGCAGGATACCCTGCAGGCTTTGCAGCTCCTTGGACAGGCTCTGCACCTGCTCCTCCAACTGCTGCACCTTCTCTGATTCCCCAGGACCTGAGGAGAGGGGAAGGCAGAAGGCAGAGGGGCTGGACCCCAGAGCTCAGGGCCCCTGCTAACCCTAGCTCCAGCAAGGCTCAGAGGCCCAGGGTGGCTCTGCCTCTCCTTTGGATGATATTGGCAAGAGAAAAAGAAAGGAAACTCCATTCGCTGAATGCTTCTAGGCCAAATTTGAACCATGGCTCTGTTCTTCACCAACTGCCCTGGGGGAGGACCTTTCCCATCTTAGAGACTAGGAAACAGGACCAGAGATATTAGGTGCCTGGCCATGGCGCTCAGGTTTACTAAGTGGCTGTGCTAAATTTCCAACTCAGACCATATATCTGGCCCCCAGGACCATATCCTTTCCATCTGCCCACAGTGACTCTTTTTTTAAAGATGGGGTTTCACCATGTTGGCCAAGCTGGTCTTGAACTCCTGACCTCAGATGATCCAACCACCTAGGCCTCCCAAAGTGCTAGGATTACAGGAGTGAGCCACTGCGCCCACCTCGGTGACTCTTAACTTCTTGGAAACTCTTTTCTTATCTGTGAAAATATAATGACACTCTTCTGTCACGGGGCTGTCAAGAGGGGCAAAATGGGAGTGTCGGGGAGTCACTTTGGATGCCACAACAGTAGCTACAACTGGGCGGCACTTCCCTGCAACACAACAGGGACAAAGAAGAGGCTCTGTGGACGATGAGAGTTGGCCAGAAGTTCCTGTTTGCATAATTCTAGTACCACTATCTCAGGGCAGGGAAACAATACATCCGGTGTGCAGCACGCAGGAAGGAAGGCAAGCCACAGGAACTGCTGCATGCTGGGACCTGCAGTCTCCAGAGGCCATGGAGGGGTCTGGGACCTGTAGTCAGGTGCAATGCATGCTAGGATTTGTAGTCTCAACTGTCTGTCCCCATGGACCAAGCTTCTCAAAGGAATGTCCCCTTTTTCCTGCAGCTGTTTGAAGGATCTTGGCCACTTGTGGGCGTATGTGAGCACATTCTCTTTCTCAGCCTTCTTTTTCTCAGTCTCTCCACCTTTTGGGTGCTCTCTCTCTCTCACATACAGACACACACAAATACACACACATACACACACACGGGCAGGGAATTTCTGCGATCTCATTAACTCCCTTCTGTTCCCCTTCTCCCTGGCATAGGGCATGGGGGATTCCCCTGTAGCCTGGCCCCACATTTCCCCAATTCATCGGATCACTATCTGGCACTTCCCACCCCCACAGCAGCTCCCATACTCACCTTCTCCCCCCAGCCCACTGAGGGGACTGCCTGCGCTGGAGCCAGAGAGGTTGGGGCGGGCAAGCCGGGTCAAGGGCCTTGGTGTGGAAGATGCAGGCCCCAGTGCTGGAGCAGGATTCTCTGCACAGTCGTCGCCCCCATAACCCTGACAGCACCTCCACTCCATGTCCGTCACTGTCTTGTAGGCCACACGGTAGCGAGGGCGGAGGAAGCGGCGGTACCTGGCAGAGGCAGGAGGCCTCTTTATTCCTCCCTGTACTGCCAGTCATGTGACCCTGGTCCTTGTCCTTAGGGTTGAGCAGCTGCTGGTGGGCAGGACCTGTCCTTCAGGTTGGGTCCCTCTTACTGTCCAACATGTGGCCCTGCTCAGCTGACAGCTGTCAGCTTTTTTTTTTTTTTTTTTTTGAGACAGAGTCTGCTCTGTTGCCGAGGCTAGAGTACAGTGGCAAAATCTCAGCTCACTGCAACCTCCACCTACTGGGTTCAAGGGATTCTCCTGCCTCAGCCTCCTGAGTAGCTGGGATTACAGGCATGAGCCACCACGCCCAGCTAATTTTATATTTTTAGTAGAGACAGTTTTCTCCATGTTGGTCAGGCTGGTCTCGAACTCCTGACTTCAGGTGATCCACCCACCTCGGCCTCCCAAAGTGCTGGGATTACATGGGTGAGCCACTGAGCCCAGCCTAGCTGTCAGCTTTTTAACCAAGGGCTAAATCCCTGCTCCTCCTTCCCTTGCCCTGCACTGGAACCTTGAGCTCCTCTGCTTGAGCCTGAGCCACCCCAGAGAAGGTTTCTGGGGCTGGTGGATGAGGCAGATTTGCCCTCAGTATCTCCTCAAAAGCCAAACTGCTGCCTCGGTATCTCCTCAAAATGGCTGTGATCCAAGCCCTGCTCTGCCCTTGATCCCTGCTTTGTACGGATTCCCTGAGTTGGCCACCCACCATCTGCCCTCACCCACTTCCCACCAAGGGTCCATTCCTCAGCCCTGGGACTCACATGATGCTTTGGGGACACTGGGGCTGGCCCCAGGCACATGGCTGGTACTTGACATATGTCTCCACTCCATCCTCAAGGACACAGCTCACTGTCCGGGTCACCACATAGGCACACCAGTTCCTGTAGGTACAACCCCCTCTGCATCCAACAATCAAAGACACATGCCCTGGGGGAGGGGCCAGGGGCTACCAGAGGGGCTGAGAATGGTTCAAAAGATGCAGAACCCTTGGGGATCCATGAGAGCAAGGCCTTTGGCAGGGGCATCCTCCCTATCCCCCACGCTTTCCTGTGTAGCTGGAGCAGATGAAGACTTTTCAAGATAGGGAGAGGCGCAGAATGGAAAACCACAACCACAGAGCAGTCAGTCCCCATGGCGGTGGGGTCCTAGGGAACCTCTGAAGGTACCCGATCATGCGTGTCCCTTTCTGGCCGTATCTGAGTCCCCAGCTTGGCAGGCTGTGTGAGCACGACAGCCAGGGCCCTGTGGGTGATCTCCTGGACACCGGCTTCCACCCCACCCCTCCGGGATGGGAGCAGACCAGCTCCAGGTTAAGTAGAGAATAAGCCATTGATGAGCCTGACCCTCTTGGGGCCTGCAGTTCTTCACTCCTGGCCCCATTCATGCCGGCCTCTGATCTATGTCTGGCTGGAGGGCTGGAGGGAACAGAGCGGGAGTGGTGTCAGAATTATAGATTACTGGATGGGGCCAAGGGAGTCCCAGAGAGGGACAGAAGGTCTCCCTGAGGCTCTGGGGCTGGGAGACACAAGGCATCTGGCAGGAAGTCCTGGCCCATGCCCCTCAGGGCAGCTTCCCTGGGCATGTAACTGCAGGGCTCTGGTGCTCCACAGGGGGATGTGGGAGCAGAGCCCCTAGGTTACCCAGGGAGCGCATGTGCTCAGGGGATCCTGGAAAAGGCCTCGTTGGAAGGTGGGCATGTGAGGAGCCACCTGATGGATGGGCTTCCTCACTTCCCCTCTGCCCTGCATTATCGGACACAGCCCAGGGCAGGGAGCTAGGCGGGGGCAGCATTCTGACCCCCTTCTCACCACCGGAGCCTCGGGCTGGGACCCAGACTCTTACCTGTGGCGGCTGGCAGGCCGGGGGGCGCTCTGGGCCTGGGGCCCCCCGGGGCTGAGGGCCCCACCGGCAGCCGTGTAGAGGCTGTAGCCTCGAGGAGGGTAGCTGGCAGCCCCCGCAGCTGCGGTCAGCAGGCAGCAGAGGTAGCAGCTCCAGAGGGCGCGGGGGGCCATGGCGGGGCGCTCCGCAGTGGCCCTCAGAGACTCATCCCGTCCGGCTGCTGGCGCCTCTGCCGGCCCGGGGATGCCGCTGCTCTGCAGGAGGGCGCGAGCCCGTCCCGTCCGACCCGGCTTCCTGCCGGCAGTCCCCCGGCCACACGCCTTCTTCTTGGCTGCCTGGCTTGACCCCTCTCCCCTCCTCTTTTCTCCTCAGCTCCTGTCCGTCCTGCTCGGTTCCTTCCGCTCTCCTCTTCACTTCTGAGGGGGTTTGTTCTCTGTGCCCCCTCTGGGCTCCCGCGCCCCGTCCCTGCCCCTCTCAGGAGCTGCTCTCTGAAGCTGTGTCCTGCGCGACCGCCCCCTTGTCCCAGATGGCCCTCTTCTGGTCTCCCTGTCCTCTTTCCCTGATGACAGGATCCTGGGGGTGACAGGGCTTTGCCCCTGCGGCTGTTTGGAGGCGCGAGAATGGCCGTGGGGCGGGCCCTGGCCTCCTCCCTCCCTGCTGGCTCCCCTCCCTTCCCCCCGTCTGGCTGGCGGTCTGGCCTCCCCCTTCCTCTCCCAACCTCTCCAACCATCGTGCGCCACATCTGCTTCTTGTTAACTCCGGGAAAGAGGAGAAAAAAAGGAAAAACAGAAATGCCGCCGGGCTTGAGGCCAGCCTCTCAGACGGGCCACATGGAGCCCGGGCCAAAGCTGGGGAGGAGGCCCAGGGCTGGTCACTCTGACGGGAACAGGAGCCAGAGCCTCAGCTCTCCTGGGACTGGAGCCGGCCTCTCCTGGGGGAGAGGGAGGGCCCCAGAGAGGGCGCCCAGAGGGGAGGGCAGGACGGGAGGACTGGACAGGGAGAATGAGCTTGGAGGGCTCAGCAGGACTTCACTCGCCATCTAGTCTCCTTTTAAGGATGTGAAAATTGAGGTCAGAGTGGGAGCGTAACTTGTCCAAGGTAATACAGCAAGTTAGTGGTAAGGCTGAGAGTACACACTAAATACCAGGTCAGTGACTTAGGAGAAAGGAAGAGAGGAGAGTGGGCTGTTGGGCCAGGGAGGAAAAGGTCAAAGACTCCACTGAGGCAGACGGGAAATCCAGAGATGATAGAAGAGGAAGAAAGGTAGCCGGGTGCAGTGGCTCACGCCTGTAATCCCAGCACTTTGGGAGCCCGAGGCGGGTGGATCACGAGGTCAAGAGATGGAGACCATCCTGGTCAACATGGTGAAACCCCGTCTCTACTAAAAATACAAAAATTAGCTGGGCATGGTGGCGCGTGCCTGTAATCCCAGCTACTCAGGAGGCTGAGGCAGGAGAATTGCCTGAACCCAGGAGGCGGAGGTTGCTGTGAGCCAAGATCGCGCCATTGCACTCCAGCCTGGGTAACAAGAGCAAAACTCCGTCTCAAAAAAAGAAGAGGAAGAAAGGCATTTGGCAATGGAGGCAGGCTTCTGTCAAACAGTGGAGGGCACGTAGGCAGGGAGAGAAAACCTTTCTTTTTTTTTTTTTCTTTTGAGACGGAGTTTTGCTCTTACCCAGGCTGAAGTGCAATGGCGCGATCTCGGCTCACCGCAACCTCCGCCTCCTGGGTTCAGGCAATTCTCCTGCCTCAGCCTCCTGAGTAGCTGGGATTACAGGCACGCGCCACCATGCCTAGCTAATTTTCTGTATTTTTAGTAGAGACGGGGTTTTACCATGTTGACCAGGATGGTCTCCATCTCTTGACCTCGTGATCCACCCGCCTCGGACTCCCAAAGTGCTGGGATTACAGGCGTGAGCCACCGCACCCGGCCCCGAGAAAACCTTTCTTAAAGGGATAAATGAAAATGGGTCCTGGGCTTGTTTTGGTGGTGGTCAGGCCATAACTGGATAGGGGTGGGGGGAGTTAAATCGGGACCTATCTTTAGTGCACCAAAGGAAGTCACTCCCTAGACTATAGGCAAGTCTGATAGCTATCAGTGGATGGCAAAGAGCCGTCAGCCTGACCTGAAAGTTCCACCTGTGCCGTCTGGATCTGAAAGCTTGGTCCTCATCACCATCTGGCCCTCAGCGCTGGACCAGAGTCTCCAGGAGGTGGGATGCTTGGGAGAGAGAAACAAGCACTAGACAGAAAGGAGATAGGAGAAAACTATGTGCTAGGCACTGCGGAGGCGCCCAGGTAGCAAAGGCACAGGTAAGACCCAGGTGCTATCCACAAAAGGGCAAATGAGGCTGTTGGAGAATGGGACACAAGCCCCTAGAGAACTGCCACAAGCCAGGACAGAATGAGTGCCAAGGGGGCAGGGCAGAGGGATGATGCGTGTTCCAGCTAGGACGAGGCAAAAGACTGCAGGGGACAGTCAGAGGAGAGGTTGGAAAAGACAGAAGCTGAACAGCATTGGGGTGAGGGCGGGGGGGCAGGAGTCAAGAACAGAGACAAGGTGAGAAGAGAGAGAGATTCAGGCTCAGGGAGAGAGATCTGCCTCAATCTTCTGAGCTGTAACACAGGAGTAACAGGACTCTCCATCCCACTTTGTGAGGATTAAGTAAGTTAAGGGATGAAAAGTATTCTAGAACAGGGCCTGGCAAATGGTAAATGCTAAATCAACGTTAGCTCTGTTTTTGTCACGGAAAAAATGGGACAGAAATTCCAAGAGGTAGATTGTGGACAAATTAGGGAGAGACTCAAATGACTGGTTATGAGGTTGTATTGCAGGTTTTTGAGTAGAAGCATATACATATACACAAAAGAAGATATTGTGGGTGAGAAGGTTGAATAGGTGTCAGAGCACAGGGAATCTAGCCCCAGCTCCTCCTGGGGCTATGAACCAGCAAATCCCATGACGCAACTAGGAGTCTATGTGTCTTCTAAAGTCCCTTCCAAATTCTACATTGCAAAGTGGTGCAGACTTGGGCTGTGGTGACAGTGACCATGGATAAGCAGGGAAAGCTGTGACTGCTTGGTGACTGCCTGAGTAATGAGGGACCAGATGAAGGGAGACATGAGAGAAGATTCCAGCATTCATTTGAGCCAGGATGAGGAAGTCGGGAAGAGAGCAGGTCTGGAGGAAAGAAAAGTGACTGTAGTTTGGACATGGTGAATTTAAGATGAGAGTAACACAGCCTAGTGGAAACCAATGTCCAGGATGGTTAGCAGTGGTGGACCAAGGATTTTTCCAGCATGTGCAGGGCAATAGTTGGAAGCCATGAGAACGAATGCCATCAGATCATCTTGCCTCTGATGTCCTGTGACCCAGAATGTGACCTTGATGGCTAAGAGAAAAGTCTGTAAAAAGACAGGGTCAGGCTGGGTTCGGTGCCTCATGCCTGTAATCCTACTACTTTGGGTAGCCCAGGTGGGAAGATCACTTGAGGTTACGAGTTTGAGACCAGCCTGGCCAACATGATGAAATCCCATCTCTACTAAAAATACAAAAATTAGGCTGGGCGGGATGGTTCACGCCTGTAATCCCAGCACTTTGGGAGGCCAAGGCAGGTGGATCACATAAGGTCAGGAGTTCGAGACCATCCTGGCCAATACGGCAAAACCCTGTCTCTACCAAAAATACAAAGATTAGCCGGATGTGGTGGTGTGTGCCTGCAATTCCAGCTACTTAGGAGGCTGAGGCACAAGAATTGCGTGAGCCCAGGAAGTGGAGGTTGCAGTGAGCCAAGATCGCGCCACTGCACTCCAGCCTGTGCACCAGAGGAAGACTGTCTCAGAAAAAATAAAAGGAGGGTGGTGAAAGTAAATGCTGAAACCAACAGAAATGGAAATTTGTAGCTGCCCCTTAGAGCTCTGGGGATCAGCACACAGGGAGATTTGAAGGAAATGTTCACAGGAGATCCCAATTTCAAAGAAGTTGTCGCTGGAAGGCTGCAGCTTTGTCCCTGGTCTCCAGGATCTGGCTCTGGCCCTGGCAGGAAGCCAATCCACTTCCCCTCCAGATTGCCCCAGCTGCTGCTATAGGTTTTCTTTCTCTGCTCTTCTCCTTCTCCTCACCCTTTAGGGGGCCTCTGACAACCTGAAAAGTCACCCCAGCCATCTTGTCACTGTCCAATTGTTACCCATTCCCTCTCCTACCCTCTGAAGTTCAAAACTTCGGTGTATAATTTACATGTGTCAAGTGAAAAATGTTGGCTTTGAAATACAGTTGAGGTAAAAGTGCATTTCATTTGCCTGTCTTGTAATTAGGAGACAAGACCTAGGAGCTGTCATGAATGTTTGTGAGATCACAAATAAATCAGTGGCTCTAAGTTCACCAGGGAGGAAACTTCCCCTTGCTGGCTGAGCAGGCTGCAATGGAGACTAAGGTTAGAGTGAAGTGGCAGTGGTGATGGTGGCAGTGACATGCTGGTGGTGGTATTGGCAGGCAGCCATAGATTTCCAAAGTAATTGGTAAGAGTTCCTGACCCCCAAAAAAGCAAAGTTCCTGGTGGCACTAGGACATGATCTATTTTACAACCTCTCCAAGATGGGTAATTTCCAAGGATCTAGTGCCAACTGGCCCTACTAGGCAATTAACTAATTCATTCAGCTTTATCGACTGAGCAATGAGTTCATGACGAGGGTCAGGATAGCTGTGGGCACTAGCAATAAGGAGCATGCTATGTCTAGCTTCTCTGTCAGAGGACTGAATATTGGGAGGGAAAAGGGGGGTATAATGTGATTTGGGGTCTGGCACAGTGACTCACACCTATGCTCCCAACACTTTGGGAGGTCGAGGCGTGCAGATTACTTGAGGTCAGGAGTTCGATACCAGCCTGGCCAACATGGTGAAACCCCATTTCTACTAAAAATACAAAAATTAGCCGGGTGTGGTGGCATACCCCTGTAATCCCAGCTACCCAGGAGGCTGAGGCAGGAGAATCGCTTGAACTTGGGAAGCAGAGGATGCAGTGAGCCAAGATCACATCACTGTACTCCAGCCTCGGCAACAGAGCGAGAGTCCATCTCAAAAATAAATAAATAAAGTGATTTGGGCCTTGAGTCATGCCAATCCACATGGGAATTCAAGCTTGTGGGGAGTCTTCAGCAAAAGCCCACTCTTCTCCAAACAGATTTACTTTTCCTTCCAGCTCTTCCTCTAGCTATATTAGTAGCCAACCTCCCTGAACCCAGTCCCCCTTCTTCCAGGTCTTGTTGCTTTCTCACTTCTGAGCCTAATCCTGATCTCCCATCCTTTCCTTGAAAATTGATCACAGAGATTGAGTTCCACGAGTGCCTCCATCATCTCCCTCCACATCCTCCCAAATCCCTCCAGGATGAGGCTGTGCCTGTTTCACTTCCCACAGTTTTTCATCCAAGCTTGGTTCAAGATTTGTCAGTTCATAGTTAAGTCTAGTTCAGTCTCATAGACTGTTTTTTGTTTCAGTTCTTCCAGGCACTGGGCCAAATGACCCGTTCAAGGCTGATAAAGACTCACTGACCTAGGCACAGGAAGTTCTGGGAGGTGAATGAATTTCTGGGTGGTCCTAAAATAAACCCTTTCCCTCTTGTGCCTAACCCTAGGACAACCTACTGAGTCCACAGTTTGACCTGGAACATGTAGTGGAGGCAGGAGGAATAGGTGACACTACTCTTTCACCAGTTTGTAGAAACTTGGTAAAATCAATTACCTTCTGGGCCTCAGTTTCCTTCTTTCTTTCTCTTTTTTTTTCTTGAGACAGGGTCTCTCTCTGTCGCCCAGGCTGGAGTGCTATGGTGCGATCTCAGCTCACTGCAGCCTCTGCCTCCTGGATTCATGCAATTCTCCTGCCACAGCCTCCTTAGTAGCTGGGATTACAGGCATGCACCACGAGCTAATTTTTGTATTTTTAGTAGACACAGGGTTTCACTATATTGGCCAGGCTGGTCTCGAAGTCCTGATCTCAGGTGATCCACCCATCTTGGCTTCCCAAAGTGTTGGATTGCAGGTATGTTACCATTTGGATTGCAGGTATAAGACACCATGTCTAGACATTTCCTTCTTTATAAAATGATTTTGAAGGCCCCTTTCGGCCCTGATAGTCTAGGATACTGTGCACATGGTCAATTGGTTTTAAGCACTTCATAGGCTTTCTTTCATATCATTTGCGGTATATAAAGTTTAACTTCAGGGCTTGCCTAGAGGTAAAGCTTATTTTTAAAAGGGAGGGCTAGTTCTGATTCAACAGTAGACCTAAATGTTTGGTTGGACTTGGATCTGCTTCAAATTTCCAGGAGACATGAAGCATAATGATGTGTAATCCTTACCACCCAGACCCTTACTCTCCCAGTAAGGAGCTGGAAACAGACTGCTCACTGAGGGACGCATACAGGAGTACCTGTCTGGGGTTTCACCACTGTTATGTGGAGGGGACTCAGCTTTCTAAATACGAAGCTTCTGGGAAATATTGAGTGGGGGCCGGTGGTAAGGTGAGGGGAGCCCATGGTAACTACAGACTACTAAAGGCAGGGATTATGTTTAGGAGCCGGGGGCTGAAACTGGGGACAAACTGTTGATGGTCTCAGGCCAGGGAAGGCCACTTTGGGCTAGTGCATCCCCAGCTCAGTGCACACAGGCGGTAAACTGGTCCTCTGTCCCAAACCCAAAGCAGCTCCTGTAGAGTTTTCTTTGGCTCCGAGAAGCAGAGGCCTCCCCTGAGCCCTGGCCCCCCTCTACCGCAAAGCAACTGGCTTCCATTACCCCTGACAGCTCCAGAGCAACAGCCCAGCCCCCGGCCCCGCCGTTCCCTTTTATGGTGAAGCTGAGAAAGCATGGAGTGAGGGGGGAGAAAGTTATGGCTGGGCAGAGGCTTGGAGAGTTCCAGGGTGACTCTCCCCTCGCCAGAGACCCTCGGGTACCCGCAGCCATCGCTCTTCCTACTCTTCTGCGACCTAATCTGTCCTGAACCCAGAACCCCTCTTGCTTGTTCCAACCCTTCCTCCCCTTCTCCATTCCTCCTCTTCTCCCTCCCTCACATCCGGGTGGGGGGGTGATTTCCCACTTGGCCGAAGTCCCAAGGTTTGGGTTTTGATTCCGGGAGGGTCCGCCCTATTTCCGAAGCCCACCTCAGGGGGTGGGGTGAAGGGAGGGAGCCCGGCTAAGACCGACCCTGGTCAGATCACAGACAGGACCTTTCTTCTTGGTTGCATGTGGGTCACGAAGGCTGGTGCCGGAGAAAGAAGCACCTGGCAGCCCCAACCCCGTTCCCATTCTACATCGCCTCCCACCCCCGTCCCTGCTGCCCGAGCCAGGGAGAGGACACTGAGGGCGGGACCCAAAGGAAACACCTGGTTGGGCCGGGCCGGGAAGCAGTGCGGAGGGCCGGGACCGGAAGGGGGTTGGAATAGCCCGCCGCCCCGCCGCTGCACCCTAGTCCCAGCCCACTCCTCGGCCCCGGGGAGGCGGCTCCCACGGCTTCTCTAGCCGCGTCCCAGGCCACGCCAGCTGCGGCCAGCTGTGCGATGCCAGGCCCAAGCGCGCGTCCGCGGCCCCGCCCCATCCCCTACGGCTGGATCTCCCACCGCAGCTGAGCCCAAGTCCCCGCTCCAGTCGCTGCCCGAAGCGAGCGCAAACGCTGAGCCGACGAGACGGCTGGG
This sequence comes from Callithrix jacchus, assembly GCF_049354715.1. Taxonomy (NCBI): domain Eukaryota; kingdom Metazoa; phylum Chordata; class Mammalia; order Primates; family Cebidae; genus Callithrix; species Callithrix jacchus. The sequence goes on from NC_133515.1 coordinate 87,948,615, forward strand.
CTAGAGAGGCTGTCCCGACCGCGCCCCCCGCCGGAAGCGGCTGGTTAGGGCCTGAGGTGGCGCTACGAAGTTCCGGTCCAGGTCTCCTACCTCGGGCTTGTTCGCAGGCGGCGTCGGAGCCGAGCCGGACTGGTCAGGTGAGAGGCACGCAGGCGCCCACGGCAGGGTTAGCCCGTGGGTTGAGGACAGGTCCTTGAGAGGGCGAGGAGTGCGCCAGCCAGAGGCTCAGTCCCTCTTTCCTCCGCAGGATGATCACGGACGTGCAGCTCGCCATCTTCGCCAACATGCTGGGCGTGTCGCTCTTCTTGCTTGTCGTTCTCTATCACTACGTGGCCGTCAACAATCCCAAGAAGCAGGAATGAAAGTGGCGCTTTCTCTGTCCCAGGTAACGGCCCGGGGCTGTAGCGCCCAGCCCCCAGAGATGAGTGGTGAGGCCGCGCCAGGGCCAGCAGGGTTCGAAACTTCCAATCAGCAAGCGTCGGGCCAAGCATGATACAGTCCAGAACTGGGCCCCTTTATCTGCACAGAGTAGAGAGCGCGCTGTCCCCTCCCCCTAAACTGTTCCCGACTAGAATGGGAGAGGGTTTCCTAACCCTAACAGACCCCATCTTGTGGTCCCCAGTAGGTAGATGCCCAAGTTGAGAGTACAGTTGTAAGGAGGCATTGACACCAATAGGAACGAAGGGACCAAGGGTACCATCCAAGTATGAGGACTTGGGCCCTTTTCTTTTTTGATTCGGAGTTTCGCTCTTGTTACCCAGGCTGGAGTGCAATGGCTCTATCTTGGCTCACCGCAACCTCTGCCTCCTGGGTTCAGGCAATTCTCCTGCCTCAGCCTCCTGAGTAGCTGGGATTACAGGCACGCACCACCATGCCCAGCTAATTTTTTGTATTTTTAGTAGAGACGGGGTTTCACCATGTTGACCAGGATAGTCTCGATCTCTTGACCTCGTGATCCGCCCGTCTCGGCCTCCCAAAGTGCTGGGATTACAGGCGTGAGCCACCGCGCCCAGTGGATTTGGGCTCTTAAATAGCCCTCACTTTCTCCGGGTTGTTTAGGCCTTATTTATGCAGAATATTCTGTTTCCATGTACTGAGGCCAGGAGTTGGCTGCTGTAGACCCAAACTATGGGGGGGGGGCGGTGGTTTGGGAGCCAGCTGTAAGTGTGGGTCACAAGTGTAAAGGGAACATGGATGGACGTTACTTCCTGAAGGATTCCCCGCAGGAAACCTGCAGCATTTTCCTTACCTCAGGTCTTTCCCCTTTTTTCTAGGATTCCAGGACATAGTCTGAGGCAAGATGGAGGGTGTGAGGGGCCTTCACACTTCAGTTCATCCCTTCTACCCATCACAACATACAAAGCAACTACACCTGGATTTTTCCAAACAACTTTTATTTCCTCAGTCTTCCTTAACCTTATGGAATAAGAAGCTGCCATTCAATAGGGCCCAGTATAGGGGCTGCTTTCTTTTCTACTCCCTCCCCCCCAATATAAAAATATAGATATATATTTTTTGTGGTCCCAAAATCTTGTGCTGCGGAGGGAGGGAAGGGGTGGCAGGTCCCTGTTTTGTCTTGTTTCAAGGCGATGCTCTGTAATGCCTTGGACAGTGTGGCTGGCATTCCAAGGACTTAACGGCTGTCATGTGGAATGAGCAGCCTGGAGGGGAACTAGCATATTTCCCACTGTGTTACCCCATCTTGGGGCTATATCCTGGGCTTGAACATAAAGGCATTATCAGACCCGGGGAGAAATAGTGAGTGGGGGAGATTTAGGGACAAAACAAACCTCAGGTTGGCCCAAGGGACTCCCGCTGTAACAATTCCAGGATGGGGAGTCAGATAGACTACAGGATATAGGAGAAAAGGCAGGGGCAGAGCGGGGCCGTGGGGGCTTGGCCTGAGGCAGCCTGCAACAGAGAAGAGAGAGGAATCAGGGTTGTGAAAACTCTGCTCCTCTTCTGTTCTGCTAACCAGGGGCTGGGAGGTGAAGAAGTGGAGCGAGATGACGACGGGTAAGGATGGGCAAATTGTGACTGCACGGTGGTCTGATGCTCTTAGGCCATAGGCCCTAACTAAAAGTTGTTTTCTTTTCCTGTGGAGTGAAGACTGTGGCCATGGTGGGTGGGAAAAAATATCAGGAACTAGATTCTTAATGAAAGTACATTTAGTCTTTGTGCTCACAAGGAGTAGGAAAGGCAGAAATTATTCTGAATGACAGAAATGGGAATGAGGGGACAGAAGTGAGGAGTGGGGTGAGGGATTGGACCCCAGTGCTCACCCTGGTGTAGCAGAGCAGGGTCCCGGCTCCAGCTCACTGCTCTCCCTGGTCCGGGGGATAGGGGATGTGGGGCCTGAAGAGCCTTTCATCCCTCTGCGAGTCGGCGGTGAGCTCCGGCCCAACCTGGGCCTAGCCTGTGTGGACAGGGAGTGTGCTAAGAGGCTGGATTCTTCCATGAGTTTTTTTTTGCTTTAGTTTGTACCTAGAATTTCCATCCGTAAGAGTGTTACGGGGATCAACAGAGGTACTGGGACATTGAATTCTAGCTGAAAGAATGAGGCAAGATAATAGCCAGAGAAGTCCTGGATTCAGTCCATGACTGTACACTCCAAGTCTACATAACTAGGGGTGGCAAGAGGATCCAGCATTTACTCACCATGGCTACACCATGGCTAAGGTCTGGGTGAGTAGAGAAACACTGTAGAAAGATAGTGGAGGGTTGGTAGACCTCAGAGCCTTCTGTGCCTCAGCCCCTGCCAGAGCAGCGTACATCTCACCCATCCAGTCAGCTTCTGCCTATACTCCTTTACCTAGCATGGGGATCTGGACTGAATCAGAGTTGGTGGCAGGGCTGTTCCTAGCAGCAGCAACCAAATGTGTTACCTGGGGAATCCGGGACCCCTCCTGGCGGAAACTCTCCTCGGGCAGGTCTGGGCAGAAAGAGAGGAGAAGCTAATGGGAGGGGCAGGGAAAGCCAAAGCTAGCAGGCTGAGGTTGGGGTATATCTGGCAGGGACACAGGCTGAAAGCAAGCAAGAGACCTGGGCTGATGGGGATGGTGGAGGGCAGGAGGGGGACTGGACAGACAAGAACTCAGGCATCACAGCAGCCCTCTGATGTGGCCAGGGGTAGTAGAGGCAGTAAAGCAGTACTGAGCATTTTCCCTCCCACTACCCAGAGGAACAGTGCCTTGCTGGGTTCTGCTAGAGTAGTTGTGCTGGGAGACTGGGAAGAACCAAAAATATTACCTGCAGTCGAGTCTTGATGCAGGGCATCCGAGCTCCAGTCCCTAGCAGACCTTTCCCAATTACCATGACAGATTCTGGTTTGTCCCCAGAGGACAAGAGTGAACAGCTGCTCCCTAGGGAACAGAGGAAACTGATCAGGGTTGGGGCCGCAGAGAAGAGGAGGTAACTTCCTTTCGATCAGGGTTTCTCAACCTTGGTACGTTGAGAACATTTTGGGTTGGATAATTCTTTGTTGTGGGGAGTGTTCTTGTGCACTGTAGGATGTTTAGCAGCATCCCTAGCCTCTAACCAATTATATTCGGTTTCATCACCTCCCTCCTCCTCAATTTAACAGCCAAAAATGTCTCCAGATGTTGCCTGACGTCACCTGGGTAGCAAAATCACCCCTGGTTGAGGCTCTAGTCTGGTCCAAGGGGTGGAGAAGCAACTCCAGGCTAGACTCAGAACGCACCCAAGCTTAACTCCTGTGTCAATTTATATGCCACAGGGCCTACAATCAAGTCAGCTCTACCCAGGACTGGTGGATTCAGTGCTACCCATTGAGGAGAATTGACAGGTTGGGAGTAGGGGCCTCTGAGTAAGTAGAACATGCTGGACTAGAGTCTTAGAATCATTCCCATCCAGTCCTTTAGATAGCTGGGTCTATAATTTAAAAGAAGAGATGGCTTAAGTTTTGTGTGAATGACACGGCTACACACAACATTTAGCAGTGTTGACAGGTGAAAGATCTATGCTTTTTTCATTCTCCTGTCTTGTCTATTGTTGCCCAGCTCCTGAATTCAGGGAACTTGCATAAGTATCACTTTGCAGGTAGTCCTCAGGTTCCTCAACTGTAAAAATGAGGATTAAATGAGATTAAGTGTGTAGAGCAGTGCCTGGAACATAATAAATGTGAACTACTGTTGTTTTACACAAAGACATTAATAAATTCCACCTGCCTATTCAAAGGCACCAGTGTTAGAGGTTTAGGATACCAAGAAGATAACTGATGCCCCTGGTCTCCCAACTAGACTTAAAGAACCTGGGCTGGTCATGGAGGAGGCTGGCCAGCCCAGATTTCAGTGGCAATGGGTACAGACCTGGTATATTGAGTGAATCGGGCAGTAGACAGGAGCCCAGCTTGTGTGAGGAGGCTGGGCCAGAACTAGCAGGAGCTGGGGATGGAGCCAGGCTGCCTGCAGGAGGACGATGGTTCAGTGGCTGCTGTCGCCGTCTCCTGTCCTGGCTTCGGGGCTCTGAGTGGAAGAGATACAAGCAGATAAAAGGGCAAATAAGTGGGGTACTATGAGGCAGCCTTCACTGACTTGCTGGCTCCCTTGGTCAAAAGATGCCTGTTTTTCAAGCTTGTCGTCAGACCCACATCCCTCTCCTGCAGTAACTATTAGTATAAGATGGGTAGAAAGACCTACTATTTAATAAAATTATCCAGTTCTCCACCAGCCTTCATCCTGCCGGTTTTTTTGTTTGTTTTATTTTTTGAGACAAGGTTTCCACTCTGTCACCCAGGCTGAAGAAGTGCACAATGGCACAATCATGGCTCACTGCAGCCTCAACCTACCAGCTTAGGTGATCCTCCCACTTCAGCCTCCTGAGTAGCTGGCACTATAGGTGCCTGCCACCATGCCCAACTAATTTTTTGTGTTTTTAGTAGAGATGGGGTTTCACCCAGGCTGGTCTTGAACTCCTAGGCTCAAGAGATCCACCCACCTTGGCCTCCCAAAGGGTTGGGATTGCAGGTGTGAGCCACTGTACCTGGCCCAGTTCATTCTTTTGGCAAAGAAGCTACTGAGCTTGGATAACACAGCTTTCCTTGGTTCCCCTCCTACCACTAATTGTTTCTCTTCCAGCTGTTCTTCCTGCCTCTTAAATGTCAAGTCTTCCCCACCATTCTGTCCTTGGGCCTCTCATGCTCTACTTACTCTTAAACTCCGAAATCACTCTCTACCCCATTTCTCCTGAAATCCAGTTCTAACTGTCCACTGGAAATTTCTTCCCAAAAGTACCCTTGACAAAACAAAACTCAATCCCTTTCTTTCATTCTCCTTGTCTTGGTGGAAAACCTTGTTTCATCTTTATACTCCTCTCTTAGATTTGCATTTGTGTAATTAAATTCTACAATTCTATCTCTGCATTTTCTGTCACCTAGGCTGTAATGTGGTGGCATGAACATGGCTCACTGCAAACTTGACCTCCTGCATCCCAAGTAGCTGGGACAACAGGTGACGCTATCAAGCCCAGCTAATTTTTAATTTTCTTTAGAGGTGGAGTCTCGCCATGTTGCCCAGGCTGGTCTGGAACTCTTGGGCTCAGGCGATCCTCCTGCCTCAGTTCCCAAAGGGCTGGGATCACAGGTAGGAGCCATTGCACTGGGCTTGAAGATCTTCTAAAGGATAAACTCTAAACCTTTGAACACTACACATTCAAAGCTTTGCCTACTGTAGCTCCAGTCTATACATGCTTAGTAGGATGCTGATTTGATCCTTCATACCCTCTGCTATAGCCCATGTTGCTACTAGTTGTGTGTGGTTCCTCTGGAACTGTTTCCTTTTCTGGTGAAACCATGACCATCTTTGATTTCCCATCTCAAATGTTACCTCTCTGAAGCTTACTTGACCATTACAGGCAGAATTAATTGTCCTCTCCTCATTACCTTCATCCTTCATTTGAGTGGCTAGTAGTTTATGGTTTCTGTTTAATTAAGTTAGAATGTGTAAAGTACTTATGGGCACATAGTACTCAATAAACATAATCTAGTATTCTTTCTAACTGGAACTTGAGTTTCTTGGGAGTAGGGACTTTGTTGCCTCCAACACTATATAACCCAGTGCCTGTAAAATACTGCCTGAAAAACCAGAGACCTTAATCAATGTTTTGTTTACTTGAACAGCAAATACCTACTGTACACCATGAGCTGGATCGATCATCTCTCGGAGTCTAAAGGTATATAGTTATATTCTTTGGGGCAGCTGTCTCTGGATCACTCATGTCTAGAGCCTTCCAAGTTCTGAAGGGTGGGGTCCAGAGGGCAGATGGTGAATGTGTGCGGTAGGGAGGCTTGAAGCTTTGGCGTGTCCTTCCTCATCACAGAGGAACAGCAGGTGCCAAATGCTCTCAAACTGAATGGGCTGTTAACTTCAAAGAACTGAACTCACTGGGGGTGCCAACATGCCAACTGACCCCTAATAAATGAGCCGGGTGCAGAAATCCTCTAACTTAAAAAGTGACAGTAACTTCATCTTCCCAGTCACGCTGGGAATTAGCAGGCAGTGACAAGAATACTTTTGAAAGGTCCCAAACCAGGCTAAGCATGGTGGCTCATGCCTGTAATCCCAGCACTTTGGGAGGCTGAGGCAGGTGGATCACTTGAGGTCAGGAATTCGAGACCAGCCTAGCCAACATGGAGAAACCTTGTCTCTACTAAAAATACAAAAATTAGCTGGGCGTGGTGGCAAGTGCCTGTAATCCTAGCTACTCCAGAGGCTGAAGCACGAGAATCACTTGAACTCAGGAGATGGATGTTGCAGTGAGTCGAGATTGGCTACTACACTCTAGCCTGGGTGACAGAGTGACACTGTTTAAAAAAAAAAAAAGAAGAAAAGTACCAAAGTGGGAGAAAGAAAAACCCAGATATTTGTATGAATAAAGAAGAAAGGAAGCGATCTCAAGATGGAAGCTACTGTAGCTATGAGGAGATGTGCTTAGGTGCTGGGTACTAATTATAGGTTTAAGATGGTGAAGAGTCAAAAATGCCAGGCATGGTGGCTCACGTGCCTTCTGAGGCTGAAGCGGCTCGATCTCTTGTGTCTGGGAGTTTGAGACCAGCCTGGGCAACTTGGCGAAACCCCATGTTTACTAAAGAAAAAAAATAGAAAAATTAGCCAGGTGTGGTAGTGTGCACCTGTAGGCCCAGCTACTAGGAAGGCTGAGGCTAGAGGGTCACTTGAGCCAGGAACATGAAGGTTACAGTGAGCTGTGATCACACCACTGCACTCCAGCCTGGGTGACAGAATGAGACTGTCTCAAAAAAAGAGTCAAAAACAACCAGATGTTAGGGGGCTACTGAGAGATGGCACAGGTTGCCAACAGGATAACAGAAGTCAGAGACTGGCCACAGTCAAATAACCTAAAACATTTGCCACCCCCAATGACTCAGAGATAGTCTAGGGCCCAGATCTGAGTAATTCTGTGATTAAAAAGGATGTCAGGATGATGTCCAGCTGACAGTACACAGTAGGCAGAAATCATGGACTTGATAGAGGAAATAGTGAGTTTAGTTAATTTGAGAAATATCTACACACAGAGGCATGTTGAAACCATGTTAAGGGACAAAGTTTCACCCTACCCCAGGAAAGGGTAAATGCAAGGGAGAAAGAACAGCCAAGAGTGATGTGATCAGCTCTGCCTCCAGAGGTTATGAAATGGTATCTTATGGTAACCAACTAGAGGTTCCATTTTGGGGGTGGTAGGATAGTACTGGGCAGAGGGGAGACTGACCCCCTACCTTGAATGAGTCAGAATGGGTGTTCTAAGGTCTCACAATTTAGAGCAGCAGTTATTTGACTTGCACCAAGGTCCTGTGTGTCATCCTTAGAACATCTTTGGAACTGTCCTTACATGTAGCACTCCAGATCTTACTGAATCCCTGGGACAATCACAGACCTGATTTATGCCCCCTGAGGGGTAGAAAGGTGAGACAAACATTCAACTGGTTCCCAACTTCTTGCTTTTTATTCATTCAACAAATACTTGCTGATCATTTACTAAGTGCCAGGCACAGGACTAGGTGCTAAGGGCATAAGTCGATGTGTTAGGAGACACTTCCTGAAGCTTTTGTTTGCAATGGAAAAAGTGGCCTTAAAGCCCTCTTAGTTCTTCTGTCTTCTACCATCACTGAATCCTGCCACTTCTCTTTCTAATACTTATATTTATCTCTCCTCAGACTCAGGTACTGGCTCTGGTCATCTCAGCTCCCATTTTTCTGTCCAATATGTACAGTTCACAAACAATGTATTACACAGTTCAGTCTCTTACATTTATTCCCATTCTTAGAAACAATTGTTGCCATTGTCTCAGTTAAGCTCTTAATCCTTGTTCCCAAGACATTTCAACTACTTCTCTCTTTACCTAATTTCCTTGGTGATGGGCATGGCCTTTGGCATACCACCTAGGTATACATGCTTTTTGTCCTCTCCACCCACCACTCTGTTCCTAGCTCTGTTCTTGCTCCTGGCTGTCATTTCTCACTTTGGGAATTTCTGTCCAACTATGTGCTACCCATTCTTGAAACTATTTCTTAACTGAACATTCTTTGGTTAATTACTCTTGTGTTTAATCTACCACAGTAGTTCCCCGAACCCCTAGGATGTTTACAGTCTGTTTGCACCCTCATGTTGTATTTACTGTCCTGTTTCCCCTTGTATTAAGTTTCAAGTCAATCAACCAGGAATTACTTAGTATTGACTGCATATTTTCTATCAGTAGGGGAAGTAACAGAGAAATAGAATACATGTCCTTCACCTCAAGGAGCTCAGTACAGTGTTGTGCAATGGAAGTGGGGCAGGGAGGATGTCAATAAAATAGTGATTAAATAGTGCCTAGACAGGCGCGGTGACTCACGCCTATAATCCTAGCACTTTGGGAGGGGCGCCTGAGGTCAGGAGTTCAAGACTAGCCTGGCCAACATAGTGAAACCCCATCTCTACTAAAAATACAGAAAATTAGCTGGGTGTGGTGGTAGGCATCTGTAATCCCAGTTACTTGGGAGGCTGAGGTGGGAGAATTGCTTGAACCTAGGAGGCGGAGGTTGCAGTGAGCTGAGACGGTGCTATTGCACTCCAGCCTGGGCAACAAGAGCGAAACTCTGTCTCAAAAAAAAATAAAAGGGGGTGGCCTAGAATATTCCAGTAACAACCTAGAAAAGGCTCTTTACTGTTTCTTTGTAGTCAGGAAAGGAGAACTTACGAGGCTGATGAAGGAATTCCGTGTCAGTTCTGGCCTGATAGCATTTTCTTAGTGAGTTCTGAAGCCAGGAACAATTTCAGCCCATAAAGACCACAGATAAGATCCCCATCATTCTATAGTGCTGCAATTTGGATTCTGAGGACATTCCTTTAACTGCTCCCATCGGGACAGATTGAAGCTTCCTTGACATGGAAGCTTCATGTCTGGTTTGGCACTGCTTCAGCTAATATTTCATCCTTGGAAAATCCCCTGGCTCCTAGCATGCACTGAAGCCCAGATATTCAGATGTCCCCACTGTGGCCACACACAATACCACTCTGGAATCATGCCGCAGGGAACACCAAGGTCATAGGAGAGGCCACAGGTTCTGCTACAAACTAATTTTATTGATTCAACCCTTGGTCCTGGGCCAAGAGTATATCTTCAAGTTTTTACTTCCCCCAGCAATGCCCCAGACAACTGAACACATGTTGCAGGGGCTCCCAGACTGGCTTACCTCTGACGGGGCCCAGCACCCGGTGGGTGACCTTTTGGGTGTTAGAGCCCAGGCCTGGCAGCCCTGCAGGCCGACTGCCATGAAAAGGAAAGCTGGGGGAATTCTTCATCTGTGGAGAATTTTGTTGGCTGCTGCTGCTACCACCAGCACTTGTGCCAGTGCTAAAACTTCGTGCCCGGCTCAAGGTGTTTTCAGAGCAGGAAACAGGCAACCCACTGCAAAGAAGCAGATGCCAGTTAGCCCTGGGCCAGGAAGCTTGTGTCCTAAGGCTTTCCCTAGGATCTGATGCTAAGTAAAGCTTCACCTACGGGGTAAAAAGGCACAGGGACCCGATCCAAGGGAGAAGTGAGGAATTCATGTCCATGGATGTAGTATCCAACCTGGGGTATACCAGCTAATCTCAAAATGTGATAAGGGCCATCCCTGAGCACCTTTATCTCCCAATGAATTTCCCCCCTACTGCCTTGGCACTGACCCTTCAGTTCCCTTCAGTCAGTCATTCACAACCCTTGGAAGTTAAGGCCTGCCCCTGCAATTATATTTGATTTTGTGCAAAACTCTGGAGCAGAGAATCCCTAGCCTGATACTCAGATCTCGTAGATGTATATAGCTCAGAGTAAAAGGGAAGAGGATCCCATTCTCAAAAAATAAACTAATCTTACTAATTTTAATTTACCCTAAAAATACTTGCCATTTGGCACTTTGAGGAGGAGGGAAGATATATAAATCCCTTGGAACTCCTAGCTCCAGAGCCCTGTCCCACCCTCCTACCCTTTCTCCCTCCTATTTTGCTGGCCTTACTTGTGACTTTTGAGTGGAGTTCGAGGGCCCCTCTTCTTGTTGACACCCACATTCAGAGTGCTGCTTAGGCCTCGGCTGTTGCGTACATGTTTCAGCATCCAGGCCCGTAGATTAGTAAGGCTGCTGTGCTCTGACAGCACAATTCGGGGCCACGGATTACATTCTGCCATGTCCAGAGCTGCGATGGCCATAGCTCTTCCCACCTGTAGGGGAGTCCAGTTTGGCTCAGCATGCAAGTCCTCCCATGCAGGCTGCTATCTGGTACACAGCACAACGGAAGGGAAGGAGGGGCTAGACGTATAATTTGTTCATTGGATGCCCTAACCTTTGTTCCCAGGCTGTTTATTGCAAATGGATTTGGAGCTGTTCCCTAAACCCATTTGGGAGCCCTCATCCATTATAGGGCCAGGGGTATGTCCTTTCTGGCTGGCACCATGAAGGAATTCTCCCAGCAGGAAAGAGTTTTGAATCCCTTCTGTAACCTGCAGCTTTTTGTACTCTTATGTGTCCTAGGATAATGGGGATCATCAAGGCCACTGCAGTCAGGGTGCTTTTGAGCCCAGGAATTAATAAACCCAGTAGAATGAGAAAGATAAACCCAGAGGCAAAGAATCTGACTAAGATGTGCTAGAGGATTCTCTGTGATGTGGGGCCAGATATAGTGCCTGTTCATCCTTTCTATACCATTATAGTCATAGTTTTACTCCTGTTAATGGAAGAAAATAACCATAGTGGTGAGAGGGCCATAGTGATGAATATCTCTTCAAAGGACCTTAGAGTCAGGCATTAGGAGTGAAGGCCTTTCCAGACTTTAAGGTTTCCCTTTTTCCCACTTACACCATGTATTCATACCTGCTCAAATAGTTCCACAGTGTATCTGGAGGGGAAAGCCGGCGGGGGAGGGGGGCTGGCGCGCCCATTGTCATGGCAGGCAGCAGGGATGCTGTTTACTGAGCGTCCAGTGTTGTAGTTGCATTCAAGTGTGTAGCTAAGACATAAAGACCTTTATCAGTGTCCTGCCTGAACAGATATCAGGACAGAACCATAGATGGTCTAAGGAGGCAATCACTTGGAAAAAAAATGAACACCATGAAAGTGCTAAAGATCCAAAGCAACTAGCAGCTGACCTTGGTATTCCACCATATACACAGGGAATCCCCCCAAACTAGAGTCCTAGACTAAAGACAATAATGCTAATTGTGAGGCTCTCTTTTAAGACTTAGGTGGTCCCTTCTCTCTCAAACACCCTGGACTGGGTTTTTTTTTTTTTTTTGAGATAGAGTTTCACTCTTGTTACCCAGGCTGGAGTGCAATGGCGCGATCTTGGCTCACCGCAACCTCCGCCTCCTGGATTCAGGCAATTCTCCTGCCTCAGCCTCCCAAGTAACTGGGATTACAGGCACACGCCACCATGCCCAGCTAATTTTTTTATATTTTTAGTAGAGACGGGGTTTCACCATGTTGACCAGGATGGTCTCGATCTCTTGACCTTGTGATCCACCCGCCCCGGCCTCTCAAGGTGCTGGGATTACAGGCTTGAGCCACCACGCCCGGCCTGTTGTTTTCTTTAGGGAACCTATTTCATCAACTATATCCCAGCTTCTACCCAACCTGTGGATTATCCCTGAGGCTTTGTGGATTGCAACGCGGCCGCTTCCCTCTTTGGACTGGCCATCTCTGCGGTCTCGGGCATACATATTCTTCTCTGAGAAATTGCAACCCTGGAAGTCGAAGTGGGCTGAGTTCAAGGAGATGAGCTTTGGATACAGCATGTTTTCCACCTGTTTGGGGAAGAAAAAGAGTCAACTCAAGAGAGACAGAAACAAAGAAGGGACAAGGGGCAAGGAAGAGATGGCAAGTGTGGGACCATGTGACTTAATACACAGCAGATACCATCACAACCATCAACAGTAATCAGTGCTGCTCGAATTCTCAGTTTGATATTATTTCTAGGTGTTGGGAAGCAATTCTATTTTTTTTTTTTTTTTTAAGCTTTTAGCTTCTTCTCTCCAACAATGCAAAATTTTCCTTCTCTGGATTCCCAGACTCTAGCATATTTGCTATAATGCCGTTCGTTAGCTTGACCCTTAATAAAAGGTCATGACATAATGATTGAGACATAAGGCCCCTGTGCCATCTTTCTTGGCCCTTCAAAGCTTTTTCAGAGGTAGACTACACAGGCCTTCCTGCCAGAAGGCTACCTAAGACTATCTGTTCATGGCCCAACCCCATCTCCTAACCAGCAACACTTCCCACATTCACATGACATTCTTAGGATGCCCACCTGGGTGCTCTCATCACTAAAGCTGTTTCCGTACATGAAACAGCCCCTTTTGGAAGCATGTCCATGCAGGTCCACATAGTAAGCAACACCACTCTCTTTTGGGGGGATGGTGTCAGGGGCTGGCTCTTCAAGCCCTGCAGACTGTTGTGGCATAATCCACACACTGTTGGGCTTCTGTTCTGCTGGCTCTGTTTGTTTCCAGCCTTCAGCGTTATCCCCATCAGCTGAGCGCCCATGGTGAGCTTCATTTTGGAGATTATTGGCTTTCTCCAGGTCAGAAAGAGGAAAATCAGGAGAGAGACGGGGATTGGGCTGGTGCTCAGAGGAACTCTGGAAGTTCAGACGAGAGTGCACATGGTGGTAGAGAAGCACAGCTTTGGCTCCATAGATGGCCGGGTGCAGAATGGCATCAGGCTTCAGGTACTGACGGTTCAGATTCACTCCACGTGAGTCTGTGCTATAGGAAAACAAGGACTGAAGCAGGGTCTAGAAGACTGGGCCACTGAAGGAGACATTAGAGTAGAGGAAAAATAGACTGTAGACTGACTTATCAAATGAGAGGCTGAAGCTGTGTTAGGAAAGAAAGAATTGAAGACAGGGCCTCTCTTTGATCTGCTGTCACCCTTACCATAGAACCCTAAGGAGCTTCCTCAGGGTAGCTGCCTCCACCCAGATGGGCCTGCAGTCATCCTAGTTTGGCTCCTTTCTGGGAGTGCCACTAGATGTGATCTCATGCTTTCTCAGGAAGATGAGATGGGCTTGCTTTTATTAGGGTGCAAGAGGATTGGGAACACAGCAGAAGCCAGAAGGTTGACAGCATTTCACTGAGATGCAGGGCATGAGGGGGAATGGGAACAGTCCAGACAGGCTGGGGAAGCCACTTACCGGTAGTGTCCCCGGACCACACCATCGGGGTTCAACATGGGAATCAGCTTAAAGACGAAGAGGCGACGTAGGGTTTGGGCCCGGGGGTCATCAGGTCGGAGGATGAAGTCCAGAAAGCCATTGAAGACAAAGCTAGATGGAGTCTCTCCTGGGTGTACTCTGCTGCTTAAGAAGAATATCTGAGGTAGAGAGAAGAGCAGACATTAAGTCAGTTACCCTATAGTTCTACTTTGACAGTATATGCGCGGTGGCATGGATGAGGCAGGAATAGCTGCTGGATTTCCAGCTGGCTGAGTCTGCAAGTGGAGCAGGGGCCATCACCCTTGCCCCAGGTTGCAGGGGAAGGCTGTGTCCAAGATGCCTAGGGACAACATAGTCTTTAGCTATCAACACTATCTGGTGCTAGAGAAAGGCCAAAGAACTACCTTTATGCTATTTCCACTCACCCTCTTGCCTGTGAAACAGAATGGTCGAGGGGTGCTGGTATCAGGAAATAGCTGCTCTAGACGGGGCTCTCGATCTTCTCGAAGCCCGTGGCAGGAAGTGATCGTCAACAGATCTACACGAAGTCCATCGAGAGAATAGCAAAGGAGCTCCCGATGATAATAGATGGTATCCAGGGGGCTACAGGGAAAAAAATAATTAAACCAGGGGAAGTCCCTAAAGTCCTAGCAAGAGGTAGGCCTTGTCACAGCCCAGGGGTGCCTTATAGTTCCTCATGATGTTAAATGAGGCTAAGGATTTGAGTGGGTTTACATTGCCAGAATGCAGAGTACAGGACAGGGTGAATTTGTTTTTCCCCAGGTGATGGCTTCCTAGCATAGATTATATAGGTGGAGTTGTTCTGGGTGCGGGGCAGATAAAAAAGGTGTGCTGAGTGACTCAGTGGTGGCTAAACTATGGATAACTAATGGGAGCTGGGCTAGTAAGAGGTCTGAGCAAGTGAAAGAGTGGAGGGTAGGTGTTGATATGCTGAGATCATGGTCATACAGAAACATAGTTATCAAAGGTACCCAAAGCCCTGTTTTTTCTGTACAGAAAAAAAGACATAAAATTTTGGTTCAGAGCTCTATGGGCAAATTCTAGAAGTAGTGGGAGTGCTGTCTGATCCAGCACTGTGGCAGGAGTAAGAATGGGTTTGCCACCTGCTATGGGTAGGGTGATTCTCCAGAAAGCGCTGGTCTAGCTGGTTTAGCAAATCCTGGCAGTCACTGTAGGAGAAGGGGTAGCAGAAGGCGAAGAAGGTGGTGGCCCCACGGCCCTCTACGAAACGGTGAACGAAGGATAACACAAACTGCGTCTCTGTCATCTGAGGAGCAGAGGAGGAAGAGGGAGGGGCAACATGCCATCGTCATCAAAACAGTTCCTACTGGGACCACCAGGAACTGACCTCACACCCTTAATTGCCTTTACCAGCTTCCCTCCCTCTGACACTTTCTATATGACAAATGGCTCCTTCTCGGCTTCCTGAGGCAGGGGCTCATCTTGGACTCCAGCTAACACTGGAGGAAAAGCTGATACTTATACCTGCTGTCCCACCTGCCTCATACATGTATCAAGGAGAAAAACGCTTTACTCTCCTCTCTATTTTCAGTGCTAAAGTCTTTCTTTCCTCCTCATGGAGAATTTACCTCAAAGGTGGGCCGGTCTCGAATGCGTTCCCAGCGTGGCCGGGTAGGCAGTGTGCGCACAAAGGGGGCCATGCCTTGGGAATACAGCTTGCTCTGCTTGTTCATGTTCATAATGTTGATCTTGATGAGTTTTCCTGGAGTTCCTCCCCGGACGCTGAAGTAGAACCATGACCTGAGGGCCAGAGTAAGTGAGATGTCATTATATATGGAAGGGTTGGAGATAGGATCTGTGGGAGAGCTGGAGCCAGCCAAACGGGAAAGGGCTATTTGGCAAGGAAAAAGGAGGGAAGACGGGTCTGAAGAGGATGGGTAGTATGCTGATATGAACAAGTAAGTGAAAGGACTAACTGAAGCATGGGTTTGGAGACCTGGATATTCTCTCTCTCAGCCTTCTTCCACCCTCCGTTTCTTTCCACATACCTGTTCCCATTCTCAAATTCGGTTTCAGCACAGTCTGGTCGGGTCCACACATTGAATTCATAGTCAGGGGAAGAGGTCATGCCACTGGTTGGGGCTGACGCCCCACCTACTACCCCTTCCCCATCACTGGACAAAGATTCCACCTTCTCCACGTGGGCTAGATTCCCCGAATCAAAGCGAGAACTGAACAGCAATCCCCCACAGCGCAGCTCCATGGTGGGGCTGGGAAAGCATCCTTCTGCCCCACTCTGGCCCTGAGAGCTGGGGAAAAACAAAGGTTGGGTTAAGAAGGAAAGGAAAGACAAATGGAAGCATTTTTGGGGTATCTCTGGGTAAGTAAGAGCTATTCTTAGGGAGTGCCCTATGAAACAAAAGACTCCCCTTTAGAAAACACAGAAGTGGTCTTCCAGTAAAGGCCAAGAGAAAGCAGCACTCTGTACCCCCACACTGAGGATTGCAAATGACCTAAAGGGACCCCATTTTACTTTAGCTTGGCTGTTCCCAAATAAAATAATGGCTTAACTATGTTGAAAAACACTAGACTCTCAGCTGCTTTGCAGCCCAAAGAGGTCAGATTTCGCAGACCTAGCCAAGATACACTCACCACCATACATGGCCACCTTTAGAGATGGGCCGTTCTGGATCTCTGGCTCTGCACTCTCCAGCACAGAGCAGAGAGAGGAACCGAGGTTCTGAGTGTAAATGGGTAGTAGTCCTCTCTCCAGCCTCGGCCCTCAAAGCACTGAACGGACATTCTGGTGTTGCTCCCCTGAGCCCTGGAAGAGCTGGTTCTTGCTTTTTTGTTCCTACCTTATGCCTAGTATGGAGGAAAACTATAAAAGCGTGGCCTCTGCCAAGCCAAAGGCAACTGGGCTCACCTAGCGACTGGAGCTCCATTCTAGCCAGGACATGGGTCTGTTTCCACCCCCCTCCGCCCCGTAAGCACTGCACCCTGCGAAAGCTACCCTAGTAGTTGTGGGTGAGTAATGGGTGTTCTGAGCACCCCCAAAAGAGGTGGGCTGCTAGAGTCCCACTCGGGCAGAAGGCTGGCTTCTCTACCTTCGACTCCCGAAGGGCCGTCACACCGAGCGGGCTTGCCATGGGCAGGGTGGGACTGGGAGGCATGGGAGGGGTCGAGACGGACTCCCGCGTCAGGGGATTAGGCAGGCATGGCCTAGGGGGTTAGAGATGAGGCCAAGGAGCGGGGCAGGGGCGGGGCCGCGAAAGCCGGGCCGGGGGCGGGGAGGGGCGGGGTGGCGTGGCCTTCGAGGGGCTCGGGCTGAAGGGGCTGAGAGAAGGGGGCGGGGCCGGAGCTGGCGAGGCCCGCAGTCCGCGCAGAGCCCCTCACCTCTCTCCGGGCCGGTGATCCCGCTCCCTCTCCCGCTAGTGAGACCGCACCTCGGGCCCCGGCACCTGGGCCCTCCACCCGGGTCCCCAAAAAAACCCGAGCGCCGCGGTGCCGGGACCCCGCTCTGCCAGGAAACAAGAAGTCTCTCGCCTATTGGCCGCGACTGCAGCTGGCGACCCGCCCAGTAAAGCTCGCTATCATTGGTCAGCTCGCAGGGTTCCTCGCACGTTAGCGGGTACCTGAGCGAGAGCCGTCTGGGGGCTCTGGCTGGCAGGCGCGGCCGGAGGGTTCTAGTAGGGTCTTCCCGTAAGACGGTTAACGGCCTGCCTGCCGGGAGGCGGGAAAGATAAAGTGACAGAAACTGAGACTCACCTGCAAAACAAAAAGACATCGTGCGAAGCTCTTCATCGCTTAACAGGCTTCTGCCTCTAAAATGATACACAGCCCACTGGGCCGGGGCTCCCTCCCACTTTGTGTTCTCTAGTGTGAGGGACGCAAAAGCCAACTGGAGGATGCGGGCATCGATCCCGCTACCTCTCGCATGCTAAGCGAGCGCTCTACCATTTGAGCTAATCCCCCGCCTGCCGTTACTTTCCTTCCCTTTGCCTTATAGGTTCACTGCACTGTTCACCAACCAGTGCATCGACCACAGTTCAGGACATTTATTTAGCAGAATACAATACAGTGGCATTCATGTGCAATATTCTAAACATCAGGCATATACTCATGCGCTTAAGCAGAAAACCTTATTCGGAAACACGTTAGCAAGTCTCCATGGAACGCAGAAGAGAGCGTTACTGTACACTAGGTACTATGGTGTCCTGTGGAATAACGGCAGTACTCTTACTAAGTCACAGGGGACCTCAGCCTTTCTCCTTATTGGGGTAGTTGAATTAAATTGAGGCTAAAAATATACGAAGTCCTTCGAGCCGGAATCGAACCAGCGACCTAAGGATTACCGCATTTCCTCCACTACAGTCCTCCGCTCTACCAACTGAGCTATCGAAGGCTCCGCTGCTGTAACTGGCTGCCGACAGCCCTCTAATGCTTACTGCAACCTCATCTAGCCAGAATCCCAGCTTTCTCCAGCTGAGGGAACCTGCCACGGCGGCTGCCCCCGGGAGCCTCACAGAGCGGAGGAAGCCAGAGACTCAAAGGCAAGGAAAAGACGCTGCCCGAAGTCCGGATTCCCAGCCCAGAACGAAGACCACACAGGCCCTACGCTTCTCGGCTTTTTAACAAAACGCTCCCAACGCCCGCGGTGGTTTCTCCAGGAAGGCAAACGCCGAGCCCGCCGCCGCCGCCTCCTGGAGCTCCGGGGCAGCGCTTGTGCCGCGGTGCCCGCACGCACAGGGGCTTTGCGACCGCGACACGCAAACCCTGCTCGAGAGCCGATGGGCCACTTTGGCTGCTCCTGCTCCACATTTCCCTCGGCTCCTCCGGGCGTCGCTCGGCCAATTTACTCAGGTTTTGTCAGAATATTCGTCCTGACCAGTGCAAGAGAGACTGCGATTGCAGAGCGCTGCAGGATTCGGGACGGCGCGGAATCGAGCGGCGCCGATCCCCGGGGCTGCCCTGGGATCGCGGGCCTGGCGGTGTGGTCCGAGGACTCGGGGAGGGGCTACGCGCCAGGAGAGGGGGCGGGGCTGCAGCACAGGCTTTCCTGCCCTCGGAAGCGCTCGCAAGCCTGGAGGATTCCCCCTGCGGTAGGCCTGGGGAGGGGAGAGGCGCGGCGTGGTGAGTCCCTGCAGCCCCCGAGACCCACTCGAGGTCGGGGTCGGGAGGCCCTACAGTGCCGGGCCCAGGCCACTGGTCTCCTTTGTGGGTTTTTGCGCAAGTCGGGTTATTCTCGAAAATCGTGGGTTCCCCAGGGCCGGGAAAGGGTCTTCTGCCTCGTCTGGGGCCCCTCTCCTGGCACTGTGGATGTCTTGGTGTCCTGGGTGGGGTCAGGGACTGATCCCACGGGTTCCCCCATTTCTGTCCCTATCCAGCTAACACCTTCCATGTGTCTTTCCACAATCTTTTGCTCACCGGGTTTTTACAACAAAGAAATAAACCTAAACCCCAACTCCTCTGTGAAGCCCTGCTTGGTCGCCCTGCGAGGTGGGTGTGGCGTGAGACCTGGCCTCCATTTCCAGCTCTGGGCCAACGTCCTGTGCTACCTAGAGCCAACATCGCCGGCAATACAGGTCGGGTGATGCTTCTAGCCCCTTGCAGCTCCAACATTTGATGGGTTCTCTGGGGCTGAGCTTTAAATCCGAAGTTTACCCCGTCTCTACCAAAAATACAAAAAAATTAGCTGGGCACGGTGGCGCGTGCCTGTAATCCCAGCTACTCAGGAGGCTGAGGCAGGAGAATTGCCTGAACCCAGGAGGCGGAGGTTGCGGTGAGCCGAGATCGCGCCATTGCACTCCAGCCTGGGTAACAAGAGCGAAACTCCGTCTCAAAAAAAAAAAAAAAAAATCCGAAGGTGTGTCGACATTTAGATAAAGATAGAAGATCTGCATAACTTTTTTAATTCAGTATCAAAAAATGACATTTATGTCCAGGCTCTGTGACTCACACCTGTAATCCCAGAACTTTATAAGGCCAAGGCGGGCAGATTACCTTAGTTCAAAAGTTCAAGACCAGCCTGGGCAACATGGTGAAACCTCGTCTCTACTAAAATACAAAAAAATTAGCCAGGCGTGGTGGCGCTCGCTTGTAATCTCAGCTACTCCGGAGGCTGAGGCCGGAGAATCGGTTGAACTCGTGAGGCAGAGGTTGCGGTGAGCCGAGATGGTGTCATTGCACTCCAGCCTGGGCAACAAGAGTGAAACTCCATCTCAAAGATAAATACATAAATACATAAATAAAATTAGCCAGGAGTGGTGGCAGGTGCCTGTAATCCCAGCTACTCCGGAGCCTGAGGCAGGAGAATCACTTTAACATGGGAGGCGGAGGTTGCAGTGAGCCTAGATTGCGCCACTGCACTTCAGGCTGGGTGATGGAGCAAAGCTCTGTCTCAAAAAAAAAAAAAAAAAAAAGGCTGGGTGCAGTGGCTCACCCGTGTAATCCCAGCACTTTGGGAGGCCAAGGCAGGTGGATCACCTGAGGTAAGGAGTTCCAGACCAGCCCGGCCAACATGGAGAAACCCGTCTCTACCAAAAATACAAAAATTAGCTGGACTTGGTGGTGTGTGCCTGTAGTCCCAGCTACTCAGGAGGCTAAGGCAGAAAAATCATTTGAACCCAGGAGGTGGAGGTTGCAATAAGCCGAGATCGGGCCAATGCACTCCAGCCTGGGCAACAAGGGCAAAACTCAGTCTCAAAAGAAAAAAGAAAACATTCATGAATATTACCACCAATCTCACCAGGAAAAGCTTAAGTATTAGGAAGCTGCCAAGCTAATAGAGGAAGGTACACGTTTTATTTGAAAGCTCAAATTCTATTATTGGGAACAAATAATGTCAATTGTTTTCCTAGTGAAAGGACTTACGTTGTTCACTTTAAGAAAAAAAATCTGTCAAATACATACTAAATAATCATAGTTTTTCAGTTGTCCTTTCAATTAAAAATACTGTTTCGAGATAGTATATATTGATAAAAGGGCCAATTTATCAAGAAGACATAAACATATGTGCATGAAACAATACAGCCATGTAAATAAGAAGCAAACATTGGCAGAATTAAGAGAAAGAGGCTGGGCGAGGTGGCTCACACCTGTAATCCCAGCACTTTGGGAGGCCAAGGTGGGCAGAACAAGGGGTCAGGAGTTTGAGACCAACATGGTCAATATGGTAAAACCCTGTCTCCACTAAAAATACAAAAATTAGCCCGGTGTGGTGACACGTACCTGTAGTCCCAGCTACTTGGGAGGCTGAGGCAGAAGAATCTCTTGAACCCAGGAGGCAGAGGTTGCAGTGAGCCAAGATGGCACCACTACAGTTCAGCCTAGTTGACAGAGCGAGACTTCATCTCAAAAAAAAAAAAAGAGTTCTACAATAATAGAGTTTTCAGTATTCCACTTTGCAATAGCTAGAACATCTAGACAGAAGGCCAATAAGGAAATGGATGAGTCGATCAACATTGTAAACCAACTAGACCTAATAGACATACAAAGAACACTCCACCTAAACCAACTAGACCTAATAGGCATACAAAAAATACTCCACCTAACAACAGCAGAATATACATTCTACTCGGGTGCAAATGGAACATTCTTCAGGATAGACCACACATTAGGCAACAAAGCAAGTCTCAATAAATTTAAAAGGATTGAAATCATACAAAGTATCTTCTCTGACGACAATAGAATGAAGCTTGAAATCAGTAACATACAGAAAAATTGACAATTCACAGGTGCGTAAAAATTATCTAGGACACTCAAGCAACCAATGGATTAAAGAAAAAAAAAAGCAAGGGAAATTTTAAAATACTTAAGAGATTTATGAATGAAAACAAAAGCACAACACATCAAAACTTAGGGGATGCAGTGAAAGCCGTGCCCAGAGGGAAATATAGAGCTGTGGATGCCTACATAAAAAAAGAAAAGGTTTAAAATCAATAACCTAAGTTTATACCTTATGGAACTAGAAAAAGAAGAGCAAACTAAACCCAAAGCAAGCAGTAGGAAAGAAATAACAAGATTAGAGTGGAGTTGGCTGGGTGTGGTGGCTCATGCCTGTAATCCCAGCACTTTGGGAGGCCAAGGTAGGCGGATCACAAGGTCAAGAGATTGAGACCATCCTGGCCAACTGGTGAAACCCCGTCTCTACTGAAAATGCAAAAACTGGCTGGGCATGGTGGCACGAGCCTGTAGTCCCAACTACTTGGGAGGCTGAGGCAGGAGAATCACTTGAACCTGGGAGGCGGAAGCTGCAGTGAGCTGAGATCGCAACACGGTACTCCAGCCTGGTGAAAAAGTGAGACTTTGTCTCAGACAACAACAGCAACAATAAAAACAAATTTCTTGACAGAAAGAAGTCCAGGATCAGAAGGCTTCAATGTGAATATTACTAAACATTTAACGATGTGGGTAACACCCGCTATGGGCACCGAGGAAGGAGAACTGTGTAGACCCCAGGCACAATTAGTGCCTGAAGAATATCTTAGTTTATAGTGTTATTTCTCAGCTATTTCCTTATATAATCCTTTGTATATAATCATATATTAGTTTATAGAATTAGTGCCTGAAGTATAACTTACTGCTTACATATATCTAGCTTATATAATCATACTTAATACTTATATCTAGCATACTTAGTTCTATATAATCTTTCTATATAATCATATAGGTATTGTAGTCTATACTGACACAATTAGTGCTGATTTATATAATCCTTCCATATAACCATATAGTAGTTTAGAGTAGGAGGAATGCCCACAGCAGTCACAGAACAGAAGCAGTACTTCGGAAAACAGCCAGACCAGAACAAGAACCAAAGACCCAGGCGGTGGGGTCCCTGCCTGAAAGGGCATACACTGTATGGCAGGCTTGGAGCAAGAGCCTCTCCTCCTGATAAAGGAGTTATAGTACATAGCATCCAGTTCCTGTGGAAGATAGGCCTCAGGCCTGAGATCCTGGAAATAACGGAGGGAGAAGAACCCCTCTGGTGTGACCAATCATGGAGGCTGTATACCTTGTCAGTCTTTTCTCACTTCTGTACTAGCTCAAATCATCCTCCCATAAATATCGTAAGAGAAGAGCACAAGTCTGTCAGCTCCACTGCATTGGCTTACAGTATCCTTCTATTAGAAATCCTTTGACGTCTTCAGCCACTAGATAAGAAGTATTGTGCACGACACCTGTTGCACACAGCCCACCTCCTTACCTCGGTGACCTAATAGGGGTGGACCCCTTTTCTGTACACGACCCTCTACTATGCACACAGCATGGCCCCCTACTTCGCATGGCCCACTTATCTGCCCAAGTGACATAATGGGGTGGCCCCCTCACTTGTGACTCATGTGATTATGTATGCCCTATTACTAAGCCTATAGATGATGACCTCACTCACAACCCTGCCCCCTGCTTGTACCTAATAAATACAGATGCTTCTGGGCATTTGGGGCTCTCGCTGATCTCCGCTTACAGGTTGTGAGGCCCCGGGTCTAGCTGCTCTTCAGCAGTTCTTCAGTGTCCTGTCTCTTTACTTCCCAGATCCTGCACCTCAACGCAGCATAAGGGACACCCCACAACCCTGTGGGACCCAACAGCCCTACAACAAGAATTAACACCAATCCTTTTTTTCTTAGATCATTAAATGAAGGTAACACCAATCCTTTAAAACCATTTGAAAAAATAGAAGAGAAGGGAAAACTTTTTCTTTCTGGAGGCTTTGTCGACCAGACTGGAATGCAATGGTGTGGTCTTGGCTCACTGCAAACTCCGTCTCTCGGGTTCAAGTGATTCTCCTGCCTTAGCTTCCTGAGTAGCTGGGATTACAAGCGCCTGCCACCACGCCTGGCTAATTTTTGTATTTTTAGTAGAGATGGGGTTTCACCATGTTGGCCAGGCTGCTCTTGAACTCCTGACCTTGTGATCTGCCTGCCTCAGCCTCCCAAAGTGTTGGGGTTACAGCAGGAGTGAGCCACCATGACCAGCCAAAGAACAAAGAAGGGAATACTTTCTTTTCTTTTTTTTTTTTTTTTTGAGATGGAGTCTCGTTCTGCCACTCAGGCTGGAGTGCAAGTGGTGCAATCTCAGCTCACTGCAACCTCTGCCACCCAGTTCAAGCAATTCTCTGCCTCCGCCTCCCAAGTAGCTGGGATTACAGGTGCATGCCACCACGCCCAGCTAATTTTTGTATTTTTAGTAGAGATGGGATTTTACCATCTTAGCGAGGCTGGTCTTCAACTCTTGACCTTGTGATCCACCCACCTTGGCCTCCCAAAGTGCTGGAATTACCGGTGTGAGCCACTGTGCCTGGCCTGAGAAGGGAACACTTTCTAATTGATTATATGAGGCCAGCAGCATCCTGATGGCACAGCCAGACAAAAAGACCACAAGAAAACTACAGATCAACATTCCTTATGAATATTGATGCAAAAATCTTCAACAAAATATGAGTAAACTAAATTCAATAGCATATTAAAAGGAGAATACCATGACCAAGTTAGATTTATTGAAGGAAGGTAAGGGTGTTCAACATAGGAAAAATAAATCAATGTAGGCTGGGCCTCATGCCTGTAATTCCAGCATTTTGGGGAGGCTGAGGTGGGTGAATCAGTAGTTCGAGACCAGCCTGGTCAACATGGTGAAACACCGTCTCTACTAAAAATATATAAATTAGCCAGGTGTGGTGGTGCACTCCTGTAATCCCAGCTACTTGGGAGGTGGAGACAGGAGAATCACTTGAACCCAGGAGGCAGAGGTTGCAGTGAGCTGGCCACTGCACTCCAGCCTGTGAGACAGAGCAAGATCTCAAAAAAAAAAAAATCACAGCTGGGCGCGGTGGCTCACGCCTGTAATCCCAGCACTTTTGGGAGGCCGAGGCGGGTGGATCACGAGGTCAAGAGATCGAGACCATCCTGGTCAACATGGTGAAACCCCGTCTCTACTAAAAATACAAAAAATTAGCTGGGCACGGTGGCGCGTGCCTGTAATCCCAGCTACTCAGGAGGCTGAGGCAGGAGAATTGCCTGAACCCAGGAGGCGGAGGTTGCGGTGAGCCGAGATCGTGCCATTGCACTCCAGCCTGGGTAACAAGAGCAAAACTCCGTCTCAAAAAAAAAAAAAAAAAAAAGGCAATCAATGTAATATAATACATTAATAAAATGAAGGAAAAAACACATTATCTCGATTGATGCAGAAAAGGTACTTGACATAATTCATCACCCTTTCATGAAACTAGAAACTCAGAAAACTAGAAATAGTTTTTTTATCCTTAGCCTGATAAAGAACATTTATGAAAAACCCGCCGTTGAGCTAACATCAAACTCAACGGTGAAAGTCAGGAACAGCCACTAAGGTCAGGAACAGGACAAAGATGCGTGCTTTCACCACTGCTGCTCCACATTGTACCAGAATTTCTGGCCAGAACAACTCAGCAAGAAAAAGAAATAAAAAGCATCCAAACTGGAAAAGAAGAAATAAAGCTATCCCTATTTGCAGATTATATTATCTTATATATAGAAAATACCAACGAATCTAGCAAAAAGCTATTAGAAAAAAACTATTAGAGAAAATTCAGGAAAGTTGCAGATAACAAGTTCTACATGCAAAAAAACCCAAACACAGTAAAAAGTTATATCAAGGCACATCGAACAACATGTTCGAAGTCAGTATTTATAATAACAGGCAGAATAGTCAATATTTAACAAATATTCACTCATACCCTGAACAGTGGACCCTCCCTCCAAATTCCTTCTTATACCTCAAGTAGGGCACCAAAACTGTTTAATATAAAGGTAATATACATAGGGAAAAGCAAGGCCCTTTCTCCCCTCAAGCCCTTTTAGAAGCAGAACTGTGAAGAGCATGTAGTAAAAACATAGATCATTCTTTTTTTTGTTTTAATTTTAATTTTATTTATTATTATTATTTTTTTGAGACGGAGTTTCGCTCTCGTTACCCAGTCTGGAGTGCAGTGGCGTGATCTCGGCTCACCGCAACCTCCGCCTCCTGGGTTCAAGCAATTCTCCTGCCTCAGCCTCCTGAGTAGCTGGGATTACAGGCACGCGCCATTATGCCCAGCTAATTTTTTGTATTTTTAGTAGAGACGGGGTTTCACCATGTTGACCAGAATGGTCTCGATCTCTTGACCTCGTGATCCACCCGCCTCGGCCTCCCAAAGTGCTGGGATTACAGGTGTGAGCCACCGCACCCAGCTGAAACATAGATCATTCTAAGTGTCCACTTAACTTCAAACTCCTTTAGGAGAGATACAGCCAAAGACACTTCCCAAAGACACTTTGGGAAGCCGAGGTGGATTGCTAGAGTCCTGGAGTTTACTGATTATATGAACCAATGAACCTATAATCAATGGTACCAACCCAGACAACACAGTGAGAAGCCATCTCTACAAAAAATAAAACAAAAAATGTAGCCGGGATGGTGGTGTGCACCTGTAGTCCCAGCTACTTGGGAGGCTATGGTGTGAAGATCGTTGAGCCCAGGAGTTCGAGGCTGCGGTGAGTTATGATCATGAACACTTCACTCCAGCCTGGGCAACAAAGCACGACCCTGTCTCTTTAAAACAAAACACATAAGGCCGGGGACAGTGGCTCACGCCTATAATCCCAGCACTTTGGGAGGCTGAGGCAGGTGGATCACGAGGTCAAGAGATCGAGACCATCCTGGTCAACAAGGTGAAACCCCGTCTCTACTAAAAATACAAAAATTAGCTGGGCATTGTGGTATGCGCCTGTAGTCCTAGCTACTTGGGAGGCTGAGGCAGGAGAATTGCTTGAACCCAGGAGGCGAAGGTTGCGGTGAGCCAAGATCACACCATTGCACTCCAGCCTGGGTAACAAGAGCGAAACTCCATCTAAAAAAAAATGTTTGTGTAACTGACACTGGGTCATTCTGTAATAGGACAGGGAAGGCGTGCCTGCCTTTATGGGAAACAACCCACCCTATCTATGGTGGTGGTGTTTTGTGAATGGACTGGCAACGTAGCAGGCATGAGCTCAGCAACATTATCTGCCTAGTGACATTATCCATTGTAGTAAGTCAGGCTACCCATCCAGCGTCCCTACTCTGAAACTGAAGTGTGGACTGGAAACAAATAACAAGAGGAATGCAGAAATCTGCTGAAGACTTAGGAAAATGAAAGGAAGTTTCAAAGTGAGTCACACATATTATTTTCAGGTCCATAAAAGAACTGGTAATAATTAAAGTTAGTAAGAGATAACCATACTCAAAACTGCCCTTCAGTTATATGGCATGTTACTGGTTGACTTCAGCTGTGTGAAGAGTTACTGTCCAGATGGACACTCTGAGGTGTTAGCTCCTTTATTTTTCCAATAACAGCAATAGTTACAGAGTGACTATCCCGCCCATCAGCATCACTGTCGTATACTCTGCTAGCCTGTACTGGTTTCATTTACTGGCCGCAGGCTGGGCGCAGTGGCTGACACCTGTAATCCCAGCACTTTGTGAGGCCGAGGCAGGCAGATCAAGGGTCGAGATTGAGACCAGCCTGGCCAACATGGTGAAACCCCATCTTTAATAAAAATACAAAAATTACTGAGTGTGGTGGCACATGCCTATAGTCCCAGCTACTCAGGAGGCTGAGGCAGGAGAATCACTTGAACCCAGATGGCGAAGCTTGCAGTGAGCCGAGATTGTGCCACTGCACTCTAGCCTGGCGACAGAGACTGTCTCAAAAAAAGAAAGAAAAAAAAATTTGCTGGCCCCAAGTTGTGTACTCTGTCAGCCCACACTGGTTCAGTTTACTGGCCCCACTTGGACTCCTGTTTGTTGACAGCTCTGCAAAATGAAACCTCTGGATATCTGGTTCTGTTTTAATGCAAAGCAGGTACAGTGTTGGACTAGTCTACTATACAGGAAAACTTTAGACAATTTCAGCATTGGGTCAAAAAACTGTGTCTATCAAAGTCAGTTAAGCTGTCAGTGTTCCTGTAAGAGGTGGATTTTCTAAGTTGATGAAAAATGTTGCTCCCAGGACTATAGTGTCAGAAGCTAAATGAACCCAGCAAGGTACATCTAGTCACATATTAGAAGCCAACACAGCACTCATGGCATCCTTGATTCACTGGATGCAGCCTTGGACTTCTAGAAGTTATCACCTAACTTGTCCTTCCTGTGCCATTGCCAGCCCCATTTCACATCTGCCACCTTTCCAACTCACCTTGACAACAGGAGTTTTCCTGCCCAGCAGTCCTAAGACCTTGGCCCTTCTCTGAGAAGATGGTCATGGTTAATTGCCACCAGGAGAGCAAGGGGTCTAATTGTGGGCTAATTCCAGAGGAAAGGTAGCAAAAACATGAGATGCTGTTGTATTCATGACCTCACTTTGGGTCGGTATTTTCCTACACCTGCTACTTTATATACAAACCACTGAAAAAGCAGAGTGTCTCAGGGAACTGTGTGAAGGTGGTAACTGGTCATCATATCTGCTGATCGCCATGGGAGTTTGTGAGGGAAGCTGAATCAGCCCTTGAGAGTTGGAATGTATAGCACATCTCTAGTACTGCTGATCTGAAACATTTAAGGAAACAAACGAACTTAAAAACCAGCAGAAGGCCGGACGCAGTGGCTCACGCCTGTAATCCCAGCACTTTGGGAGGCCGAGGTGGGTGGATCCCGAGGTCAAGAGATCAAGACCATCCTGGTCAACATGGTGAAACCCCGTCTCTGTTAAAAATACAAAAATTAGCTGGGCATGGTGGCACGCACCTGTAGTCCCAGCTACTCGGGAGGCTGAGGCAGGAGAATTGCTTGAACCCAGGAGACAGAGGTTGCAGTGAGCCAAGATCGCGCCATTGCACTCCAGCCTGGGTAACAAGAGCGAAACTCTGCCTCAAAAAAAAAAAAAAAAAAAATTAGCTGGGCATGGTGGCACATGCCTGTAATCCCAGCTACTGAGGAGGCTAAGGCAGGAGAATTGTCTGAACCCAGGAGGTGGAGATTGCAGTGAGCCGAGATCGCGCCATTGCACTCCAGCCTGGGTAACAAGAGCGAAACTCCGTCTCAAAAAACAAAACAAAACCCAGCAGAATTATTATTTTTTTAAACTGTGGTTCAGA
Source organism: Callithrix jacchus (assembly GCF_049354715.1). Taxonomy (NCBI): domain Eukaryota; kingdom Metazoa; phylum Chordata; class Mammalia; order Primates; family Cebidae; genus Callithrix; species Callithrix jacchus. Next base: position 87,977,383 of record NC_133515.1, read on the forward strand.
AGGAAGAATTATATAACTTCTTATAGTCTCAAGTCAAAAATGAAAAGGTCCTGGCAAGGAAATTACACCTCCTGGTCACTGGCCAATAATTCCCCTAGGAGATGGCCCCCTGCTTTTCTTATTAAGACAAATCTGGGACATGAATCAAGTGACAAGTTAGGCAGTGTAAGTAGGGGAGCAAGAGAAGTGTCTGGAATACCCACCAGGTCAAACTTTAGAACCATGGGTGTGGGCTTCCCCCACTAGGAGCTTAATTATAGCCCTGGCTAGTCTTCAGGATGGCAAGGGCCCAAGTTTGTTATTCTGAACTGTAACTAGGGGAATCTCTACATGAGGATGCAGACAAGAATGCTAGAAATCAAATGTGTCCTTTATTCCACCTGGTAGGCATCCCCAAGAACATGCTGAGTCCTGTCTCAACAGGCAGATGGAAGGTTCCCTGGGCCCAAGGCACACAACTACCTGGGCTCTGCTCTCCAGACAAACGATAGGCAGGGCAGACAGTGGAGAGAAGGTGAGCCTTGTAGCAGAGCCCCCAAGCATGATGGGGAATGGAAAGTTGGAAGAAGCAGGACTATGAGGCATTTGGGGCAAGTTGGGCATTTTGAAGTGAGGGCCCTTTTCAGGTGAGAGGCATTTTCATCCAGCCCCCCATGTCCACTGAAAGCCACACCCAGGCTTCGGGGATGGAGGTGAGGCTGCTGTTTCCCAACGTGGTGCTATATTCTTCTGGAAGTCCTGTTCCTTCTGCTGTGGCTGGCTAGAGCTGTGACCAAGAATGGGAACAGGAGGCTGCTGAAGTCTGGAGAAGCAGGAATATTTGTCAGAAGAACACAGAAACTGCTTGCTGGGAGTTCCATCTTTTTAGAGACGAGCTGTTTGGGGTTTAGAAATGAGATGGAGGGAAGTGGAAGGCAGAGGGCAAGAGCTGTGAGAGGCCATCAGCACAAGGACGGAGGCTGGGGGCCATGTGCAGTAGGGCCAGAGAAGCGTCCAGTGAAACTGTGGGCAGGAGGAGATGCCGCTGGGCCCTGTCCCCACCAAAGATGGAAGAACTGAGGTGGAGGCACCTGGCCACTTGTTTAGGAGAGAACTCAGGCACCAAGTCAAACCGACTCCCATGCAGAACTGCCGCCTTCTCCCTGTTGCAGTCTTGGATGGTCTGTCTGTCCACGCAGAAACCAATGGCCAGAGGGCCTACTGCTGGGATATCAGGGCAAGTGCCCAGTCCAAGAAAGCCACTGTGACGTCCTGGAGGGAGAGCCAGGTCCAGTGGACAGCCTCACTGAGCTGTGTCTTCATGCAGTCCCAGGTCACCTCACCTCTGGAAGGAAAGTAGAACATTTTTGACTATGCATGTGTGTAGCTGTGTCAATCTTGGGGCTGAAAGCTTAGATCCATAATCCTCATCCCAGGGTGGCCAGGATTGGCAGTGAGGGGCAGGACAGTGTGGGAGACTGGACAGAGATGGCTTGTCCCTGGGGCCCAGGAATGGGGCTGCTGGGGATCCTGCTGGAGCCCTGGGCAAAGGTCTCACCTGCATGCCTCATGGCAGTGCTCCTGGGCCCAGGCCAGGGCCTCAAGCAAGAGGTACCACAGCGGCAGCAGCACATTCTGGTAGAAAAGCAGGGGCAGCTCTCTCAGATAATGGAGCAGCTGATTCAGTGAATCAGGGAGCTGGATCTGTAGCTGGATCATAGAGAACGGATGGGGTCAGAATACCCAGGGAACTGCATCCTGGCCCTAAGGACTCAGGCTACACAGTGCTGCCCTTTGCCCAGAATTCTGATCCTGGGAAGACCAGCCCTGCATCCCCCTCCTTTTTTCTTGAGATGGAGTCTCGCCCTGTGGCCCAGGCTGGAGTGCAATGGCGTGATCTCAGCTCACTGCAACCTCTGCCTCCTGGGTTCAAGTGATTCTCCTGTCTCAGCCTCTAGAGTATCTGGGATTACAGGCGTGCACCACCATGCCCAGCTAATTTTTTGTATCTTTAGTAGAGACAGGGTTTCACCATGTTGGCCAGGCTGATCTCGAACTCTTGACCTCAGGTGCTCTGCACGCCCCAGCCTCCCAAAGTGCTGAGATTACAGACATGAGCCACTGCCCCCAGCCAACCAGCCCCTTCTTTAACTCCCTGTCTCTGGCTTACCCTCTGAGAGAGACTGGTGAGGCTGTCACCAAACCAGGCAAGGTGAGAGGCATAGTGGGCAGAAAGGAAGCTGACTGTGGCATTGGTGTGAGCCCAGGCCAGCTGCAAGCTGGGCCGCACTACAATGATCAGGTGGGAGCCCCAGATCGGCAGTGTCTCCTCCAGCCAGCTATGGAAGATAGAGGTGGGGGAAGAGGGCTCTGAGTCTCCTTAGGCCCACTCAGCTCCCAAGAAACAGCTCGGGAAAGGGAGGCTGTGGGAAAGGAGAATCATAAGCGCTTCCCACTGGCTGTCACCTCCCTGATACCCAGGCCTTCTCTCTTCCACCTCTCCTCTCCCCTCCCTGGGAGGAGCTCACCTGTAGCCTTGCAGACTGTAGGAGTAGAGCTTGGCATAGGCTTGTTGGCTAGCAGGCAAGAAACCAGATGATCGAAGCAACCGGCCAGTACGGGAGGCTGAGTAAAGGGGGCCTCTGGTGAGCTGGGAGGTGAGAGGGGCAGGGACTGCGGAGACAGACACTACAGGGCCCAGAGCAGGCAGAGTGAGGCACTGGGCAGAGCTTTGTGTGCTCACAGGGCCACAGAGCCAGCTCCAGGCTGCTGTGGAGGGAGGCATGCAGGGCTGCCCCTTCTGCTGGGCCAGGTGAGCAGGAATGTGGCCGCCAGGTGGAGCCCAGTTCAGGCATCAGGAAGCCTCAGGTTGAGGGTCTGCCCTTCTACTTACTAGCCACGACCTAAAGCTAATTGCTACATCTTTCTGAGATCATTTCCTTGGGAGTTAAAAGGAGGTAATACCTACTTAAATGATATCATGAATATGTAAGCACTTCTATACTGCCAAGTCCTAGTCCAGTCTGAAATGGTAGTGTTTACTCTGCAGGATTGCAAACTCGTCAGGACAAAGATGTGTGCTGTGGGGGGTGTGGTACAAAGCTCTGTGCCCCGCTCACGACATCCTCCTTGCTTGCCAATTGCTGCTTACCCTGGAAGGAGCTGTGTGACCGGAGGTCATGGCACAGAAAGCCTATAGCAAAGACCAGCAGCAAGAGGAGGAGCCGCATCCAGGGCAGCCCAGGACCCTGAACCTGCTGCAACAGGCCCTGGGAGGAGGGGAGAAGGAGATAGTTGTCAGAAGCGAGAGGGGCTGGGCTTTGCCTCCAAGGGCAGACCTCAAGCCAGGCCGTCCCAGTATCAAGTCTTCATATTACCCTGGGGGCAGTGAGGGGCTCCATAGACAGGCGGGGTAGGAATGTGATACAGGTCCAACCCGGGTGTGCCGAGACAGAGATGTCAGATAGCATGTGGGCTGGAGAGGGCCGGGTGCCAGTACCTTGCAGGCTGTGTCACAGGTGACGACATCCTGGTTGTTACTGCTGCCCTTCCTCAGCAGCTCCTGGTTGGTAAGCTTAAAGGACTGAATGGATTCTTGCAAAGACTTCTGTACCTATGGGCAAGAAAGGTCTGGCCTGTGAGGGAATCCAGAGCTTCCATCCTGCTTCATTTTCCAGGCCAAGTGTACCAGCAGGGTCCCTTCTCAGGGAAGGGACAGTGGCTGAGGAGCCTCCACTCAGAATCCAGAATCCAGACAGGGCTCAACCTGCCATATCCTTCCAGCTCCTCACCTTCTTGGGAATCTGCTCCCAGGAGTTGAGCAAGTGCTCCAGCAGCACACTGTGGGAAAAGCACAACTCCCTGGTCAGGTGGCTCACGCGGCCTCGCCCATCCTCCCATCCTCCCATTAGCCCTGGCTCCTTCAGAATCCACCCCCACCCACAGAGGAGCAGTTTCCTAGAGGTCACCCCAGCAATGTTCCCACTTAGTCTGAGAGGTGTCAGCCCATGGGAGAGTGACCCATGCTCCCCTTCTGCTTCTAGCACAGGGACAGGCCTGCCCCCCACCCCACCTGCCTGGACTGTGACAGGTGCTTAGGGTACAGCTGCCTCCAGACGCTGGCGCTGAGGGGGTCTACCGTCAGGCACTCTGTCAGGTTACTCAGGAGCTGCATGGGGGACAGATGGAGAGGCTGCTGGTGGCATGGGCTGACGGAGGGGGAAAGTGCTAAGAGGTAATCCCTCTCCCATAAGCGAGGCCACCCAGGCTGCACATCCACCCTAAGGGGCGGAGAAAGTGTCAAGACTCCGGAAAGCTCTCTGAGAGGCTGTAAAGCAGGAGGCTGGGGCTCCTGACCTAGAGCTTTGAGCTTAAAGAGCACTCATCTGCAAGTGACGGGCATCAGAAACCACCCAGACCTGAATGTGCTGTCCGTTGGGATTTATCTTCTAAGGGTGAGCTCGAGTGAGCGGGGCAGAGAGCTAAGGAAAAGCCTCAGAATGGGCTCTGTGAAGGCAAGGCCTTTGTCAGCAGATAGGGACTGCTGCAGCTGACCCCTGGGGAAGGAAAAGAAGCCTCCCACCACGTCCTCACCTCTTTCTTCATCTCAGGGGGACAGCTAGGGGTGGCTCTGGACAGGAAAGAAGGGAAGTAGGTGTGCAGGGTGGAATCCGGCTTGGCTCCAAATGCCAGCACCTTCAGTCGAGGGTAGAGCTGACACAGCTGCTCCTGCAGACTGGGTGGGGTGGGGAGGAAAGCCAGGCCTAAGCTATAAATGGAGCTGTGTGATGTGAACCTTTTGCTTGCTTCAGAGCCTGTACCTGTCTTGGGGGAATAGTCACTGAGGACATTGCAATCGTTCTGAATCTTTTTACTTAGACCCCTTGAAAATCTGTTGAAAGCCATCGACCCTCTCCCTAAGAAGATGTCTATATGCCAATCACATTAAAGGGTCCATATAATTTCAAGGGGTCACTGTTTCCTTGAAACCCACTCTTGAACTTCGAGGTTGCAAATCTCAGATCTAGGATGGCTGGGAAAGAAGGGATGTGAATATGTAGCCTGGTTCTGGTGCTGGGGTCCCTTCACAGCAGGTGTGCCCCACAGCAGTCCTACCTGGGTGTCAGGGAGTTGTTAGGCATGTAGGCAAAGTCCAGGAGTGGGAAGAAGTCCTTGGGGCCGATCATGCCAAAGCCCTTGGTCAGGTTGGGATGCATCCTGTGGGGATAAAGAAACAGGCTCGCTGGAGACTACCACCCATGCCAGCTGTTTTGGCTATGACCCCAGCTAAGCCAACATCTAGGCAAAAGGGTATAAACTCTACCCCATCTGCCAGCCCTTAATAGCTCCCTCTTCTTCCTTCCTCACCATCACATTCTAAGGTGGTGGGAGGAGCTGGTCCTGATTTTCCTCATATCCATGGAGACCAAGATCATAGCCTGCCGTTTTGCTCTAACAGCCACTTGTGACACCCTGAGCCTTCCCCTTGCTGCCCTCCCATTACTCACATAAGCAGCCGATCCAGATATGCGATGGCAAAAGGAGACAGAGACTTGATGCCCAGCACAGGCAGCATGATCCCTAGCCACACTGTGGAGGTGAAGGTCAGAAGGAAGCCTCAGGCTTGCACCTACTGGGGGCATCAAAGAGGAGTTTTCCAGCTCCAAGACCCTCCTTCTTCCCTACTTCCCTGTTACCTTTCAGTCCCTCGGTGAGGTTGGCAAAACCTGCTTGACCCAGGGCCCACATGATGGTCAGACACTTTGCTGGTCGGCTCTGATGGGACCTCAGCAGCTCCAGGAACTGAGGGGACAGGTGGGGAAGTCAGATTGGGATAGGACAAAATACCAGGAGCACCCTCAAAGCCAGGTGGGAAGGGAGATGTCAACTGGAAAAGGGAGACAGGCCAAGCAAGAGTGGAGCACTATGGTCACGTGGTATAACTGACCCTAGGAAAGTTACTGAACTCCTCTGTGGCTCAATCTTTTCATCTATAAAAATGGGAAATAATACCAGTACCTGCCTTCAGTGTTTCCAAAGCAGATACACAGTAGGTACTGATAGTATTACCTATTATCACTAGGCTTACAGGCCTTCCACTATCCCAAACCTGAGTCCAACAACATAAGATTGTGCCCAGGCTCCCAAGTCCTAGCTTCCTGGTGTCCCCACCACCACCGAGAGCTCACCTTGCCTAGGTTTGCAGTGGCAATCTTGGGCTTGTCTTGCAGGATGGCCTGGATACAGATGCGGTAACCATGCAGTGAATCCCCTGGAGAGATACACATTCTCACACCTGCTTACATTACTTGGCATCCCAAACCTGAAATCTCCCACCACTAACTCCTAACTTCCTTCTCCCTTTCAAAAAACAGTGTCAAGATTAGCACATTTTTCTATTGGAAACAGAACTATTGAGCGGTACTGAAAGCAGGAAAAAAAGGAGGCTGCTCCCAAGATGGTCATCCCTCACATGCCCCTCTCACCTGGTGTCTTATCCAGCTCTTGCAGCATGGTGAATAGACAGTGGTCAAAAAAGAGCTCCAGAAACCCTGCTGCCTTCGCCAGCAGCCCCCGGATGATCCCACGCAGCTCCCGACTCACCAGGCTGTAGGGATAATCTAAGGCCCATAGACCTCAATGTGAGTGCTAAGACCACACACCCATCAGCTCTGAGAACTCTGGTGCTCTTCCTGAGAATGGTGAGTGGAGGCAAAGGCCCTGCACTGAGGCTAGGATCCTACTCTGAGGATGCCCAGAGGGAGGATCACAGAACGAGGCCCAGAAACATTCACAGTCACTATTTGAGAACAGCTCAAATCACCCATGGAAATCAGGAGAATGGGAGTCTCTGGGATCTGTCACTAACCCACCACCCTTTTCGAATTTCTTTGAACTTATCTGAGCTTGAGGGAGTTAAGACTTACCATGAGTATGCTGGCTCAGCGTGGGTTCACTTAGAGGAGCTTGGAGTTTGTAGTTGAGATAGCTGGCCAGGTCCTTCAACCATATGGATGGGTTTCCAGAGAACACGCTCTGGCTCTTGTCCAGTTCCTTCTGCAGGGCTGCCACATCCAGCTGCCAGGGACAATCCCCCAACCCCCCACCATGGTGAGCTGTGAGTGAGGGTGTAGAGAAATGGGGTAGGGGTGGGAAAATGGTTGAGCTAGGTGGCAGTAGGAAGAGGGTTTCCGTTTTTAAACATAAGAACATGGAATGCTGCAATTCTGCTGCACCCACGTCTTTAAGTATGAAACAGAACAGCTGAAAATGCTGATCTCAAGGCCCTAGCCTCTCAGGCCCTCCACATGTTCAAGAGGAAAACAGAGGGCTGGGCACAGTGGCTCATGCCTGTAATATCGGCACTTTGTGAGGCCAAGACGGGAGGATGATCTGAGGTCAGGAGTTCGAGACCAGCCTGGCCAACATAGTGAAACCTTGGCTCTACTAAAAATACAAAAAGTAGCCTGGCGTGGTAGTGCGCACCTGTAATCCCAGCTACTCAGGAGGCTGAGACATGAGAATGACTTGAACCTGGGAGGCAGAGGTTGCAGTGAGCCAAGATCACGCCACTGCACTCCAGCCTGGGAGACTCTGTCTCAAAAAAAAAAAAAAAAAGAGGAAAACAGAGGACAAGGTAGAAAATGAAAGATCACTATTTCCATAGGTCAGAGAATGATAACCAGATCACTATTTCCATAGGACAGGGAATCATAACCAGTTCCTCTCTGGTGTTTCTGGGTCTTCAATGCTTTCCTCTTACCAATCCATGTTTTCCTATAAACTTTCCATTTCCTTTCTATTCTAAGTGCAGCATTCTGTTCCCCTGGGTTTCCATCTTTTCCTGAACTCCTCCTCTTAACCCTTAAGTGTCCCAAATTCCACAGGTTCTCAGCTGCCCATCCACCTTCCCCAACTCTAATATTCTCTACATCTCAAGCCCCCATTCTTTCTGCGTCTCAAATCTAGGCACACTCACAGCTTTCAGTGCTTCCTCCAGGCTGCGGAAGCGCCCCTGCTTCTGGTTTTGGTTGGGAGGAGTTGCCCCCTTCTTTGGCTGCTTCTTGTTCCCTGGTTTCTTAGGCTCCACAGCAGGGGGTGGGACCTGCTCCTTATTCTGCCGCTTCATGATATTTTCAAAGCCCCGCTCATAAAGGGTGCTTGTGGTCTGGATTGGAGCTGGGGTGAAGATAGGTAGAGAAAGGGGAGCCACCCTTAAGTCCCCAAGGCCTCACCTATCAGTGGTCCCTTTCCCCACACAGCCACCTAATTCATCTGCAGGGAAGAGCCTGTCCTTTCCTCTGACTGCTTAAGGAGCAGGGCAGGGTAGCTTCTTTGATTACAGCTCTTGAGTCCATGGACTCTTTCATAAAGATGGGGCAGTTATTAGACAAATCAGAGTATGTGGGAACAAGCAGAGAGATCGGATATAGAGGTTTGCCTTCTTCAGTGAGTGGCTACTAGTCTGGGAAGACAGGCTTTTTCCATCTTGGTCCTACCCCAACGCCTCTTGGCTCCGACATGACAACTCTATCATCAACAAGTGGCAAGCTTTCTCCACTCCTCAGTGGAAGAACCAGGTGTCACCTGCAATTCTTGGTGAGTGTTGAGTGTGTGGCGGTCATTTCTCCCACTGCTGGGCTTCCTGTCCCTCCCTCCATGACCTGCTGGTTGCTTAAAGAGAAGGCACCGTGTATAATGATCCAGAGTGCCTCTTCCCAGCTCAGACACCTGCCCAGAGAGGCCAGCTAGCGCCCGGGACAGCTGGGAGGGTGTGCAGTGAACTGAGCGTCTGAAGATCAGAATCCTAGCCCCTGTGACATATGACCCTGGACAAGGTGTACAACTTCACTGGGCCTCAGTTTACTCATCTGGGAGGTGAGGACCGCAACCTTCCCTGGAGCTAGCTGCCTCCCGTGAGGCTCCAAAGAGACAACGCATGGGTGGCGCCAGGGGATGTGCCTGCGAGCTCGCGCCCAGATTCTGGTAGCGGCTAGCTGCGACCCAACCGGACAGGCCCGGGGTAAGCGGCGGCGCGGGGCAGGTACTCACGCGTCAGGTCGTATTTCCACACTCCATTTGCCTCCCCGAGTGCCCGGCGGTCCCCGCCGCCGCCTCGGCCGCCAGCACCGGCCCCAGGCCGCCGGCCCTTCTTCACTACCTCCCAGCGCCCCACACCCGCCGTCTTGGCCGCCATGGCTGGGAACCCTCTCGCCTCTGCCACCTCCCCGGCTTTCCGGTCCCGAGTGGGGACGCGGCGCTCTGCCACGTCTCCTCGCAGGCCGGCGCGTCTGGCGCCCGCCGCAAGGCAGCCTGGGACTTGTAGTCCCTCTCCTAGGCCGGGCGCTCCTGGGCGAGAAGCTCGCGAAAGAGGCTCCCGCAGCAGCCTGCGGCCCTCACCCAGGCGAGGAGGCCGGGAGGAGAGGCGATTCCCTTCTGAGAACGTTCATTGAGCGTCGATGTGAAGGTCACGGCATTGAGCGACTTGGTAGAACGGTTTCTGTTTTTCTTTCCTTTATTGATCAATTGATTGATTCATTGACAGGGTCTCGCTCCGTCGCGCAGGCTGGAATGCAGTAGCGCGATCTCAGCTCACCGTAACCTCCTCCTCCAGGTTCAAGCGACTCTCATGCCTCAGCCTGCCAAGTAGCTGGGATTACAGGAGCCCGCCACCATGCCCGGAAAATTTTTGTATTTTTAGTTAAGACTGAGTTTCGCCATGTTGGCTAGGCTGGTCTCGATCTCATGACCTCAACTGATCAGCTGGCCTTGGCCTCCCAGAGTGCTGGGATTACAGGCGTGAGCCGCGGCTCCTGGCAACCGTTTTTCTTTCCTTTCTTGTACAGCTGGAAGGATGGAATGGAAGTAGTGCTCCTCGCCTCTGGGGAGAGTTTGAAGATTAAATGCTTCCTTCCTTCTAGAAAAGTGCTGGCTTTATTGTTGCTAGTGATTAAACTTCGGGTTTAATGGGCTATACAAATCTATTGGCAAATAACAAGGAAGAGGATGGGGGCTTGAGGAAAGGGCAGAGTGAGTGTTGGGGAGCTAGGGTAGGAGGTGGAGAATGGAGAATACTTTTTTTTTTTTGAGACAGGATCTTGCCCGGTCGCCCAGGCTGGAGTTCAGTGGCTCCATCATGACTCACTGCAGCCTCAACTTCCAGGGCTCAGGTGACCCACCACCATGCCCTGCTGATTTTTGGTATTTTTGTAGACACGAAGTTTTGCCGTGTTGCCCAGGCTCGTCTCAAACTCCTGGGCTCAAGTGATCCACCCTCCTCAGCCTCCCAAAGTGCTGAAACTATGGAAGTGAGCTACTTCCACAGTGAGCCTGAGAGTTCTTCTCATGGGAGGCTGAGAAAAGTCTGGGGTCTGAGACAGCCAGAGCCGGGTTTCCCCTTCCAGGCAATGGGAAAGAACAGGCTCCAGCTCTCACCACAAGAGTCAATCCCAAGTTCCAGATGTGTCAGGAAAGTGACGGAGAGCCCCAGACCTGAGGCATCAGCAGACAGTTTCCTGCTCAGACATCCACATGGAGGGTGTTAGTATCCTGGGAGCCTTCAGAACCTTGAAGCATCCCAGCAGAGGAGAATGAGGGAAGATAAAATCAAAGTGACTCATCACAATTAAGGAAATGTGCTATTTCATGTACAACTATATGTGAGGATGAGATTCCTAGCTGCTATACTGACGTATTATGGTAAGAACTATGAGAGTCTTAATTCCTACAGGATGAACAGCTGAGGGAGCAATTAATTCCTTAGGAAGGAGATTAGCTTCCCGAAGAAGATGGCAGCTGAAATGGGTTCTGAGAAAGAATTTTCATTGGTTGGCTGGGCGTGGTGGCTCATAGCTCCCAGCACTTTGGGAGGCTGAGATGGGTGGATCACCTGAGGTCAGGAGTTCGACCAATCTGGCTAACATAGTGAAACCCCGTCTCTACTAAATACAAAAAATTTCCCTGGGCGTGATGGCACATGCCTGTAATCCCAGCTACTTGGGAGGATGAGGTAGGAGAATCGCTTGAACCCAGGAGGCAAAGGTTGCAGTGAGCCGAGATTGCATCATTGCACTCCAGCCTGGGCAACAAGAGCAAAACTCCATCTCGAACAAAAACAAAAACCTAAAAAAAGAATTTTCATTGGTCAAGGATTAGGGTGGGTGGAGAGAACATACCAGTTGTGTGGATCTGTTCATGTAAACAAAGACCTAGAGGGTGGTAAACTGAAAGCAGTTCAATGGGACAGTGCTTGGTGGGACTTTGGAGGTGATGAGGTGTGATATAGTTTGGATGTTTGTCCCTGCCCAAATCTCATGTTGAATTGTAAACCCCAATGCTGGCAGTGGGGCCTGGTGGGAAGTGTTTGGATCATGATGGTGGATCCCTCATGGTGGATCCCAGTTCTCATGAGATCTGGTCATTTAAATGTGTGTGGCACTCCCCACCACCTCTATCACTCTCTCTCTCTCACTCTCACTTGCTTCTGCGGTTACCATGTGATGTGCCTGCTCCCCCTTTGCCTTCCTCCATGATTGTAAGCTTTCTGAGGCTTCCCCAGAAGCAGATGCCAGCATTATGCTTCCTACATAGTCTGCAGAACTGCGAGCCAATTAAACTTCTTTTCTTATAAATTACCCAGTCTAGATGTTTCCTTATAGCAATGCAACAATAGCCTCATATGAGGTTGGAAAGGGATCTGGGCCCCTATATCAAGGAACTTGCCTGCCAAATCTGGACTTTATCCTTCAGGCCCTGGGAGACCAGTGAGAAGGTGGCATGATCCACTCTTTTGGAAGGGTAAATGGGGCTGTGTGAAGTGTAGGTAGGGGAAAGTAGGGGGGGGGGAGATGAGCATATCTTGCTGCCTCCTTCTACCTGTCCTCCAGCCCCTTTAGGCCTGACAATGGCTGAACTTTGCATCAGGTAGCTCTGAGATGCAGTGCTTTTGCCAAGGACCATATATGAGCTGATAATGAACTCATTTTTCAGATCATTTGAGCTGATCATTAATCAACTCAGGAGACCAACGACATCTTCTCTTTGTTCAACCCCTCCCTGTGTCACATGTATGATTACAGAAGAGATCTTGTTTTTGGAAGGGAAACAGAACTGGCTTTCCATTGAGGCAAATGAGGGGGCTGCCCCATGGTAGAGACACACAGAATGGTGGGAGAGGGGCTCTTTCATTCGAGTAGTCTGGCAAGTTATCTGTTACAACTTGGCATGTAGGACATAGAAATCATTCATTTACTTATCCAGCAGCCTTTCCTAAGTACCTTCTCTGTGTCAGGCCCTGCACTAGGTGGAGCTGGGAGATGTGGCTCACGTGCTTGTAAGGAACTTGAAGGCTGTGTGGCAGACCAATCCAGACGAAAGAAACAGTATGAGGTACCAGGAAGAGGTGGAGGAGAAGGGAGTGGCTTTACATCCTTAAGCTCTGGGTGTTAAAGAGCAGCCTTAGACACTAACCATAGAGGTGGGCTTGGGTAGGCTCCCCCATGGGGTTTGAAGACCCAAAAGATGTTGGGTCAAGGAGGACATGAGTGGCTAGTGTGGGGGCAAGCAGAAGGGTGAGCTCTCTGAAGCACTCACTGTTTTACCCACTGGACTACGTTTCTATTGCTGCTAAAACAAATTGCTACACACTTAGTGGCTTAAAGCAACACAAATGCGTTATCTTCTAGTTCTGGAGGGCAGGAGCCTAACACAGGTATCCCTGGGCTAGAATTGAGGTGTTGGCATGAGTGGGCTCCTGTCTGGTGGCTCTGGGGGAGATCCATTTCCTTGCCTTGCCCAGCTTCTAGAGGCCACCTGCATTCCCTGGCTCATGGCTCCCTTCTGTCTTTAGAGTCTTTTCATTTTATTTGAGACAGGATCTTGCTCTGCTGCCCAGGCTGGAGTGCAGTGGCATGATTATAGCTCACTGCAGCCTCGACCTCCAGGGCTCAAGTGAACCTTCCATCTTAGCCTCCCAAGTTGTTGGGTCTACAGGCATGTGCCACCATACCTGGCTAATTTTTCTGTTCTTTTTTTGTAGAGATGGGGTCTCGCTGTTGTCCAGGCTGGTCTCTACCTCCTGTGAGCACAGGAGATGATAAGTGATTCTCCTGCCTTGGCCTCCCAAAATGCTGGGATTGAAGACATGAACCACCACGTCCTGCCCACTCTGACCCTTTCTGCCTCCTGCTTCCATTCTTAAAAACATTTGTGATGACACTGGACCCACCTGGGTAATCCAGGACACTCCCCCTAATTTAAGATCAGCAGATTAGCTACCTGAATTCCATTTGCAACTTTTTTTTTTTGAGACAGGGTTTCACTCTGTTGCCCAGGCTGGAATGCAGTGGAGCAATCATGGCTCACTGCAGCCTTAAAAACAACTGGGATGAAATGATCCTCTTCCTTCAGCCTCCTGAGTAGCTGGGCTACAGACACGTGCCACAATGCCCTTCAAATTTTATTTTTTATAGAGACGGTATTTCCCTATGTTGCTCAGAAAGGTCTTGAATTTCTGGGCTCAAGTGATCCTCCCGCCTTGGCCTCCCAAAGTACTGGGATTACAGGCATGAACTACCATGCCCGGCCCATCTGCAGCCTTAATTCCCCTTTGCCATGTAACCCATATATTCACAGCTTGTGTGAACATGGATGGGGGAGGCACTGTTCTGCCTTCCACACTCACTTTACCTTCAGGGTGAGGTCTCAGCCTGAAGATGAACATGGGGCAGTGCAGAACGATGGCCTTGACCTTCCCTGGTATCTACCTGTCATCATGGGGAAAAGCCTTTTAAAACTAGGCAAGGGGATGAAAAGTCATCAGGATAAGTAAAAGCAGGCAAGGAACTTGTTGGAGGAGAAAAGAGACAGAGAAAATAAGGCCAGAAGTGTCTAGGTATGTGGGAGTGGGAGTCAACAGGGGAGGTGGAGGTGATCGAGGAACAAACAGATACAAATTGCTTATTCCAGGCTTGAATCTGGTTTCATGAGAGAAATGGTGGTGGTCTTGGAAGAGGCCATGGGGTGGGGCCGCAGAGGAGACACAGCTGCATGTTGGCCATACTCAGGGTGGTGAGGAAAGCCGCGCTAGGCTGTGGCTGGAGGGACACCCTGGAGGTCACACCTCTGTGGTCTGTGGGGATGAACCCTGAACCTCAAGTCAAGAGGTGTGGGTTCTAGTCCATGTTTCTGCCACAGTAAGTGAGTCATGCATGTGGGCCTCTGACCCCTTAGCAGTAAACAGGGTGGGGGAGGGCACTGGTCTAGATGGCCCCAAGATGCTCACATTCACTTCCACACTCTTGGTCTCTCCTAGGCTTCGGGGACATGGGTTAATATGGCCCTTTGTCAGGCACATGCCAGGAGTGGGGCTGTGCAGATGGCATGGAAGGGTTCCTGACTCCCTGTTCCCACTGGAGCCAGCTCTACAGAAGGAACGGCTTGGATGTTGCTGTCCTGGGCTTCAGCACTCAGAACTCCTTGCTCTTTTTAGCCATCCCAGCTCTCTGTCACGTGAGTGCCTGTCCCCAGCTGAATCACTATGGTAAGGTGTGTGAGCTTTGACAACAGGTGGGGGACGACATGTAGTTACCCTGGCCCAAAGGAGACTGAAACTAAGCGCCTCCTGGCCAGGCCACCACGCTGCCCTACGGCTGCTTCACTGGCTGCCCCTCATCAGGGCCAAGGGCCCAGACCTAGTTCCTCCCCAGGGACGGGGGGTTGGGGCCCTGCCTGCCTTTTCAGAGCCCCATCACCAGTGTTGGGCATTGGTGGTGTTTTCCGGGTCTGCGGGAGGTTGACTGTGAGGCTGTGCTACAGCCATCACCTCTGGAGAGAGGGGCACATGGGAGGTAGAAAGCCCTGGACCTGGGCTGTGGCTCAGTTGAGGGACACATGGCATGGACTTTTACCACACAAGTTTATTTAAATAAAAGTGAACACATATGCAGGCTGGTGCCCAAGGGGCAAGGGGTGGGGAGGGCGGGTGGGAAGCAGACAGACAGTGGGATCCAGGCAGAGTCTGTGTGGTGAACCAGGTGGCGAGAGGCAGCAGCCGGGGGCCTCAGGGCAATGCTGGGCTTCGGTGCTGGGGCAGGGGGCCTTGGGTGGGTCAGCCTGGTGCCAGGAGGTCACTTCCATCCTTCACATGCTCCCCTCCCTCTCCCTTACCCCTTGGGCCTACAGCACTACCTCCTCAGCCCCCTCTCCCTCTCCTGACATCAGCCTTCCCTTCAACTACTGAGAAGCCAAAAGACAAAATAAATTATAATGGGTGAGTCCTGCCCCAGCCCCCAGCCTTGGGGAAGGGAAGCCAAGCAAGGCACACTGCCCCGGAGCCCGTGCTGTCAGCCCTGGAAAAGAACAGGTAAAGTGCAAGGAAAATCCAGTAAGTAAAAATATACCAATGACTTTGTCAAATACACAGCTGCTGGCTGTCGGGAGCAGGTGGCTGGCTGGGGCGGGTGGCAGCAGCACCCTGGGAAGTGTTGGGAGACACAGCAGAGAGACAATGGAAATAAATAAGGTGGGTGTGGACAGGGGTCCCGCCAACCGGGCCAGTGCCACCCAGGACGGGCTTCTGCCTGCTTCCCGGCCCCATGTCCCCAAGCCCTGCTCGCCTGGCTCCCAATGCTGCGGCACTGACACAAAGCACCCGGCCGACTGTGTTAGGAAAGGACTGTAATGTGGGGGTGGAGCGGGAGGGAGGCACAGGGAAGCCGTGCAGTCAGCCAGGGCTGCGGCCACCCTCAGTACTCGTCCTGGTCTTCTTGTTGATGCTCTTCAATCTCATCGTCCTCAGGGGGTGCGAATCCTTCCTGGGGGGTGAGAGGGAGGGGAAAGTGGTGGGCCTCTATAGGTAGCTGAGGAGCAAGGGGTCAAGAGTCCGGGAGCCCTGAGCTAGTGACTTTACCTCTCTCTCATTAGGAAATGTTCTCCATGGTCCTTTCTGGTCCTATCACGCTTCTGGTCTTAGGGCTAGGCCAGACTGGGGAGGGCCCGATGGGCCTGGGAGTGCTCACCTCCGTGGCATAGAGGATGCTGATGATGCCTGAGATGACAGGGCTGTTTTCACTTTCATGCTCCTGGCAGATGAGCTCGATGTCACGAAGTTTGCTGAAGTAGAAGTCACGCTCCTTCTCCAGCCCATCCACTGTCAGCTTCAAGTCCACCAGCTGCTTGGGGACAAGGCAATGTTCAAGCCAGAGGTCCCCGCCTCAGGCTCCCCTGCCTGCCCTCCTCCTGTCCCTCAGACACCCCAAGGGCCTGGCTTTGGTGACAGGGCTCTCTTAGCTACCCTTACCCATCCCACTCACCTGCTGGTTGAGTTCAAGAATTTGGGCATCAGTCTCATGGCCGCCATTTCGGGCTGATGGAGGATTCTTCCGGAGGATGCAGGGTGGGGCCACGTTGCTCAGCCGGCCGGAGGTCTGCATGTTTTTTGGGCCTGTGGGGGATGTCCTCTGTGGAACTGCCCAGAGAAAGAGTCAGGTGAGGCCACGTGAGCCCATAGCACACATGGCAGGAAATAGCCTGGTGTGAGGACTGCGGGGCAGGCCCATGCGACAGGCAGGCACTCTCAACCCCCTGCCCCCACCCTTGGATGGGCATCTAGAGCTAGGCCCCGAGCCTTGGCCACATGGGTACTCCAGCAGCTGGGCAGCCCTTTGGCAAGGCCAGGAGAACAGAAACTATAGGGAACTAAAAGGAGGTGTGAGGTGTTGGGGTGAGAAGAGAGTTGGCCTGAGGGGGAGAGGAGATAAACTGGGACAGCGAATTTGGGGAAGTGGAGCTGGAAGGGTTCAGGGCCCTCTGGTACTGACAGCTAGAGGAAGGGCAGCTGGCCAAGGGTCTTGCCTAACAGAAGCCCCAGCCCAAAGCCATCATCCCTGGGTGGCTGCCCCTCCTGGGGCCCCATGTCAGGATGGGCTCTGTTGCCCTCTGCTGGGTGGGACGGGTATCTGCACAGTGGTGGAAAAATTAGGGACCCCAGTTCCTCCCCAGCACAGCCAGCATGCCGTGGCCACTTGCTCACTAGCGACTGCACCTCCCTAGACAGCTAGACAGCGGGCTGCTTCTAGTGCAAAGCAAGCAGGCGGGCAAGTGGGGCAGGCCCAGGCGGAACAGCAGCGCAGACGGAGGAGGCGGCTCTGCTATGACGGGGTCCGACGCGGGCTGGGGCTGCTCCTCTCCCTTCCCCTCCCAATGCTGCTGTTTCTCAAAGGCCCTCCTGCTTCTCTCCCTTCCCCTCCAGGACTCAGATAAAGCCTTGTTTCTAGAGACTCATCTTTTGAGGACTTAGGACTGTTGGGCCTTTTGAATGGGGGAAGGTGTGATCGATCAACTTGGCAACTCCTGCCCCTGGCTGGCCAGTGGGCAGGGGGCAAGAAGGGGCTGTGGTGCTGGCACCAGGCTCTTGGCCTGGAAGCACCTGGATGGAGAAACCAAGCCACCTTGCTGCCCCATCATCCTGAGGCAAACAAGTTAGCTCATGCTACAAAACAAGGTGCCTTCAGCCTCCTACCGCCAGCTGCCACCATGGCTGGTGCTGGTGGCTCTTTTAGAGCAATTTTTGGAGCTCTCTCACCCACTACTTTCACTTCCCCTGGTCTAAGTGGCCAGCAGGCGGCGTCATCTGAACTCCGTGATAACAGTCTCCTCCAGGCTGGCAGGGCCGGGCCGTGGCCCAGGGGGCACTCCTGGCTGTAGAGGCCTGCCGGCCCGGCCCCCCACTCTCCCTCCCCCGGCTCGGGCACGTTACCTGCTGTGCCAATGAGTTTCTTGGATTTGTTGAAGATCTGATCACCTGGGTTAGGAGGTGGCGCTACGTCCTGGCCCTGCCGCGCCAGCAGAGGGTTGTAATCCTTTCCATCATAGTTTGCGTCAAAGAATTTCTTAAACCACTGAATAAACTCAAAATTATCTTGGAATTTTCCTTTCACTAATTTCTCTACAGGAATGATCTGAAATAGACCACATAAGCAGAGTACTTTAGCCACCTGCTGCTGTAGGGCTGCCTTCCTCTGCCGAGGGCCACTGCTGTCAGAAAAGCCAGCCCCTGGGCTGCAGCGTCCTCCATCTTCTCCACCTTCCCCCCTCCCACGGCACCAGAGCAGACAGGTAGGCTTGGCAGGCCCCAGTCTCGGATCCAGAGACATCCCTCCTCTACAGGCACTGTGTGGAAGAACTGTGATGGGAGGTGTCCCTTGGCTCTACTGCCTGCATGTGGGCTGGGGGTCTGCAGCCACTGAAGCAGGAGAGTGAGCAAAGACACTTTCTTGGGCCCTACAGAGAGACAAAGAAGTGGAACTTCACAGGAGCTGCACACAGAGCTCAGTGTTGGGAATGGGCAGGGTCCAGAGAGGAGGAAGGGAAAGGAATGCTGTCATGATGGAATGGCAAGTGTTGTGGGCTTTTCCATTGTGCCTTGAGCAGGGGGAAAATTCCCTCTGGAGAGTTGGGAGGTTCAAGCACTGGAATGACCCCAGCACTCCCTGTTGCCCAGGCTGGTGGGCCATCTTCTTCCCCAGGGTCACATGGCTCCTCAGGGCCCCCCAGAGTGCAGGCACCTACTTTGTCGACACCCATCTTCTTGAAAGCTGCTTGCAGCACCTTGAAGTTGTGGATGTATTCATGCTCTAGCTTGGCCTGGAACTTCACTTTCCTCAAGTGCACGCAGCCGGGGAAGAGCATGTCCATGAACTGGCAGTAGGCTGCCCCTGTGGAGAAGGGCGCTGGCTGAGGGGCTCACTGATCTCCTGGGGCTGCTCTCTCTCACTTCCCCAATCCCTGTCTCCTCTTCTCTTTCCTTGTTCTGGGGCTGGGGCCATTCCTGCTTTCAGGATAGACATGGCCAGAATCCCCCCAGCTTTCCAAGAATAGCAGCAGTGACTATTTATTACGAACCAGCACTACACCAAACACTGCATGTAGATAGGGCAATCCCAACGGCAACTCTAGTTAGTTGGTGATATTATCTCCATCTTATGGATGGGAAAACTGAGGCCTAGGGCAGTATATAGTGACTTGCCCAGGGTTGCACCACCAGAAGAAGAGCTGAGAGTTGGACCCAGAGAGGCGAGGTCAGACCTCTGGCTCTCTTGCCGTCCTGGTGCTCAGCTCCCCGCTCCTCCTCTCCCTGCAGTCCTTCTCGCTGCCTCTCCTGCTCTTCTCTTTCCTTGCTCTCATTTCCTGACTTCAGCTCCAGCCAGTCTGGCTAGTTCAGGGCCTCCAGCTCTCTGCCTTAGTCTAATCACAAGCTACAGTCATGGGCTGCCTAACAACGGTGTGGTCAATGATGGATCACATATATGATGGTGGTCCCATAGGATTATAATGCCATATTTTTATTGTACCTTTTCTGTGTTTAGATATGTTTAGATGTGCAAATACTTAGCATGTGTTAAAACTGTTTGCGGTATTTAGTACAGAAACATGCTGTCCAGGTTTTTAGCCTAGGAGCAGTAGGTATACCACACAGCTGAGATGTGTACAGGCTACACCATCCAGGTTTGTGTAAATACACTCTGTGATGTTCACACATCGCCTGAGGATGCATTCCTCTGGGCACATCCCCATCATTCAGCCACGCATGACTGTATATTCCCTGCTGTGGCTGCTCTGCCTTCTGGCCTTTCTTTCCTTCCAGCAGGGCCACTTCCCGTATTCCCAGCCTCCTACCTGAACAGAGCTGTTCTATCTTGGTGTAGTTGAGGTGCAAGGAGTCGTTGACCCACGCAAGCATATCATGGCGACTCAGATTTTCACTGGTCACAGATGTGGAGTACACATTGACGGCCATACCCCAGCTGAAAAGTAAGGAGAAAGGTGAGGTGAGCACTGGGGCCTCATGCAGCTCCTTAGCTATCAGGAGAGAAGGGGTGTATGATACTGGGAAGTAAGAAATATTCCCTCCAGATTGGCCTTGCATTTTACCCCCAGAGGAGGGGTCTTTAGACATTTAATGAGCATCTACTATAATGCTAGACATGTGCCAGGAGCCAGCAATTCAAAGTTAATTAAGATATGGCCTCTGCTGGCTGGCGGCGGTAGCTCATGCCTGTAATCCCAGCACTTTGGGAGGCTGAAGTGGGCAGATCATGAGGTCAGGAGATCAAGACTATCCTGGCCATCATGGTGAAACCTCGTCTCTACTAAAAATATAAAAATTAGCTGGGTGTAGTGGTGCTCACCTGTAGTCCCAGATACTTGGGAGGCTGAGGCAGGAGAATTGCTGGAACCGAGGAGGTAGAGGTTGCAGTGAGCCAAGATTGTGCCACTGCACTCCAGCCTGCAGCCTGGTGACAGAGCAAGACTGTCTCAAAAAAAAAAAAAAAAAAAGATATGGCCTCTGCCTTGAGGCATTTACAGACAGGCAGATCCCCTCAGTAGGGAGTGATGGGGCAGTGAAACAGGCACATAAATGTTCAGGAACAGCACAAAGAAGGGCGTGAGTGCATCTGCTGGGCAGGGTCAGCGAAGGGTTTAGAGCAGAGATGTTGGAGCCTGAAAGGAATAGGAATTTTCCAGACATAAAAAGGGATGGGTGGAAGGCATTCGGGCACAGGGACTAGCAAGAACAAAGGCAGAGCTTATTCCAGGCACTCTGAGTTGTGGAGCAGGCCCAGGGAGCAGATTTTTCTGTTGGGGCGTGGCACAATGAGGTTGGCAGGGACAGGTTGCCAAGGCCTTAGGAGGAGGAATCTGGACTTTCTATTTGGAAGCCATTAGAGGACTTTAAGCAGACAGTAACCTGACCAGATTTGTGTTTTAGAAAGCCAGCTAACCTTTGCCTCTGCTCTGAATTCAGACTCCATATTCCTGTGGCTGATGCAGAGGTACCTAAATTCTCCTTGTCCACACCTTCCCTTAGAACATGTTTCTGGCTCCTATGTTCATTATCTCAGTGAATGTCACCACCAGCTATCAGTTACCACCTTAGAAGCCTGTGGGGTCATCCTAGACAGCCTCCTCTCCCTCATGCTCCTACCAAGTCACTCCTCAAGTCCTGGAACCTCACCTCCTCAACCCACCCTGTTCTGCTTACCCTCAGGATTTAGGCATACCACTGTCCCTTGGTATTCATGAGGGAATTTGTTCCAGAACATCCCCCTATACCCAAATCAATGCATAGTCAAGTCCCTTATGTAAAATGATGTAGTATTTACAGATATCCTCCTGTATGATTTAAATCACCTCTAGACTACTCATAAGCCTGATACCTACTAACACGTCACTGTGATGTAAATAGTTGTTACACTGTATTGTTTAGGGAATCATGACATGAAAAAAGAGTCTGTAGGTGTTCAGTACAGATGCAACAATCCATTTTTCTTTCCTGAATATTTTTTATCGATATTTGATTGAATCCACAGATCTGGAACCCATGGATATGGAGGGCTGGCTGTATTTTCTCTCTAGCACAGGCTAGCAGGAGCCTCCTAAAACGCCTTCCAGCCTCCAGTCTCTCCTTCCTCCTAATCTGTCCTTGACACTGTGTTGTCAGAATCTACCTAAAAGCAGGTCTGACCACCCCCCTCCCAGCTTCAAGTCCTTTCAGCCAGCAGTCATGAAAGACACACCCATCGGCTGAATTTGCCTTGCAGACTTAAACTGTTAAGCACTTGTAGTGTTAGAAACATTTTTGAATTAGTGCCCAATATATTAAAGTTGAGATGTTTAATAACTTGGGATTTCTGGCTTCTTTTGGCCACTCAGCCTGTGCTCCCACACTGAAACCAGCAGTTGGAGTGGAGCCAGCAGTGAGCCTCCTTCCCACCCCACAGAGGCCAGGGGTCAGCTGCTGCTGATCACTGACTTGCGTTGTTAAGAAAAGGAGGACATATTTCTTGTAACCAGGACTTTATCAGAAATGGAGAAACAAGATAGATCAAAAGAACTGTGTTTTCCGAATTGTGAGAACATGTGTTTCTGGAGTGAGTGAAGAATATTTCTCCAGGTTTAATATGTAAAGTGTCTCTGTGAAATAAGAATACATCTTATGTACCTTATATTCTTACAGGAAGAATAGTTCCCTGTTTGTTGCAGGCATCTGCTGTTAACACGTGACTCCTCCTGACCACTTATCAAATCATAATGGGACCCCACTCTGCAGCCTTATCTCCCACTTTGCTCCCCCAGTTAGGAGCCATGGGCAGCTTCCTACTCACCCTCTGTCTGGAATGCTGTCCCTCCCACAAAGTTTATTCATCCTCTGCTCCATGGTTCTCAATTGTGGCCCCTGGACCTGCAGCACTGGGGCTATATGGGGGATCAGCTGGTTAGAAATTGCAATTCTCTCGCCTTCCCTGAGACCTACTGAATGCGAAACTGCCTCTGACCAAGATGCCCGGAGGATCTGCAGGCACCGCCCCATTTGAGCAGCACTACTTTACAGAGGGAGACTCAGCAAGGCATCTGCAGAGCTGTGTACCCTCATGTTCCTACCCCTGACCCCAAGCACATAGGATGGAGCATATTTAACTTAAAGGAATGCTTCGAAGAAAAGTCATGAGAGAAAACCCTCTTCTTTATTCCTAGTTCTTCTTCCTTTGAAAAATAAACCTTGTTCTTCCTTGCCCAGGCAAAGGGAGGCCAGGTGGGGTCAAAAAGCCAAGAGAAACAGAAATGAGTTATTGTCTTGGGAGCTTCTAAAGACTCAGGACCTGGCAGATTCAGAGATTTCTGAGAGTAATGTTGACTGCACTTGAGTCTCCTCCTACACAGCGGCTCTGTGCCCACTGCCCTGCATCTTGGCCCTTGCGCTCACCACTGGACTTATTCAAATGCCTTCATCCCACATTGGAAGTGCTTTGAAGCCAAGAGTGGGGTATCCAGGTCTGTCATAGGCAAGACGTTCAGTAACGTTGTTGAACTATTGAGTGATACCTCATGTCCTCTCCTCTTTCTGAATCGTGTTTCATCACCTTCCAGCCTGGGTTCCACCCCCCCACCCCCACCCCAACACCCCACTGGCACTCAGTCTCAGGACTCTGCTTTAGCTCCAGGAGACTTTCTCTGACCCCCGCTCTGCAGGAGGCATGTGCCCACTATCCTACAGCACGCTGGGCACAGCTCTTCATGGCATCCTGCACAGTCTCTTAAAATCATGTGTGAGGCTAGATGTGGTTTCTCATGCCTGTAATCCCAGCGTTTTGGGAAGCCGAGGTGGGCCAATTACTTGAGACCAGGAGTTCAGGACCAACCAGGCCAACATGGTGAAATCCCATCTCTACTAAAAATACAAAAATTAGCCAGGCATGTAATCCTGGCTACTAGGGAGGCTGAGGGAGGAGAATTGCTTGAACCTGGGAGGTAGAGGTTGCAGTGGGCCAAGATTGTGCCACTGCATTCCAACCTGGGCGACAGAGCCAGACTCTGTCTCCAAAAAAAATAAATCATGTGTGTGGCTGCCCCTTCCACCTGACTGTAAGCTCTTCAATGGGCAAGCTGTGTTCCATTCACGTTCAGCTTCCACACCAGTTCTCGGTGAATAATAACTGCCTAACCATATTGGTGGAGTGGAATTGCAGCCTTCATTTGATATGCATACTTAGCTGGGATTTACCGGCTTCTGTTGCAATAGCAAAGGCTGCAACGTTGGGACATTCTGCCACTTCTCTTGGGGGGAAAATGCTAGCCAGTCCTTGGTATGCAGGGAAAATATCCAGTTTCCCTGGAGTTTAAAACACAACTAAAGGCCTTGCTTTTAGGGCTCCCAAGAGTCACTAAGACCACATAGCTACTTGAAAAATGCCCAGGTCTTCTCAGCATGGCCAGAAATTCCCAGGGTGGTCAATGCCTGATGATGGAAGGGCATGTTCTATACCTTTGGTCTAATTCTGGGGTCCCACGAGTGGCAGCAGCGCCTGTGAGAAGGAAGTTGGAAAAAATGGCTCCTTGCAGGGCCCAGCAATGAATCATGCTGTTACCCACTATGGGGCTTCTGGGGAAGGGGGTAGCTAGTAGCAGGAACAGAAGCCTCAGTCCCCACTCAGGACTCAACTCAGGTCCTCTCAACTGGTGCTACTCTCTGCCCTGGGGGGGGAGGGTCCATTCGACTCAGGAGGACTCATCCAGGGCACCAAGGGGTCTCTACAGGATTCCTCTGCTGCATTTGCTAGAGCAGCATGAGGAAACAGCCTCCTGGTTTCCTTATGCCTCATTACACTGGGGAGGGCAGGATGCCCTTTTAATTTTCCTCTCCTGGCTTTGACTCTGTAAATGGAACTAAACATGGCCAGCAGGTGGCACCCAGGTCCTGAGCAAAAACTCCTTTAAATGTATCCCCCATCCCCCAGCGCTCCTTTCCAGAGCTCAATTTAGAGCTCAAATTGGGAGCCTCTAAGAGCTGGGCTATCTGTGGGGCAAGGAGCATTGGGGCTGTTCGAGCATTGGGGCTGTTCGAGCATTGGGGCTGTTCTAAGATCCTGGACTAAACTGAGCCAGCCTCCCTATCTCCCAAAACCACAGTTTGAACTCACCAAACAGGTCCAACTTCTGACTGCCTTTTGCGTTGGGGGTTGACTTCGGCCTGGACTCACACCAGACCAGCTGCTGGAAGCAGAGGTATATAAAGTATTTGCCCACGCATCGGGCTCTAAGTGGACCAGCTGCCTCCAATTATAGCAAATCGTAGCCTGAGGAAACTCTTATAACACACTCGTTCCCAAGAGCTCCTTCACCTCCTGGGAGAGAATGGTAGGTAACCACTAGGAGGGGGCAGCCTCTGTCTGTCCCAAGAGATGCAGGAGCAGTGCCTTCCAACCTCATCCACATTTTTCTGCCATGATCTTTGGCACATGTGACTGTCAGGAGAAACAGACCCTGCCTGGATTGTGGCATGTCATCATCCAGGCAGATCCCCATTCGAGGATCAGACTGACAACGTGGCCTTGGGAAAAGCCTGTTCTGTAGGGCCTTGACTCCTGCTATCAGGAATGGAGTCAAGGAAAAGAATAGTTGAGGAGGTTTAATCTGGTGATTTTGCTGAGTCACTTCTTATACTAGGACTATAAGGTTCAAGGTGCATTAACAGGCAACAGGGAAAGGCAATTACAGCTCTCACTGCTGGAGGGGAAGCTGCTGGTCATTCTGCAGACTAAGGCTTTAAAAATGATCATCAAGACCAAATCCCAGTAACCTGTGGTCAGAGGGGTTTCTAGAGACCATCTGCTTCCTTCTCAGGTAATTAGGACTGGACTTAGATCTAGGCACTTATATTCTTAATTCATAAAGACGGCTAATAAGTCTGTACAACTGAAATTTCACATTCTATTACTTAATGACCTTATCACCAGCCTAAACTAATTTTGGCTTTTTGATTTTACATCTATCTTCCACAAATATGTCTTGAAGGTCATTTAGGGGCACTCAGTCTTCTCTAATTATCTAGAGCTCCTTTTACCCCAAGTTTAGCCCTGTTCTGGCTGGTCCCTGGAAGAACTTCCTGCAGTTGCCAGACCTTCACCCTCTGCCCAATGTGGGTAAGAAAGACACATCAGGTCTACCAGTCCTACAGGAGGTGGCCAGCATACCTCCAGCAAGCTCCAAAACGGTAGTGCTTAAGAACACTGGATCTCCAGGCACATCACGGGGGTTCAAATCCTAGATGTGTACCGTGTCCAAGCTGTCTGACTTGACTTTAGGTCTCAGTTTCCTCATCTATAAAATGGGAACAGTGACAGTTCCCACCTCATAGAACAGTTATGAGGATTAAGTGAGCCATGGGTACACCAAGGTAAGCACAGAGCCTGACATTCAATACGTATTTGGCAAGTACTGTCAGCATCGCGGGGACAGACAGTGAAAATCTAAGGGCATTTGTTAGAGAAGTACATGCCTGACACACAGCCAGCCTCTGGTCTCTGCGACCATGGAATGGCCAACCCAGAAGGGAGACAGACTACAGAACTTTTCTCTGCCACTTTGCCTACAGACAGCCACCTGGGTTTCCCAAAGCAGGGCTCTGACCACAATCCCTCCTAAGCTCCAGATTTCCCATACATCCTGCTTTGTAGATGCCATCCTACCGGCCAAGACAACTGGAACAGATGCTGTGGGATCAGAGGAGAGAGAACTCTGCAGAGCCAGCCAACACGTTTCCTGTTCCTGAAGTGGGGCTATGCCCATTGTCACTGGGCTACCTCTTCCTGCCCAGGCCCAAGGGGCTGAAGTCACCTGTTTGGAAAATCTACAAAATTGTTACCCCTACCCCCGTGAGTCACACACCCAGGTTATTCTGGGCTTGCATGGAGGCAGTATGTGCAGGTGGGGCTGAGGGGTTCTGAGGGGCTGGGGAGCCAGTCAGCGGGTCACAAAGCTCTGGCAGACCCAGCCAATCACCTTCTTTTTATGGCTGAGCAAAGACCTGACTCATCCAGAGGCTCAGCCTCTCAAAACTGGATTAGTCAATGCAGAGATGGGGCAAGTGGAGTAGTTGCAAGGTTGGCCAGGAGCCCAGCATGCACCCCCTCTCAATAGATCCAGGTCAGGGATCCAGACGGCTGTGGGTTCAGGTAGGGACTGAAGCTTCTCCAGGATTCTGTTCTCACAACACTTTTAGGTCATAACTCTAAGATCCTGAGCCCTGCTGAAGTTCCAGCCACTGGGTCCCAGACATGTCCTGCTGAGTAATGATCTGAACTCTTACCAAGGCTTTCCCCAGGCTGGATGGGATAATGGTGCCACACCCTGCAGCTGCTGGCCAGGAGGAGTCCTTAGGGGCAGTTCTGGCTAGGTTACTCTATCTGACTATAACTCCGAGGGTTAATGGAAACCCTGGAGTGTAGTAAACAACTTCTCATTGCTAAAACCAATCCATTTTAGTAGGGTTCATCTAGGTGGGCAGAGAGAAAGGCAATCCTTTCTTTCTAAAGTTTTTTGTTGGAGATCTTTCAGTTCCTCAAACACCTACTGTTTAGGTCAACAAATGTCTATGGAGTCACCAATCAATCCAAGGCTCCCAGCAGAGGGCACACAGTGTGGCTTGGTTGCAGGCTTTGCCATTCGCTGCCTGTGAGACACTAGCAAGCAGGCGAAGGTTTCCGAGCCTCAGTTTTCATGTGTGAAGCCTCAGAATGATGGTACAATTGAGCAAGGGGCTGTTGGAAGGATAATGAGAAAACTGCTGGTGGGAGCCAAAGGTTCACCATCATCCTGCCTTTGGGGCTGAGCAACCTTTACTGACGGGCAAGATCACTGACATTGACATATATATGACTCATTGTCTTCTTTCCTGCACCCTGACCAAACTCCCACAATCCCTCTTGTCAGGGTCCTAGGCAGGGAGAGAGGAGGGACAGGCTTGATTATCCATTCTCCGCTGCCTCAGGCAGAAAGACAGAGCTGTGCTTTTGGAGCTACTTTGCTCATTTCTTTCCTCAATTAGTACTGGCTCAGGGCTCAGTGCACAATAGCTGCTCAGTACCTATATATTGAATGAATGAATGGGAGAGGTTAAACTAGGGTTTGGGGGGTTCAGATGGCAGGTGGGCTCAGAAAGGATGGTTTTCCAGTCTCATTTCTTTTTTCTTTTTTGAGACAGAGTCTCCCTCTGTCACCCAGGCTGGAGTGCAGTAGCATGATCTTGACTCACTGCAACCTCCGCCTCCCAGGCTCAAGCGATTCTCCTGCCTCAGTCTCCTGGGTAGCTGGGATTACAGGCACCCGCCATGATGCCCAGGTAATTTTTGTATTTTTAGTAAAGTTGGGGTTTCATCACCGTGTCGGTCAGGCTGGTCTTGAACTCCTCCTTGGCCTCCCAAAGTGCTGGGATTACAGGCATGAACCACTGTGCCTGGCCTGGTCTCGTTTCTCGTTTGTTGACCCTGAGGAGGTGCTGTTGGCTACATGGAGAAGGAGAGAGAGGAGAATGCTAGCTGCACTCCTGGCTACATGCAAACAGATGCAGCAAGAAGCCTTAGAAACCATGGCAAGGGATTTTTAAACCATCTTCCTCTGATGCATATAATATGGTGCTGCTGGACTGCCCATGGTGTTAGGATGGTTCCGAGAGTGGAACCTGGTAACTACTGGGAGTACCTCTCTGCCTGGTGTGCTCTGGGGGTGGGCTGCTGGTCCATCTGCAGCTAGCCTCAGGATAGAGAGGGCAGGGAGCTACAGCAGCTGCCATGATGTGTTGGGAAGGGAACTGTCATGTTTGCAGCAGCCCTGGTGGATCTGATGTTTTCTTAATGGTCCTTCAAGCTCCAAAAGCACACCCATGTCTCTGGGGAGACATACAAGCCATGTCACTTTATGTTCCTTTGGAACAACGTCTCTTTGGACCATCTGGCTTGTAGTTGTTGTCCAGGGCCAAGTGATGTGTTCTCACCCTTCTGTGAAATGTCTTCATCGTGTGAATTGTTTAGCTTACTTTCCCCTTCCCCCAGGCTCAGGCCCTTCTTCTCTGCTCTCACCCTACCTTCCACCCTGCATCCAGTTCCCTCTCAAAATCCTCCCAGTTTTACTTCTGTGCCCTTTTGACAGGGAACAGTCGTTTATACTTTAACCTTTCCACCAGAGGTTGCCCTGAAGATGTCCAGGACAAACTAAGATTCAGTTTGAACTCTCTGTGCTCTCTCCAGGAGACTGCCATTCCCCATGCCCTCAGACTCTATCCTACCTGCCTGTCCTGCAGAGCTAACCCCACATAGAGACAGTCAGCCCCCACCGGAGAGGGGATATGCACTGGAGAGCTTCTCTCCTGGCCTACCATGGTGCCTGAAATTCCCACCAGAAATGTCACTCTTGAAGATTACAGCATCCAGCTCCAGAAAGCCTTAGTTATTGCCTCAATTTTGTATATGAGGAAACAATGGCTGAGGATTCCAGTGACTTTTCCAAGTTGAAGATCAACCACTGGCAAGATCAGAGCTGAACCTAGCCAACTGAACCCAAATCCCATGCTCTTTCCACACCACCACACTGGGGCAGGAAGGACAACTTGATTTTACACAGCTTTAGAGCAGGATAACTTGCTTAGATTTTGCCCCCTGAGAATTAGGAGGAGGGAAAGGGAATTTCAGAGGCTTTTTCTTTTTTTTTTTCTTTTGAGATAGAGTCTTGCTCTGTTGCCTAGGCTGGAGTGCAGTGGTACAATGTTGGCTTACTGCAACCTCTGCCTCCCAGGTTCAAGCAATTCTCCTGCCTCAGCCTCCCAAGTATCTGGATTACAGGTTCCCACCAGCATGCTTGGCTAAATTTTGTATTCTTCGTAGAGATGGGGTTTCACCATGTTGGCCAGGCTGGTCTCAAACTCTTGACCTTGTGATCTGTTTGCCTCGGCCTCCCAAAGTGCTGGGATTACAACAGGTGTGAGCCACCGTGCCCGGTCTGGTTTTCTTCTTTATATTTATTTTTTCAAGACATTGCAGCATTGCCTTAACCTCTCTCTCTCTTTTTTTTTTTTTTTTTTTTTTTGAGACAGAGTCTCTCTCTGTTGCCCAGGCTGGAGTGTAGTGGCGCAATCTCAGTTCACTGCAACCTCCACCTCCCTGGTTAAAGCAATCCTCCTGCCTCACCTCAGCCTCCCGAGTAGCTGGGCTTACATGTGTGCACCACCACACCCAACTAATTTTTGTATTCTTAATAGAGATGGGGTTTCACCATGTTGGTCAGGCTGGTCTCAAACTCCTGACCTCAAGTGATCCACCTGCCTCAGCCTCACAAAGTGCTAGGATTATAAGCCTGAGCCACCAGGCCTGGCCTAGCATTGCCTTAGTCTCTCTCAACCAGCAAGTGCTTACTGACCACTGACAAAATGTGCTAAACACCCAGTGAGGCATCATGAGACATGGGATCATTTCAAGGCATCGGTCTTGTCTTTATTAAGGAGCCTTTTTTTGGTTGAAGAGGTAAAAGTAATTCATAAAATAACAAGGGATGCCACCAAGCAGAATATATGAAGTGTTAAATAGTGAAAGCACATTTGGCTTTTAAGTGCTCCAGGCACATGAAAAAGATGAGAGGGGGCTCAGCAGTTAGAGGGTTTCTCAAGGAAGGTGGCACCTAATTGGGCCTTTGAAGATGACTGGATGGCAGAAAGCAGCCAAGAGAAAAAGGGAAATTCTGGACATGGGAAGCATGTTTATTATTACTTTTCATTTTTAAAAAGAGCATAAGACCAATGGCTCAATCCTGGAGGAATGTTAGGGACACAATGAAAATAGAGGAGGTGGGGAGGAAGGTGATGTCTCAGGAGCCAAGGGAGGGCCCAGTTTCAAAGAGGAGGTCACCTGCCCTGTTTAATGAGGCCATCAGACCTGAGGTGGGGATATGGTCATTAGATTGTGCAATAAGAAATGATTAAACTCTGAGTCATTTTTTTGAATTGTGGAGACAGAAGCTAGACCTGCAGATGATTGTGGAATCCTCAACCACTTGCCCAGGAGGAAGATGGAGAGGGATATTAGGCATTTGTCATCAGCCATGTGTGTCTGCCATAGCACTTCAGGTAGATAGTGAGTGACTGCCTGCAGAGTGGAGAGCATCTTGGTTCTTTCGGTTAGAATTTGAAATGAAATATAGATTAAAAGTAGGCTTGTAATCCCTGTCTCAACATCCCACCCATCCCCCTTCAGATTCCATATCCTACCCTCAAGTTATAGATGTTATTTGTTCAAGAAGACCCATGAGTGCAACTCACCATCTTCCTCCAGCTACTTACAACACTGTGTCACAAATGAAAAGCAAGATAGGAAATATGTTTATATAATAAAGTCTTAACTAAGTTGAATATTTAGAAAAAAAGTTGTACATATTAATTAACTTTGTTTAACTGTGTTTAATCAGAGCACTTTTTAATGTTTGGCTTTGTGGGAAATTACTGCCTTAAGACGGGAAGAATAGACAAAACTGCTTTCTAAGGATACTGCAGAGCCTCAGATTCAGTCACTCACCCATCACCATTTATGGAGTGTGTGCCAGCCCCTGTGCCAGCACAGGACCCATAGGAAGAAATAAACCCACTCTGGGCCCTCGAGAAATTCCTGAACTTAGGTGAGAGCTAGACAAGTGAATGAAATAACCAAAGGGCAACACATTACTCTCCAGCTCCAGATACAGGAGCTGTTGGAGCAATCTGCTTCCTGGGTCAGGGAAAGCTTTGTAAAGGAAGCATAGTTTGAACTGGGTCTTGAAGGAGAAACTCAACAGGCAGATAAGAGTCAAGAGGAAAGGGGAATGCATGGGGAGGAGGGAAAGGACTGCAAGTAGTTCATCTAAGAGTAATGTTGGGGCAGAAGGAGAGGCTGTTAAAAAGGCAGATGGGGGCCGGGCACAGTGGCTCATGCCTGTAATCCCAGCACTTTGGGAGGCCAAGGTGGGCGGATCATGAGATCAAGAGATCGAGACCATCCCGGCCGACATGGTGAAACTCTGTCTCTACTAAAAATACAAAAATTAGCTGGGCGTAGTGATGCATACCTGTAATCCAGCTACTCGGGAGGCTGAGGCAGGAGAATCGTTTGAACCTGGGAGGTGGAGGTTGCAGTGAGCCAAGATTGTGCCACTGTACTCCAGCCTGGTGACAGAGTGCAACTCTGTCTCAAAAAAAAAAAAAAAAAAAGGCAGACGGAAGCCACATCACCAGGAGCTCTGTACACCATGGTTAAGAAGTTATTTTATCTGGAAGGGAAACTCATCAAAGGATTTTCTTTTCAGGTATACAGTATTTTAGTCAACAATACAAAATGTTGCTAATACTATAGTTAAAATAATTTCTCTTTTCAGGTATACAGTATTTTAGTCAACAATACAAAATGTTGCTAATACTATAGTTAAAATAATTTCCAAATCAAAATTATAACATGAAATTACAGTGCTTAGAAAATGCATTCAATTTATAATTCTGCTTAGGCTTTCTTTTACATAATCTTTTCTAGTAAAAACTGAAGAGATTCCCAAGGCAGTCCCTCCAATTTTCTGTAAACTTTTTACTTTGAAATGATTTTAGACTCACAGTTACAAAACAGAACAAATAATTCCCATGTATTTCATGTCTCCTCATCCAGCTTCCCCCAGTAACATGTAACATAGCAATTATCGAAACCAGGAAATCCACACTGGCACATTTTTAAGTAAACTACAAACCTTATTTGGGTTTCATCAGTTTTTACATGCACTATTTTTCTGGCATATACTCCACGAAATTTTATCACATGCATGGATTCATGTAATCACTACCCTACAGAATACAGACCTGTTCTATAATCTCAAAGAAACTCCCTCATGCTATCCCTTTATAGCTGTGCCCTCCCCAACCCTAACTTCTGGCCACCACATATCTGTTCTTCATCACTCTATAATTTTGTCAATATTATATACGTGGATCATACAGTAACCTTTTGAGACTGGCTTACTTTCTTCTCAGAATAGTGCCTTTGACCTCCATCCAAGTTGTTGCATGGATTAATGGTTCCTCTTTATTGCTGAGTAGTATTCCAAACAATGGCACACATATGAATGTACCACAGTTTACACATTCACCCACTGAGGACATCAGGGTTGTTTCCAGTTTTTGGTGATTACAAATACAACCTATGAGAACTTTCCTCAGTCTTCTCTTGCTTTGTCCATGAAGGTCTGGATCTGGAAGAGATTGTCTCTTCAAACCTTTCTGTCTTCAGGAACTGCGAATCTGCTTGGGGTTTGTAGTTGGAAGGCCCAGGCATGTGCTTAGGGCAGGAGGAGTTAAACATAAGGTACACAAGCAACTCTCTGGGCTGACTGTCCCCAGAATTATGGCTTTGTCTCAGTTTAAACCTAAGCCTGTTCTCCTGCTTCAGAAGATTCCTGCTTCTTTTTCCCTCCAAAAAATGCAAATTCAGATTTTCTTCTTCTTTTTAAAACAAATTTCATAACTTTAATTTTTATTTATTTTTGAGGCGAAGGAAGTCTCACTATGTTTCCCAGACTGGTTTTGAACTCCTGGGCTCAAGCAATCATTCTCCTTAGCCTTCCAAGTAGCTGGGATTACAGGTGAGTGCCACTGTGCCCAGCCTAGAAGACTCTTGCTTCTTAAATGCATTTATACTATCACTCAACTTTGTGACCTTATTTTTCTAGATGCCATAATTTCACAAAGGATAATTTAGAATTATAGTCACCAGTCAAGAAACATTTGATGAACAAAATTGTTTGAGAGGCACTTTAGAACAGAAAGAAGACAAAGTTTCAAACATCCAATTGTTTGTAGGATTATTGGGGCTGAATCTATAAAGATTCAGAATGATCCATCTACATTTCTACCCAAACTTGCACAGTACCTTCTAAACCAGAGCTAAAGAAGGACTGAGATAGTCAAAAGCATGACAGAGAAAGGACTCATCATATTTTGAACAAGTCCTTGTGACATCCTTACCCTCCCAGTCAAAAAACCCAATAGGTGGGGACAAAGATTTGCTCAGGACCTTGAGACCATAAAATAGAAAAGTCATTCTCTGAGCAGAATCAAATACTCCTTTATCTCCAGTGCCTCCTACAGCTGCGTATTTTACAGTTGTAGATATGTATTTCACTTTTTTTTAGTATTCCTTTAGATCAAAATAGGCAGTATTTGTTTGGCGTCTCCTGTGAACATTAACAGTATACTTGGATCAATGCAACAATAAGAGATCTTAATACCCAGATACATAAGACCCATAACGAGATTTAGACTCAACGAGACAGAAAATTAATAAGGATATCCAGGACTTCAACTCAGATCCAGAACAAGTAAACTCAATAAATATTTATAGAGTTCTCCATTTTAAATATACAAAATATTGATCGGCCATTATTAATACCCATTTTTAGAATGAAGCAATATTCCTGTTCTCTCTCCCTCTTTTTCTTCCTCTTTCTTCCTCTCCTTCTCTCCTTTTTTACTTTTCAACATCCTAGTTCCTCACCTCTACTCAATACATTCCTCTGAACACCTGATTCCTTGTGATTCTCCCATCCCACTGAAACCTCCAAAAAAAAAAAAGAAAAAAAACAGTATACTTGGACTGTGATGCCCCAAAGATTAACAGAGGCCTCCTCAGAACTTTTCACAAGCCCTGAACCACAACCTCAAGGACCTTAAATATCCCTGTTATTCTACTCTTGTTTGACATGTGGGTGACTTTTGTCATGTTCTAAAGATAAGCTCCAAGACTGTTCCAGCTATCTACTGTTTTCTTTCAGAAAGGGCATAAGGTTTGCAGAGAGAAACTATAATTTTGTCAAAGTAAAGTTCATTATGCAGAACATTATTTATCCTAGGGCAGTAAATCCTTTACTTCTGACCATAGGCCGTTCAAAACTTTCCCAATTACTCCTAAGAGTCAATTAAGAAGAATCCTGGCTAATGTGGGTAGCGGGTTTATAACTTTTCTAAAATCATTGCACAGATAACTTAACCAAGTCCAAACTAAACATGAAGAGGCCTTTTGTGAGGTAAATTAGCCCTTCAACAACCTGCCACTCTGGGCTTTCTACCTATTTGTACATGCGAGATACAGACGAAACTTTGGGGTTATGACTCAACTTCATAGTGAAGGGAAACCAGAATATGTCACCCTGAAATATGCCTGTTGACATAAAAATTATTTCTGAGCTAAAAGTAGTTGAAGAGTAGCAAATAGAGGATGAGCTCTATTCTCCTGCTTTTCTGCTTAAAGACAGGATATAAATTCTTCCTTATTGGAGATATCATCAGCCCAGACAAGGCACCAGAGGAATCTGCAAACAAACCCTACTCCATTGGCTTCTTCCCATGTTATCTACCTTCCCATAGTTTCCCCCTTTTGGATGCCTAAAATTGCTTTCTTTTGTCCTGTCATTTCTCTACAAATGTATTGTTCTTTTTTGAAGATGGCATATAAACCAGAGTTTGAAGCCACTGCCTTGAGTTGCCTTTCATTGAGGTTTCTCCTGGATTCTGTGCCCTTAATGCATTAATAAACTTGTCTGGCTAGGGGTGGTGGCTTATGCTTGTAATCTCAGTGCTTTGGGAGTCTGGGGTGTGAGGACGGCTTGAGGTCAGGAGTTCAAGACCAGCCTGGGCAACATAACATAACCCTGCCTCTGCAAAAAATAAAATAAAATAGTGGGTTGTGGTGGCACACGCCTATAATCCCAGCTTCTTGGGAGGCTGAGGAGGGAGGACTCCTTGAGCCCAGGAGTTCGAGGCTTCAGTGAGCTGTGATCATGCCATGGCACTCCAGCCTGGGTGCAAAGTGAGAGCCTGACTCTGAAGAGAAAAACAAAAACAAAATAAAAAAACTTTGCCTGTTTTTCTTTTGCTGATCTGTCTTTTGTTACAGGGATCTGTCCCAACTATGAACTTATAAAGGTTGAGAAGAAATTACATTTCCTCCCCATTAATGGGAATCATCAGATATCCATAGTCTACTAAGTCTCTTTTCACCCAATGGCAAAGCCTACTCGTCTTGTCTAACAGCCACAGCAGCTAATGGAGGCTTCCACACAGTTGGTTTTAAGGTCTCTTTTAAATTTGATGGTCCTCCATGCTGTACAATAATTGTTGCTCACACAAAATACACACTTCTCAGCAAGTACACTTACCACCAATGAAATCCTATTACTTTCTCCCTCACCTATTTCTACTTATTGTAATAATACTTTGAATCCTGCCACCCTCCCTTTAGATGTTATATTCTCAATGAGGCCATTTGGCCCATTGATTCTGCCCTAGGAGGAAGAGACTGTCAGATAACTTAATTCAAGAAAAAGGAAAACTGTGCCTTAATTTAGGAACCAAAACCCTAACCACTCAAGGGGTCTTCAGTGTTGCTTTCTTTCCTTCTCAAGCCTTTGGCGTTCATGCTTTGCAAGAGGCCTGGAAAGTAGGGAGAATCCTACAAATGTGGGATTTCTTTTGTCCTGTCATTTGCCCTGTCATAGGGTTTGTTGCAGAACACTGCGGGACGTGAGAGCGAGAGGTCAAAGATGACCCCAAAGTTTCTTGTCCAAGCCACCTGAAGGATGGAGGAAACTGCAGGAAGAGCACGTTTGAGAGTAAGGTGAAGACCACGAGCTCACTTAAGATGATGCTGGGGACACTTCAAAGAACAATTAAGGATATTAAGAAGCATCATGTTCCATGGGCATAATATTCCATGCTATTATTACATTACCTCTAGCTGTTGTACATTTTGATTTTTGATATTCCTCAAATATATGTGAACATTCAATTTTTGTCTAAATCTATGACTACTTCCTTGGGCAGGGAATTATTGGGTCAAAAGGCATATATATATATATATATATATATATGTATAAAATTTTATTTTTATTTATTTATTTATTTTGAGATAGAGTCTCGCTGTCGCCTAGGCTGGAGTGCAATGGCACAATCTCGGCTCATTGCAACCTCCGCCTCCTGGATTCAAGTGATTCTCCTGCCTCAGCCTCTCGAATAGCTGGGATTACAGGTGCCCACCACCACGCCCGGCTAATAGTTTTGCATTTTTAGTAGAGACAAGGTTTCACTATGCTGGCCAGACTGATCTCGAACTCGACTTTGTTATCTGCCTGCCTTGGTCTCCCAAGTGCTGGTATTACTGTGCCCAACCAAAGGGCATAATATATTTTTTAAGAACTAACAGCTTCCAAAAAGGCTGTCCCTTTCATTTCTTCCCCAGAAGTTTATGAGTGCTCATTTCATCACACGTTCACCAACACTGTTACCATTTAAAAAGTGTGTTGGCCGGGCATGGTGGCTCACGCCTATAATCCCAGCACTTTGGGAAGCCAAGGTGGGTGGATCACGAGGTCAACCCTGTCTCTACTAAAAATACAGAAAGTTAGCCAGGCATGGTGGCGCATGCCTATAGTCCCAGCTACCTGGGAGGCTGAGGCCGGAGAACTGCTTGAACTTGGGAGGTGGAGGTTGCAGTGAGCTGAGATTGTGCCACTGCACTCCAGCCTGGGCAACAGAGCAAGCCTCCGTCTCAAAAAAAAAAGTGTGTTGATTGAATGAAAATGATTTTTTTTTCTATAAAATAATGTTTCGTTGATTACTAGTGAGGGAGAACATATTTCCATGTTTATTACCCATGTATATTTACTCCTCTGTGAACTGTTTTGGGCTTTGAGTTTGAGAACCCACAAGTCATCTGTGTGTTCATGTCTAACAAACATCTGGAAATCCTTCTGATGAATTCCCACCTTCTACCAAAGACCTAGTATTCTGGGGTAAATCTGTACTGATCCCAGACATATCCACGACATTTACTTTTTTTTTTTTTTACTAGATCCTTGATATTCTAGTAATTTAAGCATGAGACACTAGAAAATATCCTTATCAGAAGGTTTTAGCCTAGGCAACATAGTGAGACCCTGTCTTTACAAAAAATAGAAATTAGCTGGGCATGGTGGTACATGCCTACAGCTACTCAGAAGTACTGTTGCCATACTCCTGCTATCATGAAATGTATTTTGTCATGGAAAAAGTGGAAGTTTGGTAACAATGGGAAAAATTCACACAACCAAAGAACTGAAACAAAACTAGACATTACCCAAGCTACTCTCATCTCATATTTTTGCCTAGAAAATGAGGGTGGAGGAGAAAGGTGTTAAGAAATGGAAAATGACTTAGGCTTTCCCAAGTTTTCTGCTAAACATAGGGGAAATAGAGAATTCAGAAAGGAAATTTTCATTGCACTCCCCAAATTGGTAGCCCTGTGGTGCATTTCCTAAGAAATAAACTGGCACATTGAGCTATGTGGACGGGCAGGATGGTGCGTGACAAAGGTGGTGAAAAGGACTCCACAGCACCCAACTCTAGCTCTGCCTCTCAAGACCTCCTGGGCATGAGAGATACTCTGGGCAAAGATGGCCTCTCTTGGCCTGAGTTTCTTACTGTAAAATAGAAGTGCCTTTTGGACATCACTCTGTGTATGGCTCATGTGCAAAGAGCCTCTGGACAGACAGCTCATGGAAGGGGAAGTGAAAATGGCCAACAAACACATGAAACATGCTCAGCATTACTAATAATTCTAAAATACCTATGCTGCCAGACTGTCATGAAGGCGGAAGCTAACTCAAGTGGAGCATCTGCACAGAACCTCACACGTGTCAATTCAGTTAGCGATGGTTATAGGTCAGAGGTTGTTAATGCAATTTTGACAGCCAAGGAATTTAAAAAAGTCTTTGACATGGGGTCAGGAACAATGAAATTAGGTAGGGAGAAGGGGATGGAGACTGTGATTATTGTTAAATAAGTAAGCTGTGTGAGGGATTGATTTTGTGGATGCCATACTGAGCAGCACTCTCTCATGGGGAAAGAAAGGGGTCTGGGTAGAAGCCGTGAACTGGAAGTTTGACAGTAGTGAGTGGCCAGGGTATCACCATCCTGGCATTAGCTGAATCAACAACAGGTGCCTCGTAAATGTTCCTTTTTCTTCCCAGGTGGTGGTGGTAACTGACAGAGAAGCGTAAAGCCCTACCTATGAGGAAAGCTCATAGACGGGTGTTTTCCCTAAGATGGTGCTTCTCACACTTGGGGTGTCACCTCTCAAGAGGTCAGGGTAAGGTCCTGAAGGCAGCATTGAATAGAATCCTTATCACTGTCCTCCTGGAATCAGAATTCTGATTTTTTTTTTTTTTTTTTCTGATTTTAGACAGGGGGGTGATGTGGTCTGGGGCTTTGGCCTATGTTCTTGCATTCAGCCTAAGTCTTGCCTGGTTCATTGCTCATTTGTTCACTTGTGACTATCGGTCTAAACTCATGAATATTTAAACAATACTGTGTGCATACCCAGAATCTGGCCAGAGGGCTGCAATTCTGGGAGTCCTTCTGTCTCACCCCTGGCTGACTCCTCATTGGATGAGAAGGGCCGCACATAGTAGCTAACAGCTCACTAGTTACTAATTACTGCAAAGAGTGCTGATGCCTAGGGATCACTCACTTTTTTACCACCTCTGCAGGAAACTGTAGTATGTCTCAAAAGCAGCTTAATAGATTAAAATGTCCCCAGAATCTGCTGACATTGTCTTCTCAACTTTCTCTGTTACAGATGATGTAAGTGGACCTGTAAGGCCACTGTACCTGAGGTAGGCCAGTAAGAGCAATGTGTGAGGATGTGGGGTGCACTGTATCAAAAAAGACCAGTTCCCAGGAGCATCTCAATCTAAGACAAGCCAGGATGGCCTTGAATTAGGATTCAGGTGGGACAAACGATGACTTTACAGTGGAAGAAAGGACTTTCAAAACAAGAATAGAGGAGTGAGGTGCATGGTCACAAGAAACACCATGGGTCCTCTGCAGTGCCAGTCAGGACAAGGCCCATACCAGCCTGCCTGGGCAACAGGACAGCCTGCAGACTCACACCCCCAGGTGCAACACAGAAGGGTTCAGGCTGGCTAGGGCTCTCCGGTCCCTGCTCCAGGTTCCGAGATTGACAGTTCAGAGTCTGGTCAGGGCTATTACAAAGTTAAACCCACACTAATGGGCACAGTGTAACAGCTTAGTGACAGAACAAAAATCCTGATTTGGAGGGTACAGGGAAATGGGCTCTTTTAAACATGACTGGTGAGAATATAATTTAGTACAAACATTTTGGAGGGCAATTTGGTTAAAAGAAAGATTAAAAGCCTTTAGATTTTATATACTCTTTGATCTTAATTCTACTTCTAGGAATTTTATACTGAATTACTAAAGATATGTGTAAAACTTTAGATATTAGCATGTTTATAATAATGAAAAACTGGAAACCACTGAAATGTCCAACAATGAATTAAATAAATTGTGACACATCCAAACAATGCCACTCTGAAAAGAGATGTTTTAGAATATGTAATGATGCTGGCACTGCTGGCTGGGTGACTCAGCACCCATCCCGTCACCCTTCTTCCTTGCCCATCTCTGATGGAGAGGCCCGTAAAACAAAATGCTGGCTTTCTCAGACTCCCTTAGAGTTAAGAGCCACCTTGAGACCATAAAGTAACACAGCCGCCTAAGACAGCTAGAGTGTCCTTGGCAATGTCCTTGAGCTGTTCCACCAGCCTAGACCTCCTGCCTCCTGAGCAAAATACCCCATTATTTGTTCAAGCCACTGTTAACAGGGTTTGCTGTTACTTGTTTCAAAACACAATTCCAACTGATAAAGACGTGGAAAGATGTTTACAGTACATCAAATGGGGGGAAAATGCAGTCATGCACCACATCACAATGGTTAAGTCAACAACAGACTCTGTGTCTGCTAGTGGTTCCATAAGATTATACTATATTTTTACTGTACCATTTCTGTTGAGTTTTATGTATATATCTATGTATATACATATTTACTTATTTATGAGTGAATGAAGACATCTTAATTTGTTTCCTAGGCTGGAGTGCAGTGGTGCAATCATACTTCACTGTACCTTTTCTATGTTTAGCTCTACATACCTATCTATCTATCAATCAATTATATGTCTCTGTATCAATTATCTATCTATCTATCTATCTATCTATCTATCTATCTATCTATCTATCTATGAATGGTGGGGTCTCACTCTGTCTCACCCATACTATCTATCTATCTATCTATGAATGGTGAGGTCTCACTCTGTCTCACCCATGCTGGAGTTCAGTGGCACAATATGGCTCACTGCTGCCTCTAACTCCTGGACTCAAGTTAGAGTCCTCAGCCTCCTAAAGTGCTGGGATTACAGGCATGAGCCACCATGCCCAGCCCATATGTTTAGATACCCAAATACTAACCATGCTGTTTGAATTGCCTACAGTATCCAGTGCAGTCACATGCTGTACAAGTTTGTAGCCTAGGAGCAATAGGGGATGCCATATAGTATAATGTAGTAAGCAATAACATCTAGGTTTGGGCGAGTACACTCTATGATGTTTGTACAATGACAAAATCACTTCAAGACACATTTCTCAGAATGTATCCCCATCATTAAGCAACATACGACTGTATTACAGAACAAAAATATACCAACAGTCATTGAAGAAAAATGTGAGAGCATATTCTAAAATTATAATTGTGGTTCTGTTTGATGGTACAGTTATATGGGATTTTTATTTTCATCTTTGCATTTATCTGAATTTTCTAAATTTTCTGCAGTGAATATGTTTTACTTTTGTGATATGAAAAAAACCAAAATATTTAAAAAATAAAAGAAGGTAGACAAATAACTGCATAAATCTTGTGGTCAGGCAGCAACAAGTCCTTGACAATAGTTGCCAAAATAACCACTTTAAGGCTTCTGTTGCTTTCTGTCCAGCAGGTTCAGACTTCCCAGCTGGAGCTCTGCTTTTAAAAGGTCCCACTGGCTTCTAACCAGGGCCACTGAGGTCCATCTCCAGCAGTGGGCACCAGGAGGCCACAGAAGCTCTGAGCTCTTCATGACGCAGCTCCTTCTCCTGGTCGTGGGCCTTGCTTCCCTCCTCTTCCTCCTGTCTCTCATCTCTTGCCTTCTTGGCAGAATCAAATGAGATAATCAATCTGAAAGTACTTCATACATTATTAGGTGTAAAAAATGGCAAGTTATTTTTCTTGTAATTCTTTTCTTCTTCATTCTTTTCCCTCCTTGTTTTAAAGTCTTTCACTTTTGGCCTTTCTCTTTTACCCTTGTTCCTCTTTCCACTTCCGTCTTCCCGCCTCATCGGGCCATAATGTTGGACATTCTGGTTCTCCACAGCCTCATAACTCTGTCCTCTGTCACAGGAGACTGCCCTGTACTTATGTGTCCATGGGCCTCTCTCCTTCGCTCCACGGTGAGTCCTCTGAACACAAATCATGTCTTTCAACCCCTAAGAACCTTCTCATGACACTTGTCTCACAGTACTCACCTGGTCAGTGCTTACTTGATATTACTAAAATTTCTTTTATTGTTTTGTTATCTGGGGAATGCATAATAGTGACACAAACACATATATTTATTTGTAAAATGAGCCATCCATATATTTAAGTAAAAAAAATTTTTTTTTTGAGACAGAGTTTCGCTCTTGTTACCCAGGCTGGAGTGCAATGGCGCGATCTCGGCTCACTGCAACCTCCGCCTCCTGGGTTCAGGCAATTCTCCTGCCTCAGCCTCCTGAGTAGCTGGGATTACAGGCACACACCACCGTGCCCAGCTAATTTTTTGTATTTTTAGTAGAGACGGGGTTTCACCATGTTGACCAGGATGGCCTCGATCTCTTGACCTCGTGATCTACCTGCCTTGGCCTCCCAAAGTACAGGAGTGAGCCAGTGCGCCCGGCCTAAGTAAAAATTTATTAGCATCTTACAATCTTTTTGTGAAGTCATTTTTTAAGAACCAACAATTGAGAACTGATAGAAAGGTAAGTAGTTTGAAAATAATATTTTTTCTTCCCTATTGCAGTTGTAAAATATTGAGAATTATATTCAGA
Source organism: Callithrix jacchus (assembly GCF_049354715.1). NCBI lineage: Eukaryota > Metazoa > Chordata > Mammalia > Primates > Cebidae > Callithrix > Callithrix jacchus. Next base: position 88,019,699 of record NC_133515.1, read on the forward strand.
AATGAAATGAAAACCTTAGTAATGATAATGTGGAAACAAATGTTTTATGGTAAAATATTAGAACTAATTTACATTTCAAATTTGTATTATCCACTAAAACGGTTTTAAAAAATCTTCAAAATAAATCCATGAGATGTCACATTACAAGTGCATGTAGTTGGACCCTAATTCTACTTCTCGCTTTGGCCAACCTGTCATCAAGTAATTTATTTTTCTTTCTTTTTTTTTTTGAGACAGAATTTCGCTCTTATTGCCCAGGCTGGAGTGTAATGGCAAAATTTCAGCTCACCGCAACCTCTGCCTTCCAGGTTCAAGCGATTCTCCTGCCTCAGCCTCCTAAGTAGCAAGGATTACAGGCATGCATCACCATGCCTGGCTAATTTTGTATTTTTAGTAGAGATGGAGCTTCTCCATGTTGGACAAGCTGGTCTTGAACTCCCGACCTCAGGTGATCTGCTCACCTCGGTCTCCCAAAGTGCTGGGATTACAGGCATGAACCAGCACACCCAGCCAAGTCATTGATTTTTCTCATCTGTCTTCTCCCTTCCATTCTCACTGACAGCATCCTTGTCTGGGTTGTTGCCATTTTGTGACTGGACAGTATTACTGCCTCCGGTCCCTTTTCTTTTAACTTTCCTTGCTCCCCATTGCAAGACAAACTTTCCAAAAGCACTGCTTTAATTACCCCTTCTGGCCAGGCATGGTGGCTCATGCCTGTAATCCCAGCACTTTGGGAGGCTGAGGCGGGCAGATCATGAGTTCAAGAGATCGAGACCATCCTGGCCAAAATGGTGAAACCCCGTTTCTATTAAAAATTCAAAAAATTAGCTGGGCGTGGCGCTGCACGCCTGTAGCCTCAGCTACTCGGGAGGCTGAGGCAGGAGAATTGCTTGAACCTGGGAGGCGGAGGTTGCAGTGAGCCAAGGTTGCACCACTGCACTCCAGCCTGGCGCCTGGTGACAGAGTGAGACTGTCTCAATAAAATAAAATAAAATAAAAAAATTACCCTTTCCTGCTAAGCCCCAGTGGCCCTCTACATCTCTATTCTGTAGGATCAAGACCAAATGTCTGTAGGATCAATTTCACTTCCTTCTTCCCCAAACCCTTTCTCTGATGTCTCTACCCTCAAGCCCCTCACTTCAGTCAGATTGTCATTCTCCCTTCTGCCAGTCTCCCTAATACTGAATGCCTCCCCACCTTGGCTTGTACTGGAATGCTCTCCTCCTTTTAAGGCCAAGTTCATGTCCCACCATTTCTGTGAGCACTAGCTGACAAAATCAGGATTCCAAAGTGCTGTGACAGGCTATGGGAAGAAGGTAAACCCTCCAAATAAATACATATGAGGTTCTGCATTTGTATTTTAAAAAACAAATGGAAGATATCTGGCAGAGGGCATAAGGTTTGCAAGACTGTGAGCAAAAGACATATGGATTTTACACTGACATGCACTCTCTCAAATGTCAACTCCTCTGGAAAACTTTTCCTGACTCCCAGCCCCCTCCCCTGGCTGGGTTAGCCTAGCCTTCTGGGTACAACTGTAATACTGTGTAGGCATACTTCTAATACTGAAGCACGTATCTATTCCTCCACTTCACTAAGAGCTTCCTGAGGGGGTGGGATTCAGTTTTTTCCGCACTATTGTCTGGCATGGCGTCCAGCACATGGAATGTTCTCAGATCTTAGCAGAACTGAACTGAGGCTCAGAGAGCTTAAGTAACATGCCTAAAGTAACACAGCAAGCGAGAACAAAACTGATTTGAAACTAGATATCTGGTTATAAAGTCCTTCTCTGGAGTAAGGAATGTGATCATATTGCTCCCCTCTGGGCTTGTCAGACCACACCTGTAATACTGACTTCGGTTCTGTGCAGCAAACTTTTAGAATAACATTCACAAGCAGGCCTGTTTAAAGGAGAAAGACCACAACAGTGAATGGAGTGAATATGCTCCAGTCTAGGTCAGCCTGTTGGAGAAACTAAGGGGTTAGCTTAGAGACAGAAGAAAAACTCAGCGTGACATGAGAACTGCCTTTAATGACTTGAGGGCTACCAGAGGAAGAGTAAGGATTACACTTACTTTCTGTGACCACAGCGTTTGTAAAACTGTGACCAAAGTGTTCAAGATACAGAAAAACAGATGTTGACCCATTGACAACACACTTTCTCAGTAGAGCTGGTTAAAGGCAGCATATCTGCCCCAGAAAGGGGTGAGGTCCCACCATGGCAGGTCTTCAAGCTGATGACACCCTGTGGGTGTGTCCTAGTGGGGTCAAGAACCAGATTGAAGGTTGGACTAGATGAGATTTTATGTTTAGGTGACTTTTTAAGGTCCCTTCCAATAGATGCCAGAATTCTATTATTCGCTGATCACTCTAGCCTTCAGCAATTCCTTACTCTTCTACATTTAGTGAATACTGAATTTACATAATTCAATTGCTGATTAAGCATATATATACCCTGCTACACAACATTTAAGTTACCATCTATCCTTTATACCTGGGATTCCCAACCCCCCAGGCTGCAGACTAGTACAGGTCCATGGCCTATTAGGAACTAATCTGCACAGCAACAGCAGACATTCCCGCCTGAGCTCCACCTCCTGTCAGATCAGCCGCAGCATTCGTTCTCACAGGAGCGCAAACCCTACTGTGAACTGAGCATGTGAGGAATCTAGGCTGTGCGCACCGTATGAGAATCTAACTCAGGATGTCCAATCTTTTGGCTTCCCTGGGTCACACTGGAAGAATAAGAACTGTCTTGGGCCACACATAAAATACACTAACACTAACGACAGCTAAGCTGAAAAAAATTGCAAGAAAACTCCATGTTTTAAGAAAGTTTATGAATTTGTGTTGGGCCACATTCAAAGCTGTCCTGGACTGCATGCAGCCCATGGGTGGTGGGTTGGACAAGCTTGACCTAAGTAATACCTGATGATCTGAGGTGGAAGTTTCATCCTGAAACCAACCCCCACCTGCTACTCCATCCACGGAAAAACTGTCTTCCACAAAACCCTGGTGCCAAAAAGGTTGGGGACTGCCACTTTATACTATTGCCATTTAATTTTTTTCAAACATCTTCCCAAACAGATAAGTGTCTTGAAGTCAGGAATCACATATCATGTATTTTACAACTTTGTTCTCCAGATATCTACACTTGTTCAAAACAGAATAAAAAGATTTTAAATGCTTACTTTACAACTTGACTTTAATTGCTCTGCTAATGGGCTTGTCTTTTCTCTCTTGACGATTCCCTGGAAAGTGAGAACCAATTTTTCACTAGATACTTTCCCTCCAGGTATTTTTCTGTTCCTCAGGTGAAGGGTTTAAAAGGAAACCTTGTAGGGGTTAGTCTCTGCTAATTAAGAAAACGACTGGCCGGGCGTGGTGGCTCATGCCTGTAATCCCAGACTTTTGGGGAGCTGAGGAGGGCGGATCATGAGGTCAAGATATCGAGATCATCCTGGCCAACACTGTGAAACCCTGTCTCTACTAAAAATACAAAAATTAGCTGGGCATAGTGGCGTGTGCCTGTAGTCTCAACTACTCAGGAGGCTGAGGCAGGAGAATTGCTTGAACCCAGAAGATGGATGCAGTGAGACAAGATTGCGCTACTACCATGCACTTCAACCTGGCAACAAAGCGAGACTCCATCTCAAAAAAAAAAAAAATTAAACTCCTGTTAGCTGGGTGTGGTGGCTCACGCCTGTAATCCCAACACTTTGGGAGGTGAGGCAGAAGACTGCTTGAGCCCAGGAATTCAGACCAGTGTGGGCAACATAGTGAGGCCTTCATCTGCACTAAAAATAAAAACTAGTGGGGCAAGGTGGTGCATGCCTGTATTCCCAGTTTTTCAGGAGGCTGAGTGAGGAGGGTCAGGCTGGAGCCTGGGAGATCCAGGCTGCAGTGAGCTATGATCTCACCATTGTACTCCAGCCTGGGTAACAGAGTAAGGCTTTGTTTCAAAAATAAATAAATAAACATATGAATACATAAATAAAATAAAATAAAATAAAATTCCTATCTTCTAATGTCTCATCTGTTTCTACGGGTACCCAAGAACCAACCCCAGAGGCAAGAGCTCCTCCTTTTGGACTCACCAGGTTCCAAGATGGCCAAATATATTGGTGAGGATAATAAGGAATAGAGGCAATAGGCAGGCATGAAGGGACCAACCGGGCTTAAGACACACTTCCCTCTGCTATCTTTCCACTGTCTTCTGTGGCCAGAATATCAGTGGTCCCCAAACAGAAAAGGCCCATTAGTATCTTCTGGGAGGTTTTCCAAAACACACACAGACACACACACACACACACACACACACAGCCGTGCATGTGCACCCCTCTTAAAAAGAGCTTCAGGTATTTGAAAAAGTTCCCATTCTGATTTGCCCTCCAACCTGCTTGAGAACTGTTCTTAACTTTCAACTCCGTCATAAGGGAAGAGCTATCCCTTCTTCCTTTATTTATTTTTTCATTTATTTATTTAGAGCGGTATAAACTCATAGATGATTCTTTTATTCAAAGGGTTATAATACATTATTATCACTTATTTTGATGTTCAAAGTGTCCCAGTATTGGTCAGTGGGAGCCCCTTACAGCTGGCTCTTGTGTCTTGTTGACACATCCTATCATTCTTTGAGAAGGTCCTTACTTTCTGGAAGAATTTGTTCCAGGATCAACTTGTAGTTTCCCTGCCTCAGTCTTGAAACAAGGCATTTCTCTGAGGATTCTGAGTCCTTTTAGGGAAGAGAGGAAACTACCTTTGAAGACTTAAACATCCTATTAATATCTAGGATAAAATAGGACTGCAGCAAAACCAGGAAAGAATAAGAAAGCACCCCCTCTGTGACTATGACTAATAAGCAGGGGCTGGTAAATTATGAGCTCCCTTTCGGTCAAGAAGTTTTATTGGAACACAGCCACACCCATTCATTTACCTAGTGTCTCTAGCTGCTTTCATATTACAACAGCAGAGTAGAGTAGTTTTGACTTGAGACAATATGGCCAGCAAAGCATAAAATATTTACTATTTGGCCCTTACAAAAAAATGTCTGCCAGCTTGGGCAACATAATGAGATTCCATCTTGAACAACACAAAAAAATTAGCTGGGAATGGTGGCTTGTGCCTGCAGTCCCAGGTACTTGGGAGGCTGAGGTGGGAGGTTCACTTGAGTCCAGGAGTTCAAGGCTGCAGTGAGCCATGATCCCACCACTGCACTCCAGCCTGGGTGGCAGAGTAAGACCTCACTCGTCTCTTAAAAAAAAAAAAAGATGTCTGCCAATCCCTGCTAATCAGTTAGTAAGTATCTACATATTATAGACAGGATTACCTATCAGAAGAAATAGAGTGATTTGGAGATATTGTAAATAAAACTACTATGTCTTCCTAAATGTCACAGAGCTGGACTGACTTAAAATTTATCAATGTAAAATAAGCTACAAACTTGGCAAACTATAATATGTCAGGATATAGAAGCTGATTGTAATGGCAATTATAAAAAGGAGATGGCTTATTATGGAATCTAGAGAAAAAGATGGTTAGAAAGGAAAACTATGTTAGTGCAACTATAACACTGTTCAATGGAGTAGCACTCTGTTTAGCTGGAAGTGGTATTCTGGTCACCAGGATGAATGATGTCTCCTCTGGTAGAGAGGATAATTAATCAGGCTTGAACCATGGTGTGGATAACACATCATTTCTTAACTTCCAACTGTATTTGCTTTGATTTCATGCTTATAAACCAAGCTCTGATTACCTTTCTAATTTTCAAGGCACCATGATACAGAGAAGTATATTAAATTGACTTTTCTGGTACAAATGTGCCTAAGCAAATAAATATGTCAGCTTTATCAGGGCTTGGTGACCTCAAGAAAAGCTGTTAAATTAAGTTATCAGATCCAAAGACCTGAGAGGCTGGATCCTGAATTGTGTCAGTTTCCTTAGAACATGGCACACAATTAAACAGTCAAGACAGTCAGATTATCATCACATTTCTTTCAAAAGAGGCAAATGCAAAAGTATGCTGAAATGTTGGACAGCTCCCACCCACAAAGATGAGGGCTCAAGCCAAATTCTGGGGTATTCTGGAAGCATTCCTTAATGTCAATCTTCTCAATTAGTCTCTGTCTGGTGGGAGAACCCATCTCCTACTCAAGGAAGCATGGTTCTCAAGACATCCATCATGAGTCCTTGCTTTTCTGCCTACCATGAACTTTTGGACCCAATTAATGGTCACGACCAAGCAGGGCCTACAGTAGCAGGATAAAGAACCAGAACTGGGTGCGGTGGCTCACTCTTGTAATCCCAGCACTTTGGGAGCCTGAGGCAGGCATATTACGAGGTCAGGAGATCGAGACCATCATGGCCAACATGGTGAAACCCCATCTCTAAAAAATAAAAATTAAATTAAAATTAAAAAACCAGAACTGTCCTATTTCCTAAATCTAGCAAAAATCAAGTTGGTAAGGCTGAGAAAGGGGCAGATGACTCCTCAGCTGGTCTTCAACCTGGCAATCTCACAAGGAAGGAGTCACATCCACAGCAAGAGTTTAGTGACCAACTGAAGTGTTAGGGACATCAGGCAGGAGCTATACATCCTCCTGATCTCCCCAGAACTTTCCCTTAAGAGGAAGTTTTTTTTATCCCTGGAACAACTTCTTTCTGTGACCTGGAGAAGGGCTGAAGCTCTGAGTAGAGAAACTGGTATAATATGGTGGGGGACCCCGTAATTTTGATACCAAACAGCCTGAAGTGACTGATGATAGAACAAATAGCTAAGAAAGCAGCTTTAACAAACCAGTTTCTGGTTGTATTTTAATAATGTCCAAATTTTTTTTTTTTTTTGAGATGGAGTTCCACTCTTGTTGCCCAGGCTGGAGTGCAGTGGTGTGATCTTGGCTCACTGCAACCGCCTCCTGGGTTCAAGCAACTCTCCTGCCTCAGCCTCCCAACTAGCTGGGATTACAGGTGCCCACCACCATGCCTGGTTAATTTTTTGGTATTTTTAGTAGAGGCGGGGTTTCATCATGTTAGCCAGGCTAGTTTTGAACTCCTTATCTGAGGTGATCCACCCACCTTGGCCTCCCAAAGTGTTGGGATTACAGGTGTGAGCCATTGTGCCCAGCTAATAATGTCCTAATATTTTACCTCATCAAGGTCTTCCAGTTACAGCATGCATGGTATTTCCAGAGAAAGGAACAGTGAGAGCTATAGAATCCCTATGACTAAATTGAAACTAGGGAAAGCAACAGAATATAAAAAGGGCATGGAAGTACAACATGTGCAACAGGAAATAAAACAGAACCTCAGGAGAGAAGCAACACATTACACAGAATCAACACTCCATGTAGGAAACAGCAGGGTTTCAAATAATCTTCTCACTTCTGGCCTACACAGTCTTCACAAGGATACCAATGAGTAAGATGCAATCGATCCTTATTTGATTCTAGTTTTATGGAATGCATACCACATTTCATGATCACAGTGGGGTATATTAAAATTATAACATAATTCAGTGGCAGGGATGAGGCAGTGTCTTACCTGTGTCATTTTTAAAATCAAAAGCATGGCCAAAGTAGGTGCTTAATGTTTGCTGAGTGACCTATCTTCTCCTCCCCTCAAATATCCATTCCAAACTCTTAGAATAGGTCAGGATTTTTAAAGAATTATCTGATAACGTTAGTCAGTGAGAATGAGTACTATGCTTCTCCTAAAATGTGACTTTAAAATTACATTTTTGTCAAAAGGTATTGCTACAGCATTTAGATATACATACAATAAATGTGAACACACCTCTTTAGTCTTCTCCCTTATAGAGTAATAACAGTTTCTGATTTTCCAAAATCATGAGATTAAAAAATTATACACATCCAGTTTCTCTTAGGAATTTGGCACAAAGGATGTGGTGGTGAAGGGCAGGGAATCAATTTCCACATGTGTGGCCTAAGGAGGTCAAGGTGCAAAGTCTAGCGTGATTTACATTGGTTATTTCAAAAAGAGGAGAGGAGAAATGCCCCATGCTTTTAGTGGAATAGAGAGGACACAGACAGTTGTTGCCCATTTACATCTTGCCTAATTTGGAGTTTGAGAGTCTGATATACAAATGCAAGATGGAAGGGGTACCTAGAAGTTGTCAGGGACTTCCAGAGAGACCATTTAGGCAATCTCATCATTGCAGGACTCTGAAAGGATAGAAATAGAAAGGAGACAAACTATGTGAAAATAAGCCAATTTCTTTTATTTATGTGGGGCTCTATAAAGTGAATATGGAATTCCATTGTTTTGAAAAAGAGTAGGAATTACTTTGGAGCAGGCAGACACAGCTTATAGAACTGGAATAGGGATTTAAGAAAGCAAGTGGCAGTGACCCACAGACTATTTGTAGCCAATTGTCACCAAGAAAGTCCTCTTTTCCCTATCACCACCACCAAACTGTGTCTTTTGTGGTGGAGTCTGTAGGCAGTATTGGTCCACCCACCACTATCACTTCCTTCCTGCTACTGTCTTTCTACAAGGACTAGCCTTGTCAACTGACCATAGGCTGTACCTCAGTGGCAGACTTGGCCACCCCTGGGGCTGATCAATTAAGCTTCCCTAAAATCTGTTTGGATCTCTTAAGTTCAGTACCCACTGAGTGTCAGGGAAGCACTAAACACTGGTGACAGGCAGAAGAATGGCCTGAAGGCCTTGCCATTCAGAAGCTCACAGCTGAACAGTGGAGGGAAACACACGCAACCATAACATGATATACAAGGGCTGTTAGAGCAATTGATTCTTCCCTATAATTACTCAAGTAATTACTCTCTTGGTGATTACTCTTATTGTTATTAAATTCAAAATATTACAAAAATAGCATGTAAATTTAAAAAATACAGATACAGATATGCATAAAATTTAAAAGTTTCCTGTTACCAGCTATGTGTGTATTCCTCAGACCTTTCTATGTACATATTCAACCTATATATACCTATTTGTACAGTCATCTAAAGAAAAACAATCAAAATAGAAACATTCTGTGACTTTCTTTTTCCTCTAAAAATATGGTTACTTTTCCATGCCTCATTCTCTTTGATGGTTGCATGGTATTCTTTGTTACCTGGGAAAAATTCATTCCTCTGCAAAGATTCAGGAAAAGTTTTGGGCAAGAAGTGACATTTAACCGGGTCTTGAAGGAAGAGTAAGAGTTCATTTAGTGGAAGCACGCCCAAGAGATGATGCTTCTTATGCATGCATAGGAGGGACTGAGTGGAAAGTGGCTCAGGCAGTGGGATAGCATGGGGCACATAGGAGGGGTGTGGAAATACACAGCTTCCTTGGGAACCATCAGGAGTCCAGGGAAGCCGCACTGTTCTTCAAGCTTTGGTGTGTATCAAAATCACTTTGGGAATTTTTTGTTTGTTTGTTTGTTTCCAAAAGTCTCGCTTTGTCCCCCAGGCTGGAGTGTAATGGTGCAGGCTCACTGCAGCCTCACACTCCTAGGCTCTAGTGTTCCTCTTGCCTCAGCTTCCCAACTAGCTGGGGTCAGGCACACACCACTGTACCCAGCTAATTTTAAGATTTTTTTCTGTAGAGATGGGATCTCGCTATGTTGTGTAGGCTTGTCTTGAGCTCCTGGCCTCAAGCAATCCTCCCACCTCGGCCTCCTAAAGTGCTAGGATTACAGGCCTGAGCTACCACATACAGCTGGAAATTTCTTAAAACTGCACCTTTCCTGTTCCCTTACTCAAGATTCTGATTCAATAGTTCAGTAACCCCAGAGTGTTTGCCCTTCACCACACTAGGCTGCCCCTCCTTACGTGATAGTGGGTATTCACAACATCCTTCCTAAGACAAGCAAGGCAGATGACGGTCTGGAGAGTCTCCCGGCAGCAGAGTGGAGCATCCTGACATCCTTACATTTTGCTGTCACTTAGCCATCTCATTTTTAGTTTTGTAGCACCCTCCTCTACACCAACTCTTCACTTTGTAGTTTCATATCACCTTTCATCTGGGAAGTTCAAAGTATTCCCAACTCTGACCTCATGATTGGGTAATGGGAACAGCAATAACCTCATTTTACAGAAGGATACATAGACCGGGGAGCTGACTTTCCTAACACGATGAGTCACACCGCAGGTGAGAGCAGAATTCAAACCTGCCTTTCATTCAGTTGCTGCTGTCATTGTCCTTTCCCTTGGCATTGCATGGACTCCAGATCACTTATTAATTGAGGAAGTGTATGAAAAGCTTCCCGCACAGTGCCCAGTTCATGCAGAGACGAGTCATTTCTTTCCTTGACCACATTAAACAGGGACTGCCTGGGGCTTTGGAGCCTAGTGGGTATTTCTTGATGTTCTGCAAAACAGCTATCAGAAATTCTACACAGCCTTTTCTTCTTAGAGTGCCAAGAAAAGCTTCAGAATGCCATCACACAGTGAAAGGCGAAATGGTGGCATCCCAAGGCTTGGTTTCTTCATCAATGTGGGACACATTGGTGCTGGAATTATAGGGCTATGATGAAAAAGCTGAGGTGGTGATGCTGTATACCTGCTAGGCAGCAAGGATGAAGAATCAACTGGGACTTCACCGCACACAGAGGTACTGAGCTGGAGCACAACTTTTCTCTAGGTTCAAGGGGATACAAAGAGAGAAGCAGGATAGTTTTTTTTTTGCCAAGGAGTATCAGGATACAAAGAGAGAAGCAGGATAGTTTTTTGCCAAGGAGTGTCGGGTCACTTTTGGCTTTGGGTAAGGTTTTCAAGCCAAGATCAACTCCACATACCTCAAGGAGAAAAACCCTCCTAGAGAAAAGGTTCCCAAAATTTAGGGTACATATAGTGACTGGTCTATTACTAGTGCAGATTCCTAGGCCCACCCTCAGATAGGGACAGTTTGGGCTGGGGCTTTGGAGTCTGCATTTTTCACCAGCTCTCCTGGTGAGTCAGCAGCAGGACTACACTTGAGAAACTCTGCTCTACAGAACACACACAATTTCCCCATTTACCAGCACTGCTCTTGCCACTGTTAATCAGTCAGTGGCCTGATTATTAAGCTGAGTCATGGCAAAGCATGATTTTTACATTGCAGTTTTCCCTCATCTCCAGAAACTTCAGTCTTCTTTCTGGTTGGATTCCAGAAGGTGTGACAAGATAAAGCAACTTGGGGAACAAATATAAAGAAATATGCTGAAAAAATTTCAATGATGGGTTGCAGCCATTAATGACCACTTAGCTAATTGGTTTCTTCTGCCAACATTTTTAAAAGCAGCTTAATGTACGCAGTGTTCTTCTTGATGCTCTGATATGCAGATTGAAAAAAAAAACGAGCTAGAGACTAGGACAGATATATTACCTCACACCATCACAGAATGCTGAGATGCTGGAATGTCCTTGTATTTAAAAACTGTCAGGGAGGAGCCTCTCCTTCCACGAGGCCAGGATGCTGGTCCCATGAAGACACTGGTATCACACTGCTGTGGCTGTTCACAGTGGGCCAAGGGACACGCCATGGCTCTGGCATTAGAACCTGACCTCCAGCAGGCCCTCCTGCTTAGCAGCTAGTGTTGTCTAGAGAGGTAGCCCCAGGAGAATGGGTTCTTTTTGTGTCCCCTACTTTGAACTTCATGCTCTAAACTAGAGCAAGTATTCAACAGACTTCTTTTTAAAGTGAAATTCATTAATTGGAGTCTTAGACCTTTGTGTTATGAAAAGAAGAGCTGAAGCAGAATTAAGTCATTAATTATTTGGCAAGTTTCCGAGGCATGCACCATAATTTCTCATAGTGTTTCACAAGCATGTAGGAGGTGGCTGCTTGCTGACACCTTTGTCTAATGCCTTGTCCTAGAAATGAGTCTGGGTGGTTAGGAACACAAACATTTCTGTCCTAATAGATTCGTCTCTGATCCCTTTATGATTGCCAGATCTCTTTTGAAATTCTCCAACTTTATATTCAACTACTAGAAACTTTTATTTTTGAGTTTCACTCTTGTTGCCCACGCTGGAGTGCTATGGCATGATCTCAGCTCAATGCAACCTCCACCTCCTGGGTTCAAGCGATTGTCCTGCCTCAGGTGCCCTAGTAGCTGGGATTACAGGTGCCCGCCACCATGCCCAGCTAATATTTTGTATTTTTAGTAGAGACAGGGTTTCACCATGTTGGTGAGGCTGGTCTGGAACTCCTGACCTCAGGCAATCCACCCCATTAGCCTCCCAAAGTGCTGGGATTATAAGCATGAGCCACCACGCCCAGCAAAACTTTTTCAAAACAAGTACACTTATTTTCTAGTGGATAATTTTAATGCTGAGAATTAATTCTCTTCCTCAGTCCCAACTCTACCTCTTTGAAGTCAGCATGTCTTTCATCTGTAAGTATGAAAATAAACATTAATAATTAATGCTTTTACATCCTCTTCAAGGAGGAAATTTTGAAATTTTTTTTTATTCCCACACTACACTACACTGATGTACAAGGAAGAAATTTTATTTACTTCTGAGGAAGAAATCATCTTTTCCAGAGCTAGAGAGATAGGCAGGAGTAGAAAGGGAACTCAGCTTTTGATGAGACTGGAAGCAAACTGCTTCAAGTAATCCCAGCTCACCTCAAGGGCAGCTATTACTGGGGTGCTCCCTCCTGAGTTCTTACCTCTAGATGGAAACTGTTTCAAACAGTGGCTTTTCAGCTTCTCACTCTCCCTCCAATCAACACTCCACATGCGGCACTTCCACCTTCCATAGAATCTCCCACAGCCCTATCATTCTCCATTAAAACGAGCATGCCGCATTACCTCTATCCCGACATTATGTCTACTGCTGTGATTCAACCTCTGGATCTTCTCCAGTGGCCGATGTGCACCAGCACTATGATTGATAGCTGCACAAAATACCCTTACTGGCCCAAACCAAAGCCCCATCCAACTTAGTCTGCCTGAGAAGCACAAAAGAGGAGTGCTGTAGAAGACCCTCCCCCATACCCTCAACTCAAAAACTTACAAGGAGAACCTAATCTTGCCTCGCTCACATTCATACCCCCATCTTTCTACCACTGCCGACGTAGGCCCTTCCACATTTTCTGCCTGAAAGAACCTGTGAAGGGTAATACATTCCATGGATACCACTTCTGTATAAAGAAGTGTTTCCTTTAATACTGCTTTTCTCAAGATTCAGGGAGTAGCATCTAATTTGAACATTCTGGGATGTAGTGAACAGATCCACCATCCCTACCCATATTGTTTAGGCTTATAGACTATGGTAGGTTCTCAAAAATGTCCATGTTCTAATCCCTGGAACGTGTAAACATGTTATCTTAAGTGGCAAAAGGAACTTTGCAGATGTGATTTTCCTGATTCATCTGAGTGGGCCCAATATAATCCCAAGAGTCCTTCCGAGGGGAAGCAGAAGGGTCAGTCAGAGAACAGTGATGAGGGAAGCAGAGTGATGCGGTGCCTGGAGCCAGCTAGTACGGGCAACCTCTAGAGGATGGACGAGGCAAGAACACGGATTTTCTCCTGGAGTCTCCAGAAGAAACGCTGCCTTGCCAACACCTTGATTTTTGGCACACTGGATTAGTTTCCTGTGCCTGCCGTGACAAATGACCACAAACTAGGTGGCTGAAAACAACAGCAGTTCCTCCTCTCACTGGTCTGGAGGCCAGAGACCAGTGTCACAGTGTCAGGAGGCAGGAGGGCTGCTCTCCCTCTGAAGGCTCTAGGGGGAATCTGCTCCCTGCCTCTCTGCTAGCTTCTGGTGGCTTCAGGCTGTGGCCACACCACTCCCGTCTCTGCTTCTGCGGCCACACTGTCTTTTCTCTCTCAAAACCCCTTTATCCTCTGTTTATAAAGATGCATGTGATTGCATTTAGGGTCCGCCCAGATAATCCAGGATAAACCTCTCCTTTCAAAATCCTTAACTTAATTAACACTTCTTGCCATATAGGGTAATGCCTATTCTTTTGTCATGTAAGGGGATATTTACCGGTTCTGGGGGATTAGAAGTTTCACGGTAATTTGTTAGGCAGCTGTAAGAAAGGAACACCCGGCTGATGGTGTCTCGCTCACTGGGACTTCCTAGGCTGCTCTCTCATGCTGCAGGGGTTGCTCTGAGTTATGGTGGTTGCCCTGTGGCTGTGGCTGTATGGTATAGCACTGGTTTGGGCCACACCTGAGCAAGTGTGGAGGGTCTCCAGGGCCTGCTTCTACCATATTACTGCTATAGGAATAGCCTCACCCACTCAGAGCTATGCTGTCAGAATGCTCTCTGGCTAAGTGTTTGCACATGGAGAAATGAGATGTACAGAACAGAATTTGGAAGGAGAATATTGTGAATTATCTCAGGAGCTGGGATGATGGCCCAGGTGGGATTCTGCCTGACTTGAGGAAAGGCCAACATCCTTTCCCAAAAGGGAAGTTTCAACAGCACATGTCTTAACAATCTCTCTCAGGGCCGAAGCACCATCTGTCTAAATGGTACTAAGCAACTGATACTGAGGCTAAAGAAGGAGGAAGAATTCAAGACCTAGTCATGTACCTTCTACTCCTTCCCGAATGCTGCAGTAAACTCAGGCAGTTCAGCCAACGACCTTGGGGATTTAGACACCTGTGGGTAAGGCTAACTAAGGCAGGGTTTCATTTGGATCTTGAACAAGTCATTGATCCTATGTTTCAGCTTCTCCACTGGCACAGTGAAAGCATCTCCCAGGGGTGAGTTCAAAACAGTTTCCTGACATGTCTTGGAAATAGTGCTACTGGGGGCAAAATCAAAACCAATGTTACCCGGGGCAATTCGAAGTGCGTTCTACATGTCATTTGCACTGGAACTTGATATGACTGGAAAAACTATAAATGAATACGATTCTTAGTTAAAAGATGTACATGTGACTGGAAAAAAATGTAGTAGTATGTCCACCACAGTAAAAAGCAGTGGTGGCAACAAGCTTTCTGTATGGAGGGGTTTGGGGTTGGTAATCTGGAGGGAAGTAGGGGATAGAAGAAAGTCTTGATGATGCATATGCAGAACAAGCACACATTTGTATTTGGAGCATATGTTTCCTTGCAGCAGCTTTCAGGGAGAGGGCAGTGCTAAAGCCCACCCAAGCCACCTCCTGGGGCCACTGCTGTCTGAATGGTAAAATTACAAGTAGTTCTAATTCTCTCACTTACTCTTTACTATCTTTTCCAATTTTTCTACAAATGAAAGATAGTTAGATTCCATGATTTTAAAAAATAAATGTTAGTATATGTGTAGAAAAAAGTTGGAACATTCAACAAAATAGTGGCAGTGATTCCCTTTGGGAGACAGGGTTACGGAGGACTTCCACTCTTTGCATTGTGCATTTCTGCAATGTTTTAATTAATAAATATTTCATTCTAAAAGCAATTTTGAATTATATTTGTCATCCAGAAGGGGTTTTTGATTATTACTATACACTAAAGGCATTAAACACATATTACTCTTAGAAGTTTCTCCAAAAATATGGGCAAGGTTGTAACAATTTTGAGAATAATATATAAATATATTTAAATTCATAGAAAAGCTAATGCAGGGATACAAATATTATTAGGGTGAAGGTGAGACAAGCGATGCAAACATTTTCAAGTGTTCTTCAGAGGAATAACTGTGGACTTGGCAGTCACCTGGGGAAGGTCTTACCAAACTCCAAATCCCCAACAAGGGGAAGGGGCGGGGGTGAGGGGCAGCTGCTACTGAGGGACACCTGCCCTCAAAGGCTTCTCAGTTGTTTCTCTTTGCTTGCCTCCAGGTTTCAACAGCTATCTTGGAAACCTTCCTAAGGAAGCTGACAGGCAGCCTCTCTGTAATTAGAAGGGACTGTCAATCCTAGAAAACCAAGCTGAAAGGAAAGTGTAAGTGAAGATGTTTTAGCTCACAGCTCTGGGAGCTTTAAAACAAATAGCTATTTCCTAGTCCCTCCCAAAGAGGAGGTCATCTGCTCTAGGTGGCAAGCAACATAACTTCCACAGAACAGCCAGATGCTGGCAGAACCAACTGAGTTCGAATGATGCATTTTAGAGATAAAGGTACAAATGGGATCTTCCTAAGTACTCTTGACAAAGCCTGCATTATCACTGAGTTCCCAATAACCTTCAAGAGGGCCTCAGAGGAATGAGTCCTCTTGTGTTATGACCTCCTGACACATCCTGGGACAGCCCTGGGCCAGAGCAGTGCCTTCCCAGGTCCTGAAAAATCAAGACTTCCAGGCTACGAGAAGTCCAATCAGAGGCTTGTATGTCTGAGAAGCTGCAGGGGAAGCAGAGCAGTACTCAGGGAGAGTTGGCAGGCAGGGCTGGGGGTGCGGCCAGCAGAAGAGGAGTTCTGGAGCCTGAGCTTGGAACCCAGCAGGCTCCTGGGTCAGGATCTAGTCACCCACACCTAGGAGAGTAGGAAATCCACCCTAAGGAAAGGCCCACGTTTGATTTTTTCTTTACGCAAGCACAGATTAAGTGGTGAGTTCAGTCTCTGAATGTCTATCTCTGTCTCTGTCTTACATCTTACTGGAAGGCTAATTCTGCCCAAGTGAGGCCTTACTGCACAGGACAGTGGTAGTGGTAGTGGTAGTGGTATCTTCCTCTCATGTCTTCCCATTGCCCTCTGACAGGAGCTGGTTTGGGCCTTCTTACTTTCCAATGCTACTCCCAATCTGGAGATTGAGAAGTCAAAACATTGTTTTTGCTGGTAGTCTTATCCATTAGGGACAAATGTGAGGGCTTTTTTTCTTAGTTATTGCGGTCACTATCTACTCACTCTTAAAAACTATTTCATAGAATTAAGGACTGACAGCAACAAATATACCTTAGAAATCTATTTATTCAGCAATTATTTGTTGAGCCCTAGCTTCTGCTAAGTCTCATATGGCCCCTGCCTCATGAAGCTAGTTATCTAGTGAAATGGATAAACAGTAGTAAAATAATCATTTTACCTAATTATAGACCAAGGGCTAATTATTCTCAGGTAGGCTGACTAGGGGAAAAGGGAAAAGAACAGTGGCAGGAGGCTATGTTTACAGAGAGTTGAATTCCACAGGCATCACAATGCACTTTCGCTCCTACCCCACCTGGCTTGAGGCCTGTACTATTTGTTCCTTCCTGGTAGGGACTGGCAGAAAGCCACACTTCTGCTTAGGTCCTGGCTTTCATGAAACGGGACTTACAAAATGTCCAGGCAAGGTTTAGACTCAGCGTAAGGCCCTGGAAGAAAGCAGCCCTAGCTTTTCCGTTTCCACATGCTGATTCCCGTACCTGACTCACACATACTCCCACCTTGTTAAGTCCCCTGCTATCAGCCCCTGTGGCTGCTTTCCATGGTGAGCTGTGTAAACACCTTCAGTTGTGCAGCATGAAAGTAATATGAATCCAGTAGGTGGAATAAAGGCCACAACCCAGGGTGTCAGACAGGGTCAGGGTCAAAGTGGATGATTTAAGAGGACATGAGAAGGAGAGGGGTCAGCGGAGGAAAGGACCTCAGGCCAAGTTTCATAACAGGCAAGAGAGAAACAGGGCTGTTTGTTATACACAGTTGCACAGTTTGTACACTGCACAAAGCACCTAGTGGAGGAGATGAGTGAGGGCAGAACCCAAGCTCCACTTGCAAAACCGCATTCCTAGCAAGGGGTGCTATCTGTCCTGAGGAAGAACCTTCACTCACAGAGGCCAGAGAGGCATGGCTCAGTAAGCATCTGCTCAGAGAGTTGGAAACCAACAGACTCACGCAACAGCACATGTGAGCGATGACTGTCAAGCCTGGGGAAGATGGGCCTCCTCGGATTTTGAACACTACTGGAGTGTAGGTGGAGGAGGGCTGCTGGCTGGGTGCCACTCTGTTGTGACAAGCTGAGACCACAGGAGCCACTGGCTGAAACGTGGAGGCTCCTCACAGGCCCAGCATCTCTTCAAGTTAGGCTCCATGATCTAGCTCCATCTTCATTTCTCCTTCATCCATCTCAGCAATCTAGCCACACCCGGAAGGTACAGCTCGACTCCTGAGATTTCAAACATTCGTTTAAGAAATGTTAGTTGTTACACATGTCTGTGTTAGAAATGTAAACATTATACAAAGATGAACAAAAGTAAAAGAAGCTGCTGCCAAATTTTAGGATGAAAATCTTCCTTTGTCAGTAGCCTCCTTACTACTCATCCCTCATATTTGAAACCTGCTTTCTGTTCCCACTGGCCCCTGTAATTACTCTGCCTCCTCATTCTGGCAGACAACCAGTGCCTGTCTTTGACTTGTGGCCCTTCCTCCACCTCTGGCCTTAGGGCCAGCTGCTTCACTGCATCTTAAGTTTTGCTTCCTCAGAAACCTTGCCATGAATTTGCCAAGTAACCTCCAGTCTGGTGCCCGCTGCGCTTCACTGCTTCTCTAGGCCCAGGACTTTAAAGACTTAGCCCATTATGAATTCATGGGTCCAATGCAGCACTCACAACAAGACCTTTATTCATCTCTTAAATATAAGTCCTCCCAGACTTATTTCTGACTGTGGGTAATTCAGACCTTCAAGAACTCAATTCCCCACTAACCCTCTCCCTCCCCCACCTCAGCAAGTGGCTTTGGCTCTATTTTACTAGAAAAAGAAAGGTCTTTTCTTAAGAGGAACCCCAGTAATCTCTCCTGGACTTCACCCTAAAAGTCAGGGGCAGAAAGAGCTATGCCCTCTCCTCTTCAAAGTAACCTTTACCTGGGATCCTAAGGACCATTCCTGTTTGCTTTCTCTCTTGTATGTGTACTATTTTCTTTGGATAACTCCTTTTCCCGTCTGCTATTAAACATGCTCAGTCCTCCTTCTTATAAAAGATGATTCTACATCAACACCAAACTTTTACTCTAATTGAAAGTTGGTTAGATCACTATGGAGAGCATTGTATAAAAAGCTTATTTAAAAACAAATATTGTACTCTTTGCACCTCTGTAATCTCACCTTATGGAATATACCACAAATAAATAATCCACAAAAGAAAAAAATGTCACTTGTACAGTAGTTCAGAACAGAGATATTTACACTTGCAAAATAGTGGAAATACTCCAATTGACCAATGACAGATTGATTAAGCATACTGGCATCAATATGATGGGACACCACTGAAGGAATGAAATATTTGAAGTTACAAATATGTGGATTATGTCAATATAGGGAGGTCTGCCGATGAAGCACATTTTAATACACAAAATATATTTTAAGAACCACATATTAAAATTGTATATGTTTGCTGATAAAGAATAGAATTATTTTATAAAATAAAACATTTGATTCAATTGCTTCTTGTGGTTACAATTTTCCTCTCCCTGCTGCCATTCTCTGGTGACCAGCCATTGTTTCTATTTTTCTCTATCAATTTTCCCCTTAAACCACTCCAGTGTTTTAATGAATGGATACCCTAAGCAATCATCATGACTTCCTTCTACTTAAATCCTTAAATCTAGTTAAATCAGCAGCATTGAAACTTCCAGACGTTTTCTCTTCCCATGCTGAATCATCCTAGTTTCCCGCCATCTCCTTCCTTTTTTCCTAACTATGAATAGTTCTCAAGCTTATTACTCGGGGCTCTGGCCCCTGCACTCTGCATGCAAGACCTCTGGAGAGATTCCTTTGAGGGAATCTCTGCATTGCTGACTCTTACTCTACAGCTCCATCCACAACCTGACCCTCAGCTTCCGGTTCTGTGAGATCCCTCCACTTGGATGTTCTATAACCCACTGTCAC
This sequence comes from Callithrix jacchus, assembly GCF_049354715.1. Taxonomy (NCBI): domain Eukaryota; kingdom Metazoa; phylum Chordata; class Mammalia; order Primates; family Cebidae; genus Callithrix; species Callithrix jacchus. Next base: position 88,039,382 of record NC_133515.1, read on the forward strand.
ACTGTTTCTAGTTCTCTGTGTCTAAAAAGCAACTCCTCTCCAGACTGTCTCTTCAAACTTCCTAATTTCTGGTTAATGTCACCAGTATTCTCCAAACTCAAAACCAGCACATACCTTCAGTCCGGTAAGGCTGCCCTGCCTCCAGGACCCACCACATTCCTGCCCACGGCCATTGCTTTGCTGATGCTGTACCTTGCCTCATGAAAAGCCCTCTCTCGTGTTCTGTCAATTCACAGCCTGCTCGTCCTTAGGGCAAGGTCAGGTTCTGCTTCCTCTGTGAAGTCTTATCTTTCTTTTTTTTTTTTTTAATGGAGACTTGCCCTTACTCTGCCACCCAGGCGGGAGTGCGATGGCATGATCATAGTTCACTGCAGCCTCAAACTCCTGGGCTCAAGCCATCCTCCTGCCTCAGCTTCCCTAGTAGCTGGGACTACACATATATACCACTATGCCCGGCTAATTAAAAAAAAATTTTGTAGATGGGATCTTGCTAGGTTGCTAGGCTGGTCGTGAACTCCTGGTCTCAAGTGATCCTCCCCTCTGGGCCTCCCAAAGTGTTGGTATTACAGGTGTGAGCCATTGGTCCTAGACTTAAGTCTTTTCTGATTACTCCAGTTCATAGTGACTATTTTCCTCTCAGTATCCTTTTGGAATTTAGGCTCTGTGATATCAATGACACCCAATGCACTGTTCTTTTCATTTCTTTTGCTTCTCTTCCTCAGTTGTCCTCTGATGAGTCTCCACATCATCCTGCAACCCAGCTCCAGCTTGTCTTCATCTCTGAAGTCTTCCTGGCTCTCACAGGCTCAGGGTGATTCTTCCTTCTGGCTTACCAAAGCACCCTTTCCCATAGCCAATACAGTTCCATACCCTCATGTTGTAGTGACATATAATTTGGTGTCCAATTCTTTTGCCAGAATATTAGCTGAGTTCCTTAAGAGCTGAGGCTCTGTCTTACAGAATAAAGCCCCAAAGATGTGTTTCTGACATGCAATATTGTCATTTGCACCAATCATTCCACATATCCATCTTGTCTTCCACACAGATTATAGTCTCCTTATGGACAAGGGTTGAGTCTCATTTCTTTTATATCCTATAGTGACTAACAATACAAAACAGAGAAAGGACTTGATGAAGGATATATGTTGAGAGTATGCTTAAATGTCTTGGAAGACAATATGCAAATTTATATGAATAATCTATAAACCTGGAAACTATACTTTTGGGGTAACAGAAGTCTTATCAAGTTGTCTCAAAACACTGTACCGTGCTATTTTGGGCCAACATAACACATCTCTGTACTTAGTAGTGACCCTGTTACTTAAGAGTGTTAATAGGATGCCTAAACTGAGAGCTTTCAGCTGTGAGCTCTACCCATCTAGAATCAGAACAAATCAAGGACCAAATCAGAGTCCCAGGTAAGTGTCAATGACCTTCACGGAAGGGGGTAGGGGTGGAGGGTGGCTGGCTGCCAAGAGTCTGGTGCTGCGGAAAGGCTTGGCTACACAGCATGTATTATACCACTAGAGATAAGTCTGCGTGAAACACTCCTCACATGGGAAGGGTATCCAGTTTCACCCACTGGTCTAAGACCTGCCCCTTTCACATGGCAACACATACCTTAGACCCAACTATGATCTTGCTGACTCAGAAGCAGCTAAGATTTCATTTCTTACCAGTCAGGAAACACCATTTAAATTACAAGGTGACCAGGACCACAATGACCTCAAGATAAGATGACTGTTTCTCCAACAATCACTCTCTCCGAGTGGTGGAGCTCCTCCAGCCAGCCATACCCAAAGACTTGCTCACTAATAATCCCAGGCAGCAGGGAAGGCCTCCACCCCATCTGGGACAAGTGTTTGGGTAGTCAGACCATTTGGAAGAAGAGGCAGATCCCGCTTAGCAAACATTTATCACAGCACAGACCGAGCTATGTGACAGGCCATATGTTCTTCAACTCTAAGTCCTGGATCCTCAGGAGGAAGCCAGAAGCACCCCTTTCCCAGTGCTCAGAGCTGGGCAGACTCCACCACCGGCAGAAGGTAGGTATCAGTCCTCTGGGCTGACCATCTAGGTGATGTACAGTGTGTGTGTGGATGGGAAAGATGAGACCAGAGGACGGCTGCCCAGCCAGCCCCTCCAAACAAAGCCAGCCCCTCCTGACACAGCCAGCAGCTGTGGAACAGAGGGAGTGGCCTAGCCCATGCCTATATAGAGCTTCTGCCCATCAGGTGGCCACCGGTGGTCACCCAACCCTCTCTGTACCTGGAAGGAAAAGGGGTCTCTGAGCTGATGGCTGAATGGAAAGTGACGAAGAGCAAAGGGAGAAAGGCGACTGTAGCAGGCCTTGGCAGGGTCTTTTAAAACAGACAATTCAGGTAGGTGCACATCACCCCAGAAATGAGCAAAAGCCTCAAAAAAGGCACCTGGAATACCAGCGAACTGGGAATACAGAGAATCTGAAAAGACAGGGAAAAGAAGGCCACCTGAAACAGAGCCCTGTGGTATACAAGATTTTATTAAAACCTTCTAATAAATTTAAACAGTAAAAGTAAGAGGCAAAGAAGCCTCTAAAGACTGCTTTGCTACATGGAATCTAGATGCCACTGGTTTCAAAATGTCATAATTAAGTTACAGTTGCTCAGTGCAGAAAAGCTTAGAAAACATCAACAAGCACTAAGAAGAGCCACTTGTTTTTAATCCCATCACTCGATCGCTTACGATCTGGCATATGCGCTTCTAGCAGTATCTTTTCATGTTTTTCTTTATAAATATGGTATTTTCCTTGACAGGCTATTTTTCATCCTGCTTTTTCATTGATATTAAGAGTTCTGGAATGAATATTCCAAACATTCTCCCAATGTTTTTAATGCTCATGCAGTATTTTATCTGGACAAACCTGACCAATCCTCAGTTGCTGCCACTTTGGTTGTTTTCAAGTTTGATATTACTAGTAATGCTGCATTAATAAAAATTGTTTACAAGTATGTCTACACATCTCTGATTTTCGAAATATTCCTAAAATGGTAATTTCTGGTCTAAGGACATATATCCTTTAAGCCTTTTTATATATAGTCAAACTACTAGGCAGATTTGAAGCCATTCTTCTTGCTCAGTTATTTTAAACATATCACACAAGTGGTATGTATCTCCTACATATAGGAAATAGTTTCAGGGAAAAAATCATTTTGCATGGAGTTAAAACATTTTAGATAGGACAAGTCTTTATTTACTTGAGGCAGATGAAGCGTCTAGAGCTTAAAACACTGATGTTATGCTAAAAAGTTGACTAACAACATCTGGTTTGTTTAGCAAAGCTGGTAGGGCATTGTGCGAGTGAATACAAGATCCAGGATTATGCCAGTATTGGCCAGCCAGCTCTACACACAAGAAAAACCATCCTTGGCCACAGCATGCTTCACCAAACTTGGCCAACTGTCACGCGAATATGTACTCCTGGCCAAAGGGAAGATTGGGTGATGGAATGTGAATTACTCAGCACAACCCATCCTAACTCCTGGGTAAGCAACCCAAAGGATGTATCCAAATGATAGGTGTGTCATCTTTCTATAATAAACATGACATCTGGCTAGAAAATACAGCTGGCCAACTTACAACAAAATGAAAAGCTCAACAATCCTTAAGGATTTTATCATAGTTTACCGGTAATTCCTACCAGAAGCAGTTAATAAATTACTATGTAAAAGGTATGCTGCACTAGCCAGGTCTGATCTAGAACTTAGCTACACAGTGTGCCAGCATTTCAGCTGGGGTCCCTTTAAACTTCCAGCCCTCTTGACATTAAGTGAGAGGCAGGGATTTTTCATGAAGGTCGTATGGTCAGATGCCATTTTCAATAGTTGGAAATTAAATGAGCTTATTAGAATAGCTATGATTATTTTAGCTGGTCAAGCGATGGAGTGACCAGCTAAAATAACAGTCTTAAGAAGAGGTGGTGGGGTAGGTAGTCAGTTAAGTACCCTGGGCTGCCAGCGAAGCAGCCTCTTTGGAGGGTCCTGCCCTCACTTAAGACCTTGGTTTGGTGCAAACTGCCTTGGCCTGCTTGAAACTGTCAAACACTATTTGCCCCAGGCAAGAAAGGCTCCAAGTAAAGTCAGCTGCTTCTTTTGTACCAACATGTATTTACTGAACAACTACTACTGCCCACTCTATTTGGTATTCATTAAATGACAAAAGCATACACGCTTCTTATAACAAGTCAAATATCAAAGCATATAAAGTTCCCCTTTGAGTCTCCTTTTCCCTTCTCCACACCCAAATCCCACCTCCCAGAGGTAAACAGTATTGTGTTTCTCTTTTCAATCTTTAGATGTCTATACATGGGTATTTCCTTCCCTACTGAAATTTATCTAGGAATTTAAATTCACTTTTGCTCTCTCACCTGAACAGCTTGCCCTGGTTCTTTAATTACTCAGTAGTCTCTGCTTGAGCCAGTCTGTAATTCCCTCCATCCAAAATGACCTCCCTTTACCTCTGCTCACTGGTGAGGTTTCCCTCCTAAGATGAATAGCTCCTTTCCCTTGCCCTCTGGATCTCACGGATGGAGAAGCTGATTTTAGCCAAGTCACCGATGAAATCTATGCCTCTACCAGTCGAGGAAGCCAATGAAGACCACATGCGTGTCCCTCACAAGCAAGAGCTCAGCAGCTTTTCTATTTCAAATGAAGACCACCCCCGAGACTGGCCTCCCTGATGGAGGACTAGCCACCCTCAAGCACACCACAACCCCAAGCATACCACATCTGTGCCTCCTAAAATCCAATGCTCCCATCCTGCCAGTCTTTCAGGTTGGCTGAATACATGGAGCAAAGATACATTTCATATACTCCTGTTTTGGCAGTTGAAATAATAATGCAAGTGCCAGTTCTTCCCAGGACAAACCTTCTCTCTGTCCCTGTCAAATACCAAGAGGGCTGCTGACAGATGGGGGCTACGGAACTAGGGGTCCAAGATGGACCTAAATCACGATACAATTTTGAAACCATTATTTGTTATTTTATACTTTAGTAAATAAAATAATGACTGGTATCTCTTATGAAGCAAGCACTCTACATATTTCTTTCATTGAATCTTCCCAACAACCCTGTAAAACAGATGGCTATTATTCCAGTCTTACTGGCATTCAGAGGTAACATAGCTCACCCAAGGCCACACAGCCAGGAGGTGGCTGGATGGGGATCTGAACTCAGGTCTGCCTGCTTCCAGAGGCCAGGCTGCCTCAGCACTTCCCAAGGATAGGTGTTAGAAGCCCCTATGGCTCCCAGAAACTACAGAAAGTTCCATTCTGAGAGCTGGAAGAGAACCCGGCTGCTGCCCAGCATGCACGCTCCTCCTCTCAGCCTCTCCACCTTGCTTTCTGGAATGCGGTAGTCTCACATATAAGAAGTAGAAAAGACTTCAAACACACAACTTCTGTTAGTCGATGCAAATTAGAAAAAAGACCTTCTTAAAGTCAGAATGCATGAGAAAAAAATATTATTTTTAAGGTGGCAAGAATAAATATTTAATTAGACAGTTTGACACCAAATATTGCCTGGCTTTGCAACATCTCAGATGGCAAAACAAGTCCTTGTCTACAGGGCTAATTACAGACTACTAAATTATTTTTATTAAAACCCTTTGGAACATTACGGGGATGAAGCAATGTGGTGCTGAAGAGTAACTCTACTGTGGAAAGCTGGAGATCTAATCCTGACTCAGCCACTAATAACCACCAACATTCACCTGCCTAGTGTACACAATTTACAAAGTGTTTTTACACATGTTCCACATGGGTTGGGTGACCTTAGGCAAGTCATTTAACTCTTGGTGTCTCGTGTCAACTTTAGAAATGAGAGCATGAAACTATACCATTTGGGGTCACCTCCAGTGCTAACATCCTAAGGGAAGGAGCCTTGGAATCTTTACAAATGTGTCTGTAAGCAAATCAGGGCAGATGCATTCTGTTTTAAAAAACTGTATTTTCTGTTCAGCTCCCGACAAATGTCACTTGGCTAAATTCAGGTATAGCTCATAAGACGTTTGCTGCCAGTTAGTTGGCTCAGTTTCTAGAGAGGACCACATGAAGGCCTTTGGTTGGATTCCCATATGGGAACTTTCCTCCATTCAGTAGCCTCCCAGCATGCCTAACTCCAGCCAGTTATCTTACAAATACAACATCATAACGTGTGCCAGCATGAAGGAAGGACTGGAAGAAACTCATCTTCACAATACATGCACTATCAGGATGGTAGGTCAGAAATGGCAACATCACACAGGGATATTATCAACACCATTCTTTCTCAATTCCAAGATTCACAAATCCCTTCCTCAAGTCTTGCCACTTCCTGACTGTTCTAATGTTTCTAAAATGAGGATGTACCTTGGAATCAACATACATTTTTGATCTGGTAACATTAGATTATTTTACCTAAAACCTATTGGTAAATTGCCGGCGTGTCTTAGAACCAAGAATACAGTCCTACAAAACCACAACATCGATTACACAGACTTAGGTCTAACTTGGTTCAAATCATGTGCCTCTCCTTGTTCTTAACAATGACACTCGTCCCTGACCTGGGTAGAGTGGCATCTGGTTGGTAGTACCCATCTCATATCAGCCAGGGACAAAGCAACCCCTTGTTCATCCCAGGTTGGCTTTTGATCTGTGCCTATGCCTGGTTCATGCCTTAGACACATAGGTAAAAAAAAGAAAAAACAAACAAACAAACAAAAAACAATTACACTCAGCAACAGCTGGATAGGCAGTGCCCAAGACAAGTGTTAGTCCTGTTTCCTCATAGCAGCAGTTTAAAAGGCATCCATCATTATTTCATTAAACACTGGTATGGATTTCAAAGGCAAATTAATCCACATAAAAACCACTGTGATCCTCTGAAAGTGTTATATCCCATGGCAAACTGGAAAGGAACATTTTACTTACACCCTCCTGATCTATCTAGCCTTGACACATTTTCTTCCCTCTTAATTCACAACCCTCCACCCCAGTAATATCGCTGATTCCCAAAATACACTCAGCCCAGGAGGAGCAGCTCTCCAGCACAGCTGTCTGCTCCTGCCCTGCTCGGGTATTTTGGTGAGCTATGTGACACAGGACCACACAGAAGGAATGCCACTCTCAGGCCCCACGGTTCCCATTGCACCACAGGCAGGTGCATCCCACCAAACCCCAGTCTGGCATTCGAAACAGAAGAAATTGCCCTGCTGGATGGGGGCTATAGTTTTCCTGAACTTCATCTCTATGTTTAAAACTAGGGCGACAGCCGTCTTGGCTACTGTAAACTAATCTGATGGGCATGGGGGCAGGGAGTGGCTCTGAGGAGGCTGCCAATAGGCCATGATTGAGCAAAGTAAAGGAGTGAAATAGTTATTTCTCAGTGTTTGCAACCCCAGAAACTCCAAATGAGTGACTCCTTCACCATGATTTTTAACAATGGACCATTGGTTCCTTTTGCTATCTGGAGTAAAAAGCCCAAAGCCTCTTGTGTGGTAGATGCAGCTTATATTTACATGTGTTTTCTAAAAGCACACTGAAATTTGGAAGCCAAATCAAAAAGAAGTTGACAATGAGGTACACACATAGTAGTTAGGAGCCCTCAAGTTGAGACAGGTTTATTAAGAGTTTCTCACTTTGGGCACTAACTCTGACTTCAGCTCAGTTCTCCTGGAAAAAGAAACCCGTTTGGGCCCTCCTCTATTCCAAAAACAGGGACTGTGAGATGGGCAGGTGAAGGGGGAGCAAACATAACCCAAGGAATTGTCCAAATATGCTAGAACCCCTATGTGGTGACACCCCGTACAAAGACACAGCTGCAGGAGGCACAGTGTACAGGCCTCACACCTACACCGTGGAGAAGCTTTGATTTTTCTGCTTCCTCTCCACTCCGCGCACATTATGTTAAAACTCACTACTACCCAATCAGTTAATTTACAGGAATCCAAGATCAAGTCCTGCCACGGCCCTTTCATACAGAAACAGTAAGCACTTCCTATGGATGGTATCAGGCCTGTTTCCAAACCTCACATAATCCCAGGGTTGCAGTGCCATTTAAGAAATTGCATTTTAAAGAGTGCCACAAGATGCTTATTCACAACAACACACCGGCAGGAACTTGGAGCTCCCAAACGCAACCTTTCTCCCTTCCCTCCACTACTTCTACTCCCCGGTTCACACCGCCGGCCGGCCGGGCAGTAGCTCAGCCCACTAGAAGGCCACCGGGCACTAGCCGCGTTCATAAACGCTAGATGGTCACGACGGGGCTGAACCCTTCTCAGCCAAATCTATTCGGAAAGCCCTGCAAGCTCTGAGCAGCCCGTGAGAACTGTCCAGACCTGCTTCCCCAAACCGGCCAGGCGGGAGAGGGTGGGGAAGAAACCCGAGGCCCCCAGGCTGGGCCCAGCGCGATGTTCCCCCTCCCCCAAGTCTCCCCTCGCTCTCCAGTCACTCTTTTTCTGGCACATCACAGTGGATAACCAGAGAGGCCGGGAGATGTCAGGCCTAGGAGGAGCGAGGAGGAGGGAGAAGGGAGAAGGGACAAGCGCGGACGGAAGGTAGTTTGGAGGAAGTATCAGTCCTGGGCAGAGGTGTGGTGGCCACGTCCAGTGCGGAAGGACCCCCAAGGTGGATCCGGAGAGAGGCAAGGAAAGGGAGGGGAGGGAAGAGGAGGGGGAGTGGCTGGGGAGGCCGGGCCGCCGAGGCCGGAGGGAGCCGGGCTACGGGGATGGAGGGGGTTGACCTGCGCGGGGAAGGCGCGGTCGGGGTGCGGGGATGCGGGTGAGGAGGCAGGGGCGCGGGGAGCCCGGTTCCCCTCCCCCAGCCCGGGCCCGGGCCTCCCGCTGACTCAGCCCCACGGCGTCGGTCTCCTCGGCCCGGACTCACAGTGCGAGAGGCGGCTACGGCGGAGGCGGCGGGGAAGGGGACAGGCGGCGGGGGCGCTGCGGCAGAGGCTGCGGCTCCGGCCGGCGGCTCCGGGGCGGAGGGTCCTCGCTGAGGCCGCCGCGGTCTCCGGCTTCAACGCACAGACTGCGGGGGACGAGGGCACTGCGCAGGCGCGATGCGACCGCCGCTGTCAGTCCGTGCGGGGCGGGGCCTGGGCACCCGCCGTCTCCAAGGCAACTGGGCGGCGGGAGGAGGACAGCCCCTACCTCCACCTTGCCTCGGCGACTGCGGCGGGAGGCGGGGGGCGACAGGAACAGCCCTACTGCGTTGCCGTAGCAACGAGGAGAAGAGACCGCCTTAGATGTGTGCAGCGATACCGAGGAAACGCGCCTACCTTGTTACCATAGCAACTGGGAACAGCCCCTTCCTTTTTCCTTGGCAACAGGGTAACAATCCCTCCACCCTGTCTCAACACAGGAGGAACAACTGTGTACACCTGATTCCAGTAGCTGGATGACGGATTTTCATCTTTTATGGCTACGAAAAAGGAAAAAGAGACGTTTTCTTCTCTTTCAGCGACGTCGAAGAGCTAAGGCTGGATTTTATCTTCTCTCTTGGTGTGTGGCTTCCAATTACAGACTTTTTCTCTAATCCCCAAATTCAATTTTTTTCTTTTCTTTCTTTCTTTTTTTTTTTTTGAGACGTAGTTTCACTCTTGTAGCCCAGGCTGGAGTGCAGTGGTGCGATCCCGGCTCACTGCAATCTCCGCCTCCCAGGTTCAAGCAATTCTCTTTCCTCAGTCTCCCCAATAGCTTGGATTTACAGGTGTGCTTCACCACCCCCCGCTAATTTTTTCATTATTAATAGAGACGGGTTTTCACCATGTTGGCCAGGGCTGGTCTTGAACTCCTGACCTCAGGTGATCCATTCCCCTCGGCCTCCCAAAGTCCTCAGTGTGAGCCACCATGCCTGGCCCCATTTTTTTCTACCTAGGTTAAACATTTCCTTTCGTCTCCTACCAGAGAGTACACCTTTACCTTTAAATCGAGCTGAGAAAATTGTCAAGCCACATATCACTTAAGTTTTTGTCAGCCTTATTGCCTTTCTCACATTGCAAGGATAAACACCTCTTATTTCTTCATCTTGCTCACTATCTGGTTTGCAGTCTACTTCTTCATAACTAGTGCCCTCTGACATGTCCGTTCATGTTCCCGAATTCCCTCCTCCAAGTATGCCTTTATGGATCTCCTCGTTCTTTTCGGTCCCCCTTTCCTCTCCACCCTTGCTGTCCTTGCCTTGCACTGCTCTGCTCAGGGCTCCAGTATGTTCTTTCCCCCTGTGACTTCAGCATCTTGGTTCTCTTCATGCTGATGTCTTCCGGCTCTTCCTCCCTCAGCCCTGACTCCCATGGATGCCTTTAGGTCACCTTTGTACCCACCCCGTACATTCCTCCTTTCTTACACACACCTTGCACTCTCATCATTTGTTTACCTGTCTGTATCTCCAGTCAGGCTCTGTCACCCTGGTGGGCAGGAATGCTGTCTTTTTCCTCAGCTCCCTCAGCATCCGGCACAGCATGTGACACATAGTAGATCCTGAGAAATGTTTACGTAATTGAATCAAGTGAAGACAAATATTTTCCTTCTTGTTTTCTCTGGCCTAACTGCCTCAGAGTCTCAGTCCACATTTTTCTTATTACCTTTACACATAGTTTGTCTTTTAGTACTATGCTGCTATTATAAGTCTCTCATCTCCTTAGCTTTCCATCCTGTTATTTCAGACTCTGGCCCTCTCTATTTCCTGAATTTTCACCTCTAGCTCTTCTCTCTTCCATACTCTCCCAAATGTTTCCACTAAGGTTTCCACTAAGGTAAATTTCCTCACTGGGTACCAACCCTGTGACTCCCGTACCCTCCATAATCAGCATAAGCTCTTCGCACCTAACCATCCTGATCATCCCCTAACCAGCTCTAGTCAAGCCCTCTTGGTGAACATTTCTGGATTCTGCTGGACTTGCTGACATGCCAGAGATGCTGCATTCTCTTCAAAGAACTCAAAAGCAAGAACTCACAGCCTAGCATTTCTCTTCCAAATCTCCCTGTCTAGCGCCCACAGATTCCACCTCAGGACTATTGGTCCCAAAGCACCCCAACTGAGCCCATTTTCTTGGAGAAAAAGAAGGAAAAAGTTATAAATTGAATGATTAAGACAAGAGAAGGGACACAGCCTATCCTCTCCTCTTCCACCTAAAGCAATTCTCAGAAAGGACAGAGCTCTTTATAGACAATAATTCTCAAAGCAAATCAAGGGGTTAGAAGAGTAAAAACTCAGGCTAGACTTTATTCTAGCCACAGAGTTGGAAAACTGAAGCTGTTTCCAGCTACATCTGCAGGGTATCTGGGTGTCACCAAGGCAATAGGGAAATCGCACACTCAGTTTACCTTGCTTTCTCTGAAGTTCCAGCTCAGCTTCATTGTTACAGGTATAGACTTGGGTGGTGTAGACTGCCCTGAGTAATCCTGAGATGAGACTATGATCCTTGTAACCCCACCCCTTTGTCACACATGAGGTACAGGATCATTCTACAAAGAGTTCCTTTATCCTTCACCCAGATTCTCCACATATTAACATTTTACCATGTGCTATGAACTATTTCTACAAAATGAATCACTCTAATTTCGTGGTTTAAGCAATAACCATTTTCTCCATTTCTGTGGGCTGGGAATTCAGGAAGCATGACGTTGGGTGGTTCAAGCTCAAGGTGTGCTCGCAGTCAGATGGTGGCTGAAACTTAAAGAGCAGGGTGCTGGCAACATAAAGGTGGCTGGAACCTTTATGTTGTCTCAGTGCTTATTGATCATTTGTGTTATTTCTTTGCAAAAATATCTAGTCAAGTCCTCTGTCCATTTTTGAATTGAACAGTTTTTTTGTTGTTGTTGAGTTTTAGGAATTCTCTATATATTCTGGACATAAATCCCTTACCAGATAATATATGATTTGCATTTTTTTTTTTTTTTTTTTTGAGACAGAGTCTTGCTGAGTCACCCAGCCTGGAGTGCAGTGCCACAATCTCAGCTCACTGCAACCTCCACCTCCCGGTTCAAGCAATTCTCCTGCCTCAGTCTCCCAAGTAGCTCTGACTACAGGCATGCACCACCACACCCAGCTAATTTTTGTATTTTTAGTAGAGACAGGGTTTTGTCATATTGGCCAGGCTGGTTTTAAACTCCTGCCTGCCTCAGCCTCCCAAAGTGCTGGGATTACAGGCGTGAGCCACTGTGCCCCGCCCCAGGACAGTTTTCTGATACTATTAATTCCACTTCTTTTGCTTGTGTGTTTGTCTGAGACAAGGTCTTGCTCTGTTGCCCAAGCTGGAGTGCAGTGGCATGATCATGGCTTACCTATAGCCTTAAACTCCCGGGCTCAAGCAATCCTCCCACCTCAGCTTCCCAAGTAGCTGGGACCACAGGGGCATGCCACCACACCTGGCTAATATTCGTTGTTTTTTTTTTTTTTTTTTTTTTTTTTGAGACAGAGTCTCACTCTGTCATCAGGTGCCAGGCTGGAGTGCTGGAAAGCAGTGGCGTGATATTGGCTCACTACAACCTCTGCCTCTTAGGTTCAAGCAATTCTCCAACCTCAGCTTCCCGAGTAGCTGGGTCTACAAGCATGCACCATCACGCATAGCTAATTTTTGTATTTTTCAGTAGAGATGGGGTTTCACCATGTTGCCCAAGATAGTCTCAATCTCTTGACCTTGTGATCTGCCTGCCTAGGCCTCCCAAAATGCTGGGATTACAGGCATGAGCCACCGCGCTCGGCCTAATATTCTTTAACATTCTTTTTTGTAGAGACAAAAAAGAATTAAAGGAGACTTTAAATTCTCCTGGTCTCAAACTCCTGGGTTCAAGCAATCCTCCAGGCTTGGCCTCCCAAAGTGTTGGGATTACAGGTGTAAGCTCAGTGGCCGACCCTAATTCCACTTGTTTTTGAGGCAGGGTCTTGCTCTGTCATCAAGGCTGGAGTGCAGTGGTGCAATCACGGCTCACTGTAGCCTTGACTTCCCGAGCTCCAGTGATCCTCCCACCTCAGCCTCCCTGTAGCCGGGAACACAGGCATGTGGCACATGCCGGCTAATTTTTGTGTTTTTAGTAGAGACAGGTTTTCACCATGTTTCCCAGTTGATCTAAAACTCCTGAGCTCAAGGGATCCACCCACTTTGGCCTCCCAAAGTGCTAGGATTATAGGCATGAGCCACCGTGCCTGACTTCCACTTCTTGAACTCCGGACCTCAGGTGATCCACCCGCCTTGGCCTCCAAAGTGCTTGGATTACGGCCTGCCTGACCTCCACTTCTAAAATGCCTTTCAAAAACTCTTCCCTTCTTTATCTCCTTCACCTTTACCATCTCTTGCCTGGGTTTCTGCAGGGCTTCCCACCTGCTCTCTCTGCCTTCAGTCTCTCTCACCTCCAATCCATCCTCTATACCATTGTCAGAAAGCTCTTTCTAGAAAATAAATCTTATCACATAACTATCCTTCTTAAATCCCTATGGCTGTCCTTCTCAGACCTGCTGAAACAACTTCCAGGATGGGGATTCATGTAAGGAAACAGGATGGAAGAATTACAGATTAGCTACATCTTCCTCATTTATTTTTAGGGCATTGCCTTTTTTTTTTTTTTTTTTTTGAGATAGGGTTTCACTCTGTTGCCCAGGCTGGAGTGCAGTGGCATGATCTCGGCTCACTGAAGCCTCTACCTCCTGAGTTCAAGCAATTTTCCCACCTCGGCCTCCCAAGTAACTGTGACTACAGGTGTGCGCCACCACCCACAGCTAATTTTGGTATTTCTTGGTAGAGACAGGGTTTCACCATGTTGGCCAGGCTGGTCTGGAACTCCTGACCTCAAGTTATCCTCCCACCTTGGCTTCTCAAAGTGCTTGGATTACAGGTGCGAGCCACTGCACCTGGCCTTCTTTTTTTTTTTTTTTTTTTTTTTTAGGTAGGGTCTTGCATTCTTGCCCAGGCTAGAGTGCAGTGGTGTGATTATGGCTTATTACAGTCTTGAACCCCTGGGTTCAAGTGACCCTCCTGCCTGGCTCTCCCAGAATGCTGGATAACAAATGTCAACCACCAGGGCTGGCCTTTTGAATTTGACTTATAATAAATATATCTTTGCTGGGCGCGGTGGCTCATGCCTATAATCCCAGCACTTTGGGAGGCAGAGGCGGGTGGATCACGAGGTCAAGAGATGGAGACCATCCTGGTCAACAAGGTGAAACCCCATTTCTACTAAAAATACAAAAATTAGCTGGGCATGGTGGTGCGCCCCTGTAGTCCCAGCTACTCAGGAGGCTGAGGCAGGAGAATTGTTTGAACCCAGAAGGTGGAGGTTGCGGTGAGCCGAGATTGTGCCATTGCACTCCAGTCTGAGTAACAACAGCAAAACTCCGTCTCAAAAAATAATATATATATATATTTAAATTTTATTTAGAGATTCAGAAAACAATATTTTAATTTTTATTCATTTAAATTTATTATTTATTAAGGTAAACATTGTTATATTAAAACAAATAGACATAAGATGAAGTAGAATGTAAGAATCATATGATTTCAAAGACAAGACTTTTAAAAAGTTTGCCCTGGGAGCTGCGTACCGAATTGGAACCTCTGGCTTAAGAGTGATCATGTTGCTCCAGTATTACCTTGACAAGGAGGGAGATCGGGTCTATACGCTGAAGAAATTTGACCCAATGAGACAACAGACCTGGTCAGCCCACCCTGCACGGTTCTCCCCAGATGACAAATACTCCTGAGACCGAATCACCATCAAGAAACGCTTCAAGGTGCTCATGACCCAGCAACCTCGCCCTGTCCTCTGACAGTCCGTTAAACTGATGTCTCTTCTGCTGCCTGTTACCCCTCAGAGACTCCATAACCAAACTCTTCAATCCTTGAGCCCTGATGCCTTTTTGCCAGCCGTACTCTGTGGCATCCAGTGACATCATGGCGATTGATCATGCTTGTGTGAGCCTATCATGGTGGTATCACCCGTAATGGGAGCATGTTTGACTTTTCTCATATTTTAAATTACTGCGAGATTATTAAAGACAAAATGATTTGGAAAAAAAAAAAAGAGTTTGCCCTTTGCCTTCAGTTATTATGCTTATCCCATTTTCCTTGTAGGAAGGCCTCACACTCAAAGACCACATCTTATCTACTTTTGTATTCTTAGCACCTTGTACTTTGTATTTTTAGCAAAGCAGAAAATCTGATCTTTCTGTACTTTTCCCAAGGTGAGTGGGCAAACCAGAGGAGGGGAGGAGTCTAAGAGGGCGGGTTGATTCTGTGAGTTGCAGGGCTAGAGTTTAGATTGGAGCAAGCAAGCCTGCCCTGCCCCGGCTGTGAGGTGGAGGCAGGGAGGCGCTGCAGTGTTGGTAATTGTTACCAATGTGTTCATTATTCATTATTCATTCGAAACTAGCTAAAAGTGGAACAGGGCACTGAAATAAGACTGATTTCCACAATATAGGAAACTTTTGGCAGAATTTTGAATGTTTACAAGGGACTTGTGTAAGTAACACACAATTTTGCTGAGGAATAAATTTTAATTACATGCCTTGAAGTGAATGAGCTCTTATTTAGAAAGTGCATCAACCCTCCACCCTGCTGGAGTTACACAAGCACTGGGTCCATCGCTTCCTAGCTATGTGACCTTGGCCTTGGCTTTTCTCATCTGTGGTTGTGATGGTTAAATGAGATAATGTGTGAAAAATGCCTGGCATTGCCTGATGTACTATAAATATCCAACAAATGGTAACTACCAATACTAACAAAACTTTCATTAGGGCCAAGAGGCTGCTCAATATCCCCTCTTCACCCCAGTTATACCTTCTATATAGAAATTAGTATGCAAATTGAGAACTTGCAAAGCTCTTAAGACACACCTGTGAACATCAATTACCTGCTGCTTCCAGAATGCCCAGCAACTCAGGGCCCCAGGACTATTCTTTCACCCCTCCCAGCTTCTGCATCTCCATCTGCTGTTCCAGATGCTCAGTAGGCACAATCCGTGCTTCTCTTCATAGTGGTCACCAACTCAAAATTCAAGGGCCAATCTATGCAAAGGTAGCATAAGATAGAGGTTAGGAGCACTGGTTGGGGAGTCAGATGGACTTGAGTGAACATACTAATTCTACCACTTACTAGCTCTATGGCAAGCGATTTAATTTAGTTTCTCCATCTGTAAACTGGGGACAATAAGAGTAAATACCTTGGGGAGTTAGTATAAGGATTAAATGAGATCATGTTTATTAGGACAATGTGTGGGCATTAAACACATGGTATTAGCTATTATTTCTTTTTCCTTTTTCTTTTTTTACCCTGGATACTCCAATAGCTGTTATTTCTATTTACAAGTGAAGTGTGAGCCAGGTATGGTGGCTCACACCTGTAATCCCAGCACTTTGGGAGGCCAAGATTGGAGGATTGCTTGAGATTGGGAGTTTGAGACCAGCCTGGTCAACACAGTGAGACCTCAACTCAAATAATAATAATAATAAAATAAAAGTGAAGTGTTACATTCTTTGTAGAGAGCCTCCCAAAGGAGGTAAATTTAATCGTTACCATGGCATGTTTAGTTGTCTCTTTCTTATGGTAGTTCTATTATTTCATAAAACTAGCATATATTCAGATCTGACTGTGGCCAGGCATGAGTTACATACAATTTCTTATTACCTCCTTGTTTTTCTTTTTCTTTTTTTTTTGAGGTGGAGTTTCGCTCTTGTTACCCAGACTGGAGTGCAATGGCACGATCTTGTCTCACTGCAACCTCCACCTCCTGGGTTCAAGCAATTCTCCTGCCTCAGCCTCCTGAGTAGCTGGGACTACAGGCACGCACCACCATGCCCAGCTAATTTTTGTATTTTTAGTAGAAACGGGGTTTCACCTTGTTGACCAGGATGGTCTCGATCTCTTGACCTTGTGATCCACCCGCCTCGGCCTCCCAAAGTGCTGGGATTATATGCGTGAGCCACCGCACCCAGCCAACCTCCTTGTTTACCTTCTGAGGTTGGTATTATTCCTATATCCACACATAAATGACAGAGGCCCAGAGAGGTTAATAACTTACCTAAGATAACGCAGCTAGTGAACATCAGAAGTGGAACTTGAACTGAAAGCAAACACCCAAGTCCAGACTTCTTTCACTGTCCCATGCTTCCTACATTTTCTGTTCTACAATTGTTCATCAACATGTCCTTTTTTCAAACTCACCTCTAAATGTAGAAGCTGCACTTGGCTCATGTTGCCATATCTCACACATGCCTGTTCTCTAAGCATGTAGTGGACAGAGATAGGGAACTCCTGTAAAGAAACCTAAACTAGAATTGCCGCATAAAGAGAAGACGCCTTAGTTAAATTTGAATTTCAAATAAACAAACAATAATTTTTAGTATAAGTATGACACAGACATTATTTGGACATACTTAAACTAAAAAAAATATTTTTTATCTGAAATTTAAATTTGGGCATTCTATATTTTTATTTGCTGTATTTGGCAACCTTATCCTAAATTCTGAGATTGGCCTTGAAAGGGACAACTTCCTCCAGGGAGCTCCAGATGGTACTCAACGTGGATGGATCCTGAGCTGCTCTGGGGGCAGGGATTGAGGCCTGGTAACCTGGACACACCTGCCATTCCTTGAGCTTTTCTGTTCACATCTTAAACCAAAGCAGTGACCACTGATGAGCTGAAAGCGCCATCTGGAGGCCTTTACAGGTAGTACAGTGGCCAGGGGCCATCCCACAGATCCAGGACTTGGGAGAGCAGAGAAAGGCCAAACCAGACAGAAGCCACGCAGAAAAGGAGGCCAGCCTGGAGGTGGCCAAGGTCAGGGGAAGATGGATCTTCCTGGCATTTTCGGTTTGCAGCAGCTGCTGCTCCGACCACCTGGGGGTGAAGTCACTCTCCACAGGAGGTTACTAACTAGGGCTTCACATTCCTAGAATCCTCTGCTTTTCCAGCTGTTCCCCAGCATCTTCCCCAGGCTGGAATTCATGGCCTTAGGAAGAGCACCATGATCTGGGTTGACTGAGGGTATTAAGGCTTATGCTTGAGGGTGGTTTTAAAAATCTTTACCCTCTGTTCTCAGAGCCTCATCAGTCATCATTACCTTCTAAGACAGAACAAAGTCTTTAATCGTATAGGCCAGTAGACACAGGGAATTTCAGCTCCATGCCAACCTTCAGTCAGTAACCCATAAGTATATAGCAAAGCACTTGGCATACAGTAGGTGTTTAATAAGCATTACTTCCCTGTTCCCTCTGGACTGAATACCTCTCCTCCTCACCTCCATCTCGTCTTCCCAGGCTCTCTGTACTATATGAAAGGCTACCCTTAGCATCTCCTTCCTCAGTCTGGGGACACAGGCACTGAGGGCAGTGGCTCCTGGTGAACTCACCTCCCAAGCAGGCATGGCCACCCGTGTCCCCAAACAATCCTCTCAGAGCAGCAGAAGGCCAGATTCGCGGCATCTCTGTCAGCCCAGGGTTCAGATCCCAGGTCTGACTGTGGAGAGATGAACAGAAAGGCTGTGGCAGGCAATCCAGAAAAACAAAACAATGGAAGAAATTTAAGGGATGCACCAGTGAATGAGGAAAGGAGTCAAAAAGATTGCTAGGTTGGGAAGCAGACGTCTTGAGGGAAGATGTGTCCAAGACAGTTAATCTCCAGAGTCTCTCCTCTCACTCCCTCTCAGGAACCTCACCTCACAGCCCACCGAAACACCTTGCCCCAGGGGTGGATGAGGCTGTCTGAGGGCCGGGGAGGATCACTGGCTCTTGGAGAACCCAGGAAAGGGCAGCAGTTCTGCTCGTTGCTCAGCGAGGGCCCATGTCGGTCATCTAACAGGCTGGCTTGGGATTCTAGACTGTCCAGGACATAACGCACTATGCAGGGAGGGTGCGCTGGCAACTCTTGGGAAGTCCCATGGGGACTCCTGCCTACACGCTGAGTTTATCAGCTGCTCAGGTATCAAAGGTTAGCCGGGCATTGTCTTTGATTCTGCAAAGCCCTGTTGGTCCTTTCCTCTGCATGGGGCAGGCACTCTCTCTGGGTATCTTCAGTCAGAAAGCTCCATTCTGGTGGGTTGATGCCACATTTTAAGATAAAGATGATGGCCGGAAGTGGTGGCTCACACCTGTAATCCCAGTACTTTGGGAGGCCAAGGCAGGTGGATCACTTGAGGCCATGAGTTTGTGACCAGCCTGTCCAATATGGTGAAACTTCGTCTTCACTAAAAATACAAAAAATTAGCCAGGCATGGTGGCACACACCTGTAGTCCCAGCTACTCAGAAGGCTGAAGCAGGAGAATCGTTTGAACCTGGGAGATGGAGGTTGCAGTGAGCCAAGATCATGCCACTGAACTCCAGCCTGGGCAACAGAGAGAGACTGCGTCTCAAAAAAAAAGAAAAGAAAAGAAAAAGAAATGCAAGTTCTTAGGCCCCACACCATATCTACCGAATCAGAAACTTTGGTGTGGGGCTTAGCAAGCTGGGCTTAAACAAGTCCTCCAGGTGATTCTGATGCAGGCTAAACTCTGAGAACAACCAGCTTACAGAAAGCATGAGTGTAGTGGGCGGAAGTAAAGCCTGCAATAATGTGTGAATATTGGAAGAGTTGTTTATCAATAAGATTGTTCTGTGTGCCTTCATAGGGAAGTTAGGACAAAGGGGCACAAACTGAAGAGAGACAATTTTGTTTCAGTTAAGGAAATGGTATTGAATAAATAGAGCTTTGGGGGAGTGTGATAGTATGCCTGCTGAAGGCACGCTGTCACTGGGCTAACCACCCTGTGTCCAACGCTAGATGAGTGATTGGTTAGGGATGTGGTAGAAATTTCTGCAGAGGTTTAATTATATGTGCACGAGAAGTCCGCAGACTCAGATAATCCATGATTCATTCTTCCTGCAAATACTCTTTTCTTCTTCAGTTCTCTTTTATCAAGAGCCAGGGCAAACTTTTGGTTGTTCTGCCATTCCTGAGAACCTCTTTCAGCTGAGTATTTAAAGCTTTTTGTTACAAACAGGCAAAAACTGAGGGCAGGTGGCTGTTCTAGCCTGCTGGGCAGGATTTGCTCAGGACTGCTCCATTCCGGACCAGCTGTGCAGCAGCCTAGGGAACAACTTTCTCTACCACCACCATTCTGGAACTTTCCTTATTTTCTTGCTTATGTTGAATGTCCTATTTCCTTCATCCCATGTCTTTTTTTTTTTTTTTTTTTGAGGCAGGGTCTTACTCTGTCACCTAGGCTGAAGTGAGTGGTGCAATCTCAGCTCACTGCAGCCTCCACCTCCTGGGCTCAAACAGTCCTCATGCCTCAGCCCCTGCAAGTAGCTGGGGCTATAGGTATATGCCACCACATTCAGCTAATTTTTGTATTTTTAGTAGAGATGGGGTTCACCATGTTGGACAGGCTGGTCTTGAACTCCTGACCTCAAGTAACCTGCCTGTCTCAGCCTCCTTAAGGGCTGGGGTTATAGGCATGAGCTACTGTGCCTGGCCCCATGTCTTTTTATTATTCATTTTGGTGGGGCACACCCTCAAATTAACTCTAATAGGCTACAAGGAAGTTCAATTTTTTCAATCTTGCGTGTATGAAAATGACTTTATTCTATAATACCTTAACAGTTGGTTGACAGTTTGGCTGGGTATAGAATTCTAGGTTAGAAATTAGTTTTCTCAAAATTTAGAAAAATTGCTCCATGATTTTCCATCCTCTAGTCCTATCATCCTCTAGTATTTCTGTTGACAAATTGAGTGGCATTTAATTTCCAATTCTTGTATGCAGCTAGTGTTTTTGCCTCTTGCTGGTTCTTGAAGCATCATCTCTGTTTTTCAGAAATTTCATGATGACGTCTCTTCGATCTGGAAATGCATATTTTTTAGTTTGGGAAATTTTCTTTTTTTTGAGACAGAGTTTCGCTGTTGTTACCCAGACTGGAGTGCAATGGCACAATCTTGGCTCACCGCAACCTCTGCCTTCTGGGTTCAAGCAATTCTCCTGCCTCAGCCTCCGAAGTAGCTGGGACTACAGGCGCGCACCACCATGCCCAGCTAATTTTTGTATTTTTAGTAGAGACGGGGTTTCACCCTATTGACTAGGATGGTCTCGATCTCTTGACCTCATGATTCACCTACTTCGGCCTTCCAAAGTGCTGGGATTATAGGTGTGAGCCACTGCGCCCGGCCATTAGTTTGGGAAATTTTCTTGTATTATTTCTTTGATAAACTCCCTTGCTCTGTTTCTTCTGTGCTCTTATTTCTGGAATTCCTATTAGACTGGTCATCTAATTTTCTCATCTTTCCTGTTTTCCTTTTGTCTTTTAATGAATCTGTTCTTTTTATCTTTGGAATTTTCATCTACTCCTTGAGTTGTCTCAGTTTCCTCTGAGATATTTTGTTCTTATGTTTGTTTTGGACTTTTTTTTTTTTTTTTTTTTTTTTTTGAGACAGGGTCTCACTCGGTTGCCCAGAATATTTGAGTCATCTCACTTTCCTCTGAGATATTTTGTTCTTATGTTTGTTTTGGACTTTTTTTTTTTTTTGAGACAGGGTCTCACTCTGTTGCCCAGAATGCAGTGGTATGATCTTAGCTCACTGCAACCTCCATCTCCCAGGCTTAGGTGATCTCCCACCTCAATCTCCCAAGTAGCATGCCTCCACACTTGGCTAACTTTAAATATTTTTTAAAAAGTATTTATTTATTTAAAATACATTGTTTTGCCATGTTGCCCAGGCTGGTCTCAAACTACTAACTCACATGATCCACCCACCTCAGCCTCCCAAGTCCTGGGATTATAGGTGTGAGTCATTGCGCCTGGCAGGCCAGACTGTGTATCTTTTTGGAGGTTTTCCTCATCTTTAAGAGTAAGACACAGACTGGCTAACTGGAAGACTGGAGCTCATGCATGGGGCATTGGATTGAGGTGTCTTGCCACAGAGGGATTGCATGGGAACTGGCCACATCATTGCTGGACCCCTCAAATATCAGAATGTAAGTATTTTCTCTTCAAGTCAGTCAGCTTGCCTAGAGAGGGATCCTCAGATTTCTTGCCTGGGAGAATACAATCCTCTGTATTGGTTATGGTAGACGGCACAGGAAGGAGGATGGAAATAGACTGATGTCACTGTTCAGTGTTCTGTCATTCCCTAAATCCACCTAGGTTCATCCTCTCCCCTTGGCTGCCTGAAAGGGATTGGGACAGTTGCTTACAGGAGCTGGAGGATCTATGAGTCTACCGGCTCCTCTTAGAGAATTTTAGCCAGTCATCCTGATTTCACTCAGTGGCCTTTGGAGATGCCAGGAGCTGCTACTGGGAATTCTTTATTGGGTTCTGGGGTGCTAAATGGCTTCTCATTGGTTCCGTTCATGGCAGGCAGACATTTCAGCTTTCTCCACACTACACCTGCTCATCCATTTATTTTATGCTTTTCAAATTTTATTGATATCCCTCATAAGCCATTATCTCATTTCCCATTAACTTTTCCCATGTGGCTTAACCTTTCTTTTTAAATGTCATTTTGGTGAGGAGTTAAGAGAGAATACAGAGAAATAGGTTTGTTAATTTGCCACATATAATCATTAATCTACTCATTGATTTTACATTTGTTTTGTTTGAAAAGTGCATAAAGCTCTAAGTTGAACTCTGAATGACATTAGCTGGATACCACACATTTTATAATTTGTACAAAAATGTTTCTATTTTGTATAAACACATCACAATTTACTTGTATTTTTCCTTAATGGTTTATTGATGTTGTAGTTTATTTATGTCTAATTTCATTGCAATGCAAAAAGAGAACAGAGCCTGTGAATTATAAATGGTCAATTTTTATAATATAATTATTTTATTGTGATAAAAGACACATATCAGCTGTGGGTGGTGGCTCACGCCTGTAATCCCAGCACTTTGGGAGGCTGAGGTGGGTGGATTGCTTGAGTTCAGGAGTTTGAGACCAGCCTGGCCAACATGGTGAAACCCCGTCTCTACTAAAATATAAAAATTAGCTGGGCATTGTGGTACATGCCTCTAATCTCACCTACCAGGGAGGTTGAGGCAGGAGAATTGCTGTCTATCTAGATATAGATATCTATCTAAATCTATCTATATCTATCTATCTAGAAATAGATAGATATAGCAGCATTTTGGGAGGCTGAGGTAGTGGATCACGTGAGGTCAGGAATTCAAGACCAGCCTGGCCAACATGATGAAACCCCATCTCTACTAAAAATACAAAAAATTTAGCCGGGTGTGGTGACGCATGCCTGTAATCCCATTCCAGCTACTCAGGAGCCTGAGACAGGAGAATCACTTGAATTCCGGAGGCGGAGGTTACAGTGAGTCAAGATTGTGCCATTGCACTCCAGCCTGAGCAACAGAGTGAGACTTTGTCTAAAAAATAAAAAAAGAAGAATCCAGAACAAAAAATATGTATTATACGATTCTATTTACATGAAGTTCAAAACCAGGGAATACTAGTATATGGTATGAGAGGCCAGAAGAGTAATTATCCTAGTGGGGGATTGTGAGAGGGAGGGGCACACAGCAGGCTTCTCAGGTGCTGGTAATGTTCTAGCTCCAATTAGGTGTTCAGTTTATACAGATTTATCAAGCTGTGTACTTAGATCTTTGCACTTTTTTCTATACCTGCTACACTTGAAGTAAAACATTAGAATTAAGAAAAAAGGGCCAGGTGTGGTGGCGCATTTTTGCCTGTAATCCCAGGACTTTGGGAGGCTGAGACGGGCAGATCACGAGGTCAAGAAATAGAGACCAACCTGACCAACATGGTGAAACCCTGCCTGTACTAAAAATACAAAAATTAGCTGGGTGTGGTGGCATGTGCTTGTAGTCCCAGCTACTTGGGAGGCTGAGGCAGGAGAATCGTCTGAACCTGAGAGGTAGAGGTTGCAGTGAGCTGAGATCGCGCCGTTCTACTCTAGCCTGGTGACAGAGCAAGACTCCCTCTCAAAAAAAAAAGTAAAGAAAAAGATACATCCCTAATGTCTTACTGAACAAGCAACATGACTCCTTCCCCATACATTGTTTGTTGTCCCTTCAAATAGCCTTTTTGGATGTTGCCTATAGCCATAATGTTTACCCTCCCTTCCTCACTGAGTATCATGAGGGTTTCTTTCCCTTTCCTGAGTTTTGAGAAGCCCCCGACTCCTCTCATGGCCACAAGGCAAATCTTGGAGAGGGTCTTAGTTTACACCCACGCATAAAAGAAAGTCTGTGCTTTTGATGGTTAAGGAATTAAGGTGTGACAGTCAAAATGCCTTTTGGTGAGTGCTTAACCTTTCTCTGCATGTGGTCTCACTACATAACAAAAGCTAGTATTAAATTCTGCATCGTGGTCTTTTGTTTTCTGCCACATTGTAATGTGATCATCGCAGGATCTGACACAACTCAGCCCCTGACAGTGGTGGTGGAGGAATGAGGTCCTGGGGGGAAAAACAAGGTAAGACCTGTTGGAGTGCTACCCTCCCTCCAGCTTCCGCACCCGCTCTCTGCTGCCTGCGATGCTGTGGTTCAGCTCCATCCTTGGCATGTTTTAGTTCAGAGCGCTTTGCTACATAATATAGGCATCATTGACTGAGTTACCGCTTTCAGCCTCTTAAGTTTTTCCAATCTGATTTTCTAAAATGATGGAATGTCTCATTTTATTCTTAGGCTAGATCAGAGTTTCTCAAGCTTGCTGCCAGGGACACCTTAGGTTGGATAATTCTTTGGTGTGGGGGCTGTCCTGTGTATTGTGGGATGTTTGACAACATTCCTGACCTCTAGATTCCTGTAGCACTCGCCACCTGCAAGTTGTGACAATCAAAAATTGTGTCCAAACATTGACAAATGTCTCCTGGGGGAAGAAATTGCCCCGACTTGAGAACTGCTGGGCTGGCTTGACTTGCAGGTGACCTCAGCCCAAGGGTTTGGGGTAGGGGAGCCCTACCCCAGCTCAGATTATGGTAAACCAATTATGATGCCCGATCTCCTGAATTTGCTTAAAAAAAGCAACGTCCCAAATCACCATTGCATCTTGAGTTCCTGTGACTACGACGCCAGATGAAAGTGAGGTCTCCGTGAACAAGTGAGAGTTACAAAAAAAAAGGCAAAATCTTTCACTGCTTTCCAGGCAGATTTGCGGGAGGAGTTACCAAACCATATTACAGACATCAAGTAAAAACTATAAAGTGCTTCCCAAAGCACAAGCTCAAATCCTCACAACTTAGAGAATATACCTCCTCCGGGCCACACTGGGGAACACAGAAAAGCCTGCTGCTGTGAAACTGAAGTTTGAAGAGGCCACACCAACTTCCACATGTGGCGGCTAGTCCTAAAATACCTGTGATGGAGCCTCCAGATTTTCTCTTCTGTGCACGCCAGGAACCCTTCTGTCAGATGAGTGCAAGATGGGAATGGGCCGTCAAAGCACTGCCACTGAAGTTTCCTTCCCTTTAGGGCTCAAAATGCCCACGGTCCTCTCCAAGAGAAGTTGTTCTCCAGCAGCTTTTGATTCCTCAGCAGAGAAGAAATCCAAGTCTATTCCCAGGAGAAGTTTATTTTACTGAAATTAACCCCGCCAGTGTCTTGAAACTTGGCATTGTTGGGGACTAATCAAAAGAGAATAACTAACTCCCTTCAGGTTAAACTTTAGACTGCACAACTTCAGAGGATTTTTTGTTTTTGAGACAGAATCTCACTCTGTCACCCAAGTTGGAGTGCAATGGTGTGGTCTTTGCTCACTGCAACCTCCGCCTCCTGTGTTCAAGTAATTCTCCCGCTTCAGCTTCCTGAGTAGCTGGGACTACAGGCATGTGCCACTATACCCGGCTAAGTTTTCTATTTTTAATAGAGATGAGTTTCACTATGTTGGCCAAGCTAGTCTCGAACTCCTGACCTTGTGATCTGCCCACCTCAGCTGCTCAAGGTGTTGGGATTACAGGCGTGAGCCACCGCACCCAGCCCAGAGGATACTTTAACATCAAGAATTCCAGTAAACCCAGGCACAGTGGCTCACGACTGTTATCCCAATACTTTGGGAGTCCACAGTGGGAAGATCACTTGAGCACAGGAGTTCTAGACCAGCTTGGGCAACATAGGGAGACCCTGTCTCAACTATAAAGTCAAAAAATTAGCTGGGTGTGGTGGCACATGCCTGTGGCCCCAGCTACTCAGGGAGCTGAGGCAGGAGGGGCAACTGAGGCCAGGAGGTCGAGGCTGCAGTGAGTGGTGACTGCGCCACCGCACTCAGGCCTGGGTGACAGTGGCAGACCCTGTAACCAAAAGAAAAAAATTTCCAATAAAGCAAGAGGCACTGAGCAGATGATGAAATCTAAATATGCATACTTGTAAGCAACTATTTTCAGTGTGAAGTGATCTTTTCCTTTCCCTTGAGGTGATAAATTAATGCAGAATGTGAAATCAGGAGTTTTGGATATTGCATAAATGATTTCAATGAAAATTTGAGTTTCATGAATAGAAATGTTCCAAAAGGAAAAAATATTTGAGTTTCTGCACTAAAGCTAATAGTAAAGCTTTCTGTAAATGTGATATAAAACGTGGGATTTTGATAGCGGTATAGGATATTGCTACTGAAATGCATCACAGTGGGAAAAATGTGTGCTTTATCCGTTCTTTCAATAAAACTTACATCATTGACATTATGCAAATCAATAGAGAAGTTTCAACTTAACTTTCTGGGTACCGTTAAAAGAACAAATTAGACTTTCTTAACAGTTGCTTATTAATTTTACCTGGTTAGTCTCTGTTGTTGTTGTTTTTTCCTAGAATTTCAGATTGGATTTTTGAAGTATGAATTCAAATAGCATTAAGGTAATGGATAATTGTTATTCAAGGCTTCACAAAGTTGGTTATGTAGTTAAAATGAGACTCTCTGTGTGTTTGCATGTAAATGCACGTGTGTGTGTGTGTGTGCATGTGTGTGTGTGTAAAGGCCTAATTTAAGGCTAAATTTTGACACAGGAGTCAGGAGGATTTCGGATAAAACCTCAAGAGCTTGTATTTATGTGAATATTTATTGTTACTGCTATCTTTGTGCCCCACAGACAAATTAAGTCTTTTTTTTTTTTTTTGAGATGGAGTCTTACTCTGTTATGCAGGCTGGAGTGCAGTGGTGCAATCTCAGCCCATTGCTGCCTCCCCCTTCTGGGTTCAAGGGATCCTCCTACCTCAGCCTCCTGGGTAGCTGGGATTACAGGTTTGCACCACCATACCTGGCCAATTTTTTTGGTATTTGTAGTAGAGACAGGGTTTCACCATGTTGGCCAAGCTGGTCTCAAACTCCTGACCTCAGGTAATCCTCCCGCCTTGGCCTCCCAAAGTGCTGGGATTACAGATGTGAGCCACTATGTCTGGCTGAAAGTCTTACAATTGATAGTGAATTTCAAAAAATTCCTAACTGGGAGAATCATCTAGCAAACACCTGACAAACTTAGTATAGCAATAGAAACCATATTTAGTTGCCTAAAGAAGTCATATACTGTATGGAGTTTGAAATGTACATGAAAAGAAAAAGAAGAAAAGAAAAAGAAGTCACATACTGTAAAAAGGGAAGCTTTTAGCTCATAAAAGAGAACTATATAAGTTTAAAAAGGTTGATCAGACTTTAGCCAGGTGATCGAAGTCAACATCATCAGTAATAGGTCATTTTGATAGTATATACCCATGATGTGACGTGAGGAAAATGGCACCTTGCTTTTATGGTCTTCCTTCTAAAAACTCCTAACACCAACCTAACCATCTAGAAAAACAGCAGATAAATTCCAGTAGAGAGTATTCTATAAGATCTCTGACCAATACCTCTCAAAATTTGTCAAAGTCATCAAAAACAAGGAAGTCTGAGAAATTGTCACAGTCCATGGGGCCTTGGGAGACATGACAACTAAATGTAATGTGGTGTCCTGGAGGAGATCCTGGATCAAAGGGACATTAGATAAAAACTTAGGAAATCTGAACAGGCATGGACTTTAATTAGTGATAACTTATCAATACTGGCTCATGGATTGTAACAAACGGGCCATGCTAATGTAGGAAGTTAGTAATAGGGGAGGCTGGGTCTGGGGTAGGTGGAAACTGCATCATCTGTGCTACTGTAAATCAGACTTTTCTAAAAAATAGTCAATTTTTTAAAAGCTACATAAGGATAGAACATACTACTTTAAATGTAAGGAAACTCTAAAATACAAAGGATCAAATTTATTCAAACTTATATTTATTTTTGAGACAGAATCTTGCTCTGTTGTCCAGGCTGGAGTGCAGTGATGTGATCTCGGCTCACTGCAATCTCCGTCTCCCGGGTTCAAGTGATTCCCCTGCCTCAGCCTCCTGGGTAGCTGGGACTATAGGAATGTGCCACCACGCCTGGCTAATTTTTCGTATTTTAGTAGAGATGGAGTGTCACCATGGCCAGGATGGTCTTGATCTCTTGACCTCGTGATCCACCCGCCTAGGCCTCCTAAAGTGCTGGGATTACAGGCATGAGCCACTGCGCTCAGCTGTCATTTTGAAAGGAGACAGAACTCCCTTGGCTAGAACTGATATATACACATATTGCACTAATAACTGTGCATCCAGTTACTGTAGATGACCAGATAGTGGTAAAGTGAAAATCTGGTGCACTGAAGATTTGAGATTTGAGTGGAGCTGGTAAGCAGACCTTCCTTGCACCCTCTAGGAGTTGACTTGTCATCAAGAAAAGACTTGAGACCAGGCACGGTGGGTCACACCTGTAATCGTAGCACTTCAGGAGGCTGGTGGATCGCCGAGACCAGGAGTTCGAGACCAGCCTGGGTACCATAGGAAAACCCAGTCTCTACAAAAAATACAAAAATTAGCTAGATGCAGCGGTGGATGCCTGTGATCTCAGGCACTCTGGAGGCTGAGATGGTAGGATCACCCAAGCCTGGGAGGTTGAGGCCACAGTGAGCTGTAATCATGTTACTGCACTCTAGCCTGGATGACAGAGGAAGACTCGGTCTCAAAAAATAAATAAAATAAAAAAGAAAACACTCGAAGCTAAAGCTCAATGAGAGCTTAGAACTGGCAGGAGGTACAGAATTAAGAAAATAAAGGTTTTAAAGAACCAAGCCCATAGTGTTAAAACTTTTGTATTAAGAGGAAATCTGGACATATTTGATATTTTATGTATTTCTATGAGAAAATTTTGGCCTATTAGAGTGAGCATCTCGTAATTAATTTAAAATGTGTAACTTGGCTGGGCACAGTGGCTCACTCCTGTAATCCCAGCACTTTGGGAGGCTGAAATGGGTGGATCACGAGGTCAGGAGTTTGAGACCAGCCTAGTCAACATGGTGAAACCCCCGTCTCTACTAAAAATACAAAAATTAGCTGGGTGCAGTGGCAGGCACCTATAATCCCAGCTACTCTGGAGATTGAGGCAGAATTGCTTGAACCCAGGAGGTTGCAGTGAGCTGAGATAGTGCCACTGGACAGCAGCTTGGGTGACAGAGCAAGACTCCATCTCAAAAAAAAAAATGTGTAACTTGGCTAGGCATGGTGGCTCAGGCCTGTAATCCCAGCACTTTGGGTGGCCGAGGCGGGTGGATCACGAGGTCAAGAGATCGAGACCATCCTGGTCAATGAGGTGAAACCCCGTCTCTACTAAAAATACAAAAATTAGCTGGGCATGGTGGTGCGCGCCTGTAGTCCCAGCTACTTGGGAGGCTGAGGCAGGAGAATTGCTTAAACCCAGAAGGCGGAGGTTACAGTGAGCCGAGATCGTGCCATTGCACTCCAGTCTGGGTAACAACAGCGAAACTCCGTCTCAAAAAAAAAAATGTGTAACTTAAAAACTATAATTTTAAGTTGAAATATTGTTTATTTTTAGTATCAAAACATCTAATAAAGTATTAAACTCACTATACTTGTTAGTTTAATTTATTAGATTGATAATCCTTAATTTGTACTTAGGAAAGGTATTTAAAAGGGAAACAGAATCTTAAATGTAGTTGAAGATGTTGTAAAAATGCACCTTAGAAGCCAATGATAGAATTTGGTAGGCTTACAGCTTTTAATGGAACAATAAGGTCTACAGGGCAAACTAAAAAAGCGTAGAAAAGCATTCCCAGCCAGGCGCAGTGGCTCGTGCCTGTAATCCCAGCACTTTGGGGGGGCTGAGGTGGGTGGATCATCTGAGGTCAGGAGTTCGAGACCAGCCTGGCCAACATGGTGAAACCCTGTCTCTACTAAAAATACAAAAGTTAGCTGGATGTGGTGGCAGGCACCTATAATCGCAGCTACTTCGGAGGCTGAGGCAAGAGAATCGCAGTAACCCAGTAGGAGGAAGTTGCAGTGAGCCGAGATTGCGCCATTATACTCCAGCCTGGGTGACAAGAGTGAAACTTTGTCTCAAAAGAAACAAAAAAAATAAAGAAAAAGAAAAGCATTCCCAGGCCTTCCCCACCCTGTGGGATCCCCAGCAACTGAGAGTCATCGAGCCTCCACGAGCTGTGTGAAGACACAAGGCTTGTCATGCAAATCCCGAAGTCACCACCCACTGTGTAAGGACCCATCTTCCACATTTCTTATCTTTCAGCAATGAAAAAAATTTTAACTCCCAGTCAGGCACAGTAATAGCCCAATGAATGCATAGGTATACAGAAAGTGACCGTGTAATTTATTATCCAAATCAGGACATGTTTGACAGTGAGAGTGGACATTATTAATAATTATTCTGGGGCAATAGACTTAAACCAGAATTGCCTTGGGCAAACCAGGACATCTGGCCCCTCTAGGTCTAAATGTATCATTGTAAATCCACAAGGGAAAGTAAAAAACTGTCTCCATCATAAGAGAGTACCCAGCGTCAGCAAAATGCCAGATCCTTTACTATTCTACCGGGAGAGCACAAAGAGCCCTTTCATTAACTTCATACCCTAAGGTCTACTAGCCCCTGCATTTCATGAGGTTTCTTCTTCATACCTGGGTGTCATGAGTCCCTTTGTCCTCCACTGACTACAGAGCAATTCTTACAGAGACAGTCTGTGGCCCAGGCTGGAGTGCAGCGGTGTGATTTTGACTTATTGCAACTTCCGCCAGGTTCAAGTGATTCTCCTGCCTTAGCCTCCCAAGTAGCTGGAACTACAGGCACATGCCACCACGCCCAGCTAGTTTTTTGTATTTTAGTAGAGTCGGGGTTTCACCATGTTGCCCAGGCTAGTCTCAAACTCCTAAACTCAGGAAATCTGCCCGCCTCCACCTCCCAAAGTGCTAGGATTACAGGCATGAGCCACTGTGCCTGGCTGATTACAAAGCAATTCTTAGTGTTTAGTCTGTACCTGTGTACAAAGGTCAGTGTGTAATTCTGAGTTGTGAAACAAAGAGGCTGTTGGCTGCCTAGCTGCTGACTGGTGTGGTTTCTCCAAATCCAGATTCTCATAAATGATCAAGGCTTATTTTAAAGTCTGAGACTGTAGTCTTATTTTTCCACAACTACATACGTAAAAAGGCATCCTATGTCTTCCTGGATATCTTTTATTTTTTCCCTGTAGATTGCCTGATAGATACCATGGGCCAAATGTGTGGCCATGTTATTTGTTTTCATCCAAACCCAGTGGATTTTTGGCAGTTAGTCCAATTCTGTTATGCTCTCCTGTTGTGGGAAAACGGGGTAACAGACACTTGGGCCCAATACATTGCAGGAACTCAGCATCCATCTCAAGCTGGGGTGTTCACATCTGGCTTGGAAGCCCCAGCAGAGCTTGTACACAGTACACACAGCCCATCTCATGACAGCCAAGGGCCTGCCCCCACTGCAGCGCTCTGGGGTTTCAGTCGTGGCCTGTTCTATTTGTACAAGAGTGGCTTATTTGGTGAGAGTTGGGAAAGTTCCTCTGCCAACAGTAATTTTCCCCATACTACCTAACATTCCCTCTTTAGGGTTTTGAATTTTAAGGTTAAGAAATAAGTACAGTGACTCCACAGTACTAGAGGGCCACAATTTTACCCTTTAGTGTGAAAGAGTATAGTCAGATAATCCTCCCAACATCTGGCTGAGCTCTAGAGAGAAGATAGAGGGGGTCCCAACGCAGTAGATGGGGTTGGCAGTACAGAGGGCCAACCCCAAAGGTAAGGTTCTGGGCAGCCGGAGAGCAGCTGGAAGGCCCCTCAAAGGCACACTGGCCTTGGGACAGCTCTTTGCCTTATGACTTTTTATGAGGCCATTGTTGTATCAGCCAAGTGGAAAGGTGGCCATGAGCTTCCAAAATGAGAGCCAAGAGAAGAGACAACTACAGGTAGATGCAGTGAGTCTAGTTTTTTCCCTTTTGCATCTAATTCCTCCCAATTATTTCAGATAATTTGGCAACCTTGTCCCCTGAAATCTGGCACCACTGGGGCTCCTGCCTCTCAGCATTAAAATAAAAAATTCCAGTCTCTGCACAGGCCTCCCAGTGAGATGCCACTCAATAGGGGAGACAGATCAAAGCTGCATTTTCTTAGCAACCGAAGCCTTGCCCAGCCACCATGGAAGAGATCTCTGCCAAACTCCCTCCACTGTGAAGAAACACAACAGAGACCAAGTGAGAAGTAGCTACAGTTTAATACAAACCTGCACCAGAACACAACGTGTCGGGCTGTTTAGTTTTTGCCTCAAATGGTGGCCAAAGCACAGGACCATGTGTTGTCTTGGGGTTGACACAGTCTTAGCACCATGACATTTACGGGAGAGTGGGGAAGTCACCTGGGTGCTGGGGTGTTGGAGGCTCCATCCCGACCCCAGGCTGTGCCTGCGCCTCAGCAGCTGGAGGGGGTTTGGGTTTCCTTGTGGTTCTGTGGCTTCTGGGTCAGTATCAGTAAAGCCCTCATCACGACATTGGCTTGACAGAGACCTACTGTGGACTCCTAGCACTACACACACGCACGCACACTCACACACAGTAGCACAATTTTCTGGCAACTTAACCCCACAAACCTAGAGAGCAGCTAAGGCAAGAACAACAGTATTTATTCAGCAAGTACAAGACCAGTTTGAGAGCTGCATTCAGTGCAACCAGAGACCCTTTTCATTCCAACCAGGAGCCAGTGGGGCTGGTGACGAAGCTGGCTGGAGCTCTGCATGGGGCAAGGAGTGCATGGTGGGGGCTGATCGCTCATTTGGCTCCTTGAATCTCTTTCTGATTTCCATCTAGAAGCTCCCGGACAAGGGTGGGGTCTGTGTAACTACTGGGGGTGGATGAAGCGGATGGCCTACAGTGGGCCACTCCATGATGTGCTTCCCTGGCACCATGTGTCACACATCTCTTGGGCGGAGGCACTCAGAGAAGGTAAGCTTTCCTAGCCTAAGCAAGGATGCTCTGCCCAGCTGGCCACCACCACTGTTGCTGGGCTCTTTGGCATCTGCCCAAGGCCCATGACCCAGTAAGGGCTGAAAGGGATAGAGATGATGTGCACTGCACCAGGAGGCAGTGTCATGGTCCCCCTTCCCTGGTGGCTCTCCCAGGCCTGGGTCCTCACCCCTGTTCCTATGGCTACCACTTTCCATGAGCCCCTTTGCTACCTCTGCTCTCTGGCCGACCGCCTCTGTCCTCTCAGCCCCTGAGTGAGGAAAGGGGGAGGGAAGGGAGAAGTGAGGGTATGGACGCAGCTCACACTGCATGGTTAGCTCCCAACAGGTGACTAGTCCTGGCTCAAACACAGAATGTGCATGAGGTTGTTTATAAGAAAGATGAGAAAAAATATCTATCTGTGCAAAACAAAGCAGGCTGCCTACCAGGAAAGTAAGTCTTCTCGTTGGTTAAACTCTTAGGTGGGATCTACAATAGATTTCACCCTGGGCCTCCTCTCCACAGCAGGGATAGACAGCCAAGGTTGGGAGGGTGGTCTCAGACACTGCTGAGGTGAGAGGGCCTGAACTTTCTGGGCCAGAGTTTCCTCATCTGTAAAATGGGAAGAATGATAAGTGCTCCATTGTCATGAGGACCCAGTGAGAGGTCATATACAGAGGTGTTTTGAATACAGGAAAAGCACTACGGAGATGTGTAGGGGATGACCTTTTACTGAGGCTCTGGAAGCCTCATGCAAGCCTTGGGCTGAAACCACATGGGCAACATGAAGTCACCTCCCACGGGGCAGACAAGGCTTAACAAGGGCAGGTGGCTGGGTCACTTCCCAGATCACTGGAGGTGGAAGGAGACACCTGGCCTCTAGTGTTTCCATGGGAACCTCTGTGGGGTTTCAGAAGCAGGGAGGGACCACCTGGACGGGCAGAGGAGAAGATGAGGCCATGAGCCAGTGAGGGCCTGGTGCTGACCACAGGAGATCACAGCACCTGAGCAGCAATGCAGGTTCAACAACCAGGTCCTGTGGGCCTGGGGTCCCCTCCCCGGTGTCTGGCGAGCCCCTCTCCCACTCCTCCTCTCTCAGCAGGCATGCGGCCTCTTGCCAGTCACATAGGAGGAATGCTGAGCCTCTGTCCAGCAGGGAGAAGTTACAGGAAGCTCTGTGTATGTGTGTGTGTGTGGGGGGGGTGGGGGGGTGGGGAAGGGCAAGGGAGTGCTAGGAGTGACCAGGGGCAGAGAGGGGAAAGGAAACCTGCTTCCTGAAGGGCTGGCACCTCCGGGGCTAGCAACCCAGGCCTGCTCTCGGAATGGAGGACACTAGACTAAGAGGGGAGGGGAGGGGAAAGGTCCTGGGCCTCTGGCAGCCTGAGAGCCCAGCCCCTCTACTGCCCCTGCCCTGTGCTGTCTGGTTGGTGTCGAGTGCAGCGTCTCCTAAGGACCACATCTATTCCTCTGGCTATTCTATGCTAGTGACACAAGCACCGTTATTTTTCACAGGATGCACAAACAAGTCAAACCAAACTACTGCGCAAACCAAACGTGCAAAACAAAACCATTTACACGCGCCTGGCACCAGCCTTGAGCCCCGCCCAGCTACCCTTCTGGGCCTGTGACCCCCCCAAGGGTCTGGGCAGGGCACGGGAAAAGCTGGCAAGGGGCACTGGTGTCTCAGCCAACCCCATCCCTACCCCCACACAGGGCCAGAGGTGGGTTGGGGGAGATGGGATGTCCTGGGCATGGCTGGGAAGCTGACACCTGTCTGACTTGGGAAATGTCACCAAGGGGCTTAGGGGGTGGGGGAGGAGGCCTTTGCTTTGAAACCACATCTGCTAAAGTGCTCTGGACAACTGGCCAGTCAGCCAGGGGGCAGGGCACTAAAGTCTGGGCTTTCCCGAAGCCAGCAGAGGCAGGAGTGAGAGGAAGGGCTGGCCAGGGCTCTATGCATTGGGCTCTGTGCATAGTGTGGGCTTCCTGGGCCCCAGAAAAGCCCGCCGAGGCCGAGGCAGGAAAGGACTACAGCAGGAGGAACACATCTCAAAGTGCCTGTTAGTTGGCTCGAAGCACAGTGAATCACTTTGCAGACATAGGGACGGCCCCGTGGGTCCTGGGGCCCCCCTCGGGTGGTATGCTGCCCAGCCCAGCCTCTCCTGCCCCTGCAGCTGTGGCCGGAGAGTTTCGGGCTGGTGGTGGCGGTGCGTCCTCACTTGGGGGGCTGGGCAGTGCCTTTACCAAATGCCACTCGACCTGCCTCCAGGGGGAGCGAGGATCCGAGCCGAAGCTCGCTTTGGAACATGGTCATCGATCTGAGAGCCTGAAGGGAAGGAAACATAGTGGTGAGCTGGGCTCTCATGCCTGCTAACAAACCAGCCACCCTCTCCTGGAGGCCCACTGTGTGCAGGGCCTGAGTGAATCCTCTTGGCCGCTCCATCCCATTTCACAGACAAGGAGAACAAGTCTCAGGGAAGTTAAGTGACTTGCCCTGCATTGCACAGTGTGTAAGTGGCAGAGCCTGGACTTGGACCCAGGTTTTCTTAGTTCAGAACCAACATTATTAACTGTCCACTGTGCCAGCTTCACTGCCCCAAGCCTGGACACAGTCTCTCATGCTTGCAGGCTGTCGGCCAGCCTGTTGGCACTTGGGCCTTTGCACATATGCCTCAGTGAGTAAGCGATAGAGAAAAAGGAGGGTATGCCATTGTTTTGGAAAATGAAAGAACCATACCCCAAAGGCCCCGCATCTTGAAATCCCACGACTTAGTTACAAAGGGAGGGTCTATACAGAAGGAGCAGGATTGAACACACACACACACACACACACACACACACACACACACACACACGGGAGGATCTAGTGCCCCAGAGAGCACAGTGGGCCATTATTCAGCCTGTCCCACCTAGAACAGACAAGATTTGGGGTGGAGGTGAGGGGCAGGCTGCCTAATGTTTGCAGTCTGAGCGGGGATTCTGCCTAGTCTTCGCTCTTGGGTGGAAGGAGAGGAGGCCGATGGTCAGCAGGGGCCCCGCAGTTCTGGGGTCTGGCTTCCCTTTGTGGGTCTGGCTACAGCAGGAAGGACCTTGCCCTGGCAGTGATAGGAGTATCTACCCCTCTGGGACTGGCAAGACCTGAGGGCGCATAAGCAAGTCTTCCACGCCAGAGTCCCTTTCTGACACCATCACTGGTGGGAGTGGCAGTGACCCTCAGGGTAGTGGAGACGTCATATCAGCAATGAGACTGGTCCTGAGAGAGGACCCCTCCCCCTGGGCTACCAGCACCTCCAACAAGGACCTCATCTCTTCTGCCACATTGGCATCCCTCTGGTTTAGCCCTCTGCTCTCGCAGCAGGATGTTTTGTGTATGGGGCTTGTCTCCCGAGTAAACTCCAGGCTCTGGTGGAAGGACTTGGGTCTTGCACCTCTTGTTGTGCCCACCCCAGCACAGCCCTTACAGAGTGGATGCTTGGTCTCTCTCTGGCCTTGTCCTGAAGGCAGCTCAGCTGTGCTCAGGGAGACTCAGGGTCCTGGCCCCTTGCATCTTATAGACTGCTTGTTCTCCACTGGCGGTCATCATTTATGAGCCCGTGGCTTGCATGGCGGTGGGAGGGGTGGGAACTGCCGTGCTTTTAAGAACTGGGATTGGACCCCCAAAGGAACCCAGAGATTCCACAGGACTGGGGCCAGGACCCAGGGGATAGAGAGATAAGAGAAAAAATTGGGTATCAGAAGTCAAGAGATAAAATACATTACTTAATAAAATATATACAATACAATTCTTGGTTAAAAAAAAAAGGTGGGGCCGGGCGCGGTGGCTCAAGCCTGTAATCCCAGCACTTTGGGAGGCCGAGGCAGGTGGATCACAAGGTCAAGAGATCGAGACCATCCTGGTCAACATGGTGAAACCCCGTCTCTACTAAAAATACAAAAATTAGCTGGGCATGGTGGCGTATACCTGTAATCCCAGCTACTCAGGAGGCTGAGGCGGGAGAATTGCCTGAACCCAGGAGGTGGAGGTTGCAGTGAGCCCAGATCGTGCCATTGCACTCCAGCCTGGGTAACAAGAGCAAAACCCCGTCTCAAAAAAAAAAAAAAAAAAAGGTGAAGGTGGGGTGAATGAAGGCAGGGACAGGTGAGGGTAGGTCACAGGAGGAAAGGAGGTAGCAGAAGGAGCAGAGAGGCTGCTGAGGAGTGGGCTGGGGTGGGTGAGGGGACAGTGGGTGCAGTACCATGAACCACAGACAGGGCCGACTCTGCTGAGCTCTGGGCAACTCTGGAGCACCCACTGTGTGCACAGCCCTCAAGATGTTTCAAGGGACAAAAATATCTTAAGAACCCCCAGGAGAGTCCCAGGTTAGAGCAGCTGTGCCCAGGGACCAGGACAGCACTCCTATCTCCATTAACATCTGTGTGAGTCTAATATCCAACCAGCACATCCCTGGAAACAGGTGATGGGAGGGAGAAGAGGACACAAAAGAAAAGCAGGTGTAAGTCCCACTGCCTGGGTGGGCTCCTCCCGGCCCCCTGACTCTTACCAGAGAGGCTGAAGCTGGATTCATGGAGGTCCCGCATGCCCCCATGCCGGGTGACGGGCCGGGTAGGAGTGTCTGCGAGTGGGGTTCCCATCTCTTTCTTCCCAGGGTGCACAACAACAGCAACATCCCCCAGGTAGGGAGTACGGTCCACTCCTCTAACCTTTAAAGTCTGGGAAGGATGGAAGAAGAGCAAAAGGAACAGGACACCACCATCAGAGCTGAGTGATACAACCATGGCCTTCCTTGGGGCCCGCGGGACATTAGACACTGCCATTCTGCCCAAGACCCAAATCACTGCAAGTGACCAAGGCTCCTTACACCTTGAGTCCAGGGGCTGGGGAATTCTTTTCCTGTTCCTCCTAAAGAACACATGCATATGTGTACATGTGGGCATGTATGTGAGTGCACATGTGTGTGTGTGCATGCATGTGTACAGGAGAGATATTGGCTCCCCCAACACTGGTGGAAGCCTTAACAAGGTAGCAGGTAGACGTCTGAGGAAGTCAACTTTGGAGAGCGCCCTCTTACACAGCACAACTCTTTCCCCACCTGAGGCTCTCATGAAGCCACACCCTTTATGGCTCTGACAACTCTGAGGGAACAGAGGCTAAACAGAGCCCATCTGGAGATGAGAGGCCCCCAGCAGCAATACTAGCTCATTCCACACGCACAAAGGCAGTAGAGTTAGGAGCTGACGTTCTACGACCAGACTGTCTAGGTTCCAATCCCAACTTCGTCACTTGTAAACTGTGTGGCAGTGTGCAAGTTACTTAACTTTTCTGTGCCCACAATACTGGCACCTACATCAGAGAGTTGCAGGAGAGCAGAGGAATTCATATGTGTAAAGCTGTTCGAACTGTGCTGGCACACAAGAGGCAACACAGAAGTCAGAGCAGTTATTACTGCAGAGGTCATTTATGGTCCTACATCGTGTTAAAAAGTGCTATTGGGCCAGGCGCAGTGGCTCACACCTGCAATCCCAGCACTTTAGGAGGCCAAGGCAGGTGGATCCCTTGAGCCCAGGAATTTGAGAGCAACCTGGACAGCACAGTTAAACCCCAACCGTCTCTACAAAACAATAAACATTAGCTGCCTGTGATGAGTAAGAGACCCTGAGTTCGCGTTTAGATTTAGCCCTGTGATCACGGAAGTCATGCTTTCTTCATTCAGGCAGACTATGCCTGTGCCCCATGGCAGACCTGGGAGGGGATTTCTTCACTTGTCGGCCTCTGGGAGCGAAGGATTCTTGGTTTCTCTGAAAGCTCTGAGCCCTCTTGTGCGGCCCGTGTGCCAGCAGTGTGGGGATCCTGTGTTCAGGTACTTGCTCCTCCTTTGCCTCAGACAATGCTTTGCAAATATGCCAGCTCCATTCCCCCTTGCTTCATCAAGACTGGGAGGGAGCCAGGCCAAAGCAGTATCTCTAGCCCCCAGCACCCCCAACTCCAAGCCTGCGTATCCGGAGGAGCTCTGTGGTCGAACACGCTCACATTTCGTGCTTGTGTCCTCTGCAACTCAGGACCCCTGCTGCCTGACCACTTAAAATGCCACCTGGTAATCAAAGACGGGGACTAGAAACCAGTATTTTCTGTCTCTAGCGTTCCCCTAGCACTACCACACACTCCCCTCTCAACGCTAGAGAGAGGGCAACAGAATTGAGTAGAGAACTGGAGAAAATCTCTTTGAGATTTAAAACAGTCATGGAGGATGTTCCCCGGTAGGGGGCGCCAACCCCCCTCCCCACCTCCGCATCGTCCCCGTCCCGCCTCACCTTCTCTCTCTGGACCAGTTTCTTGTAGACAGTGTCTGGGAAGGACCTCAGGGGACAGAACTTGCCGGTGCCCTCGGCGCACATGAAGACGCCGTTCTCGTACACGACACGCCCCCGGCTGATAGTGACCAGCGGCACGCCATGGCAGCGCATGTTCTCGTACAGGTTGAAGTCTCCTCCCTGGACCTGCGTGCTGGCTGAGATGGTCCTGGTGGGGAGGCAATGGCAGGAGAGAGAGCGCTGAGGACAGGTCAAAATGTCACGGCTCCCTGGGAGGGGTGAGCCCCAAAGGCTGATTGGCTGAGCTGAATTGGCTCCCTTCAAAATTCTTCTGCCGAAGTCCTTACCCCCAGAACTTCAGAACATGACCCAATTTAGGGTCTTTAATGTGATCTTAATGATAAAGTGAGGTCATATAGGTGGGCCCCAATCCAACCTCACCGGTGTCCTTATAAGAAGAGGAGACAGGCCGGGCGCAGTGGCTCATGCCTGTAAGCACTTTGGGAGGCCAAGGCGGGGGTGGGGGGGGATTATCTGAGGTCAGGAGTTCAAGACCAGCCTGGCCAACATGGTGAAACCCCATCTCTACAAAAATTACAAAATACAAAAATTAGCTGGGCATGATGGTGGCTGCTTGTAATCCCAGCTACTTGGGAGGCTGGGGTGGAAGAACTGCTTGAACCCGGGAGGCAGAGGCTACAGTAAGCTGAGGTCATGCCATTGCACTCCTGCCTAGGCAACAGAAAGACTCTATCTCAGAAAAAAAGAAAAAAAAAAGAGGAGACAGACACACCAGACATGTGGGAGACAGACACACCAGACATGTGTGACACAGAAGAAAGACCGTGTGAAGATGGAGGGAGAAGATGGCCAACTGTAAGCCAGGGCCATATTTTGTTCTAGAAATAGTGCAAAATTATATGCTTTTGGAGATCTGAAGTTCTCTTCAAAATCCCGAGTCCCTCTAGCCCTGGAGATGAGTAACAAACTTTACTTTGTGGCTTCTGGGTCCCACACCACCACGTCGGCATCGGCTCCAGGGATGATGCGGCCCTTGCGGGGATATAGGTTCAGAAGCTTAGCTGCGTTGGAGCTGGTAACAGCCACAAAACGGTTCTCGTCCATCTTTCCTCCAACCTGAAATGTTGCAGAAAGTGTCAAGTCAACCAGGCTCTGGGGCTGGGCCTCAAACCCTTGGTCACCTTTGATGCTGGCCTGTGGACTTTGGGATTAGGTGGTCAGGATAATGGTCATAAGGGGACAAGGCCATGAGTGCCATCTTAGATGAGCCAGTCTGTGTGGCTGGGGTCCAGGTGCTCACTTATTCCTTTCTCCTTTCATCCAGCAACTTTGGTGAGTGGCCCTGGTTCCATCCAGGCTGCCTGCCTGGGGCAAATCTACCTCCTGTTTGTAAAACTAGCTCTGCTCATGTGCCCACACAGAGGAGTCAGGAGCCTCCCTTCATCTACTAAGGGTTATATTTTCAAAGGGTTATACATGCTCTAGAAAAACATCTTATTGCCCCACCCATGAGAGTACTATGGACTCTCTTCAGGGGGATTTCCTGAGCCATCTTCCTGGCCTTCCATGAGCTTAGTCTTGAGGACTTCAAATCTCTTTGGGGCTCATACTATTTTGAATCTAATCTGAGATAGATCAAGACCAAAAATACTTATTCTTCACGTGCAGAACAGGTGGTATTCAAATGAAATCCCAGTTCTTATCCTTTTTGAAAGCAATTAGACAAAATATATCAAATCAAGAGCCTTAAAAATGTTCATATCCTTTGGCCTAAAAATCCACTTCTAGGAAGGTGTCTTAAGAAAATAATCAGAGGCCGGGCGCGGTGGCTCAAGCCTGTAATCCCAGCACTTTGGGAGGCTGAGGTGGGTGGATCATGAGGTCAAGAGATCGAGACCATCCTGGTCAACATGGTGAGACCCCGTCTCTACTAAAAATACAAAAAATTAGCTGGGCGTGGTGGCGCGTGCCTGTAATCCCAGCTACTCGGGAGGCTGAGGCAGGAGAATTGCCTGAACCCAGGAGGCAGAGGTTGCGGTGAGCCGAGATTGCGCCATTGCACTCCAGCCTGGGTCACAAGAGCAAAACTCCATCTCAAAAAAAAAAAAAAAAAAAAAGAATCAGAAATGCTGACATACGCTTATGAACAAAGAGGTTCTCCACAGCATTATTTGTAAGTGCAAAGATTAGAAACAGTCGAAAGCCCCAAACATTAGGGAAAGATTAATGTATGGTACATATGGTACTTTCATTGGAGAAAATATTATTCAACCAAGAAAAAAGATGTTTTTAAAGAATTTTTACTGATATAGAGAGATACTCAGGGTATACTGTTATATGAAGAAAAAAAAATTCTGGTTAGTATAGTCATTGGTGAAAGAAAAAAATATGAAGCCAGTTATTAAAATAATGTGTATCTGGGTGTGGTGGCTCACACCTATAATTGAAACACTTCTGGAGGCAGAGGTGGAAAGATAGCTTGAGCCCAGGAGTTCAAGACCTGCCTGAGCAACAGAGCAAAAAAGGAAATAAAATAATGTATAGTACATGCACAGAACTAGAAATACACTAAAATGTTAACAGTAGTTTAATTTCTAGGCCTGGAATTAAGGGGGTTTTTTCCCTTATACTTTTCTGTATTTTCGAAATTTCCATAATAGGTCTTATTACCTTTCTAATTGGGAGAAAGACCTTTTGTGTTTTGTTTTTGAGTGAAACATACACCTGGGATTGAACTAGCCCTTCTAAGAACATTCTTTGACAGGATCTGAGGAGCGAAAACTCTTATTAGGATTAGAGTGGGGATGAAGCGGAGATTAGAGCGGGGATCAGGGCAGGGCGGGGCTCTAGGAAACATACCACTCCTCTCTCCCAGATGACACTCATGCGGTCCTGCACACCACTCACTCCATGTGGGATCTTGGTGAAGTCTTCCTTGCCCATAGCTTTCTGCTTTGTGGTGAAAGGCCGGTGATCTGATGCCACAATGTTCAGAGTGTCACTGGGTAGAGAAAAGGAGGTGACCAGTAAGGGGAGGGGAGGTGAAGACCCTAGAGGGTGGGGATAGATACAGGGAAAATCCTCAGCATGGGAACCAGGCAAAGCTGACTCCAATTTCAGCTCTGCTGCTCAGGCCACGTCACCTCTCATCAATTACTTCATCTATGTGAACCTCAGTTGACTCATCTACAGGATGAGTGTGGCACAGCCTGTCTGTGTCACAGGAGACTTCAGTGAGAACCTTGGGATGGCAAGGTTTAAGAGCTAAGATAGTGAGCAGAGAAAAGCTGAACTCAGAGTTTAGCTGAAGTGAGATGCTAGAGGTGGTTTTACTATCATGGAATTGTATGCCAGTTCCCCCTCGTCAGCTCTCCAACCCCCACCTGCTGGCAACAAGCATTCAAAAGTTCAATGTTAAGCTTTGCTGAAAAACTTGGACTCACAGTCTTCCTTGGATGTGGGGATTCTAATGGCACAGAAGGGAAGGAGGGATGAGGTAGAAGTCTGACTTAATAG
The DNA here is from genome assembly GCF_049354715.1 of Callithrix jacchus. Classification (NCBI taxonomy): domain Eukaryota; kingdom Metazoa; phylum Chordata; class Mammalia; order Primates; family Cebidae; genus Callithrix; species Callithrix jacchus. Next base: position 88,082,494 of record NC_133515.1, read on the forward strand.
ACTGAGAGTGCAATGCAAGTCAACCAGCTCTTCCCCAGTGCCGTTCAAGACTACAGCAGAAACATATTAAGGCGGTCCTCAGGCCAGGTGCTCACCCCTATAATCCCAGCACTTTGGGAGGCTGAGGCGGGTGGATCATGGGAGGCCAGGAGTTCGAGACCAGCCTGGGTAACATGGTGAAACCCCGTCTCACCTTAGCCTCTGGAGTAGCTGGGATTACAGGCACCTGCCATACGCCTGGCCAAATACAAAGAAATTACAGGCAGGTGCCTGTAATCCCAGCTACTCCAGAGGCTAAGGTGAGAAAATCACTTGAAGGGGAGGTGGAGGCTGCAGTGAGCCAAGACTGCACCACTGTACTCCAGCCTAGGCAACAGAGGGAGACTCTGAAAAGAAGAAAAAAAGCATCTTCCATTCAAGGCTGTGGGCAGCTCAGGCACAGGCAGGCTCTCGAGGGGCTCCCGGGCCAGAGAAGACTCAGGGAAGAACAGGGAGAGGGCTCATGGCAGTAGATCCTCTGCCTGATAAGCAAGGCAGGCAGCCGGCTCCAATTCAGAGAGCTCTGCAGGCCAAGGACTCAGAGGCAGTGAGGGGCAGAAGACAGAGAATGCCCACCCAAGCCAGGCCAGGCCAATCTCAGGAGGAAATGCCCTTGTGGGGCAGGGAAGGCCTGCTGGGAATGGGGGTCAGGAGGGAAAGGGGGATGACTGCTGGGATCACACTGCGGGGGCCCTGAAGGTCAGAAGCAAGGGTCCCATTGTTTTCTGTAGGAGGCCCCAGAGCCTGGTAAGTGCCCATGCACCATCTAAGAAGACTCTGGGGGCAGAACGAGTTGTCTGACTTGGTGAGGAAGCATATTCTTTTTTCTTTTTTTTTGAGACAGAGTCTTGTTCTGTTGCTCAGGCTGGAGTGGAGTGGCATGATCTCAACTCACTGCAACCTCCGCCTCCCGGGTTCAAGTGATTCTCCTGCCTCAGCCTCCTGAGTAGCTGGGATTATAGGTGTGCACCACCACACCTGGATAATTTTTGTATTTTTAGTAAAGACGGAGTTTCACCATATTGGCCAGGCTGGTATTGAGCTCCTGACCTTGTGATCTACCTGCCTTAGTCTCCCAAAGTGCTAGGATTACAGGTGTGAGCCACCACGCCTGGCCAGGAAGCATATTCTTAAGGCTCTCAGACGATGGCCAGTCAGCTGCATAGGGCTGTTACCACAGGGGACCTGGCAGGGCTCATCAGTCTCAGCTCCTGCCAAATGACTAATGTGTTTGACCAAACTCGAGGTGAAGATGCCTTGGCTCTTTCTGTGCTGTGCAGTCAGCTGGGCCTTCCTTGGGCCAAGGAGGCTGCTCTGGCCCTTGCAGAGACTCTTTGCAAGAGACTCTCCTGCAGAACCCTGAGGCTTCCCACACTCTCTGGCCCTGCAGAAACCCCCACAGTTAAATGGAATCTTTAGGGTTTCCTTTCTCCTGAGAGGCCCTCTGGATACCTGAGCAGGGCTCAGGGAAGAAGATGCACGTTGCAGTCATGGAGGGCAGGTCAGGGACCCTGAGAGCAACAGGCTCATCAACTCCTACTCTTCAACCAGCTCAAGTCTTCCTGAGCACCCAGCTTTCTGAAAAGGTGCCTACACAAAGGTGCCCACTAAGCAGCTGTGAATGGTGGTAGTGACATTCTAGGAGGCCCTCTGAGCTCTCTCAGCACTGCCCTGAATCTGAGAGATAGGAAGCCCCGATTCAAACCATTTACAGTTTAAAACATGACTGGCTTTGCAAGTACTTTAAAATTTTATATGATCAAATGAAAAAATTTCTGGTCCCTTTAAGAAGCCAGAATTTAGGCCAGGAGCAGTGGCTCATGCCTGTAATTCCAGAACTTTGGGAGGCCGAGGTGGGTAGATCAGTTGAGGTCAGGAGTTTAACCTGGGCAACATGATGAAAAAAATACAAAAAATACAAAAATTAGGCTGGGTGCAGTGTGGCTCATGTCTGTAATCTCAGCACTTTGGGATGCTGTACTCCAGCCTGGGGGACAGAGTGAGACCCTGTCTCAAAGAATAAACAAACAAAACACTAGCCGGGCATGGTGATGCACACCTGTAGTCCCAGCTACTCAGGAGGCTGAGGTGGGAGATTGTACCACTGCATTCTAGCCTGGGTGACAGAGCCAGAGCCTGTCTGGAAAAAAAAAAAAAAAAAAAAAAAAAAGCAGCCTGGTTTTAAATAAAGAATAAGTCATTCCATCTATAGATTGGACTTTTTATTCCCATATAGCCTGACAAATCACAAATCACATCCTAAATAAATAATTATGAAGCAGCTCATATTTTCTTATGGGAATGCTAATTGGTATCTGGGTTTTCTATCAAGTATTTTGCATCATATAAGTTATAACCAATGATGTGTTACAAAAGTGAAATTATAGTCATCATAAATTTCTATCAATAATTAAAATATTAAAATTGTGCCCCAAATCCTATAAAGCAAAACTCATTTACAATATGCACTGATTAAAAAGGGATTCAGACTATTCTCACAACATATAAAACAACATTTCTACTTAAATAAATAGAATTAATTTAAATAATTAAAATACATTTGACAAAGTAGGCTAGATATAAAAACTTAAATTATTCAATGATACTTACTCCCCCAGTCTGTTTGAATTTGTATGGGTTTGGGTGCTGCAATTTGGGTGAGTTGAGGCACTTATTATCGTTTTTGTTCTTTCAGTAAATTTGCTTGTAGCAAGCAGGGGTGTTTTAAAAGACTCTTGACCTTGGAGCCAAGCCGATATTATTATAGTGGATTCTTGGTAATTGTTTTATTGTATTGCAGATGATGAAAAGGAGGCTGATTCTTCTCAAAACAAGCATTTCTTTTTTGTGCTTTTGTTGTACATGCTGTAATACAGTGGCATGATCTCAGCTCACTACAGCCTCCGCTCCCCGGTTCAAGCGATTCTCCTGCTTCAGCCTCCTGAGTAACTGGGATTACAGACTTGAGCCACCCCGCTACACCCAGCTAATTTTTCTAGTTTTAGTAGAGACGGGGTTTCTCCATGTTGGCCAGGCTGGTCTTGAGCTCCTGACCTCAGGTAATATACCCGCCTCAGCCTCCCAAAGTGCTGGGATTTTAGGTGTGAGCCACCACGCCCAACAGCATTTTTTAAGAGTAAGCTGATCTAGCATTTCTCTCTTCATCTTTACCCTCCAAACTGATTTACATCTGTAAGAGCTGCTGTGCCTGGCACCCACCAAAGCTATGGGACAAAATATAATGACCGTCCCCATGCCGTGGTGCATACTGCCCTCTGCAGAGGCCACCTTCGCCTATGCCCTATTGATGGCACTCCACTCACATTGGCAAAGCCCTGCACCCCCCACCTCTCTTTAGGTTGTGAACATAACGGGATGGGAGTTTTCCAGTGGTTGGCAACCAGGACTGAAAGCTAAGGACATGGATGAGACAAGCACCTTATTATCTAAGAGAGCCACTTTCAGTGGGGCCAGTCGCTACCCTCCACTGTCCCTGCACCGCCCTAGAAGAGGCGTATCCCCACCCTCAAGGTCTAGAAAGTGGCTCGGAGGGAGACTGAGAGGCTGGCAGGATGCAGAGTCATGGCTTTCCCTCCTCTCCTCCTGCCTGGGTTGAGTGGGGCTTCCATACCCTCTCTCCATCAGTCCACCCCAAAGACAAGGAGGGCATATTTCAAGAGGTTCATTTGTGGAGAGCAGAGCTGAGAACAGTGGGTACCTGCTTGGGCTGTGAGCTGTGGACCCGCCTCTAAGCCTCTGGGTTGGGGACAGCCTGCCCTTCCACCATAGGGAGCAAAAAGGCCGTGTGGGCTTCCTCTGGGCCCCAGACACTGTAGAAAGTGGCCAGGCTTAAGTTGACTTGTGGGGGTCCTCATTCACAGAGGCACTGCTAGTGCTGCAAGCTGGGAGAGATGTATGCTTGGGCATAGAGAAGAATCCCATCACCTTCTGTCCTAATCCTCTTACCCCAACCGAAGCTGAACTGGGGATCTGGAGGGGAGGAGATGAGTCTTAAACTGGATGGAACTTTAATATCCAAAAGTGAAGAGGAAGCAACATCTTCTCCCCAATTTTTTTTTTTTTTGAGATGGAGTCTTGGACAGGCTGGAATGCAGTAGCAAGATCTCGGCTCACTACAACCTCCACCTCCTGCGTTCAAGAGATTCTCCTGCCTCAGCCTCCCAAGTAGATGATGGAATTACAGGTGCACATTACCACACCCGGCAAATTTTTTGTATTTTTAGTAGAGACGAGGTTTCACCACGTTGGCCAGGCTGGTCTTGAACTCCTGACCTCAAGTGATCCATCCACCTCGGCCTTCCACCTCGGCCTTCAAGTGCTGGGATTACCGGCATGAACCACTGCACCCAGCCCCCAAAATATTAATAGGAGAGAGACAGAAGCTGCAAGCAGTTATTGGGATAAAACAAAACCCTTTCATGATTGAGTCCTACTGAATTCAGACTGTTCATCAAACCATTTCCTTTAGATTGGGATTGAATGGGAAAAAGCAGTGTCAGAAAGAGAAGAGCTGGAAAAAGGAGACTGGAGGGAGGGTGTTGGTGGCGGGGGGAAGGGGGAGAAAGTGCAGAAGAAAAAGGGAAAGGGGAAGAAAGGAGGGAGAAACCCACAGAAGGAGGGATGTACAGACAAGGAGCACACGGGAGCCAATGAGAAGAGGGAGAGGTGAAGAAAAGAGACAGAAAGAATTCCTACATTCTAGGGTAAGTCACAGGCTACATTCTGCAGCTCCCCACTGGGATTTAGAGTAGAGATCAATGTCCTTTGAGATTCGGAATAACCACTGTTCACAGTTCTATATGTGCTCTTCACTCTTACACTTCAGAAGCTCTCACTCCACATCAAGCAGTCATAAAATCCCAATAGGATGGCAATTATCTGACGGGCTTGGAGAAGGTAAGAAAAGCACAATCATCCTATGGGCACGGTGAAATCAAACCTAGTTCAGATTTGTTTCCTGGAGCCTCTATGATGTCTCCCTAAAGATGTACACATCCTGCAATGTGCTGCTGAAATGCCTTACTTGGCCAGCAGGCTCATGAGGTAGGTGGAGGTGTTGGTGTCCAGTCTCAGGGGAGGCACCGTGACGTAGGCGGCCGCGTGGGACCAGTCCTGGTGGTAGTAGTGTAAGCCTGTCAGCGTGGCATGTGCGGTGGTGGTCTCTGCCAGCACAACCTTCCCTGGAAGAAGAAAGGTCAGAACCATCACCAGGAAGCCACTGAACCCAAGCAACCGCTGGGTGCGCCTCTCATTTTACAGGTGAAGGAGCTGAGGTCAAAGACAGGAACAGACCTACCCAAGCTCAAAGGGCTTTTGAGAGCAGAGCTGGGTGAAAGCCCAGAGAGCTTCCCTATTCTCCTGCTGACCTAGGCAAGGAAGACAGAGGGACATGGGCACTGAGGCCTGGCAGCACCAAATGGCATGTTGAGGAGTCCGGTTTGCCGAGAGCACCACTGTGTGCAGGATGCTGTTGGCAGATGGAGCTTGACATGGGTGAACAGTCATGCAGGGCTGCAAAGGCCATGCTAAGGAGCAGTCTAGACTATTTTCTGGACAGGTGGGGTGCTGTGAGCAGCTTCAAGAGAATGATTTGGGGTAGGCTCCATAGTAGGGCTGGAGGACAGGGAGACAGGAGGTGGGAGTACAGTCACCAGGCTAGGACGACCATCTAGGTGAGACCCTGCAAGGAGCTTCAGATGAGGGGAGAGGCAGGCGGTGGGATCTAGAGCATGAATCAGTCGAAGGCTGGGATGCCCTTGCTTCTAATCTAAATCCCCAGGTCTGTGACTGTGACTTAGTTTCTCCTGCTGCCAGGCCCTCACTAACACCTGCTGCTGCCAGGCCCTCACTAGCACCAAACATCTGCAAGCCTTTAGGTACTGTCAGGCAATCCGCAACAGAAGCCATACAAATGCCCCTTGAGGCTCATACACAGGGTTCCGGGAGGCTAGAAAGGGAAGCTGGGCCCACACACTGTTCTTTCTTTAGGGACTTCCCAAACACCTCCTGAAATGCCTCTGAAACTGGTCCAGGATTTTGTTAGTTGCCAAGGCAACGGCTAGTAAAATCTATGAGGCCAAAAAGACACTAATTAATGAGTGGGTTTAAAACTTGGAAAATTTTACCAGACCCAGGAGAAGTGACAGACACTTCCGCAAAGCTGTTATGCATACAAATTTGCACAAGAAAAAGCTCACGTTCTAGTGGACTAAAGCCAGGCTAGTGCAGGGCAGCTCTGAGGAAGCCAGTGGCAGATGAAAGCGAAAGGCTGGCTCAGGTCCTGGTCTCAGGAGCCAGGGCCAGGAGTGCACATGGCTGATGGGCCCTGTCCGTCTCCAGTCCCTCCACATGACTTGCTCCACCCAGCCAAGCCTACGGACTCACCTTGCATCTTAGCAGCTGCGATAACATCACCAGCCGAGATGCTGGACACGTTGACCAGGTAGATCGGACAGTGAGTCTAAACACAAGAAACAGTGGGAAGTAGGGAGGGAGGGTTGACCCATAAATTTTACAAGCATCAGAATAACCCCGGCAAAGTCAGTCCTGGCACAAGCACCTCCCCCTGCGTCACTAAGCCCACCCTCAAGGTGACAGTCCCTAAGTGGGGAATGCAGGGCACAGCTGCAGGAACTGCATGATGGTGGTGAGGAGGGGGCAGAGAACAGCCTCCAGCACCAGAGCCCACCAGGAAGCCCAGCCTGTGAAGTTCAAGACCATCAAGTCTGAACCTCACATTTTCTCCCATCTGACAACCATGACTGCAATTTAAGAGCGGGGCTCTTTTTCATATTTTAATTTCCTGTTCATAAACGTGATGATCTAGAGTTAGTTGTGTACTCTATCTAAAATTATGATGCCTTCTGACTGAAGGCTGCTTATCAGTAGACAGAATGCACCGTGGAGATGAAGAAAATACAGGAGGGTGAGGGTTGAGAGTCTGGGCAAGAGAAGGCTGATCTCGCGAACAGACACCTGGACTGTAATACTGGTTAGCTTTTTCTCTACTAAGCTGTACAACCACAGTCCACAGCTTAACTTCTCTGAGTGCATGCTTGAGCTAAAAGGCAAGAAACTGCCTTGTTGTTGTTCAGGTCTTTCCTTATTCAGCGGTGAGTTCCATCAGGAAGTAATTGATAAAATAACTACTGTTATGACAATAAAACAATGTCCTTGTCCTGCTGCAAGAGCTCTAAAGTGCAATTGGGAAATTCTGTTTCCCCAGATGTTATTCTGATTCTCTTTGCTTATCACATTAGGAGGATGTAGAGTTTAGGAGCTGGCCTGAGTTTACATGTAAGCAATGAGCTGAGTGTCAGCAGGCTTGGTGGGGTGGAATGGAAAGCTGGTGGTGAGAAGGGTGAATGCAAGGATGGTAGGAATGACAGTGCTCAGTCAGCAAACAGTTCTGGGGTCCTGTGGGCCAGACATGGCGCTGGCTCCCAGAGCAGAATGGGGCTGCTCTGTAGACGTTGGTTTCTAATTCCAGAGTAGAAACTGGGCAACTTACCCTGTTTGCAATGGTGATAACACGATGAGTGGCTTCAGCTTCCAGCTGTTAGAAACAAAGGATGGGAGGAAACCACACTTCACCATCTCCTCCAAGCATACCCACACCACACCCCCCGCCCTTGTGGAGCAACTGCATCCACAGGGGCTGGCTCGGGGCAAAGCCCAGGCAGAGGCACCAAACTTCAACCACCTTGGCTCACAGTGAGGGAGAATCCTAGGTCTTAAAATACCAGGCCTGTCCTTGCTGGATGCTACTTGGGGCTTAATTAAAAGGTAAGGAAACAAAATTAAATAAACAAAAACCCAAGGTCACATCTCTTCCTGTTTTCTGGTGTATTATCTCCATAGCCACCTCACAACTGCAGCAAATAGTGGCTGATTTGACTCAGGAAATTAGTCTAGATCAGGGTTTCTGCACATGGTACCATTGGCATTTGAGTTGTATAATTCATAATTTTTTTTTTTTTGAGATAAGGTCTCACTCTGTCTCCCAGGCTGGAGTGCAGTCACATGATCACCGCCCACTGCAGCCTCCACCTCTAGGGCTCAAGCAATCCTCCCACCTCAGTCTCCCGAGTAGCTGGGACTACAGGCATCCACTACCATGTTTGGCTAATTGTAAAAATTTTTTGTAGAGATGGGGGGGGATCTTTCTTTATTGCCCAGGCTGGTCACAAACTCCCGGGCTCAAACAATCCTCCTGCCATATCCCCCCAGTGCTAGGATTACAGTTGTGAGCCACTGCACCCAGCCATGTTGCGTAATTTTTTATGGTCGGGGTGTCTGTGCATTGCAGAATGTTTAGCAGCATCCCTGGGCTCTACTAGATGCCAGTAGCCTTCCCCCTGGACCCCCAGGTTGGGACAAGCAAAAATATCTCTAGACATTGCCAAATGTCACCTGGGGAGCAACATCTTCCCTGGCGTAGGGACCCCCACAACCACCTTTAAGCAATAGATAATGGTAGTGATAATTATTGCTATTACGACCCCTACAGCCAAAGTCTTGCTCTTTCCCTTGAATTAAGTATCAAAGAAAGTCTAATGTGTGTGTGTCCACCCCCTACTCACTCCTATTCTCACAGGCACACCCTCCGTGTTTCCATCAAATCTGGTATGTGTTTCTCTACCAGTTCAGAAGTGACAAACAGGACCTATATTGAAGGGGTCTGAGAGACAGGCACAGATCAGGGCAGTGAGGGGGGACTCCTCAGGGGACACACTGTGGACCATCTTGGTTTCTGGGTAATGGTAGTACCACCATATCCTGTGTCCTGCTCCTTGTCCCTCAAGGCCCCCCCATCCAATCCCTCATGGATATCCAACCACCCACATGCATTGTAGGCTTTGAAGAAATAAGAAGTTTTTCCCCCTCCCCCAAAATAGTAGAGAATGTGTGAACAGGGTAATAGGGCAGGAAAGCGTTATTTATCGAATGTGGTCCCTCCAGAGCAGAATTCTTCAGCAGGGGGACTGTAGGGGATTTGTGTCAATACCATATAAAACTGAGTGCAGTTTTGCCAGAGGGCAGGAGGAAAACAGCTGTGAATGACCATCTCAGCAGGTAATTAGGGGCAGGAGCATGGACTTGTATGTTTCCGGTGGAAAGGGTCCAAAGTGGCAGTCCCCAACCTTTTTCGCACCAGGGACCGGTTTCATGGAAGACAATTTTTCCATGGACCAGGGTGGGGCAGGGGTGGCAAGGAGTAGGGAGGGATGGTTTCAGGATGAAACTGTTCCACCTCAGGGCCAGCGTGGTGGCTCATGTCTGTAATCCCAGCACTTCGGGAGGCCGAGGTGGGTGGATCACTTGAGGTCAGGAGTTCAAAACTAGCCTTACCAACATGGTGAAACCCCATCTCTATTAAAAAAACAAAATTAGCCAGTCGTGATGGTACATGCCTGTATAATTCCAGCTACTTGGGAGGCGGAGGCAGGAAAATCTCTTGAACCTGAGAGGTGGAGGTTGCAGTGAGTCGAGATCGTGACACTGCACTCCAGCCTGGGCAACAGATCATCAAGCATTAAATTCTCATTTAAGGAGCCTGCAAACTAGATCCCTCACATGCGCGGTTCACAATAGGCTTCACACTCTTATGAGAATCTAAGGCCACTGCTGGTCAGACAGGAGGCAGAGTTCAGCAGGGTCTCAGCTTGCCTGATGCTCACCTCCTGCTGTGCGGTCCTGTACCTTTTCATGACCCGAGGTTTGGGGGCCCCTGGTCCAAAGTATTCCTCAGATGCTCAAACGAATCTCATCCCCTAAAGGCAGAGTTTATAGTTTGAAATTTCTTTCTTTTTTTTTTTTGAGATGGAGTTTTGCTCTTATTGCCCAGGCTGGAGTGCAATGGTGTGATCTTGGCTCACCACAACCTCTGCCTCCTGGATGCAAGCAATTTTCCTGCCTCAGCCTCCCGAATAGCTGGGATTACAGGAATGTGCTACCGCACCCAGCTAATTTTTTGTAGTTTTAGTAGAGATGGGGTTTCTCCATGTTAGTCAGGCTGGTCTCAAACTCCAAACCTCAGGTGATCCGCCTGCCTTGGCCTCCCAAAGTGCTGGGATTACAGGCATGAGCCACCAAGCTCGGCCATAGTTTGAAATCTCTTCTAACACCCGAAGGCCTTTTCAGTCTGTCTTTTGTCTCTTGATTCAGTTTTGGGCACAGCAACCCCAGGTGTGCTGACATTGTCTACCCCAGATGCTTGAAATCAGAATCAAATGGGAATTTCACCGGTGGAGAAAATGATGCAACACACATACGCGCACACACACACGTATGTGTGTGTGTGTGTGTATACACTCTATCATCCAGGCTGGACTGCAGTGGCACCCTCACAGCTCACTGCAGCCTCAACCTCCTGGGCTCAGGTGATCCTCCTGCCTCAGCCTCCCGAGTAGTTAGCTGGGACTACAGCCATGCACCATCACACCCAGCTAATTTTTTTGTATTTTTAGTAGAGATGAGGTTTCACCATGTTGCTCAGGCTGGTCTTGAATTCCTGGGCTCAAGCCATCCACTCACCTCAGCATCCCAAAGTGTTGAGATTACAGACATGAGCCCTCATGCCCAGCTAATTTATATGCTTGATATCTCTTCCATCCTAAAAGATTCTGTCAATCTACATAAGAGATGCTGACAAAGACCACAGGGATTGTTTCTCACCTCCTCTGGACGGCTGATCTCGATTCCTTCTGGGCCTGTGATCCCCAAATCTAGTGCCTCCTTAGCACCCTGGATAACAGCAAGAGAAAGAAAATGGAGAGAATCAGAGATACCACATAAGAAAATACTGAACCCAAGGGACAGTGAAATATGCTAAATATAGCCTGTTTCAATAGGCTTGCTTCTTTTCTCACTTCTGTAACGTTCATCTTCTAAAGAAGGCAGAGCATGCACAGGCCCCCCCACACAGTGGGGCTCTCCTGATTCTCACTTCTTAATGACCGAACATACGTTGTTCTCTTAAAAATACAGTTAACTATTATAACTAGCAACAGGCCTGGACACCAAAGACAAGCACTCTTTCAAACTCAGAATTCCCTCTCTGGAAATTGAGACAAATCTCTAGCTTCTAGTAACTCCTAGGCTAGCCCTTACCCCAAGACCTAGGAGAGTGCACAGAGGCTCATCTTTCCTGGGGCCATGAGTAGATCTCTTTAATGTCTCAGATCCTCTGAAGAGGCCAAGTAGAAAGAGGATTCTTACTTATTCTGTATGTCAAATCTCATTAAAAATATGTCTGAGAGATGCTCCAAATTCTCTGCTATAATGAAATTTAAATCTCACATCATTAGAATTAAGACATCATCACCTAAGACTTAGAAGCCTTTCTGAACCATAAAAAGAGATTTTTTTTTTTTACAGACAGTAGTACAGTTTGGATATTCTGACCAAGATCTGACAGCTGGGGTGTCCACACCTCACACTTTTACAACTGATTTTGTCTGAATCCTATGGGATCAGAGATAGGTGGTCAGAAATCCCCTGAGGACTCTCTCCATTGGTGTCCCTCCATCCAACATCCTTGGCTTCAGACTTGCCTCGGCCACAAGCTCCCCGTTTTCAGCATGGACGCGGGCGATCGCCCCAATGTCCTTGCAAGCGTGCAACACTTGGTACAGCTCACTGTCTCGAAGCATGTACAGGTCCTTGTAGGTCATGAACATCTGGAACGAGTTGACACCCTTCTCCCTCACCAGTGTCTCCATTTCTGCTTTTACCTGGAGAGCAAGTGCAAAGGCAATGTTGCGTGAGGGCAGACACCCAAGAGGGGGACTGGTAGACGCCGGCCCGGCATGGGGGAGATGTGGGGCCTGCCCCAGCTCAGGCTGTCGGTCGGCCCCCTGCCCACCTCTGTGTCTCAGTTTCCTCCCACCCCACAGGCTGCTGTGAGGTCACCTGAGCAGATGGATGTGGAAGTACTGTGAAAATTGTCAACATGACACCATTTAGGAGCCACATTATGACCTTTATAGGCGTATTTCTCTCATCACCTAGGCCTGTCCTGTGTGTCTGTCTTCAAACCAGCCTTAATGGTAAACATAGAAATAATGATTTTGATTCCTGTGGCCTGTTCCCTGGCGTTACAAAGAAGGCATGCTAACACTAAAAATCCAGAGGCCCTGGGAAAACCAAATTGAGGAACAAAGTCAAACGTGAACAGAGTTATGAGAATTAGGATATTCCTAACAACATTATTTGTACTAGGAAAAACATGGAAGCAATATTGGCCTGACAACAGAAAAATAAGTTCGTTCATCCACTTGGTAGAATATTAAGTGGCCATTACATTGCTGGTCACGAAGACTTCCCAGCAAAATAGAAAATGCTAACACCTATGCAAAATAGTTATTCAGTGAAAGCATGGATGAAAAAAGATTGGAAAGAAAGAAGTTTAACAAAAGCAATCATGTTGGGGTTTTTGGATTATGTGCTTCTTTTCTATTTTTAACATCTATAGGAAGAAACATTTATTTGATTATTGTAAAACAGAATTTTAAACTCCTGATGCATGAAAGTCGCCATAAGCTCCAGGAAATTAGGGAGGGTTGGCCTGGCTTCTGTGCTGCTGGGAACCTGAGCAGACCCTCTATTCCAGGCCAGCTCCAGGGGAAGGGAGTGGCGTGGAGGTAGAGGCCCCTCACCCAGGAGGATGTCCAAAAAGAAGACCCCCATTTGAGATAAGAAATGGCTGACATTCAGCGTGATCTGTACCTCTGGCCCATACTGGAAGGAGGGGCCTTCATGCTCTGAAGGTTGGGGAGTTCCAAGGTCTCCTGTAAGTGCCAGGTCAGAAATAATGAAGAAACTAGGTGAGCCCCCAACTCAAGGCTAAGACCCGAGGGCAGAAATACAGTGAGGCTTTAGATTATCATCTCAGAAGGGTATTAGGCCCTTTACACCAGGGCCTGCAACTGAAGAACTTTGTAAAGCTTCTTTTTTTTTATGATTAAGGACAGAGTTTATTTGAGCTCAAAGCTTGAGGATGGCCACCTGGGAGCAGATTCAAGCCGCCCTGAATATACTCTGATTAGCAGCAGCTACAAGTAAGGAAAAATGAAGAGGCAGTTCCAAAGTTGGTAAAACTTACTAATGCTTGTTATTTTCATGATTCTGGGGCACTCACCAAAGTATTGGTACATGAGGCTTAGTAAGTAATTGATGAAAGAATGAATATCCAGACTGCTTCCCGGGGCAAATAAGCAGAAAAGCTCCAGAAACAAAGCCAAATTGAAATGCCCATAGATCAGGAAGAGCAAGGAAGTGGGAATCCGGAGAGAGGAGACGGACTCTGACCCTGGGGTCTGGGCAGGGGGAGAATAGGAAAGCCAGAAGCCAGGGCACAGACACAAAGGAGGCAGAGAGGCTGAAGTGAGAAGGGCTCAGGGGGTGCCAGCCTCAGTCACAGACCAGGACAGCCTCGATGTGTCTCAGAGCAGGAGCTGGGCCCCAGTAGGAAAAAAGCGTACCACCATCCATTCACTCCAGGCAGTACTGAGCCAGGATGGGAGCCTCAGTTCCGAGACCTCAGTGTAGTGCGGTTGACTCTCAGTACAAATGACATATGGGATATGACCCTCTGCACCTGAGCCCATGCTCAGGCTACTGCTCAGCAGCACTGCCCATGACCTGTCAGTGGCACTCCATGTTCACATGAGACACTAAGAGCCTCGTGGTCAGAGCGAGGAAACTGCACCAAGGCCTGGCCTCTGGCCTTGGCCTCCCTGTGCCTGCCGGAAAGCGGTTCATTAAGTTAGGCAGGACAGGCCCACCTGCTCCCCTTATGGAATCCTAAGTGTTTTCTTTTGGCATTGTGGGGAGCTAGGATGGTGGCGGGAGGGGTTCCCCACACAAGCAGGAAACACCGCACCCTAACTAGCCCCTCTACCTACAAGACCACTTGTGCCTTCTTCTGGGATCCCACCAGCACTATTACCTTGGGTGCCCACCAGGTGATCCCCATGTGGAGGGCATAGTCACAGCAGACCTTGGGGTCAGCCAGACCCCGGCATTTCTCATAAGCATCCACAAGGGAGGTCTCCTTGTCTGGCAGGACGTGGCCGATGATCATGGTGGTGCCTCCGACGAGTGCTGCCTAGGAAGATGGGAAAAGGCAGCCTTGTCACAGCCCTGCCTGCCCTCGAGTTGATGACGTGGTGAGACATGGTCCTCACCATCCATTCAAAGACAGGTCCTGCCTCACAAGAGGCTGTGAGGACCAAGGGCAGCGAGGTTTGGGAAACTGTAAAGAGCCGTGGGGAGGCGCAGGAGCCAGTACGACACCTTCATCACGACCGTGGGTCTCAAACCTGCTTGTTCCTCAGCTGGGGTTTCAGCTTGATGCATTGGAAAAACCACATCATGGGTCAGCAGGCCTAAGGCCTATCTTCCCAATGAGGACATTCTCTCCCCAGATGATTTTTAGCCAATTGACTCTATAGATGACAGGATCAAATGTCTACATGTAATATATAACATAGTGCTGTATCATATAATAACATAATATTAATGGCATAATCAAATATCTGTTTATAACATTTACTTACACACATATACTTGAACCATGATATATAAAATGTTAATTTGTATATATTGTTTTGTTTTATTCTCTCAAATTTCATGAAGCAATTCTGTTCAAACATTTCGCACCCATCTTCAACCTCAGGGTCTTTGTCTTCAGTTTTTCTAAGCACAGGAGCTTCATTTTCATCTATCTTGTTTGACACAGGTGTTTTTTTTAGATGTATGTATAATCTATTAGTGAAAACCAATCCTATTCACAACTCTGCCACTTTAAAAAGAAATTGTTAAAAAGCCTCACTTGCAATCACAGAGTGAACCCCCAGGAAAAATGACTAAATCTGTATTGGAGAGTCCCCCCTCAACTTTTTAAAAGTGAATTTGATCAGGGGACTTCTGTGAACTTCCAAAACTAGCATTGATCAAAGGCTACTTCAGGCTAATGTGTTGTTCCCAAACAAAACTTAAGATAAAATTAAAATAATTGAGAGTGGGCACAGTGGCTCACGCCTGTAATCCTAGCACTTTGTAAGGCTGAGGTAGGTGGATGACCCGAGGTTAAGAGTTCAAGATGAGCCTGGCCAACATGGTGAAACCACGTACAAAAATTAGCCAGGTGTGGTGGCAGGTGCCTGTAATCCCAGCTACTTGGGAGGCTGAGGTGGGAGAATCGCTTGAACCTGGGAGGCGGAGGTTGCAGTGAGCCGAGATTGTGCCACTGCACTCCAGCCTGGGTGACAAGTGTGTCATTGCACTCCAGCCAGGGTGACAAGAGTGAGACTCCATCTCAAAATAAATAAAATAAAATAAAATAATTGGGAAAGAGCCCATAACATGAGAGTCTTTGTGAGGGCTCTAACACAAAGTAACTCTTTCTGGTGAAAAATGGCTTGAGTCCTTACAGTGCTTCACTGCTCCATGTTCAACTCCCTGCTCTGTTCCCTCGTGGTTGGAATAACCCCAGCCAGGTTACTTAACTTCTCTGAGATGCAGATTCTTTACCTACACAATAGGGTGGCTTCCTTTTTGGGTAGTTAGTTGTGAAGGTTAAGTAAAACATCACTTATGGAACAGATTTGGTAAAGTGTTGTCCTAACGTGTGTTCAGTTACTCAGAACTTAGGTGTTCGTTTTTGTTTGAGACTAGGTCTCACTCTGTTGCCTCAAACTCCTGGGCTCAAGTGATCCTCCCGCCTTGGCCTCCTGAGTAGCCGGGACCTCAGGCACATGCCACCTTGCCTGGCTAATTAAAAAAATAATAATAAATAAAAAAAAAATATATATATATATATATTTTTTGCTCTGTAGAAACAAGGTTTCCCTACATTAGACTGGTCTTGAACTCCTTGCCTCAAGTGATCCTCCACCTTGGCCTTGCAAAGTGCTGGGACTGCAGGCATGAGCCACTGCACCCAGCCAGAATTTAGGTGTTTATCTCCATTTTCTGTAGGGAAGAGAAAGAGCTCCATGAAATTGTCCTAATGGTTCCATGCTTCTCTATTCAGTTAAATCCTTGATCACAAATAAAAAATATTGCTGGGGAAAAAGGGACTAAAAAAAATTAGCTCAGTGGCCCAACAGCAATTAAAATGAAAACTCTTACAACCTTAATGTTCCATGACGCAGGCTGGGCCAGTAAGAATGTTCTCAGTGGTTCTGGGGAGGTTGGTGGTTTGACTTCTTGCATAGCTTAAAGCAACCAACAGAGGGTGGTAGCTCTGTGGTACCTGCAGAAGCTGTGAGGAGGGTGGCAGAGGAACTGGGAGAAGGAGAGCCGTGCAGATTGTAGCTTTACTAGCAGGATTCTATTTCTGATTTTGCTGGATCGTGCCAGGCTGATTCATCCTCACAGCAGGTGGTTGTACTCTATTTTGTCCTGAAATGCATCTCTTGCTTGTATACATACACATGGGGATGTATATTGGGGTTTTACACACTAAATTGTTTCATTTTTCTGTGGCTCTAGATTGTGTTCCTTTGCACCCCCAATGTACCTCTGCAGGCTTAGATAAAAAAAGAAACTGGAAACAGCACAGTGAAGATAAAAGAGCCAGGTCCTGTCCTCATAGTGTGGGTCCCAGGGCAAGAGGGAAAAAGGAGGATCATGTGCTGATTCTATAAACACTCAAAAGATAGATCAAGCCAAAACACCATTACCAGAATATACCCTATCCTCCTAACCTCTCAAACACATCTTCATAAAGGCCAAAAGGGCCAGGCTTAAACTTAGAATCCTCAAGGTCCTTAAAATTCTGAGCTACGCTTCAGGGATAGTTGGCCTTAGCCTCTATGCCTGGCCCCAGCCCACGCCCCCAGCCCACACCCCCAATCCTGATTTGATCCTACAGCCTGCAGACCTAAGCTCTGTCCACTTTCTGCAAAATTCGGGCCTTGGGCCTTGTATGCACACATTGCTGGTCTGTCCCTCGGGAGGAGAGATGCAGGTTTCTGTAGACTCTGGAATGCTCTGGGCATTTCTCAGGGAATTCCAGGGACCTAGAGTGTAGTTTAGGAATGGCTGAGTGAGGTCTGGGTAGACACAATCCCCAGACCTAGGGGGCAGGGGTGCAAGTTGGAGGACCCAAGGAGGACCCTAGAATCCAGAGCCCTGGAAAGAGGCCCCTTTTGCCTGGGTCTAAGAACAGGAAGTGAAAAGAGTTCTGGAAGGAGTTGGAAGCACAGGAGATGGCCTTGACTTTCCCACATCTTGGTTGTAATTTAGGAGCAGCCATGTGCCTCCTGACCCGAACCTTACTTCTCAAGGGTCCCCAGAGGGTCAGATGGCAATGGATGTGAGAGCATCTATGAGCTGGGAGGGGCATGCACATAAGTATCTGGAATAATTATTACCATTGTTACCCTAGGCCTCAAAACAAGAGTTTCATCAGATCAGCAAACTCTTCCCCGCACCCCCCTCCCTACACGGCAGGCTCACAAGCCCACACCACACACTGATGTTCAAGGACTTGTTTCCTCTTGGGCGAGACATACATAGAGTTGGCTTTTTGAATATGTACCGTTCCGACCCACAGGATGAATGCTGACAGGCTCTGTCTTCACAGGAAAGTTGCAGCACAGATGTTACAGACCTTTTCAGGGTCGTCCCCCACAAAACAGCCTCATAGAAATCGGCAGCAGTGCACAGCCCATCCTGTTCCTGAGGCTTTTAAAAGGATGATGTTTAAGAATATGTGATTGTTGAATGCTCATGACTGTTTTTATGCAAAAATTGGTGTTGGTTAAGTACGCTGCAGAAGATCTTTAATGGAAATCAATAAAAATAATGTTCATGAAGGCTATTGTAACATGGAAAAAGTTTTATGCTATCATGAGTGAACAAGGCTTGATTCAAAATGCTCGGAACTATGCTTAAACACACATACCCCACACACGAGGAAAAAAATGGAAGTTAATAGACCAAAATATTAACAATGATTTTTTGGTTCGTTTGTTTGAGACAGAGTCTTGCTCTGTCACCCAGGCTGGAGTGTAGTGGTGCGATCCTGGCTCACTGCAACCTCTGCCTCCCAAGTTCAAGCAATTCTCCTGCCTCAGCCTCCTGAGTAGCTGAGATTACAGGCACTTGCCACAATGCCCAGCTAATTTTGCATTTTTAGTAGAGATGGGTTTCACCATGTTGGCCAGGCTGGTCTTGAACTCCTGACCTCAAGTGATCTGCCTGCCTTGGTCTCCTAAAGTGTTGGGTTTACGGACATGAGCCACCACTCCTGGCCAACAATGGTTATTTTTGTGATGAGATTCTGAGGCATTTATATTTTCTATTTTTCCAAAATTTAACTGAATATATGAGTTTTTAATGTACACTTAAAAATAAATTTGAAGGAAGTTAAAACTGCAGTATTTAAAATTTTAGTAAGCCATGCTTAATGTGTTTAAAATATTTTGAAGTTATGAAATACTTCAGAGTAAAAATATAAAAAATAAAACATATACCCACATATGCACTACTCAACAGATGTTAACATTTTGCCATGTTTACCTCAGATGCTTTAAAAAAAAAAAAAAGAAATATTTTTAATACAACTAACGCCCTCCCTCCTATTCCCATCCCTCTCCTCCCTGAAGATGGTTTATATTCCTCCCATCTATGTTTTTATGCTCTTACTATGTAAACACATGTTAAAAAATTTATACAAATGATATCTATCCTACTGTCTATATTCTTTTGCAACTTGTTTTCATGTACTCAATATTATCTTCGAGATTTATTTATGTATATTTATTTCATTCCTTTTAATTGATTCATTGTATAAATATGCCTCCATGTATGAAAGCATTTCCAGGTTCATGGTTATTTACAATTTCACACAGTACTTGAGCATTCTTGAACACATATGAGCAGAGACCACATTCCAGGTGGACACTGCCAGGAAGCAGAATTGCAGCTCTGTAGAACATCCTCATCTCCAAATATTCCAGACCTGATCATGGAACAGCTGATCTCACTACGACCTCCTTGAGCTTGGTGGCTGACCAAAACTGCCCATTTATCAACTCAAGTCCTTACTTTTAAAATATAAGCATTTAAAAAATATCTGTCCAGCTAAGCATTTCCCATTGTGTATGTGGACATGTTTTTATCCTGACATCTCTTGCTATTAAATTAACAGAGATGTTTGAACCATTTGTTTAATCAAAAGACACAGCACCGTTATATATATTTGGAAGAATATGAAACATCGTTTTACTATTTCAAAGGGTCACTATTATTTTGTTTTTGGCATTTATGACATACTGCTGGGTAAAGATTTATTTGATGTTCATTTGTTCCCTAGGAAAACCCAATATATTCAATGGTAATCCATTTTATGATACAGTTTCCAGGCGTACACTTGGCAAGGAGCAGGAACCTGTATAAGAACTTAGCCTAAACCTTTTATAAATGCCATTTTATACTTCAGAAGTTCATCAGACCACCGTGGGGGCACATGGGGGTCTCCATATTGACCAGGGACCAGCTCAGAAAGTTGGAAAGACATTTCAGATACTTGTGGCCCTTCAGATAGGATTTATTTGCTGACATCACAGTGTTAAAGAGAACAATGTGTTGGTCACTTCCAGCTTTATCAGGACAAAGACTTTGAAGAGTCGCTCTTAACCATCTTCTACAGGACTGCCCTGCTGCTGCAATATGTTTTGCTGAATTTACTGCAGCAATTGCTCCCAGCAACCCTGCCCACAAGATTTGGTTCTCTTGCTTCAAGACCAAGAACCACTTGGTCAAGGCACAAGCTTTGTGCTCTGCTATTGAGAAGGCACTTGGGCTACAGCCAATTCATGGAGTTTTTCATTGAGGAAAGGGGAGAGACTTCCTAGAGCATATTTTCATATGAATTATGACAAACGGGTGCATGTTTGAGGAGGTGACTAGAATCAGAAAAGCAGGATCTGTTACTACTAGGATGTATATAGATTAAGGCCAACTCAATCTTTACAGAGGGAACAACACTGCACTGAGAATCAAATGACAAGTGGATGTGCTCTGTAAACTGGTAAGTGCAATGCAAATGTGTGCATCCCTTAATGCTGTTGGAAAAGCTATCTTTTGTTCACATGGATCTGCCTCTCTTGGAATTGCTGAACCACTTCTTTTTCTTTTCACATTAAAATTATCTTTCATCTTATATTCACATCCTCCCGAAGTACAAGAGAAAAAAAATAACCAGCTCGGTAGTTTCTCTGTTGCTCACAGTAACTTCCTTCACCTTCAGCGTTGGCTACTTATTGGCCCTCTGGAAAGCTAGCTCTGAACATCACCATGGGATGTCAGCAACCCCCAAAAGAAGGGTCCAACTATTTCTTTCATCAAGTGAGATGTATGGCACCTGGAACCATGCCTGGCACGCAGGGAACACCTTTCCCATCCTGAATCACAAGTCTACCATCCAGGGCCAGCTCCATGGGCATGTGGCCCATGCAGCTGCACAAGGCCCTTCACTTAGAAGGGCTAGAAGAGCTCTGAGCTTTTCTTATTTTTGGAGACAGACTCTCACTCTGTTGCTCAGGCTGGAGTGCAGTGATACAATCTCAGCTACTGCAATCTCCACCTCCTCAGTTCAAGCAATTCTCGTGCCTCAGCCTCCCCTGTAGCTGGGGAATACCGGCATGTGCCACCATGCTGGCTAATTTTTTTGTATTGTTAGTAGAGACAGAATTTCATTATGTTGGTCAGGCTGGTCTCGAACTCCTGACCTCAGGTGATCCACCCTCGTTGGCCTCTCAAAGTGCTGGCATTACAGGCGTGAGCCACCGTGTCTGGCTTGTTTTAATGTTCTGCTGTCACCATCTGGAAATTCTTAATAATTTTTAAAAAAGGAACCTCATATTTATTTTATTTTATTTTTGCACCTGGCCCTGCAAATTGTGTGGCCACTCCAGCCATTAGCTTATCACCTACCCTGGCCTGATGTAGGGGGACCAGGCTCTTAATGGCCTTACACTGGGCTTCATTGCAAACTCAGCCAATTCATACAGGTGGGGAGTTGCTGAGGACTCTTGACCCTTTCTCTGATGATCCCCTCCCAGGCAGCTTGCATGCTGACCACCACTCCATCCTCTTTGTACCAGCCCCCAACCCCACACCCAAGGCCAGCACCTTCTATCAAATACTTCTTAAGAAAACAGCCTCTTCCAGGGCATCCAAGAGACACATGACTTATTCTCCCCACTCGCTCTCCCCGATGGCTACATACAGCCCTCAGGCCTTATCTTGACTGATAATTTGCAGACTGTTGAGCTCACCCAGCTGACAGGTTTTCCCTAAATTGCACGTTTGTACTTGATTGCACCCCTAAACTTCCTTTTACTTTGCACTCCTACATTCTGGGTCTATCGCCTTTACCACATCATCCAGGGCATGGTCTCACTTCCTGATCTTAATTTGCTCTCACTCTGAATGTTATCTTATCTAAAACTCGCACTTCATTCTTTCACCTTTCTACAGAGGAAACAGGTAACATTCAATCCACAATATATTTTGAGGAAAAAAAAATTTTATACTTAATCCGCCTGCCACTTAAAGCACATTAATACTGTAGAATCCCGACAAGAATCAGACATTCAGGCAGGCAGATCTAGGTTGAAATCCCAGCTCCATCACTTATTAGTTGTAAGATCTTCAGCAAGTTACTTAATCTGTTTGAGCTCCATTTCTCCATTTGTAAATGGAGATAATAATACATGCCTCATGGAGTTACTATGAAAATTAAATGAGATACAGCATATAAAGCACCTAGCCCAGTGCCTGCACATAGTAAGAGCCCAATAAATATTCATGAGGAACAAGAAGCATAATTTGTAGGTAGCACTAATGTGCACACTACGTGCCCTCTATTACGTGTATCAGATGCTCCTGAAGAAGAAATGTGAGCAATTTAAGGAGCTTAGAGTCCAACTGGCAAACAGAAAAGGAGAAAAGTTCAGTTTTAATAGAAATGACTTCAAAATACGGAGACTAGAAGGCAACAAGAGATAGTGTTCCTCAGTGCTAATGGGGAGTAGTGAGTGCAAAAGCAGCCCAGTGGAAGGAAAGGTCATGTTAGGATAGGAAGGCTGTGAGCAGTGGGCAGCCATGATTTGACCAGGCCAGGATGCTCCAGGGTAGGAAATGGTGTAGCAGAGTCATGGACACAGCTGGAAGACAAAGAACAGGCTGAGGTTTGGGCTGAGGCAGGTCTGATTAGGACCAACTATGGGGACTTTGGTTAACCTGATTCCATCAGATCGGCAAAGTGTGTCAACTTCTGTGGGAGGAGGTGTTGGTAATGAGGGAGTTTAGGGAGTGTGGGGTTTAGGAGCACATTTACAGAGAGGACTCGGGCCGTACTCCTATCCCTGGACATGTCTATGGCCCAGGATGGGAGGCTGCTGGGGAGCTGGGATGCATCTGATCTCTGCTGTAAGCCACAGGCAGCCACAGCAGGCTCTGGGGTGAGGAAGAACGTGAACATCAGACTTGGTAACATTACTCTAGCTGTAGCGTGCAAGCTCAAGGGCAGTGTTGGGATGATAATGGACCTGATGGAGGCTGGGCTGGAAGAGACATATGTGATTCATGTTTCTTGGAAGAAGCAGCAAGCTTTGATGACAGACGAGGAGGTGAAAATAAATAACGGGGGAGGTTTTGTGCCTGGGTGGCTGAAAAAAATGGCATTAGGAGAGGGAAGATCAAACTTAGGGGAAAGGGAATTTTTAGACACATGGAAATAGAGCTGATTAAGGGACATTCAAATATTGAAGAAAACTGCTAATAATTAACATCATCAAGTACTTCTGGTGCCGGTTTAATTCTCTCCCAAATAGAGGACATCATTATCCTCATTGTTCAGATGAGGAAACTGAGGGCTGATATTCTCATCTATTAGGCTGGAGGGACCTTCTTCCCATTCATTCAGGGAAGGGATGGATAAAGATGGAGGTGATCAGAGGAAACTGGGAGGAGACCTGAGGAAGCACAGGCCCTTTGTCCCAGACTTCTTAACGGAACAGGAAATAAAGCCAAAATCCCAGATGGAAGGTTTTGGGGGAAATCAGGAATGTTGGTCTGAGCCAAGATGAGGCTTAGGAAAACCATTTGGAAAATGCACCGCAGAGTCAACAAGACAGGCAGTAACAGGGTTTGGTTGAAGTTACGATGCTGTTGTAATGGGCCCACTCTGAACCAGGAGCTGGGGCAGAGAAAGCAGTCTGGAAGAGCTAAGGAGCTGGGAGTCCAGGGGTCAGGGATGGCTGACAAAGGGGTCCAGGCAGAAGTCCAGCACAGCCACAAAATGGGAAGGGGTCCCAGGGCACGCTGAGTTTGGTTTGGGGCTCAGAGTGACATTCACATTATTCAGTCTGTTAGAAATGCAGTTGACTTCTCCGATGGCGCATGGAGGCAGGGGCAATGGTGGGAGAAGCCTGAGCTCTGGAGCTTGACCTGGATTCAGGTTCTGGCTATATCCCTTAGCAGGCCCCTGGTCTTTAGCAAGTAGGCTTGGTTTGGGTGGGTGGGGTACCATTCCTTACAGGAGGTATCCCTGGAAGAGGAGTGGAGTTGTGTGGAAGACAAGGAGTGTGTTAGGTTAGGCTTTGGGGGCATCCATGGCACAATGCCCAGTAGGGAGGTACGCAGAGGTGGCTAGGCTGCAGCTGTAAAGTGGGAGCCATCAGTAACAGATTACTTAGCAGGAGAGTATGGGTAAGAGGAAGAGACACTCTGGAACAGCACCCTGAGAGGCCATAGCATAGGAGAGCATCAAGATGAAGAGAAGACCAGGAAGGAGACTGGAAAAGAATTGCAAAGAAGTAGGAAGAAGCCAAGGGGGTATGGGGTTATGGAAGCCAAGCCAAGCCTCTTACCAAGGCACAGAAACTTCCTGGGCTCACTGGCTTCAAGAAGAGGTGAGCTTCCCTTAGAGGTTAAGATGCAGGCCCTCCCTGGGAGTCCTGAGTTCCTGCTCGCCATAGGTGAGTAGCCCAGGGACCTTTCTTGTCTCAGGGGCAATAAACACATCTGTTCAGGAAGCCCTGATTTCAGTCTGCCCTGGCTCCTGCTCAACAGGTGGACAGATGCCAGGCGCACTCCACATTGCCAGCAGCCACTGCTGAGATGTGAGAGAAAGGTCTGTGATTTGGTGTGAAACTCCCGCTTCCCCTCCTCCCTTCAGCCTCATCAATAAAGAACAGGCCTCATCAATAAAGAGCATCGCTAAGCTGTAGGGAGCAGCCAGGTCATGCATGGGTCAGGAGGCTGTGCAAGAGCCCCTGCCCCTCCCTCCCTTCTGTCACAAATTCCTAAGTACAAAGGGGAGCTGGCTCTAGGGCTGCTCTGACAGCGACTGGAAAGAATATAGAGGACCCCCTGGGGAAAGATGGTTCTGAGGTCTGTGGATTTTCACCACTGGAAGGGTTCAAAGCAGCAAGGGGGTGCTCCCTTATAGAAGGCTTTTAGATGAAGCTAGAGCCAGAGAGAATCTACTGGAAGGCTGCAGACCAGCCCAAAGACCTGGTCCCTTTCTGCCTCCTACATCAGTGTGGCAAGGTAGTCTCCCAGCTAATCTTCACAGCCACTATGTGGAGCAGACATGGTCATCTTCTCAGTTTTTGAGACCAGCCAAGGCTGTGATCCAGGTATTTTTACTCTAAATCCCACACTCTTCTGTAATACTGAAAACCGGTCTGATGCTGCTGCTGCCACTGAAATAGTAACTCGGCACAGAACCTCCCAGCCTGGGGCAATCCCACCCCAGCTTCAGGGTCTCCCAGAGGGTGTACTTAAAATAGAACACTGATTAGCTAGTATATATATATCAGCTCTAACACTTTTTTTTTTCATTTTAGAACTAGAAATACATGAACACCCACTGGTGGGAGAAATATAAAAGCATGCATGGTTTTTATGGTGAGACATGAGGCACATTTCCGTGCTTAAGACATTTCCTTTAAGCGCTGGAATGAATTGGGTGAATTCCCAGACATCGAGACTGGCAAGTCCCAGGGATACAGAAGCAGCCTGCTAGCAAAAGTGACATCATTCTCACTGAAGTCCTCAGGCCACTGTGGCATTAGCTCCTGGGTTTGATACGCTTTCAGGAAAGAAAAGAACATTTACTGACAACCTACTATGTGCAGTGTGCTTCTTATTCATTATCTTATTTGATTCTCAAAAATGACTCAGTGATAGAAAGCAGAAACTCAAACAGGTATTTGTACAGAGCATGTTCAGAGCATTCACAGCAGCCAAAAGGTGGACACCACCCAAGTATCCATAGACAGATGAATGGAGAAGCAAAATGTGGTATCTACGTACAATTAAGTATTATTCAGCCTTGAAAAGGAAGGGCATTCTGACACAGCTGCAACATGAACAAGCCTTGAGGACCTTATGCTAAGTGAAATAAGCCAGTCACAGGACAACAAATACAGTATGGTTCCACTTATATGAGGGACCTGAAGTAATCAAATTCAGAGACAGAAAATAAGATGGCGATTGCCAGGGACTAGGGGAGGGAGGAATGGGGAATCATTGTTTAATGGGAACTTTTCATTCACTCAGCCTCATCAAAAGAGAGCCAGTTGGGTAAGAAAACTGTCCACGTGTTGGAGGTGGACAGTGGTGATGGTCGCATAACAATGCGAATGTACTTCATGCCATAGAACTATACACCTAAAAACACTTGAAATTGTAAATTTTATGTTATATGTAGTTTACCACAATAAATAATTTTTTAACATGCCTCCGTAGGGTAGGGATTACTCTTCTCATTTTATAGGTAAGAAAACTAGGCCTTGAGAAAATCACACACCCAGACTCTAGAGCCCCCTGGTTTCTTTTACACAATGCTAGAGAGGCCCTGGCCTGATAGAGGGGCTTCCCAGCTCCAAGATTCCTCAAAGGATGGAGAAAAACCCAAGTGAAATTGGACCTAACTGCAGCTTAGAAACAGAGGGGTAGGTGTGGCTTGGGCTTGAATTACAGGGCGAAAACTGAGAATTGTGCCAACATTTAAAATGATGAAATGAGGAGCTCCAGGCTTCTCTCTAATTCAGAATGATTATCTTCACTGCCGAGCATCCAATTTAAATTCATTGTGTTTAATACAAAGCCACAGTACGGAGCCGTCTGGCTCCAGACATGCAGTTTCCATGGAGACTGGAGAGGCTCCTCAGAGGAGCTGTGTGTCATAGGGAATGTGGCTGCCAGCTTCCGGAGAGGCACTCTGAAACAGAGCCACACTGAGAGGCCCTTTGTCACCCATGTCCTTAGCAAAGCCCCTTCTAACCCCAAAAAGGGACGTTTATAGGCCAATAGGCCATGACGATGTTTATTAAACATCCAGCCTACCCATGGATGCCAGAGAGCAATAAAACACATGTAACTCCGCTTTCTCCATCCCTCAGCTGCCTCGACGTGGCAAGACCCTCATTTTAATCCCAAAGCCTAAGGGGTGACAGGGTGACAGTGCCGTAAAGCTGCCGAAAGGCCCACCTGGAAACATGGTTTCCAGGAATGGGGGCTGTAAGTCAGTGGGCAGTAGACAGGCCTTTCCTTCCCTGATTAGCTTAGCAAGTTTCTCTGGGGCCCTGCTTTCCTCCAGTAAAGGAAGGATGATAAGATCTGCCTAAGGGGGCTTCAAAGATCAAAATAAGTGATGAACGGGTGTGGGAAGTGCTCTGATGGGTGGGCCTGAGGTCGGGGCCTGATGGCTCAGGTGCATCCCAATTGCAGAGAGGTTGGGGGATGGATGCCTAACCTTAGCTCTTGTGAGAGCCACGTGCTGCCATGCACCAGCTCGGGTTCTGGGGTCCCAGATCCCCTCAGGGGCTGAACACACCTCATTTTGAGCACTGTATTTTCCACCTGCTAGGAAAAAGATACTCTTTGATGGCCACTAAGTCTAGGCATTAGAGAGTGGGAGCCAAAGTGGTCTCCCAAACTTAAGTCCTGGGGTGTGTTTTGCCTGACAGCATGAGAATCAAGGCCCCAAACCAGAAAAGAGAAGCTGGAGCCCAGGTCTGAAGGTAACAAAGGATATTATAAAGAATGGAAACCTGACTGAAGGAAAGGGATGGGGCTGGGGGGCGGGGGGAGATGGCTCAGTGGCTAGATTGATTCCAGGAAAAGTTTAATCCCAATTTAGTCCTCTCAGGAGCGCCCAGCCTACCCCTCTTCTCTACCAACTCTAAATCTAAGGCAGAGGAAGTGTGAGCTCTTCCCCCGATGTTGTTGTAACTTACTTTTAATTAGACATGGATTATATGAAGACCATATATTTACATCAATATTTATAATCATGTCATAGATTTTTCCCTCCAAATAACTTGAGACAATTTTAAAGAAAATTCCTAACTTTTAGCAAACAGAAAGGGACGATGCTAAGGACTGAGAATGTTTATCAAGTGCTTGGTTAATGCATTCATATCTCTATGTTTCTACTTTGCAGCCTGCAATAAACTATTTGCTTCTAAGGATGTAGAATAGCCATACAACTTTGAAAAAGATTGGGGTTGGGAGACCTACACTGCCTGCTTTCAAAACTTACTGTAAAGTTATAATAATTAAGAGACTGTGGTATTGGTGTAAAAATAGATAAACAGATCAAAAGAGAAGAGTCTAAAAATAGGCTGGCACACATATGGTCAATTGATTTTTGACAAGGGATAATCTTTTCAACAAATGGCGCTGGAACAATTGGATGGCCATTTGCAAAAAAACTGAACGTAGATGCTTACCACATACCATATATAAAAATTAACTTAAAACAGATCATAGACCAAACTGTAGAAGCTAAAATTACAAACTTCTAAAACATAGGAGAAAATCTTAGAGACCTTGGATTCTGAAAAGATTTCTTGATTATAGCACAAAAAGCATGTACAAACTTCTAAAAGAAAACATAGGAGAAAATCTTAGAGACCTTGGATTCTGAAAAGATTTCTTGATTATAGCACACAAAGCATGAAGTAGAAAAAAACAGATAAACTGGACTTTAAAATTAAAAACTACTGCTCTTCAAAAAAGACTTAAGAAAATGAAAAAGTAAGTAACAGACTGGGAGAAAATTTTGTAAAACATGTATCTAACAAATGACTTGTAATTAGACTCACGCCTATAATCCCAGCACTTTGGGAGGTTGAGGCGGGTAGATCACCTGAGGTCAGTAGTTCAAGACCAGCCTGCCCAACATGGCGAAAGCCTGTCTCTACTAAAAAAATACAAAAAATTATCTGGGTGTGGTGGTGGATGCCTGTAATCCCAGCTTGGGAGGTTGAGGAAGGAGAATTGCTTGAACCCAGGAGGCGGAAGTTGCAGTGAGCCAAGATAGTGTCACTGCACTCCAGCCTGGGAAACAGAGAGAGACTCCATCTCAAACAAACAAAAAAGAAAACAACTCTTACAATCAGATTTTTAAAAGGCCAACAACTCAATTAAAACATGGGTAAAATGTGTGAGCAGACAATTCACCAAAAACCTATAGAAGGTATATAAGCACATGTAAAGATATTCAACACTAGTGACTAAGGAAATGCAGACTGAAGCCACACTGAGATACCACTACACACCAATTAAAATGGCTAAAATTGAAACAATTGGCCACAACAAGTGGTAGAAATTATACGGAGTGACTACTGATGGGACAAAAAATTGTTACAACCACTCTGGAAACCAGTTTGGCAATTTCTTAAAAAGCTAAATGTAGACCTACCATACGACAGACAAATTCCACTTCTAGGTAATCACCCAAGGGAAATAAAAGCCTATGTCCACACAAATACATGTATATGAATGTTCATGGTAGCTTTATCTGTAACAGCCAAAAACTTAATAATACTGAGGGAAAGAAATCAGACAAAAAAAAATGCATATTGCATTATTCCATTTACATAGAAATGGTAGAAAATGCAAATTAATCTATAGTGATAGAAAACAGTGGTAACCTGGGGTGAGGGAGGGGTTAAATTACAGGAACACAGAGAAACTTTCAGGAATGATGGATATGTTTATTATATTGTGATGATTTCATGATATATGTATATGTAAAATGTACCAAACTTTAAAATGTGCAGCCTGTCATACATTAATTATACCTCGATTAAGTTGCTTTTTTAAAAAAGGTGGCTTCCCAGGTTACCTAATCATGATCTTCTTCTTTCTAGACATACTCTTCCCAAGAGTAGAGTTCACTAACATTTACCAATTTATTTTTCTTTTTTTAGACGGGGTCTTGCTCTGTCACTGGAGTGTAGTGGCATGATCATAGCTCACTGCAGCCTCAAACTCCTGAGCTCAAGTGATCCTCCTGCTTCAGCTTCCCTAGTAGCTAGGACTACAGGCAGACACCATCATGCTCAGCTAATTTTTGTATTTTTTGTAGAGCTGGGGGTCTCACTATGTTGCCCAGGCTGGTCTTAAACTCCTGGCTTCAAGTGATCCTCTTGCCTTGGCCTCCCAAATCTTTGGGATTACAGGTGTGAGCCACCAAGCCCCACCTTGTTTAATTTTATTTTAAAATATTAATTGAGAATACTGTGGATAGTTTAAGTCTAAACAGGAAAATTATTTATGGAGTAGGGGTAGGATTTATTAATCTCTAATGGTACTTCCAGCTCTATAATTGTGTGTGTGAGAGTGAAGGTGAGTGTAAGATGGTATGTGTGATGTGTGTGCAGTATGAGTGAGAAACCATGGTCAGTGAGAAGGTTCTTAAAATAGTAGACCCACAGTTTTATATTCATTTAGTCACTAATTAAAGATCCTTACAGGGCTTCCGTTTTAGTCAGTAAGAAATAAAAAAGCATTAGAAGGAGAGAAAAATGTGGCTGGCTGCAGTGATAACCTCGGGGAACAATGAGACTGAAAGCACCCAGGGGAAAGGATACAGCACCCACGCACATTTCCACCTGTAAATGAACCACTCCAAGATACGTCCCTAATTTTCAACATAGGAATATGACAACTTCAAAGGTGACCTCCGTGAGGTTTGGGAGAACAGATATTTCCAACTGAGAAAAGGCCATATTCAAACATTTTTTGAAATATTAAAAAAGACATGATCTTAATTCAAGAAAAGAAAAAGAGGAAGAAAAAAGGAAGAAAATGTCATTCATGTGTAATATGTATCACCCAAGTTTACATAGAGTATACATTTTTCTTCTTCCTTTTTTTCCTTTTGTAAACCCCAGCAGACATGAGCATAAAGCAAAGCTTCTTGTACTAAACATGAAAGATTTCCAGGACACTTGGCTCAATCAAAGAGGGTGTATTTATTTTATTCTGAATCAAAGGTTTTAAAAATGCAATAATCTGCATTGATAAATTCTTTGAAAACACTGTTTTAGAAGTTGAGGAGGTGCTTGGTCACCATAGGAAGTTTTTTCCTAATACTAGAAATGCAAATTTATAAAAAACGATAGATCTCTTCACTCACATCAGCTCTAAGAAGGATCAACCTGGCCTACATTTTGGCCTGCCAATTAGTGTACACGTAGAATGAAAGTTGCCAGCAAGGTTTTGTTAAGCAAGTAGCTGGTCTAAAACAGGACATCTTTAAATAGCTCCTGATACCTGCAGAGTTTATTACTGGCTATTTCTGCCTTTAAGAGAAAGAGAAGAGAGAAAATTAATTAGAATTTATCACTATTACTATCAGGCTCCGTTCGAAATCTAAAACACACACAGAAATTCTGACTGTAGGAATGAAATCCAATTCTTTTAGCTTCTATTTGATGCTTAACTGTTCAATATGTATGCTCCTGAGGAAACTGTAGTACATGTGGATTTTTAAGGGGTCTGACTTTGATCAACATGATCTATTTATTTATTTAACAAACACTCACATAATGCTTAATAAGCACCAAGTTCTTTATAAATAATAACTTAGGACTTATAAAGAACCATTATAATCTCCACTTTCCAGATAAGAAAATGGAGGGACAGAGAGATTAATTTGCCCACATTACACAGCAAGTGAATGTGGAGCTGAAATTCAAACTCTAGCATTCACAGCCCCAGTCTGTGCTGATAACTCCCACTCCATGCTGACATCCATTTCTTTGATGTTGATGACACTGTTAGGACTATGTGAGTTCTACAGCAAGTTAAATCCTAGTCTCTGCTCTTCAAAGGGTCTTCAATCTTGCTGAGAAACAAATTTAACACAGTAAACAATTTGAAAGCCCCAGGATGACAAATTATTTCTGCTGGTGAGAAGAAAGTGACGTCCTGGAGCAAGGTTAGCTGGAGAAGGAATACAAGGAGAGGGTGTTCGCCTTGACGAGGGGCTCTGTGCAGGGGTGGAGAGGGACAGCAACAGGCAGCATGGGATGTCCATGGGGGCACCTTCCTGATGGATCGGTGCATGTGAGGAGCAGCTGGCCATGAGGGGTTGAAGGGAGGGCAAAGGGTCAATGGGAGGGCAAGGTCAGATCAGGGGTTGCCCAGGGGAAGATGCACACATCCAAACTTGATGTCTTAGACAACAGGGAGCCATTGCAGGGACAGGGCATGAGGCATAGAGAGAGCTGTGAGGTGAAGGGGGGCCAAAGTGATTTTTGATTTTAAAAATGTAAATGTGGGCCAGGTGCGATGGCTCACGCCTATAATCCCAGCACTTTGGGAGGCTGAGGCTGGTGGGTCACCCAAGGTCAGGAGTTTGAGATCAGCCTGACCAATATGGTGAAACCCCACCTCTACTAAATATATAAAAATTAGCTTGGTGTGGTAGTGGGTATCTGTATTCCCAGCTACTTGGGAGGCTGAGACAGGAGAATTGCTGTCTCAGAACCTAAACCCAGAAGGTGGAGGTTGCAGTGAGCTGAGATCGCACCACTGCACTCCAGCCTGGGCGACAGAGCAAGACTCTGTCTAATAAATAAATAAATAAATAAAATTGAAATGTAAATGTGGAGTCTTAAAAAGGTTTAGGTAGGCCAAGCATGATGGCTGACACCTGTAATCCTAGCACTTTGGGAGGCCGAGGCTGGAGGATTGCTTGAAGCCAAGAGTTCAAGACCAGCCTAGGCAATATAGCAAGATCCAATCTCTACAAAAAATGAAAATAGAAAACTCAGCTGGGCATGGTGGCATATGCCTGTAGTTCCAGTTACATGGGAGTACTGCTTGAACCCAGCTGGTTGATGCTGCAGTGAGCTATGATCACGCCACTAGAGTCCAGCCTGGGTGACAGAGCCAGACCTTATCTCTAAAATGAATAAGTAAATAATGATTTAAGTAGTTTAAGCAAAATTGGTGGCGTGGAGATGTACTAGGGCAAAACGTCTATAGGATAGCCATGTTTCTTGCATGTGACTCCCTGGGGTAGGCAGAATTCTAAGATGACCCACAGTGATCCACACCCCTGTATGACTGCCTCTCACTGAATGTGGGAGAAATCTTGTGAATAAAATTGGAAAAAGTACCCATGACTAGGTTATATTTTATGGCACAGCTGACTTTGCAAAAAAGGAGATTATCCTCAGTGGTTCTGGGCTAATCAAGTGAGCTCGTAAAAGGTATGGGTTTCTTTCTGGTGGAAGAGATTCTGGTCAGAGATTTTTAAACAGGAAAGAGACTTGAGGTGAGTCTATTTCTGGCTTTGAAGATGGAAGGGGAAAGTGGCAAGGTGTGCTGGCAGCCTCCAGGTGCTGAGACCTGCCCCAGGCTGAGAGCCAGCAAGGAAACAGGGACCTCAGTCCTTGAGCTTCAAGAAATAGAATTCTGCCACAACTACACGAGCTTGGCAGAGAACCCTGGACCCAAGATGAGAATGCAGACCAACTAACACCTGGATGGCGGCTTGCAAGGCTGTTAGCTGAGGACCTAGCTGTGCTGTGCCCAGACTTCTACCTGCAGAACTGGGAGTTAATAAATAGGTGTTTTAAGTTGCTGAGTTTGAAGCAATTAGTTACACAGCAGAAAACTAATATATCCCCTATAAGCAGACTAGATATCGATGGAGGGGGCAGAAGGGATGTCCTCCAGATGGCAGGAGAGGGGAAGTCACTTCATGTAGACTTCACAGGGCTTTTTACAGCCTATAGGTGAGTCACAGAAGAAAGTAGAGAGAGGAGCCGCCCAGCTATGCTAATCCCCCACAGCTAGGCGAGGTGGTGGTGGGGCAGCAGGAAGAACAGGCACAGAAAACAAGCTGGGAGGTGAGGGCCGATTCCCAGAGAAGGCTTGCCAGGGTGCCGACTGGCCAAGCCCAGGGACACAGGTAGCACGGGCACTCGGTGCACAGTAGAACAATTTCATCATGAAGCCAAAGCCAGTTCTCAAGAAACTGGAAGAAAAGAGCCTGGGGTGAAAGCAGATAGTCCCAGCATGGGGGCTAACATTTATTTTATGTGTATTCTGTGTCAGGCACTGTGAAGCATTTGTTATGCATCATCTGATCTAATCCTTACAACCACCATTTATACATAGTAAAAACTGTTCAGCTCTAAAGCAATGACATCAGTTATTCCTGCAGGGAGGAGTGGCATTTCATAAAGCTACTGTCTTGGGCAGGCAGAGAGTTCACTTAGCTGCCTGCCTGATGTGTGTCCATTCTGAGACACTCTCATCTGGTCCAAGGAAATTTGGGGCCATAGAGTAGCAAGAGAAATATCTGCATGCAGCCAACCAAGAGGTCACAGGCTGAAAGCAGTAAGTGTTCAGTTGTGTGGTCTCAGGAGGCCCAGAATGCGGTGGCGAAAGGCTTAGAAACCTGCCTTCTGGTCCAACTGGCCCTGGGACTTGGGCTACTCATGTATCCTCAAACTCCTGTTCTTGTTTTTGTTTTGAGACAGGGCCAACCTCTGTCACCAGGCTGGAGTGCAGTGGAGCAATCACAGCTCACTGCAGCCTTGACTTTCCTGGGCTCAGGTGATCCTCCCCACTCAGCCTCCTGAGTAGCTGGGACTAGAAGTCTACACCTTCGTGCCTGGCTAATTTTTGCAGAGATGGAGTTTTGCCATGTTTCCCAGGCTGTTCTCAAACTCCTGGGCTCAAGTGGTCCTCACTACTTGGCCTCCCAAAGTGCTGGGATTATAGGCGTAAGTCACAGCACCTGGCAGGTTCATGCATTCTCTCTGGGTCTCCTATCAGTGGGTAGATGGGACTAGATGATTTCTAAGGTGCCATCCAGCTTCTTACAGGGATGGAGAGATGTGTGAACCTGAGAACATCAATTAATAAGCAAGACCTATGAGTCTGGATCCCCACGAGCAGGAAGTGTCATTGCAGAACTAAAAGATGGGAACAAAATTCTGGCCAGCATTTAACAGAAACAGGATACTGGAGTTGAAGAAAAGGAAGAAAGGAAGTGAGCAGCATTTATAGGCTTCATTCCATAAGAGCACATTTTGAAGACAAAAGTAGCAAAAGCAACCTGCCAAGTGGACAAATGGGATCCTTGGTAAGGAAGCTGGCAGGGCTGGGGACCAGTGGGAATTCATTTATGTCCTAGTGGGGCATACCCTCAGAGCCCTACCAGCTGGGGTCCAGTCCTCTGCAGTGAAAGGGCAGGGAGGGGCAGAATCCTTCATGGGGGTGGAGGGTGGCAGGCCACCCTAACCTGCGCTACCAGCTGTTCCCTAGGCTGGTCCCATGCTGCACAAGCACTCTTGG
Organism: Callithrix jacchus; assembly: GCF_049354715.1. Classification (NCBI taxonomy): domain Eukaryota; kingdom Metazoa; phylum Chordata; class Mammalia; order Primates; family Cebidae; genus Callithrix; species Callithrix jacchus. The sequence continues at coordinate 88,117,198 of NC_133515.1, forward strand.
TTAGGATTTGGCTTCCCTCACAGGCTGCCTGTAAGATTCCTCGATGCTAATTCTGAGTTGGTGGGAAGCTGTCTTTGGGACTGGATAGCCTCTGGCGCAGACAAGAGGGAGTCTCTGGACCCTCAGAGAAGAGGGCCAGCCCCAAGTGGACTTCTGTTTGATGGCATCTCTGCCACTGCCAACTTCTCTCTCACTGATTATTGCCATAGGTACAGACAAGAGGGCAGGACACCAGGCTAGGGAGCTTAACAAGCACAGAAGCTCTGGGCCCTGGGCTGGGGTGTGGGAGCCCAACCAGGGGATACTGCAATGTGAATAGAAAGAGACAAACAAATAAGAAAGACCAGCAAGGTCAAAACAAGACAGGCCTCGGTGGCTCATGAGGTCAGGAGTTCGAAACCAACCTGGCCAATATGGTGAAACCCTGTTTCTACTAAAAACACAAAAATTAGTCTGGCGTGGTGGTGCATGCCCATAATCCCAGCTACTCAGGAGGCTGAGGCAGGAGAAATGCTTGAATCTGTAAGGCAGAGGTTGCAGTGAGCCAAGATCATGCCACTGCACTGCAGCCTAGGTGACTCCATCTCAAACACACACACACACACACACACACACACACACACACACACACACACACACACACGAGACAGGCCCAAGCTTCCCCAAGGCTTGGGGAATTTGGATGTCAGCCCTGGCTCACAAGTCAGGGTCAGACGGGCAACAGGAGTACAGCCTGTGCCACTTAAAACCCCTCAAAGTTCCTCATAATCACCAGGGATGATGGGGAGGACACAGACTTAGAGGCATTGAGTTAACTGGTCTGGGCTGGAGACTGGACACTTGATCTTTCAAAAATTCCCCAAGTGGTTCTATTACAGGAAAGTGGTCCCTATCCAGACCCCAAGAGAGAGTTTTTGGATTTTGTGCAAGAAAGAATTCAGGGCAAGTTTAGAGTGCAAAGCAAAAGCAAGTTTATTAAGAAAGAAGAATAATATTTGGGAGGCTGAGGCAGGAGGATCACAAGGTCAGGAGTTCAAGATCAGTCTGGCCAACATAGTGAAACTCCATCTCTACTAAAAATACAAAAAAATTAGTCAGGTGTGGTGGTGTGTGCCTGTCATCCCAGCTACTCGGGAGGCTGAGGTGGGAGAATCCTGTGAACCCAGGAGGCAGAGGTTGCAGTGCCTTTGCACTCCAGCCTGGGTGACAGTGCAAGACTCCATCTCAGAAAAAAAAAAAGAGAAAGCAGAGGAATAAAAGAATGGCTATTCCATAGACAGAGCAGCCCCAGGGCCCATTTTTATGGTCATTTCTTGATGATATGCTAAACAAGAGGTGGATTATTCATGCCTCCTTTTTTCAGACCATCTAGGGTAACTTCCTGATGTTGCCATGGCATTTATTAACTGTCATGGCGCTTGTGGAAGTGTAGCAGTAAGGACAACCAGAGGTCTCTTCTTGTGGCTATCTTGGTATTGGTGGGACCTGGCCGGCTTCTTTACTGCAAGCTATTTTATCAGCATGGTCTTTATGACCTGTATCTTGTGCCGACCTCCTACCTCATCTTATGACTTAGAGTGCCTTCACTGTCTGGGCATGCAGCCTAGTAGGTCTTAGTCTCATTTTACCCAGCCCCTATTTAAGATGGAGCTGCTCTGGTTTATAGGCCTGACAGTTCTAATGTAATTTGCTTCCACAGGGTGAAAATCACTGGCCTAAACAGCGATTCTTAAAATATTTTTGGGGGAGAGGGAGGCAGAAAATACATAGGAAGCTTGTTCAGTTGCACATGTCTGCCCTCTCTATCAGTATCTTAGTGAGGGGCTGAAACCTGTTTTTATTTTTATTTTGCCACATACCTGGTTTGCTTGTGAATGCCCATAGCTTTAAAAACCTGATTCTGATGATTTCACCTGGCCCTAGAGAAACATTGGTAGGTGAAGCTCAAGAGTCTGTAAGAACATTCTTTACTCTGCAATGCTTAGATATGTATGAAAGAGACTAAGTGCAACATCTGCTTAAGCAGAATAATAATATGAGACCTCTCAGCCAGACTAAATTTCTGGTCCTTTGTGAACACAGTTGGTGTCACTGGCTCTCCCTCCTCACTCCCTCTCCCCCTGCCACCCCACGGAGGTAACCTCCTTTCCAGAATGGGGTCTGTATTGTTAGCAAGCAGGTGGTCCTGGAACCTTCTGGAAAGCCTGGTTCTGGGTCTGGGGAGGGTGGGGCCTACAGGTAGTAGGGTGTGGGGGTTGTGGTGCCTGGGGCAGGGAGGAGGGTCAAGTGACCAGGCTGTGAGCAGGGGAGCCAGGCAGAGCCTGCCACAGCCTCTTTCAGAGGCAGGGGCCAGCGAGGCGTGGGCTAAAGAAGTGCTGGAGAGAAATCCCTGGAGACCAAGTACAATGGAGGCCCAGATGTTCTCAGAAAGGCCAGGCTTTCAACTGTTTTGTTTTTCTAGTCCTGGCTGCTGCTGCTGCCAAATCAACAAGCAGGGGAGTGGAGGGGGGGTTGTGTGCAGGGTTCAGGGCACTGTGATCTGTCTGACAAGAACAAAAAGATGCAACTTGATCTCTCCTTCTTTCTTGGCTAATCGCTTGGGTGAGATTTTCCTTGGGATTACTGTTCTATTATAAACCCAGATGCTTAAAGTGAATCAACCTTTCTTAGAGCATACTAAGTGGGTCAGCAGCGCCCATCATGGTGCCCAGCCTCTGCACGGGTGCCACAGGCGGTGTGGATAATTAAATCCACCCATCCCCATCAGTGTTTCAGTAGGAGAACATTTTCTCTCCCCAGGAGATTTTCAGGAACAAGAGAAAGTGGGAAGTCACACCATTAGGCTGCAGGAGCCACAATGTAAAGGAGAAATACTGGTGTGGAGTGGAGGGGTCAGGGGCAGGAATTTCAGGACCTTGGCCAAGATCTACTAATGGAGTCCAGGTAGAATAAGGCCACCACAATAAAGGCTTAATGCAAGGGCTGGGGCACAGGGACAATTACAATCGTGCTTAGGGCATGGATATAACAAAGTGTCAGTTTAACACCAGCTGCCAAGGTGGCTTAGAGTTAGGTCTCTTAAATTCCCTACAACTAGGGCCTGACATGGACCGGGGCTCCTGAGGCAGCCTAAACCTGCAGAAATGGGAGATCTGGGGCCTTTCATCACACAGGAGCCTTTAGATGTTTTCTGGAGGCAGCTGCTCGTGTGGATGAGAAGCAGAAAAGATCAAGAGTTGCCCACCACCTTGCATTAAGACATGTGTACAGAGCTCTTCATCAGCTGTAAAGAGCTGATGGCTCTCAGGGGAAAAGCAGTCACTCTTATCTAATGAGGCCTCAGCAGATGACGATGTGAAAAATGAGACAAAGGAGGCCAGTCTGCCCTCCGTGAGGCTATTAGACAGCATAGTGACAGTATGGCACCTGACCCTGCCCTAAAGGACTCCCCAAAACAGGGACAGTAACTAGGAAGGTGCATTTTTAGTGCAAGGCCTGAGCATACCACAGAATGGACCCCAGCATGGACTGGCGATGTCAATGTTAAAAACTGTGGCCTCTCTTACGCTACTGCTGGGAGCATAAATTGTTACAACCAGCCTGGAAAACTATTTGGCATTACCTATTAAAGCTGAACATACGTGTACCCTATGGACCCTGCAATTCCATTCCTAGGAGTAGATGCCCAACAAAATGTATACAGGCATGTTTGCTGAAGACATGTACAAGAACATGTTCATAGTGACAATGTTTGTAACAGCCTCAAACAAGCAATGACCCAAATACCCACTGACAGATAGTTGCTATGTGGTATATTATGCAGTGGAATAGTATTAAGCAATGAAAGTGAATGAATTTGTCAATTTCTGAGCAAAAGAAGCCAATGCAAAGGTTCATACTGCTTCATTTCATCTACATAGACAGACAAAACCAAGCTGTAATAAATATACCAAAACCATTGACTTATACACTTTAAATACGTGAATTGTATGACATGTGAATTATATCTCAATGAAGCTGTTATTTTAAAAAGCCCATTAGAAGTCAGGATAGTGGTTATCCCTGGTGGGGACCTGTGACTGGAGGAGCTTCTGGGTGCTGGTAAAATTTGGTGTCTTGACTTGGGAGCTGGTTACAAGTGTATTCAACTGTGGCAATTCTGTGTACTTAAAATTTCTGCACTTCTCTGTATATACGCTATACTTCAGTGAAAATGACAATAACCACAGGCCTTGCCCCCTGGCCCGGTGCATGAGGATGGTGAGCTAGATATGTCACTTACTTCAGAAAGGTCCCGACTGTCACCAGGCAACCTGCAAGAGGACCCTGAGTTTATGAGGATAGGGCTCCCCATTTCATAATCAAAACATCATTTGCAGGGTCTGGGGGAATTCTCAGAAGCAGGGAGGGTCTGCCTACCACCTCTCTTCCCTGGGCTTGGCTAGGGTGAGCAGGTGTTGCCCTGATGCCAGAGGATTAGGCCAGGGAGCATCCTTGCCTCAACACAGCTGGGCAATGGCTACTGTGACTCCACATAGTCCAGCCTTCCCAGGGTCTGGTCTGCAGCCCCTAGATTGGGAAGGGGGCATGTCCTCAAGGACACCTTAAGGGCCATCTGCCTGAGGTGGGGATGGCCTTTCAAGCTGTGTTCCCAGGACTGGGCTCTGCCTGCACACTTACAAGACAGCTACTCTAGTTCCAGGTCAGTCCAGACTCTGGGACAGCAGAGGAAAATGGTCAGGTCTTGCCCTCAAGGAGCCCACAGTTTGATGTCCGGGAAGAGGCCAGCATGAGATAGAAAATCACAAGGAAGAGGGATGACAGCAATGACAGAGGTTTCTGGAGCACGTAGGAAGGGCAAAAAAGCCCATTCATGGCTCTTTTTGCAGAATGTAGTCTGCTCCTAGGTTTTCTTCTGAATTTTTGTATTCGGCATTTAGGAACTTACAGTAGCTCAGGTCCAGCTCAGTAAGTGTTAAATATTGTCCAGGGTAACTCACTCTGAAAAGAGAACCCACCACCAGCAATTTTCCAGTTGTTTTTTTAAAATAACAAACAAGCTACGGGAGGTAATAGAAGCTGTCTCATCATCTAGAAGAGGCATATTTGTCTTTTAGTCTTAGGGGATTTAATTCAGTTTATCATAATAAAGATGTCCATCAGACCAACCCACTCCCCGACACAATAACAACCACCAGCTTATTCTCTTCTTCCTCTAGCTTTGTATTACATCACATAAAAATATAAAAACAAAATTGGTTCTCAGTCTGGGTACTTGGGTAAATGATATGATTAGCAAAACAGGCCTATATGCCTTCTTTTCTGTAATTATGGAAATCTGTGACATGAAGCTGGAAAGCCCTATTCCAGTTGCTATAGTGGCCGCTGACACACCCTTCTTCTGCCAGCAATACCCTGGGAGCACCTGGTTCACACGAGTCTAGTCCGGAGCAGCCCCAGAAGCAGAATGAAAGAGCCAAAGAGGAAGCCACCTTTGGCAAACAGGAGCATTACCTTGGTCCCATGGTAGAAGTCGTCCACGCACGTGGCATTCATGAAGGTCTGGTGGAAGTGGGTGCTGGTGTCAATGCCACCTGGGATCACCAGTTTTCCTGTGGCATCAATCACCTTGGCCCCGCCAGGGATCATGAGCTCGCGGCCCACCTGCTGGATGATGCCATTCTCAATGTAGACGTCAGCCTCGTGGGTGCAGTCATCATTTACCACCTTGCCTCCCTTGATGAGGATCCTCACACTGGCTGAGTTGGCAAGCATGTTCCTAAAAGAAGGTGAGCACGGTCAAGGTCAAAGTCCTTTCTCACTGTTTCCAGGGCCCCATCCCTCCTATCAGAGCCCAAACTCCATGGTCAGGGTAAGTAAGCAGAGAAGAGGACGTTTCCCCTATAGCCAGCAGGAGTCACAAGCCTCCCACTGGCTTCCCAGAGGGACTTATTAGGAATCTGGACACAGTGGCAGTTAAGGGAGAAGCTGGGGCCTATAGAAACATCATTTTTTTTACTTTCCCAAAAGGCTGTGAGTCCCAAAGCATTTTTACATCTACTATCTCATTTTATCCTCAAAACAACCCAAGGAGTCACATTTTACAGATGAGAAAGCAGAAATTACTAAGGAATTTATGGCTATCAAGCAGCCAAGTCGAACCCACATGTCTTATACAACCAATGTCTCCCTTACACTGCATGGTATCCTGAAAACACCAGTGCCTCCGGGGGTGTCTCTCAGAGCTGAACTCTCCAAGCCTCACAGCTGTTTAATTCATGACATTCCTCAGATGGATTCTACTTCCTTCACGCTTCTATGTTGGCTTCAAGAAGTCCAGAACCAACACTTAGTTCCACAGCTAGCTGCATATTAAGCTCACCTGGGTAGCTTTTGACAACTACCTATGCCCAAGCCCCACCCCCAGAGATTCAGGTTTATTTGGGCCAGATTGTGTCCCCAGCATCAACAGTTTTTAAAAGCTGGAGAACTCTTCCAAACATTTAAAGAAGAATTAATACCAATCTCATCCAGAAAATGGAAGAGAAGGAAACCCTTCCAAATTCATTTTATGAAGCCAATATTGACCTGATACCAAAAACCAAAGACACTACAAAAAGAAAACTACAGAGCAATATCTTTCATTAATATAGATATTAAAAAATTTTAACAAAATATTTGCAAATAGAATTCAGCAACACATAAAAAGCATTAGACATCACATAAATAGGGTTTATTCAAAAAATGCAAGGCTGGTTCAATATTTGAAAAACAATCAATGTAATCCACCATCTTAGTAAGCTAAGGAAGAAAAAAATTACAAAATCATATCAACTGATGGAGAAAAAGCATTTGACAAAATTCAAAACCCATTCATGATAAAAACTCTCAGAAAAGTAGGGAGTGAGGGTAGCTTCCTCAACTTGATAAAGAACATCTACAAAAAACCTACAGCTAACATCAGATTTAATGGCAAATGGCTAAATACTTCCCCTTACAATTCAGAATGAGGCAAGGATGTCTACTTTTGCCACTGCTAGTCAACATAGGTTATTCTAGCCAGCACTATAATAAAACAAAATGAAAAAAAAAATGGCATATAGATTGAAAAGGAAAAAACATAACTGTCCCTAGTTGCAGATGACATGATGATCCAGATAAAAATATCCCAAGGAATCTACCAAAAAAAATCTCCTAGAACAAATAAATCAGTTTAGCAAGGTCACAAGTTAAAAGATCAATGTACAAAAGGCTACTTTTTTCTATACACTAGCAATGAGCACATGGACACTCAGAAAAAGTGAAATAGACATAAACCTTAAGAAAACATATATAGGAACAGAAGACAAAAGCAAAGATAGACAAATGGGATTGCATCAAACTAAAAAGTTTCTATACAACAAAGGAAACAATCAACAGCAAAGAGAAAACCTATAGAATGAGAGAAAATATTTGTTAACTACACATCTGAGAAGAGGTTAATATCTAAAATAAATAATTGAAAGACCCCAACAGCAAGAAAACAACTCAATTTAAAAATGGGCAAAAAAACCTGAATAGACATTTATCAGAAGACATACAAATGGCCAATAGATTTATCAAAAAATGTTCAATATCACTAATCATCAGGGAAGTACAAGTCAAAATGACAATGAGATCATCACTTCACACCTGTCAGAATAACTATTTTCAAAAAGATGAAAGATAGCAAGTGTTGGCAAGGATGTGGAGAAAAGGGAACCCTTGTACACTGTTGGTGGAAATGTAAATTAGTACATTATGGAAATCAGTATAGAGATTCCTTAAAAACTTAAAAATAGAACTACCATATGATCCAGCAATCCCACTACTGGGTATATATCCAAGGGAAATGAAATCAGTATGTCAAGGAGATATCTGCATTTCCTTGTTTACTGCAGTATTATTCACAATAGCCAATATATGGAATCAACCTAAGTGTCCATCAAAGGATGAATGGATGAAAAAAATGTATATATACACAATAGAATACTGCTCAGCCATAAAAAAGGGGGAAGCCCTGTCCTGTGTAACAACTTGGATAAATCTGGAGAACATTAGGTTAAGTAAAATAAGCCAGGCACAGAAAGATAAATACCACATGCTCTTACTCCTAGGTGGAATCAAAAAAAGTTGATCCATAGAAGTAGAGAACAGAATGATGGTTACCAGTGCCTGGAGTGACTGGGGTAGAAAGGAGTTGGGGAAATGTTGGTCAAAGGATATAAAATTTCAGTTAGATAAGTTCAAGAGATCTATTGTACAGTATGGTGACTATAGTTAATAATAACATTGTATTCTTGAAAAATGTTTTGATGGTGGATATCAAGTGTTCTAACCTCTCATTATATGAGGTAATGCATATGTTAATAAACTGGAGTTAGTCATTCCACAATGCATATGTGCTTTAAAACATCATCTTGTACACAACAAATACATACAACTTTATCTGTCAATATTAAAAAAAAAAGAAAAAAACACATATAGGACTTGTTTGCTGAAAACTACAAAATGTCAACGAAATAAATCAAAGACAATCTAAGTAAGTGGAGAAACATACCATGTTCATGGATTGGAAGACTCAACATAGTCTCAGTTCTTCCCAAATTGACATACATGTTTAATGCAATTCCTGTTAAAATCCCAGCAAAAATCTATTGTATATTATTTTCAAAATGTATGTTGATTGGCAAAGGAACAAGAACAGCTAAAGCAACTTTCACAAAGAATAAAGTCAGAGGAATCAGTCTACTTGATTCCAAGACTTATTATGTAGCTATAGTAATCAAGACTGCATGATCTTGACAGCTATGGTAAACTGATTTTTGACAAAGATGCAAAAGCAATTCAATGAAGAGAAGACAGTCTTTTCAATAAATAATGTTGGATATCCACAGGCCAAAACCCAGCCTCAATTTAAACCTAAAATCTTATGTAAAAATTGACTCAAAATGGATAATGCATAAAGTAGCTGCATTTGACACCACTGACTACTCCTGCCTCTGCAGAGCTCCCTTCTCTTAGCATTTTAAATGTGGCCATGCGGTGAAGTGGGGCAAGGACCACAGAAGATCTTGACCTCTGCTTTGGAAATCAGTGAGTCTTTGATGAACTCTTATTGAAAACAAGTTTGTGGAAACTGCATATATGGCCATCAAGATCTCTGTGAGTAAAGAAAGCCTAGAAATGGCCCAAGGAGGATGGCTGAGGGAAAGTATCAATTTTAGAACTAATATTTTTCAGGAAATGAAGAAGGAGCCGAGAGAGATTAAAATTATAAGAGATTAAGGGACTATTTATGATGTGAACTCCTGAAGGAGGTAGCATAGAATGGCGACCATCATTAACAGAAGGCCTCAACAAACAAGGCCCTCACTTGTCAATTTACATGGCTTGCTTAATTAGATCCCTCCAACAGTCCTGTGGGGAAGGTATTATTACCGCCACCTCACAAAAGAGGAAAGATATACAGAGAGGTTAAGATCAAAGGCTTGTAGGAGGAGGAGATGTGCAGGTGCAAAAGAGATAGGCATACAAGTGAGTTTGCATTCTCTCTGCTCTGCAAAGCTGGGGGCTCAGAGCTCGTGGGAACAGTACAGAGTGAGTGGATTTGAGGAGAATGTGGATGTGGTGAAGCCGCTACAGGGACCCGAGAAGTGAAATGGGGTGCACATAGGAAATGGGGCCAGTGCTGAGGGCAGTTTAGATAGCCGTAGTCATGGTGAGTTGCTTAAAATTACATCCAGGGGCTCACTTTGGTTAGTATCCAAAATAAATAAGAAATTATAATAAGGATTTGTTTATAACATAAATGATATAATTGTATAAAACCATTATATTTATAATGTTATTTATAATAAGGATTTATAATAATAATGATATGCAACTCTCTTGACCCTTAGGTATCTGAAGAGAAAATATTTACATTTAGGCTTAGAAAATATAGGACAAACTCTGACCAGCAGTATGCCATTGCAGTATGTCCCTGAGGTCAAATAAAGCCCACTTTTATATGCAGTAAATTTCTCATTCTTCAGGGCCTCATTGTCCTCTTTTCTGAAAGGTTTTCTCTGACTCTCTTTGTGCCTTCACTAGATCGATTGCCTTCAGGGCACTAGGTTCTCTCTCCACCTGTGGAGTAGGGTCCGCAAAGGCAGTCCTATCAGTCGTCTTTTTATCTGCCCACTCACCTGAAGCTTCCAGTACAGAATACTCAAAACTGGTGAATATATGAAATAGCTCCATCTACTTGTTGCACTCTAACACAATCAAAATGGTTTAAAGCAGTGAGAAGCAGATGAATTCCATACTTATTTTCCGGGATGTTTGGCAACTCTATGTCTAGGATAAGGCTCAGTTTTCCTAACACAGCTAATTACAGTGAACAGAACAAAGGAAGCAACATATTTTCTCTCATCCTCATCATTTAACTTTGTCTTGCCACCAGGCAAGTTCTGGGAAGGCTGTGTCCAGGACAAAAAGGCTTTGGGGAGCTATTAAAGGAGTACCTCTTGTAAGCACACATGTCAGATATTTGGAGATCATAGCTGTTCTCCTGGATACAGTTGGCTTATTTTTTGTCAAGTTGGCCAGGCTCAAGTGCATGGAATCTCAACAACAAAGAAGAAAGCTTATACGGAGCCTCAACTACCAAGTTCTCCTGATGTAAGGAAAGTATGGCCCTTGGAGGCTGCTGCCTGAGGGAGTGCTGGGAAACAAGGCAGGTGGCTGGGAGTGACAATTGCGCTCCAGGAACATCTGCTCCCTGCAGGGTATCATTCTGACCTCTGGGGAGAAGACACCCTTCTCCCCTAGAGTGGAAGGCGCCAGGGTAGAGAGGCAGTGGGGAGGAGTTAGGCTGGAGAGACTAGGGAAGAGGAGACAGCCACAGCCACAAGCCTATTGTCTGGAGCTGGGGTGAAGTTCAACGTATTTCACAGGATCTTTTGTCCTAAAATCTAAAAACTGGAGTTTTAATTGCATATGCAATAATAAGAAAATGGGTTTGGTTCTTGGGTGATGGATAGAGAAAGGAAGCCCAGAAGTCTGAGAGATCACATCTCTCCCTCCCCAACCTCCCCATTTTAAAGCCAAGCCCAAGTGTGACTAGGAAAGGAGAGATCCAGGTTCTCAGTTTGCTTTAAAAGAGAGAAATGGGCCAGGTATGGTGGCTCACATCTATAATCCCAGCACTTTGGGAGGTTGAGGTAGGAGGATTGCTTGAGTCTAGGAGATCCAGAACAGTCTGAGCAACATGGTGAAACCCTGTTTCTACAAAAAATGCAAAAATTAGCCAGTTGTGGTGGCATTTGCCTGTAGTCCCAGCTACTGGGGGGTGGGTAGAAGGATCACTTGAGCCCAGGAGGTTGGGACTGCAGTGAGCAGAGATCACATCACTGCGCTCTAGCCTGGGAGACACAGTAAGACTCTGTCAAAAAAAAAAAAAGAAGAGAGAGAAATGATGGTGAGAGTAGAGGTTGCTGAAAGAAGACACAAACCCAATCCTCTGTGCAAATATATAATCCTCACCTTAATTTTTTTTATTTTTTGCCCAGACCGAACTTGAACTCCTGGGCTCAAGCCATCCTCTAGCTTCAGCCTCCTGAGTAACTGAGACTACAGGTGCATGCCACCATGTCTGGCTTAATCTTTACCTTTTAAAGCAGCTTTAAGGTAAGAGGAAAAATAGGAATACTTATGTTGAAAAAATTCCTGCATAATTATTACGTCAACATTGTAACTGACAAGATGGGTTTGCTTACATGTTCGTAGCGCATGCCTGGAGGTTGGAGAACCTAAAAGAGCAGTGTGATAATAGTTTACTGAGAATTTTTGTCTGAGCTTTGATGCTAGAATCAAAAGCCAAGGACATCGTCTTCAACAGAATAAGAGCTCTCAGTAAATAAACACCCTGTGCCTGGTACTTTATACGTGTTCACACGGCAACCCCCACAATGTGGGAACAAGGCAGGAAGTATTAGCCCGACTTTAAGAGGAATAAACAGAGGTTTTGAAAATAACAAGCAGCCCATAAAACATCACATAACTTTAGGGGGGAGGGATGGGCTTCAGATTTAAGTCTACCTGACTTAAGGGAAAGTCTGTTAGAATTAACTCTGGGTAGAAGATTTCCAGGTGAGTTTTATGTCCTTCATAAGTTTCTGGAGTTTTCAAATTTTATATAATAAATTGTAGGAGGAACATATAATCTGAAAATATATGTTCAAAAGGCTTTTTTTAGGTCAGGCTTGGTGACTCACACCTGTAATCCCAGCACTTTGGGAGGCTGAGGCGGGCGGATCACTTGAGGTCAGGAGTTTGAGACCAGTTTAGCCAACATGAGGAAACTGTCTCTGCTAAAATTACAAAAATTAGCCAGGTATGGTGGCGCATGCCTGTAGTCCCAGCTACTCAGGAAACTGAGGCAGGAGAATTGCTTGAACCTGGGAGGTTGCAGTGAGCCAAGATCACAACACTGCACTCCAGCCTGGGCAACGGACTCCGTCTCAAAACAAAAACAAAAACAAACAGCAACAACAAAAAGTTGTTTTTTATTTTGTTTTTAACTAAAAAGAAGCCAGAAGGAATCCAACGTGACCCTTCATTCAGATCCAGCTGGCTCAGTTCCTCCCTCTGCCATTCTTTTTGAAAGGAGATGAGTGAGGGAGGAATAGATGGGGCTTTGGGCTGCCACCACCTCTCAGCCTGTTTTTTTCCACTTCCTAGTTAAAAGTCTCTGGAGGTTAACGAGGCTCTGAAGAGGCTTGGCGCCCTTGCAGAATACTGGGGAGGCCTGGAACCTCTCTGGCCCAGGAATCCCATTCATGCAGGCCTGGGCTGGTCCTGGAAATCCAGGCTAGGTTGCTCTCCTAGGACTACCATTTAGGAAATTCATTCTCAGAACGTAGTGGACCCTATTAATAAAGTTAACTAATATTTACTGGTCACCTACTATATACTGGGCCCTTCAGTAGGCCCATTGTGTACGTCATCTGATTTAATCCTTACAATGCCCAGAGATAGGTACCATCATTGCCCCCATTTTTACCAAGAGGAAGCTGAGGCTTAGAAGTTAAAGGAATGTCCTCAAGGTCCCACAACTAGTTTGTAACAGAGATTGAAAGCCAGACAGTTTGTCAGTAAAGTTGTTATGGACTAGATGTATGTGTCCCCTCTAATTCATATGCTGAATGAAGCCTTAACCCCAGCGTGGCTGTGTTTGGAGATGGGGCCTCTTAGAAAGTTTTAAGGGTCAAATGAGGTCATAAGGGCAGGGCCCTGATCTGCTAGGATTAGTGTCCTTGTTAGAGAAGATGCCAGAGAGCCTGCTTCCTCTCTCCAGGCACAAGAACAGAAGAAAGGCTGTGTGAGGACACAGTGAGAAGGCAGCTATTGACCAGCCGGGAGGAGAGACCTCACCACAACCTGACCCTGCTGCACCCTGATCTTGGACTTCCAGCCTTCAGAACTGTGAGAAAATAAATTTCTGTAGTTTAAACCATCCAGTATGTGGCGTTTTGTTATGACAGCCTGAGCAGATTAATAGCCTTGAGGCATACAGAAGGTGGGGTGAGCTGGACCCCAGATCTGAAGCTGCTCAGTGGAGACACTGCAGTATGAGTGATGGCCCAGCCTCCAGGCCCAACTCTGCAGAATTCCAGCTTACATGGGCTGCTGTCAGAGCAGCCTACAGGGCTTCAGCCCTGGGGTTCCCAAGGTCTCAGGATCTCTTGGCCTGCACTGGATTGTTTGGATAATATCACAGCGCAGTTTTCTAACACGCTCCCTGCCCAGGGTGCTTTTGGAGAATATCTTTTTAAAATTTAAAAATTTTAGAACATTTGTGTGCACTAAAATGTTCTATAACTTCACTCCTTTCCACTGGAGCCAACTCTGAAAAAGACATAGGCCCTGCTCTTAAGAAACTCAGTCTAGGAAGCAAGAGGGATGCAAGTAACTGCTTTAATAAGTGACTAAAGTGTAAAGGGCGCACTTCTTGCCTAAAGACATAAAAGTAAACTTGACAGATACTGGTCTCATATTACAGAGACCAGAGCTGGAATGGGTAAGACTAGCTGCATGGTGATGGTAGGAAGCCTACTGCATCAGTATCCCCCGCCTACATTCCTATCTTTCTAAGTAGCCTAAGTCCCCAAGATGCTAACCCCTTCCAATCCTGCCTCACTGTGGAATGTGGACACTCATCATGCTGCTCACCTTCCCCAGTAACCTCATTAGCACCTTATTCTTACAGCTTTCCTTGCTAGCCTTTGCTGAACTCAACAAAGGGAGGACGTTGCTGGTCTCTCTCTGCAGCACAGGCTGTCTGTGTGTGCACACGTGTATGAACATAGTGATGGAGTCAGTCAGAGGGTGGGTAAGTGGGGTGGATACTCTGGACCTCACAGGAATGTCCCCCAGAAGGGAAGAGATTTGAGGGCAATTGTGATGCTGTCTTTTTTTTCCTACACTATGCAGGCTCTTAAACACCATAAAGGTACTCTCTTCCCTCTGCTCCAATTGCAGCAAATCCAGGTAACATTCTTGCCAGAGGTCGTGGTCAGAAAGAAGTATAAGCTCTCCAGAAGGTCAGCATTAGTTTTACCAATTGATGATCCCTCAAATCACTCAGTTTATTCCAAAACACAATAATTGTGTAGACAGAGCCAATATCTGGCCCTCTGGCCCACTACATACAATGAATGGAATGTTTGTGTCCCATTCATATGTTGAAGCCTAATCCCCGACGTGATAGTATTTGGAGGTGGGGCCTTTGGGAGGCCTTCATGAGCCCTCAAGAATGAGATCAGTGTCCTTAGAAGAGAAAGGAGAGAGATAGCTCTCTCTGACATATCAGGGCACAGCAAGAAGGCATCCATCTGTAAGCCAGAAGAGAGCCCTCAACAGGAACCTTCAGCTTTAACTTGATCTTGGGCTTCCCAGACTTCAAAACTCTGAGGAATAAATTTCTGTTGTTTAAGTCACCCACTCTATGTAGTTTTGTTAAAGCAAGCAGCTCAAACTAAGACATCACATAGACAGAAATGAGCAGCAATATAAGTAACAACTGGGCCTTAAAAGAAATGTCATCTCCTTTAAAGACTTCTGGCTATATCCCACATGGCCATATGTTTCACCAAAAACTCCGATCATCCAGTTATTTTATCTATGCAAACAAAATAATTCAAAAACACATGTCTGTCATCCCAGGCGGAATGGGAAAAATTCCAGACAGTTAAATGCCATTAGAAAGAATAAATTGTGGCTGAGCATGAGGGCTCATACCTGTAATCTCGGCACTTCGGAAAGTCAAGGCAGGTGGATCACCTGAGGTCAGGAGTTCGAGACCAGCCTGGCCAACATAGCAAAACCACATCTCTACAAAAAATATGAAAATTAGCTGGGCACGGTGGCACACACCTGTAATCCTAGCTACTCAGGAGGCTGAGGCAGAAGAATCAGTTTAACCCAGGAGGTGGAGATTGCAGTGGCCTGAGATCACGCCACTGCACTCCAGCCTAGGCAACAGAGTAAGACACCATTTCAAGAAAGAAAGAAAGAGGAAGGAAGGAAGGAAGGAAGGAAGGAAGGAAGGAAGGAAGGAAGGAAGGAAGGAAGGAAGGAAGGAAGGAAAGAAGTACAGAATCCTAGAGCTGCATAGACTATTAAGTTCACTTCCAATTTTTCCTCCAGTCCCTGGAGTTTATCAACAGTGACCCTGAACTGAAAGGAACCAGCCCAGGACTAATGGGAAGGTGTCACACTGCAAGTATAGGGATCTTCTGATTTTTACAAATTACTCAGGGAAGTAATGATGCCTTCTACAGCAAGATGGTGGCTATCTTTGGATATCCAAAATCCTAGATTTATCAAGTTATACACAGCTTGTCTCCTCTAATTTTCTGATTCTGTGGCATGTTCCTGAACTATTTATGGGTTTATGTTAAGGTGATATGCAAGCTGGGAATAGGGAATTTGGGGTGGAGGCCGGGTGGTAGGGAGAGGATAGTACTGTAACTAGGGAGTGCAGTCTTGCATGAGAAAGACTCTTCATGTTTAAAATAGTAACAATTATTGTTATCCAACAATTGTCTTGCTGGAAAACAGAAAATTCCTTCCTTCCATGTCCCCCGTTTTTATTTCTGTGGAGTAGTTCCAATGCAGAACTGCACAGGAAGCATCTTGCTGAGTGGACAAAGTTATGGCAGCTGTTGCTTCTTGATCATGAAATGCACATACCCTACACTCCTAGAAGGTACACAGTTTCAGCCCTGCCAAAGAAATGCCAAGCCCAACACTATGTTTTGGAATTGCCTGCTTCTGTCATCGCCTTCTCCAGCTCCCCTGGGCCTGTAGGGAGGTGTGAGACAAGGAGAGCCTGCACAGTCTGGCCCGAGCGGCTGCCCCTGCCAACAACTCAGCTGGAGGATGCTGGGGCCTCTGGGGCTTGGCACAGGCACTTGGGCCAGGATGGTGCAAGGGGGACCCTTCCTGCATAAAGATCTTAAAAGGAACTTGGAAGGTGTTAGCTTAAGACAGGCATTTCCTCTTTTTAGAAAGCATTCATTTAAGACTCACATTTCCTCTTTTCATAGAATCCATAGAAAAACCTATGATTTTACAGATAACTAGTCACTGTCATACCAAAAACATACAAGATGGTGATATCAAAAACACTGTCCTGTGACATGAAGGATTGTAGCATCTAAGCCAAGCCTACTGGCAACCTGGGTAGCACCTCGAGGGGCAGGTGAGGTCAGCTCAGGTCACAGAGGACACAGGCAGGCTGGCATGGTTTTCCCTTGCTCCAAGCAGGTAACATTTGCTAAAGGATCAAAAGGCAACACATGACAGTTGTGTGGAAAGGAAAATGGAAACCTACAGCTATTTTTCTTCTGATCAGCACAAAGGAGAGAGAAACAGTAGGCTGGCATTTTGCAGCCTTCTCAATGGGAGAGCCATTCTTAAAATGGGGTTGCAGGGGATGCTGGCACATAAGGCACCCTGGGGTCACTCAGGGAAGGGATTCTCTTTGAGTTGAAACATGACAAATCAAAGGTTCAGCAGAACACAAAAGGCAAAGGGAAGTTTGAGATGAGTGGGAAATGCTGAGGGTTTAAGTTAATAAATTTAACTTTAAAAAAGGAAATGGCTTTCTAAGTAGTGAACAATAAATACCTGTATTAAAGCACAGTATAATTTTATGATTCATTCATAATTATCAACTATTGAGTAGATTTAAAATAATATTTACTAGTTTGCAAAATTGTATAATTAGTAGTTATTTCAGAGAGAATGTTTTGTTCCTTTTTAGGTAAGTAGCTGCAGCTTAACATCATTAAAGTATATTTTTTATAATTTACTTAGATAGAAATAAAATACTTATGACTTACATGTAATATATACAGAACAATGACACAGAGACCTGTGAACTCAGTATGTCATTACTGTTTAAGCTTCCACACCTCATTCATCTGATCCCATGTCCTTCTCAAAGGTATCCACTTTCCCAGTCCTATGAACTAATGACTAATAGCAGTTAGGTGACAAGCAAAAAAGAAAAGGTCAGAGCTGTTTCCACTCTATGACTACCTCTCCCAACATCCAATCAATCTTCACCTGCTCAGTGATGACTGAGTTCTTCACAAATCCCCCAGTTTTCTACTTTCTGAAGCAAGCGGGAATCTGGAAACCCAGCTAATGATGGAGTGGGAGCACTTTAATACCATCCAAATGCCCACTGGATCATTCTCCTGGGTTCCACAGGCAGCACACACTCAACCTGTCCAAAACCAACTCCCCTGTCCCTAGTCACCCCATCCAGAAACTCAGGCTCTTCCCAAATTCCTATCCAACCCAGGCCAATATCGATATTCAGGAAGGCTGCTCTGAGAGGTGGTCCTGATTTGGGTCACCTGGGAGTTTTGTGTAAAATGTTTTGAGGGATTCTGGAAGTAGAATCCAACCCTGGGGCAAGGAACTGAGGAGAACAAAAGGGCAGGTCCCCCTTCTTTCATCTGGGCCTCAGGCCTCTCCAACAACTAGTGGAGGACCTGAATGCCTGAGACTGGCACAGGAAGAAGAATTGGTCAGGCAGAGCAGTCACAGAGGCTAGAGAGAGAGTCTCTGTCCAATGTTACATCTACCATGAGACACCCTGGGTCCTTGTTCACAGCCACAAACATATTTCCATACCAAATTGGCTAGTCAGGAGGCCTCTTAATGTCCCACCAGGCCCTGTTTCCATTCACCCAGGGGCTAGGCAGGATTAACACTATGGATGGCAGGTAACTGGGGACCTGCCATTTTGTAACGGGACCATCTGTACCAGATCATAAAGTAGCCACATCTGGAAAACTGCTACAACCTTTGTCACTGCACTGGAGAGAAGGTAGAATAGGAACAAGTAGGTCAAAAGTGGGCAAGACTATAGGTAAGAGCCCAGCACCAGAACAGCCTCTTCAGAGTGCAGGAGTGGGTAAGGGAAGGGAAACACCATCCCCATTGGCCAATGTCATGGGTGTGAATATGGTGAACAAGGGCTTGCTCCTGAGACAGTTTTTTTCAGAGACAGAGTTTCACCCTTGTTGCCCAGGCTGGAGTGCAGGGGCGTGATCTCGGCTCACCACAACCTCTACCTCCCTCAAGCAATTCTCCTGCCTCAGCCTCCCGAGTAGCTGGGATTACAGGCACCCACCACCACACCTGGCTAATTTTGTATTTTTAGTAGAGATGGAGTTTGACCACGTGGGTCAGGCTGGTCTCTAACTCCTGACCTTAGGTGATTTGCCTGCCTAGGCCTCCCAAAGTGCTGGGATTACAGGCATAAACCACCACACCCAGCCTCCTGAGATCGTTTTTAATAAACGAGTTGAATAAAACAAATAGCTTCTTGGAAGGTGTATATAAATCCACAGGGGTGGTGAATCCTTAACAGTGTAAGATAAGAGGTTTTAATCCCACGAGTTTATTTGAGTTGGCCGACACCGCATAGCTGGACTTAGTGAACAAGCACCATCAGCGTGCAGAGGGCAAAAGCTACATAGCAAAGGATTAGCTGTGAGAGGGTGGTAAGAAATGGGAGCTGCCAACCACTTGTTCAATGAGATTAGCTTGAAGGCACAGAAAAGGAATGGGGCAGTTGTCAGAAGCCAGAGCTGAGTGTGTGTTTGTGTGTGTGTATGTGTGGTTGGGATATGACAAGCTTAGCTGTGTGTTGATCTGTGTGTGTTCATGTGCACCTCCCAGCTCATTTGTGCATGGTACCTGTCTTGGGCGTTTGGGCTGAAGCCTGGTTCCTTGTAAGTATTGGCTGACTCCCTGAGGCCAGGAGGCTTCATCACTTGAGGTCTGGGGAGGCTGAGGACCCTCAAAAGTAAGTGTGAGTAAATCCCACTTCTATCAGCCCAGCTTCTACAGGTCCTGGAAGAAGGGCAGACAGGTGGACACATGGGAGACAAGGACTCCTGACTCCTGACTTGGGCTTTAGCCGGGGAAAGTCAGCCCTCTGTGACCAGAGAAGGCACTACCACCAGTACCTCTCCTGCCTGGCACTGACTCCTGGCAGATTCCTCAGCCCTGCTCTGCTTCCTGTGCTCTCACCAGCTGTCTCCAGGCCCCAGAAATAATTCTATCAGCTCCCCTGGAAGGACAGCAGCTGCAGCTCAAGGGCCTCCAGCAGCTTCTGGAGTGGCTGCTTCCTAGACCAAGGGCCAAATGCTGGAAGAGGGTTCACACCCACTGCCAGGAAACGGGGTAGGGGGCTCTTCTCACTGGAGACCTCAGGTGTGGGCTGGGGAAAGCAGGGGGAAAGAAATGCCTTTTCTTAACTATGAAAGGACCACAAACCCGGGCTACCTGATGAAACCTAGATTCAGGGTAGAAATTGCAAGAGAATATAAAACTACTTTCTTCTCTTTTAAGCTGAAAATTAGTATGAACTGACTATAGCCATATACAGCATCTTGCAAACAATAGTTGAGGGAAAGGAGCAGACATAAGAGAGTAAATAAGAAGCTAGGTCTGGTGGCTCATGCCTGTAATCCCACTACTTTGGGCGGGTGAGGCAGGAGGACTTCTTGAACAATTGCCCAGGAGTTTGAGAGAACAGCCTGGGCAACAATGGAACTGATATCTCCATCACTGAGACAGATATTTTTACATCAGTCCAGAATTCCTGAGCCTGAGAAAAGCAAATCTCATCAGAAGAATTTCCCATGGAAATTTGTGACTAATGGAACCTAGCCTTGAGGGGATGAGCAGCAAGGTAGGTGAGCCACTGTGACCTTGATCCTGAGATGCCTGGGCGCAGACAGGAAGTACTGTGCCACCAGGGATGGCAGGCCAGGGGGCACTCTCAGGAGGCTTACAGAAAGGTCTGGGGGTGAAAATGACCAACTTCCCTTCTTCTGGTGCAGTGATGCCACTAGGCTGATTGTGTGTGAATTTCAGGGCCCCGTTTTAGAGGGAAATGAACAGGAGTGAGTGAGGATGTGAAGGACACAGAAGGGAGGTGAGGAGGAAATGGGGTGGGCTGCAGCATGGGCACAGGTGAGGGCAGTGACCTTGGCTGTGCTGTGCTACTATGGGCACATCCTTACTGCTCCAGGTCTGTGTTCCCAGTTGTCAAGCGGGTGTCAACACCATCAGCACCACATCATCTCAAGAGCTCACACATAATTTCCTAGCAATCTTACAGCAGCCCAATGAAGAAGTGAAACATTATTATCCCCATGTTCTGGCTGAGAAAACTGTGGGTGGGAATTCATGCCCAATAGACTGAAGCTTTTTGAAAGCCAAGCCTATGCCTTATTTTGTCCTCTGAGGGTTTGGCACATAGAGGGGACTCATTCAATGCTGGCTGAAGGAAGGCTTAGGTTGGGGAAGTTGTAAGAACCACGGAGGTGGTGGTGAGAAAGCAGCTTGGATTTACAGTGCCAGCCACAGGAACGGACTCTGAGCTGCAAGCAATGGGGAGCAAGTCTTCTCAAAAGAGAGCTCTGAGCTGGCTGTGGGTATTTGGTCAAGGGCTGGGGCAGAGGAACAAAGCACTTGTTCTCTGGGATGGAGGAAAGAGGGGAGGCAGAGGTAGGCAAGGATGAGAATGCAGCTCAGATAGACAGGGCATAAATCAGAGGTGCAGAGTAAGAGGTCAAGGCTCTGAGACACACAGCTCCCAGGATGCCCTGGATTAGCAGGAGCAGGATCCAAGTGTGGTCATGCAATGCAACTGTGACTTGGAGACTGGCATTTCTGCTTCCCTACCCTGGCATGGGTTGACTGGAGGCAGGGAGGGCACTGACTGAGAAAAGGAAGGAGCAGAGCTGAGAAAGGGCTGAATGCTGGAAGGTTCCCTGGAGGGAAAGGAAAACAGACTGGGAATGACACTAACAGTGGCAGCATGGGCCTGACGCAGTGGTGGCTCTGCCTGTCCCATCACTTTGGAAGGCCAAGGCAGGAGGATTGCTTGAGACTAGAAGTTTGAGACCAGCCTGGGCAACATAGTGAGACTCTGTCTCTGCAAAAAATAAAAAGTTAGATGGGTGTGGTGGTGCATGCCTGTAGACCCAGCTGTTCAGGAGGCTGAGGTAGGAGGATAGCCAGATCCTGGGAGGTCAAGGCTGCAGTGAACTGTGATCACACCACTGCACTCCAGACTGGGCAACAGAGAGAGACCCTGTCTCAAAATAGCAACAACAACAACAATAACTACAACAACAACAATAACTACAACAACAACAAATGAGAGGCAGCATGGGCAGGCAGAGCAGAAAGCAGCTGTGGGCAGGTATCTAGGCAGGGACTGGCTGTCCAGGGTACATCTGTGGTTTGTGGAAACACAATAATAAAAGCTGATTTCACTATCTCTTGCTAAGAATCCTTTAGATCAGTCGGAAGATGGCAAATGACCCCACCATCCAAGGTAATGAGGTGGAGAAGAGCAGACAACCAGCACTCACTGAGGATAGCATGTGTCCGGGACTGGGAGAGCTCATCACACATGGCATGTCATGGAAATCACTGCACAACTGGCCTTGGAGGTCCATATGCTCACTTGCTAACTTTACTTGATAGATGAGGACATGGAGGTGATAACTAGGCCAGGTCACACAGTTCATGGAAGAGAAGAGAAGCAGGAGTAATTCAAAACAATCAAAAGATCTAGACCATGCTAATGGGCTTTTTTTTTTTTTTTGTTTTTTTTTTTTTGAGACGGAGTTTCGCTCTTGTTACCCAGGCTGGAGTGCAATGGCGCGATCTCGGCTCACCGCAACCTCCGTCTCCTGGGTTCAGGCAATTCTCCTGCCTCAGCCTCCTGAGTAGCTGGGATTACAGGCACGCACCACCGTGCCCAGCTAATTTTTTGTATTTTTAGTAGAGACGGGGTTTCACCATGTTGACCGGGATGGTCTCGATCTCTTGACCTCGTGATCCACCCGCCTCGGCCTCCCAAAGTGCTGGGATTACAGGCTTGAGCCACCGCGCCCGGCTGTTTTTTTTTTTTAAATAGAGACAGGGTTTCGCCATGTCGTCCAGGCTGGTCTCACACTCCTGGCCTCAAGTGATTTGTCTACTTTGGCCTCCCAAAGTGCTGGGATTACAGGAATAAGCCATTGGTGCATTCAGGATGGCTAGCATATCGGATGCATGAGGAAAGAAGACAGGGGCTGAATCCTTCAAGGCCAAGGCATGCTAAGAATATGGACGAGATGCTGAGTGCAGTGGCAAGGCTGGCTGGCACGACAAGCTAAGAAGCAGCATCAGTGGATTTGCATTTTACGTTAGAAAAGGAGAGAAAAATATAAAGTGCTAGAAAAAACAGAAGAATATATTTATAAACTCTGATTAAGTTAGTGTTTTTTTTTTAGCATGATCCAAAGCCAGAAATTGTAAAAAATAAGATTAGACTACATAATAGTGAAAAATTGTGATATAGCAAAAGATACCACAAATTACTTTTAATAAAGGCAAATAAAAACCAGTATGATAGGTGTGTAAGGTATAACCAAAGATTAATATCCATAATATGTAGCAGTGCTTCTAAATCCTAAAAGACAAAAAAATACTGGTTAAAAAAATAGGCAAAAGATAAGAATAGGCAACCCACAAGGGGAGGAGGGATAACAGGCAAATGAAAAGATGCTCACCTTTTAGCTTAAACAGCTAACAGGCAAATGAAAAGATAGTCACCTTTATTAATAATTAAATAAATGCAAATGAAAACGAGATTACATTTTTCATCTTTCATAATAGCACACAGAACAATGCCCAAAGCAAATGTAAAAGGCATGTATTCTTATATTATATGCTGTTAACAGAGTTCAAATTAGTACATTCTCACCAGAAGGAAATCTGAACATCTGTATGAAAACTTAAAATGTGCATTTCATGTCTAAGAATTCCTTCTAAGAAAGTAATTGAACAGTTATACAAAGATGTATTATAAGGGTATTTGGTAACACTGTTGTTTATAATAACAGATATTTTGAGACCCAGCTTAAAGTCTGACAATAGGAGGACTGTTTGAATAAATAATGGTATATTCACACAATGGAGGGCTGTGCAGCCATTGAAAAGGATTCTGTAGATCTCTTAAGTATTGACATGGGAGGTTATCTACCATATAGTGCTACATCAAGAAAGTAGTTGACAGGACAGAACCAGAACCAATGGTATATGTATCTATTTGTGTATTTACATAAGTGAGGTCATATATATATGAAACAGCATTTCTATACTATAATTATATAGTACCAAGTGATTGAGTCCCACTGTAATTCTCTTTCTCTGGGAAAACCGCAGTTAATAGTTTGGTGAATAGCCTTCCCAGTATTTTATGTAAAGAGATTTCATATATATATGCAACAGCACTTCATACATAAAAATTATTCATATATATGAAACAATACTTCATTTATGTATAATTATTCATATATATGAAATATCCCATACATAAATGAACTTTTTGTCTAAAATTCTGGGAAGGCTATTCACCAAATTATTAACTGTGGTTCTCCCAGAGAAAGAGATTTACAGTGGGAGTCAATCACTTGGTACTATATAATTTTAAAAATATTGTTATAATAAACTGGCCGTGGAATCAGTAACAGCCCTGGTGAATGGGGCAGTTATACCAGACTACACTCTGAGGATGTTTGTGCTGAGGCTGGCAAAGCCACTAGCAAGCTAACATCTCTTGTATATTTCTTTAACAACCATTAATTTGGACATCTTGGTGAAGCACGGTGGCTCATGCCTATAATCCTAGCACTTTGGGAGGCCAAGGTGGGTGGATCACCTGAGGTCAGGAGTTCAAGACCAGCCTGGCCAACATGGCAAAACCCTGTCTCTACTGAAAATACAAAAATTAGTTGGGCATAGTAGCAGGTGCCTGTAATCCCAGCGACTTGGGAGGCTGAGGCAGGAGAATCGCTTGAACCCAGAAGATGGAGGTTGCAGTGAGCCAAGATCATGCATGCCATTGCACTCCAGCCTGGGCAACAAGAGCAAAACTGTCTCCAAAAAACAAAAACCCCAAACCATTAATCTAGATATCTAACAGCCAATTGGATCTCTCTACTTTGATATCTTGATGGCCTTCAAACCCATCCCATTTAAAACCAGCTTATCATGCTCTGTCTCCATCTGGTTCCTCCTCCAGTGGCCCCCATCTCAGTGAGAGGCACCCCCACTCCACTGTGCCCTGGGACCCACCCAGTGAGGGTATCATCTTCATTGAAGAGTGCAAGTGATGAGGCCACCTCCAGAACGGGTAGTCAATGGCTTTCCTCTATTCTCTTCACAAGGGCCCTGTACAGGCAGCATCTTCTCAAATGGCTGCAAAATGGGAGCAGAATATCCTCTGTAACCCGGCCTACTTGGCTGCTACCTTCCTTTAATGAGTGAATGGCAACATGAAGCAAATGATTACTTGGGGTTCAAAAGGCCATTCCTGACAGCTGAGTCTGAAAAAGTGGAGATAAATTCATTCACCTAAAGAAAAGGAGGAAATGAGCCTTTCCTTTGAGATCAATGCGGGGCTGTGGAGCACCTGCTACGTACCTACCGATAAAAGAGATGAATATGTTTACATCTCTTGAAAGCAAATAAATGGGAGTAATAGAATTCTGGTTGCCTGCCCGTCTAATTCATCAGGAATGCCAGCATTTCCTCTTTTTCATGTTTACCTGCTCCGGCTAGGAAAGGTAGAATTGGAACTGATGACAGACACCTAACTTATTTTTATAAGGACTTACAATTTATTCCCCTTCTATTCCCTGGAAGGCTTGCCAGATCTCCTTGGTTCTTAGTTCCTGGTATGGCCTTCTTCCCACCCCAGCCACTACTAGCCCAGGCCAAGGACCAAATCCGGAAGGCAGATTTAGAGTCTAACATGCTGAGCCTCCAGGTTGGGACACCTGACACTGAACAAGGCCTGACTCTGGGTTCCTCTGTTGCTGAGGGAGGCCCAGGACTTCACCCCAGATACTGACTCCCTGTCCCCAAGCCTGTCTGCAAAGGGCCTCATATCTCCTTCCCAGTAGGCTGGCACACCCTTTTTTGTGGTTGCTTATCACCTTCTTCATGGAGTCTAGGCCTGCCCAACTGTGGTCCCCCACCTGTTGGCACACTCTCCTGACACCAGCTGCTTGCCTCCCCAAACTACCTGTGCCTGCACTCCCACCACTGTGCTTTCCTTCCTGTTTTCACCCCAAATGCCCACCTGGGTTATCCATTGGCTGCTGTCAGGTGATTTTGCTCACTGGAATGCAGATTCTCCAGTGTCTGATGAGCTGTCCCCTCACCACCCTCAACCCACTCTAGTCCTAGCTCCTACCCAATCTACCTTATTCTGTTGCAAATCAAGTGATCCATTGCTTTTCTGAGTACTGGAGGAATGAAGCAGCTTACAATATTAAAACATATTTATCTCACTTATAATGGGATTAGAAAACAGGATGAATTTAACAAACTATTTGTAAAACTTATACAATGAAAACTATACAATATTGTTGAGAGAAATTAGAGAAGAACTAAATAAATGAAATATATCAGGTTTCTAGATTGCAATAATAGATACTGTTAAGATGTTCATTCTTCTTGATCTGGTCTATAGACTCAAAATACCTTCAATTAAAATCCTAATGGGTCTTTTTGTAGATATTGATAAGCTGATATTAAATTTATATAAGATATGTAGGACCCAGAATAAGCAAACCAGTTTTGAAAAAGAACAATGTTCGAATCAAGCCCAGAGATCAGCAGCCACACCTCTCACTCGCTTCCAGAATTCAGGTCTCCCTGCAAAGGTTGAGCCTCCTGAGACACCTGGAAAATGCCACATGAAGTCAGACACCTCCTGCTTTTTTAAAACCTTATGTCAAGACATATTGTAAAACTACAGTAATCAAGACAGTGTGGTAGTGGTCTAAGAACAGACAAATATATGGATGATACAGAATAGAGACTCCAGAAATAGACCTACATATATAGGTTCACTTGATTTTTGATAAAGGTATCAAGGTAATTTAATGAGGGAAAGAGTAGTCTTTCAACAAATGATGCTAGAACAAATGGATATCTATGTGGGAAAAAAGTGAACTCAACATGGATCATATATCTAATCACAGATGCTAATCTATGAACTCCTAGGAAAAAATATAGGAGAAAGTTTTTAGGATCTTGGGTTAGGACATAAAAAAGCATGAACCTAAAAGATAAATTTGATAAATGAAACTTTTATCAAAATTTAAAACTTGTATTCTTCATAAGATCCTGTTAAGAAAATGAAAAAGCAAGTCATAGACTGGGATAAAACATTTGCAAAACCTACATCTGATAAAGGACTTATATCCAGAATATAAAGAATTCTTACAACTCAATAAGACAATGCAATAAAAAAAAATGAGCAAAAGATTTGAAGAGAAACTAAAAAAGATACAAATAGTAAATAAGCACATGAAAAAATGCTCAACATAATTGGTTATCAGGGAAATGCAAATTAAAACCACAACGAAATACCACTCTATGCCCAGTAGAATGATGTAATGGTTAATTTTATGTGTCAATTTGACTGGGCTAAGGGATGCCCAGATAGATGGTAAGACATTTTTTCTGAGTGTGTCTGTGAGGGTGTTTCTGGAAGAGATTAGAATTTGAGTCAGTGGACTGAGTAAAGAAGAACCACCCCTCACCAGTGTGGGTGGACATCGTCTAATCCATTTACAGATGGAACAGAACATTTTTCATGAGATACTATTTTTCCTTTGAATTGTTCAACCATTTAAACATGTGAAAACCATGCACAGCTTATGGGCCATACAAAAACAGGTGACAAGGCTGGATTTGGCCTGCAGACTATCATTTGCACACCCCATTTGTATCAGATCAGGGTTCCTCAATCTTGGCACTATTGGAAGTTTTGGGGCAGTTAATATTTTGTCCTGGGAGCTATCTAGTGCACTGTAGATGTTTAACAGCATTCCTGGCCTCTCCCCACTAGATTCCAGGAGCAACTGCCCAGCTGTGGCAACCAAAACCGTCTCCAGACATTGCTGTATGTCCTCTGAGGCACTGATCTATAGGGACAGTAGGTCACTGATTACCGGAGGGCGACGGGGGAGTGTGAGGGGAGGTGGTAGTGGAGAAGAAGGGTGATTGACTAGAAAAAGGCACTTTTTGGGATAATAGAAATATTCCATATCTTGATTGTGATAGTGATTACACAAGTATATAAAAATATCAAAACTCTGAACTAGACACCAAAAATTGTTGTTTATTGTATATAAATTATACCTCAACAATGTTGATTTAGAAACAACAAAACTGCATCTAAAAGGGGATTGCTGAAGAGAAGTAAAAAAAAAAACATATAATTTAATAGGAATTACATTTAGTACTAAACTTCCTAGCAGTTCAAACAAAAGGGGAAATGGTATGGGAAAGGGAAACCCTTACTACTGTTGGATTAAAAGAAGGCTCTGATTCACCCACCAGGAAACATTAAAAAGAGGTTTCAGTCTAAATATTTTAGAAAAAGTCTGTTCTACATGGAAACAAAAATTCTAGAAGGAATTTATGGAATTACTATTTAAGAAAAATAAATATATATTTGAGTGCAGTTTTGCAGAAGGTACGGAGTTATTTTTCCAATGGCCATTTTTAATATAGAGCAAACATCAATAAAAGCTGAGAAAACATCATTAAGCTTTTTACTTAGATGACACTTCTGTGGAGTATTCTGTGGAATGACAGAGTCCAGTTATAAATTTACATCTGGTGCTCTAACCTTCACAACAAAGAGAATACAAATGATGTCTTGTGGATCCTTTAGCTGGCAGTGGTAAGGCAGGTGCCTAACTATTGCTCCTCAACCCCAGCCATCATCTAGCCAGACTCATGCTCCCTGCTCGCCTCTCTCCTCAGCCCAGTGCTCCAAAGCTGAGAACACGTGTACAAGGAGGTACATGTGCCTGGACTTAAATGACACAGAATTATGAGTGAGGAGGCAGTTCCCTTTTCAGTTCTCTTTCTTCATGTCTGATTACATCAAGGAAAATATCTTAGCTGGTGAGTGTGTATCTTCTAATACTTCATACTTAACTAATCTCTCTTTTTAGCAAAGGGAAGAACAAGGTCTAATTTGTAATTGGAATTTAATAATACTGTTGGCTTTCATTGTATTCATTTTTCTAGTTACCTATTAATGACAAATGTTTCTATTTCTCATATTGATATGTTCCTTTCAAAAACTTAAAAAAAAAATTAAGTAAATTTCAAAACATTAAGCGAAAATGTAAGAAATAATGTTTCTTTAAAAAATCTAAGTAAATTTCAAAACTAAGTAAAAATGTAAGAAACAATGTTTCTTTCAAAAATTTAAGTAAATTTCAGCCAGGCGTGGTGGCTCACACCTGAAACCCCAGCACCTTGGGAGACCAAGGCGGGCAGATCACGAGGTCAGGAGATCAAGACCATCCTGGCCAACATGGTGAAACCTGTCTTTACTAAAAATACAAAAATTAGCTGGGCATGGTTGCACGTGCCTGTAATCCCAGCTACTTGGGAGGCTGAGGCAGGAGAATAGCTTGAATCAGGGAGTTGGAGGTTGCGGTGAGCTGAGATTGCGTCACTGCACTCCAGCCTGGTGACAGAGCGAGACTCCATCTCAAAAAAAAAAAAAAAAAAAAAACCACAAAAATATAAGTAAATTTCAAAACTTTAGGTAAAAATGTAAGAAATAATGTTTCTTTCAAAAAATAAGTAATGTTTTTGGCTGGGTGCAGTGGCTCATGCCCGTAATCCCAACACTTTGGGAGGCCAAAGCAGGCAGATCACTTGAGGCCAGGAGTTTGAGACCAGCCTGGCCAACATGGCAAAACCCCCATCTCTATTAAAAATACAAAAAATTAGCTGGGTGTGGTGGCATGCACCTGTAATCCCAGCTACTTGGGAGGCTGAGGCAGAGAATCCCTTGACTCTGGGAGGTGGAGGCTGCAGTGAGCTGAGATGGTGCCACTGTACTCCAGCTTGGGCGACAGAGCAAGGCTCTGTCTTAAAAAAAAAAAAGGCAATGTTTCTTTCAAAAATGTAAGTAAAAAATATAAGTAAATATTTCTATTTATGATGTTGACATAATGTTTCTTTCAAAAATTTAAACCTATTTAAAGAAAAATAAGTAAACAATCATATAGATGGTAGTTAATCATAAAAATGATGGGAAGGAGTAGGCAAGCAACTCAAGTCAGGAGACAATGTTCTCAATCAGGGACCACCAGACTTTTTCTGTAAAAGGCCAGAGAATAAATAGGTTAAGCTCTGTGGGCCACAGTCACAGGCTGTGTCACGTTTCTTTTTTCTTTTAACTCCCCCCTTAAAATGGTAATAACCATGCTTAGCTCACCAGGCTGTACAAAAACTCCACTGAACATGGTCTGCTGACCCGATTTGCTGTTTAGTGTGGCGCCACTGGCCACATGTGGCTACTGAGCACTTGAAAAGTGGCTTGTATGACTGAGGAACTGAATTTTAAATTTTATTTCATTTTAATTTAAATAGGCATATGTGGCTAGTGGTTAAGGCAATGTGCAGAGCAGCTCTAGCCAATAATTAAGGAAATATATTAACTATTACCTACTACACAGCAGGCTTAAAAGACAAACAGAATGGAAAGATAACTCCCTTTCAACCTTGTTGTTTTGACTTGCCCTGCCTCTACCAGTCCATCAAGAGTTGTCAAAAAATGACAGTTTGATGACAAGCTCCTGAACTGATTTTAATTTTTTTTTTTTTTTGAGACGGAGTCTTACTCTGTCGCCCAGGCTGGAGTGCAGTGGCACAATCATAGCTCACTGCAGCCTCAACCTCCTGGGCTCCAAGTGGTCCTTCAGCCTCCCAAAGTGCTGGGATTACAGTCACGCATCCAACCAACTCATTTTTAAAAACCAGTATAACCCTGATATCAAAGCCTAATAATGACAGCACTAAAACAGCAAATTCTTGGACAAATCTCATGAACATAGATAATGAAAGATACAAACTACAGTTGTAAACAATTTGCAGTGTACCAAAAGGATAACACAGTTTGACCTGTCTGGGTTTATTCCATAAGCCAAGTACAATTCATCATGGAAGTTAGCAGCATCGTTCTTTACATCCACAAATCAAATGAGAAAAAACAATCAAAATAAATAAAAGTTGAAGACATCTGATGAAATGTCATTCCCAGTAAAAATTCTAAGAACCGTGGAACAGAACAAAAGGATTCAAGTGTAACAAGACACGTTACCAAAAACCAACAGCAAATATGACTAATGAGTAAAGCACTAAAGTCAGTCATTATAAATTGAAATCAAGCAAGGATGCCTTCCCTGACCACTATTATTAAACAATGTTTACAAGTTGCCAGAATTTGCAGTAAGATAGAAAATTAATCCTCAGAATAAACATGGGGAAATAAAGAGATACATTATGTTATAGCTGTATAAGAAAACCTAAGAAAATTGGTAAGATAATGGATTATATGATAAATATAATAAAATCAGTTTTTTTAATAGCAAATGACTAGCAAGAAATAGGAGGAAAAAATGTTCTATTCACAACAGTGAAAAACACTGTAAAGAATAAAACACTAAGAACGGTGCAAAAAGGGCAAATCTATATATAGAGTATTTTCTCTATTTTGATCTATTTTGAGTAGTGGCTGCCTAGGGCTGGGGGTGGGAATGGGAAGTGACTGCAAATGGCCTCACAGTGTCTGTGTGGAGTGATGGACATTTTCTAAAATTAGACTACTTGATGGTTACATAACTCTGTAAAAATCGAATATTCAGTAAATTATACACTTAAAATGGGTGAATGCTATAGTATGTAAATTACACCTCAATACAGCCTTACAAACAAAAAAGAAAAGAAAAAGAAAGTAAGAAAAGAAAAAAAAAGAATACTAAGAAAGGCTGGCCATGCATAGTGGCTCACGCCTGTAATCCCAACTCTTTGGGAGGCCAAGGTGGGTGCATCACTTGAGCCCAGGAGTTCAAGACCAGCCTGGGCAACAAGGTGAAACCCTGTCTCTTCAAAAAATACAAAAATTATCCAGGCATGGTGGCATGAACCTGTAGTCCCCACTACTCAGGAGGCTGAGGTGGGAAGATTGCTTGAGCCCAGTAGGTCGAGGCTACAGTGAGCTGTGACTGTGCCACTACACTTTGGCCTAAGCAAGAGAGCAAGACCCTGTCTCAAAAAACAAACAAACAAACCAAGAAAGGCATAGATTCCTAAAGAATTTCTCAAAGTACGAAAAGTAGATTCCAAACAAAATGAAATAAATATATGCTTAGACGGGAAGAAGTAATATCATAAAATGTCAATTTTCTCCAAATTAATATATAAATGAAATGAAATAGATAATGGAATTGAGAGGAGTCAAGAAAATTATAAAAGGAACAGTGTGGGGAAGATGAAGGGCTTCCTTGATAGATATTACAATATGCTCTACGAAATCACTATAGTTAAAACTGTGTGGTATCAACAGATAAAGAGAGCCAAATAGAGTGCTTGGTAGCAGATTTCAATTAAATCCAACAAAAGTGGTATTTCAACTCAGTGGGCAAAATGACTTATGCAATGAATGATGTGAGCACAACTGGTTATTCATCTGGAAGAAAATTAAACTGGCTTCCCTACGTTACAGCACATACCAAAATGTGTAATCCATCTGGAATTTATTTAAATGTAAAACATAAAACAATAAAAAGACTAGAAGACAACCTGAGAAACTACACGTACCACCAAGGAGTAGGAGAGCTTTTAACTCAGTGTGCAAACTCAGAAACTACACACACACACGAAAATACACAATTCTGACTTGATAAAAATGTTAAAACTTGGCAAAATGGAAGATACTATAGATAAATGATAAAGAGTCTGAGAAAACATGTGCAGTGCATATGACAGCAAGGAACTCTTAACATATTGATAGGAAAAACACAGGCAAGAGAAAGATGGGCACAGGACATCAGTAAGTGATACGCAGAAGAACAAATCTAAATGACCAACAACATATGAGATGATTTTCAGCCTCTTCAGCAGTCAAGGAAATGCAAATACAGGAAGTAACAATGAAGTATCACTTTTATATCCATCAGATCACGAAAATTCAAGCACGCTATCTGACACTGGCAGATCTTGTGGGAGGAGAGGAGCAAGTTGGGAGTGGTGGTGAGGAGAATCCATACATGGCTGGTGGAAATGTGAAATATTGTACCCTTCTGAAAAAGTCTGAAAAGGTCTCTATTAAAATTTTAAAAGGACCTCTGACCAAGCATTTCACGCCTAGGACTCTCTCCATAGAAATAAAAACAATAGAACATAAGGAGACAGGCACCGAGCCATCCACTGCAGCACTGTTGGCAGGGCAAAAACAAACAACTGGAAACAAACTGAATGCCCATCAATAGAGAATGGCAGACTAAACTGTAGCATTATCCATGCCATGGGATATTATGCAATTTTTAAAAGATCTAAAAGGTTGGCATATAGTCCCTTCCAAGATGTAGTGATAAGGCAAATTGCAGAGATGATATATTTTACCAAAATGTAAATCCAATCCATGTATCCATGACACCCACACACAGGTATAATGTTAAACTGGGTCCCATTTTGGTAAAATTAACAAGGACAAAAACATTTACTATGTATATATATTTATATACATTGATATGTATGGAATAAACTGTGGGTGGAAACCTCCCAGTTTATGTTGGTTACCTAAGGGTGAGGAGGTGGTGTTTAGTTGGAGGTGAGAAAAAGAGTCTTATTAATTTTTAAGATGAGCGTCATGGCTCATAATCCCAGCACTTTGGGAGGCTGAGTTGGGTGGATTATTTGAGTTTAGGAGTTTGAGGCCAGCCTGGCCAATATAGTGAAACCCTGTCTCTACTAAAAATACAAAAAAATTAGCTGGGTGTGATGGTGCGCATCTGTAATCTCAGATACTGGGCAGGCTGAGGCAGGAGAATGGCTTGAACTTGGGAGATGGAGGTTGTCGTGAGCCGAGATCATGCCGCTGTACTCCAGCCTGGGGGATGGAGTGAGACCGTCTCACAAATATAATAATTTTTAAATTTATTTTTATGGATATATCATAGTTGTACATGTTTGGGGTGTTCGTGTGATATTCTGATGTATGTATATAATGTGTAATGATCAAATCAGTGTAACTGAGATATCCATCACCTCAAACTTTATCTTTTTTTGTATTGGGAACATCACAATTCTTTTAAGCCTCATTAAAAAAGTATATTTTATTGCACTTTAGGTTCTGGGGTACATGTGAAGAGCATGCAGGATTGTTGCATAGGTACATATATTGCAATGTGGTTTGCTGCCTCCATCCCCATCACCTATATCTGGCATTTCTCCCCATGTTATCCCTCCCCAACTCCCTATCCCCCGCTGTCCCTCCCGTAGTACCCCCCCAAGCCTCATTTCTTAACAAAGAAAGAAAACATAATTCGAATGAACATGGTGTGTGTGTGTGTGTGTGTGTGTGTGCATGTGCATGTGTGTCTGCATAATGAGATGCGTGAAAGGTGGTCACCAAACTGCTACTGGTGGCTATTTTAGGGTTGTGGGATTTCAGGTGTTTTTTGTTTCCTTCCTTACCATATCATTTACTTTTTCACAGTGAATATGTATTGTTAATAAAATCAGGTGAAAACCACATTCACCCAGTCAAATCTACTAAGCCCCTATTTTGTGTCATGCATAGGACTAGATGTTTTTTATATTTCATTTCTTATCCTTACAGCAACACTGCAGTGAATAAGGCCAAGGGGTTCAGAAGGGTTAGGTAACTTGCTTGATACCACACAGATTATTAGTAAGTGTGGAAGGGCAAGTTCTAAACCCAGGCTTAACTCGTAGACATTCTCTTTCCTGCCTTCACACTGAATTCTCATTTAGGGGCTACGCTATTCACAGGGCATTTATCCTTCATCTGGCCAACTCATACATCCCTTTACTCACCATGCAGACAAATACCCACCAGGTGCTCCTCACTATCTCTGATGGTGGGATTCTAAATGAGTGTTACAGAATCCCTGCCTTAAAGAATTGTAGGTCTCAGTCAGGCGCAATGGCTCACACCTGTAATCCCAGTACTTTCGGAGGCTGAGGCAGGCAGATCACGAGGTCAGGAGATCAAGACCATCATGGCTAATATGGTGAAACCCTGTCTCTACTAAAAATGTAGAAAATTAGCTGGGTATGGTGGTGTATGCCTGTAGGTCCAACAACTTGGGAGGCTGACACAGGAGAATCACTTGAAACTGGGAGGTGGAGGTTATGGTGAGCCAAGATCAGGCCACTGCACTCCAGCCTGGGTGACAGAGTGAGACTCTGTCTCAAAAAAAAAAAAAAATAACAATAATAATAATAATAAAAGAATTGCAGGTCTCTATCTCTTAGCATTTTAGTCTGTGATTGCTGGCGGGGGCAAGGGCTGTGTATTACAGATATCTCTGTGTTGACATCTGTGTTCATACTTGGCACAGGTCTCTGTAAATGTCCAATTCATTGCTTACAACTGAGGATTTTAAAGCACAGACAAAAAAGCCATAAGCTATGTTTTCCATCCTTCTGACTCTCTCTTCACCCGTAAGGTCTTTCTCATGGGCCACACCTATTATGATAAAATTTTTATACAATAAAGTATGCTCTGATTACTTCAAGCTCACCATGAACTTAAAAATGAACACAAAAACCTATCTCCATATCTTAACAAAGAACAGAGGACTCTACAGTTAGGAGGAAAGACCATGCATGCTTTCTGTGCTATTTCTTGGCTATTTGAAGCATGTGGAAGGATGTGAACAAAGGTTCCCAAAGAAAGGAGGAACAAGAGATATTATTTTAATACAAAATCAAAAGGAGAGAAAAACATATTACATTTGTGCGCAGTTTTCTTATTTAAATATATGCAGAGACTAAACTAAATATATTTTCAAAACTCATCATTGTATTGTCACTGATTTTCATTAGGAAAGAAAAACTGCTGAGGGTGGTCTGGAGGCTCAGGGCAATGAGGGGGTCTGTGTGAATGGATGAAGACAAGGTCTCCTCATTTCCCACCCTCTTGGGCCCCCTCCTTCAGCCCAGCAGCCTTGGACTCCCCACAGCACATAGACCCCAAAGGTGAAGAGCCAGGAAGAGGTGGAAATGGGGGAGTAGGGATGTGCTCAGTTGCCCTCAGTCACCTTGGGAGTCTGTCCCCCTTTCCCCTGCTGCCCAAGCTTCCCTGCTCCCCCATAGGCCAGCCAAGCAGGTTCCCCTACAAGGGCTTGGCCCTTCCTGCAGCTTCAATTCATCCCTCGGCCTAGCATCCTCTTCCCAAATCCAGCCCAACACCTCACCAGCGAAGACCTTTGCTGCATCCCAATGGCCAGGATGGTTCGCATTAGTCATTCTCTGTCACTTTACTGACAGTTGCACAATCTGCACCCAGAGAGTGATACTTCTTCAAGGCCAGCACCTCCATCCACCTTTTCCTTTCTATGGTACTTAGATGGTGCTTGGCTAGTGGCAGATGCTCAGAGAATGTTAATCATCTTCCCCACCTTTCCCATCATCTACTCAAATAATCCTACTTTGGGATCTGCACCTGCTCTAGATGGAAAGCCATCTGGATGCTGTCAGTATTGTTGAGGCCCACCCCTTTCAGACTGGGGCCCAAGGGGTGTGGCATGAGTAAGGCACTTCTTCCTGGAGCTCTTTTGTGGTGCTAAACCTTTAAACTGTGTGTCATTTCTTTTCTTTTATGAGACAGGGTCTGGCTCTATTGCCCAGACTGGAGTGCAGTGGCATGATCTCGGCCCACTGAAACTTCTACTTCCTAGCCTCAAGTGATCCTTCCACCTCAGCCTCCCAAGCAGCTGGGACTACATGGGAATTCTGGTGATGCATGGGAAGGGGCTGGGCTCCTGATATGGTTTGTAAGAAAGATAATTTTGGAGGTGGGTGGTGGGGGAAGGGGAGCCTCTCTTCCCCCTGAGTTGGAGACACGCCTTCAGAGTGCATGTGTCAGATGCTACAGGGTCTATTCCAAAAAGTGGATTTCAAGGAAAGGGCACCTCAACAAGTCCCCTCCCCTCCATCCAAACAAAACCCAACAAAAAAACACCAGGGGCAGGCAGAAACAGCTTCTGGAATAGGCTGTACACATTGAAAAGGGCCATGTAATGGGGTGTTGATCACTCCTACAACTGCTTCTGGTAAATTCCTCTGCACAGCTCCGTCCCAGCCTCCCTTCCCACCAACTTGGTCAACACAGCTCCCCGACTCTTCTGGACTTCCACACAGAGGCTGGATGTGCCTGCCATCCCGGTGACTTCCACCAGCTTTGTCACAGTCAGGCACACAGTGGCTCTCTGCCAACATCCAGGCAGAAGCCAGGGAACAGGTAGGGATGGGGAGGGGGAAGGAAGAGTGCAGACCCAGAAGAAAAATAATCAACAGATATGCAGTGGCTTCAGGGGCAAAATGAGCCAGGAAAACATGGATGATAATGATGAGATTATCATAGCTTGGGGGAACATGCCTCCCAGGATGCCTGGCATAGACCTAGTTTATCCCTATATACCTAAGTAGATTATTAATAGCAAATAATAATCACTCTACAAAGCGCTCTGCTTTGAAATATAAATTATATGACCACCCAAGTGAGAGCACTTCAGGGATTTATTGTGAGATACATTCATGAAAAGAAAAAGAAATAAATTCAGCTCAACACATTCATTGATAACCAACTTGCTGAGAGGCCTTGTGCCAAGTGCCAAAAGAGAACCCTGTTTTAGTTTTCTATGCTGTGTAACAAATTTTCACAAATTTAGTGGCATAAAGCAACACAAGCTTATTTCCTCACACTCTGTGGGTCAGGAGCCCTGGGTCCTCATCTTGGAGCCTCACAGGCTGCAATCAAGATGCTGGATGAGCTGTGTTCTCATCTGGAGACCTGCCTGGGGAAGAATGTATTTCCACTCACTCACATTGTTGGCAGAATTCATTTCCACGTGGTTGCAGGCCCTCAGCTAGAGGCCACCCTCAGCTCCTAGAAGCTACCAATTTCTTGCCAAGTAGGCTTTTCCAAAATAGCCACTTACTTCATCAAGCAAAAAGAGTCTCCAAAATGAGTTTGCTAGCAAGATAAGGTATTATATAACATAATAAGGGAAAGGACATTCCCATCACCTCTGTTGTATCCTATTAGTTAGAAGCAGGTCACAGGTCTTGCCCACACTCACCCAAGAGTGTGAACACCAGGAGTTAGAGATCATGTCTGGGGGGTGGGGGAATGGCATGAATCAGTTTTCACGTCCTTAGAGAGGAAACATGTCCACAAGTAACTGAAACACAAGGCAAAATGAAATGAACACTCCACATGAGGAAGCCAACTCTATAGGGGCATCCAGAGTCCTCCTAACCCAAAACCTGAGACCAAAGAGGGCAAAAATCACCAGACATTCTCTCTGCACCGATACCACTCACTGGAAGCTGAAGTGCCCGGTGGGTTCCTCCTCTGTGATATGACTGAATGTTGTCTAAAGTTCTTTTAGCCCCAATATCCTGTGATGACACCTGGCCCACTGCAGGTGTTCACCAAGCACTTGCTGCCTGGACGAAGGGATGAAGGGATGAGCAGACACACACATTACTGTGGGAAGGTTCACAATGCCCAGTTAGTGCTTCTCATCTTCTGTGTCCTACAGATCCAACCAAGTTTTCCTCTGAATAAAAAAGCCTCAAAGGGGAAATATTAGAAATGCTATTTGATAGTCAGCAATAATGGGTCATTCCGACTTCCTGATCCGAGAGCCTTTCTTGTTTGAATGGGCAGTCAAAAAAAACATCTGTCTGTTCAGTAAGCCTGAAAGCCCAACTCTGCATGCTTGTGTCTTATTTCGGAGGCCTGCATCTGGAGGTCTGTTTGAGAACATAAGCCATCCACATGGGCCCAAGAACTTCACCTTTCTCAAGTCTTCTTGAGTCTCTGACAGGGTGAGCCAGAACCAGCCAAGGGTGCCAAATTATTAATTATTGTTTAGACAAGGAAAACATACACATAATAAACATTTAAAACCATGTAAATTGTGAATTTTCCCAGGTCCTCCCTGACCCCTCCAGAGACACACACCATCGTAGGTTTTGTTGTGTTTCCTTCCAAGGACAGTCTATGCATATTTAAGCATATATGTATATATTTCACATGACATAATGTATTACAGAAAGGGTGGCACATATTAAATATTGCTCTGCACTGTTTTCTTCCCATTCAATGATATATATTGGAGATTGTTCTACATTAGAACAGAAATATTTTCCTTAGTCTTTGTAATGGCTGTATGGTATTCCTTTGTAAGGATGTGTCATAATGCATTTCATTAATTCTCCAATGATAGGTCATATCTAATTTTTGCTAGTACAAGTAATGCTGCAATAATAGCCCTTCCTATTTCTCATCAAGGATATGTGCTTGTATATCTTTAGGAAAAATTGCTAGCAGTGGTACTGCTGGGTTAAAAGGAATGTGCAGTTTTAATTTTTATATAGTGTCAAACTGCAAATCTGCCAGTTTTCACCAATTAAGAATTGTGACAGCTCAGCAACACAGGGTGTCTGTCACAGGGCATAAAGTGGTCAGGACAGCACCCAGTCTGCATCTTCTCATCTGACAGACACAGGAAGGGAGAAACATTTTGCTAAACTCCTTATGTGAGGGGAGAAGTTTACATTCTCCAACTGTCATATTGTCCTGCCTGTTTCCATTTGACAGTATGTCCCTTTGATTGTTTTTATATGCCTTTTTTTGTCTGAGATAGAGTCTTGCTCTGTCGCCAGACTGGAGTGCAGTGGTGCCATCTCAGCTCACTGCAACCTCCGCCTCCCAGGTTCAAGCGATTCTCCTGCCTCAGCCTCCCGAGTAGCTGGGACTACAGGTGCATGCCACCACACCCAGCTAATTTTTGTATTTATAGTAGAGATGGGGTTTCACCATGTTGGCCAGGACGGTCTCGATCTCTTGACCTTGTGATTTACCTGCCTTGGCCTCCCAAAGTGCTGGGATTATAGGTGTGAGCCACAGTGCCCAGTCTATATGCCTTTATATTACAAAACACCTAACTTAGCATCTAGACAATACCATCCACTCTACTTAATGCTTACCACACACCCACCAGACTCAATGCACACTATCGCTTTAGTCCTCTAGAAGTCTGTGAGGACAATATTAACATCTCTTTAATTCACAAGGAAACAGACTTGGGGAGATAAAATGACTTTGCCCAAGGTCTCTCATGCCTAGAAAGTAGCAGTGAGGATTCCTACCACAGCTCTCTCCCATGCGTTAGCTCCTTCCTGGAAATTGCACTGCCTGTTGCAGGCAACTCAGGAAATAGGTGCACGTCTGAGAGGAGATTCAAGCC
The DNA here is from genome assembly GCF_049354715.1 of Callithrix jacchus. Taxonomy (NCBI): domain Eukaryota; kingdom Metazoa; phylum Chordata; class Mammalia; order Primates; family Cebidae; genus Callithrix; species Callithrix jacchus. Next base: position 88,157,193 of record NC_133515.1, read on the forward strand.
CATCTCAAACAACAGCTCAAGGCAAGTGAAGGGCACAGTTATCGGACAGTAAATCTCTCTCTCCCTTGCCAGGCAGCACTAACATTCATTTCCATTTCTGGCTCTTTGCACTCTGTTCCTAGATATTCAGAACTTAGCAATGGGTGTGCCTCATAATTGAATAATCTCTCTGCAACATCGAGACCATTTAATTTCTGTCATAACGGCCAACTTCAGATGCTATCTGTTACTGAGACCATACCATTTTATAGAATTAATTGATAAAAATCAGCTTCACTTGGAATCTTTCATCCTCTGAATTATTCCTGTTAATGACTGATTATCTCATACAATTTTATTCCTACTTTCACACAAATTCTTCAATGACCAACTTGCCAACTAAGGCTATTAATAAGTATTTGCTGATCAGGAAACTTTGTGAAGTTGGTCCTGAAATAAAGGAATTAACATGTGTTTATACACTTCTCTTAATGTGAAAACTATCAGGTACTATGGATAGAATTTTACCCCCTACACCAAAAACATTTGTTAAAAAACACAGTCTCTATTCTCAAAAACATACTATCAGCTAGGTATGAAAAGAATGTATGTGATGTTCACAACAATATGAATTGTTTTATGGTTGTGTTATCTAATATAATTAAAAATTTGGATATAACTTTAATGTTCATCAATCAGTAAATGTGTAAATAGAATCTAATAACTTATAAAAGCAAAATGGATTTTAAAAATGGAATCTAGTACATTCCAATGGAACTGAAGACTGTCGCTTAAAAGCTTCCATTTGTAAATCAGGTAGAGACATGGAAAAGTTTTGATGAAAGAACAGAGTATGAAATAATTTCCATGCTGTGCTAACAACTCTAAAAATTTATGTAAACATATGGACAAAGGCTTGAATGGAATCAGCCAAAATTACATTAGCTAGGCTAGCGAAATTATCTATGGGTGGTTTATAATTGATTAAATATTAGAGTATTAGATTTATATGTTTTAAAGTACAAAATTAGGCCAGGTGTGGTGGTGGATGTCTGTAATTCCAGCACTTAAGAAGGACAAGGTGGGAGGATTGCTTTAGCCAGCAGTTCAAGACCAGCCTGGGCAATACAGAGAGACCCAATCTCTACAAAAAAAAAAAAAAATTAGCTGGTGTGGTGGCATGACATGCACCTGTACCTGTGGTCCTAGCTACTTAGGAGAGTAAGGTGAGAGGATTGCTTGAGCCTGGGATATTGAGGCTGCAGTGAGCCCCCAATCGTGCCACTGTACTCCAGCCTGGATGACAGTGGGACTCTGGTCTCAAAAAAAAAAGTTAAATCCTGTATTATAAAAGATATGAAATATGAACTATCTAAGTGCTTAAGGGACTCAGAGTTTAAGCAGTAAGTCTAGGTTTTAAAGGTATGTTAAGTTTGATCTCATTCGTTTGTATAAAGACAAATACCAAATATGGCAGGCCACATGCTAAAAAAATATTTCTCAGTAATGGATCTCATAGGGAAAAACCCTATGGTTTTTTGGGCTGTGAATGGATCTCATAGGGAAAAACCAGCCAAGTCAGGAGTTCATGACTGCCCTGGCAGGCTCCTTTGGCTGCTCATGTTTCATTACTACCATCCTATAATTATGCCTAAACTACTGTCCTTTACCCACACTGGCCATGACCATCACTGCCATCTCTCCTGGGCCACATGATGAGATGCAACCAGACTGAAGGTCAGTGCTCATATCTTTGTGCTTCATGTTTATTAGTTGCAGAGTTTCTTTCCATTATAATCCAACTGTAAAAAATCATGTCTATTTCAGGTCTTTTCAGAACCCTACCAAAAATAAGATAAATGTCATAATTCTATTCCCTAACAAGAAATCTCAAGTCTGTGATTCCAAGCTAGACTTTTTTTTTTTTTTTTTTTTTTTTTGAGAGACAGAGTCCTGCTGTGTTGCCCAGGCTGGAGGGCAGTGGAGTTACTCGGTTCACTGCAACATCCACTTCCTGGGTTCAAGCGATTCTCCTGCCTCAGCTTCCCAAGTAGCTGGGACTACAGGTGTGTGCCACCATGCCCAGCTAATTTTTGTATTTTTTAGTAGAGACAGAGTTTCATTATATGTTGGCCAGGCTGGTCTCGAACTCCTGACCTCAGGCGATCTGTCTGCCTCAGCTCCACAAAGTGTTGGGATTACAGGCATAAGCCACCAGGTCCGGCTGGGACTTTTTATAAGCCACAGAAATTACACAATTCAAAATCATGATTTGACCCAATACAAAAAATATAAATTAATTAACAATAAAAACCACTCGTTAATCTTGCCGGAGGCTGTCAGGACATCTCTGGAATGATCTTTGAACCGATTTGCATTTATAATCTAATTTTCATCTTTTCCTTAAGAAACATGAGTTAAAAAAACTGCTGTAGCCAAGACTAAGGTAGACGTACACCGTTTAGTTTAAAAGTGTTCATTTCAGCCAATCAACTGGTTGTTTATGGACAATTCTTGAAAACGAGTGTAGTATATATATTATATATAATATATATGCATATATTGTATATGTAATTTTTTAACTGATAGATTACTATGGAGTCAGAGATAAAGCTTAAAATTCTACTTTTTACTGAAGAATAAGAGTTGGAAGCCAACCTCTGATCAAACCACAATATTGGGCCAGTCTTTAGGATTTTGGTTTAATCACTGCATTGCATACCTCAGAGGATTCCTTTTTAAATTTCACCATTAATCTTAGTGTTTGGCACAATTTACTAAAACAGAACACATATGTACCCCTGACCCAGTAATTTATTTCACTCCTAGGTATGTATATAGGTGTATGTGTATATATACATACACACACACATACACCTATTATATACCTAGGAGTGAAACTGGGTCAAGGGTACATATGTTCACTAAGACACCTATTAGAATGTTCAATCCAAATACCATTAGCAACAAAACTGACACATTTGGTACATGCATACAATGGGATGCTATACAGCAATGAAAATGAGCAAATTAAATACAACAGTAGGAGAAATCTCATATAACTCTGAGCACACGAAGCCACTGTCAAGAGAATATGGACTACTTGATTCCATTTGTAAAAAGTTCAAAAACAGAGAAAGCTGATTGATCTATGTGTAAGGACTGAGGATATGGAGGAAGAATACTAAGTAACTAGAGACTCTGAGTATTGGTAATGTTGTTTCTTTTTTTTTTTTTCAATAATAAGATTTTGAATCAGGCAGCCTTCTGAGCCATAGTAGGCTCAGAGACTCCAATCTTCTGTTTCTTAATTTGGTGCAGATTACATCTGCAAGTTTCATCAAGCTATCCATTTATGATTTGTACACTTCTCTGTTTATCTGTTACACTTCACTAAAAAGTTTTTTAAAAAAATGCACCCTCAGCCACTGTACCCCCAAAAGTGACCGTTTCATGTATGTATATTGCTGCTTGACAAGAGAGAAAAATTAAAAATTTAAGTGACTTCATTTAGGTTGAAAGTGTTTCACAAATGCTGGAAACAGGAGTAAAAAGACATTAAATGAAAAAAATTGGGGGTTGTTTTTGTATTTTATAACAGAACAAACATATCAATCTACAAGGTCAGAAATATGAAGTAAAAAATGAGAAAGGAGGTGACTTCGGTATCAATAGTGGATCTTGCTCTGCAGAAGGACAAAGGGAAGGACAGGACCAGACAAAAGAAGGGAGAATAAAGACCCAAGGCCTGAGAAATTCGAGCCAGCCCATGGCGGATTTGAAATCAACAAAGGGCAGCCTAATGGACACTGGAGTGATACAAAGATGGTGTGATTGAGTACCGGGCACTACTAATGTATGGGAGACACACATTCACAGGGAGTCCAGGCAGCAACAGACCCCAAACCCTTTGCTGAGCCAAGGAAAGTGGACAGATGTTAGGTGGTGAGGAGTGACACATGCACAATTCAGAATGCAAAAGTTCTCCTTTTTTCCCAAGAGAATCTAGTCATTCACAAAACCTCAATCTTACTTGGGCCAGACGATTTTTAATTTAAAAGGGAGGCTAGGCACGGAGGCGCATGCCTGTAATCCCAGCACTTTGGGAGGTCGAGACCGGCAGATCACCTGAGGCCAAGAGTTCGAGACAGCCCGGCCAACATGGTGAAACTCTGTCTCTACTAAAAATACAAAAATTAGCAGGGCATGGTGGTGCAAGCCTGTAATCCCAACTACTCGGGAAGCTGAGGCAGGAGAATTGCTTGAACCTGGGAGGCAGAGGTTGCAGTGAGCCAAGATCACACCACTGCACTCCAGCCTGGATGACAGAGCAAGACTGTGTCTTAAAAAATAAAATAGAGCTCTCAGCGCCGCTCCCAGCCACAGCCTCCCGTGTGCTTCACTCAGCTCCAACATGACAAAAATCTCCAGCCCTACAGAGACTGAGCAGTGCATCGAGTCCCTGATTGCTGTTTTCCAGAAGTATGCTGGAAATGATGGTTACAACTACACTCTCTCCAAGAGGGAGTTCCTGAGCTTCATGAATACAGAACTGGCTGCCTTCACAAAGAACCAGAAGGACCCCAGTGTCCTTGACCGCATGATGAAGAGACTGGATACCAACAGTGATGGGCAGCTGGATTTCTCAGAATTCCTGAATCTGATTGGTGGCCTGGCTATGGCTTGCCATGAATCCTTCCTCAAGGCTGTCCCTTCCCAGAAGCGGACCTGAGGACCCCTTAGGCCTGGCCTTCAAACCCACCCCATTTGCTTCCAGCCTTTCTGTCATCATCTCCACAGTCCACACATTACCCTTGAGCCCAGCACACCAGCCACCTCATGCAGGCCCACCTGCAGATAGCAATAAAGCAATGTCACTTTTTTAAAACATAAAAAAATAAATAAAATAAAATAATAATAATAAAAGTAAAATAAAAAAATTTAAATGGGGCACCAGAGTCTCAGTAGCTGGAAAATCCTGTAAAATATCATCTAAAACCATCCAGTCAGTCATTCTTTCAATATTACCTGTTGAATGCTTACTCTGAGCAATATTTTGGGCTAGAAGCCACATTGAAGAGAAAAGAGGTCTGAATTCTATTTTTAAACAAGGTAAGGTGTACCATTTTGTAATGGGATAGCATCTCGCTAAATTATTTAGTTTACTGTGACTCTCACACCCAACTCATAAGGTTCTTGGTAGTGTTTAAAAGCATGGATCCTGTTATGGTTAGGGTTTCTTTCTTTCTTTCTTTTTTTTTTTTTGTTTTTTTTTTTTTTTGAGACAGTCTCATTCTGTCATCCAGACTGGAGTGCAAGGGTGCGAGCTCAGCTCACTGCAACCTCCACCTCCTGGGTTCAAGTGATTAAGTGATTCCTGTGCTTCAGTCTCCTGAGTAGCTGGGGCTACGGTTGTGTACCACTATGCCTGGCTAATTTTTGTATTTTAAGTAGAGACAAGGTTTCTCCATATTGGCCAGGCTGGTGTCGAACTCCTGACCTCAAGTGATCCTCCTGCCTTGACCTCCCAAAGTGCTGGGATTACAGGCATGAGCTCCCGTGCCTGGCCTGATTAGTTCTTTGTGTCAACTTTGCTAGGCTATAGTACTGTTATCCAATAAAAGATTCATCTAAGTGTTACTGTGAAGGTATTTTGTAGATGTGGTTAACATCTACAATCAGTTGATTGTATTTTTCTTAAATTTTTAAATTTCTGAGATAGAGTCTTGCTCTGTTGCCCAGGCTGAAGTGCAGTGGTATAATCACAGCTTACTGCAGTCTTGACCTCCAAGGCCCAAGCAATCCTCCGACGTCACCCTCTAAAGTAGCTGGGACCACAGACATGTGCTACCATGCCTGGCTAATTTTTTTTTAAACTTTTGTAGAGATGGAGTTTCCCTATGATGCCCAGGCTGGATGGATGACTTTAAGGAAAAGAGATTTTCCTTGATACTGTGGGTGAGTCTCACATGACTAGTTAAAAGGCTGAAAAGAAAAACTGAGTTTTCCCTGAGAAAGAAGAAATTCTAGGTAAAGAGTGAACTACGAGCTCCTGTCTAGAGTTTCCAGCCTGCCAGCCTTCCCTGAAGATATGGGACTTGCCAGCCTCTCCAATTGCATAAACCAATCCTATTGGTTCTGTTTTTCTGGAGAACTGATTTTCTGTTTTTTCTGGAGAAGTCCAGTTATCCTGGAGGATGGACACAGATGGTAATCAAACCCCTTGGGTTCAAAGCCAGGCTCTGCCACATCCCCATCTGGGTGTCCTTTTTACCTTTGTTGCCACATTTGTAAAATGGGGATGATAACAGTAACCTAATGTGTAGGAATCAGAAACATCCCTGGCATAGAATAATTCTATGGTTCCAAGTTGCACAAAATTCTTTATTTCTTAGCTGGAAAACCTGAGCTATCTTTATTCCTAACAATTTGCCATCAACCAAACACAATGACTCTTTCCCACAACAAAAACTAAACAGCTTTAGGACAACAGCTCCTCTCCAGGCACGCCAGCCTAACCCCACTCAAAGGAATGATGCAGCAAAGCTGAGGTCACAGCACTTCTGGAACACTCTTCATTCTCCAAGTGCTCAGCTGCTAAAAACAGCTGAGCTTAAAGAGGCTGCCAGGAAACAGACTCCACACAGAGCTATTTCTACTATTTGCAAGAGTGGGAGTTTTAGAAAGGGGTCCTAATCATTCCCTCTGTTCCCACTGTTAATCCCTACAGCAACTTGCCATGGCCACTTGGGATGAAAGATTAAAAGAGGAATCAGTGTTGTTTTTGTGGACACACATTTTAGGGGGAGAATATAATGATACTGCTGATGGTGATGATAACTTTTACTGTACACTTACTAGGTGCCAGACACTGCTCTCAGGGCTAAACATTAACTCATGTAAACCTCAGAACAACCCCGAGGTAGACACTTTTAGGTTGGTGCAGACGTCACTGCAGTTTATGTCATTAAAAGTAATGGCAAGAACAGGTGCAGTGGCTTATGAGGTCAGGAGTTCAAGAGCAGCCTTACCAATATGGTGAAACTCCTCTCTAGTAAAAATACGAAAATTAGTTGGTCGTGGTGGCACATGCCTGTAGTCCCAGCTACTTGGGAGGCTGAGGCAGGACAATCGCTTGAACCCGGGAGGCAGAGGTTGTAATGAGCCAAGATCGTGCCACTGCACTCCAGCCTGGGTGACAGAGTGAGACTCCATCTCAACAACAACAACAACAACAACAAGAAGTAATGGCAAAAACAGCAATTACTTCTGCACCAACCTAACAGAACCATCCTCATTGCACAGATAAACAGAAAGTGGCCAAGGTGAAATCTGAACCAGGCTTTCGGGCTCTCCCTCATGTGCATGCTACCTGAGCCTGGATTGTGAAGAGGGAGGAGGGAGGCGAGGGAACAAGTACAAAACGGGGCTGTGATTGATGGGAGTGCTTGGCAAGCCTGAGTTCAATCAATGGTTAAATCAGCTTATTTTAAATGAAACAAATTTCCAAGACTGAAGTAGAAGCAATCACACACCATGTTCCTCCCTGAATATCTTTTGTTCAAGTGTATAATTTGTGCCCACTTTTATACATAAATATCAAAGCTCACAAAAGATTCATGCTATGGTATTTCAAACTTTCATCTTCATATAAAAAAAGTAAGGAAAAGCGATTTTGAAATTCTCATTTATCCAGTAGCAGTGCAATGAAATCAAACACCTGCTTACTTGAAAAATGATAAAACACATTTATTCTCATTTGCTCCTATATTACACCGAGTTTTCCCTATAGGACTTCACATTGATAAAGACATTCTGTTCTACAGGATTCCTGTGAACTAAGTCTTAGAAGACTTTTCTGGAATATCTTCTTATACCTCAGAGAACAAAAAAGATAAACAGGATCAGATTCTATCAGAAACTGGTAAATTTTCCTATTAGGAAGATAGACTGGGTTTCAGATACTCCTGTCCAACTTCTCTGGCTCTCAATATTTTTCTATGCCCTAGGAACATGAAGTGAACAATTTACTTTTACCCCAGAGACCTGCCTATAGTCATGCTGTCCTTTGGCTTACAGTCCCTTGGAGCTAAGCAGGATCATACAGAATCCTGGGTCAGAGGAGAAATTAAGAAGGGGAGGCTGAGCATGGTGGCTCACACCTGTAATCCCAGCACTTTGGGAGGCTGAGGCAGGCAGACTACTCGAGGTTGGGATTTCGAGACAGCCTGACCAACGTGGAGAAACTCCGTCTCTACTAAAAATAAAAAATTAGCCGGGCGTGGTGGCACATGCCTGTAATCCCAGCTACTCGGGAGGCTGAGGCAGGAGAATCACTTGAACCCAGGAGGTGGCTGCAGTGAGTTGAGATCGCACCATTGCACTCCAGCCTGGGCAACAAGAGTGAAACTCCATCTCAAAAAAAAAAAGGAGGGGGGGATTTCTCAGATATCTATGAGATGTGGAAGTTCCATAAATGAAGTTTACACCAAGTCCCGAGACCTGATTTTGGCCAACTATATAAATTTCCCTTGCTGTGGAACTCTTTCCAGAGATAGAAGCATCAAGAATAATGCAACCCTCCTGCTAATGTTTGCACCTAGAGAGGCTATGCTGACAACCATCAGGTCTTCACATCCCATGAACATCTTTGTGTACCTAGCTGAGGTCCCCAAGCTCAAGAAGGGCACCCTGGAATTCTGGGGACATAAAGTCCTTCTCTGGGGGCACCTGCCTCTCCCCTTGCTGGGTCCTGTCTTCCAGGTATTTTACTGGAGCAGCACCAGCAGAAGATGGGAGAGGGAAGCTGCCTTCTCTCCATCTTGCCTGTAAAAATGGGCTGGTCATACTGGCATTCTTCATTTATGAGTTCCCTGCCCTGAGGAACAGATTGGGATGGATGTTCACAGAGTGCTTTAAGAGGCTTACAATCGGCCAGGCGCGGTGGCTCACGCATATAATCCCAGCACTTTGGGAGGCTGAGGCGGGTGGATCACGAGGTCAAGAGATGGAGACCATCCTGGTCAACAAGGTGAAACCCCATCTCTACTAAAAACACAAAAATTAGCTGGGCATGGTGGAGCACGCCTGTAGTCCCAGCTACTCGGGAGGCTGAGGCAGGAGAATTGCTTGAACCCAGAAGGCAGAGGTTGCGGTGAGCCGAGATCCTGCCATTGCACTCCAGTCTGGGTAACAACAGCGAAACTCCGTCTCAAAAAAAAGAAAAAAAAGAGGATTACATCCTTTAAAAAATCTATAAAATTATTACAAAAAAGAATAAGCCAACAAAACACTCCCTCCTGAAACTGTTTCCTTTGGGTAATAACATGAAAACATTTCCCATTGAGAGCTCTCTCACAAGAAAAAAACCTTCACTGTCAGATGTCTGGGTTTCCAATATTGAGATTCCTAGTTTTTGTGTTCTCTGAATGTATGTATGTGTGTGTATACATAAACACACACATATATAATTTAGTTAAAATATAGTATGTGTATGTGTGTACATGTGTATATACATATTAATATATGCATATATAATTTGGTTAAAATATAGTTAAAAACAACTGAGCAATGTTCCAGCTAGTCCTTCCAGACCAGTTTTGTAAATTCTGCAAGGCACCTCCTCAAAACACCATCCTTTAAAAGCAGCAAGACATAGCCTACTGCTGACTCCCTATGGCCAGAAAGGACACCCAGACAAGAGGCCTTCACCAGTATCATCTGTCCTGGGTAAGAGCCAACAGCCACAGCACAGCTTCACCTTATGCACCAACTTGGTTAAGAAAGAAAATCCTGAGGTTTCAAGGCTGGGTTAAGAGGGCCAACAGGCTCTCAGTTAACTTAGTTGCAAATGTAAGCAGCATCTAGTTCCACAATGCCAAGTATTGCCCAGTCTGGGAGCAAAAAACGCTCCTGCCTCTTTTTTTTTTTTAATGAATGGCAATTTAAAATAACTTTATGCTAAAGATTTACCTTTAACTTGTCTGCTAACCAATTATCAAAGCAACAGTGCAACACAGAATTCTGTCTTTGGCTGTCACCTCACATGTCAAGGCGCTGCAGCGCTGACTTGCAAGGTGTTTAGACAGCTGGCAAGAGACTGAGTGCATGGAGGCTGCGGAAAGCCTGTTTCAGGCTTCCATTCGGTTCATCTGCTTTCCCATGGGCAAGCAGCCACCGCACAGAGCCACCCCAGTCTTAGGTCAGCAGACAATATGGGCGAAGTCTGCAAAAGACGCACTGGTTTGGGTGTGGTCACTGGCAAAGGAAAGCACTGGTCCCCTAGCAGCGGCTCAGAAACCAAGAGCCGCACCCTTGGCGGGTCATTTCTACCCGCTTCTCTGCAATTTCACCACAATCCGCACCAACCCTTACGGCTCCCCCTAGGAGAGCATACTCGGACTCAGACCGCCTCGGCAGACAAAGCCGCTGCTCTGGGAACCCGCGCTGCACCGAGGCGACCTACAGCCTCTGGTCTCTGCGTCGCCGCCCAGCAGCTCCGCGCCGCTAACCACACCGCCTCTTGGCTGCAGGTAGACAGCGTTGGGCAGACGGCGCTGCATCAGAAGGTACCCAGCCGGGAGGGGCTGTCTACAGGCCCCCAGGCGAGGGGAGCGCCTCCCACCCGGGATTCCTGGCGGGGTCGGGCCCCCACACAACCCCAAAGACAGCACGTGCCTGGAGGTTCTGCAAGGAATATTGCCGGTACCAGAAAACGCACCCTTGCGTCCTGGGGGATGGACCCTGGTTCGTTATGGGGAGAACACCAGGGTCGGCTATTGTTCTCCGGGTCTCCCCGAAGGGAGATGTCCCGTTTGCTGCCTCCCTGGCAGCACCTGCCGCTGGGCAAAGCCTTTGAGCTCCTCGAGAAAAGGGCGTGCCGGGGGCGCCGCATAAGATCTCAAAACCCTAAGCGAGTCGCTACCAGCTGGTTTAAAGCTTGGAGACAAAGCTCCTCACCGGGCCAGCTCGGTCCTGGATCCACTATCCTGGGTCCCTAGCCAGGGTCCGCAGGCCACGCCCAGCCGGCCACCTGGGTCGCCGGGCCCAGCGCCTGGAGCTGAGGGTCTTCGGCCCGAGACCACCTCTCAACCGCCTGCTGCTCCCTCCTCCGGAGGCCCCCCTTCCCAGAAGGCTCCCTCCCCCGCACATCGCGGGTCTCCTCCTCCCTCTCGTTCTCCCTCCTCAAACCCAGGCGGTCTCCACCCGCCGGCATCCCTCCTCCCCTCCCCGTTCTTCAGCAGACTCAGCCTTCCCGGGGGCCACCTGCACTGAGAGCTCCATCCCTTGCTCTTCGGACCCGCCCCTGCCCCTTCTCTTTCCTCTTCAAACCCTAGTTCCCACTCCCTGCTCCCCCAGACCCACTACCAGTCCCCACCGAGCTCCCCAGCCTTCCCCATCCCCATCTTTCCTCAACCCAGGCCTCCCCTCGCCCTCTCTCGGCTTCTCTCCAGCTCCTACTCCAGCCCCGTCCCCAGGCTCGGGGCGGCGATGTCCGTGCCCGCCGAGATCGATGCTGCAAGGCGGGCTCCCAAGCTGGGCTCCGGCCGAGGGACCCAGCTCGGCACCTGCTCCGGGCTGGGAAGCCTCAGGAGGCCTTTGTGGCTCGGGAGGGTGGCTCGGAGGAGGCGGACGAGTCCTCTGGAGGCGTCTGCTCCGTCAGCCGGGCAGGTGGAACAGACCGTCGGGTCAGGTCCAAGCTGGGCAGATCGCAACCCGTAGGCGAGAAGGACCGAGGGTGTGTATCTGGGTGGTGTGTGGAACCGGGGACGGCGCGGATCCTGGGACTGGCAGGACTGGCCCCCGGCCAGAGCCGCCCCCGCCCAGCCCTCCAGCAGTCCACTGCACCGCGCCCAGCGAGGGGGGCGGCCCACTGCGTGCTAGGCGCGAAATCCCTCGGCCGAGCCGCCTCCTCACCCGAGTACTCCCCAACCCCGCGAGCACACACATTAAACGCCTACTGTGAGCAAGGCCCGGCGCGGCGCTCTGTGGGCGTACAAAGAGGACCCCAAGAACCCTCCGGCGCAGCCCCGAAGGCCACCTCCCAACCCCAAACCACACCTCCCGCAGCGTCCCCTGAGGCCGGGCCCCAGGTGCAGCCAGCTCCCCGCCCTTTTGTGAGCCTCACGGAAAAACAGAAGGGGGAGAGGAGGATGTCCTAGCCCGGGGGGGTAAGCCCACCGACCCCCCTGCCATCACCCACTCCTCCGGGATGCTGCGGCCGCGGGGGCCCGTGGCTCTGCTCTGTCCGTCTCCGTCTCGCCGCGGCGCCGAAGCTGCGGGTGCTCGGGGCGGCGGCGGCTCCACGCTCGCTCGCTCGGGAGCCGCCTCAGCGCGCCCAGCGCGGGAGTCCGGAGTGGTGAGCGGGGGAGGGGCGCGGGTGGGGGCTGGGAGCGGCCTCCACCAATCACCGCGCGGGCGGCTCCTCCCGCCGCTCCCCACCGTAGCTAGCAGGTTAAGAAGAGGCGGGCACAGGAGGCGCCCGCATCCTCGGCGCCGTGCGCGGCCGCCTCCTGGGGACTACAACTCCCGGCGGACTCTGCGGCAGGGCCGGGGTCCGAGAGCTGTCGGAGGGCGCGGCCGGAGAACTCGCTGACCCCCCTCGCGCCAGGCTCCGCGTTCCCTCGGGTTTCCATGGCGACTCAGGACATTTCACGAAGCCCGGATGCGCCGAGGCACTGGTCCCCTGGGAGGGTCAGGGGGCGGCTCCGGAGGGCAGCCCGTCTCCCCTCCCCCAGCTGGATCCCACCAGAGCGACTGAACAATGCAGCGGACGCGCTGCCCTCGGCCTCGGGACCCCACCGAGGCCGCCTGCTTCGCGCCAAAACCCTCTCCGGCTCTCGCCGGATTGCAGGATGCACAGGGCGGGGTGGGCGTCATAGGAAAACTGTTCTCACAAACAAAGTGGACGGCCACTTGAGGCCACCGCAGTTCGCATCTGCACCCTGTGAGGTCTCGAACCCGGAATGCATTCTCTCCACCGAGAAGATTTTTGCCCAGTGCCACGCGGGGGTTTCCCTGTCCAGAGCACTCAGGCCCAGTACCTGTCTTATTTCTGGCCTCTGTCAAGAGACAGAGAAGCCTCTGGAAATGATTCATAACCCAATTTATATTCGCTTCGCCTGTTTCTTCATGTTTAAATACATACACACTTTACCGAAATCAACAAATCTAAAAAAGGAGAGGAAGGATCATCCCTCTTTGTCCAACCTCCCTAGCTACCCGGTTCAAGCCTTTGCCGTAGATCTGTATTATTTTCTGCAGTTGTAATAATAGTTGGGATTAGTCATTTGCCTCTTTGCACTTAATGTCACTCCAAAGGCGTTGCGATGAGCGTTAATATGCAGCATCGAGGACTCCCCCAACCTGCAGCTGCAGAATCCCTCCCTCCCCGGGCTCCCCCGCTATCCGGTGGGGATGAGGAGTCCCCTGGCAGCCAAGGCTTCCTGAGGTGGTTCTTTTTGCTTTCAAACAAAATTGTGTCCACTACTCCGGGGGAGTGGAGGGGGGTTCCCTCTCCCCATCTCAGCAAAGTCTACCCGGGAGCAGGACCCGCAGAACCCTGCCATACTTCCCCGGAGAGCTTAGGACCTGGACCTAAGCTGGCTTTTGGGGGATGCAGTTCTGGATTACTCCACTGAGTCTGCACTCCTTCTGTCCTCCCCATCTCCCCTCTGCGTGCTGAGCAGAGAGCAGGGAGCCCCCAGAGGAACCTCAAAGCATCCCCCGACCCTGCGCAGCCCGGGGTGTGGCTGTGAAAACTGCTCCAGCTTGGGGTACTGCCCTGTGGATTCTCCAGGGCTTTGCTGGGACAGGGATGTAGGCAAAATGGACCGGGCTTCAGGGAGGTGGCGTGGAGCTTCCAGCGGCCTCCAGGCGGAGGGGTCCCGGGGTCATCGCGCGCGGGCGGTGCTGCGCTTTTTGCCTAAGGGAGAGGGAGCCCTCTAGTGACTGTAAATGTTTTCTGCAGCGTCTCGTAGACCTCAAATGTGGACTCCAGCTTCTTAGCGTTCTTGGGCTACCTCCCCAAGTCAGAGAAACGGCTGTCTCTACGTCATCTGTCGGTTTAGGACATTGATAAAGATTGCACCCAAGCCGGGGTTGCATATGTCCTCAGTGCTTGACTTCGGTTTATTGTTTCTGTTGTTAACTTAGGCTCCATTTCCTGGGAAGTAGAAAGAGCACAGAGCTTGGAGTCCCATATTTCTGGGTTGGGATCCTTGCTCCTTCCAGTTTCTGTTTACTTGACCTTGAGAATGTGACTTACTCCATCTGACCCTTAGCCCCCCCCCCCAGAATATTGGGATCATATACATTCTTTTAACCTTGTCGTGGAAATTACATGAATAAATGTATATAAAGGTATAGCACATTGCCTGGCGTATAGTATGCACGCAACAAATGCAGCTATTAATATCTAGCCCACAGAAAGCAGTTACTGAACAGTGTGAGGGATATAAGAATACATTACACTCCCCACAATAACAGCCACAAAAGGCACTATGTTGTGATTTTTATTATAAAGCTCATGTTACTACTAGGTCAGATAAGTGGAATAAGAATTCAGACGAGAAAGAAATCAGTTCTGCATAGATCATTGGGAAAAGGAGGAGCTAGAATTTGGATTTCACCTGGATATTGATTTGATAGACAGTTCTAAGCAGTAGTCTGAGATTCCAGGGTGAAGGAGCAAAAGCTTGTGGGTGGGGAACCCAAGGGGATATTTGGAAGACAGCAGAGGAACCCACTATGTCTTGAAAGTCAAGTCCATGAACGAGGGTCATGGGAAGAGAATGGGGACAGTGAATTAGGCAGGGCTTAGGGATCAGACCTCACAAAGCCCAGGGCTACTGGTTTTTATGAGTAAATGTGTTCTGAGTTCCCAACAGTCTTAACAAACTTCAGAATAAAGGCAAGTTAAAGACTACCATGAAAGGAGGAGGGAGGAAAATCATACTTTCTGGACTCCTATTATGAGCCTGGGTCTATTTGGTGTTTTACAACATATCATTTAATCCTTGCTACTCCACACAGCAAGGTAGCATCACTGATTTCTTATGGATGAGGCTATCTGGACTTAAAAAGGTTAAACGATTTGCCTGGGAAGTCACACTGCTATAAGCAGCAGAACCAGAATTCCAAAGGACATCTGCCTGGTGCAAAGCTAAGCCCTTTCTGCTCCAGCACACCCTCCCTGCCAGCCTCCAGAAGGCCAGATCTCCAGTGCAGAGAAAGCCTGTGACGGTGAGTGACTCTCAAGGAGAGCCTGTTGCCAAGCTATGGGACCCAGATGTTCCTTCCTCTGCAGCTGTACCCTGTCCCTCCTCACAGTGCCCCCTGGCAAAGGGGCTTTCCAGTATTCCCAGGAGCTTTGTATAATATTAAGTTTCCTCCTCATCCTTCTCTTTCCACTTTTTTTGCTCCTCAGTGACAACCCTAGTGTGGGGAACACATTGTGAAGTCTACTTAGCCATTAAAAAAAAATTGGGAGGCCATGCACAGTGGTTCACGCCTGTAATTCCAACAGTTTGAGAGGTCAAGGTGGGAGGATCACATAAGCCCAGGAGTTTGAGTTCACCCTGGGCAATAAAATGAGTCCTTGTCTCTGCAAAAAAATTTTTTTAATTAGCTGAGTATGGTGGCAAGCACCTGTAGTCTCAGCTACTCAGGAAGCTCGGATGAAAGAGTCACTCAAATCCAGGAGAGGGAGGTTGCAGTGAGCCCAGATTGCTCCACTGCACTCCAGCCTGGGCAACAGTGGGAGACCCCGTTTCAAAAAGAAAAAATTAGGCCAGGCACTTTGGCTTATGCCTGTAATCCCAGCACTTTGGGAGGCTGAGGCAAGTGGATCACCAGAGGTCAGGAGTTCGAGACCAGCCTGGCCAACATGGTGAAGCCCCGTCTCTATTAAAAATACAAAAATTAGCTGGGTGTGGTGGCACACGACTGTAATCCCAGCGACTTGGGAGGCTGATGCCTTAGAATCGCTTGTGCCCAGGAGGCAGAGGCTGCAGTGAACTGAGAGCTTGCCACTGTACTCCAGCCTGGATGACAGAGCAAGACTCCATCTCAAAATAAATAAATACATACATACATACATAGGTACATAAATAAATAATAAATAATAAAATTGAGACCCAGCAGTCAAACCTGTTTATTTGAGACAGTGCCACAAAACAGGAGCCAAATTTAAAAAAAAAAAAGCGTGGGGTGGGGTGGCAACAAACAGACAAATAGACAGAGAAAGAATGAAGAAGATCTAAAGTCATAGAGATACTCAGATACACAAACAGGGGAATGAGAGGGGGTGCTCCAGGTCCCCAGAGCAGTGACTACCCAGTCAGACACAGGGGATGGAGGAGGAGGCCTGGGGAGGCTGAGGGGGTGCTGTGCTAGAGCTGAAACATCAAAGTAATTTCCAGTGGTTTATCATTACCCTTGAAACGCAGATGAGCTCTCCAAAAATTTAAATCATTCCTTCTGGCCTAGGGAAGTTTTTTTTTTCCCCCTGCTTGTATTTTTAAATTGCAAAGTTTAATTTTGAAATGCAAGTTTGTCTTCTCTCTTCTCTTGGAACGAGAATGGCCACAAATCAACATAAAGGAGGAATTGCTGGATGATTCCAGCTGCCTCGGCCCCATAGCAGAAATCTACAATGTTAGATTGGCATTTATTTCACGCATATATAAAGGTTCTTTAAGACAAAGGAAGCTAGAAATTGCATAGTCTCACAATGCCAACATTATCCAGATCAGGATAATGAGGCTTTGTTTTAAGGCTTTTTCCCCCTTAACAAATACAATTTGAGTATTAGCAAGAATAATGACGAGGACAAGAAACACAAGTCAAATATAAACAATCACCTCCAGGGAACAAAAGAATTACTCTAAAAGCCAGATCTTTAATCACCTTTTGGTTCCCTAACTGTCATATTCCACAACACAGGGCTTTACTGAGCCCCTTCTGGTGGAGGAGCTGGGAACATTGGAAAGCATCCTCTCACCCATGCCCCCAAATTGAATTTTTATTTATAAAGTGAATCCAAAGAAATAAGACAGTAGGGCTGGGCGTGGTGGTTCATGCCTGTAATCCAAGCCCTTGGGAGGCCGAAGTGGGTGGATCACCTGAGGTCAGGAGTTTGAGACCAGCCTGGCTAATGTGTCGAAACCCTGTCTCTCCTGAAAATACAAAAATTAGCCGGGTATAGTCGTGCATGCCTGTAGTCCCAGCTACTTGTGAGGATGAGGCAGGAGATTTGCTTGAATCTGGGAGGTGGAGGTTGCAGTGAGCTGAGATTGCACCACGGTACTCCAAAAAAAAAAAAAAAAAAAAGGACAGTAAGAAATACCCTTACAACCTTTCCCTGATATTCTTTTTATAAAGCCAGCCCCTCCATTGAGCTTTCTTTTGTTTTTGTTTTTAGAGATGGGGTCTCACTCTGTCACCCAGGCTGGAGTGCAGTGGCACAATCATAGCTCACTGCAGCCCAGCTCATTTAAAAAATCTTTTTGGGGAGATGAGGTCTCACTAGTTTACCCAGGCTAGTCTCGAACTATTGGCTTAAAGTAATCCTTTTGCCTCAGCCTCCTCAAGTGCTGAAATTACAGGTTTGAGCCACTGTGCCTGGCCCTAATTTTTCTTTTTTAGTTGCATTAATAAGAACTTGTCTCAATAAGAATTAAAGCTAGGCTAGGTGCGGTGGCTCACGCCTGTAATCCCAACACTTTGGGAGGCTGAGGTGGGTGGATCACTTGAGGTCAGGAGTTCAAGACCAGCCTGGTTAACATAATGAAACCCCATCTCTACTAAAAGTACAAAAATTAGCTGGGCATGGTGGTGGGCACCTGTAATCCCGGCTACTCAGGAGACTGAAGCAGGAGAATCACTTGAATTTGGGAGGTGGGGGTTGCAGAGAGCTGAGATTGCACCACTGTACTCCAGCCTGGGTGACAGAGCAAGACTCTGTCTCAAAAAAAAAAAAAAAAAAAAGAATTAAAGCTAATATTTATTGAGCATTTCCTGTATACTTTATATGCATTATTCATTTAATCCTATAGCACACCTGTGGAGAAAGATATCATGGGAAGTGTATAGTGGCTCACTTTGGGAGGCCAAGGCAGGTGGGTCACCTGAGGTTGGGAGTTGGAGACCAGCCTGACCAACATGGAGAAACACTGTGTCTACTAAAAATACAAAATTAGCCTAGCCTGGTGGTGGTTGCCTGTAATCCAAGCTACCCTGGAGGCTGAGGCAGGAGAATTGCTTGAACCCAGGAGGCAGTGGTTGCAATGAGCCGAGATAGTGCCATTGCAATCTAGCCTGGGTGGGCAACAAGAGTGAATCCCCATCTCAAAACAAAAACAAAAACAAAAACAAAATCATGACATTCATTTTATGGAAGAGGGAAACAGGACCTTGAAGTAACTTCTCCAAGGTCAAACAGCTCAAAGGGTCAGAGCTAAGATCAAGGTCCCAGTCTGACTCCAGGCTCCATGTTTATTTCATTAGACCACACTACCTGCTATTGAACATTATTCCATTTATAGTCTACCTTTTCTCAAATCTATTATGGTTACTTTGAGTTCCTTTTTTTTTAGTTGGTGGTATGGATTGGAGGTTATTTTGAACTATAATTTTCAGGGTGGCATGGGCATTTGGGGTAAAATTTGGTGATTTGTAGAATTAGATTCATTTGCTTCCCCACTTTTAGGTAAAAAGCCCTGTAAGGCACCCAGGGGACCAGACATCTTGGTGTTCAAACCTCCAGTGTCTCCGAGGGCTTGGCCAGTGTGGTCAAGTGGGGCGAGTGCTTGTGTGACCTGGGAGAAGTCGCCTCCATCAGGGGCTGTTCTCTTCCCCACTGTAGTACAGTGGCCACCAGTTCTGTTATTTTGAGGATCATAAGAGGCTGGAGAAAGTCTCAGAGTGTGGAGATGATGGGCCATCTTTTGACACCTGCCTGAATCACTCTGTCAGCTGTGAAACCTGGTCAAGTGATGCAGCCTCTCTATGTCTCGGTTTCTTCCTCTGTGCAAGTAGGGTAGTTCAGTTCCTATCCACGGGGTGGCTGTGGAGAGTGCATGAGGAAATGTACACGTGCCTGTGTATGAGGCACGTGCTCAGTGTTTGGTCAATGGTTTATAATGAATAGGCTTAAAATTTGACAATGTAAAGTGCCGTGCAATTGAAGTATACTGTTAGAACAAGGTATCTACCTTTGGAGGTGTAATGAGGATTTAAAAAAATCACAAGTACTGCAATTAAAACTGTTAGCAATTACAGTCATTATTATCCATTCGTGAAACAAATGTCCGTGAAGTGTGAAATTAAACTAGACAGATCATAGTCCTGGTAGAAATAAAACAACTCTACTTGGCTTTATCATACACTAAATGGAACTTGTCCTTGAGATCCTTGCCATCCCTCTCCTGGGAATCTTGACCCATCAAACTTGCCAGGTGTTTACCCAGATTCCTAACAAGATCTGGTTACCTGATCTTGTTACCAAGTACCAGGATACTAGGAGTTGTATTTGGTCCCTCAGATGAGCTTTAGATATTTTGTTCTGTGTGTCCAGGATCCAAAACTAGAGCCCCACCTGTCTCCCTCTCCCATCCCTTTCTGGCATGGACACCGCACACCAGGGCTGCGTGCCTGTAATTCAGTGGCCCACTCCCTGAAGAGGACCAGGCCACCCACAGCCAGGGAGTCTTCCATTAGGATGAAAACGATGGCTATCAGCTCAACAATGGGTGTTTTACTGCATGCACCTGGTGTGTCGGAACCAGAAGGTCAGTAAATACATTATTTCTCCCAGCTCACCTGAGCCTTTTTCTCTTAGGGAGGAGAGCCTTTGCTCAGGCTGTCTACAATTTAGGTGTTCTTTGAGATGTGTTAGTAAATGTTTGCTGAGAATTGAAGTCACCTGAGTCCAGACGAAGTGCCTGAGTATCAGACAATGCCTTAGGACATCCGATCAAATGAGATAACATTTAAGAAATTGTCCAGCCTGGGCAGCATAGTGAGCCCCCGTCTCTACAAAAAAATTTTAAAATTAGCTGGGCATAGTGGTGTGCACCTGTAGTCGCAGCTACTTGGGGGGCTGAGGTGGGAGGATCACTTGAGCCCAGGAGGTCGAGCTGCAGTAAGCCATGACTGCACCACTGCACTCTAGTCTGGGTGACAGAGCGAGACCCTGTAAGAAGAAAAAGGAAGAAAGGAAGAAAGAAAGGAAAGAGAGAGAAATTGCTTAGCTTTTTGTTGAATTGCATATAAAGCATTATATCAATGTGAATTATCATTGTTATTGTTATTTGATCTGAAGCTTAAAGAGTCATCAGGCTTTGCTCTTTTTTATGTGTGTATGGGTAGCCCTTAGCCTTGAAATTGCATATCACCTGGATTGATGAAAACATGATCAGTGTGGCTTGTAAAATCTGCCATTCCTCTGAATTCCAGGTATGGAAAAGATGAGTTAAAGAATTAAGAAGTTTAGGCCAGGCACAGTGGCTCATGCCTGTAATCCCAGGCCAAGGCTGAGGCAGGTGGATCATTTGGGGTCTGGAGTTCAAAGCCAGCCTGGCCAACATGGTGAAACCCTACCTCTACTAAAAATACAAAAAATTAGCCTGGCTTGGTGGTGGGTGCCTGTAATCTCAGCTACTCTAGAGGCTGAGGCAGGAGAATTGCTTGAGCCCAGGAGGTGGAGGTTGCAGTTGGCAGAGATTGTACCATTGCACTCCAGTCTGGGTGACAGAGCAAGACTCTGTCTCAGAAGAAGAAGAAGAAGAAGAAGAAGAAGAATTATTATTAAGTAGTTTATTGAAAACTCTTCCAGACAAACACTGGCAGAACTTCTTCTGAAAATACAGTTTTAAATTGCAAACTGATTATTTAAGATGAAGAAGGAGTTTCATTGCTTGTTTGAGAATCCTTCCTCTTGAGTATGGAGGGAAGAAATGGCCAATAAAAGTAGAACTCTGTGATTCAATGACCTGGGTAGAGGGAAGATGTTGTACTGATTCAAAGTCCTGAGAATGACCAGGAAGGTTTGATGGTAGACTCCAGTTGTAAAATTATGTATGCAACTTTCTATCTGTGGTTCAGAGAGCCAGCGTTTTGCCTTCCTCCTTATGGAGATGGAAGTGCTAGAGTTTCTGACTTTGTCTTCTCAAAAGCCCTCATGAGGCAGAACAAAGAACTATCCAAACCTCTAGTGCTGAAACATATAATAGGTACAGTTCTTACAGTAAACGATGAAAATTAAAGTAGAATTGACCATATATGAAGAGAATGCCAAATAACAAAGAGAAGTTCTCTAAAATAAGGATATTTATATGAGAATAGAGCATTGAAATGGGAATACATGTGCCATAATAAACTATGTGCATATTCTGGGAGGTAAAGGGAGATGGAGATTTTTAAAGGGAAAAATGAGGATCACCTGATTATTTTGAAATAATTTTCTTTGGCTACAAAGATCAATAATAATATGAAGTTAGACAGTCAGTTTCTGAGCAGATGTCCTGTGGAAGTATTTTGTGTGTGTGTGTAAGGTAGCCATAGCCTTTGTGAAAAGTTGTAGTTTTGCAGTCTTTGTGACAGTTTTTATCAGGCACACAAGCATGAGAACCCTCTCTTCATGGCCTCTCTTCAAACCCAGCTCTATGTGTCAGGATTTTTTGTTTTTGTTTTTGTTTTTGAGCCAGGGTCTCTGTGGCCCAGGCTGGAGTGCAGTGGTGTGATCTCCACTCACTGCAACCTCGGCCTCCTAGGTTCAAGCTAATTTCCTGCCTCAGCCTCCTGATTAGCTGGGATTCTAGGCATGTGCCACCACACCTGGCTAATTTTTGTATTTTTGGTAGAGACAGGGTTTCACCATATTGGCCAGGCTGGTCTCGAACTCCCGACCTTGTTTTGTTAAAGTATTCCGCCTATTCCTATCATCTTTATCGGTTGTAAACTTTTTAAAACCTCAGGTGATCCACCTGCCTTGGCCTTCCAAAGTGCTAGGATTACAGGTGTGAGCCACCATGCCCAGCCCAGTTTTGTTGTTGTTGTTTTAAACATTAGTGACTCCATTTTGATTCTGACAACTTTCACAAGAAAAAGCCTTAAGGATGAGTACTAATCTTATGTGTGGAGTTCTTTATTCACTTAACAAATTTTGTGATCTTATTTAACTCTTTAGGTAAATTCCTGAAGAAGGGTAGGACCCCTTGCCCACCAGCCAGCATTGACAGGTGGCATTCACACTATAAAGTGCCACCTGTGGCTTGCTCTCTTGAGGAAATGTCCTCACATTAGGCTCTGTAGACACACCCTGGGAGAACAATCCACAAGCTGAGAAGGTCTCTCAGCCTAGTTCCTGGACCAGCCTAGCCAAAGATTTAGCCTACTGAGCAATGTGATGACCAGGAGGTACCAGCCATGCAGTCTTCAGGTAAATTTAGACCTCCTTTGTCCTTGGTCTTGTTTTGTTAAGGTCTTCAGCCCATTCCTATCATCTTTATCTGGTGTAAACTTTAAAAAATAAGTTTCTCATAATGCATATTTTTTTTCTTAATCATTCTGTGATTTTTTTTCTTTTGCAGGTATAGATTTGATATGAGGAAGATTCTTCTCTATTCAGCTCAGTCAAATGAACACTTATTGAGGCCCTAGTAAATTCTAGGTGTTATATCAAGAACCATAGGAAATACAGAAGTTGTTCAGGTTTTCCTGACCTCAGAGAACTTAAAATCTTGTGGAGGATACAGACGACTATTAAAAGAGATGAATGAGGGTATGCGATATAATACAGGTATAAATAAAAAAATTAGCAGGGTGTGGTGGCACGTCCCTGTAGTCCAAGCTACTCAGGAGGCTGTGGCAGGAGAATCATTTGAATGAACAGGGAGGCTGAGGTTGCAGTGAGCCAAAATCACGCCACTGCACTCCAGCTTGGCTGACAGAGTGAGACTCTGTCTCAAAAAAAAGTAAAGAGGTCCAGCTCCAAACCAAAATTTTCATTCATATGATGGGGAGTTGGGGGATGCTGTCCTGTGCAGAATCCGGAGGCCTCTGGAGGGGCTGCGCTGTCAGCCAGCGACATTTCAGGCCCATCACTGCAGCAGCTCACAGTGTCTCCTAAAGCTCACCCAACAAGCTCAGAGTAAGTTTTGGGGGTGTGGGTGACATGCCAGAATGGTCTGGCTGAGGCGACAACTCAAGCAAAGATCAGACAGAGCGGTGTGAGTAACAACTATTGAGCAGTCTTCTTTTTACAGCAACTAGAAAAGTAAATGGAACATCTTTAACAGTTTAAGAAAAATAAAAATAAAAAAGCAGATGTGGCATTTAGCACAATGCCTGCCAGCCAGTAAGCACTCAGTAAATGTCCACTGTGATATCCGTGATTATGCTGAGGAAAGGCACCTCCACCCACTGCGGCCACCTTCAGAGGGAGGCTACCAGAGAACAAGTGAGTGTCCTCAGCACCCACATTTTCCAGTGTTTATCTCCCTGCACCCCAGACACTCCACTAATCCTGCTTCTAGACAAATAGGCGGCCTGTGGTACCCTGAATATGGACCAGATGCTTGGCACCTCTGTGGTCCATATTCACGGTACCGCAGGCCTGTATCATGCTGGAATTCCCTTCCTACCCTTCTCCAACCAGCTACCAAGACCCAGTCTAAAGAGTCTTCCAGGCTGGGCACAGTGGCTCATGCCTGTAATCCCAGCCTTTGGGAGGCTGAGGGAGGCAGATCACTTGAGGTTAGGAGTTGGAGATCAGCCTGGCCAACATGGCAAAACCCCATCTCTACTAAAAACACAAAAATTAGCTGGGTGTGGTGGCACGTGTCTGTAGTCCCAGCTTCTCGGGAGGCTGAGGCAGGAGAATCACTTGAACCCAGAAGGCGGAGGTTGCAGTGAGCAGAGATCACACCATTGCACTCCAGCCTGGGTGATAGAGCGAAATTCCGTATCAAAAGTAAATTAATAAATAGATGATAGATAGATAGATAGATAGATAGATAGATAAAGGTTGTCTTCTCTGCAGTGGTTTTCATAGTAAGAATGCTCCTGTTGTATTTAATTTTTTACTCTTTCTCTCATTAAAAAGCAATATAGGTCTTCAGTTTCAGCTCTGACTTGTTAAGAGATTGGAAGTCATTACTCCCATCCTCACAGGAGAAAAGCTGAGCACAGTGAAAATTAGCTTTTTAAAAGATTGTAAGGGCTGGGTGCAGTGGCTTGTGCTTGTAATATTAGCACTTTGGGAGACTGAGGCAGGTGGATCACCTGAGGTCAGGAATTTGAGACCAACCTGACCAACATGGTTGAAACCCCGTCTCTACTAAAAATACAAAAATTAGCCAGATGTGGTGGCGAGTACCTGTAGTCCCAGATACTTGGGAGACTGAGAGAGAAGAATCGCTTGTGCCTGGGAGATGGAGGAGATTGCACCATTGCACTCCAGCCTGGGCAACAAGAATGAAATTTGGCCTCAAAAAAAATAAACAAAGATCATCAGAGAATTGAGGTCACAGAGCAAACCATCACCCTGAAATATGGAGACAGGTAGGCAGCTCTCAGCTGAGAGAATTCTGAGAGAAGACAGAGAATTCTCTGTCTTCAGAGAATCACAGCTGAGAGCTGCCTACCTGAAGGAGAAGCCACTGGAGCCAGGAACTGGTAGGCACTGAGCCAGGAATGGACTAACTGCTGGAGGCTGAGCTGAGACTAACTTGAGAATTAAAAACTCCTTGGGGCCCAATATTGGCCAGGGGCCCACACTTTCATGGATTTTACTTTCAGGAGTCCCACCAGGTTCTCATGTGTATTTTTATTAACTGCTTGTCACACATTTATAATATATATGTGTAATATATATACATTTTCCCACCAGTTTTCATAGTATTCTGTTTATTACCTCATCTTATAACATCAGCATGTGCATGTGTTCATGCATGTGTGTGCATGTGCTTAAACAGATGGGTTTCTTTTTCTTTTTCTTTTGTTGAGGGTGTACAGAGTCTCGCTCTGTCACACAGGCTGGAGTGCAGTGGTGCAATCTCGGCTCACTGTAGCCTCTGCCTCCTTGGTTTAAGTGATTCTCCTGCTCAGCCTCCCAAGTAGCTAGGATTATAGGTGTGTGCCACCATGTCCAGCTAATTTTTGTATTTTTAATAGAGATGGGGTTTCACCATGTTGTCCAGGCTGGTCACCAACTCCTGACCTCAAGTCATCTGCCCCACTCAGCCTCCCAAAGTGCTGGGATTACAGATGTGAGCCACTGTGCCTGGCGAAAGGATATTACTTTGAAATGTCTGCTCCAGTTTATCAGTTCTTTCCCAGATCAGTCAACCAGGGCATTCTCCATTCACTGCCCCATAAAAGGGATGAATATAGGGGTCTAGCCGTGCCCCTAGGGAGAGCAGAAAGAACTCAGACGTAATCAATAGATTTGGCAGAATATGAGTCTGAGCAAGTCCTCATGCTTGGTACAAGATAAAGGCTTCCAGGTGTGGGTGAAGGAAAGCGAGAGCAGAAGTGAGGGGGGTTCAGCACAGCTCCTGGGGATACCAAAGCGAAGGTGCCCTGTGCCTTTCCCCAGCCCAAGTCCAACTGTGGGGGTGGGACAATAGACTGTCTCAACACAATGAGCCAGTCTACAGCAGAGGATTCTTGCTGTTTCACTATGTAAGCCCCAGAATTTACATACACCCCATAGGAGAAGAATCACAAACTCCCTGAGATTAATTTGCCATAACTACTCCCACTCCAGCTGAATGAGCACTTGGAATAAAAATCAAGTATGGTTCGAAAAACCAAGTTTGTAGATTTAGATTATGCTCCCTTACAATAATATCTCACTCGTATTCAGGTATCATAACTTACTTTTCTCATTTCTGAATCTAGTGCACATTTGTCAGTGTTTTCAGCTTTTCAGCATCCCAGTTCCCTTCTGGTGGGAGCCTCCCCCTGTAGGAGCTGAAAGCCCCAGGTCAGTTTTCCTGACTCTCTTGTCAGTAGCTTACAGGCATGGGATCCAGTCCCTGCCCGACACATGCACCCATTCCAGGCTTGGAACTAGGAGCTGGGGGTGCAAAAGGAGAGACCCTGGAGGAACCCAGTCTGGCAGAGGCAGAGGCTTCAGCAAGATGGTGCATCCCTGGGCAGCTGGTGGCCATGGAGCTGATGGCGATGAGCAGTGTTTGGCACCTGTAGGGTTGGAGGTGCACACTATAGAAGTGAGTCCACTGCCCTAGTCCTGCCCAGCATTCAGGCATCCGCCATTCCTGGCTGCACTACCTAAAGCCATATCTTGTCCTTTTAATAAATCCCTTTCCTGTCTCCCTCAGTCAGCAATGATTTCTGTTGCTTGCAATTAAGAACTCAGATTATTTTCAAGCTTCCAAGTTGTTTGCATTTTTTTGGTATTATAAACAATCTGGAACAAACATTTTTGAATATCCATCTTGGTATCCTTGTCTAATTAGTTTCTTTTTTTTTCTTTTGGCATTCAGATAATTAGTTTCTTAAAAGAAGCCTCATGACAGACTTGTTGGGTACTCATATTTTTAAGGGGTTTGGTATGTAAAATGTTAGATTACATTCCCACTTACAGCCTGTAAATAGGCCTGTTCTCTCTATGCCTTCATATTACTCCAGAGTGCATCTTAATCAGGCTTATGTATTTGTGTGCATGTGTGTGTGTGTCCACATGTGAACCCAGACCAGTTGAAATCTACCTCCCTTCCCCCTTGCCATCATTATGAAGCCACGTAATACCCTTATGCCATGCACCCCAGGCCCCACAGAACAATGGGTAACTGTAATTGAAGAAGAATATTCTTCATTATGTGGTTTTGAGCTACTCTCAACTCAAATCCACTAAAATAATAAAACTGAAGCATGAAATGGACAAAAGGAAACAAATCATGAAGAAAACTGCCGTAAGGCTCTGGCCAGGGTCAAGTCCTGTCTTGTCTTCATGTCAAGGGGAACTTTATTGATTAGCCATAGTTATCAATAATGAATAAGAAACTCCTGTTCAATTCAGATTTGAGATGACTCCTGAATCTCCTGGGCATAGACCAAAAAAAAAAAAACCAATTTGAAATTCTCTATAAAGTGACCCGTGGGTCAGAGCCCTGGGGCACCTGTTGGGCATGAGAAGGGAAGTGAGGCCACTGTGGCAGGAACTCAGACCTATGGCAGAGCTGGAAGGTGAGTAGGGGAGAGAGCCTGGGCCTGGCTGAGTCCCTGAAAGCACTAGGGTGGAGGGAAATAGCCAGCTCCTCCCATGGGAGGGGCTGCAGGGCTCAGCCTGTGCACAGGGCAGAGGTCACTCAGCCTGCACCCGCCCTGCTTCTCTAGGGAGGAAGTGGCTCTTCTCTGCTTCCAGGATGAAAGCTTGGCTGCTTGTGCTGGTCCTGGCTGCCACCTGAAATGACGTTGCCTCTCAGGCAAGTAATTCTGAATA
Organism: Callithrix jacchus; assembly: GCF_049354715.1. Classification (NCBI taxonomy): domain Eukaryota; kingdom Metazoa; phylum Chordata; class Mammalia; order Primates; family Cebidae; genus Callithrix; species Callithrix jacchus. The sequence continues at coordinate 88,184,644 of NC_133515.1, forward strand.
CCTCCACCCTCTTGGCATTAAATAGATTTTCACTGTTGTCACATGCTCTCCCCTTATCAGAGGCTCAGGAACTCCTGAGACACTAACGCTTCCCCTTTCTGGTTAGCCCCTCTGTATTAGAGTGATTTCAGAAAACCTGAGAAGATTCTCTGTTCCCTCCCCTATGTACTGACTGATGCTTGAAGTAAGACAAGCTCTTTAGGGCGAAGACTTTGACTCCTCTTTACTACCCCTCAAAATATTATAGCAGTTTAAAAAGTACAGTTATTTACTCTTGAGTTTGAATGAGCCACTAATCTAGATAAAGGAAAAAGTTGAGGAACCCACCAGACCAAAAGGAAAAGCACAGACAATAGAAGACTAAGGCCAGGAGTGGTGGCTGTACTCCCAGCTATTTGGGAGGCTGAGGTGGGAGGATCACTTGAGCCCAGAAGTTCAAGGCTGCAGTGAGCTATGATAGCATTGTTGCACTTCAGCCTGGGTGACAGTGAGACCCTGTCTCTAAAAAAGAGAGAGAGAAAGCATGAGAGAGAGAGAATAAAATAGAGCAGTTTGGGAGGCCAAGGCGGCCAAATCACCTGAGGTGAGGAGAGCAGCCTGGCCAATGTAGTGAAACCCCATCTCTACTAAAAATACAAAAATTAGCCAGGGGTGGTGACGCGCACCTGTAATCTCAGCTATTCGGGAGGCTGAGGCAGGAGAATCGCTTGAACCCAGGAGGCGGAGGTTGCAGTGAGCCAAGACTGTGCCCCTGCGCTCCAGCCTGGGCAACAGAATGAGACTCCATCTCAGGGAAAAAAAGAGAATAGAATAGAAATAGAAGACTCACTAGTGTCCATGCTTCCTTTAACAATATAGGTGTTCCCTCCTCCTGGGGCTTTCCAGACACGACCCATTTTGTTTTCATTTGTAACACCGCTGTTTTCTTCTAAACCCCGAATTCAAATCTGTCTTTAAATATCCATTCTGATCCCTGTCTTCACTTCTGAAACATGCACACACACATAAAGAAAGAACAAACAAAAAACTCCCCCCTCTCCCCCTGCAATTCTCTACTCAGTCCAGCTGCTTCCTCACTACTGCTTGGCAGTCCTCCTGCCTCACACTCTGCCTGTCCGATTCCTTCTCCTTCCAACTAGGAATGTAGAAACTTGGGCCTCACTTCCTCTGACCCCCTAAAGCTGGGTGGGATGCTGTTTCTAAAGGTGCCTACAGAATCCCACGCTTAACCCTCTGGTTAACCCAGTAGATGTTTGCGGAGGAGGCAAGTGAGTGAGTGAGTTCCAGCTCTCCCTTTGAGCTGAAGCTGTCAGACTTAAGAAGCCCTGGCTGGCCATGGATGCTGAAGCCAATGGTCTCAGGAGAAGCGAATTCAGACACGAGCCGAGGTCAGTCCAGGGCAGATGGCTGTTTCTGTAGAGGGGTTTGGTGGGTGTGGCGTCCAGGTTGGGGAGCTGGGGTTAGGTTGGGAGGCCAGCACTGAGGAGTGGGTTCCTTTGGTCCACCTCCAGGAAGGTTAGTCCCAGGGTTTGCACAGGAGATGTGAAGATTCAGAGCTGGAGGTTACCCCACGGCCTTGCAAGCTCTGCGACAATAGTTCAGCTGTGAGGAGAGCAGGTGAGGAAGCCACTGTTTTGAGAAAAATAGGAAGAATGATGCTTTTGTGGGAGGCCTAGGCTTGTAGAAAAACCCAAGATGCCTGAGAATTCCAGTATCCTTGGCAGAAGTCAAGGAAAAGCTGCAAGATGGAGACTGGTTTGAGAAGAAGATGAAGGATATGGGTTTAGAAACATTGTACTGGGCCTGGGTGCGGTGGCTCACACCTGTAATCCCAGCACTTTGGGAGGCCGAGGCAGACGAATCACCTGAGGTTGGGAGTTCAAGACCAGCCTAGCCAACGTGGTGAAATCCCATCTCTACTAAAAATACAAAAAATAGCCAGTCATGTTGACACATGTCTGTAGTCCCAGCTACTCGGGAGGCTGAGGCACGAGAATCACTTGAACCCGGGAGGCAGAGGTTGCAGTGAGCCAAGATTTCGCCACTGCACTCCAGCCTGAGTGACAGAGCGAGAATCCCACTCAAATAAAATAAAATAAAACATTGTATTGGAAGAGCCCAGGAAGTTTAGCAGCCAAGGGGCTGGGACCTCATGGATTTAGAAACATAAACCTCCAATCTGGTACGGGGACTGAAGCCAGAGGGGTGGGTTTGGGGACCATCTGCAGAGAGGTTTTGGCTGAAGCCAGGGGAGAGTGGAGGAGTGAAGTGAGAGGGATGAAGGAAGAAGCTCAGGACATGCCTGGGTGGAGGCAGAAGGCGGGTGCTGAGGAAGGGGAGGGCTGAGGTCTACCTGTGCCAGGCATGCAGTGAAGGCTGAAGCCATCAGGAGAAGGCTGGCTTTAGATTTGGATTTTGGGAGCTTGAGCCCAGATGCTTACTGTGAGCCTCCGTTGCCTTGTCTGTAACTAACAGTATCCATCTCACAAGGTCATTTTAAGGTGGATGGCTATAGACGTCTCAATATGCAGCAGTTACTATTTAGAATGGGCATGGTGATTGGTAAGCAATGGCAGTAAAGGGTTAGGGTGAAAGTCTTCTTAGAAGGCTCAGTAACGTGCGGTGAAAAACTAGAAGTGATCACTTAGATCAATCCAGGGGAAGCGTGTCAGGAGAGGTGGGGGTGGGAGTGGCAGGGGGCAGTGGCTAAGTAGGTTGCTGACAGCGTCTGGGGAAGGTTTTCCCCAGGTGGGAGGACATGGCCACCTTTGAAGACAAGTAAAGTCATTAAAGGAGGCAAGAAGCCCAGTGCAGAGGTGGGTGGGGGAATGAAGAAGAGCCCTGGGTGAGGGAAGGGGAGGGATTGAGGGCACAGGAGGAATATGGGGATGCCACGGGAAGGAGAGAATGGCAGACCCAGCAATACAGGGAGGATGCCTCCCAGTGTGAGTCGTTGAGCAGCTGGGGGATCTGCCTGTCACCTAGGCTTCAGAGGCCAGCAAGGCTGCTTCCATTGTACTCAGGCACTGGCTCCAAGTTCAGAGAGCGGGACATTTGTGGCACTGTTGTGAGCTGCTTGATTCGAAGGCCAGCCTCATCCTGGCCTTCCAGGGCCTGATCCTGTTGGGGTCTGTGTGGGTTTCATAGTGGGCCATGGAGATGCCAGTGTGCTGTGGCTATCTGTGAGGGGCAAGTCCTCGCCTGGGAAAGGCTCTCAGGCTCCCTGGGCTCCCATTTACCCATCAGTAAAATGGGTCAGTCCTACCGGTCAACCTCCCAGGGTGCTGCTGAGGCGGCATGCCAAAGCCTTTTGGAAACCAGAAAGAATTCTATAATCTCAGAGATGGTGACTGACACCAAGCGTATCTCATAGATAAAACAGGTTTTCCTCCCTGGCTGCTTCTCAGGAGCGTCTGCAGGAAATGATTTTGAAGTGCTTTGATCTCCTTTGCAGAAAGACACCGAATCCATTCAAGATGTCACAGCACATTAGCCCTTCTGCTTTGGAACCAAGGATGACCAATTTTATGCAATAGCTGGTGACAACCTTTTGGAATTGCTTAAAACCCCTGAGCCCCACGACGTCCTGGTCCCTACACCGGCCCGAGTATTGTTTCTGCTTCCCTCCTAGCCATCCACACAGAGGATGCTGAAATAGGCCCCGGGCTCCCTGTGAAGGTGATTCAGGGGCCAGCCCCCTGCTTATGATGTTGTGTTCCTCACTTGGTACCAGGGTACCCATTCCTGGCAGTTTTTCCCATGACTTAGGTCTGCTGGCTGTGCTCAAGTCCCAGCTCTGCCTCGTGGCTACTCCACCTCTCCAGGGAACAGGAATAATCCTGGTTGCTACCACTTACCAGGTGCTGGCACTTTCCCCACATTGCTGAGATCAATGCTCACAATACCCCAGTGAGGGGGTCTCTCATCTCCATCTTCCAGACCAGGTAACTGAGGCTTAGCGGGAACGATTGCCTTGCCTGGGCACTGAGCTACTATGTCAGAGTTGGGCTTCACACACGGGGCTGTCCCATGACAGGCCTGCATTCTTTCCACTGTTAATGCTGCCTATGGAAGTTGAGGATCCTACTCACCTCACAGGAGTGTCATGAGCAATAGGTGAGTATTGAAACATCGAAGGTGGGTGTGGTGGCACGCACCTGTGGTCCCAGCTCCTCAGGAGGCTGAGGTGGGAGGATCACCTGAGCCCAGGAGGTGGAGGCTGCAGTGAGCTGAGATTGCACCACTGCACTCCAGCCTGGACGAGAGTGAGACTCTGCCTCAAAATAAACAGATAAGAAAAGAAACCTAGAAGGCCCTTATATATACACACATATATAATATTCTTTTCATATATACATATGAAAAGAAACCTAGATGGCTCATGTGTGTGTGTGTGTATATATATATATATATATATATATATATATATATATATCCAATATATAGCCAAGTCCTCACTTGGCAAAGGCTCTCAGGCTCCCTGGGATCTCATTTACCCATCTGTAAAATGGGTCAGTCCCACCGGTCTACCTCCCAGGGTACACACACACACACACACACACACACGTATATATATATATATATGAAGGTACCCTCCCACACATACATATATATTTACACACACACACACACACACACACACACACACATACACGAGCCATCTAGGCTTCTTTTCACATATATATATGAAAATCTTTATATATAAATATCCATCCCTTCCTTAGGAAAAATTCTAAGGAGCAAGATTCTCAGTCAAGCCCTTTGGTGCACCCAGGCTCTGGGCCCCGGAATGTGCTTGCCCCTCCAGCTCTGTCTGGTTGACTTGGGTGATTTCTGCAGCCCAGTGTCTCCTCTCCCACCTTCATCTGGAGATCCCTGGACTTGGAGACTGACCATTCAGTGCCTCCTTTCTGGTCTTGGCCTGTGTATCAGCAACACGGTGATGTGGTTTTGTCTTTCCTTTCCATGCTGAGCTCTGCAACTCCCCCTTGTGTCTTCTGCTCTGGAACACCCTTATCACACCACAGCAAGTATCAGGAACCTAAGAGAATAGGATTAGCCATGTTCCCTTGCTTTTGCCTCTAGTCAGAGGGCAGGCACGTATTCAGCTGTCAGGGAGACAACAGCATTTCTCCTCAATGCTCACAAGTTCATGGTTGGGACACAGCCCTGTAACAGAAGACAGATTAACAAATGAAGAACAAGCAAATGTATTAACGTGGGAGAAAACTTGATGAAACACAACTCAAAGCAGCGGCTTAGAACTCTGCCTTATAAACCATCTTCAGAAAGAACAATACATTTTGGAGAAGTGACAAGTCAAAGGAAAGCAGTTCTAGGCTTCCAAGGGCAGGAAACTGTGGGAAGGGAAATATATGAACACACACTAATGGAGCGAGATTTGTTGCTAGCTTCCTCTGGTGCCCTCTCTGAACTGGTAAGAGCTGTATCCAGTCAAGACGAATTTATATCCTGTCTTCAAGTAGAAAAGTGGGGAGGACAGAAAGAGCTCTTTCTCCATTTGCTGCTTTTTTGTTTGTTTGTTTATTTATTTATTTTTGAGAAGGAGTCTTGCTCTGTTGCCCAGGCTGCAATGTAGTGGCGCAGTTGTGGCTCACTGCAACCTCCCTCCCGGGCTCAAGCAATTCTCCTACCTCAACCTTCCAAGTAGCTGGGATTACAGGCATGTGCCACCACGCCCGGCTAATTTTTGTATTTTTAGTAGATATGGGGTTTCACCCTGTTGACCAGGCTAGTCTTGAACTCCTGATCTCAAATGTTCTACCCGCCTCCACCTCCCAATGTGCTGGGATTACAGGTGTGAGCTACCGTGTCTGGCCCATTTGCTGCTTCTTAATTGTTTTTGGGTCAAAAATAGTTATGTCAAAGAGACATATCCCGGGGCAACACATTCTGGATTTCCCAGTGGTGCTGGGCCTCCCCTCCTCTTCACCATCGCTCAGTGCCTCTGCCCTCACTACCTCCCCACTGCACCAACAGTCCTGTTGCCCTGAAGAATAGGGGAACAAGGCCGGGTGTGATGGCTCATGCCTGTAATTGCAGCTTTGGGAAGCAAAGGTAAGAGGATCGCTTGAGACCAGGATTTTGAGACCAGCCTGGGCAATATGGCAAAACTCCATCTCTACTAATTAAAAAAATTGAAAAAAAAAATACCTGGGCATGGTTGTGTGTGCCTGTAGTCCCAGCTACTGAGGAGGCTGACGTGGGAGGTTCCCTTGAGGTAAAAGGATTGCTCAAGGCTGCAGTGAGCCATGATTGTGCCACAGCACTCCAGCCTGAGAGACAGAGTGAGATTCCAACTAAAAATAAAGAAGAGGGGCTTAGAACAACATAAATTTTGAGTCTTAAAAAGGTTTAAGAGGCTGGCATGATAGTTCACACTTCTAATCCCAGCACTTTGGGAGGCCAAGGCAGGAGGATCACTTCAGCCTGGGAGCTGGAGACCAGCCTGGGAAACACAGTGAGATGCTGTCTCTTACAAAAAATAACGGCCAGTGACAGCTGCTGGGTTCCATCAACCTTGGGCAGCCAGTTGTCGCTGCAGGGAAGCAACCAATAAGAATTTCTAAAGGTAACCTGATCTTGCTATCAATTGCTGCTGCTTACATGGCAGGCCAGCTGGTCTGCTGCTGATCAGGGTGTCTAGGCTGAAAGGGTTAGAGGACCTTGTGCTAGGTAGGTGAACCAGAAACCACCCTTACCGCCAAGACTCGCCCCCAACCTGGGTCCCCAGCAATCTCAGGTGCCTTCCTTGCCCAGGTCCTTCAGCCTTTCTACAGAAACTACCTCGGTCTGGATCTCCCCATCAGCAGCAGCCCGTGCAATATTTATTGGTCTGTCAATTTCTCTCCTGTCTCTCCTCTCCCAAAGTAATGAATCATGTTAATAATAATAATAATAATTAATCGGCCAGGCGTGGTGGCTCAAGCCTGTAATTCCAGCACTTTGGGAAGCTGAGGCAGGTTCATCATGAGATTAGGAGATCGAGACCATCCTGGTCAACCTGGTGAAACCCTGTCTCTACCAAAGATTCAAAAATTAGCTGGGCGTGGTGCCTGTAATCCCAGCTACTCAGGAGGCTGAGTCAGGAGAATTGCTTGAACCTGGGAGGTGGAGGTTGCAGTGAGCCGAGATCACGCCACTGCACTCCAGCCTGGCGACAGAGCTAGACTCTGTCTCAAATTAATAATAATAATAATAATAGTAATAATTAATTAGTTAATTAAAAAAAATCAAGCCAAGCATGGTGATTCACACCTGTAAGGGAGGCTGAGGTGGGAGGATCACTTGAGGTCAGGAGTTTGAGACTGGCCTGGCCAACATGGTGAAACCCCATGTCTACTAAAAAAACACTTAAAAATAAAATAAAAAATTAGCTGGGCATGGTGGCTCACACCTGTAATCCTGCTTACTTGGAAGGCTGAGGCAGGAGAATTGCTTGAACCACTCGGCCTCCTGGGTTCAAGCAATTCTCCTGCCTCAGCCCTCCAGGCATGGTGCCACTGTCATCCAGCCTGAGTGACAGAGTGAGACTCTGTCTCAAAAAATAAATAAACAAATAAATAAATAATAAAAAAATTAAAAAAGAAACGCTAAAGGGCCTATGAGAATCTGTCACCTCCTTCCATAAACATTGAATGAACGCTTTCCAATCCAAAACAGAAAGATGCAGCTGGGAGGCATGAATCCCTTCCTCTAAGAGATTTGTGTCCACCAGAGAGTTCCGGCCTCCCTGGAACAGTAGTGCTATCTAAGTAAGCCCTGCCCTTTGAGTCTAACCCTGGAAATAAAAGTGCAAGTAGGTTTGGCAATAAGACTGACATCAGACTTAGAACCAGGCTACTTGCTTTTCTATTTTTCTGTTTTTTAAATTTTGAGACAGAGTCTTGCTTTGTCTCCCAGGCTGGAGTGCAGTGGTGTGATCTTGGCTCACTGCAACGTCCGCCTCCTGGTTTCAAGCAATTCTCCTGCCTCAGCCTCCCGAATAGCTGGGATTACAGACACATGCCCCACGCCCAGCTAATTTTTGTATTTTTAGTAGAGACAGAGTTTCACCATGTTGGCCAGGATGATTTTGAACTCCTAACCTAGTGATCCGTCTGCCTTGGCCTCCCAAAGTGCTGGGATTACAAGTGTGAGCCACCATGCCTAGCCCAGGCTCCCTGCTTTTCTAGCCAATGTCTGGTACACTGAAGAGCCCTACCCCTGGTACATTTCCTGTGCAGCCAGGAATGTGAAGGGGGTGCTTTCCCCTACCTCCTGCAGGATAGAGGAGAAATGGGGTCTCCAAATGCACCGCCATAGCTTCAACAAAGACTTTGACCCAGAATATTCTCTGTTCTCTCCTGGCGTCTTCTGCTGCTGCCCCTGGCTGGCCTCATTGCCATGGAAACTGAAGGGGAGGATATTTTTGGACTGGCTCAGCAATTCCCATGCGCTTGCCTCCTAGAAGGCAGCATAGAAGGCAAGGGGTTGTTATCTCAGAAGGATTTGCCAGACCCTTGATTTTCAACTTCGAATCACTATGGTGTATCTATTCTACTTTATGTAGAAAGCAGTCTAAAAATCTTCGAAGATTCCTGCTGCTTTCATGGCTCTTTGATGTTTATCAAAAGCATGCTCTGTCAGATTGGCTGCACAGCTTCCTGTTCTGCCCTTTTTTCCCCTCTTCATTTAGTATTAATAGTGCACTTACATTTTTACGGATGAACACAGTCACATACTTGTGATCTTTTCAAGTTTTATTATGAAAATATCAAATGCCAGCCTGGGCAACATAGTGAGACCCTGTCTCCAAAATTTTGTTTGGTTTTGGTTTTTTTGAAACAGGGTCTCGCTTGGTCACCCAGGCTGGAGTATAGTGGCATGATCTCAGCCCACTGCAGGCTCTACCTCCTGGGCTCAAGTAATCCTCCCACCTCAGCCCCCAAGTATCTGGGACTACAGGAATGCACTACCACATCCAGCTAATTTTTTTGTAGAGACAGAGTCTCACCATGTTGTCCAGATTGGTCTAGAACCCCTGAACTCAAGTGATCCACTCACCTCAGCCTCCCAAAGTGTTGGGATTATAGGCATGAGCCACTGTGCCTGGCCCACATTTTCTGGGTTTTTTTTTTTTTTGTAATTAGACAGGTGTGCACACCTGCAGTCCCAGCTATTCAGGAGGCTGAGGCAGGAAAAGCACTTGAACTCAGGAGTTTGAGGCTACAGTGAGCTAAGATTATGCCACTGCACTCCAGCCTGGGTAACAGAGCGAGATCCTGTCTCTCTTTTTTTTTTTTGAGACGGAGTTTCGCTCTTGTGACCCAGGCTGGAGTGCAATGGCGCAATCTCGGCTCACCGCAACCTCTGCCTCCTGGGTTCAGGCAATTCTCCTGCCTCAGCCTCCCGAGTAGCTGGGATTATAGGCACGTGCCACCATGTCCAGCTAATTTTTTGTATTTTTAGTAGAGACGGGGTCTCACCATGTTGACCAAGATGGTCTCAAGCTCTTGACTTCATGATCCACCTGCCTCGGCCTCCCAAAGTGTCTCTTAAAAAAATTTTTTTTTTAGGTTTCTTCTTAACTGCTTCTTCAGTATAAAAAAAAATTTTTTTTAAAGTTTCTTCTTAACTGCTTCTTCAGTATAAAAAATTTTTTTTTTTTTTATTTTAAAGAAAATAGGCTGGGTACAGTGACTCACACCTACAATTCCAGCACTTTGGGAGGCCAAGGCAGAAGGATCACCTGAGCTCACGCCTGTAATCCCAGCACTTTGGGAGGCCGAGGCGGGTGGATCATGAAGTCAGCCTGAGCAAAACAGAGACACCAGCCTGAGCAAAATAGGGACAACCTGTCTCTATATATTTTAAATTAAAAAAGAAAATATTAAATAAATCATAATGTTTTTATGTAACAGGTGAATATGTATGTAAATGTTCAATGAATTGTAAAGAAGAAAGAAGTTTCCTTATGATCACACCTCTTACCCAATGATGGTTTGCATTTTGCAAAGTTCTTCATCTATGGACACACAGGTATTGGTGGTGCTGCCATGATGATAACAATCCCTTTTGCTGGCTGACTTCTATCCTGTCCCATCAAGGACCATGTGTTTTGAGGCAATTGATCTGTCCTGTTCCTTCCCAGTGCCAAGCTTGGCATTCACCAAGCATGTGGTGCTTGACAGAGAGAGGTGAAGATACTATTTAGTTCAAGCCTCCAGGAGGGTGATTTGGGAGGTGGGGCAAGTCTCAAATGGAGACACAGAGAGAGCAACCTTGGTGCCAGGAGGAAAGGAAAGGCTGTGGGGACCTGGGTGTGGCCCTCCAAGCCCCTGTGGTTGATCTCCACTGCCTGTCCCATAGCCTCTGGTTATGAAGGTAGCCAGAGAAGGTAGCACCTTCTACCTTCTCTTTGGGAGCTCTCAGCCTGGATCCTTCTTACAGTGAACCCTAGGAAACCACCCTAGGGTGATGCTTTTGACTACCTACTGGTCCCTGATGTGCCTGTCCCTGGGAGCAGCCAGGTGGTTCAGGTGGAACGTAGAGATCTCTTTTCCCAACAACATATGCCAGGGAATCAAACTACCAAACACTGTGAGTGACTGTCATCCAATTCTGAAAGTGAAACTTCCTACTTTAGTAGCAGAAATCAAAATTGGGTGTGAGAGAATAATCATTAGGTGCCAACACCATTTCAGGTTGAAGCCCCACTTTCTCTTGCTTCTGGTAAAAGTATGCATGCATCTCTTTTTAGTTTACAAACACTTGGATGTATATTACTTTAACTCCCAAATCGACTCTGCAAAGTAGGGCAGTATTCCTTATTTTGAAGATTGATATGGTTTGGCTGTGTCCCCACCCAAATCTCATCTTGAATTCTAGTTCCCATAATCCCTATGTGTCATGTGAGGGACCTGGTGGGAGGTAATTGAATCATGGGATGGTTACCCCCATGCTGTTCTCATGAGATCTGATGGTTTTATAAGGGGCTTTTCCTCCTTTCGCTCAGCACTTCCTTGCTGCTGCCATGTGAAGAAGGATGTGTTTGCTTCCGCTTCTGCCATGATTGTAAGTTTTCTGAGGCCTCCCCAGCCACAATGAGCTGTGAGTCAGTTAAATCTCTTTCCTTTATAAATTACCCAGTCTTGATTATGTCTTTATTAGCAGTGTGAGAATGGACTAATACAAAGATGAATACCCAGACTTAGGAATAAGACTTTGACTATAAATCCTAGGTTCATTTCAATGTATTTTTCCCACACTGCCTACTTTACAAACAGCAGTGATGAGTCAAACTATATTGTGGGATGAGAGACCCTGAATCATATAATAATGAAAACAATTGAAGAAAGTGGGGCCTCTAATCCCAGTGACTCAGAAGTCTGAGGCTGGAGGATTGCCTGAGGCCAGGAGTTTGAGACCAGTCTGGGCAACGTAGCAAAACCCAAATAAAGAAATTAGGTGGCATGTGCCTGTAGTACTAGCTACTCTGGAGGCTGAGGCCAGATGATCAAATTCCTTGAGCCCAGGAGTTCCAGGCTGCAGTGAGCCATGATTACACCATTGCATTCCAGCCTGGGCAACAGAGTGAGACACCAACTCAAATACATATATATATATATATGGAAGTGGGAATGATTCACCTGTGGAAGGTGTGAAAGTTGCCAGAATCAAAATGGAGTCACTGCATTAAAAAACAAACAAACAGGTCAGGTGTGGTGGTTCATGCCTATAATCCCAGCACTTTGGGAGGCCAAGGCAGGTGGATCACCTGAGGTCAGGAGTTTGAGACCAGCCTGGCCAACATGGTGAAACCCCATCTCTACTAAAAATACAAAAATTAGCCAGGCATGGTGGCATGTGCCTGTAGTCTCAGCTACTAGGGAATCTGAGGCAGGAGAATCGCTTGAACCTGGGAGGCAGAGGTTACAGTGAGCTGAGATCTCACCACTGCATTCCAGCCTGCAACAGAGTGAGATTCTATCTCAAAAAAACAAAACAAAAACCAACCAACCAACTAAACAAACAAAGCCAGAAAGCCATGAAGGGAAGGTTCTTATGCATAAATGCCTGATAGCAAAAACTACCATAAAAGACTACAAAAATCACAACCTTATGTGTGCCATTGTAACCTTACACACACACACACACACACACACACACACAAACTCTTCAAGGAATCTGCTTAGCAACTGCCTGTTCAACCTCAGACTGCTGCCACCCTTGTTATTGATCCTTGTAGCCAAGAATAATTATCTCAAAATGAAATGTAATCCTCCTCATTCTTCCTTTGAAAACCTTTGTCTTTCTTCCTTCCTGAATATGTAGTTTACTGTGGCATGTGCATTCCCATTGAAATGCTCTATTGCTGAATAAATATTTTCTTTTAGAAAGAGCTTCTCTCTGTTTATTTAGGTTGACACAGGGAAGACAGTGGGGATGTGATGACTCTCTTCAGTCACATGGTAGATAAATTAAATTATCTGGTGGTTGGGTGCAGTGGCTCACGCCTATAATCCAAGCACTTTGGGAGGCCATGGCAGGCAGATCTTTTGAGCCCAGGAGTTTAAGACCAGCCTGGACAACATGGTGAAACCCTGTCTCTACAAAAAAATAGGAAAATTAGCCGGGTGTAGTGGTGTGCACCTGTGGTCCCAGCTACTCAGGGGGCTGATGCAGGAGGATTGTTTGAGCTGGGAGGTCAAGGTTGCAGTGAGCCGAGATTGTGCCACTGCACTCCAGCCACGGTGACAGAGTGAGATCCTGTCTCAAAAATAAATAAACAAAATAAATTATTCTCTGGGGTACCAGAGGCATAGTTAATGAGCTGAAGACAAAGGAAGGCAAAGTGGAGATATATATGTGTGTATGTGTGTGCATGTCTTAAATATATGTATCTAATATACATATCTCCCTATATATAATATATATGTACATATCTCTGAATATATATAAAATAAACACTTAAGGCTTTCTGAAACATAATTGAGTGATAGTGAGTTTTTCTTTTCTTTTTTTTTTTTTTGAGATGGAGTTTCGCTCTTGTTACGCCGGAGTGCAATGGCACGATCTCGGCTCGCTGCAACCTCCGCCTCCTGGGTTCAAGCAATTCTCCTGCCTCAGCCTCCCGACTAGCTGGGATTACAGGCGCGCACTGCCATACCCAGCCAATTTTTGTATTTTTGGTAGAGACGGGGTTTCACCATGTTGACCAGGACGGTCTCCATCTCTTGACCTCGTGATCCACCTGCCTCGGCCTCCCAAAGTGCTGGGATTACAGGTGTGAGCCACCGCGCCCGGCGATAGTGAGTTTTTCATCGCCGAAGGTATTCCAATAAAGGTTGAATGTTACAGAAAAAATTCAAGTAAAATGACTTTTAAGATATGTTTTGGGCTGGGTGTGGTGGCTCATGCCTGTAATCCCAGCACTTTGGGAGGCTGAGGCAGGTGGATCACGAGGTCAAGAGATCAAGACCATACTGGCCAACGTGGTGAAAGCTCCTCTCTACTAAAAACACACAAAAAAATTAGCCGGGCTTGGTGGTGTGTGCCTGTAGTCTCAGCTACTCAGGAGGCTGAGGCAGGAGAATTGCTTGATGCTGGAAAATGGAAGTTACAGTGAGCTGGAATCATGCCACTGCACTCCAGCCTGTAGGTAGAGCAGACTCTGTTTCAAACCAAACCAAACCAAACCACAACAAAATGATATGTTTTGACCCTGAAATTCTATGATGAGTTCAAGCTGAACACCAAGTATGGCAACAGGGAGAGCTGAGGGACCACAGGAAGGGTCCTGTTAGCTCTAAATAATGGTCCATGGGCCAGGTGTGGGGGCTCACACCTGTAATCCCAGCACTTTGGCAGGCCGAGGTGAGCGGATTGCCTGAGCTCAGGGGTTCAAGACCAGCTTGGCCAACATGGTGAAACCCCGTGTCTACTACAAATACAAAAATTAGCTGGGTGTAGTGGTGGATGCCTGTAATCCCAGCTACTCGGGAGGCTGAGGGAGGAGAATCACTTGAACCTGGGAGATGGAGGCTGCAGTGAGCCAAGATTGTGCCACTGCACTCCAGCCTGGGTGACAGGCAGAGACTCCATCTCAAAACAGAACAGAACAAAACAAAACAAAAGGTCCATGAAGCACTTTCATTTCAGACCCGGTGCCTTAGACCTAGTGTCATCCTGGAAATTGCCATAGCCCTTTCCTTTCCCCACTTGGAGCCTACCACTGCCTCTTAGACTGCCCACTGCTGGATGAGATTCAGGTGTCCTCCCTCCCTCACTTCTCTCCAGAAAATTCCACTGCCTTGAGAATGGAGGGAAATAGCCTTGCCTCCCAGGACCACGGTCATGTAGAGTTCCTGTGAATGTGCACAACTCAAGCAGACTTTCCCCACAGCCTATGCCAAAACCCAGGACCGGAGACACCAAGGGTTCCAGCTCAGCTGAGGATTTCAAAACCCAAATGAAGAGCCCAAATAAGGGCTCTTAGGAATGGATGAGCAATGACTTTTTAAAAAGTGATGAGGCCAGTAATCCCAGCACTTTGGGAGGCTGAGGCAGGTGGATCACGAGGTCAGGAGTTTGAGACCAGCCTGGCCAATATGGTGAAACCCAGTCTCTACTAAAAAAAGGATAGTAAAATTAGCCAGGCATGGTGGTGCATGCCTGTATTCCCAGCTATCGGGAAGCTGAGGGAGAAAAATTGCTTGAACCCGGGAGGCAGAGATTGCAGTGAGCCAAGATTGAGTCACTGCACTCCAACCTGAGTGACAGAGCAACACTCCATCTCAAAAAAAAAAAAAAAAAAGGGATCAGTAAAGTGAAACAGCTAAAGGTATGCTGAGTCCCAGTGGTGTTTGAAGGGTGCTGATTGGGGCTTGGGAGAGGATGAGTATTTTTGGGGAGAAACAAGAATGATTTGGGGCCACCTGGATTTGATGGGTCAGGCCAAATAGAAATGAATCAGGTGGGCTGCTGGTAAATACGGAGTAGACAAATAGGCTTCTCTAAATAGCATATAGGGGCCATGGATTTGGCTGTTTGTAATAGGTTGCAGAAAAGCAAGGAACATAAATTGATCCTAGAAACAATTAGGAATCTGCTTCTACCCTTCTGCTGTCAAGTGGTGTACCAATATTGGCCCAGTGCCAGGAAGGGAGGGGAGAAATTCTCAATCCAAGTGCTTTGGTTGCTCCTTCCAGATGAAGTTGATTTTTCAATCCACTCAATGTCTTGGAGTCTCCAAATGTGTCTTATGTAAATGATGTGTCATCTGCAGTTGAGAGCATCAGAACAGTGCTGAAAGAGCATTATATGCTGAAAAGCTGTATCAATTATTATTACTCCATCACTCAAGTGGAGGGATGTCCAATGGGATGGAAAATTGAGGCTACTGAGGCAAATATTCAACAAATATGTGTCAAATAACTTTGTTACACATTTCTTAAAAATCTATGCAAAAATATGCAATATGCTTACTGAGAATATTAATGTGAGGTTGGAGGCAAAATAACTCACAGAATTCTAGAAAGGGGGTTCATAACCATCATGGAGGGTGGACTTGATCTCAAAAAAGTCATGGCTCTTCTCAGAAAAGTGCACAAACACAGATTTATGAAATTACACAGAATATTTAATTAATTAATTAACTTATTTATTTCTGAGATGAAGTCTCCCTCTGTCACTCAGGCTGGAGTGAAGTGGTGTGATCTCGGCTCACTGCAACCTCTGCCTCCTGGGATCAAGTGATTGTCCTGCCTCAGCCTCCGGAGTAGCTGAGATTACAGGCATGTGCCACCACACCCGGCTAATTTTTTGTATTTTTAGTAGAGATGGGGTTTCACTGTGTTAGCCAAGTTGGTCTCAATCTCCTGACCTTGCTATCTGCCTACCTCGGCCTCTCAAAGTGCTGTGATTACAGGCATGAGCCACTGTGCCCGGCCTTTTATTTATTTATTTAAAAAAAGACAGGGTCCAGGAGACTGAGGCAGAATTGCTTGAACCTGGGAGGCAGAGGTTACAGTAAGCCAAGATCGTGTCACTGCACTCCAGCCTGGCGACAGAGTGAGACTCCGTCTCAAAAAAAAATAAGTCAGGATAACAATTATCTTTGACAAAGTAAGTATTGACTAGAATGGAGCAGGCTTCTGGGGTGCATTGATTTCCATTTGTGAAAACTAATTGAGCCGTAAAATTTTAATCTGTATAATTTGAATTTTTGGTATGTATGTTATACTTTAGAATTTTTTTGAAAAAAAAAACGGGGTTTTTCAGTTTCTGCAAACAGCATTAAAACAATTCCAAAGTATATAAACTAAAAAACTCTAATGCTGCGCAAAAGTATATTATTAGGTTGGTGCAAAAGTAATTGCGGTTATTGCCATCGAAAGACATGGCAAAAAAATGTAGGTGCCATTTGGCTTTAAAAAATTTTTAACTGTGACATAGTGCTTCACATGGTGTGCAGGGAAAACTCTAACCATGTTTTTGTCACTCTCACAGCAGAACAATCAATGCATATTTCTGTGACCAAATGTTGGGGGTAGTTTCCCCACACAAGCAGCGGACAGCAGGTAGGGGTCCTCTAATTCATTTCTGACACTGTCTACCCAGAGATGGTGTCAAATCCTACAGGTTGAGGGCTCAGTCCCCAAGCCTGCCCACCCCCCAACACCAGTCACAAGTCTGGGCCTCTGGAACCAACTGGCTTCAAGTTAGGGTTCTCATGACCCCCTCTTTGAGTTTGATTACTTTGGTGGAGTGGCTCACAGAACTCAGGGAAACACATTTACCAGTTTGTTACAAAAAGTATTACAAAGGATATAGATGGCTGGACACAGTGGCTCACGCCTGCAATCCCAGCACTTTGGGAGGCCAAGGCGGGTAGAGTACCTTAGGTCAGGAGTTCAAGACCACCCTGGTCAACATGGTGAACCCCGCACACCCTGTCTCTACTAAAAATACAAAAATTAGCCGTGTGTGGTAGCCCACACCTGTAATCCCAGCTACTTGGGAGGCTGAGGCAGGAGAATCGCTTGAACTGGGGAGGTGGAGGTTGCAGTGAGCCAAGATCATGCCACTGCACTCCAGCCTGGTTGAGAGTGAGACTCCATCCCAAAAATAAATAAATAGGTAGGGTGCCAGTGGCTCATGCCTGTAATCCTAGCACTTTGGGAGGACGAGGTGGATCACGAAGTCAGGCGATGGAGACCATTTTGGCTAAAATGGTGAAATGCTGTCTCTACAAAAAATATAAAAAATTAGCGGGTGTGGTAGCACATGCCTATAGGCCAAGCTACTTGGGAGGCTGGGGCAGGAGAATCACTTGAACCCAGGAGGCAGAATTTGCAGTGAGCCAAGATCATGCTACTGCACTCCAGCCTGGGTAACAGAGAGAGAGAGAGAGAGAGAGAGACTCTGTCTCAAAAAATAAATACAAACAAAAATGAAATAAAATGCATAAAAAAAAAAAGATACAGATGAAGAGACACATGGGGCAAGGGATGGGGAAAGGGATGCAGAGCTTCCAAACCCTCCCTGGGGCACCACCCTCCAGGAACTTCCACATGTGCAGGTATCCCGAAGCTCCCTGAACTCTTGGGTTTTTATGGAAGCTTCAGGACCTCAGCATTCCTTCCCCCAGGGTATAGGGGGAGCCTCTCTGGGGAGGATGTTGAGACCCACAATCTGAAAGCCTGGGAAAGATTAGAGTCCTGCTTTGGGGCAGGTGAAAGGGGGGCAGGAGGAGGAGAGATTCTATTTCCCAAGGCCTAACATGCACCAATATTACAACAAAAGACTAACAAGGGCTATGGGAATTATGAGCCTAGAACTGTGGACAAAAGCCAATGTCTATCATAACACCATATGTGGTACAGTAGACATCTGGTATTTTTGTCTGCCCTATCTACATTCTCTTACCTGTTAAGCCTCAAATTTCCTTGGGAAACCACTTGTGTTAGTTTCCTACTACTGCGGTAACACATTAGCAACAACTTAATGGCTTAGATAAAACACAAATTTATTCTTACAGTTCTGTAGTTTAGAAGTCTGACACAAGTTTGGCTGGACTGAAAAGTAAGGTGTTGGCAGGCCTGTTCTTTCTGAAGGCTCTAGAAGAAAATCTGCTTCCTTGCATCTTCACTGCTAGAGGCCACCTAGATTGGTCACTCTGTGATCTCTCCTCTGTCTTTGATGTCGGCAATGTTGCCTCCCCCAGACCGTTCTCCCATTCCTATCTCTAACACTCTTCTCTCTCCCTCTTCCATTTTTAATGGCACTTGTGATTACATTGGACCCAGCCAAAAATCCAAGGTACTCTCCCCATTTTTTGCTGTGCCCTTTTTTTCTTCTAAAATGTCCATATTTTAATGTCAGTTGATTTGCACCCTTCATTCCTCTTTGCCATGTGACCCGACAAATTCACAGGTTCTGGAGGCCTAAAAGTGACACTAACAGGAGCAGTGAAGGGTGAAGAGAGACCAAATCTCTTGACTTTGTTAGAGCCCTTGATCTGACTGTGGAAGAACCAGAAAAGTCTCTGGGCTTTTCAGTTACTTGAACCTCCTCTTCAGTCAGTTTGTGTTGGAGTCCCCAGACTTGCAACTGAGTGTCTTGATTGTTACATATGACAGCATGCATTACATTTGATGTTGAATACATTTAGTTTTGTTTATTTTAATGGCAATAAGTACATACCAAAGGAATGATGAGTATGAGAAAATCAAGAGACACATCAAACTATCAAACTTCAACTTCCAAAAATGGTAGAAAAGTTCATTTGGACCACTCTCCTATCAAAGAAAACTGAAAAAGCTGGAGATCATGCCACTGCACTCCAGCCT
Organism: Callithrix jacchus; assembly: GCF_049354715.1. Classification (NCBI taxonomy): domain Eukaryota; kingdom Metazoa; phylum Chordata; class Mammalia; order Primates; family Cebidae; genus Callithrix; species Callithrix jacchus. The sequence continues at coordinate 88,203,498 of NC_133515.1, forward strand.
GGGTGACAGAGCAAGGCTCTGACTCAAAAAAAAAGAACGAAAGAAATCCATACTTAAGACACATCAAAATGACACTGCAGAGCTGGGCATGATGCAATAATCCGAGTGAGGGATCCTGATGTCACTCAGTGGCGGCGGTACAGTTTTAGTGCAATGGTGGCCAGGCTGTGCTTCCAGTAGGGCAGCAATGGCAGTGGGCGCTGGCAGCTTCCTGATCTTTGGGCATCCTCTTCTCTGACTCATCAGCCTTCCTGACATTACTACAGACCCCTTCCACCAAATCCCTCTTTGTTAGAAATATTTAGAGTTGTTTCTGTTGTTTTTTTTTTTGAGACAGAGTTTCACTCTTGTCGCCCAAGCAAGATGGTGCAATGGCACCATCTTGGCTCACTGCAACCTCCACCTCCCAGGTTCGAGCAATTTTTATATTTTTAGTAGAGACAGGGTTTCACTATGTTGGTCAGGTTGGTCTTGAACTCCTGACTTTGTGATCTGCCTGCCTCAGCCTCCCAAAGTGCTGAGATTACAGGCGTGAGGCACCAGGCCCAGCCCTTTTTTTTTTTTAAAGTGAAACCTGACTGACTGTAATACTATAAAAAAGAAACATTCCCAAAATAAGGAGTTAATTGGATATTAACAATGTGAAAGCAGAAATAAAAAATTCAATTGAAAAGTTGGAAAAGAACGTTGATGAGGCCAGGAGCGGTGGCTCACACCTATAATCCCAGCACTTTGGGAGGCCAAGGTGGGTGAATCATGAGGTCAAGAGATCGAGACCATCCTGGTCAACAAGGTGAAATCCCGTCTCCACTAAAAATACAAAAATTAGCTGGGCATGGTGGTATGCTCCTGTAGTCCCAGCTAGTCAGGAGGCTGAGGCAGGAGAATTGCTTGAACCCAGAAGGCAGAGGTTGCAGTGAGCTGAGATCGTACCATTGCACTCCAGTCTGGGTAACAACAGCGAAACTCCGCCTCAAAAAAAAAAAAAAAAAAAAAAGTTGATGAAATCACCCTGAAAGTAGGGAAAAACAAAATAAAAAAATAAAACAAGGGCGTGGTGGTAAGCATCTATAGACCCAGCTACTTCAGAGGCCAAGTTGGGGGGATTGCTGGAGTCCAGGAATTTGAGGCTGCAATGAGCTGATTGCTCCACTGCACTCCAGCCTGGTGACAGAGTGAGACCTTTCTCTCAAAAATAAATACGTCCAGGCATGGTGGCTAACACCTGTAATCCCAGCACTCTGGTAGACCGAGTCAGGCAGATTGCTTGAGCTCAGGAGTTTGAAACCCGCCTAGGCAACATGGCAAAACCTTGCTCCTACAAAAAATAAATTTAAATTAAAAATTAAAAAATATGTAAAACAAAAACCCAGCTGGACACAGTGGTTCATGCCTGTAATCTCAGCTCTTTGGGAGGGCGAGGCAGGTGGATCACAAGGTCTGGAGTTTGAGACCAGCCTGGCTAACATGGTGAAACCCTGTCTCTACTAAAAATACAAAAATTAGCCAGGCATCATGGTGCAGGACTATAATCCCAGCTACTCGGGAGGCTGAGGCAGGAGAATTGCTTGAACCTGGGAGGTGGAGGTTACAGTGAGCTGAGATCATGCCACCACACTCCAGCAACAAAAACAAAACAAAAAAAACCCAACACATTATAAGTGCTCAAAATTTAAAACTGTAACAATATTATGTGACAATATCATGATGTAAACCACTTATTCTCATGTCATCATACGGATACTGTGTGGTGCCAAGAGCACGCATCCTGCCTGGCATTTGACTGTGATGTACATGTACTGCAGCAATATAGTGGTTAGTACAATTTCAAGAGAGCTGAGAAGTGTCAATTTAAAGAAAACTAGAGGAAGATTATACTCTTCTAACTAATGACACTGACAAGAACATTAAATATATTTGTGGCTAGATAAGTTTTATCTATGCAAATGCCTGCATAAGTTGATGTCAAACAGGAAGAGATTTTTCTAAAGGCTTAAAATTTATTAAACAGGCAGGGTGAGGTGGCTCACGTCTGTAATCCCAGCACTTTGGGAGGCCGAGGCAGGTGGATCACTTGAGGTCAGGAGTTCGAGACCAGCCTGGCCAACACAGTGAAACCCCATCTCTACAAAAATACAAAAATTAGCCAGGCATGATGGTAGATGCCTGTAATCCCAGCTACTCAGGAGGCTGAGGTAGGATAATTGGTTGAACCCAGGAGGCGGAGGTTGCAGTGAGCTGAGATTGCACTCTTGCACTCCAGCCTGGGCAACAGAGTGAGACTCTGTCTTGAGGGGAGAAAATTATTAAACAATAGAACTTGGTGTTTCTCTTTAATCTGTCTCTGAACTCAGGTGACTGACACATCATTATTAGTAGTCTCCCCTCACTAATCATTTTCACCACATACAGATCTCATATCTTTGGGTGACACTTTCCATGTCTCTGGAAATCTTTTAAATTGCTCTCAGTTACAACAGAAGGGCAAGGTTTTCATCTGGCATATTCTATTCCATCAGAGGCAAAACCACATTCCTCACTTATCTTGCTTAAATTGTGCCTGTCTGCAAACAGTATACAAAGAACTTATTGTTAACACATAAAAAGTACAGTATAATCTCTATGCTATAGGAGTAACTCCATTTTCATTAAATAATTATTTTGATTTTTATTATCTGTCTATAAAGAAACTATAAAAATACATGTAAAAGCATCGAAAAAGTACTTTAAAATCCTGAACTGATATGATACATCTTCTATGATTTACAAGAGTAAAATGTTAAATTCTACAAGTTAGAATTTCTGAATTGATTTTGACAGGAATTGACTAGAAGGAACCAGAACATCAAAGCTTACAGATCTTCTATTCATCCCCAGTTAAGTTTCTGAAAAGCTCCTCATCTGTTGACAAGCACAGACCACTGAGTCACTTGATGCTGCCACTAATGGTGAGGCTACTCTGAAGGGCAGAGGTCTATGCTGGATATGCCCCACCTTCCATGCAACTGATCAAAGTGGTCTTCTCTTATTTTTTCCCTTATGTGTAAAATAAAAGTACAAATGTACATATGGTAAAAAATGCAAATAGTACAGACAGATCTAAAATAATAAGTATATATCCTTTTCTCCCATACCACAACAAATCTGATGGTTTCAAAATCCCAAAACATGAGTAACTCACAAACTAAAGTCAACCTTGGAGTCTCTTTATCTGAAAATTATTTTCAGGCCTTAGGAACGATGTCGATTGTCTCATATATTACCTGTGTTACAGCGGAAAGTCATGCAGTCTTTTTCTCCAAAAAAAAGTTTAAAGCAACATGTACACACTGTTCAGAGACAGCAAAGTCCAGACAGCATCGCAGACTCCACTGGGTCTAGTCATGGCTCCAGAGAGTCCCTGGCATCATCCCTGACATTAAGGAAGCACACTTATTAACAAGCCGTTTTCAAAAGTAAGACAACAGACGGAGTCTTGCTCTGTCACCAGGCTGGAGTGCAGTGGCACAATCTCGGCTCACTGCAACCTCCGCCTTCCGGGTTCAAGTGATTCTTCCGCCTCAGCCTCCCGAATAGCTGAGATCACAGGCATGTGCCAGCACGCCTGGCTAATTTTTTTGTATTTTTAGTAGAGACGGGGTTTCGCCGTGTTGGCCAGGATGGTCTCGATCTCTTGACCTCGTGATCCGCCCGCCTCGGCCTCCCAAAGTGCTGGGATTACAGGCGTGAGCCACTGTGCCCGGCCAGAAAACTTTCTATTAATCAAAATGAGGTCATCTGATTCTTATAATCTCAACACTTTGGGAGGCCAAGGCAGGAGTTGCAGTGAGCCACGATGGCACCACTGCACTCCAGACTGGGTGACAGAGTGAGACCCCTGTCTCATAAAATAAACAACAACAACAAAAAAAAATTAGGGTCATCTGTCCATTATTTAATAGAAAGATAGCTTTATCTAACACTGTACAAAAGGGCACAAGCCACATAGTGCCAGACAGTCAAAACTAGATCAAACCTTTATACTAGAGAACAAAGGGAAGGTAAGGTGGTGAGAAACTAGGGATGGAGAAAGGAAATTCCTTGAGAAATTCCAGCTCCAGTCATGAGAAAGCGGCTGCACTTACCCACGGGCTGAGCAGGAAAGACTGACAGAAACACTGGGCACAGGAGCTCAGCCGAGTCCTCCCTCAATGCCCCGGATCCTCCGGGCCAGTTGCACATCCTTTGGGAAGAGAGTAACTCGGCCGGCATGTAAGGTGAGGAGATAGGCATCCTCAAAGAGATGAACTAGAAATGCTTCTGCAGCCTGGAGACAGAAAGAGAAAAAGAACGACGGACACAGATGAATGGGCATGAGCTGCTTTTTCTTGGAGACCCACTAACCTTAAGCTCTGAGGGCTCAGAGGACTGTAGGAAACTGTTCACAGAATGAGACTGAACTCTGCCAGGAAATTCTGCTATCACCACACAGAATCCAGCCTCTAAACCCTCAGGGTTACCTTGTTCTTTTCCAGGAGGTCAGATTCAGCATGTGACACTCCGGTCAGCCCTGGAGAATTCTAGGCTGCCTCTTTCTCCCACTCAGCCCTTACCCAATCGTGCCTTGGCACCTTCTTACCTCTTGTAGGGCCAATAGGGCCTGGGCTTGCCAATTGAAGTCCACACCACGAGTGAATTTAACACTTATTTCTCTTGCCTATGAAGGAGTGGGGATGGAGAGGGTTGGGAGTAACAGAAGAGAGATTCAAGGGACAATGCTGCTCTCCGTGAGTTCCAGAGAATCCTCCTTTCCATGACTTTTTCCTGGTCCTTATCTTAGGACCTAATTAGGAGCAGGTGTTAACTCCTGGGAGCTTAGGAACCAGCAGATCTTAGTGGTGATGGAGAAATCACCAGTAATTGGGTGATGGGAGGCAATCTCCTGGGTAGGAAAAGGGCTCCAAGGGTGGACAAACAAGAGAGTTCCTATTGATACAGTCAAAAACTTCAGGCAGTGGGGGTTAGAAATCAATTCCATAAAGAATTACAAGGTGCTCTTGGAGGGCTCATGTTTTCAGAAATGAAGCTCCCCCTACCAGATTAGAGAAGAGGTCCCCTGGCCATTTAGGTAAGAAACAGTAGGGTCCCTACTACCTGGGAAAATTTGAAAAAGGAGGGTGGCATGGGGTTGGCGGGAAGCTCCCAGAGCTCACCAGGCGGCTGAAGGGGTACTTCCTTAACAAGAGGTGTGTGCTCTTCTGAAGCTTTCGGATCTCCTTTAGCCAACCTTGCCTTCGATAACCACGTGGACGTGAGGAAGCACCTGAGCAAAAAAAGGGTAAGTTCAGTGGACAGTAGGTAGTGCCTCTCAGCTTGGCTGAGTCAGGTAAGCTGCCAAATTGCTAGACTATGTGCCTCCATTCCACAGAGTAGGGATTTTTGTCTATTTTATTAGGTTGGTGCAAAGTAATTGCAGTTATGCAAAACGCACAATTACTTTTGTACCAACCTGATATTCAGTTACTTTGCTGCTATCTTCAGCAACTAGAAAGCAGCAGATAGGTGCTAAATATTTGTTAAACAAATGAGTGATCTTTTGCAGTTTATTTTATTTATTTATTTATTTGAGACAGAGTTTTGTTCTTGTTGCCCAGGCTGGAGTGCAATGGCATGACCTTGGCTTACTGCAACCTCCGCCTCCTAGGTTCAAGTGATTCTACTGCCTCAGCCTCCCAGGTAGCTGGGATAACAGGCATGCACCACCATACCCAGCTAATTTTTTGTATTTTTAGTAGAGATGGCTTCTCCATGTTGGTCAGGCTGGTCTCGAACTTCCAACCTCAGGTGATCCTCCCGCCTTGGCCTCCCAAAGTGCTGGGATTACAGGTGTGAGCCACCACACCTGGCCTTACAGTTGCTTTTTTTTTTTTTTGCAGCTGCTTTTAAATGCTAACTCTTCCATGAAGCCTTTCCCAAATGCTGATCCCTTCCAAACAGATGGGTGACTGCCTCCTCTAGGCTTTGCAGGACTTTGTACAAGTCTTAGATCCTTCCCACCTAGATTGGAAGCTCAGTTATTTTGTTTTTAGATCTTGGTTTGTTTTTTACAGTTGAAAAGAATCTGAGAGACTATCTAGTACAATTCCTTTATCTTGATTATCCTGAGGCCCAGTGAGGTGAAGACAGTTGGCCAGCCCTTATTAGCGGCCAAGCTGAGACCTGTGTAAGGAGTGGCCTAACTCAGTGCCAGTGTTAGGCACCTGGGCTGTGGAGTCAGAGCCCTTGGTTCAAATCCTGGTTCCAACAACAAAAAAATAAAATAAGCTTAAAAACATTCTCAAAAGTAGAAATCAAAAAAAGCCAAATTCTCTAATCAGAAATTAAAAACCCATGAATAAAAAAACTAGTTTCTTCTAACTAACCCTGTGTTGAAGAGGAAACTTAATCAAGTCAGACTAATTAGAAATGAATAACAAAAAAAAAAGCCCATATCCCAAAACCTATGCGATACAGCCAAAATGGTACTAGAGGAAAATGCATAGCCTTAACACTAAAAGATATCTGAGCTAAGCATTCAGCTTAAGTATTAGAGTTATTAAAGTAAACCAAAACAAGATAGAACAAAAGAAATATTAGATAATAAATTAGTGAAAAATGAAAGTTAAAGAAAAAATGGTTCAGTTGCCCCATAATTACAACCAAGGACCAAAATGAGTGAACTTCTGAAAAGTTGATTAAACAAACAAAAATAACATTTTGAAGGATAAAATTAGTTTCAGAAATGTTATTCAAGATCCAGCCAAGAAAAAAAGACTGTACCAAGTCAAATAGAAGGCGTTTAATACAGTGAACTAATCACAAAGCGTCAGAAGAGCTGCAAGAGCAAGTGGGGAAGGTAAGACAATCCAGAGATGGCCTGTGCCAGGCAGCCAGCAGAGGAGACCATCCCTGGGTAAGGTTAGAGAACAAAGGTCAATGAAACACAGCAGTGTCCAGGAGACTGGTGACATTTCAAAGAGGGAGGATCCATACCCTGGAGACAAGCTACTCACATCTCCCTCCCTCCCTACCACCAGTTAGCAACCCAGTCACTGGAGGCAGTCTTTCATAAACAGAGATAGGGCTGGGTGCAGTGGCTCATGCCTGTAATCTCAGCGCTTTGGGAGACTGAGGTGAGTAGATCACCTGAGGTCAGGAGTTTGAGACCAGCCTGGCAAACAGGGCAAAACCCTGTCTCTACTAAAAATACAAAAATTAGCCGGGTGTGGTGGTGGGCACCTGTAATCCCAGCTACTTGGGAGGCTGAGACAGGAGAATCACTTGAACTTGGGAGGTGGAGGTTGCAGTTAGCCAAGATCACACTATTGCACTCCATCCTGGGTGACAAGAGTGAGACTATGTCTGAAAATAAATAAATAAATAAAATTAAAAATAAACAGACATAGCAGAATCTTCACAGAAAATGTGAGGATGAACACAACTAAAGATCATCCAGCAACTTAAGAAGGCCATTCAGCTGTTGTGTAAGGAAAGAACTGGAAAGGGACAAGAGGAAGTGAGACTGTCTCTAAAATTAAAGAAAGAATACCAGAGAAGGGGGTTAGGACTGCCAAGAAATGTTGAGTGCCCATGAAAGAGAACCAAACTCAACAAACAAATAACCAATACCAGAAGAAATTGAGTTACTAGAGAAAAGAGATGGAAACTTGGAGAGAAAAATGGATAATAACCTAAGTGAGTTAACAGAGATACGAAATTCATGACCCAAGAACAAGTGGTTACGAAAAGTAACCAATTAGAGAGATCATGGAAAAGAACTGGGATCAAAATGTAGTAGTTGGGTCTTGAAATGCCAACATGAGGAGATGGAATTTAATCCTAACGTAATGAGAAGCCAGGGAAGAGTTTTTAGCAGGATAGAGATGTCGAAGGTCATTCCAGCTATTGTGTAAGGAAAGAACTGGAAAGGGACAAGAGGAAGTGGAGTAGTCGCTGATTAGGAGGCTCTCACAGTTGCTCTTGGGAGATGCTGGTGGCTTGGACTAGGCTGGTGGGAGTAGAGATGGTGAAAATGGAATGATTAAGGATGCAGTTTGGAAGTAGAATTATCTGAACCTGCATCTGTATTGAAGATGGGGGTCTCCCAGGCTCATGGTTTGAACGACTGGGTGGGTGATTGTGCCATTTATTGAAATGGGGAAATTGAGGATGAAGGGGCTGGAGGAGAGTAACCAGAAGTTCAGTTTGGGGTGTGCTAAGTTTAACATAACCAAGAGCATTCAGGTAGAAAGGCAGTTAGATATAGGTATCTGGGGTCAGAGGAGAGATCCAGGTATTTGTAAACTTGAGAGCTGTCAAGTAGGAGTGGTATTTAGAGCCACAAAGGAGATGAGATCATCTAGAGAGGGGGTAGAAAGGAAAAGGATGTCAAGGAAGTCCAATGTCAAGGAGCTGGAGGGAGGCAGCATAGGCAGTGAAGAAGGATAAGCAGAACTGCCAGAGTCCACAGTGGCATGGAAGCTTAGGGAATAGCACGCTTCAAGGAGAAAGAGGCCCACTGTGTCAGATGCTTCCGGGACACAGTAAGAACACAGACCTGCCTACTGGATTTGGCAATACAAAAGGTGCTGATGACCCTGACAGGTGTAGTTCAAGGGGTAGTGGTTGTGGGGAGTCAGATTGGAGTAGGTTGTAGGGTCACTAGGATGGAAGGAATCAGACACAACATATGTAGACCTAACTAAGTCTGGCTATTTTAAAACGATGGCTATGAAGGGGGAGTAGAGAGAAATGGGAGGTATAGGGAGGTGAGAATGTGGGGTCAAGGAAACACTCCTGTACTTTCTCTTAACATCATAAATACTAGAGCACATTTGCCAATGCTAATGTGAAGTGTCTGGATTTATCTAAGCACAGGTAGAAAGGACAACAGAAAGCTCCTTGTAGGTGAAAGAAGGATATGACCAAGAGCCCATGTAGAAGGAGGGGTGGCTTTGATAGGAAGGGGAACTTAGTCAAGGCCATCATTAGCTAAGAGTGAGTGGGGGGAATGGAGCTGTAGGAAGTCATGGAGGGAGGAAAAGGTATGAAATAGTCATGAGGGCCAGGCGTGGTGGCTCACACCTATAATCCCAGCACTTTGGGAGGCTGAGGCAGGCAGATCATGAGGTCAAGAGATCAAGACCATCCTGGTCAATATGGTGAAACCCCGCTCTACTAAAAATAAAATATTAGCTGGGCATGGTGGCACACACCTGTAGTCCCAGCTACTTGGGAGGCTAAGGCAGGAGAATCACTTGAACCCAGGAGGCGGAGGTTGTAGTGAGCCGAGATCATGCCACTGACTCCAGCCTGGTGATACAGCAAGACTCCGTCTCAAAAAAAAGAAAAGAAAAGAAAAGAAAATAAAAGAAATAGTCATGGGGAGAATGAAAAAGCAAGAATTCCAGACAAAGGCCAGGCAAGATGGCTCATTCTTGTAATCCCATCATTCTGGAAGGCCAAGGCGGGAGAACCACTTTAGGCCAGGAGTTCAAGACCATGCTGGGCAATATTTTTGTAGAGTCAAAACATTTTGAAGCCGGAGGATCACATGAGCCCAAGAGGTCAAGGCTGCAATTAGCCAAGATAGCACCACTGCACTCCAGCCCGGATGACAAAGTGAGACTCTGTCTCTAAAATTAGAGAATACCAGACAAAGCAGGTAGGACTACCAAGAAGTGTTGAGAGCCCATTTGAGAGAAACCTTCCATTTAACCAGGAATAGAAGGATGTTTCTACCTTGGAAAGGAACAGCAAACATCACACTTAATATTCCTGTTAAAATTACAAATGAGACAAAGATGGCCAAAACACTGCTCTTGGCGAATCTCAGGGCCTTACTAATACCATACAGTAAGAAATAAAATGTGTAGAAACGAAAACGGAAGACTCAAAAGTTATCTGCAGGTGACATATAGTCGACTTAAAAATTCCAACTGAAGCAACTAAAAGACTATTAGGATGCATGAGAATTCGGCAAGTCGGCTGGATGCAAAGGTTAAATACTCATGTTTTGGAAAAGAAAAAACATCCCATTCACGACAGCAACATCTAGAAAAACCTACTCTAGCCTAGGCAATATGGCAAAACCCCATCTCTACTAAAACTACAAAAAATTAGCCAGGCGTGGTGGTACATGCCAGTAGTCCCAGCTACTCAGGAGGCTGAGGTGGGAGAATCACTGAGCCTGGGAAATTGAGGCTGTAGTGAGCCCTGATGGCATCACAGCACTCCAGCCTGGGCGATGGGTCTCAAAAAAACACAAAAAACACAAAAAGCCTATAGGCGCAGTGGCTCATGCCTGTAATCCCAGCACTTTGGAAGGCCCAGGCAGGAGGATCACTTATTTGACACCAGTCCGGACAACACAGGGAGACCCAGTCTCTAAAAAAAACAAACAAATTTACAATACACTTTCCCCATCTTGTTCATGGCTATGTAGCAAGAGTTTAGAGATAAGTAAAGCAGCTATTGCCACGCGTACCATACAGGCATCTGCGTCCTCCTGCCCCTGTTTCCCATCCACCAGCCCACCATACAGACAGTGAAGACACAGACTTCGGCCCCTCTTTGCCGGACATAAGCTCTGGAAGGTAACAGAGTGAGCATCGCAGAGGGCCTCGGTTCAAGGTCTAAACAGTCTCTCCCGGAAGGGAAAAAAACCTGAAAGACGCCTCCTAAGAGGACTGCAGTTTGAAATCGTCACTGAAAGCAGTCAATACTTTTGCAATTTTAAAAAAGCACAGACACAGAGGATTGGAAATCCCGTGTCCGCCAGAACAAGTTATGTGACTCTGCTCAAGCTCCCTGGCCTGTCTGTGCCTCGGCTTTTTCATTAGCTATAAAACGCGTACGACCTGAAGCTGAGATAACGCACGAACAGTAGGGACGCAATGCCTGGTTGGCGGTGGGCGCTGGGTAACCGCTAGTCCTAACAAGCAGGCGGCGTTAGGAGCTGGTCCCTTCCCGCTTCGAACCGCCTGCTCCAGTCCCTCGCAGGGCTGACACCGCTCGTGCCCGGGGCGGATGCCGGACAGCGGAACCGTGTTGTCCCCCAGCAGGGGAAGGTCACGCGACCGGGACTCGGGAGATCCGGGCTCCGCCTGCGAGCCTCGGTTTTCTCCTCTACGAGACAGGGCCGCAGCCGGTTACCTAAGGAGGGGCCCCGCCGGGAGGGGCTGGGGGTCGGGCTCGCGCTGCGCCTCCTCGGGGCCTCGGGCTTGCGGCTCCGGCGGCGCGGGCCCATGGCGCGCCGCGGAGAGTGCTGGCGCCCGGCCCCACGGCTCCTGCTTGGGCTGCCGGGTCCAGGGACAAAAGGCTGGCGTCTGGGTAGGCTCGGAGAGCCCTGGACCGCGAGCCTTAGAGGAGCCGGTGCTTAACCACGTTCCGCGCCGCTCGCGTTCAAATCGCTCGCTCCGCCCACTTCACCGCCCGCGTTTTTTAAAACCCGAATCCAGCGACTCTCAGTGGCTGACTCTGGAACGCCCCTTACGTAGAGCGACTGCGGATAGGACCAATGAGAGTACTGGCCGAGACACAAACGGCGGCGGTGATAGCAGGCCAGCGGGGACTAATGGTGAAATCAGCCAATAGGCACTTAAAGAAGTGAGATGGGGCGGGGAATTCTCCTGCTCTCTGCTTGCTGATCTGGGTGCTGGCCTTTGCAGGACTGTACTGATGTCCTCAGGTGCCCTTCGGTCAAAACACCGATGCTCAGTTTGGAACGTGGATGGTGCGTTTGCAGAACGTGCTTCTCTAGACAAGTCACTTTCCTCAAACATTTTATGTTTTGCCCTAGCAACCCAGACCCACCCCATGTCGCGTCTGCGGCCCTCCGGGGAATTATCCACGTATATACTCAGAAGCCAGTTCAACTGCATGAACTTGGCTGATGCTTGGGGTCGCGGGGACGCCGGGATCGGAGGGGCTTTGAGGATGAGATCCGTGCAGGGCAGGCCTCGGCACTATAGCAACGCAATCGTCCCAGAAAAACCCTTTCTCCTCTTTGTTGGGGATAATAAAAATTCAAGTCATGTTCCTGTATGTGGAATAAGGGGAATTTAAATTTTCTAAATTTTCTTTCTTGAATTTTCTAAATGTTCTACAGTGAACGTGTACTGTCTGTAATCAGGAAAAACGTTAGTTATAAAATTAGTGATTTCATGGAAACCTGGTGCATTGCTGGTGGGAGTGTAAAATGCTGCGGCTGCTGTGAAAAACAGTATTAGTGGTTCCTCAAAAAATCAAAAATAGAATTACGAGATGATCCAGTAATTCCACTTCTGGCTAAATATCCAAAAGAATTTAAATACAGCCAGGGACTTGAACAGATATTCCCACACCCATGTTGATAGCAGCATTCTTCACAACAGCCCAAAGGCAGAAACAGCCTTAAAAAGGAAGGGAATTCAGGAGGCTGAGGCAGGAGAATTGCCTGAACCCAGGAGGCGGAGGTTGCGGTGAGCCGAGATTGCGCCATTGCACTCCAGCCTGGGTAACAAGAGCGAAACTCCGTCTCAAAAAAAAAAAAAAAAAAAAAAAAGGAAGGGAATTCCGACGGGTGCTGCAACATAGATGAACCTTGAGGACATTATGCTAAGTTTAAGGCAGTCACCAAAGGACAAATGCTGGGCCCGGGTGCGATGGCTCACACCTGTAATCCCAACACTTTGGGAGGCCAAGGCGGATCACCCGAGGTCAGGAGTTCAAGACCAGCTTGGTCAACATGGTGAAACCCTGTCTCTATGAAATATATAAAAATTAACCCAGCTTGGTGGCAGGCGCCTGTAATCTCAGCTGCTCGGGAGGCTGAGGCAGGAGAATCGCTTGAACCCAGGAGGGGGAGGTTGTAGTGAGCTGAGATCATGCCATTGCCCTCCAGCCTGGGTGCCATCTCAAAAAAAAAAAAGAAAAAAAATCCCAAGTAGGGGATGTGTGCCTCTTGCCCCAGCTACTCAGGAGGCTGAGGTGGGAGGATGCTTGAGCCCAGGAAGTTGAGGCTGAACTGAGCCATGATTGTGCTGCTGCACTCCAGTCTGGGCAACACAGTGAGACCCTGTCTTAAAAAAAAAAAAAAAAAAAAAAAAAGGACAAATACTGTATGAGGTACTTGGAATAATCAAACTCATAGAGACAGAAAGTAAAATGGTGGTTGCCAGTGAATGGGGGTTTGGGGGAGGAATGGGGAGTTAGTATTTCATAGGTGCAGAGTTTTAGTTTGAGAAGATGAAAAATTCTGGACATGGATGGTGGTGATGGTTATACAGCACTGTGAATGCACTTAAAGCCTGAACTGTACACTTAAAACTGGCCAGTGGTAAATTCTATGTTGTGTGTCTGTGTGTGTGTATATATATAAATATAAATAAATAAATATATATATTTCCCCCACACAGGGTCTTGTACTGTTGCTTAGGCTTGAGTGTGGTGGTGCAATCACAGCTCACTGCAGCCTTGAACTGCTGGACTCACACAGTCCTCTCACTTTAGCCTCCTGAGTAGCTGGGACTAACAGGAATGCACCATCACACATGGCTAATTTTTTTTTTTAATGGGGCTTTCTGGCAAAAACTGGAAAGCCTGCTAGACAAATTCTAAAAAGAGCTATAACCATACTCGGCTAATTTTTTTAAAAAACATTTTGTAGGCCGGGCTCACGTCTGTTAGCCTAGCACTTTGGGAGGTCAAGGTGGGCAGATCACATGAGGTTAGGAGTTGAGGTCAGAGACCAGTCTGGCCAACATGGTGAAACCCCATCTCTACTAAAAATACAAAAATTATCCAGGTGTAGTGGCTCATGCCTGTAGTCCCAGCTACTTTGGAGGCTAAGGCATGAGAATCATTTGAACCCAGGAGGCAGAGGCTGGAGTGAGCCATGATCAAGCCACTGCACTCCAGCCTGGGTGACAGTGACAGAGTGAGATCCTGTCTCAAAAAAAAAAAAAAGGTCACCAAATGGTATTTTGAGAGTATGCAATAGAATAATGCATGAAAAAAAGTAATAGTAAAGGCACACAGCCATGGTCTGAGGTAGAAATGCAAACCTCTTGTGCAGGTTTGAACTGTGATGGAGGTGTTGACTGAAAGGAAGATGCGCTTGTTGAAAGCCATTGCTATGTATTATAAACCATTGTGGATAAGACATGTGCCATGAGGAAGGAGCTGGAACCTCCTTGGTGGAGGCAGTTTAAGTTGTGGGTATTTGAGAACCTTCCTCAAAAAGGTGAAGAATAATCACAGTGATTGGGAAAGATTTGGAAAGGTGGAGGGAAGAAGAGAGAGAGGTGTACAGTGTGCCAAGCAGAGGTCACAGGCTGAGAGGAGGTAAGATGGTGCAGGTCTTCTGGAGAACAGAGCTTATCCTGTTTGGCTAAATGTAGGTGATGAGGGTTCCGTGACCTCCAGAGAAGGTGGATGGAGAATGTAGGGTGAGGGGCTTGGTAGAGCTGGTGGGCTCTCAGGAAAGTCACTGCACTTGGCTGAGCCACAGGTTCATTTCATATACACACGCACATATATATTTATTATTCTGTGTGTGTGTGTGTGTGTGTGTGTGTGCGTGCGCGTGACAGGGTCTTGCTTTGTCACCCAGGCTGGAGTACAGGGGTGCAATCATGGCTCACTGCAGCCTCGATTTTTAGGCTCAAGCTGTCCTCCCATCTCAGCGTCCTGAGTAGCTGGGACTTCAGGTGAATGGTTAGCCGAGATTGTACCACTGCACTGTAGCCACGGCTACAGAGTGAGACTCCATCTCAAAAAAACAAAACAAAACAAAGTCAATGGGGAAAAATAGTTGCAAGAACAAGGGCTTGGTCAACTGTGTCAACTGCTCCTGCTGAGAGGTCAAGAAGGATGAATGCAGTGTAACCACATTTGGCTTTGCTTCCTACTGGCTGTTGGTGATCTTGGAACAAGCTGTTCAAATGGAGTGATGCAGATGGAAACCAGAGTGGAGTGGATTAAAGAGAGGCTGGAGGTGAGGGAATAGACATAGGGAGTGCAGAAAATTCTTCAAGACATGGGAGCAGAGGAATGGGAGCTGTGGAGTGCAAGGAAGGACTGGCTTTTGACAGGTAAAGGGAGGCGAATCCAGGCTAAGGATCCAGATACAGGTGTGTGTGTGAACTGAAGGAGATTTGCTCGATTGCTTCTGGGAGGTGGAGGCTGCAGTGAGCTATGGTCATGTCACTGGACTCCAGCTTGGGTGACAGAGCAAAACCCTGTCTCAATTGAAAATTACCAAAAAAAAAAAAGGGCTTAGTACATTGGAAATGGGGACTCAGAAGCTTGGGGTATAGTTCCAGCTCTGTCACTTACTAGCTGGTTACTAGTGGAATGTTGAATAAAGCTCTTTACTCCTCTAGGACTCAGTCCTTTATCTATATGACAGTGATAATAATGCCGGCCACACAGGGTGGTTATATAATGAAATGAAAAATTTTAAAATCACCATCTAGAATCACTGTTTAGGAAAGCGCTTTGGAAATTTAACCCTTCCCTTGACTTCTTTGGTGTTTCCCCTTGCTGGTAACAGGCTGAAGGAGATGTGTTTGCTTTGAATATGCAGTGGGGGAGAGTGTGAAAAAAGCAATTAAGAAAAGGATTCTGTTGGTGGCATGAAGGGAAAATGCATGAAGAGAAAGGGAGAACTCTCGCATTGAGCCTGTGCCTAACTCCTTGTCGCTCTTGGGTAAAGACAAAAAGCAGTTGCCAAGGCTGGGTGTGGTGGCTCACGCCTAATCTCAGCACTTTGGGAGGCTGAGGCGGGTGGATCACCTGAGGTTAGGAGCTCAAAACCAGCTTGGCCAACATGGCGAAACCCTGTCTCTACTAAAAATACAAAAATTAGAGGGCACACTGGTGCCGCGTCTGTAATCCCAGTTACTCAAGAGGCTGAGGCAGGAGAATCACTTGAACCTGGGAGGCAGAGGTTGCAGTTAGCCAAGACTGTGCCACTGCACTCCAGCCTGGGTGACAGAGCAAGACTGTCTCAGCCAGGCGCGGTGGCTCACGCCTGTAATCCTAGCACTGTGGGAGGCTGAGGTGGGTGGATCACCTGAGGTCAGGAGTTCAAGACCAGCCTGGCCATCATGGTGAAATCCCACCTTTAAAAAAAAAAAAAAAAAAAAAAAAAGACTGTCTCAAAAAATAAAACATAAAATGACAAGGGGCCTGGATCTAAGTCACAGGTTTTGCTGAGGGATAAGACTTGTCGCCCTTTGATCTTGGGCTGCTCGTCTCTGCTGCTCAGCTTTCCTGAGAGGACTTCTTGTGGGAACCTTCCTTAGCCTGTGTAGAAGGAGATCAGCTATTTAGATTCTTCCCTTAGACCTCTGGGTAATGAGGATAGGTGAAAGGAACAGCAGATCAGGAGCCAATGGCCACAAACTTCAAGAACTGGTTGGAAAACGGCCCAGCTTCCTGGTTAGGCTATACATTCTGGTCAGCATTAGATATTCTCCTCACCCCAAACCTCTTGGGGTTTTGTTTTGCTTCTTTCCCTGATAGTCCCTCTCAGGCAGCAAACATATGGCTGCTCATTCTGTGCTCAGTGCCATAGGACACTCCAAGGAGGGAGATACAAGAGCTGGGGCCCCTAGGAGCTTGGTTAGGCTGGGGCCACAAATCTGTTGCTAGAAATTGATTTCCCTTAGGATCTCTAAAATCCATGTTCCACAAGCTTCCCTGGTGATAGCAGTCATCTGGGTGTTGGTTAAACACCCATGTATCTAGGACACCTGATTGAGGAGGTCTGGGTGAGACCGCCTCAATCATGCAAGGCTCTGATGATTTTAAGTTGGCTAATCAAAATGTCCTTGAGTGAATGAGTTTTTCCAACCCTACCTTCTCTATCCACTTCACACAGAAACTTTCTCAATGCAAGAGCCTTTAAGTGAAAATTGATTTTGTTTGTTTGAGATGGAGTCTTGCTCTGTTGCCCAGGCTGGAGTGCAGTGGCACAATCTCAGCTTACTACAAGCTTGCCTCCTGGGTTCAAGCAATTCTCCTGCCTCAGCCTCCTGAGATGCATGCCACCATGACCAGCTATTTTTTTTCTTTTTGTATTTTTAGTAGAGACAGGGTTTCACCATGTTGGCCAGGCTGGTCTCGAACCCCTGACCTCAGGTGATGGCCTCTCAAAGTGCTGGGATTACAGGTGTGAGCCACTGCAACCCACCAAAAATTGATTTTTTTGAAACCCAACTATTCACAGCTTATGTTGAATTGCTTTACTCATTAATTATATTCAGAATTGCTGAGCTGCCTGCAGGCAGGGTGAGGAGATATAGATAAGATTCAGTTTCTGCCCTTAAGGAATTTTTGGTCAGGCACTCAGATCATTATTTTCATGAAGGATGCATTCTTAAAAACCTAAAAAAGTCAAATATGCTAAAGTTAAATGCTAGAATTACAGATGGGTTTCATTTCCAGGGAGCTAAATGATACCAAATCCTAATGACATCTTGCCTTTTAGACAGTATTTGTGGATCTGTCTCCCACATGTCATTAATACTCAGTCCTCCACATTGCATACACGGTGCCTGGCTTCAGTATCTTGACTGAAGTGTGGAAGGTTCCCTTGTCTTCACACACCTAAGGACTGCCGTCTTCCGTCAATTGTATTATTAATGAGATTGGTATTTATCACCAAATAGCATTTTCATTTTACCCTCATTTTTTTTTACCCCATTTTGCAGATAATCCCTCTTCTCATTTTTATACAAACAGGCAAAAGGCATTAAAACATTCAGATAATGCCATAAGGTTTATGTGATAGGAATGTTCCTCATCAGCTGAGGTCCACAGCCCAGATTTTCAGTACAGAAAAGGCAGTTTGAGACACCAGCTGAAGCAGCATGCTTGAGTAATTGTTTACAAATTCCTGCAGAACTAGGAATCACACCCATGTCTCATTGAGTCCCACATGGTGCTGTGGCAATCAGGAGTCACACACCAACTGCCAAGGCCTATGCCTTTGGGTGTCTGTTTCTGGGTGCACTGTTAGCAGAGTCAGTCTCATCCTCACCAGCTGGC
The DNA here is from genome assembly GCF_049354715.1 of Callithrix jacchus. Taxonomy (NCBI): domain Eukaryota; kingdom Metazoa; phylum Chordata; class Mammalia; order Primates; family Cebidae; genus Callithrix; species Callithrix jacchus. Next base: position 88,221,552 of record NC_133515.1, read on the forward strand.
ACCCTGCGCCTCACATACCCTTAGCGGTTTGCTCTATATCCTCACTGACCTCATAGTTTACTCAGCGTCCCCCGGACAAGCCCCCACACTTGCTAGCATACTGTATATGACCAAGTACAGAATTAATATCTTATCTGCAAAATACTACTTTGGACACATCTCTGTCCACTAAAGTGATCTTTTGTCTTTATCCTCCCCTGACTCCTTTTTGTGAATCAATTTCTCATTTATAAAACAGTTTCCGCTGGGCATGGTGGCTCATGCCTGTAATCTCAGCACTTTGGGAGGCTGAGGCAGGCGGATCATTTGAGGTCAGGAGTTTGAGATCTGTCTGACCAACATGGTGAAACCCCATCTCTATTAAAAATACAAAAAAATTAGCCAGGGGTGGTGGTGCATGCTTATAGTTTCAACTACTTGGAGGCAGAGGCAGGAGAATCACTTGAACCCGGAAGGCAGAGGTTGCGGTGAGCCAAGATCGCGCCACTGCACTCCAGCCTGGGCAACAGAGCAAGACTCTGCCTCAGATAAATAAAAATAAATGTTTCCAAAGTGCCCTGGTAACTCTGGCTTATCATATAGCCCTTATTATACAGCCATGTATATATAACAAAGGCATTATATAGTTCCCATGCTTAAGAATGGGGATATGCTGTGTGCAACTGTTAGACGATTTTGTCATTGTGGTATCGTAAAGTGTGCTTACACAAACCTAGAGGGTATAAGGTACTGCACACCTTGGCTATATGGTATATAGCCTATTGCTCCCAGGCTACACACCTGTGCAGCATGTTCCTGTACTGAATATTGTGGACAACTGTAACACAATGGTATTTGCGCATGTAAACATAATCTAACCTAGAAAAGGTACAGTAAAAAAATAGTGTAAAAAATGGGCTGGGTGTACTGGCTCACCCCTGTAATCCTAACACTTTGGAAGGCCAAGGCAGGAGCATTGTTTGAGCCCAGTGGTTTGAGATCAGTCTGGGCAATGCGGTGAGATCCTATCTCTGCAAAAAAAAAAAAAAAAAAAAAAAAAAAAATAGCTGGGCATGGTGGCGCATTCCCTGTAGTGAAAGCTACTTGGGAGGCTGAGGCGGGAGGATCGCTTGAGCCCAGGAGTTTAAGGCTATAGTGAGATAGGATCATGCCACTGCACTCCAGTGACAGCAACAGAGCAAGACTGTCTCTAAAAATTTTCCTTTTTCAATAATAAATTAACCTTATCTTAATATAACTTTTTAACTTTATAAGCTTAACTTTAAAATGTTTGACTCTTTTGTAATAACACTTAGCTTAGACACATTGTACAGCTATACAAAAACAATTTTTCTTTTTATCTTTATTCTTAAGCTTTTTTTTTGAGATATTCATTCTCACCCAGGCTGGGGTGCAGTGCCATGACCTCAGCTCACTGCACACCTCCCGAGAAGCTGAGATCACAGGATTGTGCTATCACGCTTGGCTTATTTTTGTCTGTTTAGCAGAGATGGGGTTTGGCCATGTCAGCCAGGCTGGTCTTGAACTCCTGACCTCAGGTGACCCACCTGCATCAGCCTCCCAAAGTGCTGGGATTACAAGTGTGAGCCACTGCACCCAGCCTCTGGCTGCACTATCTGTGGCAGAATGGGACAGGTAAGACTGAGAACCAGGACATCTGGCTTTTGCCTGTAACTGGCGGTGTGACCCTGGGGAAGTTCTTTCCCCTTTTTGGGTTTTAGTTTCTTCATCTGAACAATAAATGGAAGACTAGGCAACTGGTATGCTTTTCATACATTAGAGAGTTTTTCCATACCAACATTCTAGAAGCTAGCTCCAGATACCCTCTTGTCCCCTTCTCTTTCATGAAAAAAGTCCAATACTGTTGACATAGTTTGGATGTGTGTCCCTACCCAAATCTCGTATTGGAATGTAATCCCCAATCTCAGAGGTGGGGCCTGGTGGGAGGTGACTGGATCATGGGGGCGCATTTCTCATAAATGGTATAACATCATCCCACTTGGTACTGTCCTCTTGAGAGTGAGTTCTTGTGAGATCTGGTTGTTTAAAAAGTGTGTAGCACCTCCTGCAGAACTGTGAGCCAATGAAACCTTTTTTCTTTATAAAGAATTACCCAGTCTCTGGTATTTCTTTATAGCAATGTGAGAATGGACTAATACCACTGCCAATTTTCCTTTTCTTTTCTTAAAAAATAAAGTCCAAAATAACACTCTAAGATCCCAGGTTTTACACAAGGCAGTTGTAATCTCTCCATCATCCTCACTGTCCACTTCTTTCTTTCTGGGCTAGACACTGTGTCAGAGAAGCTCAGGGGACCCTGGGATTCAAAGCTGGTGGAATGGACCCTCCCTCCCCCCAACAAGCTATAATAACCTGCTGGAATCCCACACAACCTGAGGGCTTCACTTGTCAACAGCTCTGCATTTGGTGTTTTGTTTATGACTGAGTTGCCCAGGAAAATGGCTTGAGGCTGCACTCAACTGTTTCAAGGAGCAGCACTGGAAAGAGGCTGCTCAGTTCCCTGCGGTTCCTGATGCCACCCCTTCTCTTCAGGGTAAGGTTACCTAGAGGACAACAGTACATGAGGCTTCCAGCCCAGCCCTAAGAGATCCATCCCAAAGACTCCACAGAGACCAGCATGAGAAGTGGGGCCACAGGTCGGTGTCAGGCAAACCTAGGTTGGAATACTGGCTCCATGAGGAAGTCACCTAACCTTCTCTGGGGCACAGGTTCTTCATCTGTCCCTACCTCTGAAGGCTGTTCTCAGACAGAATGAAAGTTAAGCTACTTAACACAATGCCCAGGATGCCAGAATTACTCTAAATGGTGGAATCCTGGGGAATCTGTCATTTTGGGGGTTCTCTAGGCAGGCAGTTTGCCAGGGGTGGGGCTGAGATCCAGATGTGCTCTAGGTCCCAGTCTGCTGCAGAATCATGTGGCTGCTGGAACTGAGGCTCCCCCAGGACCTTGTAGGACCTGAGGGTAAAAGATCCATTTGCCAAACAACCTAGAACTTTGGGCCTCAGTTTCCTTGTCTTTAAGTAGCAGGTAGAGTTCATAAAAACAATTAACACAGGCTGCCTGCAATTCCCCTGTAATATCTCCCAGTCAGGGGAGGCCTCAGAGGTGAGAGTGAGGACAGGAAAACAGGGACAAGTGTGATGGCTCTGGCCTGTAATCCCAACACTTTGGGAGGCCAAGATGGGAGGATCACTTGAGGCCAGGAGTTTGAGATCAGCCTGGGCAACACAGTGAGACCCATCTCTGCAAAAAAAAAAAATAAAACAATAAACGAGGCATGGTGGTACATATTTGTTAGTCTTAACTACTTGGGAGGCTGGGGCAGGAGGACTGATTGAGCCCAGGAGTTTTAGGCTGCAGTAAGCTGTGCATGGGTGACAGAACAAGACTCTTAAAAACAAAAAACAAAAAAAACTTAGCACAGGAGGGAGGGGCTGTGGGTAGAGGGGTATTTCCAGTGGATGGGCTATTACTGTTTTCTCAGGTTGGTCAAGATCACAGGCCCATGGAATGCTGGGGCCAGAAAGCACTAAGGCCACAGCATCAACATCTACTTCCCAGAGCATAACATCAAGGCCCAGAGCAATTAGGTAATGTGCGTGAGTTTGAGGGAGAGTCTGGGTTAAAACCCAGATATCCAGACAGGTTTAGGGAGGATTTTAGAAGTTTTAGAAAACATAATGCTTAGTTCTGGCCGGGCATGGTGGCTCACACCTGTAATCCCAGCACTTTGGGAGGCTGAGGCAGGCAGATCATCTGAGGTCAAGAGTTCGAGACCAGCCTGGCCAACATGGTGACACCCCATCTGTACTAAAAATACAAAAATTAGCTAGGTGTAGTGGTGTCTGTAATCCCAGCTACTTGGGAGGCTGAGGCAGGAGAATCACTTGAACCCAGGAAGCAGAGGTTCTAGTGAGGCAAGATTGTACCACTGCACTCCAGCCTGAGTGACAGAGTAAAACACTGTCTCTCAAAAAAAAAAAAAAAAAAAAGAAAGAAAAAAGAAAACATAATGCTTAGTTCTGGTTTAAATTTGCTCACTGACTTTTCTTCTTTGGAGAATCAAATCTAACTGTGACTCATAAACTAGATAATTATGGTAGTCTAGTTTATGATTCAGACGCTAGGGTTGTAAATTCCTACAATTCAACTTCGTAATTTAGCTCTAGTGCTGTAGGAGGGGGCCCAGAGCTGGGGTCTGTCACTGCACTCAGGCCTTTGGGGGCTGGGTAACACTACCCTGCAGGTGGTGGTGAGAAAAAGAGGATTGGGTGTTGTTCTGTAGGGAGGGGATAGGGCAAGGCCTTGGGGACAGGGCACTGGAGGTCCACCAGCCTGTGTGGCCTTAGTCTCAGGGTGGAGCACCCAGGTGGCAGTAGAAGCCTCTAGGGAAGCTCAGCTGGTATCATTGATGGGAGTCCGGGTGCCACCCAGTAGTCTTTCCTGCTCGCTCTCCTCTGCCGGGGGCCGGCCCCTAGACAGGCGGCCCAGAAGCGGTCGGTGCAACCCATTGTAGAGGGCGGTGCCCATAAGGAGTATGAGGAAGCCAAGGATCTGCAGTGCATGGAAGGCCTCCCAACCCAGTGCCAGGCTCAGTGCCCAGATGACAACAGTGCGCAAGCTGTCCAACACCATTCGGGTGGTGGCGCTCAGTTCCTTGGTGACGCTGATGCCTGCAAAGTTGAAGAAGGCGATGCTGCTGATGTTGCCCAGCAGTGCCATGGCAATGAGCGGCTGCCGGCCCACCTGGCAGAAGGCGTCCAGCGCATCCTCCAGTGTCCCACGAGGGTTCCCGCTGAAGGAGCCGGCGGGGATGTAGTACATGGGCACCAGCAGCAGGGAGAGGATCACGAAGCCAAAGAGGCCTGGGGAGTAGAGGAAACAGTTACACGCTCGCCATCCCCCGAGTACGGCCCACCAGCTCAGCCTCCTCTGATCTTGGTCACTCCTTCCCAGGGGTCCTTAAGCCGGCTCCCTCCTTTCACATCCCTCAGCCTCTCATCAGGAGCTTGTGGCCTATTATATGGGTTCCAGCTGACCCTTCTCCACTTTCACTTAGGATCAAGAGTAAGAAATACATTTTATTTTGTGACCCAGTACATGTGTTCACATGAACACAGGTTCACGGACACACACATACTCATGAAAACATAACTACCCTTATAGTATACAATGCTCTGATATTTTAAAATTCTATTCATCTAAAAACAGAACTACCAGCTGCAACGGACTACATTATTTTCACAAGTTTGTAAAAACACAGCTTTCTAGTTCAGTGTGTTACTGGTCTCTGACAAGGAGCTTGCGCCAGAAGGTAAGTCTATGCATTGCTTCATTCATTAAGGTCTGGCTTGAAAATAGAAATGAGTGGAAATAGACAGCATGCTCGGTGACATAGCTGATTCACATTCTGCCTAAGCTCCTCAGCTCACTGGGGGCCAGACAAGAGCTGCTCCCCAACAGGTACTAGCCCCCAGGCCATTCTTTGAAAGCACAGCTCTGTCTTGCTAATCTCATCATTTTGATAGTTACTTCCCTGCTCAAAAACTTTCAGTGATTCCTCCCTGCCTGTCATTTAAAGTCTAAATCTACTTGCCTGATGGTAAGGTTCTCTAATGACATGACCTGACCCTACTTAATTCCTCATTATTTCCCCAACATTAAACCTATATTGCAGTCAAATTATTATTATTATTTTTTGGGACAGAGTCTTGCTCTGTTGTGTAGGCTGGAGTGCAGTGGCACGATCTCAGCTCACTGCAGCCTCCACTCCCCTGGGTTTAAGAGATTCTCCTGTCTCAGCCTCCTGAGTAGCTGGGACTACAGGCAACCACCACTATGCCTAACTAATTTTTTATTTTTAGTAAAGATGGGGTTTTGCCATGTTGGCCAGGCTGGTTTCAAATTCCTTACCTCAAGTGATCCACCTCCCTCCACCTCTCAAAGTGCTGGGATTACAGGCATAAGTTACCATTCCCAGCTGCACTGAAATTATTCCTTACTGATTTTCAAATTCATGTCTAGCCCCCCGTGCCTTTGCTCTGTTTGGACTTCCCTGTTCCTACTACTGCCTGTTGAAATGTGCAGCTCGCACTTTGGGAGGCCGAGGCGGGTGGATCACAAGATCAAGAGATCGAGACCATCCTGGTCAACATGGTGAAACCCCGTCTCTACTAAAAATACAAAAAATTAGCTGGGCATGGTGGCATGTGCCTGTAATCCCAGCTACTTGGGAGGCTGAGGCAGGAGAATTGCCTGAACCCAGGAGGCGGAGGTTGTGGTGAGCCGAGATCACGCCATTGCACTCCAGCCTGGGTAACAAGAGCAAAACTCTGTCTCAAAAAAAAAAAGAAATGTGCAGCTCGAATGCCACCCTGCCTGTCCTGAGAGACTCAGACAGCCATGATCAATGAGACATCAGTTGAGCACAAGTGGTCCAAGCTTAAATTCACTGACTGCCCTTTCTTCCTGCTGGTCACCTCCTCTGAAGGGCTTGCATTTCATTCATCTCTGTCCTTGGTCTCCTCTAGCTCCTGGCACAGCAGGGGTCAGAATATTTGTCAGAATACATCTGGAAGACAAGTTGGGGGCAGGAAGTTCACCACCCCCTCCGCCGCCCAGTGAACCCTGGAACCTTGTCCTATGCTCTGCTCCCCATGTTCTCTTCCACCCAGCTCCTTCCAGGTCCCTGTTTCCATACACACCCTCAGTGCCAACTGCTCGCAGTGGGTGCACGTTGTGTTTGTAGACGAACTTCTCCTCTAGCACCATCTGGATGGCGACGATGATCTGGGCCATGATGATCAACAGGTCCCCTGTAGGGAAGGAGGGACCCAGATGAGACCAGGGCTGCACTGGGGCTGGGGGCCAGGAAAGCATGGCCACAGGGACACAACATGCCAGCCCCTGATCTCTGCAGGACCCCCTATAGTTCACAGGCAGAGCCAACACTGCCTGTCCCTGATCCCCTGGTCCCTGAGGGGCAGGCCAACAGTGCTGGGCTGAGGCCCCAAAGGCCTGCCTGTGTCTGAGAGCTGCCCCACAGGGTGAGATGCAGGTCTTTCAAGAAGCAGCAGGCTTTAAGACATTTCTTGGTTGATCCTGACCCTGAGTGACCCAGGACGGTCACTTCATTGTAAAATGGGCTGTGATGCATCCCTTCAGGGCCTGTGGGGGTCACTGTGATGATGAACACACAGTGCTCAGCACTAGGCTGGGCACTTGGTAAGTGCTCAATAAGCACCCATTCCTTTCCACAACGAAATCCAGTAGTTTGCATGTCTGCCTCTGTATCAAAGGACAAGCCAGCCTCTCACCCTCCCTGACCTGCCACTCTTCCTTGGTGCAGCCCACATCCCTCTGCAGTCTTCCCTACATTCTATCCATCACCTCCAGGGCTACCCCCCTCACCCAGGGCTTGGCATATTGCATATGGCAGAGCCTGTATGAGTCTGTGCTGGGCTCCCAAGGAGGACTGGGCAGGATAGGGCAGCCCCATGTCCCTGCCCCTGGCCGCACCTGTGATCACTTCGCTGAGCTTGTGCTGACTGTCATGCTTGCTCAGGAGGTCAGCCAGGCCCACGACCACCAGCCCTGCGATGGTGGTGAGGATGCCCAGCCACTGGCTCAGCAGCAGCCTCCGGCCCAGGAAGGCCACCGAGAATAGGCCAGTGAATATGATCACTGCACCCCGAAGCATCTGGAAGCTGGAGGCACTGGTCATGTTCAGAGCTAGGAGAGGAGAAACGAATGACAGTTAGCTTCTGAAGGCAAAGGCTATCTGTCACTAAGGAGTTTTCGGGGATGGAGGCATGCCGAGCTACTACTAAGTGCTCGATCAGTCCTGCCTGTGATCCTGTGCATGTGAAGTCTGGGCGAATGGTGGGATGAAGTGGAGGCGGGTGAGATGGGGCTGTTTCATCAGTAGCCCCTTCAGCCACAGCCTCCAGAGCCCTTCTCAGCCTGGCCTGGTTACTCACCCACATACATGATGCTGGTCCCTGTCATGTCACAGAGTGCTGGAGGCAGGAAAAGAAGGGGGTTGAAGGGCTGCTGGGGGTCCACGCTGGAGTCTGATTGCCCTGCAGCTCTGCACCGGAGGAGGTAGAAGGCAGCCAGGCAGGAGAATTCCCCCAGGAACATGCCCACTGCCTGCAGGGATGAAAATCCGAGGACTTCAGAGCTGGAAGGGACCTTGGGGATCATCTTTGACTATTTTTTTTAATGCAAACTTTTGTCAAGCAAGAGCTTACCCATAACTCCAACATGTATAATAGACAAATGCAGAGCTGCCGTGGAGGCCAGAGACTGCCTCCCAGGTCCACCCCAAAGACCCCATACATCCTGACGAACCCTAAGGCTGTGCAGAACCCTTTCTGAAAACAACCTGTCTAGGCCAAATTGCAGGTGGAGAAATGCAACAGAGGCTCAAAGACTTATGTAAGGCCACCAAGCAAGTTGCTGGTAGAGCCGGAGCTGACATTTGAGTCTCCTGATTCTCAGTTCAACAAATAGTGTCTTCCATTTATGGTGTCTGCCCTGTTCCAATTGCGGTCTGGGCTCTCAGGGGATAGAGAGCTGACTTTAGTCACTAGGGCTGATGTTTTCCACGTATCCTGACTTGGATGTGGTGAGGACATGACCACTTGCCAGGACTTTCACAGAGGATGGTGTTCTTTGCCCTCTTCTAAACCTTGGATTCTGCTTTGGGAAGGGAGAGAGAAAAGCAGATGGCTCTTTTGGGAGCAGGAGAAGGCTCTACTTCTAGATCAGGAAACAGCCTGGCCATGGTGGGGGTGCCTGGTCTAAGCCCCGGGAAATAGGAGGTAGGAGGGACAGGGCTAGATACCTGGAGGAAGGGATGCTGGAAGCTGTGCTCTTTGCTCCCTCCGCAGCCCTCGGCCATGAAGTTGTCTGCCCATCTGTAGGAGAGACAAGGAGGGTCAGACCCTGGCGGCATTCTGCCCTGGTGCTAGTGAAGAGGCTCACACCTCCTAATTGGGTGACTCGGCCCCAGAGTGGGACTACCTCTCAAAGGGGCCAGTCTCCACATCAAGGAGTTTTAACTTGGCATTTCCTCCAGTTACTGTGTCTGTGCCTCTGTAATGCACAGAAATCATAGATACCCTCATGTCATTATAGTCACTGTATACATTGTGAGGTACCATTTACACTCATCGCTCATGAAAATTACAGTAGTCAGACCCACTTATAACTTAATGTAGTAGAAAGCATATCTATATACCTGGGCGTAGTGGCTTATGCCTGTAATCCCAGCACTTTGGGAGGCTGAGGTGGGTGAATCACTTGAGGTCAGGAGTTTGAGACCAGCTTGGCCAACATGGTGAAACCCTATCTCTATTAAAAACACAAAAATTAGCCAGGCGTGAGGCGGAGGCTGCAGTGAGCCAAGATTATACCACTGCACTCCAGCCTGGGTGACAGAGCAAGACCTTATCTTAAAAAGAAAAAAGCGTATCTATATCACTATAAAACAAATATGCTTTTTTAAGTATTATATAACTGTATTTCCATTTAATTACTTCTTTTGTAATCCTTGGTCTTTTTATTTACACGTTTTAAAACATTACTGTAAGAAGAGGTCCATAGGCTATGCCAGACTGTCAAAGGGTCCCACGGCATGAAAAATATCAAGAAGTTCTGGTCTACAGGATTATCTGGGCCCTGGGAAATGACCACCTAATACAGCCACCTGCTTACCTTCAAAGCACCTGAATAGTTTGGAAGATCTTTCTAATGCTGACTTTCAAGCAGGTGGCAGACATCATACTCATGATGCTACCTCCCAGTCAGCACCTGGCAGATGGTAATAACTGATTATGACATACTTCCCCAATAAGCCCAGAATCCTCTGTGGCATAGAGCTTTGGGCAGCTTAACCACCAATCACTCTCAACTGTCTGCCATCTGTCCATGAACATTCCTTCTCTTGAATTTCATCTTTGCTGGGCTTGGTTAGTTCTGTGGAGTCTGGTCTAATCCTTCATTTGAAAGCCCTTAGGTACCTGGGGGCTTTTTGACCTTCTTCTGAATCTTCTCATCTTCTGGCTAAACAGCTCCAGCCTCCCCTAACCTTTCACCCCTGGCCACTGACTTCTGAAAAGTATGCTAGTGGACCCAGGCCCAGAGCCAACAGCATGTGATCTGGCCCAGACGGAGGCTGGCAAGGCATGGCCCCTCCCTCATGTTGACACCCTGGGTTCACTGACACAGCTCCAAATGCATCAGTCACATCACGTGCTGACTCAAGTCAACACAGACCCAGAGCCGTTTCCTGTGGGCTGCCAACCTGCTCTCACTGCAGCATGCCATATGTAGGCAGTGGATGTCTCTAAAGTGCAAGACTCAGGACTTCTTTTTATTAAATGTCTTTCCTTGAAATGTCTTTCTAGGGCAGTCACATTGCAGTGCACAGCCTTGCACTGCCACTGGCTCATCTCTGCAGCGAGCCTCAGTTCCCAAAGGGTGGGGGAGTCCTTTGGTTCCTGCACCTCCCCCGCAGTGCCCAGAGCATGCACCACTGGTTGTGCTGCAGTCTAGGTTTGACAAAGACCCTGTCCAGCTTTGGCTTCTCTATGCCTGAGTTGGGGGAAGAAAACAGGGCTATGGCAAATCTATTCCACAGTGAGAGGCCCCACCTGCTCCTGGAGATGTGGAGAAAGTGGGGTAGTTAAGAGTGCTTGTCGTTTTTGGGAATAGCAGGATCAAAGGAGAGTTGAAGGGAGAAGTTTGGACAGAACTGGGTGGAAGGCAGAGAGAAACCTGGAGCCTGGCATGGCTTGGGGACCAGGCGATAACCAGTCCCAGTCTCAATGGGGAAAAGAAAGCCCTGCTATGGAACAGGGAGTCTGGGAGAAAGGGAAGGCTCCACCCCAGGTCAGGAAAACACCTGACCTCATGGGCTGCAGTCTCATTCCTTTCTCTCTTTTTTTTTTTTTTAGAGATAGGGTCTTGCTATGCTGGCCAGGCTGGTCTTGAACTCCTGGGCTCCAGCAATCCTCCCACCTCAGCCTCCTGAGTTGCTGAGATTATAGGCATGAGCCACTGCACCCATGGTACCTAATTTCTGCCTGACTTGCTGCTGGCTCTTGGGTCCCTGGCCAGGACAGGACATGGAACGTGGGTAAGGGCCACAGACCAACTGTATGGCTCAATCCAGCAAGGTTGCTCTTGAATCCAGTTTTGCTTTTGCAGAAAGAGCTCCCTGCGAAGGCCTGCCTGAGGCAACTGAGTGAAACACAGGCAAAGCAAGGAAGAGAGAAGAGGTCAAGCCTTACCAAGGGCACAGAGCCAACTGCCCAGAGCAAGTGAAGTCAGAGAGATGGGAATCCCCAGGCCATGAGCCAAGGCTCCTCTAGGAGGGACAAGGGAGCTAGTGCCAAGTCCATGAAGGTTGACCAGAAGCCTCAGGCAAGGATCATTATTATTATTATTATTATTATTATTTTTTCTGCAGGGGGCAGGTCTGGAAGCTGCTTCCTCATTCTGGTACCACACCCAGATCACAGACTGGTAGGCTTAAAAAGTCCTCCCCGATCTGGCAGTGGGGTCACCACCCAGAATTCATGCTGTGCTAATGCCCGAGTCACTTATAGTAATGACAACTCACACACACAGCACATTCTGGTTCCCCATTCAGTCATCTGAGAGAGCTCAGCACCCAGCTGCTGCCACATCTCTCAATCCCTTGCTCCTGGCACATTACTCTACAGAAGCTCAACACTTTTTGTTGAATGAATGAGACTTCCCAGATCCCTCCCAGTAAACAGGCCAGGTACTGCAGTGTAGAGGCCATGTTTCCATGAATCCTACTTCCCACCTGAGTCTGAGGTCCCTCTGCTGATAGAACAAGCTGGTCCATAGGGGGAACCCCTTGGGGTCTGTCCTTCCCCAAGGTTGGGGTGCTTCTTGGGGAGCTGGCTGTAGGGCTGGTGCTGTGCTCCCCACCTCCCATAAGGCTTGTCTTCGCTTTCTCCATGAGTAGGTCTGCCTAGACAGGCCTGGCTGGCAGCGCTCCCAGCTAGGGAAATGGAATCTCTTTGTATCTGACGGCCTGGGCTAGGCTGACAGTCCAAGGGATTGGGTGTCGGCAGTATGGGCTGCCCTGCCCAGCCTGAGACGCTCAGGCCTGCAGGTACCTTGGGGCAGAAAGCCAGGCTTCTCATCCTGAATTGGAGACGGGCTTTGGCTCATTGTGCAGAATCAGAAGGACCCCAGCCTCACAGGCTAGAGCCAAAATCCGGCCCCAGTTTACCTGGGGATGACAGCAATGACCCCTAAGGTGGGAAGCACTTTGCTGTCAGTGCTTTGCAAAGTTTGATTTTTTTTTTTTTTAATTTTTAAAAAATATGGAACGCTTCACGAATTTGCGTGTCATCCTTTCACAGGGGCCATGCCAATCTTCTCTGTATCATTCCAATTTTAGTATATGTGCTGCTGAGGCAAGCACCAATGTTTGATTTTTGTTTTTGTTCTTGTTTGTTTCTGAAACGGAGCCTCGCTCTGTCACTGAGGCTGGAGTGTAGCAGTGCAATTTCAGCTCGCTCCAACCTCTACCTTCCAGGTTCAAGTGATTCTCCTGCCTTAGCCTCCTAAGTAGCTGGGATTACGGGCACCCACCACCACGCTCAGCTAATTTTTATATTTTTTGTAGAGATGGAGTTTCACTATGTTGGTCAGGCTGGTCTTGAACTCCTGACCACCCACACTGGTCTCCCAAAGTGCTGGGATTACAGACATGAGGCACTTCCTGCAGCCAACATCTTTTTTTAATTTTTTTTTGAGACAGGGTATTAACTCTGTTGCCCAGGCTAGAGTGCAGTGGCATGATCACAGCTCACCACAGCCTCAGCCTCCCAAGGCTCAGGTGATCCTCCCACCTCAGACTCTTGAGAGCTGGGACTATAGGCATGGGCCACCATGCCTGGCTAATTTTTGTATGGCCTCGTTATGTTGCCCAGGCTGGTCTCAAACTCCTGGCCTCAAGAGATCTACCTGCTTCAGCCTCCTAAAGTGCTGGGATTACAGGTGTGAGCCACCGCACCTGGCCCCTGGTTCCTTAAATGCATAATTCATAGGGCACTTTATGGGGGCTGTCCCGTTAAGTCTTATAACAAGGATCTTCATTTTAGATGAGAACTCTGAGGCTTGAGGCAGTTCCAGGGTCCAAACCTTGCTTGAATTTAAACTCGGAAAAGGCAGAATACAGAGAAAACCCAGAGTTTTGAATCCCACAGGCTGGACGAGTTATAGGAATAATCATACCAACTCTGACAAACTGTCAGAAGTAACACACGATACAAGGATATATACATGACCCGGCACATGGCAGGTATTCAGCAAACTCATTTTCTGCCCCCTCCCCTTTCCCTTCACTGAGCAGAAGCCATCTCCCCCCTGTAGCGCTCAGCATGGCCCCAGCTGCGCTTCAGCCTGAAAGCTTCTGGAAAAACATCTGGAACCTGTCCTGTTGGCTGAGGCAGAGGTGGCTAGAGGGGCCTCAGGCTATTGTCCCTGCAGTTCACAGAGCCACAATGCTGAAATAGAAGAAACTCAGCCATCAGCTCAATGAAACTCCTTATTTAACAGACAGGAATCCAGTGCCAGAGAGGGCTCAAGGGGCCCACAGCTCCTCAGGTGTCCAGACAGGGCCAGTACCCAGAAGCTCAGCATGCAGTCATGCGCCCCCTCCCTGATGCTCTGAAGCTCTCCTCTGAGTTCCCTCCCCTGGCTGGTGGGAGAAGAGGCGTAGCCCGGCAGATGAGCCTGTCTTCTCTGCAAACACTGCATTCTGGGGAAATGGCCTCCAGAGCAGGAGGCCCATGGGGACCTAGAGTTCCCTGCGCCTTGGCAGGTGGGCAGACAGGCTGGGGAGTGGGCTCCCTGCGCTGGGTGGTGAGTCACTCCCTAGCATGGCCAGGCCCAAACTCAAAGCTCAGCATTCTGGGAAGTGTGCAAGTCCATGTGAGCGGGGGTGGCGAACACAGACTGAGGAAGTGGTGATGGGGCTGGCTCGGGCAGATTAGCTGTGGCCATTCCCACAGAATCTCTGCCACTTCCTCTTGTGTCCCTAGCTTCTCAAGCCCAGTGAGTCCCCTTCTTTCTCCTGCCGGGGACCTACAGAAGGGCCAAAGCTTCTCTACCCTCTGGGGTGCCAAAGCAGGTAGCCCTGGCTTCTGAGGTGACAATGGTGAGCCCTCTCATCTCTATGGACTAGAAAACCTTCCTCATGCTGGGCATGGTGGCACATGCCTGTAATCCCAACACTTTGGGAGGCCAAGGTAGGTGAAGTGCTTGAGCCCACCAGCCTGGGAAACATGGCAAGACATTGTCTATACAAAAAATACAGAAATTAAATGCGCATGGTGGTGGGTGTCTGTGGTCTGATCTACTTGGGAAGCTGAGGTGGGAGGATGGCTCAAGGCTGCAGTGAGCCAAGATCATACCACTGTACTCCAGCCTGGGCAACAGAGAGAAACCCTGTCTCAAAAAAAAAAAAAGAAAAAAGAAAGAATCCCAGCACTTTGGGAGGCTAAGGCAGGCAGATCACCTGAGGTCGGGAGTTCCAGACCAGCCTGATCAACATGGAGAAACCCTGTCTCTACTAAAAATACAAAATTAGCTGGGCATGGTGGTACATGCCTGTAATCCCAGCTATTCAGGAGGCTGAGGCAGGAGAATTGCTTGAACACAGGAGGTGGAGGTTGTGGTGAGCTGAGATTGCGCCATTGCACTCCAGCTGGGAACAAGAGTGAAACTCTGCCCCCCCCCCCAAAAAAAAAAAAAAAGGAGAGAAAAGAAAACCTTTCTTAGTAGATCTTCAGTGTCTGGTAAGAAGGTAGAGCAGGGATCATCAAGTCCATTTTACAGATGAGGAAACTGAGGCTCAGAAAGGTCCAGTGCCTCACCTACTCTCCAGCTCCCAAGCCTCATGCACTTTCCACTCTACTACACACTGTCCTCCTGATTTAACGCTTCGTCAAGCTGGCCCAACAATCCCATGCCAGTTCATGGAACCCAAGGGTGGTGGAGGCAGCCACCAAGGACAAACTTTGGAGCTAGCACAGAAACAACACAGAAGAAGAGTGAACACCTCTTCTTTAGTAGAGGCCTAGTGGTTTCCAGGCTTCCTCCCACTTTCCTGGCAAGGTTCCTGGTCTGGGCATGAAGGGAAGTCAGGCTGATATCCCTGGCTGGGTGGAAGGGTCCTACAGCTTGCAGAACTTAGGAGGGGAGCTGAGCCTTGCTTAGTGGGCATCTACTTGACTCTGGTTCTTTTTATTTATTTATTTATTTATTTATTTATTTATTTATTTATTTATTATTTTTTGTAAAGAACAAGGTCTCCCTATGTCGACTAGGCTGATCTTGAACCTCTGGGCTCAAGTGATCTTCATGCCTCGGCCTCCCAAAGTGCTGGGATTACAGGCTTGAGCCACAGTGCCCAGCTGACTCCAGCTCTTCAGCTGCAGAACGTCCTGGATTCAGGAGACTTGGGCTCTGATACGAGCACCTGCAGATGGGCACTGGCTCAGGCAGATAGAAATGGCTTGGCCTAAGGGAGATGATGGACAGAAGGCGCTGGTGAGGTTTTGAGGAAAACAGCCAGGGAAAGAAGAAGCTACTTCTCAGGGAGGGGTCCCCTGCCAGGACCCAGGGATGGGGCCACAGGCCCAACATGGCTGGTTGCAGTCTCCCAAAGCCTGCTGAGCGGGCAGAGAGGAAAGCTGACCTGCGGCCCCAGCACAGCAGGCAGCATGTGCTCACATGTGCTTCCTCATCCCCTGCCTTTTGTCTTCCCAAGAACCTGGGAAGGGAAACATCATGCTCTTGTCACAGCCCAAGAAACTGCCAGAGGCAACCACAGGCTGTCAGTGTCAACCTTGAGTGGCTCGGGCTCCAGCAGGAGGACAAGCAGGGTGGTGACAGCAGGGTCTCTTGGCTGGCTGAGAGATTTGCTGCCCAGTCCTGGAGGGAAGACACATAAAGGCTAGGAGGGCAGATGCCACTTACAGGTTTACAACTTCCACAAGCACAGGCTTGTCTCTTCTGGCCTCAGGAGCTGTGAGAGGAAACCCCCAGGAAGGAGGAACTTTGGGATATCACAGCCATAAAAGAGGCCCCCATTCAGATACCAACCAGTTGAGTCACAGAAAGAAACTTCTCCTGGGGCCTCTTCTATAAATTGTGGGGATTAGGCTGGATGGTTTCTATACTTTTAACAACTCTAAATGCCCCAAGAATGTCTGGAGAATATGCTAGGTATAGATGCCTAAAAAATGAGTAAGAAATGGCTATTTCTCCTTAAAAGGCTCATAGTTTCTCAAAGTATGAAGCCAGATAGAACCTGGAACACCACCTTCAGAGTGGAAAAGCTCCTGATGAGGGCTCCTGATGAGAGCTCTTCCACACCACACCAACCCCACCTCGCTCTGGAGCCTGACAGGGCCCAGGTGGACATGAGGTCTGACTTGGAGAGGGTCACTGTCCACTGATCTCCACGTAACTTGCTATCATTTCAGACAAAGGCCACTGGGCACTACAGCCCTTATGGTGAAAAGAAGGGGCAGGAAGGCCCTGCCCTGAGATGGAGACAGAGAGAGGCAAAGAGCTGCCATCCTGCCCACAACAGAGGCTATGCCCTGTCCCTTAGCCTCATGACTGGCCTGGGTCCTCAGTCCCTTATCTCCTGGCAACTTTCTCCCCATCTCACCCTCTACATCAGAACCGGACGGCCCACTTGCCATCTCTGTCTGAGTTAATGGCAATTCTCTTCTCCCAGGCGGAAACCCTGGAGTGATCCTTGTTTCTTGCTCATGTGGGTCAGGCCTGTGACCATTTGGCACCTGGACTCTCCCTTCCTTTCCCTTCTCACTGCCACCTCCTAGCTCTGCTCATCTGCTATGCAGCAGCCTTGGAGTGGTCTCACCTGCACCAAACGACTCTTCATGTGGACCATGGAGTGAATCAACAATGACTTTCAACATGTCATTCCCCGGCTCAAAAGCACTTCTCTGATTATGGGAGAAAATCTAGCCTGGGCATTTGGTGCCGGTTACAAACGACTTTGATCTGGCCTTTCCATAGACTTTCCTTGCCTTAAAGTCTCAGTCGCATTCCAAAATCCCACCTAAGCTTCAAGGCGCAGCTTTAACCCTTCCACCTTGCGGGGTTCATGGGGCACCTCCCTGTCTGCAGCCTGAGCCGTCCATGCTCACTGGGTCACTCGGCCTGCACAGCCACTACTGCAGCTCGTGGGCACAAGTCCTGGGGCCTCTCCCAGTAGTGGAGGGAGGTGCTCAGGCTCGGACGCCAGCACTGGAAGGGCCGTGGAAAGGAAGCGGTCCAACCCTCCTGTTTAAAGTCGTGGAAACAGGCGCTGAGACTGAAAGTGACAGCAAATCAAAGCCGGGGCTCGGATCCTCCAGCCCCCGGCGCAGCCCGGCTCTGCACTTCCCCGGATCTCGCATCTCTTGGGTGGTCATAAAGCGCGTGAACCGACCGGAGCAAGTGGGCAAGTAGAACCCAGAAAGGCAGGGCCGAGATGGAGGAAGGCGGAGAACGAGGGCCGGGGTCGCCAAGGGCCCACAGGCCCGGCAGGGCCCAGACTCACTTTGCCGATAGTGTGTTGATGGAGCCGGTAACGAGCATGAGCCCGGCCAGGAACAGCTGGTACTTGGTCCAGGCCATGGCGGCGGACGCTGGGCTCGATCCAGTCAGCGGTGCCGGGCCCCGACACCCGGGGGTCGCCAGCACTAGCGCTTCCGGGCCGGGCGTCACGTGACCCCGCCGGTCCCGCCAGCCCGTTCGCCCCGCCCCTGGGGAGCGCGCGGCAGCCGCGGTGCCAGCGCTCTGCTGAGTCGGCCGGAGCGCTTTGGTGGCCACACCGCGGCCGTGGCAAATCATGGCCCAGGTCATCCTATTTTTATTTTCTTCTCTTCCCTGTCCTTTCCTGCTTTTTTTTTTTTTTTTTGTGGGGGGAAGGAGTCTTGCTGTTGCCCAGGTTGCAGTGCAATGGCACGATCTTGGCTCACTACAATCTCTGCCTCGCAGGTTCCAGCGATTCTCCTGCCTCAGCTTCCTGAGTAGCTCGGATTCCGGCGCCCGCCACCACGCTCAGCTAATTTTTTGTATTTTTAGTAGAGACAGGGTTTCACCATGTTGGCCATGTTGATCTCCAACTCCCTACCTCAGGTCATCCGCCCGCCTTGGCCTCCCAAAGTGCTGGTATTACAGGCGTGAGCCACTGCTCCCTGCCTTGATTTCTTATTTTTATCTTTGGGACTTCCTGTTTGTGAAAGGGGTTGATGGGACGGTGCAATCAGGGCGCATCATGGATGTTAGTTTTGTAAATCGTTTCGAGAGGTTGAGCTGGGCTCTGTCAGAGAGAAGCCCCGAACTGGGCCTGCCAGGAGTTCCCTGGGGACCCTGTAGAGAGGTGGTTCCCACGCTGGACGTTTCCACTTCAGGGCTCCTCTCTGACACTGCCCACCTTGGGTACAGTTCATATCTTTCACCAAAGTGGTGAAGGAATCTAGCTCCAGTTGCCGAGGATACCATTTTATAGCTGAGGACAGTAAATCCAGAGAAGCTGAGTGATTTGCTTAAGAACTTGCTGGTGAACAAACAGTAGGGTAGGGATTTGCGTTGGAGTTCCCTAGTCTCCAAAAATCTGTCTCTTCTGCATGGCCCCTGCACCAAGCCCTGCTCACTGCACCTTTGTGGACTCTGGTCACAGCTCAGAGACATCCAGGCAGAAAGACCATCCCTAGGTTTGTTTGAAGAGGGCATTGATGAAGAGTCAAACTCTAAAGTATTTGGAGAGATTTATTCTGAGCCAAATATGAGTGATCACGGCCCATAACACAGCCCTCAGGAGGTCCTGAGAACGTGTGCCCAAGGTGGTGGGGGTGCAGCTTGCTTGGTTTTGTACGTTTTAGAGGCAGGAGACATCAATGAAATACATTTAAGAAATACATTTGTTTCGTTTAGAAAGGTGGGACAACTCAAAGCCGGAAGGAGGGGAGGGTGTAGGGGAGAAAGGGGAAAAGATCTATCTACGCTAATAGAGATTTTTTTTTTTTTTGAGATGGAGTTTTGCTCTTGTCACCTAGGTTGGAGGGCAATGGTGCAAACTTGGTTCACTACAACCTCCACCTCTCAGGTTCAAGCAATTCTTCTGCTTCAGCCTCCGGAATTATAGGCACCTGCCACCACATCCAGCAATTTTTTTTTTTTGTTGTATATTTAGTAGAAACGAGTTTCACTATGTTGGCCAGGCTGGTCTTGAACTCCTGACCTCAGGTGATCCACCCGTCTTGGCCTCCCAAAGTGCTGGGATTACAGACAATAGAGATTCTTAACAGATGCAAAATTTCCCCAACAAAGGGCAGATTTGAAGGGCTGTTTCAAGATATGGCAAAGAAACATGTTTTGGGTAAAACTTTCTACTTTGTCACGTAATATTATGCCAGAGTCAGATTAGAAAGTAAGTCACAATATATAGGGCTGAATAAAACCTATCTGATGAGAATTTATGGTTTGTAGGGTATGAGTCTCTAGAACTCTTAGATAAGGAATTTGGGCAAGATAAAACAAATCGAAGCTTAGTCCTCAGGGGTTTCTGTCTTTTAAATTCCTGCTCTTGGCCAGTCCTGGTGGTTCACATCTGTAATCCTAGCACTTTGGGAGGCCGAAGCGGGCAGATGGCTTGAGCTCAGGATTTCCAAACAAGCCTGGACAACATGGCAAAACTTCTACTAAAAATGCAAAAATTAGCCAAGTGTCATGACAAGTACCTGTAATCCTAGCTACTCAGGATCACTTGAGGATCCTGAACGCGAAGCAGGAGGATCACTTGAGCCCTGGAGGCGAAGGTTGCAGTGAACTAAGATCGTGCCACTGCACTCCAGCCTGGGTGACAAAGTGAGACCCTGTCTAAAAAAAAAAAAAATCTGCTCCTATATATCTTCCCCCGTGCTCTAGTCTGCACCCATGCCCTGTCATGCCAGAGGCAAGGCCCTTTTGTTACCAGAGAGGGGTCCTGATCCAGACCCCAAATGAGGGTTGTTGGATCAGGCATGAGAAAGAAGTTGGGGGAAATCCATAAAGTAAAAAGAATTTTGTTAAGAAAGTAAAGGATAGGCCGGGCTCAGTGGCTCACGCCTGTAATCCCAGCACTTTGGGAGGCAAAGGCGGGTGGATCATGGGGCCAGGAGTTCCAGACCAGCCTGGCCAAGATGGTGAAACCCCAGCTCTACTAAAAAATACAAAAAATTAGCCAGGCTTGCTGGCACACGCCTGTAATCCCAATTACTCTGGAGGCTGAGGTGAAGGATTGCTTAAACTTGGGAGGCAGAAGTTACAGTGAGTCAAGATTGCACCATTGCACTCCAGCCTGGGCGACAGAGGGAGACTCTGTCTCAAAGAGGAAGAGGAAAAGAAAAAAAAAGAAAGTAAAGGATAAAGAATAGCTACTCCATTGGCAGAGCAGCCCTGAGGGCAGCTGGTTGGCTATTTTTATGGATATTTCTTGATTATATGCCAAAGAAGGGGTGGATTATTCATGAGTTTTCTGGGAAGGGGGTTCTTCCCCTTTTTAGACCATATAGGTTAGCTTCCAGATATTGCCATGGGATCTGTAAACTGCTGCAGCGCTGGTGGGAGTGTCTTTTAGCATGCTAATGCATTATAAATAGCGTATGATGAGCAGTGAGAAAAACCAGCACTGGGCACTTTGGAAAGCTGAGGCAGGCGGATCATCTGAGGACAGGAATTCAAGACCAGCCTGACCAACATGGAGAAACCCCATCTCTACTAAAAATACAAAACTTAGCTGGGTGTGGTGGTGCATGCCTATAATCCCAGCTACTTAGGAGGCTGAGGCAGGAGAATCGCTGAAAACCTGGGAGGCCGAGGTAGTGGTGAGCCGACATCGAGCCATTGCACTCCATCCTGGGCAACAAGAGCGAAAATCTATCTCAAAAAAAAAATGTACAGGCTAGGCGCAGTGGCTCACGTCTGTAATCCCAGCACTTTGGGAGGCCGAGGCGGGTGGATCACGAGGTCAAGAGATCGAGACCATCCTGGTCAACATGGTGAAACCCTGTCTCTACTAAAAATACAAAAAATTAGCTGGGCACAGTGGTGCGTGCCTGTAATCCAGGCTACTCAGGAGGCTGAGGCAGGAGAATTGCCTGAACCCAGGAGGCGGAGGTTGCGGTGAGCCGAGATTGCGCCATTGCACTCCAACTTGGGTAACAAGAGCGAAACTCCATCTCAAAAAAAAAAATAAAAAATGTTTAGTGAGACTTAGAATGAATAAAATACAGCCCAAGGGGCAGACTGGGGCAGCCTGCAGTGGCAGACACCCATCCCTTTCAGAGGCCATTCCTATAGGCCACAGTGACTCAGTTGGTGAGGCTCTGGACCATTTTCCCCGTGTGCCCAGACCAAGGAAACATCCTGAAGTAAACATTACTAATGATCATTATTAATGACCAGACCGACATGATGTCACTAGCAGCACAGTGTCTGTTTCTACAGCCACATCATATGATGAATTTTGATTTATCACAATGTTCTGACCATTCATCAAACTGCTGTCTGTGGATCCAGGAGACAGAATTTATTGGCAAATACACATGGAGCCCACTAAGTGTAAGGCCTAGAGCCAGATATGGGGTCCTAAGGAAGATGGAAGCAAGACAAGGTCACTGTCCTCAAGGAATTTGAGATTCAGTGGAGGAGAGGGGTCAGTACTGCATTAACCATGTAGCAAGGTGAGAATGTGTAAGAGGCAGAGGGGGTTGAAGGAAGGATGGATTAACTAAGGGAGTGGGCAAGGAGGGGACAACAGTGACAATCAGAACTGTCCTGGACCAGGTGCCCTGTCTGTGTCAGGCCTGTGCCTGGAGCTTGACCTCTCTGGCCTCGGTTTTCATAGTAGCCCTGTGGAACTGGAATCAGAGGGAACCTGAGCAGGGACTTGTAGGAGGAGCAGGATTTCTCCAGGTGGGGAAGGCAGGGTCATCCCAGCCAGAGACAACCACGTGGACACCATGGGGTGGCTGATCAGCCCTTACACCGGGCTCACCTACAGTGAGGCTCCAGGTCTCTGCCACCTGGCTAGAATGTGCTTTAGGGGAGAAAACTAGAATAGACATTAGAGCCCTCAGTTAGTAGTGAGCCTGGGCTAAGGTATCATGGCCTTAAGGGACAGGAATTCTGAGAAAAATAGAGAGGAATGGTCAGAGGCATTTGAACCAGAGTGACTCTATGCTGAATAGAGGCTGTGTAAAATAAGACTGAGACCTACTGGGCTGCGTTCCCAGGAGGTTAAGCACTCTTAGTTAAAGGATGAGACAGGAGGTTGGCATGAGATACAGGTCACAAAGACCTTGCTAGACCTTGCTGATAAAACAGGATGCAGTAAAGAAGCTGGTCAAAACCAAGATGGCAACAAAAATGACCTATGGTCAAAAAGGGGGAGGAACCCTCAGTTCCAGGAAATCCCCATCCCTTTCCTGGAAAATTTATGAATAATCTACCCCTTGTTTAGCATATAATCAAGAAATAACTATAAGTATACTCAGGTGAGCAGCCCATGTCATTGCTGTGCTTATGGAGTAGCCATTCTTTTATTCTTTTACTCTCTTAATAAACTGGCTTTCACTTTACTCTGTGGATTCACCTTGAATTCTTTTGTCTTGCTTGAGATCCAAGACTCCTTTCTTAGGGTCTTGATTGGGACCCCTTTCCAGTAACAGAATCAGGGTGAATATGTGCATGCATAGACTTTGAAAAATCTATCTATCCACCTGAAATAATAAAAATGATCAGAGTTCAATTTTAAAGAGTTTATAAAGAAAGTGAAAAGCTGGGGGTAGCCACCTGGGAGACACAGACTGCAGAGAAATGGGGCCAGCACTTTAAAATTCAAAGTTAAGGTCTTTCACATCCTGGAAGTCCTGGGGTAAAACCAAAAAGTTAAGGTTTTGATTATACGGGCAGTAAACAAAGACATTTAGTAGGATTATACCATTTTCTACAAGAGGCTGGTTTATGAGTTACAACAATTAGTTTTTCTTTTCTATACAGCTTGTTTTCTTTTCTTTACAACTTGTTTTTATTTCCTTTCCAATTTAGAAGAGTGTATTTAACATCCCATCTTAGACAACGTGATAGTCATGAAATCTTTGTACAGAAAGTTGATCTGTAATGGCCAGGCATGGTGTCTCATACCTGTAATCCCAGCACTTTGGGATCACAGGTGAATCATGAGGTCAGGAGTTCAAGACCAGCCTGGCCAAGTTTGGTGAAACCCTGTCTCTATTAAAAATACGAAAAAAATTAGCAAGGCCTGGTGGCAGGCGCCTGTAATCCCAGCTACTTCGGAGGCTGAGGCAGAGAATTGCTTGAACTCAGGAGGCAGAGGTTGCAGTGAGCTGAGATTGAGCCACTGCACTCCAGCCTGGGCAACAGAGTGAGACTGTCCCCCGCCCCCAAAAAGTTAATCTGTAATGAAGATCAACAGTGAAGCAAAGGGGTCTTCCTTGGCACCCTTTAGTCATTTATATTTTACAAAACAATGTAGGCAAAGAAAGAAGCTAATCTAATCAGAGAAATAGAGGTTATAGCTCCCTAGGTTACAGCTGCCTGTCATGTGACCCAGGCCTCACAATCACATTCCCTTAAGGCTCAGTATATTTTAAAGTTCCAACAGCTTAAACTTTGAATTACTTATTTTCACAAATCAGATTATTATTTGATGGACTTCAGGGACAGAACTTAATATGTACATTGGATAAAAATTTGCCTAATATTTTTGGAAACCCTGATTTCCGGGGTAAAATATTATATCTGCAGACCAGCACAAATGTTAACGCTGGACCTGGATCACCCTTCTGCACTCCTGGTATCCCTGAGGTCACAGCCCAGAGAAGCCAGTTGCTGGCTGTGGCCTGCAGTCAGTGAAGACAAGGGCTAGGGTGAGGTGGGACAGATTTCTCCTTCCTTTTCTGTGTCTTTAGAAAGTGAAAGTTCAGCCAGCCTTCCTTCTCTGGTGAGGTCAGCTGTCAGAAGAACAATTGTCTCCTAATTGCTCAATTTGATTTGTTAAAGCTGATTAAAAAAAACAGCTTATATAAAGTTACAGATCATGAAAGGGATGGAATTCAGAAATTTTTTTTTTTTTTTAAGATGGAGTTTTGCTTTCGTTGCCAAGGCTGGAGTGTAGTGGCGCAATCTTGGCCCACCACAACCTCTGCCTCCCAGGTTCAAGCAATTCTCCTGCCTTAGCCTCCCAAGTAGCTGGGATTACAGGCATGTGCCAATACACCTGACTAATTTTTTTTATTTTGAGTGGAGACAAGTTTCTCCATGTTGATCAAGCTGGTCTCGAACTGCCCACCTCAGGTGACCTGCCTGCCTCGGCCTCCCAAAGTGCTGGGATTACAGGCGTGAGCCCCCGTATCCAGCCATGAATTCAGCAAATTTCTAGCAAAGGAAGGAATTTTACTGTTAAGGGTGCCTCTGTCACAGAATCCTCAAGTGTGGATGGGGTGGTGGGAGACATAGGAATTTCTTCATGTATCCCTAAGAATGCAGAATCTTCAGACATGCAAGGATGCCTATGCAAATTGTCCTTAACTAGGGAAAAGTCAGAGGAGGGCTTTTGGCTGGGTTTGCCACTTTAAGCAAAGTGATCATGTTTGGGTCACTGAGCCCCACTTTCCTATCCGTAAAATGGCAATGACATTCATAGCTTGTGTAGCGAGAGGACAGATGTGGAAGTACAGTGCAAGCCCCTGGGAAGAATTACTACACTGCTGTAAGACCAGAGTCCACTTAATAGGAGGTATGGAGAAAGCCCTTAGCCTGCTGTGCCTTCAAAATTACTCCTCATGGTTTGCATATGAGTTTGATCCAGACTTCCAGCCTTTTCTCCCAAAGTTGGGGACATTTTGAACACATTTGCATGCTACCTGCAAGCAGCCTCTGATTTCCAGTCACTGCAAACCCTGCATTTGTATTCAATGCTTATTGCCAGCCTGTGGCTTGTCTGAAAGACTGAACATTTCCCCATCAGTGTAATTACATTCTGGATTAAGAGAGAGTTGCTTTACCCTGGAAAGGACAGAAAGATGCTGGCAGACACGCCAGGTCAGACCTGCTTTTGTTTTTGTTTTTAAACAAGTTTTCTCTGCGTATCCTTGGGTGGTTTCCCTCTGGTGTAGTCTACTCCCTGGCTAGAATGTGACTTCCTCCTGGGCAAGGACTGGGTGTCTTGCTGCCTGTTTCTCCCCGCAGGTTCGGTATTGATGGGCAGCTGCCTGAAGCTGTGGCTAGAAAGAGATACAAGGGGCTTGGGAGGCAGAGGACTGGGGTAGGTCCTCACCTGGAAGCAGGTCTGACAAGAGTAGGTCTTGGGGGAAGGGAGTGTGGACTGTCTACACTGGCAGAGAGGCGTGGATATTGGAGCTCATCAGCTCATTCTGGCTGAATTTATAGCTGGTTTCTATGGTGACCGGAGATGATCAGATTATAACTCATTTGTTCCTTCTAGCTGCAGGCCCTCCTAAGGTCATTCACAAACCTTCTCTTTTTTTCTTTCTTTTTTAAATTCCTTTTTTATTTTTGAGATGGAGTCTTGCTCTGTCACCCCCGCTGTAGTACACTGGTGCGATCTTGACTCACTGCAACCTCCACTTTCTGGGTTCAAGCAATTCTCCTGTCTCAGCCTCCCAAGTAGCTGGGATTACAGGTGTGCACCACCAAGACTATCTAATTTTTGGATTTATAGTAGAGACAGGGTTTCATCATGCTGGCCAGGCTGGTCTCAAACTCCTTATTTCAATTGATTCGCTTGCCTTGGCCTCTCAAAGTGCTGGGATTACAGGCATGAGCCACCATACCTGGCCTCTCTTTCCTTTCTTATCATCTTGTTTGGTCTCTGCCCACCTCCCTGCTCCCACCTCTTGTTCCCATTGGTGCTGATCACTAATTTTTTTTTTGAGACAAGGTCTCACATAGTTACCCAGGCTGGAGTGCAGTGGCACGATCTCGGCTCACTGCAACCTCCACCTCCCAGGTTTAAGCAATTCTCCTGCCTCAGCCTCCTGAGTAGCTGGGATTATAGATGCCTACCACCATGCCAGGCTAACTTTTGTATTTTTAGTAGAGACACAGTTTTACCATGTTGGCCAGGCTAGTCTCAAACTCCTGACCTCAGGTGATCCACCCACCTTGGCTTCCCAAAGTGCTGGGATTACAGGTGTGAGCCACCACGCCCAGCCCTGATCACTAATCCTGAGGTGGTCATTGGATTCTGGAAGCTTGGTTCTCTAGGAGCAGGATCAAGTCACATTCAGATAAAACAGAGACTCCCAGTTAAATTTGATTTCAGGTAAGCAATGAGCCACTTTGTAGTATGAATATGTCCCTAGACTTTAGGACAGACTTTTGAAGCTGTCCTCACAAGGTTAACAAACATTCTGGACAGAAATACAATTGTAATTAAGCATTAATGAGGCTGCGCTTTTACCCACTTCCTTGTAACAGAAAATCACATAGCACTAGATACTGACCATTTGCATCCCCATTTTTCCTATAGATCTTAGAATCATAAGGCTTGTCTGGGCCTATAATCCCAGCACTTTGGGAGGCAGAGGCACGTGGATTGTTTGAATTCAGTGACCAGCCTGGCAACATGGCAAAACCTTGTCTCTACAAAAATTAGCCAGGTGTGGTGGATTTGTGCTTATAGTCCCAGCTATTTGGGAGGCTAAGGTGGGAGGATCACCTGAGGCTGGGGAGGTTGAGGCTACAGCGAGCCATGATTGTGTTACCACACTCCAGCCTGGGCAACGTAGTGAGATCCTGTCTCAAAAAAAGAAAAGAAAAGAATCATAAGGCTTTTAAGAATTGCTTAAGATGTTTTTCAGATCCGTGAATTCCAGTGAAACAGCTGATGCCAACCAGTTTGAAGACCCCCAAAGATGAACCAAAGCAACAAAAGAATAGTTTCTTCAACTCCTCGTCCCGTGACTTCATGCACTCTTTGCCTAATCAATGATCTCCACACTTCAGGCCTCTCCAAAACCCTTAAAAACCCTAGCCCCAGGCCAGGCGAAGTGGCTTAAACCTGAAATCCTAGCACTTTGGGAGGTCAAGGTGGGAGAATTGCTTGAGCCCAGGAGATCAGTCAAGGCAACAAAGTAAGACCCTGTCTCTATAAAAAAATCAAAAAATTTAGCCAGGCATGGGCACATGCCTGTGATACTAGCCGTATGGGAGGCTGAGGCAGAGGATTGTTTGAGCCCAGGATGTCGAGCTCCAGTGAGCCATTTTTGCCCCACGGCACTCCAGCCTGGGTAACAGAGAGAGACCCTGTCTCAAAAACAAACAAACATAAAAAAAAAAAAAGAACACCCTAGCCCCCAACTCCTTGGGGAGATAGATTTGAGGTTTCCTTCCTGTCTTCTCATTCAGTTGGCCCTGTATGAAACCTTTTTCTCTGTTGCAACCCCGTGTGTGGGTGTATTGATTTGACAGGAGTGTCAGGCAACAAATCTATTACAGTTACGCTTAGAGTAAAAAATGATTCATTATTTATCTAAAATTCAAATTAGATATGCATCCTGCATTTCATTTCTCAGTCTGGCACCCTGCTGGTCTGGCATCCAGCTCAGTGCCCTTGCTCAGAGAGGGTGACCATGACAGCGGCTAAATTGAATTGGTGCATCTCAGGCACATTTTCCTTTCTAATGTGCTGTTTCTCCCGAGGACTCAGTTATATATCTAAATTGATACCAGCCTCCCTGGACATGGCCTTCACCCTAGGGAAGTCTAGATTCCTGTATTTAACACCCTTCTCTTTTTAAAAAAATTTTAAAAAATGTGTTAATTAAAAAAAAAGAGAGGGACAGGGTCTTGCTATGTTGCCCAGGCTGGTCTCAAACTTCTGAGCTCATACGATCCTCATCCTTTGGCCTCGAAAAGTGCTGGGATTATAGGCATGAGCCACTGCACCTGGCCCTGTATTTTATTTATTTATTTATTTTTGAGAGAGTCTTGCTCTGTTGCCAGACTGGAGTATAGTGAAGTCATCTCAGCTCACTGCAACCTCTGCCACCTGGGTTCAAGCAATTCCCTGCCTCAGCATCCCAAGTAGCTGGGACTACAGGCCTGTACCAGCATGCCCGACTAATTTTTTTTTTGTATTTTAGTAGAAATGGGGCTTCACCATGTTGGCCAGGATGGTCTCAATCTCCTGACCTCGTGATCACCCACCTTGGCCTCCCAAAGTATTGGGATTACAGGCGTGAGCCACTGTGCCTGGTCCTGGCCTTGTATTTAACACCCTACTGACGCAGATCATCAACTCCAGTAGTCTGGGGCTGGGCATCCAGAAAATTCTGAGCATGCACAGATTGAGAACACTTTCCTCCTTTGCACAGTTTCAGGGTATTCCCAGATCTCATGAAGCCCAGGCATGGGTTGCCCCTGGGATAACTTCTTATCCAACCCCTTGCTTTTCAGAGTAGAAAACCCAGGCCCAGAAAGAAGGTGACTTGCTCAGGTCAATAGCAAAGGACTGTGAGCCGGTCAACTCCATGTATTTATTTATTTGGATTCAATTTTTATGAACTAGTTTAAACCTGACAATAAAAAAAAAAAAACACACTGCCCTACAAATTACATTTAAAGTAATACGAACTGTGAAAAAATGAACTGTAAAAAGATATTTTTGTCCAGGCATGGTGGCCTGTAATCCTAACACTTTGGGAGGCGGAGGCAGGAGGATCACTTGAGTCCAGGAGTTCCAAACCAGCCTAGGTAACATGGTTAAACACCATCTCTACAAAAAAAAAATTATCGGGGTGTGGTGGCACATGCCTGTAGTCCCAGTTGCTTGGCAGGCTGAGGTGGGAGGATCACCTGAGCCTGGGGATGCTGAGGCTGCAGTGAGCCATGATCATGCCACTACACTCCAGCCTGGACAGTAAAGTGAGACCCCCCTCATCTCAAAAATAAAAAAACAAAAGATATTTTTGGAACATTTGGGAGAAAGTAAACATGGTCTATAGAATGACTTCTTGCTAATTTAGTGGTATATTAGCTTCCTGTTGCTGCTGTAATGACTACAAACAGAGTGAGTGGCTTAAAACCACAGAAACTTATACATTTCTGGTGGGAAGAAGTCTGAAATTCAGTCACTGGACTAAAATCAATGTATTGGCCGAACTGTGCTGCTTCTGGAGGCCCCAGGGGAGCATCCATTTCCCTGCCTTTTCCAGGTTCAAAAGGCCACCTGCATTCCTTGGCTGCTGGCCCCACATCACTCTGACCACTGCTTCTCTAGTCACATCTCTGACTCTCATCCTCTTGCCTTCACAGGACCTTTGTGATTACACTGGCACTACCTGGGTTATCCAGAATACTCTGCCCATCTTAAGATCTATATCTGCAAAGTCCCTTTTGTCACATTAGGCAACTTATTCCCAGGCTTGGGGAAGTAGGGCATGGGCATTTTTGGGAGGCCGTGATTCTTCCTACCACAGTTGTGATAAGAGGTATCATGATTACATTAAAAAAAAAAAAAAGTCCTTAGCTGTTACAGAGTGAACTGATTATAGGTGAAATTATTTGCTTTAAAATCTTCTAGGCCAGGCACAGTAGCCCATGTCTGTAATCCTAGTACTTTAGGAGGTGGGAAGATTGCTTGAGTCCAGGAGTTCTAGACCAGCCTGGGCAATATGGCAAAACCCCATCTCTGAAAAAAAAAAAAAAAAAAAAAAAAAAAAAGAAAAAAAGAAAGAAAGAAAAAGAGAAGAGAAAGGGGGGAAAAACCCTTAGAAGACAGGAATGGAAGAAAGTTGATGACTGGTGTTTTTGTTTTTGTTTTTTTTTGAGACAGATTCTCGCCCTGTTGCCCAGGCTGGAGTGCAGTGGAATGATCTTGGCTTACTGCAACCTCCATCTCCTGGGTTTAAGTGATTCTCCTGGCTCAGCCTCCCAAGTAGCTAGGATTACAGGCAGGTGCCACTACACCCAGCTAATTTTGTATTTTTAGTAGAGATGGGTTTCACCATGTTGGCCAGGCTGATCTCGAACTCCTGACCTCAGGTGATCTGCCTGCCTTGGCCCAAAGTGCTGAGATGACAGGCATGAGACACCATGCCCAGTCAGTGATTGTTAAAGCTGAGTTCTGTGTACATAGAGGCTTATTGTACTATTTTCTCCAATTTTTTGCATATTTGACATTTTCTATTATATCTTTACACTGTGGTACTGGTCCATGGATAGATGAGTAACTGTGACAGAATAGGAAGTCCAGAAATGCACCCTAACACATGCAGAAATTTAGTAAATACAGTACAAATGTGGCATTTCAAATCAGTAAGGATTACTTAAATTGGAACAACTGGGTAGGTATCTGTAAAAAATAAGTTTAGATTCCCACCTTTTACCTTACACTGAAACAAATTCCAGCCAGATAAAAGATGTGACTGGAAGAAAAAAATAAATTGTAAAATCTGTAGAAAGGAACATAGAAGAGTCATTTTGAAGGCATTGTAATGGTTCTGGAGTAGGAACGACTTTCTGAGTGTGACGCAAAATCTTGCATGGGGAAAAAAACGTAAATAATATAAAAGGCATGTGACAATCTGTGAAAAGTATTTGCAGTTCACACCACAGACACAGGCTGAATTTCCTTGACATATAAAGAGGACCGTATGGCGTATCTATACAATGCAACATCATGCAACAGTGAAAAAGGAATGAAGTGCTGATATGTAGTACACCATAGATGAACCTTTTTTTTTTTTTTTTTTTTGGAGATGGAGTCTCGCTCTGTTGCCCAGGCTGGAGTGCAGTGGCTCAATCTCAGTTCACTGCAACCTCCTGGGTTCAAGCAATTCTCCTGCCTCAGCCTACTAAGTAGCTGGGACTACAGGCGCATGCTGCCAAGCCTGGCTAATTTTTTGCATTTTAGTAGAGACAGAGTTTTCGCCGTGTTGTCCAGGCTGTTAACTCCTGACCTCAGGTAATAAGCCCACCTCGACCTCCCAAATTACTAGGATTACAGCCATGAGCCACCATGCCTGCCCAGATGAACCTTGAAGCCATTATGTGAAGTGAAAGATCCCAGCCACAAATGACCACATATTGTATAATTCCATTTATATGAAATGTCCAGAATAGGCAAAACTCTGGAGACAGAGAGTAGATTAGTGGTTGCTTTGGTGTGGGGGTGTTTGGTAGGGGGCACGAAGGTGTATGGTATATGCATGGTGGGGGGACTGCTAATGGGTACTGGTTTTTTTTTTTCTTTTTTTTTTTGGAGACGGAGTTTCACTCTTGTTACCCAGGCTGGAGTGCAATGGCACGATCTTGGCTCACTGCAACCTCCGCGTCCTGGGTTCAAGTGATTCTCCTGCCTCAGCCTCCTGAGTAGCTGGCACTACAGGCACGTGCCACCATGCCCAGCTAATTTTTTGTATTTTTAGTAGAGACAGGGTTTCACCATGTTGACCAGGATGGTCTCGATCTCTTGACCTCATGATCCACCCGCCTCAGCCTCCCAAAGTGCTGGGATTACAGGCTTGAGCCACTGTGCCCGGCCGGGTACTGGGTTTCTTTTGACAGGGAGACAAAATGTTCTAAAATTTGATTGTGCTGACAGTTGCACAGCCCTGTAAATATATTAAAACCACTGAATTGTACATTTCATGTAGGTGAATTTTACAGTATGTGGACTGTATCTTAATAAAGCTGTTAACAAAAAATTAATATAAACAAGGCCAAAAACACAAAAGAAAAATGAACAATGACTATAACAGACAATCCATGGGAAAAGAAGTACCTCTTAGGCACATGAAAGATGTTCAACAGTGCTCATATTAAGAGAAATACATTAGCCAGGTGTGGCGGCACACACCTGTAGTCCCAGCTATTCGAGAAGCTAAGGCAGGAAAATCACCAGAACCCAGGAGGCAGAGGCTGCAGTGAGCTGAGATTGTGCCAATGCACTCCAGCCAGGGCGACAGAGCGAGACCCTGTGTCAAAAAGAAAAAAAAAAGAGAGAGAGAAATATAAGACTGAGCATGGTGGCTCATGCTGTAATCCTAGCACTTTGGGAGGCTTAGATGGGAGGATTGCTTGAGCCCAGGAGACCAGTTTGAGCAACAAAGTGAGAAGAGTATCTCTGCAAAAAACAAACAAAATTAGCTGGGTGTGGTGGCACATATCTGTAGGTCCAGCTACTTGGGAGGCTGAGGCTGGGAGGATTGCTGGAGCCTGCAAAAGTGGCGTAAGAGTACAATGAGTATCATTTTCACCTGTTCAGTGGGGAAATTTCAAACAAATTAAGATAATGTGCTATTGGTCAGGCTGTAAGAAAACACTGTACACTGATGGTGGAAATCAAGACAGTTCAGCCTCTGAAAAGGGCAATTTGGTAATATCTATAAAATTAACATATTCA
Organism: Callithrix jacchus; assembly: GCF_049354715.1. Taxonomy (NCBI): domain Eukaryota; kingdom Metazoa; phylum Chordata; class Mammalia; order Primates; family Cebidae; genus Callithrix; species Callithrix jacchus. Next base: position 88,254,082 of record NC_133515.1, read on the forward strand.
CACCCTTTGTCCCAGCCTGGAGCTGCCATGTGCCCCTGAACTATCTTCTTCTGGGCTTGTTTGCTATAAGATAATGAGACCTCACATAATTAAACTCTTATGTTGGGTTTTCTGGTCTATGAGACCAAAATGAAAACTGACAATTGTAGCAATTCCACTTCCAGGAATTTATTCTAACATGTTTTCCCTATGTGTTTTTCATAGCAATGAATTGGGAATCACCCAAATTTCTACCTTAAAAAGAGTAGTTAAATACATTATGAGGCCTGGCACGGTGGCTCACTCCTGGCTAAATTATAGGGATTATAATTTAACCAGGGATTATAGGCCTTTGGGAGGCCGAGGTGGGCGGATCACAAAATCAGGAGTTCAAGACCAGCCTGACCAACATGGTGAAACCCTGTCTCTACTAAAAATACAAAAATTATCCGGGTGTGGTGGCAGATGTCTGTAGTCCCAGCTATTCAGGAGGCTGAGGCAGGAGAATTGCTTGAACCTGGGAGGCAGAGGTTGCGCTGAGCTAAGATAGAGCCGTTGCACTCCAGCCTGGGTGACAAGAGTGAAACTCCATTTCAAAGAAAACAAACAAACAAACGAAAAACAAAACAACGTTTTGGCACCTCCGTATACTGCCGCACAGGGAATACAGTGTTGCTTTACAAAGAAATGAGGATGCGCTCATGTGCAATGTGCAATGATCTCCAGGATGTGTTGTTAAGAGCCCCATGTATGGTTGGGCACAGTGGCTCACGCCTGTAATTCCAGCACTTTGGGAGGTCAAGGTGTGCAGATTGTTCGAATTCAGGAGTTGGAGACCAGCTTGGCCAACGTGGCAAGATCCTGTCTCTACAAAAAATACAAAAATTTAGCCAGGTGTAGTGGTGTGCACCTGTAGCCCCAGCTACTCAGGAGGCTGAGGTAGGAGGATTGCTCGAGCCAGGGAGGTGGAGGTTGCAGTGAGTCGAGATTGCGCCACTACACTGCACTCCCACCTGGGCTACAGAGTGAGATCCTGTTAAAAAAAAAAAAGCCCTGTGTATGATATATTATCATTTATGTAAAAAGTTAAAATACATGTATATATTATACTTGTAAATACCGAGAAAATCTCTGGGTGGAGGTGTGGAAAGTGATAATTGTGTGGTGGAGGGCTAGGTGGGAGAGACTCATTTTTATTTTTGAGACAGAGTCTTGCTCATTTCACTCAGGTTGGAGGGCAATCGCATGATCTTGGCTCACTGCAACCTCTGCCTCCCAGGTTCAAGCAATTCTCCTGCCTCAGCCTCCTGAGTAGCTGGGACTACAGGTGTGTGCCACCATGCCCGGCTAATTTTTGTATTTTTTGGTAGAGACAGGGTTTTGCCATGTTGGCCAGTCTGGTCTTGAACTCCTGACTTTGTGATCTGCCCACCTTGGCCTCCCAAAGTGCTGGGATTATAGGTGTGAGCCATCACGCCTGGCTAGGAGACTCACTTTTCACTGCATTTTATACCATGTGTAAATTGATCTATTCAAAATGATAAACCGAATAGAGGATGCCGTGCCAGGAAAATGGTGCATCCTGAGACTAGGACTCTGCCTTCACTTCACAACTATCAGATATGGTTCCAGATATGCAGCTTCTCCAAAACACCAGGGACATTCGAGAAGCACAGTCTTGCTGCCCAAGGGCTGGATTATGGTCCTGGAGATGGATTCTAACTTGCTGTGTGCCTTAAGGCCCCTCACTTTCCATCTCTGAACCTCTGCTGGAACACCTGACTGCTAGGGGCCTCACCGATCCCAGGCTCTGCCCCCGTGGCTCTGCCAAATGCGAGGCTCATAGACAACCACCAGATGGCGCACTGACCCTGCTGCTAAAGGGAGATGCTGCTAGCCCCATCCAGCTTTTACAAATGATGGGTGTCACCAGAGGGAATTTTAATATCAAAAGTATCAAAAAGGTCACTTCTGTAATACTAGAACTTTGGGAGGCTGAGGCAGGCGGATTCCTTGGGCCCAGGGCTCGAGACAAGCCTGGGTGATATAGCAAGACCCTCATCTCTATTTACTTATTTATTTATAGACGAAGTCTCCCACTTGTTGCCCAGGCTGAAGTGCTGTGGCACGATCTCAGCTCACTGCAACCTCTGCCTCCCGGGTTCAAGCGATTATCCTGTCTCAGCTTCTTGAGTAGCTGGGATAACAGGCATGTGCCATTTTTTTTTTTGTATTTTTAGTAGAGATGGGGTTTCACCATGTTGGCCAGGCTGGCCTCGAACTCAAACTCCTGACCTCAAGTGATCCACCCACCTTGGCCTCCCAAAGTTCTGGGATTACAGGCGTGAACCACCCACCCTGCACGGCACCCCCATCTCTATTTAAAAAAAAGAAAGCATCAAATAGGGTGTGATTCAGGGAGATGCAGAAAAACAAAAAGAGGTGCCGAGGGCTGCGTTTCTCCAGGAGTCAGATGGTGGAGGACACAGTTGAGTGCCCTCAACCAGGAGGGCAGGGTGGCCTAGTGTAAGAGGCTGGCGAGACTGCAGGCTGGCAGGAGGTTTCAGGCTCCCTGTGAGCTGGGGAGGCCTTGGCTGGGGCAGAGAGCCATGAAGCGCCTGGGCCGTGGAATCAGGGGTGGGCAGGTCTCTTGACCTCTCTGAGACTGTTCCCATCTGTAAAATGGGGTTAACCTGTCAATTGTGATATTGATTGTCATCCTTTTAATAATGTTTGTTCTTGAAACATTAGAAAACTCAGTAAATGTAGCTCTTATGTTTATATATAACAGGGAAGTTGCCTCTACAGAGGACACTTTCTCTTGGGGCTCCTAGACCAGAGGGTAGGCATCAAAGCTGCTCAGAGGAGGGAGATCCCTGGTGTGAGGCAGTGGTACCCTGTAGGAGCTGATCCTTGCTGGGCTCAGAAGGAATTCCCTAGTTGTCTAATGTATGGCAAAAACTGCAATCACTTTTGCACCAAGTTAGCAGATATCTCCCAGGTTTTCCATTTTATGGGGACATGTGAGGAAAGTCCTGTATATCTTTGCTTTAAAATCGTTCTGCTTAAAGGTTATAAAATATAAATGCTATGGATTAAAAAGAGCGGGTGGCCTTTTAAGACATTTCTGGCTGAAGCCAGCATTTGAAACTGCTGGAAACCACTAGGGCTGTCAATGTGTACTTTTTAGCGACTCCGGGCAAAGTGACCTTTTTTCCAGAGCAGAGACTGGCGTTAGTGGGGAGTGGTGCCGGCAGGATAAACGCGGCAGTGGGACACTCTTCCGAATGAAAGTGACCCGGTGGGAGGAACTTCCGCCTGAGGCCTCTGTATTTCTCTTTCTCAGCTGAAGGAATCTTGGAGCTATGTGCTTAGTGGAAGGGACTCCTTTTTCTTCTTTCTTCTTTCTTCTTTTCCCATGGATGGGGGCTATTTGCTCACCACATGAAGTTGTACCTCCTGGAAGAGGATCCTTGTTAATTCCACTAAGGGAGCATATCAGCTGGCTTTGGTCTTGGTGGAATGGAGTGGGAATTGGTCTTCCTTCCTCAAAAACAGAACCAAAGTCTTTCCTGAGAGCAGAAGATCACAGTCTTTATTTCTCCAAAACAGTGCTTCCAGAACCTTCCTGTTAAAATGCAGATTCCCAGTGGCCTAATGGCAGTGATTCTTGAGGGGGTAGGTCTGGTGACTTGGTCCTGGCAGGCCTGGTGGGGAGAAGCAGTTCCAGCTGCCTCAGCCCTCCAGCAGGGGCTAGGGGATGACAGGGACATGGGGAGACCCCAGAGCACAGATCGGAGGGAGCCAGCTCAGGTGCCACAGGGCACCTCAGGGGTGCCGGCTGAGCAGGCGGGTAGGGCAATTCCACCCCAAAGCAAATACCAGGACAGCAGCTAGGACTGAGAGGAAGGAGGCGGATTGGAAGAACACTGCATTTTCAGTCCAAGGAGTGGATGACCTCAGGCAAGTCACGCAGCCACTTGGACCTCACTTGTTGTGAGAAGGGCATGGTGATTCCTGCCTGGCATCAGATAGAAACTCAACAGAGGTAGTGGTTCTCTTCCTTGCTTTAGATCTTCTGAACTTGGCCCGCAGGCCCCTGGGTGAACAGGCCTCAGAGTGTCTCTTGTGAGGTAGGGGAGGGAGTGAGCTAGGCCTCTGTCCTTTATAACAGTACCCACATGTACCCCTGCCCCTGCTGCGGACCTCCTTGGCTCACCTGTCCCAGTCGCTCCTGGATTCTTGGTCTCTTACGGCAACTGAAAGTACAGATGGTCATGACTGCCTCGTGGGTCCTTATCAGGCCTCAGTTTCTCTAGGGGTGAAATGAGGCAGGTTGAGATGCCTTTGGGCTCCTTCCAGCTCTGGCTGAAAATCACATGAGGATTTGTTCTGCTCTGTGCTGACTGAGGCCGGGAAGGGAAACCTTGTCATACCTGGTGACCCTGCTACTGGTGTCACCTGGGGATCTTGGATGACTTCCTGACTGCTCTCAGGGTGTCCCCACGGACATGAGGCTTTGTCTGAAAGCAATGGTCAGATTTTTCACCATGAACCAATCAGAAGGAAGGGAGAGGTCCTCTTCATGATTGCTCAAATCAGAGCAGCTTTTGGCTATAGCCTGGCTCTGTTACTTTTCTGGTGTGACTCTGAGCTTGTCTGAGCTTTCTGCATGGAGCCTCCTCATTAGCAAATGGAGGGGTAGGAAGAGGTGGTCTCTGTAGGGGCTTTCTGTGAAGGCAGACGCACGTGGTCCCACCGTGAGACCGTACATTCCTGCTGCACATCCATCCTCCTTGCTGAGGCTGGCTGGGAAGCCGAAGCACCCTCTTCCTGAGCACTTTAGCCATGGGGTTTAGACAGGTCCTCGGGCCTAGTGGAAGCATGAAGCCCTCATTCGTAGAGTGGGCACAGTTTGACTGCCCTGCCTGCTTCACAGGTTCAGGGAGTGAACAGAAGGGTCCACTAGAAAGTGCTGTGCTGGGTATGGAAGATTACGAGGCCCATTTTTGCAGCCCTGAGAGGCGGGAAGTGGGAACTGCTGTTCATTTTTTTTTTCTTTTTTGGGACAGAGTTTTGCTCTTATTGCCCAGGCTGGAGTGCAATGGCATGATCTCAGCTCACCACAAGCTCCGCCTCCCGGGTTCAAGCGATTCGCCTGCCTCAGCTTCTGGGATTACAGGCATTCTCCACAACACCCGGCTAATTTTGCATATGTAGTAGAGACGGGGTTTCTCCATGTTGTCAGGCTGTCTCAAACTCCCAACCTCAGGTGATCCACCCACCTTGGCCTCCCAAAGTGCTGGGATTATAGGCATGAGCCACTGCGCCCGGCCTGCTGTTCACTTTTGGTGCTTGGACTGACATGGCCTGACAGCAGCCTGGCTCTGGCAGCAATCTGTCCGCAGCATCCTGGAGCCCCTCAGCTGCCCCCCACCACTCCCAGCCAAGGGCTGACCCCACAGGAGGTGGTGTCCTAGGGGAGGGATGTGGGCCTTCTAAGGCTCCTGAGCTGCTAGGTGGTAGGGAGCCCCGTGAACACGTGGTACTGGCCTATCTCCAGCCTCAATACGCTCCTACCCGTCATAGCTTCTGCTCCCTGCCCTGAAGGCAGGGCTGCTGGGCCCACCAAGGCATGGCTGTTGGGACATCTGATTCTTAAGCTGGAGGCTGCTGTGCAAATGTGAGGCCGAGGAGAGCCCGGAAGATTCCATTAGAGTGTTTTGACAATCTTCTCCCTTGGCTGTGCCACAGGCTCTCCTTGGCCTCCCTGCCAGGCAGGGGAGTAGCTTGTTCTCAGCTCTGGAAGCAGCAGCTGGGGCATCCCAGGCCCTCCCAGCCCACAGAGAAGGGCTGCTATGTGCCCTCCTGCTGTGCACCTACCTGGGCTGGTGTAGAGAGAGTGCTCTTACAGAGAGCAGGTGTTGGGCTAGGAACATCCGTCAGGAGTGAGTGATGCCAGGTGAATCTTCTAGAAACTCTAAATTCATGCATTTTTCCTCCACTCTGAAACTTTTGCTGGCTCCCTGTTGCCTGCGAGTAACAGAGCTAAGGGCTGAACATCCTGTCTGGTGGATGCCTCCAATGTCTCGCTTCCATTCTGCCCTGCCTTCCCTTCCTCCATCCCTCCTTCCCACACCTTCACAACCATTGTTGATGTGTAGGTATGGCATGAGGCTCCAGAGATGAAACCACAAAAGAGATGGCCACAGCCCTGGACTCATGGAGCCCCATTTCCTCCCCTTCCTAAGGAGACCCTGGGCTCTTCTCATTGTTCTCCAGCCCTCTGGGGCCATTCCCCTGTGGGGACTGTGCTCAGTTTCCTGCATCTGAAATGCTGTTGCCAAGTGCTAAATCCCACCATTCCTTCCAAGCTCAGTCAGGGCCAGCCCGGCCCCGTGTCCTCGCCTCCCCAGCCTTGGAGCCCTCTCTGTCTCACTTGGTACTCAGCCCACACACCTTTACCCTGACCTTCATTTCTCTCTGCAAAGCTCCATGAGCCCTATGCCCACACTCACGGTGGCAGGCAGGAGTGGGTCCTATCCAGGTCTGTCCCTGGGGCCCAGTTGCTAGTACTAGAGGAGGGTGGTGGGTCCCCATGGGACCAGCATTGGACTCATCCGGGAATGCAGACCTGCCTGACCGGGCTGAAGGGATTTAGGGGCAGTTTCATCAGGATCTGTGGTGCTTCTTGGCCAGCCTCATCTGAAGTGAAGCAGACAGCTCACAAGCATTGGTTCCTACCACGCAGCCCAGTCCTCATGCACTCAGGACAGAGGGCTAATTCACAGAGGGGGCTGTGACTAAAAACCCAAAGTGTTTTCACTAAACCCACCATGAAAATTTGGAGCACAAGACACCATGCTCTGAAGTTGCAAAATGGAGTGCTACAGTAGGTAGGTGGGGTTTGAGTTCTGTGCTCCTTGAGGCAGACTCTGCAGCCTGAACAGCAGGATAGCCCACCTGTCCCAACTGTAATAGGAGAGGAGGACCCTGTCTCTTTGAGCAGCTCCAGCCCTAAGCAGCAGGTAGCAGAATGACTGGGTCACATGGCATCTTGTCCCTCACCCTGGTGTTTGTGCCAGCCCAGGAGCTGAGGAAGTCACCCCATAGTGGTTTAGATGGGATGAGGCCCTCTGGGACTCCTGGAAAAAGATAGGAGGGTAATTTTTTTTTTTTCGAGATGGGGTATTGCTCTTGCCGCCCAGGCTGGAGTGCAATGGCATGAACTTGGCTCACCACAACCTCCCCCGCCCAGGTTCAAGCCATTCTCCTGCTTCAGCCTCCTGAGTAGCTGGGATTACAGGCATTCGCCACCATGCCCAGCTAATTTTGTATTTTTAGTAGAGATGGGATTCTCTATGTTGGTCAGGCTGGTCTTGAATTCCCGACCTGAGGTGATCCGCCTGCCTTGGCCTCCCAAAGTGCTGGAATTACAGGTGTGAGCCACCACACCCGGCCCGAGGGTAATTTTAATAGGTGAAGAAAGAGCCAAATAAATGCAGTTTCAAAGATTCTGGGGATTTTCCATTTACCCTCAGCCTCGTAGGTCCTGAGAGACCCTGTTTCCCTAGGCAGAGGCACAACATTTTAGGTTAGCTCCTGCCCCATTGACCTTTGCTTGATGTCTGGCTTGTGCCAGCAACACCCTATGGGGACCTCATGGTTGCTTATAACATTCATATACTATATGTGTTCAGCTTCAAGTGACATTGATGACACCTGTGGTGACAGCTGGCATGGTCTGGGGTGGGCAGAAGTTGACCAGAAGCATTGGTGGCCTCCCCGGTGACCCTCTCATCAAGAGGCATGGGGAACTTACACCCCCTCCCGAGTGTGGTGGGAGTGCTTAGCTCATCTGGTGGGCCGTGAACAAAGCCTCCATGCTTTGTTTTTTCCTAAACAGCTTCTTTGAGATGAAATTTACATACAAAAAACTACATGTATTTAAAATGTGGAATTTGGTAAGTTGACAGTGTATATACCTGTGAAGCTATCACAGAGAGCAAATGTGTCCTTTGCCCCAAACCTTCCCTTGCTCCCCTCCTGCCCCTCACCCCCTGCTTTTTTTTTTTTTTTGAGACAGTGTCTCACTCTATCACCCAGGCTGGAGTGCAGTGGTACAATCACAGCTCGCTGTAGTCTAGACTTCCCGGGCTCAGGTGATCCTCCTGCCTCAGCCTCCTGCGTAGCTGGGACTATAGGCACACGCCACCACACCTGGCTAATTTTTTTGATTATTTAGTAGAGACCAGGTCTCATTATGTTGCCCAGTTGGTCTTGAACTCCTGGGCTAAAGGACTCCACCTGCCTTGGCCTCTTAAAGTGCTGGGATTACAGGCGTGAGCCACTTCACCTGGCTGCTCCACTTTTTAATCCCTGCCCCCTCCCCTGGACCAGGGCAACTGTTCATCTGCTTTCTTCCCCTCTAGATTAGCTTCTGTTTTCCAGAGCTTTAGAGTAATGGAATCCTCCCATATGTGCCCCTGTTTGTTTGGCTTCTTCCTTCGCATGGCTGTGTAATATTCCTTGGCACACATATACCCAGCTAATATATCCATTTCCCTGTGGATGGACACACGGGCTGTTTCCAGTTTTGACCTGTTACAGATAGAGTTTTGCAGCTGGTGCAGATGGAGAGCACGCTAGCCAGGGAGCCCAGAGGCCCATTTCCTCCCCTCTTTGTGTTACTGTTCTCTTCTGAAACATGAAGCATTGGAATCACAGTTCCTAAGGGCCCCTTGGCTTTGACAGGTGGCTTCCTTCATTTTTCTCTGTTATTGCTGTGCTCCTGTGACAGTGAGGGCCAATTGCAGAGGCTGGGCCTGCTCAGGACGTAGGGGTTCTGGGCTCTGCACTGCCCAAGCCTCATTCTGGAACTCAAGTGGGAGGTGTGTGGCCCCTCAGCTCTAGTGAGCTTAGGCTACAGAACTGGAGCCAGGAACGACCTGAAATATTGTCTGTATGGTCACCCGACTGGGTGCATGAGTCCCCTGAAATGTGTGTTGAGGATCTGCTGGAGCCAGCCCACCGTGGCAGCAGAGCGCTGACCCTTGAATCCCATCAACCCTGGGCGGCTAGGGCAGGGTGGGGCAGAGCTGGGTCTGTCCCATCCCTACTCCCTCCACTGCCCCCCTCCCCCACCATAGCTGACTGGCCTCCCTCCCTGCCTCCCAGCAACCTCGGTAGTGCCCTACTTAGACCCCGGAGAGGGGTCTGCCCATCTGTTCACTGTGATGAGGCTGGAGGGGGCGGTGGCAGCGGGTTCCTATTGTGTCTGTGGTGCCAGATTTGGAGATTAACTCCAAACTTGGGTCTCAGGAACAACGAAGTGGCTTCCCTACAGCCTGATGTCACCCCACCAACCTGCTGCTCCCTCTGGGAAGGAAGGATCAGGAAAGTATGGGCTCTGGCTTACTCTGTGTGAAGCAGCATCCAGTTGTTCAGGAGTGGGGATGGGGTTGGGAGGCACACCTGGGAAGGCAAGAAAACAATGTGGCCCCAAAGCCTGGAGGGTGTGGCAGCTGGATGGATGTGGAAGGTGGAGCCGTTTGGCCTTGGGTTCAAAATCTGGTTCTGCCACTTGGTTGACCTTGGATAAGTAAGATGACCTCCCTGAGCCCCAGTCCTCTCACCCCTGGATAGAGATCATTGTGCCTCCCTCTGCAGGGGTGTTGGGAGAATTGGGCAGCACTCAGCCCAACTCCTGGCACATGCTTCATATCTACGGTTTCCCCCACACACCTCAGCCCCAGCTGATCTAAGGGCCCTGGCCACCAAGTTTCCTGTGGCAGATCTCAGCCCTTGGAGGCTGTCCTGAGTGCTAAGGGATAGCTCTCCTGCTCCCTCTCTTCAAGGACAGAACAGGTGCCTGAGAGAAGAATGGGCTTAAGTCTGAGCTGGGAAGGGGCTGGGAAGGGCCATGCCCAGGTCAGGAGCTAGGGATGGGGTTTGGGTAGGGCAGAGCTTGGCTAAATGAAGAAGCCCAGATAAAATGGTGGTGGCTAGGGGAGAAAGGGTGAAGGCTTTGTCAGGCAAGGAAAGACCTTCTTTTATTTTTGAGATGGAGACTCGCTCTGTCTCCCAGTCTGGAGTGCAGTGGCACAATCTTGGCTCACTGCAACCTCCACATCCTGGGTTTAAGCAATTCTCCTGCCTCAGCCTCCGGAGTAGCTAGGATTACTGGCACACCCCACCATGCCTGGCTAATTTTTGTATTTTTAGTAGAGATGGGGTTTTACCATGTTGGTCAAGCTGGTCCTGAACTCTGGACCTTGTGATCCACCTGCCTTGGCCTCTCAAACTGCTGGGATTACAGGCATGAGCCACCGTGCCTGGCCAGGAAGTACCTTCTATCTTTAGCAAGTTCAAATCCCCAGCCAGGTCACTGACATCTAGGGACTAGGGAGCTGTGCTGATATCACTGGAGCCCAGCCACCTGCTGGCTTTGATTAAACAGATAATTTTCAAGAACAGATAAAAGGAGTGATGAATAGCCAGAGCCAGCAACAGTTCACCAAGAACACGCCAGAATAAATGTCACCCTGAATTAAGGGTCCCTTATCTGATTCTGTCCGCTGATATTTTCATCAAAGGCTTGAGTAATGGCACAGAAGGCTGGATTACCAAATTAGTGGGTGATGTGCGGCTAGGAGAGAGCAGGAAGAGATTTAAGTGGAGCCAGGCTTCAACACCTGAAGCATCATCAAAAGCCTGGAGCTGCCCAGTGGCACTAAGCTGCAGTCTGGCATTGACATTGAAAAGGGCAACTGCTCAGCTTTAGCACAGGAGAGGCCTGGCTCAAAAGGTGAGTAGCAGATCGGGCCTGGTGGCTCACACCTGCAATCCCAGCACTTTTGGAGGCAGAGGTGGACGGATCACCTGAGGTCAGGAGTTTGAAACCAGCCTGAGCAACATGGTGAAGTCCTGTCTCTACTAAACATACAAAAATTAGTCAGGCCTGGTGGCAGGTGCTTGTGATCCCAGTTACTCAGGGGGCTGAGGCAAGAAAACTGCTTGAACCTGGGAGGCGGAGGTTGCAGTGAGCTGAGATTGCGCCACTGCACTCCAGCCTAGACCTCAGAGCAAGACTCTGTCTCAAAATAAATAAATAAATAAACAAATAAAAAAAAAAAAAGAAAGAACGTAACAGGCACTGACTTTTTCTCTTGTCTTGGAATTTGCCAACTGAATATACAGCCAAGGACAAAGAGATGCTCTCAGTTCTCTCCAGCCTGGATAACTAAAAGAGAGGGAGGAGAATGCCTGTAGTTGTGGGTTGTCGGCCTCGGGGAGAAAGCCTAGCCACGTTGGGGCTGCAGGCTCCCCAGGACTCTCATAGAAACTGCAGGAAGGGGAGATCGTTGAATGTCTACTTTGAAATGAGCTCATTGCTCTGCTCCTAGTGCTTGTTTGAACAAGGGCAAAGAGCATGGGGAGACGTGGCAAGGGTCCCTGGGGGCTGTCTCACTCCCATTGTCCAGCATATATATGGAGTCAGCCTGGTCAAAGTCATGACCTTTTCCCCAGGAACCTTGGTCTCCTCCAGTCAAAGAGCAGAGGTCATTGGCTGAACATTTTGCTGTTCCTGGTCCCGAGTCTAGGTAGGCTCTGGGCAGGGTTTGCTCAGGACACATGGTGAAGAGGGTGAAGTGTTCCTAACTCCTTCTCCTTTGGCTACTGGGCTGTGTGAACCATGTCCACCTGGGGGCTCCTCAACCCATGGGAACACACGCAGTGAGCTGGGAGCCTGGTGAACAGCGGGACACTGCTGGCCCAGAGCTGTTGCGACTCGGCTGTAGCACTGGCCCAGCGCATCCATCACCGTGGGAATGTCTGTGGCTCTGCCCAGTGTCTCTCAGACAGGCTGAATGTGGAACAGTCCCTGCTGGCAGGACCTCAGGTCTTTCTAAGCTGTGGTTTTGTAATCTGTAAAACAGTGGTGTTAATCCTGACTGAAGCCATAGTGCTGTTCTGATGATCCAATGAGAGTGACGTGAGAGCTCTGCAAATGCAAAATGCTGTTAATATGGATGCTCAAGGGGGTGCGGTTCACTGGCCAGAGAGGGTCCCAGAGGTCGGTTCCGTCACAGTCCTTGCCCTACGGGGCTGGCACCACCCACGAGGCCCTCCCCTGCAGCTGGGAGACTGAGGGGCAGGGGTGTGAGTCTCAGTGTTTGTCCAGATGTGGATGTGGTAAATTTCCAGCATCAGAATGACTCAACCTCAGAGATTAGCAGTCTTCATCTGAAATCAGTCAGAGAAGGCTGGGCCCTTAACTGGGGTGTGTGTGTGTGTGTGTGTGTGTATGTGTGTGTGTGTGTGTGTGTGTGGGTATGTGTGTGTGTGTGTATGTGTGTGTGTGTGTGTGTGTATGTGTGTGTGTGGGTATGTGTGTGTGTGTGTGTGTGTGTATGTATGTGTGTGTGTGTTGAAAAGTTAGGCCATGTGGATACTAATTCTGGCTACACCACTATCTTGCTTCATGACCTTGAATATGTCACTTCCACCTTGAACTCAAATCCTTCCTCTGAAACAGAGGAGCTACAACAATTATCTGAGAGAGGGAGAGAGAGAGAGAGAGAGAGAGAGAGAGAGAGAGAGAGAGAGAGTGTTTGTGTGTATATCTTTGCAACCTTTGAGAAAAGGGTCGGGCATGGTGGCTCACACCTGTAATCCCAGCACTTTGGGAGGCTGAGGAGGGTGTATTACTTGAAATCAGGAGTTCAAGACCAGCCTGGCCAACACAGTGAAACCCCATCTCTACTAAAAATACAAATATTAGCTAGGTATGGTGGCGGGCGCCTATAATCCCAGCTACTTGGGAGGCTGAGGCAGGAGAATCGCTTGGACCTGGGAGGCGGAGGTTGCAGTGAGCCGGTATCACACCACTGCCCTCCAGCCTGGGCGACACAGTGAGACTCCATCTCAAACAATAATAATAATAAAAAGACGCCGTTTTTCCAGCATCAAGGCTCTTGCCTTGCTGGGCAAGAAGAAGGTACTGAGTTCATAACTGAACTTTTCAGGGGTTACCTGGGAAACAGAGTTATTCACTCTTCTTACCTGAATCTGACTTTGGGATTGAGAGGGGGCCACAGCTTCGTGCTGCTCAGTGGAGATGGTGATGTGAGCCGCAAGGGAGGGAGCGTGGCTTGGTCACTGTGGGCAGTGCGTCTTTCTTCTGGTAACATGTCTCTCCTATACATATCCTTCCTTGGTCCTGGACAGCCTCTCTGCCTCTAGCTTCCTGAGATAAGTTGTGGAAAGGCTATTGGGCTTGGGAGTAGGGGGCAATGCTGAGCCTGCAGAAGGAGCTAAATGGTCCTAAATGTGGGAGGGCCTGAGGTGGAATAGGATTTCTTTCTTTTTTTTTTTTTCTGAGATGAAGTCTCAGTCTGTCCCCTAGGCTGGAGTGCAGTGGCGTGATCTCGGCTCACTGCAACCTCCACCTCCCAGGTTCAAGTGATTCTCCTGACTCAGCCTCCCAAGTAGCCGGGATTATAGGTGCCCGCCACCACGCCTGGCTAATTTTTGTATTTTTAGTAGAGGTGGGGTTTTTCCATGTTGGTTGGGCTGGTCTCGAACTCCTGACCTCAGGTGATCTGCCTGCTTTGCCTCCCAAAATGCTGGGATTACAAGCATTGAGCCACCAGGCCTGGCCGGAATAGGATTTCTTAGCTCAAATAGAATCTGTCATCTTTGAAGGATGCTATCTTTAGACTACAGTTTTCTCTGTCACCGAGGTTCTGAATAAGAAATGACCACATTGTAAATAGTTCTGAACTTCTGCCAAACCTTTGCTGAAGATGTGGACCATCATGGGACAGTACACAACAGGTGGGCCAGAGCATATGCCTCGAAGCCATTGGCCTGGGTTCAAATCCCCGCTTTGCCATCAATTCACTGCCTGATATTGAGCAAGCGGGCTGCTTTGAGCTTTGGTTGAATCTGGCACATAATTGAGAATAACATATGTATTTTATGTTGTTGTGGTCTTCACTTACAGAAGGACTTGCAAGCTAAACTTCTTTTATAATTTAGTGTGGGGCGAGGAGGAAGGATCAGGCTTCTCCCTTCACCGGTGAGGTTTCGATAGATCAGCATTTCCCAAAGCCTGTGCTGTGACATACAGGACGTGGGGAGATGTCACGCAGACAGAGGCTCTGGTACTGAAATAGTTTGGGCGGTGCCAGGTTAAGCAGGGGTAAACAGCAGCTTTGCTGCGAGACTTTTCATAACCTTTATTAAGCTAAGATGCCTTGCACAGCTCCATGAGTGGGTGATATTGACAGAATTTTCTCAAATTCATTTGACCAACGAACCCCTTTTCCACGAGGCATACCATGGGACACGTTTTGGAAAGAATTGTCGTTACATCCCTCTTTCTCTCTTGGCCCCCGGAAACTTCTATTTCCATCTGATGCTCACCCCGAGTATCCAAATCAGCGGGGATCTGGGTATATTTATACCCCACCTCCACTCTGCTGTGCTGGTTTTCTATTTTTGTTTTGCTGTACATATATCTTTTAGTGCAGGATGCCTCAGATGCTGTGTAGCAATGAGGGGGGTGGGGATGGCATCATCTGGAGAGAAAGAGCCCACGCTGGAATCTCAGGCAGTTCTGAGATCTTAGGAGCTGTGAGCAGGGACATGGGTGCAGTTCCTCACTGCTCTGCCCAGCTGCCACAATGCTGATCATCCCTAGGGAGACTGGGATAAATGCAGCCCCTTAGGGGACCCCTTCAAGGTCTGTTTGTGAATTCTGTCCCAAGCAATGAAGAAAGGAGGGCAAGTGTCAGCACGTTTATGTCCTGTAAGCACTGCTTAAGAAAATGAGTCACCTTGAACTGATCACTGCCGACCTCAGAAACAAGTTATTTCTGCTGTTGTTGCATTTAGTGGTTCTAAGAAAGACAAAGGCAGGTGGGCCAAGGCTGTATGTCGCAGATTTTGAAGTGGTGGCCTTAGGAGTGGGTGAGCCAATGGCAGTGAAGCCCCCTGAGGGCTGCAGGCCAACAAGGAGCTGCCAGGAGCAATGTCACAGGAGGGCTGGCTGTGTCCTGCCTCTGGGGGCAGGGAGTGCAGGTGCCATCATTTCTTTCTTTGAACTCTGAACCCCCCTCAACGGATCCCTCTCTGTACCTTTCAACTGACCCACGTGGGTAAGGCGAGGGGTGGGGACTGGGAGAAAGTCTCCTTACCCCAACTCCCTTTATTTCTGCAGCATATTTCAATCTGCAGTTATTAAACCATTAGTGGGTAGAGACATCAATTCAGTGGGTCGTGACTAGCATTTTATAACATGAAATAGAATAGAAAGTATTAGAGTCATTGGCTGTAGCAGGGTTGCTAAGTATGATTTTGTGAAAGGTCGACAGATAGGTAGGCACGGAGCTAGATAGGTATGGAGCTGTGTGCTGTGGATGAAGTTTGGGGGTCACTGTAGTTGACCTGGGGAGCTGGCACCAGATGGGCAAGGTGGATCTGCTCTCAGGGTCTGTCTGGGCTCTGAGGCCCAGTCCCAAGCCTGAGGTGTCCCTCTAGACCCAGAGAATAACATACCCCAAAGAAAGGTGCTTGTGATGCACTCTCTTTCAAAGAGTCATGTTTTAGTCAATCAGGCCACTCAGCCAGGGGCCCCTCCTGCAGGAGAAGGGCATCCTTGCTCCTGGCTGACTGGGAGGCACCACTGTCAGCTGCAGTATGTCCAGGTGGACTCTGCAGGCTGTGTGAGGAGGGGGAGCACTGGAATAGGAGTCCCAGTTCTGGTTCCTAGCCCAGGTCTGCCACTTACTGCTGTGTCTCAGGGCAGGTGAGTTGTTCTCTGTGGGTATCAGTTACTCATGTACGGGGGGACAACAGGACCAGGTGATTTCTAATGTAGAACAGACTCTCTTAGTCTGTTCTAGCAGGACATTAAGAATATCTGGATCTTCTGGGAAATCCCAAAAGGGAAGCCAGTGTCACCCCAGGCTTCTCCCGAAGGCCCCTGGAGCAGGGTCCAGTGAGCCCACGGTGAGTCAGCTAGGTATGTTATTTTATTTTATTATTATTATTCTTTTAGACAGGGTCTTACTCTGTCACTCGGTCTGGAGTGAAGTGGTGCAATCTCAGCTCACTGCAACTCCCGCCTCCCGGGTTCAAGTGATTCTCGTGCATCAGCATCCTGAGTAGCCAAGTAGCAGGATCACAGACATGGGCCACCATGCTCAGCTAATTGTTGTGTTTTTTTGTAGAGATGGGGTTTTACCATGTTGGCCAGGCTAGTCTTGAACTCCTGACCTCAGATGATCCGCCCACCTCGGCCTCCCAAAGTGCTCGGATTTCAGGCGTGAGCCACAGCACCCGGCAGCTAAGTATGTTTGTAGACCCCGGCAGGGAAGTGGGTGGGAGATGGCCCCTCCCTGGCAGCAGCAAGGGCACACGATGACAGAGGCAGCTGGAGCCTGAGCCTGGTCTCCGTGGATAGCATTTATTAGGTGCCATACTCAGTGTGAAGACAGATAGGCAGGAAGAGCTGAGGGAGGCTGTGGCGGCCACTGCCTTTGGAGTCCAGGGGCTGCCTGGGGTAGGGGTGTGGGCGTGAGGGCACGTCACCCACACATATTGCATATTCTGTGGCAGTATGCCCAGGCATAAGGCATTGGGGAAGCAGAGAGGCTGCCTGCAGTGAAAGGGGGTAAGGGGGAAGCAACACTGGCCTTCCAGGTCCCTAGGAAAGACCCAGCAGAGACCGGACAGTCTGCCATGCTGTGCCCCATGGCCTTCTGTGCCCTTCCCCACCTTTTCTCCGCAGCTTTGGTTGTGGCTCCCTCGGAACTGACAGGACAGGACCCTTCGAGGGCAGGGTCACACACAGGACAGAGGCAGCCAGTGCTGCCCTCCCACCCCCAACATAAACATACAGGGCACCTGAGGTCCTGGGCCCTGCTTTCCTGGCACGTGGGCAGCCAGTTCCTTGACACCGAGATGGGACTCACAAGCTGGGTAGACTTCTTCCCCTCAAGGTTCCCCAGAGACTAGAGGACATGGCTGGGGAAGGGGGGGCCTGCGGCTGGCAACCCTGTGGGTGCTGCCTTCCAGCTTCCCTGAATGCCAGGGCTGGCCTTGGTCGGCAGTGTTAAGGAGCTGGCAGGGGGAACAGCATGGGAAGGCAGTGTTGTGGAAGGAAAGGCCCCTCATCCACCCCTTGATGCTGTCCTGGTCACTGTACCAGCTCCAGCTGTGGGGCCCCAACAGTGAACCTTGGGCATCACCTTCGGCAGCTGCATTCCATCTGGGTTTCTGGGTTGGTGGGCAGAGGGCACCTCTGGTCCAAATCCTGCCACCTGGGAAGGGTGTTTCCTGCTGCAGCCTCAGCTTATCATTAGGTACTTGGGACACAGGCACCAACAACGACAATGGTGCCAGGGGTGATGTCCCATAGGATATGCCAGCCAGCTTTCTTTGCAGCTCTGCCCAATTTCCAAAGTCCTAGAGCCCCAGATCTTGGCCCTTCTGCCATGGGATCCAGCCCTGGTTACCTCAGTCCTGTGAACTGCACTGTTCGTAAGCATGCAGCCCAGTGACAAAGGCCCCTGTGCTGCCTCAGGGGCCCATTCAGAGCCATTGCCTCCTGGCCAAGAAAAGAGGCTGAGCTGCAGCAGTCCCCTCTGCCCTGGGACTTCTAATTCAGGTTTAAGCCCTGGCTAGCCACACAATGCCAGGATGTACACTGCAGGAACTTTGCTTTCAAGAACAGGCCAAGCTGGAAGGAAAGAAAACCTCAGCTAGGAACAAGTAGGCTGGGCTCTTGTCTCCCTTTGCCTTTTTTTTTTGAGACAGGGTCTTGACCTGTCACCCAGGCTGGAGTACAGTGGATCAGGGCTCACTGCAGCCTCTCAAGTAGCTGGGACTCCCAGGCATGTGCCACCACACCTGGCTAATTTTTTATTTTTTTTGTAGAGATGGGGTTTCACCATATTGCCCGGGCTGGTCTTGAATTCTTGGGCTCAAGCAATTCTCCCACCTCAGCCTCCAAAGGTGTTGGGAATACAGGCGTGAGCCACTGCATGCAGCCCCCCACCCCTTTGCCTTTTGCTATCTGGTCACTTCACCTGTCCAGGCCTCAGTGTTCTCATCTGTAAAATGGGGGTTAGAACTCCTGCCTTCATGACCTAAGTAGGGTGTTGTGAGACTCAGAGGAATCAGTGGCAAGCACAGAGGCTAAAAATCACTCCACAAATGTAAGAGTTGGTAATTATTAGTGGCTGGGGATGGCGAAGTTTTCTGTTCCAGATTCTAAGGGCAGTGTCTGGAAGGCTGAAGTCCGACCTGCTATGAGAATCTGGCTGGAGGCCAGTTAACTTGAACCTCCAGTGTGACCATTCTGCAGACTGGCAAGCCTCCTGGCTCACCCCTCCTGCTGCCTGCCGGTCCTTTCTTTCTGTCCTGCTCTCTGGGGACTAGCTTTAGGGACTGCTGGGTTTCCACTTTCTCCATAACTGCAAAGCCATGCAAAACAACACGAAGGGAGTGGGAGGCTGGGAGACACAGCTGGGGACCGAGTAGGGGAGTGGGACTGAACGGGGTGACTTGGACAAAGACACACTGGCTTTTGGAACCAAGGAAAGGTGGGAGACCTAGCAGGACAGAGGTATAAATAGAGATGCAAACGTACACGGAACATGAATGAAGTCCCCTCCGGAGGTGGGGGTCTGGGTACCAGCAGGGTCTCTGAGGACTGGGAGCTTCTTAGATTTTCAAAGGGAAGGGAGGCTCCCAGCTTCTGTCTTCCCTCCCTGACTTCACCAAGTTTCACATTTCTCGGAATTTGCAGGGCTCGGACCCAGGGGTCCTCAGAGCCCGGCCTCCTGCCGGCTGGTGCAAGCAGGCACAGTCGGAGATGGGGGCGCTGGGGGAGAGTGGTGAGGGGATGTCGTGGGGGGTCCCACTGGGCAGAAGGCGGCGGGGGCAGTCTCCTGGCCGACAGCAGCAGGTCCGCCCGGCAGGGGTCCCCCGTTCGCACCCCCAGGCGCTCCAGGCCCCTCAGGGCGGTTACACCGAGCTCCTGCGCTTCATGAGGCCGCGGAAGGTGGACAGGCTGTGCAGGCCCGTAGACACCGAGCTGATGGCGGAGCGGGGCGCCCCGCTGCACAGGCAGCGTCGCGAGGGCGTGTCGCTGTAGCGGCCGCCCCCTCCTGGCGAAGAGTGGCTCTGCTCCACGCACGTGTCGGACGTGGAGAGGTCCCGCGGGATGATCATGGGGATGGAGTACTGCAGCTTCTCGCGGCTCTTGTACCACAGGCACGAGCACATGGACTGGAAGTGCAGCACCTCCGCGTAGACGTTGCGGAAGCCGCCGCTGCCCGCCGCCGCCATGGACGAGGCGGTATCCGTGGTGTGCGCGCTGCCGCCGCCGCCGCCGCCGCCGCCGCCACCACAGCCCGCCTGCCCGTTGCGCGTGAGCAGCGCGCGGTGCTCGGCGTCGCGCTTCTCGTCCTCGGCGTTCATGGTCATGAAGCGCAGCACCACTAGGTTGAGGAAGGCGCCGATGACCGTGAGGCCCGTGAGGATGTAGACGAAGCTGAAGGCCACGTACTGCGGCTGCGTCTGCAGGGCCTGGTCCTTTTGCAGCGCCACGTAGTCGCCGAAGCCGATGGTGGTGAGCGTGATGAAGCAGTAGTAGTAGGCCTGGAAGAAGGTCCAGTGCTCGTAGTGGGAGAAGGCGGCGGCGCCGATGCACAGCGTGCTGATGCACGAGAAGAAGCCGATGAGCACCATGTTGGCCATGGACACGTCGGCGCGCCGCATGCCCAGCCCCTTCTTGGCACGGTGCAGCAGGTACCTCACCAAGGTGTTGATGCGCTCGCCCAGGCTCTGGAACATGACGAGTGTGAGCGGGATGCCCAGCAGCGCGTAGAACATGCAGAACACCTTGCCGCCATCTGTGCTGGGCGCCGCGTGCCCGTAGCCTGAGGGAAGGCATGGCAGAGGAGAGAAAGCACATGCTATGGAGCTGCCCTTCCAGAAACTCTCCTCTCCCTCCTCCTTGCCCCGCCACCTAGCCACCCTGCGGGTCTGGGCCCACAATGATGGGTGCTCCTTGTCCCCATGCACTGGGCTTGGCCCTTGCTCATGCTTTCTACTGTACTCTTGTAACGCCTGCAGAAGGTATGTAGGAAGGAAGAGATAGGGAGGGCTAAGTGACCTCCAAGGTCACATGGCTTGGAAGCAGAGCAACCCGTGTTTGAACTTGAGTCTGTTTGACCTCAATGACTGGACTGTTTTGTATGCCTGGAGAAGGAGTGGCGTTGGTGCTACTGAGAACTCATCAAGAGGAACAGGGAGAGTGTAATGGCATAGGTCAGCTGGGAGAGCTGGATTCTAGCTCAGTGTCCTGGGCTGCCAGCATGCTCCTTGTCCTTTCCATGTCTCAGTTTCCTTGACTACAAGGGGAGGTGGTTGCCCTGAATGGGTTCTGACATCCTGTGATCCAGTGTACAGGAAGGGAGTCTGAGGTAGGGTGGCTTCTTGATGGTTTCCCTACTGCCAATCAAAGCTTATGGGGGGTTTGGTTGGCAACAGGGGCCCTCCAGTCTCCCGGGGGCAGCTGGCCCACTGTGCCAGGGGATAAAGGAGATTGCCTGCCCCTCCCTGCAACAGCTGGATGAATGAGTGCTCCAGGGTCCTCATCAGCCTCCAGTCAGAGGCCCTGGGGTCTTCCTCTGTGCTTCCTCTGTCCTCATGAGGAGGTGGCGTAACCCTTGGCAAAGCAGGAGCCCTGGTTGTCCTTCCAGATATCTTACTATCATCAGCCAGACAACCTCTCTGTGGCCCACCTCCACCCTGGCCTTCCCTGAGCCAGGATCAGGACAGAGGCAAAGCTTCCCTCTGCACCAGCCATCCAAAGGCCTAAGTTGAGAATTCTACCTGGCTACCTGGAGGGAGAATGGCCCTGGATGGGAAGTCATCCCTAGTGACAGGGCCCTAGTGGCTGTGTGACCTTGGGCAAATTACTCCCCCTCTCTGAGCATGTTTCTTCATTTGTAAAGTGTATTTACTGGTGCTGGCCTGCTTCTTTCATTGTTGAGATATTTACTAGGTTTATTAATAGAATCACAATAATAAAACAATGCTGACATTTTCCTCCTTTCTAAGCCTTATGAAATCTTAACCAAATGTTTCTTCTTCCATGCAGTCCTCCTGGATTACTCACAGCTAAAAGTGATCTCTGCCTTATTTGAGTGGCACTGAAAATGTTCAGCTTTTAACTCCAGGGCCAATATTTCCACCACCTTTTGTCCTCCAGGATCCCCAACTACAGAGGGCAAACGCTAGCTCGGGGGAAGGGGTGGCACTGATGGGCCTTGTCACATTGCTCTCTAGCTCTACTTCCACATTGCCAGCCAACCTATGGAGGCCCAGAATACGTTTGATGATTAAATTGCAGGGCAAGATATGTGTGACTCTGTTGTGGACTTGTGCGTTCTCTCTCTCTCTCTCTCTCTCTCTGTGTGTGTGTGTGTGTCTGTGAGAGAGAGAGATCTCTGAGCCTTAGTTTCTACATCTGTAAAATGGGTTAATAATGCACTTGCCTCACAGAGCTTTGGGAAGGAATAAGTAAGATGATGTGTGTATCACTTAGCCCAGAGCCTGGTACATATCAAGTGCTCAATAATGGCTCCCTGTGATTAATAATGAGTGAAGTGCCAGATTACTCTGATGTTTCCAAGTGAGCAGCCAGGCTTGGGGGCAGCTCAGTTCCAGTAAAGCTGGCACCTCTGTCAACCCAGGGCCATTCGGATCTTAAAGCTCAGGGAGCTCTGGGGACAGCTGCTTGGGCTGCCCTTAGAACCGGCTCCCCTGCCCGCCTCAACAGCGTCGGGCCAGTGACTGTGTCACTGTTTGCCAGTGACCCGGACAGCTGAGCTGTTGAGCCGCCGTGCTTGGGATGTCTGCGCCCCAGCAGGGTGAGAACAGATTGTGCCCGCCAGCTCGGCCATGGCAGCCAGACCACAACTCACCTCGACAGCTGGGCAGGCCCTGAGCCAGAGCTGCTTCTCACCCGGTCCTTCCCTGTCCCCCAGGCCAGCACTACTTGGTGGAGGGGGGAGGGCATGGCACCATGGATGGGGCTCAACAGGGAGTAGGGAGTGTGGACACAGCCCCAGCTTGACCACGTGATAGCTGTGTGACCTTGGGCAAATCCCTAGCCCTCTCTGGGCTTACTTGCCTCGCCTGCACTCTGCAGGTTTGAGCTAGAGCTATTAATTCCCACCCTTGCTGCCCATGAGAGCTGTCTGCAGGAGCACAGAAGAGACTGGGCGTGAGAGTTCTTTGGAAACTGTGGCTTGTGAGATGGAAGCAGTGGTGGTGGGATCTCACAGGGGAAGGGTGACCTGAGAGTGTGGGCCTTGGGATAGGGCCATCTCCGTGGGGTCAGGCAGCCACGTACCACTGCCAGGGGCCCTCACCCCCTCTCCGCCACCACTGCTCCCTTGTCCCGTGTTTGTCATAGCCTGTGGCTTCCCGGGGCCCAATGTCTCTTAGGAAAAGCCAGTGCCCGCCTATCTGGCAGCCTCACTGCTCACCGTGACTGTGCTCACAACCCCCCCCCTGCCCCCACCGCATCAAGCAGCCACACATCCCTTCCTTGCCCTTCTCTTGTTGTACCCTGCAGCCACCCCAGAGACCTGTCCTCACCCTACACCCAGCCAAACCAGCCCCTGCTACACAGTGCTTCCCACACTGCCTCGTGGCCCTCTTCCACCTCTCCTACCCCAGCCCGCAAGGACCTAGCTTCAGCTGCAAATGACAACCCCTTCCCAGGCTTAACCAGAGGCTCTTATCCCAGGCAGAGCCTCATGCCCCACCACAGCCACTGTCCTCTCTGGGGCAGCCATGGCCTAGATGTGCCTCCTCTTTGAAGGGCTCAATCTCACTTCCTACTGCAGGCTGAGGCTTAAGAATAAGGGTGTGTTTTTTTGTTGTTTTTTTTTTTTTTGTTTTTGGATGAAGTCTTGCTTTGCCCAGGCTGGAGTGCAATGGTGTGATCTTGGCTCACTGCAACCTCCGCCTCCCGAGTTCAAGCAATTCTCCTGCCTCAGCCTCCCAAGTAGCTGGGCCTACAGGCACGCGCCACCACACCCAGCTAATTTTTTATATTTTTAGTAGAGACAGGGTTCCACCATGTTAGCTGGGATGGTCTCGATCTCCTGACCTCGTGATCTGCCCGCCTTGGCCTCCCAAAGTGAGCCACCATGCCCGGCAAGAATAAGTTCTTACCCTTCAGATGTATTTTTAACTTAATTCTCAAAAACTTCTTACAAGATCACTATTATGACTGTCTCTATATTACAGTTGGGGTCAGGAAGTCCAGAGAGGCCTTGTGGGTTGGCCAAGGCCACTGAGCCTTTCTGACTCAGCATTCATTCCGGTACACGGGAGCCAATGCATCACCCAGAAAGGGCGATCAGGCAGGGAGGCCTTGGGAGGAGAGCATTTCACTTGGGCATCGGCCTCAGGCATTGCCCTGTGCTGGATGCAGCAGAGGTGGGAACAGAAAGGCCATGCTCAGGCAGACAGACATTTCTCCAAGTATCGGGCCTAAGGTGCCCTCCCCCCCACCCATCTCCTGTCCTATTGTCACTGGGTGAAAGGACAAGGGAGTGTGAGGACCTGCTGACGTGGGTGCCCAACTCGGAGGGGTGCCAGCTGGGTGGAGCCACTCCCAGGGGACCCTGGAGCTTCTGGGAAGTAAGTGGGAGTTTGGCAAGACCCATCTGGCTGCCAAGAGGCCTGCTGCCTGCCTGGTCCTTGCCCATGTCGGACTTGGCTTTACAAGGCAGGGGGCAAAAGATGTTCTCTATCTTCTCTTCTCTGTCCTGCCCTTTGAGTCTCTGGGTGAGGGCTGCATCTGTCCTTACGTGGCATCCATGCACACAGAGGCTTCTCGGCGGCTGACTCTCTGAGGACTCTCTTGCAGTACCTGCTGGACTCATCAGCCAGAGCATGTGTTCCGGCGAGGAGACTCCAGCCACTGCCTCTCAGAAAATGACTGGGACTGTCTACACCTCCTCTCCCAGCCTCCCTTCCCTGAATCCAGCATAGGTTTAAAGATTCTTAGAGCCAGAAATACCCTTATCCATCATTTGGTCCAGTCTTTGCACAGATGAGGAAATGGAGGCCCAGAGAAGGAAAGCAATCTGTTCAAGGTCACAAAGCTTGTGAATGGCAGAACCAGGACTACAACCAGGATACTTGGTTCCAAAACCAATGCTCTGTCCACCGCCCTGGCTCAGGTATGACCACAATTATGCCTTTTCATTCGACCATGGTCCTGCAGCTCCTATTTGGGAGCAACTCAGCTCAGACATGAGCCTGGGAACCTGGCTGGAGGCACAGAATCCACCTAAGGAAGCCAGGTGGCTAGACATAAAAATTAATTATTAGTGTAAATATTTTAGGATAGCAGGAAAACTGAGAGATCGGATGCAAACCCTGGACCACCTCAGTTCCTCTGTTTTCCTCCCAGAATCACCAAGGAGGTCAGAAGCTGGCTGAAGCTGTCTTCCAGGGTGATGTGGGGTGGGGATGGGGGTGTAGGAGTGGGGTTGGGTCTGGCCTTCCCTTTTACTGGTCTTTCTCTCCATGTAGTTTATTTCCTTCTAGTGGAAGCATAAGCAGCCACTCTGGGCCCTTGGTCATGGCTTTGGCTGGACTGGGCTTGGCTGCTTGTTCCCCACTGGCCTCCTATGCCTGCTAGCCTGCTAGCCTGACCTCCTACCCCTGGCCTAGCTGGCCACAGCCTTGGGCGGAGGAAAGAGCATGGGGCTAGGAGTCAGGAGACCTGGGGTCTGACCTGACCCTGTTCAAAGACAGCTTTGTGTCTTGGCAAGTTCCTTCTGGGCCTCAGGTTTCCTCATCTGTGACATCGAAGATGGGGCAAGAGATGAGGCTCCCACCTTTTCCCACTACCTTTTATTATTTTCACTGTTTACTCACCCATTCATAGAGTCAAAATTTTGAAAGATTTTATTTCTGCAGTTTGACGTGGTGATCAGTGCAGTGTGGATACTCTCTAGAGGAGGCACTGAATAATCATTGTTAGGGTCATAATTAATTTCTTTCTCCATGAAAATTAATTAAGAACACATCTGCCAGTCAGAACGTCTGATTAGCCTGAGAGAATCTTTGAGATGGAGTTAAGTTATTATATGTTTGAAATACTGAACCACAGGGAGAGGATCTCTGCAGTTTAGGGGAGTAGGGAAGATCACAGACTCTGAAGCCAAACAACTTTATCCTTGGCCACATTGCTTAATCCACCGTACCTCAGTTTTCTCATCTGTAAAATGGCAATAAGGAAGTACTCACTTCATAGACTTGGTGTGGGGACTTGATTGAGTAATTAGACTTAAGGTGCTTAGGAGATCAATAAACATTAATTGTTAATATGAATATTTTGGGGAGCACCAAGATTCGATCATCTTTAAAGTTCCCTTCAGTGCCAACATTCTGTGATCAGTGTTGACTCAAGTTGTTTTTCTGAAATGCCAGCTCCATGGAATGTTAACAACTGTTGGATGAGAAGAGCTGCTTGGTTCAATTAAACTGGAAAAATGCTGAATTTAACAGGAGTCACTGTCATTTGATTTGAGCATAGGCTTTCTTAGGGCTATGCATGTGTTCACGTGCAAGGTCATTCACGGTCAGGAAAAGGTGCCTGTCTTCCCGCTTCCTTGACCATAGGGCACTTTTCTCATAGCACACATCACCAAGCAAGTGTTCCTGGGAGCACCGTTTGCGAATTGCTCCCATGCAGCATCAGGAACCTCTAAGGTCCTTCCCCCAGGTCTCTGATGTTATGATTCTTTGATCTCCTTCTCTGGGTGGCCCAGCCCTTCTGTAGATTAGAAACTACAGCCCTTGGCAATGCCAGCTGTGCCTGTCTCCAGGCTGACCTAGTTATCTAATGTAAATAGGCAATGGCTGGGCTAATGTTTGTCCTGAGGGAAGATGGATGAGGGACCTGTGGCCTGAGGAGCCCAAAGGCCATGAACTCTGGGCTGATGCTGAAGTGCATGGGTGCATGGGTGACCTCAGTGTGTCTTGGGCCTGGTGTGGCCGCCAGAGAGGATGTGGGCTTGGTGGAGATAGAGGCAGCTCTGGGGGCTGCAAGAAACAGGGAGGCCCCTGAGGAAGGCCGGGCTCCCCTGCTGGATGGCAGAGGGCAGCTGGGCTCAGAGGGCACCTAGGGGAGGGCCCAGGAGGAACCAGCCCTTCAGGGGCCTGAGGCACAGACAGGGAGCCACCCCTCGGTGTGGGGATGGCAGCAGTGTGGAGCCAGGAAGTGGAACTGCAGGCTCCAAGTTGCCTAACTGGTGTGTTAAAGGAGATGAGGCAGAAGGAGCCTCTGCTGTGTGCCCAGGTCCTGGGGGAGGAGAGAGGAGGGAGGAGGGAGGCGCTGCAGCTTGGTGGAGATGGGAGGAGGGCGCAGGTGCTCTCCTTCATCCTGTGAGATGCAGCTCAGACACTGCCTTTCCCAAGAACCTTCTGGGAACCTTCTCTGGGCACTGGAGGGGCCCCTTTCGTCCCCCACTCCGTATTTGGGCACTGAGGTCTACAGAGGAGTCCTGCAAGGCTGGCTTGTCCTCTCAGTGTCCAGCACAGGCTAGGGTGGGGGCAGCTGCCCAGCAAGGGCTGCAGAACCCAGAGGCCCCATTTCTGAAGGACTTTGAGGTCTGGGATGGTGATGAGAAACTACCCCTTAGACACCCAGGATGAGGACGGGAGGTGGCCCTTGGCAGGAGGGCTTCGGGTGACTCATCACTCCTGCCCTCACTGTGGACCCTAGCCGCTTCAAAATGAGGTCAGCTGCAAGGCTTAGAAGAAATCCCCCTGCTCTGGGCCTGGCCAAGCCCCTAGTTAGGCCTGGGAACCACAGGGTTTCATGAGCTGGAGTGGGGGTAGGGCCAGTGTACAGAACAGGGTCTGGAGTTTGTTTCCCTTCAGGCCAGAACTCCTGGGAAGAACAGCTCTGAAGCAGAGCACCCATCTGCTTCTCCTGCTCTGCCCCTTCCTGAGGCCTCTCTTCCCATCGTCCCATCTCCTCTCCCAGCTCTTCTCCCAACTACCCCCAGCAGTTTATCTCCCTGACCCATCCTTTCTCCCAGACTCCCCACTCCTGGGCCCACTGCTCTCTCTTCTCTCACCTTGATCTGCCTCCCATCCATAGGTGGCCCTAGTTGCAGGCTCCCTGATTTGGGAGCCTCTGATATAGGACAAATCCTCAAAGGCCCCTCCCCCACCCTCCCCAGGCCTATGTGCGAGGCCGGGGAGCTCAGAGGGAGGGTGCTGGTGTCATGGAAAATCCCTGCAGCAGCCAAGGTCAGTGTTTGCAGACACAGCCTGGCCTAGAGCCAGGCCTGCCTCCCTGGCCAGCTCCCTCTGGCCCATCCCAGAGGCCGGCTTTGTGCAGGGGCCCTCAGAGGCATCCCAGGGCTGCTCTGGGTGCCTGGGGATAGGGACCTTAGGAGCGATCAGTCCTGGTGTGACAACTTACATAGTTCAACCCACTTTTTATTTTATTTTTTTGAGACGGAATCTCACTCTGTCGCCCAGTCTGGAGTGCAGTGGCGTGATCTTGGCTCACGGCAACCTCTGCCTCCCGGGTTCAAGCGATTCTTCTGCCTCAGCCTCTGAGTAGCTGGGACTACAGGTGTGCGCCACCATGCCCAGCTAATTTTTGCATTTTTAGTAGAGGCAGGGTTTCACTATATTGAACTCCTGACCTCGTAATTCACACCTCCCCTCGGCCTCCCAAAGTGCTGGGATTACAGGTGTGAGCCACTACACCCGGCCTCCACTCATTTTATAAATGGGTAAACTGAAGCTAAGAGAGGTGCAGGGACTAGCCCGAGGTCACAGCAGCTCAGTGACACAGCTGGGACTGGGATCCAGGGCCCTCATGTTGTCTTTTACTGCCCCATGCTGCAGACAGGAGCATCCTGAAGTCTGTTCTCATAGGCCAAGGAATAACAAAGGCTGCTTAAACACTTCTGTTATACAAGGGCTAGCCTGAGGTTGTGCTGGACTTGAGCTGGTGATGTGGCCAGGAGAAATAGACCTAGATGTTCTATTGATGAGATCCCTGACCTCAAAACACTTTCCATTTGTTATTGAATCAAATGAAACCTCTCAGTGGAAGCACTTTGAAAACTTCAGTGCCCCACATAAAGCAGAGGTTATTATTACACAAATTATTAAAATGCATGGCAAAAGTGGGGAATATTTTAGGAGGGATTTAAGATAGAGGCTGAAGGAGTGCTGGAGATAGGGAACTTTAGTTGGGGTATCAGGGAGGGCTTCATGGAGGAAGTGACATTTGCTCTGAGCTCTGAAGGGTAGATGGGAAACGCAGGGTTCTGATGAGTGGAGCTACTGAGGCAAGGATACAGTGTTAGGATGACACACGATGTGTTAAGGCCAGAGAAAATACACCTGCGTAGGACTGGTGGGTGTGCTCCCAAATGGGGATGGGTGGGGGCTGGCAGACTCTCTCAGAAAGGCAGCTGCATGATACACATCAAGAACCTTAGAACTGTGTCTGCCCGGTGGCCCTGCAGTGCCACTTCTAGGAATCTCTGCTCGGAAAATAACCAGAGATCAGAACAAAGATTTATGAACAAGGATGTTTATAGCAGCATTTTCATTGTGAAAAATTGTAAACAATCCAAATGTCCACCAATAGGTGGTTAAACATATTAAGGTGTATTTATGTGGTGGAATACTGTGCAGCCATTAAAGTGCCATTGTTGAGAAGTCTCCTGATTACGTAGAAAACTACCACATCATGTTAAGTTACAAGAGTAGGAGACAACGCTTTCTATACTGTGGGATCCCATGCTGACATGAAAATATGAAAGATGTGGCTGGGCACACCGTTCTTGCCTGTAAACCCACCATTTGGGGAGGCTCAGGCGGGAGGATTGCTTGAGCCTGGGAATTCAAGACCAACCTGGGCAACACAGTGAGACTCATGCATAGAAAAAAACAAAAAAATTAGCTAGGCATGGTGGCATGCAGGTGTAGTCCCAGCTACTGGAGACGCTGAGGTGGGAGGATCACTTGAGCCTGGGAGGTCGAGGCTGCAGTGAGCTGTGATTGCACCACTACACTCCAGCCTGGGTGACAGAGGGAGACCTGTTCCAAAAAAATAATGTATATACACATATACATTTTGTGTGTGTACACACACATATACAGCTGTAAGGAAATATTCTAAAGCTCACATGGCTTCTCCGGGAATAATGGGCTCATGATTAATTTTAATTTTCTTCTTATAAATTCTATACTACAAAAAACTATTACTTTTGTAAGTAGAAAATGTTGAATATTAGAAACCTAACAACATCACAAATGCTTTTGGTGTTCTTGGAGAAGGAAGTACAGTTGAAAAGTGAAGATTGGCAAGGTGGGAAGGGGCCGACATTTGAGGAGCTTTGAAGGGTGGGTTCAGGAACGAAGTCTTCATGTTAAGGCAATGAGGAGCCACATATGGCTCTTGAGGAGGGGAGGGCTGTGCTAAGAGAGAGATTGAGCTGAACGCCTGGCATCCCTGGGTGGGGGGTGGCTGTGGGAGATGGAGGCAGGAGGCTCCACTGGGGGCCTCTGCATGGTCTAGTTGTCAAGTGCTCAGGCCTGAGCTAGAGCAAAGCAGAGGATCCAAGAGTTCGGGCTGAGAGGAGGAGGTAGGGACGAGGGGCTGAGAAGGGAGAGGAGAGGAAGGGGTGAGGGGAGGTGAGTGGATGCATGGTGTGCGAGATGGCCTGCATTCTTGGGTGAAACCGTCAGCCTCATGAGGACAGGGGTTCTCGTCTCTTCTGTTTGCTAGTCAATCCCCCACACCTGGAAGGAGGCTTGGCACGGAGCTGCTGCTTCATCAATTTCTGTTGAATGAATGACTTAGGGAGAGGGAGGCATCAGAGATGAGCCTGAGGTTTGAACAGAATGGAGACACAGGGGATAAGCAGAGAGTGAGGCCTAAGGGGGGCAGTGGCACATCACCAGCCAGTGATCCTGGGGGTCCTGGGCAAGGCCCTGACTGGGGCCAGTGGGGCCTGTTTTAAGCTAGCCACTAAGCCAGTTGCCATGGCCCAGGCCTGTGGCCTGTCTGCGTCCTCATGACCAGCTGGACAGGGCATCTGTGAGCCCAGAACTTCTAACAGATTGGATCTGGTGGGGTTTTAATTAAACGAATCCACCAGGAACAGCCTGGCATTGCGCAAGGAATTCCACAGCACAATTTAAAGTGGACTTGGCCCTCTCTGCGGATGGCTGAGGTGCCAGTTCTCCCCCACATGCTTTTTTCAAGGCCCTGTCCATGACACTGGCATCTGGCTGGCCTGAGTCTTACACACTTCCACTCCCTGGCTTTCCTGTTGAGCCCATTGAGGAGAAGCCGGGTGTGTTGACATCTCCTTGCCACAATCCCCAAAAGGGAATGAATTGCTCCCAGCTGGAAGCCCTGTTGGGTCTGAGGAGCGGCAGAGGCCAGCCTAGGTGTGGGCCCAGAGCCTGGCTGCCTGAAATCTCACCTTGTGGGCAGTGTTTCGGGAGCAAGGCAGGGTCTAGAGGGTGATGGTGCATAGGAATTACAAAGCACTAGGAGTCAGGAGGCCTGGCTCCATCCTAGCTCTGCTATTACCTTGCTGTAGGACAGGGGTCAGTGAATTGTTTCCTATAAAGAGCCAGATAGTAAATATTTTAGGCTTTATGAATCTATGGTCTCTTGCAACTACTTGACTCTGCCATAGAACCAAGAAAGCAGCCATGGATACTATATGGGATTGGCATGGCAAATTAAGTGTTCCAATAAAACTTTATTGACAGCAACAGGTGGTGGGCCAGATTCAGCCCATAGATCCTAGTTTGCTAAGCCTACTGCAGGGTACTTGTTAAGGCACACCACCTCCTTGAGACTTATATGAGTCAGTTTTCTTAACTTCAAAAGAGAAGTTAGATTAGAAGATCCCTAATGTCGACTATAAATCGTTCTACTGTAAGGACACATGTACACGAATGTTCATTGCAGCACTGTTTACAATAGCAAAGACCTGGAATCAACCCAAATGCCCATTGATAATAGACTGGATTGGAAAAATGTGGCACATATACACCATGGAATATTATGCAGCAGTCAGAAATGATGAGTTTGGGTCGTTTGTAGGGACATGGATGAATCTGGAGAACATCATCCTCAGCAAACTGACACAAGAACAGAAAATGAAACACCGCATATTCTCACTCATAGGTGGGTGATGAAAAATGAGAACACATGGACACAGAAAGGGGAGTACTAAACACTGGGGTCTTTTGGGGGGAAAAGGGGAGGACCAGTGGGAGGGGTGGTGTGGAGGGATAGCCTGGGGAGAAATGCCAAATGTGGGTGAAGGGGAGAAGAAAAGCAAAGCACACTGCCATGTGTGTACCTACGCAACTGTCTTGCATGCTCTGCTCATGTACCCCAAAACCTATAATCCAATAAAAAATTAAAAAAAAAAAAAAAGAAGATCCCTAATGTCTCTTCCTCCCTGAAAAGCTATATTTTATCATTGAGTAAATTACTACTTCCTCCTGTTCCATGTACCATGCAGAGGCCCCGAGGAGAGGGGTACATTTTGAGCAGCATCTGGTGCCTCAACCTGGCTGTGGGTATGGTATCAGCAGCTCTTAGGGAAGCCTCATTTCCACATCTCTGGACACTGCTGGTGCTCTTTGTTCTCCCTGTTGGGCTTCTACTCCTCCGTCCAAGCCCATTTCAAAAGTCACCCCCTCTCTGAAGCCTTCCTTGATCCCACCCACCTAAACAAATCAGTGCTCTGGGCCCTTCGTTCATTACTCATCATACTTCACACATTCCTCCACTCAACCAGCAGATGCTTTTGAATCCTTAATAGGTGCTGTGCTCCAAGTTCCGGAATAATAATTCCTTGTATTTCATTTGCCCAGGACTTTATCATTTACAAAGCAATCTCTGTCCATTCTATTGTTTGAGCATGCATTGCTATCCTATAAAGGAGGTGTTATTGTTATTCTTATTTTACAGATGTGGAACTTGAGGCTCAGAGAGACAGTGTTTTATCTCAGGCCACAAATGCTAGAATCAAACTTGACATTCAAAAGCAGTTTTTTCTGCTGCACTTGGCTGCCCCAGGACTCTTCACACCAAGATGGAAGTCAGAAGACCTGGGGTGTGATTCTAGTTGTGCTGCTGTGTGATCCCAGGCAAGACGCTGCCCTCTCTGGGTCTTGAGTGCTTCTTTTGGGAAATGAAGAAATTAGAAGATGTTCTTGAGGCCCTTCAGTATTATAGGATTGTGGGCTTTCAAAGGGCCATGATCTCTCCCCCACAAACAGTGGAGATAGCAGTAGTCTCAGTCAGACAAAGGCCAATGGGAATGTCAGCTGCCTCAAGCAATGACACTGGGCATTTGGGTGTATGTCAGCCCCACAGTCCTGGTGGGCACTGATCAGATGCTGTGGAGAGAGTGAGGGCCTGGCCAGCCCAGCTCTGATTGTAACATTCCCCAGCTGAAGAGGAGGGGAAGCTGTTTGTTTGCAGTCCAATGCTCTACCCCTGAGCTATACCCACTCCTTAAGGTAGAGATCCTACTTTCAAAATGTTTACAGAACTAGGGAGATGAATATGGACAAGATGTAAAGAACTATTTTAAGAAGAATAAAATGTGATTTATGAACAAAGCATATATACTGTGTGTGTGTGTGTGTGTGTGTGTGTGTGTGTGCCAACAAAGAGGCAGTTAGGAGGATTGCACAGGGAGGTATCATTAGAACAAAGCCTTAGCAGGTGAGAAGGCTATAAAGACATTTAGAATATGGAAGACTTTTGACAGTGGGAACAAAGGCATAATGACAAAAGTCAAGGGCATATTTTGGCCTGGAGTGGTGTGTGTGGCTTGAGAGTGGGCAAGAAGAAAACCGCCTCTGTAACAGGAAAGTAGACAGAGGCATGACATTGAGAGCTTTGTCAGCACGCTAAATGTAGTGAACAAGAGCTAATAAAATAAAGTAATGTTAAAAAAAAAAAAGAGGAGGGACAGACAGAGCCAGGTGGAAAATCTCCCACCCATCCCATACAGCTTCCTGACCCTCGGGGGCACATAGAGTCAGGGAGGGGATGGCCACATGTCCCTGCTTGAGTCTCCCATGCCAAGACAAGCCAGAGCATTTGGGAGTCTTGTTGGTCCCAGCTTCTCCCCTGCTCCCTGTCACTCATCTCACGCTGGAGACCAGGTTCCCGGAGGCTTGAGCCTTTGCTTTCTTTCATTGGTTTAGCTGTTGCTGCTCTTTATTTTGGGTCTCATTTTGTCCTTTGAGTCTGGGCGCAGGGGCTGTGGAGGGCAGAGGTCCTGCCTTGTGCTTTTCAGTGGCTCTGTGCCTGGCACACAGCAGCTGATGGTGGTGGTGGTAACAGCAGCAGCAGCAGTAGTGATAATAACAAAACTCGCATTTATGAAGCACTTTATGCCAGACACTATACACACCGTACACTGTACTAAGTGCTTGCTGCATATTATTTTTAGTCTTCACAGAAATGTTAGTTGAGTATTATGTCCATTTTGCAGGTGAGAAGACTGAGGCACAGACAGTTTCCATGATTTATTCAAGCCCATACAGCTAGTGAATGTCTGAGCCAGGGGACAAGATCAGGACTGTCACCTTGTCCAGTCTAATGTTAGTTGAATGGATGCTGAATTCTGGAAGGCAGGTGCCCTGGTTTTCCAGCTAAGGAGACTGGGCTGAGTGAGTGGCTGGTGATTTGGACAAAGCCACACAGGTATGCAGCCTCCAGGGCCTCTAGGCTGGGGCCCAGGGATCAGGGTCCATGGGCCATCTGAGTGGGATCTTGATGCATTCCTCCTTTTTTCGTTTTTTTGAGATGGAGCCTCACTCTATCACTCAGGCTGGGGTGCAGTGGCATGATCTCAGCTCACTGCAACCTCTACCTCCCAGGTTCAAGTGATTCTCCTGCTTCAGCCTCCTGAGTAGCTGGGACTACAGGTGCATACCACCAGTCCTGGCTAATTTTTGTATTTTTAGTGGAGATGGGGTTTCGCCATGTTGGCCAGGCTGGTCTTGAACTCCTGACCTCAAATGATCTGCTAGCCCTGGCCTCCCAAAGTGCTGGGATTACAGGCATAAGCCACTGCCCCCTGCCTGTGTGCTTCCTCTTAAGGTTGTTCTGGACAGTGACGGCCTGGGGAGGGCAGGCAGGTTGGTGCTCTCTCCAGCTTGGCCTCCTGCTCCTTCCTGCCCAACCCCTCCCCAGTAGCATCCACTGGCCTGAGCCACATGTCAGGAGGCCATAGGCCAAGGCTGGCTACAGGCTGTGGGGGCTCATGGCCAGCCCTGGAAGAAGACACCCTGCCTCTGGCAGAGGGAGCTGTGGTACCTGGGGAGGCTGAGCGGGAAGCAGGGTCCCCAGGGAGGCTGCAGCACTTACTTGGCCGGTCTCAAGAATTTCGTTTGGAAAATCAGCAAGGCGAAAATGGCTTTATTCCCTCTTAGCTTGTCTTAATTAATTAATTGAGCAAACATTTCTTAAGCACCTACTACTCTGTGCCAGGCACCAGGCTAAGCGCAGGAGAGGATGCAAAGACAGTCCAGCTGGATCTTGCCCTCTGGGAACAGAGACTTGTTGAGAAAGGAAGGAGGTCTTTGCACTAACTGTGGAAATCTGAAACTGCTCTAAAACAATTGCCAGCAGGTAGGTGGGACATGGCTCTAAGTAAAGCTTTGCCCCAGGATATGCCAGGTCTATGCAAGAGGGGCCCATTGGGTGAAGGCAGGACCCAGGGACTTGGAAAGGGCGTCAGAAGGCCAGGGAGTCTTGCCAGCGCTCCTGCGGCAGGGAGCATGGCATTTTCTGCTTCTCACAGCCTCCAAAAATGACCCTGGACACCTGGAAACGTTCAGGGTCGGTGTGAACACCTGGCTGGTGAGCAGAGCTGCTTGACGCTGGTTGTCACTGCATATTGGATCAAGGTCAGTGTCGGAGGCCACGCCCTCTTTTTTCCTCCTTCCTTCTTTGTTTTCTGGTTTGTTTGCAATTTACTATTTTTTAAAACCAACTTCTTATTTTAGAAGAGTTTTAGATTTACAGAGTTAGAGCAAAGACCTCCCTTCCTTTCTCAACACTCAGCACTTCTCCTACGTTGATGCACTGCTGGCTGCTGTTCCTCCCCCTGCACCTTGCCTTCCCCCAGAAAGCCTCCTTCCTGCTGTGGCCCCAGGAGCCTCCTCTGCTCTCCCCACGTGACACCCATCTCTGCCACTCAGTGGGCCTCTCTTGGCAGGCACTGGCTGGCCTATTTACCCATCTCCTTATGCACAGCGGTGCCTCTATGAGCAAAGCTCCTTTTAGTCAAGTCTGCCTACACAGCATGGGGGATGAGGGCTGGCTCACACGGAGGGGTGCTGGGCACTGGACAAGCCTTTTGGGAGGTGGTCAGGACTCAGGCCTGGACCCCTGGGTGGGTGCTCTCCTCCTGGCCTCCCCTCTGTACAGCTGAGTCTGGGGCTGCAGGTGGGAATGCAGAGGATGGCGTGTAGGAAGTAAGGGTGAGAAAGGGAGGCATTCACATGCCAGAGCAGAGCCTGTGCTATGGGAGCCTCTGTGAACAGTGGCAACGGTGGCAGGAACCTGGACGCCCTCACGCTTCTTATCCCTATTGTCCCCCATGACTCTCAAGGTGGCCATGATTTGCTCCTTTTTGATGGAGAAACTAAGGCTCAGGAAGGCTAGACACTGCTGGCTCAAAGTCGCACAGATAAAAGTTGGCAAAGGTAGGATTCAACCTTGTCTGACCCCCTTAGA
Source organism: Callithrix jacchus (assembly GCF_049354715.1). Classification (NCBI taxonomy): domain Eukaryota; kingdom Metazoa; phylum Chordata; class Mammalia; order Primates; family Cebidae; genus Callithrix; species Callithrix jacchus. Next base: position 88,289,945 of record NC_133515.1, read on the forward strand.
TCTCCCCAGGACCACTCCCTTTGTCAAAGTGCATAGAAATCACGTCCAACAGGCCAACATCCCAAGACCGCTGTACGCCGCTCAAGGCAGAACCTGGTCTTGCGGTCTCGGTGCCCCGAGTATAGCAGGTGCTCTAACTCTGTGAGGGTGAAGGAGGCCTTCCTAGCTAAAGACCCTCTCTCCTGAGCCCTGCCCGACCCTGCTTTCTGGAGGTGGATGCACCCTGAGTTTGGGTAGCCATGGCTTTCTGTCCTAGGGATGCATCAGTGTGGCCCTGAGCCAGACAGAGCAGGAGGTGAGAGAGGGAAGCTGGAGTGCAGGGGTCAGGGCCCGAGGGAGGCTGCCTATGGTGGGCATGGTTGGGGGCCTGCCCACTTCTACCTCTTTGGAACTGTCCATCCTATAACAACCCTAGTCAAGAGGGGATCAAGGCAGCCCCTTTGTACCATGTCACCTTGGCACCAGAGCAGATTAGACCAGGGTTGGACACTGGGGCTGAGAGGACTGGGCTGGACTGAGCAATTCTTGGGCCCCAGGAATTGTGATGAGGGGCTGAGGGGCTGGGTCAGCTGTACAGGGCTGAGCTGCAGGGTTAGAAAGAGGTGAATCTGGCTGGGTGTGGTGGCTTGCACCTGTAATCTCAGAACTTTGGGAGGCCAAGGTGGGTGGATCACGAGGTCAGGAGTTCAAGACCAGCCTGGCCAACATGGCAAAACCCTGCCTTTACTAAAAATACAAAAAAAATTAGCCAGGCATTGTGGTGGGTGCCTGTAATCCCAGCTACTCTGGAGGCTAAGGCGGAGAAGTGCTTGAACCTAGGAGGTGGAGGTTGCAGTGAGCCGAGATTGTGCCACTGCACTCCAGCCTGGGTAACTGACTGAGACCTTGTCTCAAATAAAAAAAAAAAAAAAAAAAAAAAAGAAAGAGGTGAGTCCTAGCTGGGACCAGGGTGAGCCAAAGCCACATGCAAGTCAGTTACAGGGGAAGAGAAGCCCAAGAATGGTGGAGCAAGGCAGAGACAGGAACGACACAGCCTGAGGGATGGGAGGGAGAGGGCTGGGCTTTGGCCTGCTGGCCTTTGACATTGGCTGTGTGGCACTGTTTCCCTTGAGAAGTCCCCTTTACTTACTCTGGTCCAAAGGGGCACTGTGCCCTGTCTATGCCCCAGCCACTCTAGACAGAGGGTCCTAGTTCCCAAGCACTGTGTCCCAGGGGTCCCCAGCATAGTGAGCAGTGCAGGCCCATTCCTGTTGAATTCCTGTGGCTCACTGGGTGAGGTGGTGTCCATTCAACAGTCGGGGACACCGAGGCATGGGGAGATTGGGTGTGTTGCCCACAGTTGGAACTCCTGAGCTGGACCTGGGACCTCAGCCTCTTGCTTCCAGACCTGCTGCTTCTCTCCCTACCCACACTGCCTCGCTGAGTGCATCTCTTGCTAGGTGGCTAGGTGACCCTGGGGTTAGAAGACAGCATGTAAAATAGTGTCCAGTACAAGGCCTGGCATCTGGAGGGTTTTGCAAAGTAGGAGCTGTTATTAACACATACATGTTTCTTTCTTTTTCTTTTTTATTTGAGATGGAATTTTGTGCTGTTTCCCAGTCTGGGTTCAAGCGATTCTCCTGCCTCAGCCTCCTGAGTAGCTAGGATTACAGGTGCGCCACTACGTCCAGCTAATTTTTGTATTAGTAGAGATGGGGTTTCACCATATTGGCCAGGCTGGTCTCAAACTCCTGACATCAAGCGATCCACCCACCTTGGCCTTCCAAAGTGCTGGGATTACAGGCGTGAGCCACTGCGCCCAGCTCCACTCACCTATTTTTTTTCTTTTTCAGATGGATTCTCACTCTCTTACCCAGTCTGGTGGTGCGATCTCAGCTCACTGCAACCTCTGCCTCTGGGTTCAAGCAATTCTCCTGCCTCAGCCTCCTGAGTAGTTGGGATTACAGGCATGTACCACCACACCTGGCTATTTTTTTTGTATTTTTTAGTAGAGATGGGGTTTCACCATGTTGGCCAGGCTGGTCTTGAACTCCTGACCTCAAGTGATATGCCCACTTTGGTCTCCCAAAGTGCCGGGATTATGGGCGTGAGCACCGTGTCCAGACCGCATACATGTTTCTAAGACCAGCTCTGTGCTGCCATTCACTACTCAGAAACCTTCCTTAGTTTCCTGAGTCCACACAATACAGTCTGGGGTTTCCTGGCCAGCAAGTGGACTCTCCATCCACCACCTGATCCCGCACTACTGGCCTGCCCTCTCCTGACTCCCTCACCATTTCTGGTCCCATCTGTCCCCGCCTCCACTCTGAGCACTTCTACATGGAGTGGCCGCTGCCCTGACTTCTCTCCCTCATCTCTTCTGGGCTCCATGGAAAGCCCCAGGGCTGCCTCCTCCTTGCTGTCTCCCCGGGGAATGGCATCTTCTTCTGCCCTTACCTCCATCTGCCAGGTATTAGGTTTTGCATGGAGATGGCCCCTCTCCGGCTGCTCTGCCTTGCCCAGTACCCACAGTGGAAAACTAGCAGCTGTATGAAGAGCTAGTCTTGATGAATGAGTTGGGTGTGGTGGAGGGAGCTTGGGGCATGTGTGGCCCCATCTCCATCTTCTGTTCCTCACTCTCCTTTCTGGTCATGGCCCAGACAGCTCTGGGCTGGCAGGGAATTTGGAAGCAGATGCCAGGAGATGTGAAAGGAGGCTTTTCTTAGGCTCTGCACCCTCCCCAGGGCTCAGGAGCTCAGATGGTGTAGGTTGGCAGAGTGCCCAGGAAGAGAGGGACTCCAGGCAACAGGGACTTCAGCCTGGAGGCAGCTGCTAGGACCTTCTCTCCCTCAGAGCCAGCCTGCAGACATGGGGTCCTCACCCCCAACATTCACATGTGTGTGTGCAGTCCTACACACACATACACACAAACACACAGTACAACACCCAGCCTCTCCCCCACTGTGGCCTCTGGGCTACCATCCAGATAGGTTACAGGATGGAGAGACCCAGGGAAGGGGGACTTCTGCACCTCAACAAAGGAGAGGGAGCACCCCACAGGACCTGGTCTGCTGTTCCCACAAGCACCAGGCCCTTAGGGATCTAAAGAAGCCCCTGAATTCAGCCTCCCCTTCTCTCCAACCAAGGGGACACAGACTCTTCTGGGAGGCGATTCCACCACTCTCCATAGAAACACACTCTCAACCCTGCATCCTATCAGAAATGCTCTTTCTGCAGAATGAAGTGAACAAGGCTTCAGCTGCTTGACTCAGTCTATCCTCTGGGGAGACAGAAAACAGCTGTCCTCATCCTTGGGGACACTGCCCTTTACACGAAGACAGGGAGGCAGCTGCCCACCCCAGCCTGTTTCTGAGACCTGACTCGCCCCAGGCTTGCTGCTCTCTTCTGACCTCTGATTTTCCAGCCTCTCCAGTGGCTTTGGCCACCCTGAAGTCTCCAGCTTCTCTGTTTGCACCCACTGTTCACAGTGCAGAATCAGCAAGAGATCAGCCAGCATAGGGTATAAGAGGAGAGTGATTTCCTGGTTCCTGTGGTCTATAGAGGCTGCCTGTTTATGCACTTGTGTCCTGAGCTTGCTTTTTATGGTGCCAAGAGCTCTAAGCTGAGCAGCCTCCCCAGCACCCAGGCAGTGTCCCCAGGACCCAGCTCCCCCCAGCTGCTGCTTACAGTGCTACCCTGCTCCCCTCCCCCTAGCCTCAATATGGAATCTGGGCAAGCTGGCTTTCCCTGCAATTGACTTTTTATTCAAATGATTAAATACCGCTGTCACTGATCCTCCTCTCCAATTCAAAACAATACTAGCTAACATTTATAGAGTGCTTACTACGTGCCAGGCACTGCTCTAAGCCAGCTAATATACGTTCGTTGTATAATCTTCAAAGGACACTATTTGTAGGTATTATTATTATCCCCATTCGAAGATGCAGGAACGGAGCCACAGAGAGGTCAAGTCATTGCTCAAGATCATATAGCAAGTAAAAGCAGAGCTAGTCTCTCCCTTATACTGTCTCCCCTATACTGGCTCCCTTCACCCCAGGCAGCCTGGATTAGGGTTCATCCAGACAGAAAATATGGAGGGCAGGTCTCAGGGCAGGTGGGAAAGGGAGAAATGGGAGAGGAGCCTTCCAGACTGCGAGTCACTCTGCTCGGGAGAAAGATGTGCCTTGGAGGGGACTTCGTGAGAGAGTGCAGGGCGGCATGCTTGTACGGGAGTTCATCACGCTGTTCCTTGATGTCTGAGCACCGATTCAGTTTATTGCACACATCAGAGAGTTTTGACGGTGTGAAAGGCAATGTCACTTTCACTCATCCCACTGAGAAATGAGGAGGCGATGCTGAGACAGGTGAGGTGACTCGGTAAAGGTCAGGCAACACGTGTCTCAGCGGCATGACGGAGACCTGGGCATTTCCCAGGGGTCTTCCCCAGGGGTCTTCCACTGCTGGCCTACCTGCTTACCCCAGGCTGGACCCTGGGCTTCAGAGCAGCAAGAATCCCCCTGGAGCCAGCCAGTGAGGGGCCGGGTAGCTCCGGCTCTCCGGGCAGGACCATGAGGGAGGGGGCACATCTTGCCCTGCTCCATTCCTGGCCCAAATTGGCACAGGCACCTGGGAAGGGCAACCGGCCAGCCACGTGCCAGTGTTACTTTAAAAATAAACCAGGGGAGAATGAGACAAAAATAACCCTGGGGATATGTGGGGAGCTAATTACTACTGCAGCCCCCTGTCAAGCTTTGGGGAGAGTGGTTGGGCCTCCGTGGTGTCTGGGTGTTGGTTCTGCTCTACTCATCTCTTCCAGTTGGGAATAGGCTTCCAGCCCCTCCCAGAGCAGCTAGGGGTTAGCAAGGCCTCAGAATCCCAAGGGTCAGAGCTGGAGGCTGCTCTGGGAATCCCAGACAGCCTCCTTTATCCCAGAGACCAGGGTAGGGCAGCTAGGCTGGGCAGGCCCCAGCTCCTGCCAGGGCTTCCCACTTCCCCTACACTGTCTCTGGGCCTTGAACATGACTTCCCACTGGAGTCACCCTGGCTCCAAAAGGGACTTTGAAGTCCTGAGCCCCTCCTCTCTTCTCTGAAGCCTGTATGGTGGTGGCAACCCACACTGGAGGGCGTTGCTGGCTACCACTCCCTATTTACTCCCTGTGTGTGTTTGTTTATATACAGAGAGTGAGACTCTGGCCCACTGCTCTTCATCTGTGCCCTTCTCTCGAGAAGCACTGAGGCCTTTCTTGACCCATCAGGGTAAGGAGACATGGCCCTGCTGGCTGCTTGCTCCTGGCTGCCTCTGTAGGCCTCGATGGACTGCGCGCTTGCCCAGCCAGGCCCAAAGAAACCCAGGCTCTTTCCCAAAGAGCAGTTGGAGACCGGGCACCACACTCCTGTCTTCAGGCCCAGGTTCCCTGCAAAGCTCTTGGTTACTCTTCAGCCCCTGACCCTTGGCAGAGGGTGCAGGAACATCTTGCTGGGACAGGGCGGGAAGGACATAGGGCCCAGCTGAGGATGCAGCAGAGGACAGACGCACAGGATCAAAGAGAAAAAGCAGAGCTTTCCCGGAGGAGTGAGGCAGAGGCCAAGACTGCTGGAAGCTGACAGAAATGATCAAAGGACAAGGATGGATGAGGTGGGAGGGAATGTGGAAGGCAGTGGTGGGGGAAGGTGGACGGAGCTGGTGGGGCTGGGGCAAAGGGCTGCTGGGGAAGTGCAGGGGCTTTGGAGTCAGACTGGCTGGGACTCAGCTTCCTGGCAGTGGCTCTGGGCCCAGCGCCTTGCTGGGCCTCAGGCCTCATTTGCTGGAGGGATATAAGGCTAACTCCTTGGGTCTCTGCAGGGGGAGGGTGGGAAGCATTTGTGGAAAGGCCTGAATATAGGGCGACCTGTGGTATGGTCTGCTCTGTTCCTGCCTCTCCTGGAATCTGGCCTCTCTGACTCCCACCACCCTCCTCTTCCCTCGCTCCTGGAGCAAGCTGTTGAATGTTGCACTGCGTTCATGGCCAGTGTCTCCAGTGACCTCCATGCTGCAGTTCTACTGGCGGTTTCCAACCTATTTCATCCCCAGCAGTGGCTTGCTTGGTTGATTGTTCCCTCTCCAGAAACACTCCCTCAGCCCCTGGGCTGCCACAGTGCCCAGGTCTCCAATCTGTCTCCTGGCAGGTGCCCTTCCTTGCTTGACCTCCCGGCACTGGAGGAAGGGCTGGGCGCTCTGCTCTTCTGCCAGTTCTACCCCTTCCCAGCTGATCTCATCTGGCTCATGACTTTCAATATTATTTCCATCTGATAACTCCTGAGTTTATATCTCAGCTTTGACTTCTCCCTCGAGCTGCAGACTTATCTGTCTGACTGGCTTCCTGGATTTGAAATGAGCATCTCAAAATTAACCTGGGTATCAAAAACGGAAGTCTGGAATCTCTACCAAACCTTCTAGTCTCTGGATGTTCTTTTCCATCTAGTAAATGTACATCCTCCACTTTGTTGCTCAAGTCAAAGCCTGAGGATCATTCTTGATTGTTCTCTTCCCCCTACTCCTACAGACCTCTCCGTCAACATATGTACCCCACCCATCAGCAAATCCTATCTCCCCTGCCTCTCAAACAGAACCCAGTCCACCCACGAGCTCTGTCTCCACTGCCATCAGGCTGGTCTAGTCTGCTACCATCCTCTCTTTGGAGGGGTTGACTTGTGGGTGGCCTGGTGACCTGTGGCCTGGTGGTGTCCCTGCTTTCACTTTGCACCACCCCCATCCGATCTCTGCAGAGCAGCCAGAGTGATCTTGTAAGAATTTCTGTCATGTCACATCACAACCCACTTAGAACCTTCCAGTGACTTTTATCATACCTAAAAATCCAAACTCAGTATTTTTTATTTATTTTTTATTTTTGAGATGGAGTTTTTGCTCTTGTTGCCCAGGCTGGAGCGCAATGGCACAATCTTGGCTCACTATAACCTCTGCCTCCCAGGTTCAAGAGATCCTTGTGCCTCAGCCTCCTGAGTAGCTAGGATCACAGGTACACACCACCATGCCCGGCTAATTTTTTTGTGTTTCTTTTAGTAGAGACAGGGTTTCATCACATTGGCCAGGCTGGTCTCGAACTCCTGACATCAGGTGATCCTCCCACCTCAGCCTCCCAAAGTGCTGCGATTACAGGTGTGAGCCACTGCGCCCAACCAAAAATCCAAACTGTTGACCATGGTCTCCATGGCCCTGCAGGGTCCAGCCCTTACAGATTTCTGCTTCTTCTCCCCAGTTCACTCAGCATGCCACAGGCACACTGCTCTGGTTCCACCCAGCACTGGCCTACTTGAGGCCTCTGCATCTGCTCTTCCCCTGCCCAGTAGTCTCTTCCCCCACCTCTGCCTTCTACAGCCCCCTCCCAGAAGGTAGCTTTCCCTGTCTCTTTCATCCCCTGGCTTTCTTATCTCGCTGGCACATATTACCATTGAGATGATGTTTATTTTTTACAACATAGTTTAGTTTGTTGACTCTCTACTTTTAAAATGAAGTCCCCATGAGAACAGGGGCTGCTTTTTTTCCCTGCTGAGTCTCTGGGGCCTAGAATGGGGCCTGACACAGGGAAGATGCTCAGAGAGGCCGAGTGAATGGAGGAATGACTGCGTGGGTGCCTGAGGGGAGTGGAAAGAGTTGGGAGCCTGAGTTGAGGACTGCTTTATCACCAGACTGCTGTGCGGACATGCCACTGCCCATCTCCCCCGTGCCCTGCCTTGGGTCTCATCCTCTCATCTGGAAGAGAGAAGGGTTGGGCCGCCTCAGTGGTTCTCAAAGAATCTGAAGCATCTGCAGGACTCCGGGAATTGCCAGAATGCTATCTGCTGTCCACACGAGCCCCTTCTCTGCAGGGGCGGGCCAACAGCAGCACCCTGAACTTACCCCATCCTGGCCAAAGGTTTAGTACATGTCCATGGAGGCTCTGCAGCAGGGAATCATGCCTTGCCCCATAAACATTCTGAGTGATCAAACCACAGTGGGGACCCCTAGAGCTAAGCCCTGGCCCCGAGGAGATCCAGCGGGTTTCTGGTCAAGGTGAGATGTTGAAGGTTGATGCATGAGCAGAACACAGCTCCTGAGACCCTGGGAGCCTTGGACCAAGCCCAGGGCCTGGATGGCAGAACTGACCGCCAGGGCACTCATCCTGGGTCAGCTCTGGTGCAACAAAGCTGTGTCTGCAGCCTGGCTCCTGGCCACTCCCTGTCCGAAGGCAGTGGCTGGGATCAGCCTGCCCTAAGCACCAGTGCTCAGTCACTCCTGCACTCCATTCCAGGGACTACTGTGGGAGCCCGAGCAGCTGACCCTGTCTGGGTGGGAGGCTCCTGCATTCCAGCAGCCCCAGGGGCTGGGGCAGTGGACTCGCTGGGCTGATAAGCAGGACCTCGGCCACACTCAAAAATGCTCTCTTTCCAGAAAGGGTGACATGGAGGTCCCCGACAGAGCTCTATTCTTGGGACTGGACCCAGAGGAAGTCCCTCCAAGGCTGGGACAGCATGGGGTGAAGTGGGGACAAGAGTGTAATCTTGGGTAGCATGCTTCTCGGGAGGGCTGGAGGGGAGGCCAGGGCAGGTGCAACAGAGACAGCCCTAACTGGAAGGGCATTAGGTGCCACCAGCCCAGTCCCTCACAGCCAAGGCCAGGGGCAGGTGTGACTCGCCTCAGGTTTCATAGCCAGATGGGAACAGAGGAGCAGTGGAGGGGGCTGGATCCCTACTTCCCTTGGCCCAGTCACAGCTCTGAGAAAGGATAAGACGCCTGCCTCTAGAATCCACTGGTCCATCCCCTGGGAGCAGGCAGGGGACAGCAGGGCCTCTTTGGAGCCCAGGCAGATGAGTGCTCAGGGCTTGGGGCATTGAGCTGGGTACAGCCTGCAAGAGGAGGGCTGCCACTGAGTTTAGTTCCAGGTTTTCTTGCTCTGGCCCCTTTTGGTGGGCCAAGGACAAGAGGGGCCCCTGCTCCAGAGCTCCAGGAAGCCCTGGAGGGTCTTACTCAGCTTAACCCTCACAGTGGAAAATCCATGACTCAGTCACACTGAAGAGGGGCCACACTGGCTCAGCCTGGCTGCAATCCTGGATTTGTTCCCAGTGCAGGGGGCCTCCCCTGGGCTGACCCCCTTCCTTGGGGTTGTTTGAGAGTAGGCAGTGAGAGCTAAAACCATGACAGGGAAGACATGGCCTGTCCCTGGGACTCCGCCTGAGGCCCTCTCCATCTCCTTCTCCCCTAGGGGAGGGGAAATGACCTTCTCCTGGGGCCACCTACTGACTCCTGATGTCTTGGCCACCTGGCTCACCCCAGGAGATTTGGCTTGAGAATGACCAAAGATCTTCCTTAGCCACCTTTGCATGTTTCTGAAACACCAAGGGCAGCCAGAAAGAAAATTCTAGCAGCTGGTGAGTGGCCCAGCTTCCCAAGTATGGAATACAGATCCCAACAAATTCTCTTCTCCGTTATCCCCAGTCCAGGCTCAGATTCCAATTGCCTGAGGGGTCCTTCAGACTTGAAGCCTCCTGGGCTTACCCCAGCCCTAATGAATCAACTCCCGTGGGCAGGTCCCTCACACCCATGACTCTGGCTCCAACAACCACTGTTACGAGCAACACCTCCCTACTCAGCACACAAGGGCCGTCTGACCTGTCCCCAAACCTCTGTACAAGGGAGTAGGTGAGTTGCCTAAGTCACCCCCAACAAGGCCCCCTCTCCACCCAGTGGCCACTCTTAAGAACTGTCACTCTGTCCCCATTCTAATCTCAGATTCTCATCCTATGCAGTGGGATGGTGTGGACAAAGGCTAGGAACCAAGGCCATTCTGTGACAACTGCCCCTGCCCCCAACACTGCCTTTTTGCCCTTCATAGGCCAACAAAACCTCTGTGACATCTCTAACATCCCTACGACAGGAATGACCTATTTTCTGCCATGTCAAGGGGGCAAGGGCACTTGTGGTTGGGGTGGGTTGGGGAGAAGCTTGGTGTTAAGGTTGGGAAGTCTGGACTGGACTCTGGCTCCTGCATTCACTGGCCCTCAATTGCAGGAAGTGACCTTATGTCTCAAGTCCAGTTTCTTTGTTGGCAAAGTGGGAATAATGATGTCTACACTTTGGGGTAGACATGAGGCTCAGAAGAGACACTCGATGATGGAGTGCTTAACATATCCCTGCTCTGCCACCCGCCAGCTGCATGACTTTGGACACATCCTCCGGCCCTGTGACTCTCAGTGTTCTCATCTGTAAAATGGGGATTATAATACTGCCTCCAGGCCACATGCAGTGGCTCTCACCTGTAATCCCAGAACTTTTGGAGGCCAAGATAGGAGGATTGCTTGAGCCCAGGAATTTGAGACCAGCTTGGACAACATAGAGAGATCGTGTCTCTACTTAAAATTTAAAAATTAGCTGGGTGTGGTGGCATATGCCTGTGGTCCCAACTACTTGGGAGGCTGAGGTGGGAGGATCATTTGAGCCAGGGAGGTCGAGGCTGCCAGTGATCCATGATCGTGGCTGCACTCCAGCCTGGGAGACACAGTGAGACCCTGCCTCAAAAAGAAAAAAAAGAAAAAAGAAAAAGAAAAAATTGTGTCTCCATCCTAGGGTAGCTGTGAGGATTGGATGGGGTAATGTCTATAAAGGGCTTGGCCTAGAGTGACCTCCCAATGAATGCCACCCTTAGTTCATGACTATGGAAACTGAGGTAGGCTTCCTGAGGAGTGGCTGCTCCACTGATCTGTGTGGAACAGCCCAGGGCAGATCCATCTGTTGCATTGATTGGGGAGGCTTGCTCTGCCTGGAACTGTCTGTACCGTGCCTGCCCCCAGAGCCCCATGGAAGGTCCTCTGTCTGGGCAGGGGGATTAAACCTTGTCCTGGAGGAGCAGCCGCCCCTGTCTGAGTGCCTGTGCTGAGCTCTTCAGGCTGCCCCACTGGGCCCTGACAGTTCACTTCCTTGGAGAAAGCCCCTCACATGGTCCTATGACTGTTGGGCTGGAATGTGACTCTCAGGATGTTTCCAAGATGGTTATTTCTGAATTGGAGCTGTGGTTAGGAGAGGCCCTGCGCATTCCTGATGAGGGACACTGAGTCCATGCCAAGCTTCGGAGCCCGGAGCAGAAATCAAGGAGGATACACTTAGGATCCAGAAACGTGGACTTGTGGGAGGGTATGTGGGAGAGAAAAGGTGTCTGAGAGCAGGGGCCTGGGGCTTTCCGTGTAGAAACTATGCACTCAGTGTTGGGTGACAGCATCACCTTCAGCTCAGCGCTGTCCTGCAAACCGTCAATAAAACTGTGCTTGATCTGAGCTCCAGGGTGGACCTTTGGCTCAGAAAAGGAAATGGGGCAGGGGAGTCAAAAACTCCCTGGGGACTGACTAAGGGCTGCTGGGTGAGCAGGGCAAGCAGCAAGTGAGGCAATCAGGATTCAGGTCACTATTACCTTTGGGTTCGACTGGAATCACAGGACACCCACTGCTTCAACTGGGATCATGGGGTGTTCACTGGTCAGGACCCAGACAGGGGCACACAGATCGGGCCTGTCACCTCTGTCTTCAGTGCTTGTCCACTCAAGTCTACCCACCAGAGCCCGGAGCCCTCCAGGGTCTGCTCACGAGCACTTTTCCTTGGGCACGCTCAAGCCCTGGCCTGTGTAATGCTCACCCCGGAAAGCTCTGGCTGCCGATCTTCACCTCCTAAAGTCCTCACTCATAGTTCAAGCCTGTCCCAGGACACCTTCTCAGACCCCTCTTTGAGTCACTCCACTTGGATTTAGCATGTACACCATGTAACTGATGCTTTTCAGACCCAAGCCTCCTTGGGGAAGGCTCTAGGTCTTAGTCTTCTGTTCTCCTGATGCCTCACATAGTGCCTGGCATGCAGGATCTCAGGACATCTCAAATGATCTTTAGTTAACTGAACTGAAAGGAAGGCTGAAGCCAATTCTATTTGGAAGCGAACCCGGGGGTCTGAGGGCCTCAAGGACACTCCTGAGTCCCACTCTGGGTGTTCTAACTCTCCGGGCTGCCCCTTTGAAGATCAAGAAATCAAAGCATCTCAGAGTTGGGAAGAATCTTAAATGCCATTTATTGTGACCCTTAGTGGGATATATGGGTGGTGTGACAGTCTTTTTGATGTGTCATCTTGGCTAGGCTAAAGCCCCTGGTTGTTAAATCCAACAGGAACCGAGGGTTGCTGTGAAGACATTCTGTAGATGTGACTGAAGTCCATAATCAGTTGTCTTTAAGTCTGGGAGATAATCCTAGATAATCTGGGTGGGCCTAATACTAATCAGTTGAAAACCTTAAGAGTAGAGCTGAAGCTCCCTTGAAGAAAAAGCTCTGGATAGCAGCATTAGCACATACTGAAGAGAGCTCTAGCCAGCCTTTTTTTTTTTGAGACAAGAGTGTCACTCTGTCATACAGGCTGGAGTGCAGTGGTGCAATTTTAGCTCACTGCAGCCTCTGCCTCCCAGGTTCAAGCAATTCTCCTGCCTTAGCCTCCCGAGTAGCTGGGATTACAGGTATCCACCACCACACCTGGCTAATTTTTGTATTTTTAGTAGAGATGGGGTTTCACCACGTTGGCCAGGCTGAACTCAAACTCCCAACCTCAGGTAATCCACCTGCCTCGGCCTCCCAAAGTGCTAGGACTACGGACATAAGCCACCACACCTGGCCCGGCCTGCCCTTCTTGATGGCCTGCCCGATGGATCTCAAACTTGCCAAGCCATCCCCTCCCAGTCTATATGCTGATTCCTTGCAATACCTCTCTCATTACGCATCGCCTGTTGGTTCTGCTTCTCTGGTGGAACCCTGGCTAATACAAGCGGCCTTTGCAGTACATCCATCCAGGTGTCTGCTTATATGCTTCTTGTGATGGGAAGCTCACTAACTCTTGAGGCAGCGCAATTCATATTTGGTTAGCTTCGATTTTAACAAGTTCTGCTTTACAGTGAACTAAATCAAGTCTTTCTATGAACTTGACCCCACTGGTGCTGCTTCAACCCCTTGGACACAGTCAGAACCAGGTTGGTCCTTTTACCTCGCAATAGCCCAGCAGATATTTGAAGCTGGTACTCATGCTGTCCATGCCCGCCCCACCAAGTGTCCCTCATTTGACCTGCGGCTCCCCTCCTCTGACAGTCCCCCAGTTGTTGATGTCCCTCTTAAAGTTTGCATACACACATGGCCCGAGGGTTCCAGAAGAAAACAGGTCTGTGCTACTATCTGCATTCCACACTGTAGCCTGCAGCAGGGTGAGTGTCTGGTAGCTCTCTCTCTCTCTGTGTCATGTGAGGATGTGAGGACACAGTAAGAAGATGGCTATCTGTAAGCCAGGAAGCCAGCTCTCACCAGACACTGGATCCACACACACTGGGGCCCACTAGAGGGTGGACGGTGGGAGGAGGGAGAGGATCAGGAAAAATAACTAATGGGCTTAATACCTGGTGATGAAATTAATCTGTATGACAAACCCCCATGTCACAGGTTTACCTGTATAACAAACCTGCACGTGTATCCCTGGACTTAAAATTAAAGTTTTTATTGATTGAGACGTGGTCTCTCTCTGTTGCCCAGGCTGGAGTGAGATGGTGCTCTCTTGGCTCACTACAACCTCTGCCTTCCAGGTTCAAGTGATTCTCCTGCCTCAGCCCCTGAGTACCTAGGATTATAGGTGTGTACCACTAAGCCCAGCTAATTTTTGCATTTTTAGTAGAGACAGGTTTCACCAAGTTGGCCAGGATGGTCTCAGACTTTTGACCTCAAGTGATCCTCCCGCCTTGGCCTCCCAAAGTGTTAGGATCACAGGCGAGAGGCATCGTGCCCGACAAAATAAAAGTTTTTTTAAAATGTGCGTTGTTCAAGCCCCCCAGTCTGCAGTCATTTATGATAGCAGCCCAGACTAAGACAGGCTGATGGCATGAGGGAGGAGCCAGTTCCCTACTTTGATGTTTAATCTCTGGGGTGCCGGTTCTCCATTGATCTAAGGCACTTTCCGAGCAGACAGCGGGTGGGGGGGAATGGCAACAGCTGAGGACCAGCAGTCTCCTGCTCCCCAGCTTCCTCATGGGGAAAGCCTTTCTCCACTTCTCCCTTCTCTTTTTCTATCCACAGTCTCCACTTCCCTTTCTTCTATCCCACGGTGTGAGCCACAGCACGTGGCTCCACCCAGGCCCTGTAGCTGGCTCCTATGGGGCAAGACACAGCATTTCTCCAGCCTCAGGGAAGAGGCCACAGCTCCTGGAACCCCAGCTCTGACATTTTACCGCCAGATTCCCAAGGGCTTTTCCAGCTGTAAACATTCCTTTTCTTAAAACCAGGGTCCACACCTCATGGCTATTCCCAGAAGTCAGGCCTCTAGGTTCCTTAGATCCTTGCTTCTCAAAATGTGGACCATGGATCTGATCCACAGTGTCAGTGTCACCTGGGGGCTTTTCAGAAATGCAGAATCTCAGGCTCTGCCCCAGATCTGCTGATTCAGAACCTGCATTTACACCAAATCAATCAGGTTATTCCCTGTACATTATAGTTTGTGAAGTAGAACTCCGCATTGCTGAGCTGGCTTCCTCAGTTCCCTCTGTGGACTGCCTCCTCTATACAGATGGGAAGACTGAAGTACATCAGGGAAGTGTCTGTTTCTTCAGTGATCACAGAGACACCAGAGAGAGAGAGAGAGAGAGAGAGAGAGAGCGAGAAGGATGATGATGATGGGAATGATGATGGTGACGATGATGATAGTGAGGATGGTGATGGTAATGATGATGGTGATGGTGATGCTGATGATAGTGAGATGGTGATGGTGATGGTGATGATGATGGTGATGATGGTGTTGGTGATGGTGATGGTGATGATGACGAGATGATGATGATGATGATGGTGATGATGGTGATGATGGTGATGGATGATGGTGATGATGATGATGAAGAAGCAGAAACAACAGCAGCAGCAGCAGGAAACGATTTGTCTAAGATCTCTCTAGTACCAAAGCCAGCCTCCTTCCCCACATTCTTGGCAGCCATGTGCCCCCTTCACTAAGGGATCTTTGCTGTGTCACTGGAGAAAGCAGGGGTAGTAAAAAACTTGCTTTTGTGAAGGATGAGGATGGGATGTCAGGCCCAGCCTGAGACGCCACCAGCCCAGGAGAACTGGAGCTATGGCTCCAGGCAGCAGTTGAGGCTGGCTCTAGCAAATGGGAAAGTGAAGGTGTGACTTGTGGCAGTAGCTTGGGGATACTGGCCCCAGCTGAGGGGCAGGTCTCTGGGAGCCACGTGGGAGCTGCTGCAGCGTGGGCAGTTTCTGGACAAAGAGATAGTGTGGACAGACAGGGAGGCAGTGGCATTAGCTGGATGGTCAACTGCTCTCTGTGCTGCCAGGAAAGACATTTGTCATGTGGCTCTCTGAGGACAGAGGCTGGCGGAAGGGTCAGGAAACAGGGCTCTAAGCCCAGCTCTGATGAGAGCTGTAAGCATGACCTTTAGCAGGCCCCTTCTCCAGCCTGGCTTTTAGTCTCCACACTGTGAACTGAGCGAATTGGAGCTAAAATTCTGTTCTGTCTTTGGGCTAAATGCTCTATCCATAGTTCTGAGGGCAAGAGACCCTGAAGCTGAGCCCACAACTGAGCACCCTGCATAGACCCTGGTGCCCATCTGCCATTCCAGCTGCGTTCACATAGAAGGAATCGCAGAGGCTCTGTGGGGAGTGGGGGTTGCATGACTCCATGAAGATATATTCCCTGCAGACCTGGGTGCAAGTCCTGGTGCTGTCATTTTATATTTGTAGGGTCCTGCACAGATTTCTGACCCTCTCTGAGGGTCCTTTTCCTTGACTGTGCAGGATGGCACTGCCTGCCTTCCTGGAGTGGTGTGGGGATGCTGGTGACAGGACATGTGGACAGCACCTGGCCTGTTATAGACACTTGTCTGTTCCCTGTGTCCAAGGTGGAGCAGGAGTGGAGGAGGGAGTGCCCGTCCTGGGTCTCCGCTCAGCTTAGCCTGGACCCACTGTGGTCTCAGTTAGAGCTTGGTCTCTCCACTTGCTGCTGGTTGATTGCAGGGAAATCATTTCTACATTTTTTTTATTACAAAATCAACTCACAGATTCACCGTTTGTGCAGCCAGCTGAAAGCTGTTTATAGTGGTGATTTGCACCACATTCATCTGTGCTTGTTTATGTTTGCTTTGAAAATACTTATTGTGTTTGTCCTGTCCCCACTGTGGCCAGGCGTGTGTGTTCTATTTTTGTCCTGTTCTCACCCCCACTCTCTCTGTGCCTCCAGACCCTGACGGCGATGGTGGAAACGGGACCTGCAGACAGGAGCACGGCAGAGTCAGAAAGATCTTCGGCCAAACACACTCTGTAGGTTCTCCTAGTGCCATGTACCTCTCTCCCCTGCTAGCTTTCTTTTCTTTTCTTTTTTTTTTGAGAAAGTCTCACTCTGTCGCCCAGGCTGGAGTGCAGTGGTGCTATCTCAGCTCACTGCAATCTCCACCTCCAAGATTCAAGTGATTCTCCTGCCTCAACCACCTGAGTAGCTGGGTTCACAGATGTGTGCCACCATGCCCAGTTAATTTTTATATTTTTAGTAGAGACAGGGTTTCACCATGTTAGCCAGGCTGGTCAAACTCCTGACCTCAGGTGATCTGCCCACCTTGGCCTCCCAAAGTGCTGGGATTACAAGTGTGAGCCACTGTGCCTGACCCCTGGCTAGCTTTCTGCAGGGTCTGCCTGCTCAGAGGAGGGGTAGGAGCCTGAACAGTTAGGGAGACTCCAGGCATGGTTTAGGAACGGGAAACGAGGGGTGGTTAGTGGGATTGGGAAGATAAGGGGAAGGGATGTGGCAGTCTCCTGGCCCCTAACCCCATTGACCCCGCCTGTTAGGAAGCAGCAGAAGTAGCCATGGTCATGGTAACCCTTGGGAGACAGAGCAGTTCTTTGGTAGGTCAAGTAATAATACACAAACAATAGTATTAATAATAATAATAATGGTAGATTATTAAGTGCCTTCTCTGTACCAGGCAGTTTCTTTTCATGATCCCATTTAATCCTGGCAGGCAGATATTATTATCCTCATTTTGTAAATGACAAAACAAGCTCAGAGAGATTAGATAACATGTCCAAGGACATACAGCTAGTGGGGGTAGGGTGGATTGAGATTAACCCAGGCACTTCGGCTTCCAAGTCAGTGCCTATGCTCCTCCACTGGTCTGCTTCCAAGTCAGTGCCTATGCTCCTCCACTGGTCTGCAGAAATTGGGGCTGGAAGAAGAAGGGCTAGCCTGTGGGCAGGAAAGGAATGCTGACTGAGGTGGGTGCCGGGACTTTTCTAGGCTGGGCTGCCCTTCCTTTACCATGGAAAGTCGAAAGAGGACTTGAGCAGTGGAGTGATGAGCTGCCAGAGGCCTGAGTGCTGGGGCATGGGGGAACAGACTGGAGGATGGAGCGTGTGGGCACTTCCAGGGTGGGCACTGGAAGGCCTGGTTTCTAATCAGGGTCATATTCTCAACTCCCTGTGTGAGTGTGGACAAGCCGCTCACCTCTCTGGGTGTTTGGAAGATTGCTAATGTCTCCTCTCACTCTTATTTTAGGACTTCTGGGATTTTGGAGGTGGCAGGTCACATCTGTACTTTCCTTCTTGAAAACATGGAAAAAGTATAGGTTTCCTCATGAATCACCTGCTTGAATTAACAGTCTAAGGGTTTTCAGGCCACATGGGGGGTGACGGGAGGCAGTGCTCAGCTGAGCACAGGCTAGAAGCTGGGAAAAGAGCGGAACAGAAGGTTTCTGCCCAGCTTCATCAGTGAATCAGTTACCTGGTCTCTTTCTTGTTGCCTTAGAGCCAAAAGGATTCCCAGGATCTGCAGTGGGAGAATGGGCACCTGTGAGCCTGTGGCAGGTGCCCATGGCAGGTTCCGGGCACAGCTGTGACAAGTCATCTGGTTTGATCAGGGGCCAGTGTGCAGGGAGCAGCAGGCCTGACTGGTGTATGCTGGAACAAGAGGCCCCCTGCTTCCAGGGAGGACTTTGCCGGGTAAAGGCAAGCCTTGGCTTCTAGGTGCCCTAGGCTGGAGTGCAGTGGTTAGATCTCTGCTCACTGCAGCCTCTACCTCCTGGGTTCAAGTGATTTTCATGCCTCAGCTTCCTGAGTAGCTGGGACTACAGGCATGAACCACCACGACTGGCTAATTTTTGTATTTTCAGTAGAGACTGGGTTTTGCCATGTTGGCCAGGCTGGTCTTGACCTCCTGGCCTCAGGTGATTTGTCCGCCTCCCAAAGTGCTGGAATTACAGGTGTGAGCCATCACATCTGGTGTGGAATGGGCTCTTAAAATGGAGAAAGAATTGGTGAAAAATCCAGGGCATGAGAGTCAGAGAGGTCCAATCGAATCTGGGCAAGTGCCATGATTCCAAGGTCTGCAGTGGATAGACTGCAGGGACAGTGTCCAGTCCTGCCCTTTACTCCCTCAGCTCCTGTTGACCCCCAGGAAAACAATGCCCTCTGCATGGGCTGCGCTAAGTGGCAGTGAGCCCCTGGGAGCCTGGCCAAGGCAGGGAAGGGGGCTAGGGAGAGGAGAGGGAATGGGAAAGATGGAGAAAACTGCTCTGGAGGCATCTCAATGGGCTTTAAGGGAAGGTGGGTTTCATCTCAGAATCCAAGCACATCGGGGCTGGGGAGGAGCTTTTGAGATCATTTCGGCCAGCTCTCTTTGTCTGGAGGTGAGCCTGAGATCCAGGTGGGGGAAGGGACTTGCCAAAGGTCTTATAGCACAGTAATGATGGGGCTAAGCCGGAATCATAGGGAATTGGGGATGGATGAGGTGTTATTCCTGTCTGGACAGTTTCTAATAGCACCACCAAGGGCCTGGCTAGAGATTCCTTTCCTGGACATCATTTGTGCTCTCTCTCTCTGGGTGTGTGTGTGTGCCCACCCGGTGTGCCCTGCGAGTTCCTGTGTGTACCTGTGTGTATGTGTGCCTATGACTGTGTTGTGGATAGACTGGGTGTACCTGTGGCCTCCTACATGGTGATCCACCCTGGCTCTGAGGCCATAGGTGAGTCATCTACCCTCAGAGCCTCAGATTCCTCAGCTAAAAAATGGGGGTAATAATGCCCATCTAGAGATGTTGGTGAGAGAATTAAATGAGAGGGTACAAATGAAGCGTCTAGTATAGAGCCTGCCAAAGAGTAAATAATAAATGGTGGTTGCCATTGTTATTATTGTTGCTGCTGCTGTTGTTAATAAAAATAATACATAAATATCCGAACAAGTTAGGAGTGGGGACTGGGGGTCAGGTTTTTGCTACCGTCTGTGTGATTTCTGTCACTTCTCTGACTCCTTATCTGTAGAACAGGGGCTGGTACCAGCTGATCTCCAAAGCCCTTCCTGCTCTGACAGCCTCTGAGCTGTGAATAGATGGGGCTGGGGCCCTGGAGGAGTTTAATGACTCAACAGCTAAAGAGGTTAAGGCTTCCCAAGAAATCACTTTCAATTAGTGTTGGGTGAACTTAGGGCACCAGCTAAGGAAGTGTTTCCTGGCTGGGAGACCAGGGAGAGGGAGCTAGAGGAATACTTCCGGCCAGTGGAGACTGTGACTAACCAGGTGAATGACTAAGTCAGACCCTGCCGACCTCCAGCCAATCAGGGCTGCCCATGAGTGCCCTATGAGCTGGCATCACTGAGCACGGCTTGGCTGTGTCAGGCCTGGCTGGGTCTGAGCTTCACAGCATATGGAGGGAAAGGAAGCAGCCAAGAGACCAGCAGGGAAAGAGCACTGGGCTTGGAGTCAGAAGACCCAGCTTCCCACTCTGACTCTGCTGTTCACCAGCTGGGTGACTCTGAGGGAGCTGCTTCCCCTCCCTGAGCCTTCACACCTTCATCCATGCAGCAGAGCCAACAATACCTGCCCAGCAACTTCACCAAGTGGTGAAGACTGAGAATCATGACATGAGATACAAGTGCATTGTGTTCACTAAGGTACCAAATGATGGGAGGTGTGGTCAACATTCCATCCCAGTGGGATGCCCGGTATCTCAGAAGGAGACTCATTTATATCTTCAGAGGGGTCAGGTGAACCAGGCTGTTACCCTTGGGTTTGGGGCTAGAATCACCCTAACCTAGGGCCTCTTCCACCCATCTGATTACAGTCCAGTTAGGTTTTTCTTAGAGCAGAGCCCCTGTGGACAGCTTCCAGCAAGGTGGCATAGCAGCAGTGGAAGGCAACATAAAGCCAGGATGGCTGGGTGGGGCAGGAAGGAGCAGTGCTAGACTGGGGCCCTCACGGAACCAGGGTGGTGGTTTGATGTCTTTCCTCTTGCCCAGCACATTATAAATAAATAATCACTGGAACCGCACTCTGTCTGTCTCTCCCCCCATAGCTTTTAGCAACTCTCTTGGTGAGGACTGCAAGCACTTTGGGAAACAGCAGGGATGAAGGGAAGGATGCTGCCCTTTCATTTCTGCACACGTTAAACCCATCAATAGCATTCTGCGTGTGCTCACAGCCTCTGGGTACAATGCTGGCACTTGGAGCACAGAGATAGAAACTGCAGTGTCCTGCACATGTGGAGGTTAAGTACAGCATGGCCAAAGAGACAAAACACTTCCCCTATAATGTAAATAACCACTCAAAAGAGCCCACAGTGTGTCACCAGATCATCTTGACAGTGAGACCTGCAATTGTGCAGAGCAGTGGCCTGGGAGGCTTTGAGGAGGAGGTGGAATTTGAGCTGGACCTGGAAGTTTAGCATGGACAAGATACACGGAAGGTAGAGCCAGGAGCAGTGGCTCACACCTGTAATCCCTGCTCTTTGGGAGGCCACGGTGAGATTGCTTGAGCCCAGGGATTTGAGGTTGTACTGAACTATGATTACACCACTGCACTCCAGCCTGGAGGAGACAGAGTAAGACCCTGTCTCTCAAAGAAAGAAAGAAGAAAAGAAAGGAAAAGAAAAGAAAAGAAAAAGGACAGAGAAAAAAGCATGCCAGACAGGTATACTTATGGTACTCTCAGAGGACAGGTTGGCAGCCATTGAGAGGGATCACGTAAAAAGTGAGAAGTGAAGTCAGACATGGAGGTTGGAGCCAGATATGGAGATCCTCAAAATTTGAGAAGAGCATAGACCAGATTCCAGGGGCAGTGGAGAGCCCTGAGGACTTCCAAGAAGGGGTCGGTTTGATGACAGCTGAGATTTTCTTTCTGGCAACATTGTCCAGGGGAGCATGCCTTGTTGCGCGGTAGGCAGGGAGGTCAGTTGGGGGTTACTGTGGAGCTGGGGACCATGGGCCTGAGAAGGAAAGAGGACACACACACAAAGGCTTGGTGTGTGGAAAAGAAGCATAGGGAGGATCCGAGGATGCTCAGTCTGATTTGTCTGATTCTCCAGACAGCTAAACAGCTACTGAAACCCTGGCAAGTGGTAGCAGGGTGTGAGAGTGGAGGAGACTGCAGACCAAACCTGGGCTGGTCTTTTTCAGGAAGCAGGCTCCTCTTCGGGCAGGCCTAAGTCTGATCATCCTATGCTAAACTCACAGGGTCAGCAGGACCCAGAGGTGCCCCAGCTGGGCCATATCCACTCCCAGGGCCCTTTCCTTTCTCTTCCAAGAGAAGACTCCAGAAACCACACAGCATAGCTCCTCATGGTCCCCAGGGAGCAGTAGATTCTTGGAAGAGTGTCTTGCAGTGGACAGACTGCAGGGACAGCATCCAGTCCTGCCTTTTACTCCCTCAGCTCCTGTTGACCCCCAGGAAAACAATGCCCTCTTCATGGGCTGTGCTAAGTGGCAGTGAGCCCCTGGGAGCCTGGCCAAGGCAGGGAAGGGGGCTAGGGAGAGGAGAGGGAACGGGAAAGATGGAGGAAACTGCTCTGGAGGCATCTCAATGGGCTTTGGGGGAAGGTGGGTTTCATCTCAGAATCCAAGCACGTTGGGGCTGGGGAGGAGCTCTTGAGATCATTTTGGCCAACCTTCCTTGTCTGGAGGTGAGCCTGAGACCCAGGCAGGGGAAGGGACTTGCCCAAGGTCATATAGCACAGTAGTGATGGGGCTGAGCCGGAATCATAGGGTATTGGGGATGGGTGAGGTGTTACTCCTGTCTGGACAGTTTCGAATAGCACCACCAAGGGCCTGGCTAGAGATTCCTTTCCTGGACATCATTCGTGCTCTCTCTGTTTGTGTGTGTGTGCCCACCTTGTGTGCCCTGTTAGTGCCTGTGTGGACCTATGTGCCTATGACTGTGTTGTGGATAGTCTGGGTGTACCTGTAGCCTCCTACATGGTCATCCGCCCAGGCTTGGAGAGGAGAACTGGGGTCATGCCTGTGAGGTGATTGTTTTGCTGGGACAGCAGAGAAGAAGGCTGACAAGGCCGGATCTGGTTTCCCGCACCAGTTCCGCCGCCCTGAGAAAATCACAGGCACTGACTGGTGGCGAGCAAACTCCTGGAGCTGGAACACGCAGACACACGCACACTCGCAGCCGCCGTTAGAGGGTGGCCCCGAGTGCCCCGAAGTGCCGCATTCCGGCATCCTCATGCCTCCCCGGAGTCCAGCAGGTGTAGACCCGCTAGGCTGTGGAAGCCGATTCGCAGGGACACGGAGCAGTGGCGCGCTCCCGCCGCTCACACTCAGCGCCCTGCTCCAGGGCCTGGCCCGGCCACACCCCTCCCGCCCGAGCCTCCGCCGCCGTCTCTGCCCCTCTCACACACTCCGGAGTCCCTGGGGGGCCTCCGCAACCTGGCAGGGCCAAGTTAGGGCTGGCCCGGCCAGAGAGTCAGGTCCGGAGCCAGGAATCGACGCCTCCCCGAGTCCCGTCCCCGCGGAGCAGACGCGCCAGGCTGAACTCGGGTTTCTGCGAGCGCGGGGTTCGGCGCACAGTCCCGCACGGGGGAACCCCTGCTCCCAGCCCCAGCCCGCCCCGGACAACCCTGGGAGCCCCGCGCCCAGCCCCGGGTTCCCGCCCCCCGCACCGCGCCGGGCGAGCGGTTACCGATAGTGGTGATGACGGTGATGGCGAAGTAGAAGGAGCCGGCGAAGCGCCACTGCACGCCGGCCTTGTGCGGCTTGAGGCGCAGCACGACGCGCTCCAGCTCCTCGTAGCCGCCCTGGCTGAGGTTGTAGCGCTCCCGCAGCTCCTGCTGCCGCAGCTCCAGCCGCTGCCGCTCGATAAGCTCGGGCTCCGACTCCAGCGCGTCGAAGACCGCGGCGCCCACCAGCAGGTAGGTGAAGGTGCACACGATGAGCGCCAGCGTGCGCACGTTCTGCCGCTTCATCGTCCCGCCCGGGCCGCCGCCGGCCCCCCGGCGCCCCCGGCCCCGGCCGCCGCTGCTGCTGCCCCGGAGGCGGCCTGGGGCATGGCTGCGCTCGCAGCTCTCCGCACCGGGCACCCGCTCCGCGCCCGGGGCCGCCGCCGCCACTGCAGCCGCCGCGGAGCTGTCCCTTCAGCACCACCCACCGCCCTCCTCCGCCCGGCCCCGCGCCCGCCCCCCGCCCCCCGCCCGCAGGCCGCCTCCTCCCGCCAGCCCTCCCGCCCAGCCAAATAAGGACTGGGAGACGCGCCGAGGAGGGAGGAGGGGGGCTGGCGGAGGGGACGGGAGGGGCGGCCGCGGGAGAGCCCGGGCAGGACAGAGAGAGAGAGAGAGAGAGAGAGAGAGAGAGAGAGAGAGAGAGAGAGAGAGAGAGCCCAAGAGACAGAGAAAACTAGACAGCGAAACGCTGATAACTACAGAGGACGGGGAGAAAGCAGTGTAGGACTGAGGGAGGGGGCTGTGTGACAGAGGAGGAGATAAAATCAGAGGTGCACTCAGACAGAAAAAGAAGAGAGGCAGGCAGAAAAATACAGAGCAAAAGATGGAAACAGAGAGAGCAACAGACTGAGACAGAGAGCCTGGATTGCTGAAGATAAACTAATGACACAGAAACAGACAGGCAAGGAAGGCAAAGCGATCCCCTCCCCACCCACCCACCACCCTCATCACAGCATATTGCAGCCTGGAGGCACCTGGGGCCTCGCTGTCTTGCCCTTATCCTATGGATGAGGAAACCGAGGCCCAGATAGGTCAAGTGACACGCATGGGCACGCAGTGTGAGTTCGTGACAGCACTGGAACTCAGCCAAGCGTTCCTTCCTCCCAGGCCACACTCCTTCCTCCCTTGGGCCAGGCTCTGGCTGTCTTGGAAGCAGGCAGGGCCCAGCTGTGGACCTGGGAACACATGAGCTGACACCCAAGGGAAAGTCCTGTCCTCAGGCAATGTGGGCCTCGCCAGGTCAGCACAGCTCTTGGAACTGGCTGAGAAGGCACAGGCTGGGAGTCTAGGGCTCCTGCTTTGCTCCCAGGGGCTTCCAGGCTGTCCCGACTCCCATGGCTCCTGTCCTGCACCCATGCACCAGGCTGGGCTTAGGTTGGGCTGTCAGGGATTGCACCTGCCACCACCTTGAAGCATCCCAGCAGAACTGGGATCTAGCTGGAACTGGGCAGGTGGGGCCCACAGCAGGAGGCTCACTGGCAGACTGGGGGGAACTGGGGCAGGAGGGGGTTCCCCATGCCTCAGTTTCTTCATTTGTCAACATGGTAGCTATCGTGTGAGGTGAGAAGAGCAGCAGAAACTCAGACATCACTGCCCCTCTCAGAGCCTCGTTTCCTTATCTCTTCAACGAGGTGTCATAGCAGAAGATCCCACAGGCCTTGCCCAGCTCCAAACAACTCCAGACTTGGATGTGCTGAGTGAGCAGAATGATTGGAATGCAAATCTCAGTGCCAAGGAGGGTTAAAAAGTCCTTCACAGGACCCTGGCATGGGCTACGCAGAGAGACGTGGAAGAGACACCAAGGCCCCTATCTGCGAGCAGACTCAGGAGGCAGTCAGCCGGAAGCCGGAGAACTATCTGCCCACAGGTTGGGCTGACCTGTCACTGCCAGATACTACCCTCCTTCTTTAATGACACCCCAGAAATGCCGCCAACTCATTCCTTCCTTCGACAAGTATTTATTAAGCATCTGCTGTGTGTCAGGCTGTCATCATTTCTAGTCCTTACCTCAACCCTGAAAGGTAGATATGGTCATGCCTATTTTATAGATGGGGAAACTGAGGCTAAAGGCAATGTAGAGAATCACTGAAGTTCACTCAGCTAGGAAGAGGCTTCAGTCTGTCTGCATCTGTCTTAAGCCCATGCTCTTTGCCATGACTCCTTGAGTCTCTAATTTTTCAATTTGTAAAGCAGAATGGATAATAATATTAGCTCTACCACCTCTTTAACCATTTGTTTTGAGAGATCAAAGAACACATGTGTGCAAATCAGATGATATTAAGCACTCTAATGACTTCTGGTTTCTGAACCAGAGCCTGATGAGAGGGTCCTACATTTATAGCACCATGTTTCCTCTCTCCCTTCAAAGGAAGATCTTTGTTTCTTTGCAAGCAGAAACCTTCTGGTCTTGCCCTCTGACCAGGAACTCAGCCTATTGCAGGCTTTTTCCCTTGCATCTTCTGGCTTCCTGGAAGGAAAGTGCTGCCTTTCCTGGCTTCTCAGAGGTGAAAGTATAAGTTAGGTTCTGTGCCTTTCTGACATATTGGCTCCTGGAGCCAATTACCCCAGAAGCCAATTCCCCTAAAGCTTGCCTAGATGAGCAAGTGGCTTGCTAGACCAGGCTTCCAAGGTGAAAAGGCTGTGTCCAGGTTCTGCTTGCTTGTGACTGCCAGGCTAGACAGCTGTACGAATGAAAGGTGATATTGTGAGCGAAAGAGCTTTGGAAACGGGAAAAAGCTGTCTTTAGGGGCAGGACATGTATTATTAATCATGATGAAGCTTTTTCTCACAGCACTTCAATACTGAAAGGACCTTTAGAGATCATCTGGCCCAACCTTCTTATGTTACATATGAGGAAACTGAGGCTCAGAGAGTAGGAAGGGTGTTGTCCAAGGTCACACAGTTAGTGAGGGGGGACCAGGACTCATGTCTCAAGGCTGGCATTTTCTTGTTGCAACCATTATGTATGGGACCAGGGCATCTATCAGTGGGGAGGCCCTGAAGCCCAGAGGGCAGCCTGGGTCTCCTTCTTCCTGCCCCTCTTCTCTCCGTTCTCTTGGGGAGACGGTTCTGCGGTAGAAGCCATGCTGGTACAAGTCTAGGTTTCTGAGTAACCCCTGGGACTTGTAGGCAACCTGGGTCAGATTGTGCCAAAGGCCTATCAACTTATACCATTTCCTCCCATCCTGGGCTCCTCAGACCTGCCTGCACCTGCCCAGTTTCTGTAACCTGTCTCTGCCACATGTTTGCTGTGGCACTGGGGGCCGGTTGCTCCTTCTCCCTGGGGCTTGAAGGGTTTGGAAATGTCTACACTCCCTTCATTTATAGCATCCCATGACCATCCTGGACTCTGTTTTTCTAGCTCTCCCAAGAATCAGACAAAAAGAGGAGATAGCATCACTTTTAAGATTCTAGTTTGTTAGGTAGGATAAATTGAGCATAATGTGTCATTAGTTACTATATTTTATTATATACTAATATCATCCACAATTATTTTCCAGCTTTATCTTCCACTCCATTCCTCTCTAAGTTCTAAACACATCCAAGTTCTTCCATGCTTCACATGGCTCATGTGGCTCCCGTAACCTGGGATGTTGCTGCCCCTTTGCCTTTCTCATCTTCTCTCTGTTGAACTCTTATTTCAACAGAGTTCGGCTCCAAGACCCAGCTCAAAGACCACTCCCTCCATGAAGCATTTCCCAGTTGTCTCTGATCAGAACCACTGGCTCCTTTTGTGCTCACATTACCCTAAGCATCAACTCAGCAGGTGTTCCTCCTGCTTAGAAGATTAGTGGCTCTTTCATATCTGTCTTCCCCGCTGGCTCATTATCTTCTCCAGGGTGGAAGAAACCCTTCTCACTCATGCTTCTCTCCCCTCAGTGCTTTGCACCTTAGAGCTGTCCCACATGTTTCCTTGGGTGACTCACTCAAATGAAAGCTTTAAAGAACTCTATACCTGAGTTAGAGACCATCAGTGTCAGAGGGAGAGGGGCACAGATGGCTGAGTCTGCAGGCAGAAAAACCCTAGCAATCTGCTTCTGTGGCTCTCTGAAGAGAGATATTCTAAAGCTGGAACAAGCACTGTCTAGGTTAGGAGAGGAGGATAAAGACAGATGTGAGTGTTTCGAGGCCCAAGGAAGCATGTTGTGTAGTGGAGAAAGCATTGAACTAGAAGTCCAGAGGCTGGAGATTGGTCCCAGTTCTGCCATGCGTTCCCACCAACTAGATGGGTGGACTCAGGAAACTCACATGGCCTCTATGTGTCTCAGTTTCCTTTTCTACAAGACAAAAGTATTGGCCGTATTCAAAGGTCCTTTCCTGCGCTGACATTCTGGGATATTAATGAGAGCCCTGGCCATTTGACCAGCAGTGTTTATTATATAATGGCCAAGAATGTGGCCTGGAGGATGAGGCGCCCAAAGACCTATCCATTGCTTTCCAGCCCTCTGTATGGGCAGTTTGGCTGGAGGATGGGGGCAGGATCAATGAGGTAGGACCCTGAGTCAGACAAGCTGACCTTCAAAGCCTGACTCCATCAGTTTCTAGACCAGATCCTCACATGAATTTCAAGTTAGTTCTGTTTAGACCAGACCATAAGCTCCTGAAGGACAGGGGTAGGGCCTTACTCATGTCTGTAACCCACAGATTCCTTACACAGAGAAGGTGCTCTGTAAATACCCCTCTACTTGGTCCCGTTGGCCTGGGGGGCTCAGATGGGTTGGTAGGGCCTGGGGCCCGTGGTTCATGTAGGAAGCAGGATCCAGAGCCATCTCGACATTAACCCAGGGACAGGCCTGAGAAGGGGGAGAGAAGCCCAGAAACTGCTGCAGAAAGACAGGGAGGACATTGCTGACACTGAGCACTGCACCAGGGATCCCAGTCCCCGACTGTGGGATGATCAGATTTAGGGTGCTTTGGGTATGATTGGGGCATTTCTTGGTGTATCTTTGTCAGGAGAGAAGTCAGGGGATTAGCTTGGCTTTACGGAGCGTAACTGGTCCCAGTGCAGCCGGCTTGCGTTTGTCAAGAGACACTATTTGTTTAACATCTCAAGCCCAAATCAAACACAAAAGGCAACTGTTAACAAAGAGAGGCTCTGCAGGCTGAGGGGGAGAGTGCACAGGGTTGGGAGGCTGGACACCTGGCCCTGATCTTAACCCTGCCCAGTCGTGTGGTGGGATGGGGAGAAAGGGTTCCCACCCGGAAAGGAGGGGTCAAATTCAAAGATCTGTGAGGCCAGCCCCATACCAGGACTGGGCTTGGCTCTCCTACTAGTGAGAGTGAGGAATAGCTGGGCTTTGTGGAGTTGCTGTGGGGTCAGGCTTGCTCCTGCTCACAGCAGCCGTCATCAGCATTAAGCCGTACCCCTCATTCCACAGTCTGCACCCCCTACGTGTGACAAAGCCCTGCCCCTAGTGCGGCCTCCTAAGTGGCCTCCGCCTCTCTCAGCCTGTGCTGAGCATCCTTGTGTGTGTGTGCTTAAGGATCTGCAGGGAATTGTTCAGTGGCCACAGTGCTTATGCCCACTGCATGTCACTAAACACTGCCGGGCTGTCCTTGGCACGGCTGTCTTGGTTTTCATTCTCCCCAGCAGTGCACAAGATTGCCCGCCTTGTCCTCACTGGCACTGGGATGATTCACTTTTCTGACTTTGCTGTTTGCATGCCTCCCTCTGCACTTTCTACTCATCTGCCCCTCTTCCTTTTCCTTTTCTCGTCAATGCCTTCCCCTCCCCGCACTTGGGGCAGGGGCTGGGATAGACCAAGGCATTACTGAGGTTTCAGGAGAGCCAGCAGGTGATACAGAGCTACACCTGGGAGGAAACAGCCTTTGTTCTCCAGCCTGGCACGCGCGTGTGTGTGCGTGTGTGTGTGAGGCTGTGAGCCTGAGAATTTCAGTTTCAGTCCAGGTCTCCGCTTCGCCCCTTCTTTTGTCTCCTGGCCCTTTGCATTTTTCCCTCCATGCCCAGTCTTCTCTGTATTTGGCCAAGGATCACAGACTAATTAAACCTGGAGAAAACTGTAGAACACCCAGTGCCCATGAGGAAACTGAACACCTCCAGGCCTCACAGTTATCCTACTTCCTAACAAAATACCACAAGGTAAGTTCCCTAAACTCACTCTCTTCCCACTACAAGAATTAAGTCCCTTAAGCTTGTCCTCTGCAGAGGTTCTGGAGTGGCCACAGCCTGTATTTCCTGACAAACATGTTGTTGCTAAGGAAGAAAGTGAGCCCGGAGATCACGTCAACAGCCTCACAAATCTTGAAATCCTTCTGTGCAGGTTTATGGCTTCTGAGAAGCAAGCAGAGGCAGCGTGTTCTCAGCACCAAATGCAATAATTACAAGAACACTTGCAATGATTAATCAGCTGGTGTGTATTGAGTGGTGCCTGTGAGCATGCACAGCAGTGTGTGTGTGTGTGTGTGTGTATGTGTCTCGGGGCGAGGCAGAGGGCAGCAGAGTCGACTGCTACTGGTGAGCAGGCTGCAGGTGTCCTTTCTTCAGTGGACAGGCTCAGGTGGCCACCATGGTGCTCCTCGGGTAGTGTCATGTTCTGCTAGGGCTGTAGTTGTTTCTGCCAAGGGAGGAATCTTGACACCTGTGGCCCTGGCTGCTGGGCTCCTGACCAGCATGCTGGGAGGAAGGAATTGACAAACAGAAGCAAGTTGCAGGCCTGTCAACCAGATTAATGAGGGGCCCTGCCAGCATGATGTGCATGGCACAATGGAGGGGCCTTGGGAGATTCAGCCGGAAGAAAAGACCCAGGGGACACGTGAACTGCCACCTGAGGAGGGATTGGCTTTGCTCTGTGTAGCCAAGAAGGGGCCAGTGATCTGTGGGGATGATGTGACAGGGGAAGAACTTTCGGTTCAACATAAGAGGAACATTCTCCATGCCCCTGAAGAAGGAGTGAGCTTTCCAGGATGGTGATGAGCACTTGGCCACCAGAGGTATACAAGCACAGTCTGGTCGATCCCTTGGCTTGAGGCTATTTTAGAAAGATTCTAGGAACTGCCTGGCACATGGCAGGTCGCAAGAATTGCCTTTTGTCTTGACTGTTGAATGTGTTGAGTTTGGGGCTGGACTAGATGCCCTTTGTGGAACCGTTGGGCCCAGTTTAACATTATGGAGCCATCTGTCTATGCCAGACTCTTTATCCCTCCCACCTGGAAATGCTGTATTCCCTGGCTCCAGGCCTCAGGAAGGGATGCATCTGGAGTTCTTGCATAGCCTCCACAGCACTGCTTTCTCCCAGCTCCCCACCCGAAGTCGGAAGCCCACCCACATACACCCTACACCCTGTTACCTGCAGAGGGAGGCCCATCATGCACAGGTTGGAGTGAGGGCTTGGGGGCCCTAGGACTTCAGCAAAGGAAATGGGCCTCTGGCAGGCTAATTACTGGGAGCTGATTGTATTAAGCAGATAGCTCGCTCTAGGCAAAGCAATTACATCTAATCAGCCCCTTGCAGCGGTCCAAAGGGACAGCCATTTGAGCCAGACACATGCGTGAGTAGGAGCATCAGAGCAGTCTGAGGTCCAGGCCTGGGCAGGCTGGTCTGAGGCCAGGGGCTGCTCAGAAAGCAGTTCTCTGGCCCCTTCCACAGGCTTCCCGGATCTCAGGGCACAGGGCACTGTAGAAACAGTACCAAAGGGGGACTCAAAGACCTGAGCCGAGACTTGGCTCTGCCACAAAGGAGCTGAATTTCACTGGGGAGAGCACTTCTCTATTCTGGGCCTCGGTTTCCCTATCTGTCAAACAAACAGGATGGACTAGAGAAGATCCTTTCTAATCTTGAAACGCTGCTTTATCCAGCCCAGCTGGCTTGAATTCTGGTTCAGGTTAAAGTGAGCTGATTAGCTAGAGAAAAATTTGTTTGAAATCCCCAAACATAAAACATACACACTACAGGATCTAGTTATTCAGACTGTGTTTTAAAAAATAACTAAAATAACACATTAAAAAATATGGATGTCCTGGTGGTATTTTTCTTTTTCTCTAGAAATTTTATAAAATGAGTGTTCCCCTCAAAACAGCTATGATATTTTGGACCATGATTTAGTGGCTTCGGAGTCCCAGATTCGTCGAGGAAGTTGGGTGGGTCATGTTAAGAGTGTTAACAAACGGGAAGGGTGTCCCTGGAAATGAAGGGGGATGAGCAAGATGGAAAGAGACCAGGTGTGGGCCACGATGGCATCTGCTCTATTCATGCTGCTTCACACGGCATTCTCCTTTTCCAGAGGAAGAACTCCCTTGAAGATTTTCTGAGTGCTGCCCCCTCCCCATGCTGGAGGAGGTTTTTAAACAGAAGTTCTAGAACTCTGGATCAGTACCAAACAACTAATGTAAACCAAACTCACCAGATGGGCAGCCCGGTGGAAGGGACCAGAAGGCAAGAGGCCTCTGCAGTGATCAGCAGTGAGACCTTGGGCAGGCCATGGCCCTTCTCTGAGCCTCAGTTTTCCCTCTACATGAGAAAATGGAGGGAGCAATGCCTGTGTAGCCTATCTCACACAGGGCTGGGGAGACTGCAAGTGAGGTGTGAATGTGAAAGGAAGATAATATTTTAGTAAAAAGTGAGAATGTTGTTAATAGCCGGGCTCAGGTCTCCCTCTCCAGCTTCGCCCTGCTCTCTGTTTTGATGGTCATGACTGTAGCTTTGAGAGCCGGCCAGCCTTGCTGGAGCAGACAGTGGGAGCTACCTGACTTAGCTCTTCCTAGCCTTGGTGATCTCAGATGCCTGGTGCCCATGTCATCAGACCAAAGCCTCCATCTGTCCTCAAAGAAGAGCCCTGGTGCTTACTGGCAACCATTGGCCTTGCTGAGCCACACACAACCTTTGTGTGGTATTTAGAGGGGTGGGGAAGGGGGCAAGGAGCAACCTTGATTCAGAGACTGGGGTTGGGGAGAGCTGATCTCCTGGATCAGGCTCAAAGGAGAAGAGAAGGGAGGAGGCAGGACATGGGGGCTGGAGCACGGAGGCAGGCCCGGACTGTCCTGCTCCTCCGCACCTGGCACTAATCATTCACTGAGAAAGAGGCTATAAAGAAGATGCCACTTTATTCCCCATCTTTTTCGCGGTGTGATGGGAGAGAAGACTAGACAGGATGCTTGCTGGAAAGCCTCAAGGGTTGGCTAAAGAAACTTGCACTGCCATTTGGAGGCAGTTGGGGGACATGAAGGTGCTTGGGCAGGGGCATGACATGATGAGCTCCTGGCTTTGTTGGCTCTGCCTGGCCTGGGTTCCTTGCTTGGTCCCCCGTGCCATGCACCATTCCCCCAGCTGGCCTCTCCGGCCACATGCCCTATTGCTCCCCTTAGGGTTCCTCGGACCTGCCATTCTGTGTTCTTTGCAGTTCCTCCAAATATACCGGGCTCTTTCTTGCCTTTATGCCAGAAATACACATCACACCAGGTACATACGTGAATGCACTTAGTGCCCCCAACAGCCCTAGGAATGGCAGCATTCCCAGCTGACAGGTGAGGAAACTGGAGCTTCCAGCAAAGCAACTTGTCTAAATTTTCGTAATTAAATAGACGACATGGCCAGGTGTGGTGGCTCACGCCTGTAATCCCAGCACTTCGGAGGCTGAGGCAGGCAGATTACTTCAGGTCAGAAGTTTGAGACCAGCCTGGCCAACACGGTGAAAACCTATTTCTACTAAAAAAAAAAAATGCAAAAATTAGCCAGTGGCACACTCCTGTAATCTCAGCTACTTGGGAGGCTGAGGCACCAGAATTGCTTGAACCTGGGAGGTGGAGGTTGCAGTGAGCAGAGATCATGCCACTGCATTCCAGCCTGGGTGACAGAGCGAGACTCAGTCTCAAATAAATAAATAAACAAACAGATGAAAGATCCAGGGCTGAAACCCAGATCAATCTGACTCCAAAGTGTGTGCTTTGCCTTCTGTGCCACACTACCTCACTAGCAAATGGTGGGGCCAGCGCTATCAATGGCAGGGGAGTAAAACAGAAGGTGCTGGCAACACTGGTCCTGGCACATAGTGAGAGCTTAGGATCATACTGGTCACATGAATGAGTAGCTCAGAAGGGAAGGCTGTTGGGAGGGCCGGGACCCAGCACCTGGGTTCATCCAGAAGGAACTGACGCTTGACTTGGAACAGGAAGTATGTAGAACTGTGGTACCAAGTGACTTGAGCATGCAAAGGGCCTGGGAGAGAAGACTGCCATGCAAGGTGGAGGTGGGGGACAGGAAGAGCTGGCCATGGCCCAACCTGACATCCAGCCCAGGAAGGGACTCACAAGGGTCTCCATATCTGTGCACAAGTTAAAGGATGAGGAGAAGAGCCATGTCTCCAGGGCACCCAGGGATTTGAAGGGGCAGGGACCATCCAACCACATGGACAAAGTTGGTCATGGTGTTGGGTCACCATGGGGAGGCCCGGGAGTACCCAGGCTCTGAGCTTCACAGATCTCAGATGATCCACAGATGATGCACTCAGTGGTCCATGGAAACTACAGTATGCCAGGGAGATGGAGATCAGCTGGGAGGCAGTGCTCAGGCGGGAGGGCACAGTGCCTTTGGGAGATGGAAAAAGTGATGTCGTTAAGGAACAATGTGGGCCAAAGGAATGAGCTGCAACTTGCTGGATCCAAAAGAACAATTGGGAAAACAGCTGCCAGAGGCCCATGGGTGTCTGATGATGGCCTGCCACTGTCATGGGGGCACGACTGGGCCCAGCCCAGGGGCTGGAAGGGAATCACCCTATAGGTTCCACAGTCACCTTCTGACCCCTAACACCATGCCAAGCAAACCTTCTGGTCTATTAATAAATATTTGATGAATTGAGTTAAAGCAGGACTCCTGGCCAAATAACTCTGCCCTCCTTTCCCAGAGGAGATCTAAGGAGGCAGCACGAGGCTGAGGAAGGAGCCCAAACTCTGGAGTCGGCACACCTGGGTGGGGCCTGCCCCCACCCCTTCTTATTAAAGTGGGGTTCCAGCCCCGTCTGCCTCTGGAGGATGGCAGGATTAAGGGAGATAATGGAAGCGACAGTCATTACAGTAGGGCTGGCATACCATAGCCCTCTGTTCCCTCTTTTCTTGATAAGGGCTGGAAACCAGTGCATGCCATCGCCCAAGAAGGAAGCCAGCCTGAGGCTTAGGTGATCTGCCTGGGTAACAGGGACTGCCAAGGAAGGAATCCTGACACCCATGGCCTCAGCTGCTGGGCTCTGGACCAGCATGCTGGGAAGAAGGGACTGACAAACAGAAGCAGGTCCTAGGCCTGTCAACCAGATTAACAAGGGGCCTCGCTAGCATCTAGCCTGGGGTTGGGGGTGGGCTGTGGAAGGACTGAGTTGACGAGAGGCAGGCAAGGGTCTTAGCAGGACTCTGAAGTCTAGAATCTTGAAATGAGTGCCAAAGGGAACTTGTGTGTGATAGAGGAGGTCATCTGGGCGAAATTCCCATTTAACATGCGATGAAACAGAGGCCCAGAGTGGGCAAGGGCCGAAGGCTAACATGATGAGGGCACCAACACTTGATTGAGCTCAAAGCTTGCTACTGAGTTTCCTAGTAAGACAAATTGAGGCCTAGCAAAGGGATGATGGTATTCCAGGCACAGGCCAGGGCCCTGGACTGGAGCAGATACTTGTGCTGACCTTGGGAATCTGGAGGAACTGGGACCTGCTTTTTTGTTGCAGTCAAAATTTCTGGGAACCTGATTAGCCCTGGGTGAGGGCACTAGCTCACTTTGTGCTACCCTGGGGAGTCCGGCCATCTGCAAAGTGGAATTCTCTTGGGATTTTTGGGCAAGGAAGCTACTGGGTCTGATGGACTGGGACGCCAGGAGGCAGTTGATCTCCAGTGGCTTGATGAAGGTTGGTGGGGACCACAGATGGTCACACCAAGGCCTCTGTCCACCTACCAATGCTGGCCTTAGAAATGCATTCTCATGCTTGCCCCAAAACTCAGTTGTAAGAGCATAGCCAGCGCAAATGTGGTCCCACAGTCACCCCCATTTTTCCAGGGAGGAAAGGTCACTCCAAGTTTCATCCAGACAGGTGGGATTCCTGGCAAGTATGCCACAACACACTGCTGTCTGTGCACCTTCCTCCTCTCTCTGCTCACACCGCAGAGCCTCCCTCAGAGCCTATTGTCCTCTCTCAGCTGCCAGGCCAGGCCCCCCAGCTTCAACTGTGAATCCTGCTTCTCATCTCCTGTGTCTGAGCCCTTTTGCTCTAGGGCTGGACAAACCACTCTTGAGAAAATGGATGGAAAAGGAAGCCCCAGGCCTCTGTATGGAGAAAAACTGAGGCATGGAGCTGGCCTGAGTAGAGACCAGGTTCCAGGCATCCCTGTCTTCAGGGCCAATAAGAGAGGCCCAGAACTTCAGGGATAGGCCGAGGCTGAAAAATGCAGATCTGTTTCCTTAAGCTCCAGCTGGGGCTGAGAACACCAAATCCTCTTTGAATAAAACAGAAAAGGGATTTAAAAAAAATCAAGACATTAACCTTCTGAAACTGGATCCACCCACCCCCATGTAGAGATTAACCTCTTTCCTAAGCATTTTTTTTTTTCATTTTTATAAACATCTTAATTCATGTTGACATCATGGCCATCCTGGATTACAGATGGATGGAGAGACAGATGACCTTGTCTCAGCCATCTATGTGTGTGCACACACACACACCTACACACACGGTATGCACACATGCACGCACACAAGGATCTGTGTACACACTTTGAGTAGTAGGAAGAGCAATGGAGAAGGAGCTAAAGAGCTGGGTTTTATTTCCAGTTCTGCTACTGAACCCTGGACCTCAGTTTCCTCATTTGTAAAAGGGGTAGTTGGACCCACCGATTTCTAAGATTCCTTCTCAGCTCGCTCTCTGGAGGTGCTCTGATTGTGTGGGGCAGTATCTCTTGCTTATTTCCTTCTCCTCCTCCCCTCCTGCTCCTCCAGCTTCTCAAGGGTCCTGCCTGTTTCTCCTGGAAGCTCCCTGACAACCTTCAGGCTTGGGACACCCAACTCACTGCGGGGTGGGGGAAAAGCATGCACCCCAGCTTTGAGTGGGCCAGGGCTTCTTTTCTGGTTATTTCAGCTCTGCTGTAAATGCAATGCCACATGTGAGGCACCCAGCGTGCTGCCTGAGCTCACTAGGTACTTCCCAAAGTCCATTCTTTTCCTTCTGCCTCCTTCTTTTTAGTTCACCTGGACCCCAATCCCCACCTGA
Source organism: Callithrix jacchus (assembly GCF_049354715.1). Classification (NCBI taxonomy): domain Eukaryota; kingdom Metazoa; phylum Chordata; class Mammalia; order Primates; family Cebidae; genus Callithrix; species Callithrix jacchus. The sequence goes on from NC_133515.1 coordinate 88,326,135, forward strand.
GGTGAGGTGAAAAAGCCACATTGGATTTTGTAGTTTCAGATCAGGTGGGATCGGGGTCCAGGTGATGCTCCCACTTTTCTGCCTCACGAGTTTTAGATTGAAAGCCTGGGAAAATGCACGTGACTGGTGGAGGGAGGTCACATGCCTCTCGCCTAGCTGCAAGAGAGGCCGGCACAATGTGGACTGGCTTCATAGAGCTTCTATTCTGGGCACAGCCTCTGCCTCAAAACATAGGAAGTCCTCAAACATAGGAATGGGGAGCAGATGCTGGGTGGTCCAAAAGAGTGACAAATGTTCTCTACGCTGTGGCCCCTGAACACCTCCCTTGAGTTCTCTGCAACACTCTAGGACAACGTTTCTCAGTCTCAGCACTGTTGACATTTGGGCCTGAATACTTCTTTATTGTGGGGTGTCCTGGACATTGTAGGATGTTTAGCAACCAGGCCTCTACCCATTAGATACCAGTAATACCCTCCCAGTTGTGATAACTAAAAATGTCAAAATACAGAATGCAGAATGAGGGGTCACAAGCTCCTAAAGTATGGGCCCCGACCTCCTGGCCTTGCCTTTGGGAAGGAGCTGTTCGTGTTGCTGCTGCCGGGCTGGAGTGACACAGCACAGGGACATGTGTGTCACTGGCACACTCAGCTATCCAATCCAGGGACTTCTGTGAGCTGGCAGTGTCCCCACATGGATGGCCTAGCTCCCTCTTGCAGATTTTTTTTTTTTTTTGAGACAGAGTCTCACTCTGTCACCCAGGCTGGAGTGCAGTGGTGTGATCTCAGCTCACTGCAACCTCTGCCTCTTGGGTTCAAGTGATTCCCCTGCCTCAGCCTCCTGAGTAGCTGGGACTACAGGCGTGTGCCACCACAGCTGGCTAATTTTTGTATTTTTGGTAGAGACAGGGTTTTATCATGTTGGCCAAGCTGTTCTCAAACTCCTGACGTCAGGTGATCTGCCCACCTCGGCCTCCCAACATGCTGGGATTAAAGGTGTGAGCCACTGTACCTGGCTGCAGCTTCATCTTTGAAACTCCCCCCTGCAGTGAATTCCGGTGACCTTAGCTCTTAACCTTGGGAAGCTGGTACAGGGGAAATAGGATGGGCCAGACTTAGACAAGCCTGTGTTGATGTACCTTGGGCATGTCACCTTCTCTCTGAACTGTAATTTTACCATCGATATAGATTTTTTAAAAGTGATTTTCCTTTCCTTCATTCTGTATTTTAGGTACTGACTGGTGGCTTCTGGGTCAGAGAAGGGGAGCTCCCTGAAGGCTCTCTGAAGACTCACGGCCCCCATGCTCCGGTCTTCAGGTTTCATCTTCATGGGGCAGGGGAGACAACTGGAGTGAAACAAAAAGGCTCGAAAATGCGTTGGATCCCAACCAGCCAGAGGATGCACCAGTGGAAAATTCCTGCTGTGTGTCAGAGGTCCACCTGGCCCGGGGGACAGCCAGCCAGACACGCGGGCCCCACAGTGTGTTTAGACAGTGCTTTCCTGCCTCAGCCAGAGCTCGTCCTGGCCCTCACCAATGCTCATCCTGGGACAGTAGCGTGGGCCAGGTCCTTGCCTGGGCTCAAAAGGCTTCTGCGGCTCTGTTTCTGGAGCAGGGTCTTGGGACAGTAGCATGAACTTTGACAGAAAAAAGTGGGCAGTGGGGGTGGGCATGGTGGCTCATGCCTGTAATCCCAGCACTTTGAGAGGCTGAGGCGGGTGGATCACCTGAGGTCAAGGGACTGAGATAATCCTGGTCAACCTGGTGAAACCCCATCTCTACTAAAAATACAAAAATTAGCCGGGTGTAGTGGTGCCTGCCTGTAGTTCCAGCTACTCAGGAGGCTGAGGCAGGAGAATCTCTTGAACCCAGGAGGAGGAGGTTGCAGTGAGCCAAGAAAGTACCACTGCACTCCAGCCTGGAAACAGAGTCTCTCTCTGTCTCAAAAAAGAAAAAGAAAATAAGAAAAAATGGACAGTGGGAGCCCCAAGTTCAGCCCCAGATCTGCCCTGAACCCACCTCTGGGGCCCAGGAGTAACTGTGTCCCCTCTTTGGGCCTCAGGCTCCTCATCTGTGCAGCACATGGGGTGGACAAGCATGTCTAAGGAGTCTTCACCAGCCCCGCCCTTCTGCTGGTGCAGATCCGCAATCTCTAAGGGATCCCACATCTGCCTCTGGAGAGGCCAAGGCTTCTTTCCTGGGCAGAACCAGGGGGCAACTCTCAGAAGCTGCCCTCAGAGACAGGTGGCCCATTGGCTGTCAGAAACTGTGGGGTCCATGCCTTTGAGAGTGTTCTCAGCACCCACTGAGGTTCACTGGGATGGGGGTGATGAATCTGGGAGGAAAAAAAGGTAACCCTGAGCCCCAGGGCATGGGATTTGTCCAACACTGTAAGGGGAAGTCCTTGAATCTAGAAATGACCCAGGGACCAGGCCACATGCTCTGATGTGGTCTGGGCAGGTTATTGGGCCTCCCAAGGCCGCATGGAGTGGCCCTAAGACTTTGCACAGACCCCACACTCACAGCTTCAGTCATGGGGGTGTCCTGTGCCAGGCTAAGGCAGCCTAGGGTGTGGGGCATGGGCATTCCAAGCCCTCATAAAGGTTGAACACGTTGGCCAAGGAGGGTCTGCAGGTTCCCCTCTCTTTGGAGTTTGATTGGCTCCATCTGGGATACTGGTCAATTCACCAGGGCAATGCCACCTGGGAGGTCCCTTAGGTGATGCTTCCTGTCCTACTAGACTACTTATCCCCACCCTACTAATCACCTCTTCTTAGCTCAGGTTCCCACAGCAAGAGCTGCTCTCAGTGCCTGTTATCACCCCAGTTAATGCCAAGAGGACATGACAAACCTCCCAGGGCCACCCCAGCTTCCAAACTCTGCCCCCGCCCCCCTTCCCTTGCCCCCGACATCCCCAGCCCATCTGTGTACAGACCACCCCCCAGGCATATACTTAAAGGAAAGCTCTGGATGACATCACACACAAGCCAGGACAAAGAGAAGCCCTGGCCCACAAGACCCACTCTGGCTGGTTGCTTGTCCCAGCCCATTGGAGGGGTTTCAGGCCTCATCACAGCCTGCGCTTCCTTTCATCCTTTGATCTAAGGCCAGATCAGTCCTTACTCAGAGATCCCCCCGTCGCTCAGAATGAATGGTCCCTTTCTCAGATCCTAGGTCTGTTCCTCTTTGTTCCAGGTTAAACCTGCCCTTTGCAAAGCTCCTGCTGTCCATGTTCTACCCAGAAGCTAGCCGCAGGGAAGCTGCCCCTCCGGAGGTGGCTCCAGAATCCTTCTTCCACTCAGGAATCCCTTCTCCTGTTTCTTGTTCTCTTGCAGTTTCCAGTCCATGCTCTTCCCCTTCTGCTCTTCCCAGAGCTCTAGGGGCTCTGTTGGGATTTGGGTCACCCCAAAATCTCTTTCTTGCCTCTTCTGAGGACCACAGTCAGCATCACAATGTGCATCTCTGCATCTCCAGAATCTCAGGGCTCTCCAGGATGAATAAGATGGGAGTGGGTGCACATGTAGGTGAGTGTGTGTGTGTATGCACATGGGCACACGTGTGTGTGTGTGCAAGGGCATGTGTGCACACATGTATGTGTGTAAACTCATGTGATTTGGGGATAGTCTTGGCTTCTAAAGAGAACACAATGTCTCCCTCTTCCACAAGTTCCCCAAAGAACTTCTGTCTCTGTCAGTCAGCTAGGATGGGTGAGTGCAGGTTTCAGGAGGGTACCTGAGCTCCCTCTGGGCCATGCCACCAAGCAGGGCATGGTTTCCAGGAGCCCTGAGCCCTGCTGCAGGGCCCTTTGTATCCCATGCTGCTTGAGCATCAAGAGAAGGAAGTTTGAGCCCCAAATATCCTTACTGGGGGTGGTGGTGGTGGAAGGCCGTTTGATCCCATGGGTAGGTCTGAGTTCCTGAGATGATATTTAAAAACAATCATCAGGTGATTGACTTCCTTTTCCAGAGCATTCCTTTGGTCTCTCAGCTGAGCATACTGATTTATGGGGCACAGGATTCCAGCAGCTCTGAGAAGGGTTCTGGTTTTTGCTGGGCTTAACTCACAGGGAGGGGCAGAAGGGAGGGACTTGTGCTGGAATGTTAGGGGTTGGGAGCCGAGGGAGGGGAGCTCCATGGTAGGACTGAAGCAGAAGCCCCGAGATGCTTATACTGGCCTTCGAGTACAGATCCTTGGGCACAGGGAAGTGGGCTGGGGGCCCCAAGTCCTACTGGAAGCCGTAGGTGAGCAGCTCATCACCACTGTGGCTCCAGGTGCTGCTGCTTACAAAATGAGCTTCTCTGTCTCAAAGCACAGTCATATTCACTGCAGTCACAGGGAAACTGTGTGTGCTGGGCACTCACTCTTTTCCATTTAACAGATGAGAAAACTGAGGCCTTAGGTTAGGAGTAGCTAAGTGGTGCATTCAAGGCTCTCACAGCCAGGAAGAAAGGGAGCCAGGCTTCAAACCTGCACCTTCTGATTTAAAAGTTCAGCCTCTCTCTATGAGTGCAGGCAGCCCCCGTTACCCTCAGCAGAGAGAAGAGCAGGGGCCACTGAGCTTCTAGACAGTCAGGCTTGGGTTTCAATCCTGACTCTGCTAGTATTGACTGTGAATCTGGACATGTTTCTGAATTTGCTTTCTTATAAATAAAGTGGATAGAGACGGTGATGGACTGGAGCTGGCTGGTTTCCACCCTGGAAAGCCAACTACATGCATTTCTCCCCAGCTCTGCATTCAGTAACATGAGATTGCTCAGCTGGAAAGGGCCAAAGTGGAAGCATTGACACCACAGAAATGGGCAAACACCACAAATCAGGGCCTTCCCCGCAGCTGGCTGGCGGCTAAGCATTTACCCGCACAACCCTGGGTACAGTTCTCACCTCTAGGTCTCAGTATGAACTTAGATAAAGTATGTAAGTTTCTCACCACAATGCCCGGATGAGCAGATGCTCACAAATACTTAGCAAGAGTAAACATTTTACATTGTCTGCAGCTTTATTGTTTTTTATTCACTCAGGAAAGTAATTTGGGCAATAATGACTTTTTTCATCCTGTAGATGAGGATAATGAAGCTCTGAGGGGCACAGAGGTGCTAAGTGGCGCCCAGATCTGAACCTGGATCTTTGTACCCCTCACCTTAGACTCTGTCCATGACCCTCAGCTGCCCTCTCACAGGCCAGGCAATTTACAATCTTAGAAATAAAAGAATCCCAGTGCCAGAAGAGATGTTTCAGACCACCTGTCGGTAACACAAGCCTCTCACATGACCAACAAGGGAATTGTTGCCCAGAGAAGGGAACAGACGAGCCCAAGATCACTCAGCCAATTATGGCAAAGCTGGACTTTGGATCCCAGATCTCTGGATTCCCCGTCTGCATCTCTCTCACTGGACCAAACTGCCTTTAGACCCATGCACGGGGGTGGGATTGTCCTGTCTGAAGGGCATGGCTGCTGCCCAGTGGGAGGGGGTAGGATGGCTACTGGGGCAACCACCACTTGTCCACCCTGAGGAGAGAGGAAACTGTCTTGGGCATGCTAAAGCTTTCGTAAATGTAAGTTACTAACATTTTGTCAACCAGCAAACCCTGAAGAGCCAGATCTTCCTACAGTCTCATGCTTGGGCCTCTGTGGGCAACAGAGCACTGGGATTCATGGGCCAGTGCTCTGGAATCCAGCTCCAGAATCTCCATGGCCTTGCTCGTCTCCCTGCCTCCCTTCCCGTCATCCCTCCCTTCTTCCCTCCCTCCCTCCCTCCCTTCCTTCCTTCCTTCTTCCCTTCTCCTCATCTTCTCTAGAGACCCATCCTTGGGCTACTGGAGCCTGCTTTTCCTGCAGGCACCAGAACAGCCTGGAAATTTACATCCCTGGGTGTCCTCTAACCAGTGACTAAGTGTGTGGGGGTGTGGAGGGCTGGGACCATGCCGGTGATTCCTGCAAGATCAGGCTGAAGCCTCCTCTGTGAGGCTCAACTTGAGGCTGAATCCCTGAGGGCCTCCTCATCCCCTGCCCTTCACCCCCAGTCCCTTACCAGCAGACCCTGGGAGCACTTTCTTAGCAACTGCTTGTCTCAGGGGCTGCTCCTGGGGAGCCCAATCTGATACACCTGTTTTACTGTTTTGCAGTCACTTACCACTACTTGACATGATGTCATGCTTTCATTTATTCACTGTCTGTCTCCCTCCACTAGAATATGAGCCCCATGAGGGCAGGGACTTGATCTATTTTGTTTACTGTATGCCAAACACAGGCTGAAGCTGTGTTTGGCATACAGTAGGTGTCCAAAAGATATTTTGTGGGATAAATATTCTCAATTAATTCTCACAATGACCCTATGAAATGAGAATTATTATCCCCACTTTACAAATGAAGAAATAGTTTCAAAAAAGTTTAATAACTCACCTTGGCTACACACGTTGTGTGTGGCACAGCCAGGATGCCAAACTCTGCCTGTGTATCTCCAGACCAGAGCTTCGGCTTTAAAACCTGACCCCATGTTTGCAGTTTCCAGAACATTCCAGGCTTTGTCGCACCTCCTCAGTGAGGCTGAAGCTGCTTCTTTTGCAAAGAAATGCTTCCCCGACACCCCCCAACCCCCACAGTACCCTTTGAGACCTTTGCATCCCTATGGTTCCTAGACAGACTAGTGATGGCTATTTCTTATGATTCTTTTCTCTTTCTCTTTCCTATAATCATTTGGGATAAGGCTTCGTCTTGCATCTTTGCTTCTCTAGCACCTAGTTAGAGCCTGGCAGAAGGCCAGCAATCTGTGAATGTTTGTTGAATGAAAAAAAAAAAAAGGAAGGGAGGGAGGGACAGAGGGAGAAAGGGAAGAAAGGAGAGAGAGGAAGGGAGAGAGACGTTCTGTACTATGAGAGGGCAGAGGGTGTAAGCCCCACACGGACAGGGAAGGCTGTGCTGGGATGTTGTAGGAAGCCAGGGGAGTCGGCCACATCCTGGGCCCTCTTGTCATGTGGTGTGGTTGGGACAGCTCTGAGCAGTCACTTTTTTTTTTTTTTTGAGATGAAGTCTCTCTCTGTTGCCAGGCTGGAGTGTAGTGGTGCGATCTTGGCTCACCGCAACCTCTGCCTCCTGGGTTCAAGCAATTCTCCTGCCTCAGCCTCCTGAGTAGCTGAGACTACAGGTGCATGCTACCATGTCCAGCTAATTTTTGGCATTTTTTTTAAAGTAGAGACAAGGTTTCACCATGTTGGCCAGAATGGTCTCCATCTTTTGACCTGGTGATCCTCCTGCCTTGGCCTCCCAAAGTGTTGGGATTACAGGCATAAGCCACTGTACCCGGCCTTGATTGGTCACCTTTTTAAGCTCTGAGTCCAGCCGTAGGGCAGAAGCAGGATGTATCCTGGAAGCCAGCACCCAGTCTGGTACCCAGTAAGGTCTTAGTAAGTGCTGAATAACTGAGTGACAGCGTGGTATGAAAAGCAGATATGATTTGGAGTCTGAGTCTGAGGTTCAAGTCTTGATGGCCTCTTTTCCAGCCTTTCTTCTCTATTCGCTGGCAGCTGCCTTAGTTCAGGTATCATGTGTGCCCAGACATCATCTCTCCTGAGGCTGCTGCTGAAATGAGCCTCTTGCAAGAGGAATTGCCATGTCTCTCCTTTCCTGGTTTAGCAAATCTTATTTGTAAGGTATAGTCAGACTCTACAGGCTCATCCTTGTTCATCTGTGGGCAACAGAGCCCTGGGATTAATGGGCTGGGGCTCTGTGCTTCAGTCTATGAGGCTCTTCAGACAGTGTGGAGATAAGAAGATGGATGGCCCCTGGGGACCATCTCCCTGGGCTTCGGTCTTACTTCCATTACTTTCTAGCCACATGGCTTTCAGATGGTCACTTAACTTCTCTCTCTGTCTCTCTCTTTCTCCTGGGCTCAAGTGATCCTCTCACCTCAGCCTCCCAAGTAGCTGGGACTACAGATGTGTACCACCACTCCCAGCTAATTAAAAAAAATTCTTTATAGAGGGGTCTCATTATGTTCCCCCAGGCTGGTCTCAAGCACCTGGGCTCAAGTGATCCTCCTGCCTTGGCCCCCCAAAGTGCTGGGACTATAACATGAGCCACTGCGACCAGCTGACTTCTCTAACTATATTGTCTCACAGTAACATGGAGATCATGACAGTAGCTTTGTAACTGGGGTGTTGTACATGTTCAATAAGCTAATGCTTAGGATCGTGCCTAGCACACACATTGGCCGTCAGATGATAAACCCTCTGGTCAAATCAGTCACTGTTTTGGTGCCACCTCTCCCAACCCCCTTGCCACTGCCTGCTTGAGTGATCCAGAACAACCTGTGATTTCCCAAACACTCCAGGTCGTCTCATACCAGGGTACCTTGGCTCATGCTGTCCCTTCCTGGGATAGAAAAATCTTAGTCATCCTTCATGTCTCAGCTCAGATGCTGCCTTTATGCCTGTGAATACTTTCTGGACTCTCCCAGGGCATCCTGGAGGCTCTCTCTGCAACCTCTGCATTGGGTACTGAGGCAATAATCTGATGGCATTGGAATTGCCTGCTCTTCAATCTGTGTGCCTTCAAGCTTCAGGCCTATTCCTAAGCCATTTAGCCAGCCCCCAATACAAACGGACCTTGGTGAAGATCCAATATTGTAAAAACGTAAATTTTCCCAAAATTAATCTATAAATTCAGTGAAGTCCCAATAAAAACTTAACAAGAGTTCTAAAAATGTAACTTTACAAGCTAATTCTAAAAGTCATCTTAGAAGAAAAAATGTACAAGAATAGTCAAACAAATTTTGACACAGCAAGAACAGTGAAGAAGAAACAGCCCTTTCACATACAAATATTTACTGTGAAGTGATTAGTGCAGAGTGATGGTGGTGTAATTCAATCAATGGGACAGTAAAGAAACAGATCCATGGAAATGTAGTGTATGCTAAAGGGGCATTTTTAAACCAGTACAAAAGGACTGGCTATTCAAAAATGGTTTGGGGGCAATGATTTGGGGACAACAGATTTCCCACTGGGAAAAAATTAACTTAGATAAAATATTGGTGATGACTTTGCTTCCTGCAAAGAGAATTTATTCTAAATATTTTAATCAGAAAGGAATTTATGGAAGGTACATATAACAGTCAGGGTTGTAGGAGGCATTGAAGAAAAAGACTTTAGTTGAGCATACCAGACACATTTCCAAAGTCACATTGCAGAACTGAGCCACTGATGGAGATGATGTGTGCTACAGTCTGGAAGCTGCCAGATAGTAGGAAGTTTTTGCCATGGATGCTGTTCTGAGACCACACCACTTCTACCAGGATCTGTGCTAATAAAATGGAGGTGGTGCTAGCTATTTCTCCAAATAACTTGAAGCTTCATGTCAGTTGTATCTGCTTAGGTCCCCAGGATGCAGACATCAAGATGGAGTTTAAGAGGGTAAGAGATGTGTTGTGGTACTGTCCATGTAAGGTAAAAGGGAGAGGGAGCAGAAATAGCAGGGAAAGTCTTCTGACTGTGACACAGTTATGGCACCTGTGAAAGGAAAGAGAGAAGGAAGAAGCAATGGCCAGAAAAGGCCTCAGACTCTGGTGAAGCTCTGAGGAAAGTCTTGGCTACCCCAGATTGCCCGTAAAGAAGTCTCATGGTGGGAAGAACTGGCTATGCCCTAATTTCCTCTCTGTGCTCAGTCATTGGCTTGGAGCTGTGATGGACCCTGAAGACATCTAACCAGGGGATTCTTCATTACATCTGGAATTCTAGGGCATGAGGGGAATTTTTGCAATACAGGAAGACATACCAGAAGGGCACTGATATGAATTTCGAGTCAGCCACCATAGAGTATCTATCTGCCACAGACCCCTATCTCACACCACATACAAAATAATTTTCAGATGGATTAAAGAAGCATAGGTAAAAAGCAAACCTATACAACTATTAAAAGCAAGAAAATATAGGGATGTACTTCTATAACCCTGGAGTAGGGAAGGTCTTTTTAAGAAAGGCACAAAATCTAGGAAATATAGACATATTTTAAATTAGTTTTTATTGCTTTCCACATTGTAAGAAAGCACTTGGTACTATCATACTTAGTGATGAGAAACTAAATGCTTTCTCCCTAAGATTGGAAACAAGACAAGAATGTTGCCTTTCTCCAGTCCTATTCAACATTGTCCTGAAAGACATAGCTAATGTGATAGGACAAGAAAAGAAAAAAAAGGTATACAGAATGGAAAGGAAGAAAATAGTTTTGCTTGTGAATAATGTGATTATCTATGTAGAAAATTTCAAAGAATAGACAAAAAAACTCCCAGAACTAATACATAAGTGCAAGGGGCAGCATACAAGGTTAATTAATATATAAAAGTCGATTGCTCTGCTCCGGGCCTGCCAGACACCTGTGCCCTCCTGCAGCCACCTGCCTGCCGCTGCCAGTACAGCTGCCAGCATGTCGGGCCGAGATGTCAAGACGCCATCCACCATCCAGATCTGCAGGGTCATGCGGCCAGATGATGCCAACATGGTCGGCAATGTCCATGGGGAACCATCCTGAAGATGATTGAGGAGGCGGGTGCCATCATCAGCACCTGGCATTGCAACAGCCAGAACGGGGAGCACTGTGTAGCTGTGCTGGCTTGGGTTGAGTGCACCAACTTCCTGTCGCCCATGTGCAGCCAGGAGGTGGCCCATGTCAGCGCGGAGATCACCTATACCACCTATAAGCACTCGGTGGAGGTGCAGGTCAACGTGTTGTCTGAAAACATCCTCACAGGTGCCAAAAAGTTGACCAATAAGGCCACCCTCTGGTATGTGCCCCTGTCGCTGAAGAATGTGGACAAGGTCCTCGAGGTGCCTCCTGTTGTGTATTCCCGGCAGGAGCAGGAGGAGGAGGGCCGGAAGCCTTATGAAGCTCAGAAGCTGGAGCACGTGGAGACCAAGTGGAGGAACGGGGACATCATCCAGCCAGCCCTCAACCCAGAGCCAAACACTATCAGCTACAGCCAGTCCAGCTTGATTCACCTGGTGTGGCCTTCAGACTGTACCCTACACGGCCTTGTGCATGGAGGTGTGACCATGAAGCTCATGGACGAGGTCGCCGGGATCGTGGCTGCACGTCACTGCAAGACCAGCATCGTCACAGCTTCCAGGGACGCCACTAATTTTCACAACAAGATCAGAAAAGGCTTCGGTCATCACCATCTCAGGACGAATGACCTTCACGAGCAATAAGTCCATGGAGAGATTGAGGCCTTGGTGGATGCCGACCCTGTTGTGGACAGCTCTCAGAAGTGCTACCAGGCCGCCAGTGCCTTCTTCACCTACGTGTCGCTGAGCCAGGAGGGCAGGTCGCTGCCCATGCCCCAGCTTGTGCCCGAGACCGAGGACAAGAAGAAGCGCTTTGAGGAAGGCAAAGGGCAGTACCTGCAGATGAAGGTGAAGCGATAGGGCCATGCAGGCCCCAGCCCTAGATACCCTCTTCCCCCCTGATGGGGCCCCAAGTAGCCATGGCAACAGGCCCAGTGTCCAGTCACTTAGAAGTTACCCCCTTGGCCAGAAACCCAATTCACACTGAGAGCTGGTGTCTGAAGTTTTCGTATCACAGTGTTAATCTATACTCTCTCCTGCAAACCTACACACCAAAGCTTTATTTATATCATCCCAGTGTTGATGCTACAGTGTTGTCCTGAGTGCCGGGAGGCATTCCATGGAAACCCTCGGAAATGCTTCCAAGCACACTGTAAGGTATGGGGAGAACCCAGTGCCACTAATAAAGCTGCTGCTTGGCTGGAAAAAAAAAAAAAAAAGTCAATTGCTTTCTTATATACCAGCAATTAACAACTGGAATTTGACATTAAAATCACAATGCCGTTTACATTAGAACCAGAAAGAAGGAAAGATAGAAGAAAAGAAAGAGAAGGAATGAAGGAAAGAGGAGAGGGAGGGAGGGAAGGGAATTAAGTAAGACAGGCTGACTTAGGCATAAATCTAACAAAATATATACAGGATCTATACAAAGAAAACTACAAAACTCTGAGGAAAGAAAACTCTGGTAAATAAATGGATAAATATTTCATGTTCATCAATAGGAAGACTCAATATTGTTAAGATGTTAGTTCCTCCCAACTTGACCTATAAATCTAACACAATTTCAATAAAAACCCCAACGAGTTATTTTGTGGATTTCAACAACTTGATTTAAAAATTTATATGGCGAGGCAAAAGACCCAGAATATCCAACACAATACTAAAAGAGGGCAATGTCAGAGGACTGACCCTACCTGACTTTAAGATACTGTAAAGCTACGGTGATCAAGACAGTATGGCACTGGCGGAAGAATAGGCATATCAATCAATGGAATAGAATAAAGAGCCTAGAAATAGACTAACACAAATATAGCCAATTAGTCTTTGACAAAGGAGCAAAGGTAATTTAATGAAGAAAAGTCTTTACAACAAATAGTGCTGGAACAATTGGGCACAAATGCAAAATCAATGAATCTAGACACAGACCTTATACACTTCACAAAAATTACTTTAAAATGGATCATAGACCTAAGTAAAATTCAGAACCACAAAGTTTTTAGAAGATAATATGGGAGAAAATCTAGGTGACCTTGGGTTTGGTGATGATGTTTTAGATATAACACAAAAAACATGATTCATGAAATAAGAAATTGCTAAGTTGTACTTCATTAAAATTAAAAATTTCTGTTCTGTGAAGGACACTGTTAAGAGAATGAAGGACAAACCACAGACTGGGAGAAAATCATTGCCAAACACATATCTGATAAAAGACTTGCATCCAAAATACAAAAAGGACTTAAAACCTAATTTTAAAAGTTCTGAATAAGCACCTAAATAAAGAAGATACCCAGGTGGCAAATAAGCATATGAAAATATGTCCAATGTCATATGCCACTAGACACTTGCAAACTAAAACAACAATCAGATGTCACTATACACCCAAGATGGCTCAAATCCAAAACACTGACACCACCAAATGCTGGTTAGGACATGGAGTAACAGGAACTCTCATTTATTGTCAGTGAGAATGCAAATGATACGGCCACTTAGTTTTAGTTTTTTTTCTGAGATAGTCTTACTCTGTTACTTAGGCAGGAGTGCAGTGGCATGATCTCAGCTCACTGCAACCTCCACCCCCCAGGTTCAAGCAAAGTACTAGCTCAGCCTCCCTAGTACCCGGGACTATAGGTGGGCACCACCACGCATGACTAATGTTTTGTATTGGTGGGGCCACTTTGAAAGATAGTTTAGCAATTTGTTACAAAGGTAAACATAGGCTTACCATAAAGTCCAGCAATTGTGCTCCTAGGTGTTTACCATAATGAGTTAAAAACTTTGCCCATGAAAAAACCTGCACATGAATGTTTATAGCAGCTTTGTTTGTAATTGCCAGTAATCGGAAACAACCAAGATATTATTCTTCAATAGATAAATGGATAAACAAACTGTGGCACATCACTGCAACGAAATATTATTCATCATTAAAAATAAAGGAGCTATTAAGCCACGAAAAAGCATAGGAGAACTTTAAACGTGGATTGCTAAGTGAAAAAAGCCAGTCTGAAAAGGGTACATGCTGTTTGATTCCAATGATATGATACTCTGGAAGGGGCAAACTATAGAGACAGTAAAAAGATCAGTAGCCTCTAGAGATACAGGGGAGAGTGGGAGGAACGAATAGATAGAGTACAAACCATTTTTAAGGTGATGAACTATTCTGTATAATACTGTTATGGTAGATATAGGGTACTATGTATTTGTCATCACCCATAAAATTGTACAACACAGAGAATGAAAGTTAACGTAAACTACAGACTTTAGTAAATAATAATATATTGGTACTTGTTAATCAATGGTAACAAATACCACACTGATGCAAGGTGATAATAACAGGAGTGTGCGCATGCATGGGGTTGGGGAGGGTGCAGGGCATATATGAGAACTCTGTATTTTCTGCTTAATATTTCTGTAAGCTTTATACTGTTCTAAAAATATGTCTATTAAAATGTTTTAAAACAATATACTTGGAGAAAAGTTGAGCAGCAAATACAACAGACAATAAGATAACTACACATTCTAGTTTTCCCAGAACACTTCTAGTTTATATTTGTTGTCCTGGTGTTCCATCTGGTTTAGGATTTGTCACTCTCAAAGTGTATCACTTTGGACAATAGCTTATATAATTGCCCTAGACAAAAGTTTCTATTGTTAACATATAAAAAACTCTTATAAAGTAATAAGATAGTCCAGAAGAAAAATGGGCAATATATGTGGACAGGTGTATTAGTTTGATTCCATAAAATCCCACAGATTAGGTGGCTTAAACAATAGGAATTTATTTTCTCATAGCTCTGGAGACTGCAAGCCCAAGATCAAGATATTGGCAGGTTTGGTTTTTTCTGAGCTCTCTGTCTTTGGCGTGCAAATGGCTGTCTTCTCACTGTGCCTTTCCTCTGTGTGTGCTCAAGTCTGTGTCCTAACTTCTTGTAACACTAGTCATATTGCATTAGAGCCTACCCATATGACTCATTTTACATTAATTACTTATTTAAAGGCCCTATCTTGGCTGGGAGTGGTGGCTCACACTTGTAATCCCATAACTTTGGGAGGCTGAGGCAGATGGATCATCTGAGGTCAGGAGTTCAAGACCAGCCTGACCAACATGGTGAAACCCCGTCACTACTAAAAACATGAAAATTAGCTGGGCATGGTGGCGCATGCCTGTAATCCCAGCTACTCGAGAGGCTGAGGCAGGAGAATAGCTTGAACCCGCAAGGCAGAGATTGCAGTGAGCCGAGATCGTGCCATTGCACTCCAACCTGGGCAACAAGAGCAAAACTCTGTCTCGAAAATAAAAATAAAAATAAATAGAAATAGAAATAAAGGCCCTATCTTCAAATATAGTTATATTATGAGATGCTGGGGACAAGGACTTCAACATGTAAATTTTGGGGAGATTCTATTTAAGGTTGGCAAGAATGTAGGAAAATGCTATTAGTGAGAGAAACAGATATAGCTTTTTTTGAGGTGAACTTAGCAGTCTCCATCCAAATGAATATATGCATATCTTTCTACCCAGAAGTTTCACTTTTGAGACTTGACCCTACAGAAATACTTAGAGAGGCTCAAAGAGGCATGGCTGGGCATGGTGACTCATGCCTGTGATCCCAGCACTTTAAGAGGCCAAGGCATGAGGACTGCTTGAGGCCAGGAGTTTGAGACCAGTCTCGGCAACATGGCAAAATCCTGTTTTTACAGAAAATACAAAAAGAGCTGGGCATGGTGGCACACACTTGTAGTCCAGCTACTCAGGTGGCTGAGGTGGGAGGGTCACTTGAGCCCAAGAGGTGAAGGTTGTAGTGAGCAGAGATTGCACCACAGCCTGGGTGACAGTAAGACCTTATCTCAAAAAACAAAACAAACAAACAAAAACAAAGAGGCATGAATAAAGATATTAATTACGATATTTCTTGTAACAATACAAATTTGAAAAAATATTTAAGTTTCTATTGATAAATAAGCTATGGTACATCCATACTGTGGAATACTAAACAGAGGTTAAAAGAATAAGGTAGATCTATGATAAAATGAATATCATGTAATATCCAATGAATAAAGTAAACCTATGATAAATGGAATCATGAAACATATTAAGTAACTCAAAAAGAGAGAACAAAGAACAAGGAATAAATGGAATAACTAGAATACAAATAGAAATATGGGAGATTTAAACTCAACCATATCAACAATCACATTAAATGTAAATGATCTAAACACCCCAATTAAAAGGCATAGATTGTCAGGTTGTGTTTTTTAAAAAAATCATGATCCAACTATATACTGCCTACAAAAAATGCACTTTAAATATAGTCATAAATAGGTCAAAAAAGAAAAATGTCATAAACATATAGCCTGAAAATATTAATAAAAAGAAAGCTGGAGTGGCTATATTACTATCATACAAAGCAAATTTCAGAGTAAAAAATATTTCCAAAGATAAAGAAGATTATTTCATAGTAACAACAGGATCTATTTATCAATAAGCCATAGTAGTCTGAAATGTACATGCACCTAATAAGAAAGCTGACTCAAAATACATGAAGCAAAATGAGATAGAACTGCAAGGAAAAATAGACAAATGCATAATTATAGCTAGAATTTGCAAATCCTCTTGTTCTTATTTTATAATTTTCTACTCTTGTTGTATGGGAACCTCCTTTATCTGTTTCACTTCTTAATCAAACGTAAGGCCCTTTCAGATCACTTTTTAGTCTCTAGTTCCTCTGATGTGTTATTCCATTTGTTAAGTCAGTAGAATATTTATCTTGGCACTGAACTTTCCCATCTATTGTATAATTTTTGTGTGTAAGCTCATCTTCAATAAGTGTTATTTTTCACAGGAATTCTGTAAGTGCCTTGAGTTATTGAGGCCTTCTTATGGGATTATTTCACTATTCTTCTACTCTTTTTGGGGTTTCTCCTTTCTGCCCTCTGTGGTTACAGGTTTCTGCTTCATTTCTGGTACCTGGAAATTTTCTTTTTCTTGCTTTTGATCTTAGTTATCTTTTAAACTGAAGTTTTATATACAATGTTATAAAATGCTACAATTATATAACCTTTAACTGTGTGGAACAGATTTGGGAAACTCCCATGTCTGATTAAATTTTAGTTTTGACTGGATGTCTTAATATGTCTTCTATAACAAAATCTTGAAGTCAGCCTTCACCGTCTGTCTCTCCTTGTTGTCCTTTGTCCTGGAATTAAAAAGTTACTCTATAGTAAATTGAAGTTTGTTTTGTTTTGTTTTTAACTGAGAAAAAAATGACATTTTAGGAATACAAACCATGTCTACCTTTTCAGATGGAGACTAGAATTTGCTTTGTGGCAGATGTTTTTTTGTTTTGGAATGTACCACTAGAGTTGACCCTTGGAGCTATGCTAATATAAAGCAGCCAGTGTCTACCTATCATTCTTGGGGAGTATGAGAAAGCACGGACAGGCCCCTAACCGGGATTACTTAGTTTGAGATGTTAATACCCTTTAGTAATATACATGTAATGAATTTGCTGAATGATGTCTCTGAGGATTGTTTTATTTAGAGCACCACCATCTCCTAATTTGGAATGAGACTGTTTTATGCCTGAAATTGGTGTGTTCTTACAAAGTTGTGTGTGTTACTCCGGGGTCAGTTGTTTGCACAAGATAAGGAGCTGCAGTGGAGAAGAATGTGGGAGAGAAGGGATCACTTCTTCAGCTTAGGCTGGAGAAACAGCTGTGCAAGTGAGCCTGATGGGGCCCTGCAGAGCCCAGCCTGGACCTGGGAGTTTGTGCCCCACTGAGGTGCTAGTTTATGCTGCCCAACCCAGCTTTGGGGAAATATCCTAGCCAGTATTATAGATATATATGCCCTTATTATCAGTAATGCAAGGAAGAGGCTAATTCTGGGGTAGGCAAGGGGACATGGGAAGCAGATCTTAGATGTGAGTGAGAGGAAAAAAACACTTCCTGGGGCTGGGGAGGTTGGAAGAGTTGCTTAGACCTGGACTCCAAGGAGGGGGATAGCTGGTATAGGCCCAGTGGTGGAAGAAGATTCATCCTTCCAGCTCCAGGCAGCTGGTGGGTGAGGTAGGGAGGTTGCCTATGAAGGACTTTGAGGGTTTGTGTTTTTTTTTTCTGAGATGGAGTCTCGCTCTGTCACCCAGGCTGGAGTGCAGTGGTGCAATCTTGGCTCACTGTAACCTCCACCTCCAGAGTTCAAGTGATTCTCTGCCTTATCCTCCCAAATAGCTGGGATTGTGCACCACCACGCCCAGCTAATTTTTGTATTTTTAGTAGAGATGAGATTTTGCCATGTTGCCCAGGCTGGTCTCAAACTCCTGACCTCAAGTGATCTGCCTGCCTCAGCCTCCCAAAGTGCTAAGATTACAGGGATGAACCACTGCATTTGGCCATGGCTTAAGTTAGCTCTGGGCCATGTGCTCTCAGCAGAGCCACTTCTAAGAATAGTTATAGGTTACACTTGGGCGTGTACTTCCCTTTTCTCCCTAAGATTTTAGGAAACTTTTGTTAATTTGTCTTTGGCTGTGCTGTAGAATTAGGAGAAAGTCTGGCACATGGGAGGACGGAGTGAAGCCTGACTGGCTCTGGGTGGGATGGTGTCAGGGACCGGGGGGAGGGGGCAGTGGGCAGAGAGTGGTTGGAGGCGATGCTGAGCAGGGCACCAGGGCCAGAGCCTGGAGGGCTTTGCACACCATTTGAAGGAAGCTGACCTTACCCTGTAGGCCACTGAAGGATATTAAGCAAGATGGTGATGTGCTCAAACCTGCATTACAGAGAAATGCCCCAGGCTTCCTCATGACTTTATAGACAGCCACAGCAGATGCCGGCTGTTTTCATCTGTCCAGCACCTCTTCCACCCCTGCTGCAGTAACGGAACCCCTCTTTCCTGTGGGAAACCTTTTTCATGTGATTTGGACAGAGCTGACCCCAGTCTTTTCAAAACCAGAGAGTGTGCTTATGACCTAGGCCAGGCCAACAGGAATACCTTATTGGGCAATGGGTACGGCTTCAGGGACAGGGCTGTGATTCAAGTTTGGGCCTAGGACTTTCCCAATAGAGCTTCAAGGAGAAACCAATTCATTCTGGTGGGGTCTATAAGCTGATAGGATAAGAATCTAGTGCTACTGATGACCAAGAAGGCTTCCTACCATGTGGAGAGAAAATATTTGATAGATGGCATGAGACAGAGCCCAGAGATATAGTTTGAGGCACAAGATCCAGACATAGATAATGCCAAGTAGAGTCAGGTGAAGGAGAGAGAGACTGAGAGAACCCTGAGGATCTTGTTGAGCTATTAGAACCGTTCCTGAAGCTTACTTGACCTGCCCTTTTACATAAGCCAATACATTTTTTTTCTTGCTTAACTTACTTGGTTGGATTTTTCTCACTTAGCAGTGAGAGTCCTCACTAATAATTGCATGTTCTTCACAACTGGCTCTTCCCTAGACTCAATATCCCAAATTCATTTTACTTCTGAGATGGTTTCTAGATCCCCTCCTTCCTGGTCATCCTCCTCTAGAGGGAGATGCCACACTAGTTCTCTGAGGAACTCTGCTTTCTAAGGGTTGTATTACAGTAAAGCATACGATGGATTCTTCCCTGAAGAAATTGAGATATAAAGTTGATCCCTGTGGCTTAGGTGTTGTAAGGCCTTTTGAGGGCACCCTGGTCAGGGCCATCCAGGACTTGAAGTAGCTACACCTTTTTTAAAAAAATAATATATTATTTATTATTATTGTTATTATTATTATTTTGAGAGAGTCTCACTCTGTTGCCCAGGCTGGAGTGCAGTGGTGCAATCTCGACTCACTGCAACCTCTACCTCCTGGGTTCAAGCAATTCTCCTGCCTCAGTCTGCCAAGCACCTGGGACGAAAGGCACCCACCACCACGCCAAGCTAATTTTTGTAGTTTTAGTAGAGAAGGGGTTTCACCATATTGGCCAGGCTGGTCTTGAACTTCTGACCTCATGATCCACCCGCCTCAGCCTCCCAAAGTGTTGGGATTACAGGCGTGAGCCACTGCATCCAGCCAAATTTTATTTCTATTTCTATAGTTTTTGGGGTACGATTGGTTTGGGGTTACAAGGGTAAGTTCTTTAGTGGTGATTTCTGAGGTTTCAGTGTACCTATCACCTGAGCAGTGTACACTGTACCCAATGTGTAGTCTTTTCTCCCTCGTCCCCCTCCCAAGAAGTAGCTATGCTTCTATAAAGAAAAAAGCAGGCCAGGTATGATGGCTCACACCTGTAATCCCAGCACTTTTGGAGGCTGAGGCAGGAAGATTGCTTGAGGCCAGGAGTTTAAGACCAGCCTAGGCAATATAGTGAGACCCCATCTCCGTTTTAAAAAACAAGAAGAAAAAGAACAAGCAACTTGACTTGAATATGGGGAGTTCTGGGGTCAGCCCCTTGAGTGACCTCAGTTTCTAAGTGGTAGGGAAAGAAATGTGTTCTCATCTACAGCCAGAAGGATGCCAGGGCTGCCCTGAAATACTGAGGAAACCACTCAGTCATCTTAACTGGCTACTAATGAGCTGATCCATAATTTACAAATGGCTTCAAAGCCACTTTTTCTGCTTTAAGAAACAGCAAAATGGAGGGGTCAGGGGAGACATGAGTCAGACCTGTACTTTTCTGAGCTGAGGTGGTTTGTGGGGGGCCAGGGTGAAGGGGACATGGGGGTGGGTGCACACAGGTGTGTGACGCAGGAAAGGGCAAGCCTAGGTGACCTGAGGACCTGCCTTTGACAGAACAGACCTGGATTTAGACTTGAAGGTGATGAATCTCCTCCTGCCCCTTAGCGACTGCCCTGAACTTCCCCAAGTTCTGCTCTTCTTGCTGATCACTTAGTAAGCTACACACAAAAATAAAACCCAGGTGTCTGCCATTTGGATGTTTCCACGTCCTGTGGCCTTATGTAGCCACCTTGCTTTTTATCCAAGAGAAAGTAGATGAAACCCTCAACCCACGATAGAGAAAAACCCAAGATTTCCTGCAATAACTCTGGGGACTTGTTTGCAAACCCCTTTTACTCTGATATTCTGTTTCTACTGAAGTCCAGTCCTCCCTCCCTCCCTCCCTCCCTCCCTCCCTCCTTCCTTCCTTCCTTCCCTCCCTCCCTCCCTCCTGAGGCTGCTATCATTTCTGCCTTCTATAAAGACAAATGTAAAACATAGATTCTTTTCCTTGATTTCCTCCAAGAAGCTCTAGCATAAGGCATATGAAACATGTTTTTTTCTGTGTGCAATTGGGAGAGCTACGTGCATTTTAGCACAGAAAACCTTAAGGTTGATATTCTTTTGGCCATGTCCTCTACCCACCTCCCCACTCCCAAGAGCCATGTTGCCTCCTTGAGGCCCAGCTTCCACCAGACTTATTCTCTCTCTCTCTCACACACACACACACACAGCCAGACTCCCATCACATCCTTTTCCTTTCTCTTGTGGAGTAGTCAGCCCCCATCCCCCACCCCAGACTGCATCTGGGCCCATCTCTGTCTGCTCAGAAACCCACTAAGGACCAGCTTTGAAATTACTTTTTCCTTTAACACTACCAAATTATCCGTCATAACTCCTTCCCCTAGCAGCCTCTACAGGCATGTAAAAATGCATCATCTTTTTGATATGAATTATACCACCCCCTTAGGAGGCAGAAGAAGCTAGAATAATTTTGCTGGTTGTTTAAATAGCAGCTTTTTCTTTTCTGTTGCTCAAGTTTAACTATAGCCTAGAGATGCTTCCATGGGCCCCACCTGCCTTGTTGGATAAATCTTACCCCACCTGGCTCCATCCTGCACTTGTCAGCATCTCCCTAGCCACACCCTACTTCCCCAATACACGAGAATTCTCAAAATAGCCTAAGTCCTTATGTCCCCGTTCTCACTGCCTCCCAAGCTGGAGTATCAGCCATGGGGCACCCTGAGCCATAAGAAGGCCCTCTTTCCCCTCCTCCAGGAAGACCTTAGGGCCCTGCTGCTTGTCTGGGGTCAGTCTCCCATGTCACTCTGCCTCCGTGTGGTTGAGGGTCTCCTAGTGTGTGATTCAGACCCAGGGTCCCTAGCCCTGGCAAGTCCCCGACACTGAGCAGAGCCCCAGGCTCATAAGCAGCACTCCAGACACGTTCGCCTGCCTCATCCAGAGCTGCACTGTGTCCTAGGCCCAGGATGGAAGCAATCAGACTGAAATTCAGTCTCTCAAGCGTTGCACAAACTGCAGCCTGTTCCTTGGGCTGCCCTGTGGTTTCTGAGCAGGCAGCCTGAGGAAGAAAAAGGAGCCCTGCTCCGGGAGGCGAGACACCGGCCAGTTCTGCTCTCAGCTCACTCCAAGTGCTGGGCAACCTTTCGCCCCTATTTGGGCCTCTGTCTCTCATCTGAAAAAGGAGGGGCTTGATAAGGCCCAGAGAGCTCCTGGGAAGGGCTAATCTTACCTCTGGCAGGAGTTCACTGTGGCGCCTGGAGCCAGGCGACCTGTGAGTGCTGCCCCAGCTGGAGGGATGAAGGCTGCTACCAGCTCTTGGCCTGGGGTGTCCAGGATGCTGGTGCCCTGAGGAATGGAGGGAGGTTAGTGTGGCTGGGGTGAGTGGGAGAGAGTCACTCAGGATGGGGCTGGAGAGACAGACAGGCAGGGGCGCACAGGCTATCGCAAGGTACTGGTGTTTTGTTGTAAGTGCAATGGAGCGCCACAGAGAAGGTTTTTGTGGGAGGCCTGACATGATCTGATCTGTGTTTAAAAGATTGTGCTGCCTTCATGCAGAATGGACTAAAGGGAGGCCAGAGGGGAATCAGGGCCATGCAGGGGCTGGCGCAGTGGTCTGGGCGGGAGAGGAGGGTGCCAGACAAGGGAAGACTGTGGGGATGGAGGTAGAAATGAATATTTTTGCAATTAACGTGGTAGGTGAGGATACTGGAAAACAGGGGTCTCTTACCACCTACTTTCCAGTGATTTCTCCGGGACTCAGGTACCTCTGGCTGTCTACACAGAATGCAGCTCAGCTAGCCTCAGGAGGAAGGGTGGTCAGGTGGGCTAAGGCTCACCAAGCTTCACTGCTAACCTAGAAAGTGACTAAGGTGGAAGGCTGGCGTCATCCTCCCAGTGACTCCAGGAAGGGTAGGAACTGCTGGGAGCAGAGGTGGGGAAGCCTGTGCGAGGGATTGGAGCTTGGCCACTGCCCTGCATCAGCACTGAGGAAGAACACCCCAAATGTCATCAGCCTCCAAGCCCAACACCGGCCTCGCCCCCAGCCCTGTCCCTGCAGCAGGGAAGACCAGCTCCTGCGGGCGAACCAGCTGAAACTCAGGAACCTTCTCCTCTAGAGGTGCTTCAGACTCAGCTCGTCCGCTCCAACTCCCAGAGGCCTTTGGGCTGACTTCCTGCTTCCGGCTCGGCTGGCCAGGAGTGGCTGACGGGAGCAACTCAATTGATCGGGTTCGCCTGGCAGGTGGGTTGGTGCTCTCTGGGAATGGGGATAGAGGCAGGATCCTGAGAGACAGAGGAAGAGGGAGAAGAGCAAATAGGGGCTTGGTGTGAGAGGGGTGGGCCATTTGCTAAATAAAATTTAAATCCTTGCCTTGGTGGCTGCCAAGAAGAGAGAAGTGACTGATGAAAACCATATGTCTCCAAGTAAGTGGAAAGAGGAGCCCTGCGTGGTGTGTGGAAGATGTTGCTGTTGGTCTCCATGCAATGGAAAAATCTCCTGTTCTCAAGAATACAATGTTAAGAGGCACGCTGAGACAAACCACGTTTCGCAATTAAGTAGTTTACAAGGTCAGTAAAGGAAGGACAAAATAAACCAGCTGAAAAAGGTCTTGCTCAATAACACAATTTGTTTAAAAGTTCAATCTTACAGTCCAAAACGGTAATATAGGCTCGTCACATAGCTTTTGGAAAAAAAATAGCAAACAAAAGATGAAACTTTTCAGGAATGTTGAAGCAGATCAAAATGCTTTAAGTATGGATGCTGCTATTGTATCTCCTGATGTTTGGGGAAAAAAAAGAGTAATTAAAAAAAACCGTAAACTGTATCACTTTTTACTTTTTCTAAATTGACCCGGAGACAAACTAAAAGCAGAGAAGCAGACAAACATAACTACTGTGCACTCAGTCTGCGAACAGAATTCTAATTTCATCATCCAACATTCAAGTTCCAGCAGTTCCAGCATAATGTGGTCCCAATTGTCCTTTCTTGAATTTTCCTCCATGGAAAGCTGCTGCCCCTTCCATCCCCCACCCCCACCCCCACAATCCATCCTGTTTCAGGCTGCCACCGTGGGGCTTCCTGGTACACCTACTTCCCCCTGGAATGCCTTCCTCCCTGCTGTATGGAAAAATGTCAGCCCTTCTTCAAGATTATCTATTTCCAGCTGGTGGCTCATGCCTGTAAATCTCTGCACTTTGGGAGGCCGAGGTGGGCGAATCATGAGGTCAGGAGTTCGAGACCAGCCTGACCAACATGGTGAAACTCTTGCCTCTATAAAAAAAAAAAAAAAATCCATTTACAAATTCTACCCATTCCACCATAATTTACATTGGATACTTTTGCATACATTCCAGTTCTCTGGTGAAATTCTCTATCTTGTCATCTATTTTCTTAACTATGTGAATCACATTTATTTTGAAGTCTGTGTCAGGGAGCTCCAGTATCTGGGTCACCTGCGGGGCTGTTTCTATGATGGAGATACTTTTTGGCTCCGACTGATGCTGTCCTTCATCATGGAGGATTTACATCACTTTCCGGAAGGCAGTTAGAGAAGGGAAGGTCATTTGTAATCCAGGCTGCGGTTGAGCTGGTTTGAAGCTGTCAGGCTTTTTGAAGGCCGCTCTATTTCCAGCTCACCCTGTCTCCTGGTGTGTAACCCATCGGAGGTTCTCGCTGGAAGTCTGGCTTGTTTTCTAGGGCCCTTCCTTTTTGGTGGGCCTTCAGTTCCAACTTTCGTCTTCCAAGCCCCGCGAGACTGCCAAAAACTCTGCTCAACTTCCCGTCTCTTAGCCATGCTTCACTCCCTGGCTGGGTGCTGGTTACGATCCGTGAATGCCTTCCAGATAAAGGGGCCTTAGAAACAAATCTCCACGTGTTTCTCTTCTCCAGACATCTTGGCCCCCAGGTCCTGCTTGCCTTGTAGTTTGAGCTCCAGATTTGTCTCCCAGCCCTTGGAAATTGCCAAAGTCTCCTACTCAAGTTCTCAGCTTCTTATCCACACTTTCTGCTTGGCTTTAGCCTCTTGGCCCCCACGCTGCTCACGAATCAGCAGATGTCTCCAGGGGAGGAGTGGCGCTCCTACTACCCATAGGCTTCCCTTTCCCCGGGGACCCTGCCCTCTCCAGCCTGGCTGCCCTCAACAGACAGCTTTGGGATTTTATTCAGCTCACTCCTGGTGGGAGGCCTGGCTACTCTGACATGCCAGAAAGTGAAGTCTTCTATCCATCCATTAGAATGCAAGCTCCGTGAGGGCAGGAACCATGTCTCTGCCACCACTGAGATCGCTGGCTAATCTCTTCCATGGCTTTAAACATTCCTGGACATTCCCAGATGCCTGTCTGAAGCCCAGAGCTCTGTTCTGAGCCCCCAGCCCCACACATCTAACTGCCTCCTTGTCATCTCCATGTGGCTGCCACACAGACATCTCAAATGCAACACCTCCAAAATCTTGTTCTTCTACCCAAGTCTGCATCCTGCTGCTTCTGTCAGAATCCCCAGGGTCACCGAGACAATTCCTGCTCCCTCCCCTCCCACATCCAATCTCCCCATGTTGCCGATTCCGCCTTAAACCTCACATGAAGTCATCTTCCCCTTCTTGAAGCCAAAACTTGTCCCCAAGACTGTGCCCTTCTGTAGGTTACTCAGCAGTCCCCTCACAGTCCTCTAGAGCCATGCTGGCCTCCTTCCAACACGCTCGCCAGCCACCCTGTGGGCAGAATGATCCCTTGAACACAAAAATCGGATGATGTCATTTCTCTGCAGAACATCCTCCAATGACTTCCCAGGGCTTTTAACAGAAGCTTTGAAGACCAACTCTCAAGAGCCACTGGTCCTTCCTGGGCTGCCCCAAGCCTCCTCCCAGTCTCTCCTGGCTCTTGACCTTGAACACACCTCATCCTTGGGGCCTTCTCTGTTTTGCCTTCTCGGACGTCCATAATTCGTTAGGTGCCCTTGGTCCTCCTTGCCATCACTGCATCCTCCACTCTGCTTATAACGCCCAGCACAGTCTTCTTCATTAATTGAGAGATCATTGCCTCCCTTTCTCCCCTAATAGACTCTAACCTCCCTGAGGCCAGGAACTGTGTCTGTCTTGGTCACCATTCTATCCCCAGCACCAGCAAGCTACCCAGGATACCTTAGAAGACTTATAAATAATCTTCTGAATAAATGAATAAAAGATGGACAAAGACAGCAGATACCCCAAACCCCTGGGCACTCAGCAGAAGGCCATGCAGGGAGCACTTGGCAGTCAGGGCAGCTGGGAGAGGGCTTTTAGTTAGCAAGTGTCTGAGGACGAGACTACGAAAATAAGCAATTGTGTCTAATGCAGTCTTCTGCTGTCCAGGGAGCCAGTAGATCTGGGTTCCTGTCCCAGGTCTGGCACACATCATGACAAATAGCATTTTTATGATGCTTCACACTTTACAAGGCATTTCCACAGATGGGATCAAATTAAACCAGCTCTGTGACCTCCACAAGCAGCTTTGAGAGGCCCCTGGGGAGGAAAGAGCCAGGCAGCTGGCTCCAGAGCCAGCTCGGCCGTCAGCTCCATGTGCTGGTTGGCCAGCCTCTCCAGTCTCAGTCTCCTCATCTGTTAAATGAAGGGCTCCATCAAGATGACCTTTAAGGTTTGTCTGTGACATTTTAGAATTAGAACTTCAGAATTGCTCAAATCAGAAAGCAAGTTTTTGGAGTCCCCCTTCTCAAATAGCTGCTCCCTATTTTCAGCATAAGTAGCAGGGCAGCGTCACCAGAAGCTCCTAACAGTACCAGGGTGACTTAGTCTTCGTGTGACTTTGTGTCACATCAAAGCAGAACCTGAAACCAGGGCTTTTTTTTTTTGGTTTTTCTTTGGGATGAAGTTTCCCTCTTGTCGCCCAGGCTGGAGTACAATGGCACGATCTCAGCTCACTGCAAACCCTGCCTCCCAGGTTTAAGCGATTCTCCTATCTTAGCCTCCCAAGTATCTGGATACCAGACACCTGCCACCAAGCCCAGCTAATATTTGTATTTTTAGTAGACATGGGGTTTCACCATGTTGGCCAGGCTGGTCTCGAACTCCTGACCTTAGGTGATCTGCCTCCTCAGCCTTCCAAAGTGCTGGGATTACAGGTGTGAGTCACTGTGCCCAGCCTGAAACCAGGGCTTTTGAGAGCTGACCCCAGAGGAGGAGTGAGGGGCTGGTAAGGGAGAGGCAGGGAAGAGGAGAAGCCCAGGTGGGCATCCAGGTGTGTCTAGGCCACCTCCAGGTGTCTAAGGGCCTTGACTCCACCAGGACCTGCTAAGAAGCCACAGAACCCCTCCAGAGCTGTCACCCAGAAATGTGGGTGAGGGAGCTTTTCCACCAGCTTCCAGCCCCACTGGCTGAAGGTCAGTGTTGCTCTGAACTTCGGGTCTGTGTGTACCCATAGCCTGAGGGGTCAACTTGATAGTGAAGGTTCTGAGGCAGAAAATGAGGCCTTATGAGCCCTTGAGGCAACACTGCCTCGGTGAGAGAAAAACTAGGTTCACAGGAACCTGTCTGTGTAGCAGCACCTGAAATCAGGTGTCTCCTGGGGCACCAGGGCATCTAATGCAAATTGCAAAATGCAGGATGACTGCTGTCCAGCCCTGCCCAAGAACTAGCACTGGAGTTTTCTCCCATGCCCATCAACCCTCCGCTCGCTGAATGTCAAGGCCCCTCATCCTCTTTTCTGGGAAACTTTTCGGTGTCCTGTGTCATTGGAAATGGAGGATGCCTCTCTACTGGGGCAATTCAGATGGGGCTCAGCAAAGCCTTCAGACACAAGCAGCTGCCACTCTGCTGGGCAGTCCCTGAGGACTGGATGCTGTGATGGGTGTCCTGCCCATAATGAGGCAGTGCTGGTCCATATGGCTCCTTCCCCTCCTCCCCTAGGCAGTGAGTAGTGCTCCCAGGGCTGGCAATGGTGATGCCCCTGTCCCGTTGGGAGACCCTCACCTGAGCTCCCTGGTGACATGGTGCTTCCTCCCTGTCTTCCTCATCTGTACTTATTTTATTAACTTTAGACTCTGCTTCCCTCATCTTCCCTGATTCTTTTTTTTTTCTTTCTAATATTGAGTCTCACTCTGTCGCCCAGCCTGGAGTGCAATGGTGTGATGTCAGTTCATTGCAACCTCTACCTCCTGGGTTGAAGCAATTCTCCTGTCTAACCCTCCTGAGTAGCTAGGATTACAGGCGCTTACCACCATGCCCGGCTAATTTTTGTAGTTTTAGTAGAGATGCGGTTTCACCATGTTGGCCAGGCTGGTCTCGAATTCCTGACCTTGTGATCCGCCTGCCTTGGCCTCCCACAGTGCCGGGATTATAGGCACTTTGAGCCACCGCCCCTATCCCCTTCCCCCACCATTCTTTTTTTTTGAGATGGAGTTTCTCTCTTGTTACCCAGGCTGGAGTGCAATGGTGTGATCTCGGCTCACCGCAACCTCCGCCTCCTGGGTTCAGGCAATTCTCCTGCCTCAGCCTCCTGAGTAGCTGGGATTACAGGCACACGCCACCATGCCCAGCTAATGTCTTGTATTTTTAGTAGAGATGGGGTTTCACCATGTTGACCAGGATGGTCTTGATCTCTTGACCTCGTGATCCACCCGCCTCGGCCTCCCAAAGTGCTGGGATTACAGGCGTGAGCCACCGCGCCCCCACCATTCTTAACTGTCTGATTTGTTAGTAAAAAAGGAGCGTTGGCTCTTCCAGCTGGCTGCTTCCAGCTTTTTCCCTCAGGCTTTAGCAATTCTGCTTTTCCCTCAGGCAACATGAATGGGAGACTAAAGAAAAAAAAGGTCTCTCATGAGAAGATGGGAGAAGAACACGAAGGTTTAAATTTCAAGATACTGTCTTCTCCTTCTCCGCACTGCTGTGGGAGTCCTCGGCATCTCATTTCACCCTGGGAAGTGTGCTGAGCAGGCTCTTGATCCTGGCCAGGACTTTGCCAGGCCACTGTGCTCTCAGGCCCTCTGCATCCCCTCCCCGGGGCATGTGGGAGCTTTTGGGTTCCTACACGGTGCCATCAGGCCAGGGAAGCCAGGTGCCCTGCCTCGGGAGTCGGCTAGAAATGGCTAAGAACAGGAGGCAGGCTTCTAGAGATGGGCAGGCTCCCAAGGCCCCTGCCCAGTGAGCTCAGGGAAGATCCTAAGCAGCCCTGCACTCCCCACTCCATCCCTGGGTAGCTAGTTCTGGGAAATCTCACATCCTCACGGCCTTCTTCAGCCCCTCTCTCCCCAAGACCAGCAGGATAGCCCTGCCATCCTTTTCTTCTTGTCTACCCAGGAGGCCCCCATAGAAACCAGGATCGGCTTCCCCTAGGCCCGCTTCTTGCCACACAAAAGGAATTTAGAAAATCTTCCCTCCAGACAGAGCATAGCTTTCCAGCCTACTCGTTTGCTGGAAACTCAAACAAAAGTCTAACTGATGTTTGGAGCGGGGAGGGAGGGGGGGTTGACTTGCCTCAATAGGTTTTACCTTTGCCCCCAGCGTGGAATGACTGCAGTGCTGGAGCCCCCTGGGCTGCAAGACTCAGGCTGAGGAAACAGACCTGAAACAATTTCAAATATAGTCTCCCATGTACACATTCCTTTAATAATACTCATGGTGAAGCACTGAGTTAGGACTTAACCCCTTGACATTTAAAAAAATCACAGCTTTTTAAGATGTAATGGACATATCATGCAATTCACTTTTTTAAAGTGTACAACACAATGGTTTTTAGCATGTTCACAGTTGTACAACCATCACCATCATCTAAAATCATATTTTCAACCCGCCAAAAAGAAACTCCATGCCCATAAGCAGCCACCCTCCAGTCTCCCCACCACCCAGTTCCCAGCAACTACCAATCTACTTTCTGTCTCTATGGATTTGTCTGTTCTGGACATTTCCTATAAATAGAATCCTACCATACATAGTCCTTTGTGACTGGCTTCTTCCACTTCAAATAACGTTTTTAAAATTCATTCATATCGTAGTGTGTATCAATACTTCATTTCTTTTTATTGCCAAATAATACCCTACTGTATGGACATACCGCATTTCATTTAATTAGTCGATGAACATTTGGGCTGTTTCTACTTTGGGCTTTTGTGAATAATGCTGCGATGAACATTATGTGAAGTTTCTGTGTAGACTTTGTTTCCATGTTTCTTGCGGATGCACCTGGGCGTGGAATTGCTGGGTCCTACTGTAACTGCTTAAAACTGCAAGGAGCTGCCAAACTTTCTCCCAATGCGGCCGCACCGGCCAACATTCCCATCAGCAACGTATGAGGGTTGCAATTTCTCTATATCTTCATCAACACTTACTACTTGAGCTTTCTTTTATTTCTTTCTGTTGTTATTGTTTTGAGACAACGTCTTGTACTGTTGCCCAGGCTGGAAGTGCAGTGGCACAATCTCAGCTCACTGCAACCTCTGCCTCCCAGGCTCAAGCGATCCTACTGCTTCAGCCTCCTGAGTAGCCGCAGCTACAGGTGCATGCCACCATGCCCCGCTGATCTTTGTATTTTTTGTAGAGACGGGGTTACACTCTGTTGCCCAGGCTGGTCTTGAACTCTAGGGCTCAAGTCATCTGCCTGCTTCAGCCTCCCAAAGTGCTGGGATTACAGGCATGAGCCACCATGTCCAACACTTCTTCCTTGTTCTTTTGATTTTGGCCATGCTGGTGGGTGTGAAGAGGTGCCTCACTGTGGTTTTGATCTGCATCTCCCTGGTGGCTATTGATGTTGAGCTTCTTTTTATATGTTCATCGGCCATTCATGTATCTTCTTACATGTCTATTCAAATCTTTTGCTCATTTTTAGTTTGCTTATTTGGCCTTTTATTGTTGAATTGTAAAAGTTCTTTATATATTCTGAATGCAAGTTTCTTTTCAATTCCTCTTGAATTCTAAGAGACCCCTAGATCAGGGTTGGAGCAGGGGTTGTAGTTTTACCTGTCTGTAAAACTGTAAGTTGCAAGGTGACAGAAACCTTGCAAAGAATACATTCTGCCCTACACAGAGGATTCCTGCAGGGGCGGACTCTGGAGGGGAAGGCCGTGGAAGTGCCCTTCCCCAGAGCCTCCTCCCTGCTCAATGACATCCCTTTCAAAATCTCTGCTGAAGAGGAGTTTGAGGGTTGTAATGGGCTGGAGATGGTAGAGAGGCAGGTTGGTTAGTGTATCAAAGGCAGAATCATATGGAGGGAGGATTTCTCTCTCTTTTTAAAAGAACAATAGCTTTTATTTCTGGGGCAAATGAGATGGTACATAGAAAAGCATTTTGGAATTATAAAGGAATATGCAAATATAAAGTGATATTCTTATTGTTAGTATTGTTATTGTAGAAACCAATGAAAACCCCCTCTGTGATGAAATGACAGAGCCTTTGGGGGTGCAGGGCAGACAGGGGTTGGGGAATTAGGGGGATGAAAGATCAAGGAGAGAGAAAGGCAGCAGAGTTTGCAAATCTTGGTTTTGTGCGTGTGTGTGTGTGTGTGTGTGTGTGTGTGTGTGAGAGAGAGAGAGAGAGAGAGAGAGAGAGGGAGAAAGAGACAGAGACAGAGAGAGACCTTTGTGATTTCTGGCATATTTCTTTACCACCTGTATAATTATTTACTTATTATTTTTTTAATAAGTTCCTATTTCTTTTAATTAAATAGATACATTTATAAAGGAAACTTTAGATCACAGTAATAAATGGCAAACCTGCATCATTTTCAACATGGAAGATACCTTTATATAAACAAATACAGTGAAAACCCGTGTTATTAAATTCTAGCTGGATCCCGTGGCCATCTGGGCCTGTGCAACTACCCCTGACTTCTTAGCCTGGCTCACTCCTCCGGTTCCTCAGGTCTCTGCTCTGGTGCTTCCATGACCACCAGCCCCTCCATTGTCACACCCTCTTCCCCCCCCACCCCATTCTCTGCTTTCCTTCTTCCACAGCATGTATGGCTGTCTAACGGATGGGGGTGCACGTATTGGTATCTGGCTCCATGAGGGCATCGTCTGTCTCATTCACCTCT
Source organism: Callithrix jacchus (assembly GCF_049354715.1). Lineage (NCBI taxonomy): Eukaryota > Metazoa > Chordata > Mammalia > Primates > Cebidae > Callithrix > Callithrix jacchus. Next base: position 88,357,887 of record NC_133515.1, read on the forward strand.
GTCTCCACTGCCTGGCTCTGTGAATAGAGTCAGTAGCTTAAAGCTACAGGGCAGCTCCCTCCTTTGTTTTTGTTTTCTTTTTAGCAAGTGTCAGCCAGGTTGTTAAAGTCACAGTCAGTCAGTGACAAGCTGCCACTTGCACCTGATGTGGTCAGGAGCCCTGAGGCCGGAGAAGGAAGTGGCTTTCTGGGGTGTGGTCCTGCAGGTCACCTGGATTCCTTGAGTTTCCTGTTCTGTGCTTTGGGAATCCACAGACCTGCAGCTGGCCCACTTACCAGCTGCCTGGCCCAAGAGCCAGTCTTTGCCTTCCCCTGAGCTGAGGAGCGAGGATGCCCTACGGCCCTCGCTGAGCTGCCTGAACCTGAAGGCAGACAGTTTACACGGACACACCTGGCAGATAGAAGCTGCTCAATCAAAGATGGGAGAAGTTCAAAGGGGTTAGGAGACGATGGGGTGTAACCACTGGCTTAGCCTGCAAAGTCCGACCCTTCTTTCTGGGCCCACCTTTTTTATTTTTTATTTTTGAGATGGAGTTTTGCTCTTGTTGCCCAGGCTGGAGTGCAATGGCACGATCTCAGCTCACTGCAACCTCCGCTTCTCGGGTTCAAGTGATTCTCCTGTCTCAGTCTCCTGAGTAGCTGGGATTACAGGTGCATCCCACCATGACAAGCTAATTTTTGTATTTTTAGTAGAGATAGAGTTTCATCACATTGGTCAGGCTGGTCTCCAACTCCTGACCTCAGGTGATCTGCCCACCTTTGCCTCCCAAAGTGCCATGATTTCGGGCCTGAGACACTGTGCCCAGCCCAGGCCCAACTTTTAAAATTAGCTATATAATTTGCACTGTTTTTTCTTTCTTTGAGACAAGGTCTCGCTCTGTTGCCTAGTTTGGAGTGGAGAGGCACGATCTTGGCTCACTGCAACCTGCGCCTCCTGGGTTCAAGCAATTCTCATACCTCAGCTTCCCGAGCATCTGGGACTACCAGTGCATGCCACCATGCCTGGCTAATTTTTGTGTTTTTAGTAGAGATGGGGTTTCGCCATGTTGGCCAGGCTGGTAATTTACCCTTTACTGAGAATGCACTACGTAACAGGTATCTTGCTAAATAAGAGCTTTACGTTACACTCGTCATTTTATTTTGTGCCTGCAATTCTTATGAAGTAGGGGTTTACCACTCCCCTTTTACAGATGAAGAAACTGAGGCTTATAGTATTTTATGACTTGCTTGAGGTGATGCAGTAAGAAATGACAGGCCTTTCAGATTTCAGAGCCCATATTCTTAACTCACGCATGATAACCACATAAATGTCTCCACCTACATGAAAGCTTGCTGCCCAGCAAGTCTTTCCTCTTCGAAACACTCGTAACTCTGTACTCTCCCCCGTCTGACATCTGCCTCCATCTGCTTTACCGGGTGTGTATGTGTGTGTGTATGTGTGCATGGTGAGAATACATTTCTTTCTTTCTTTCTTTCTTTCTTTCTTTCTTTCTTTCTTTCCTATTCCTTAAGAGTATGAAAAGCATATGTTTCTTGAGGTCTGAAGTCATGTTCAGTCCTCTCTCCCCCAGGTCAAGCCAAGTCCCTGGCACACTGTGGATATTCTACCTGTGTCTGGTGAGCAAATGAAGGAATGAGGGCCCCAGGTTTCCTTCTGCCAGGCTCCAGCCCCATGGAGGACAGTCAAAGAAAAAGCAGGCAGTTGCACTTCAGAGATATAAATAAGCTTCATCAGAGAGCCACTGGGATGTTTACTCAGGAGGGCACAGGGAAGACGCATCCTAGAACAAGGGGACCAGCCCTTCACAACAAAGGTGGGTGTGCAGACCCTCCCGGAGGCAGGGGATGGAGAGATGGCTTCTGGAAGACCCTGCTGGCCTGTGATGTTGATGGCTGTGCTGGGCGTTGTCTCTGTCTACCCTGCTCCACCCTCCTCTCTGCCCTGCAAGAGATCAGAGGAAGAGGAGAGAGTAGGGCTGGGGTATGGCTTCCAGGTGGGTGGTGCCAGGGCGTGGTGGGTAGCAACTCTTTTATTTTTGAGACAGAGTGTCATACTGTTACCCAGGCTGTAATGCAATGGCTAGATCTCGGCTCACTGCAACTTCTCCTCCACCTCCCGGGTACACGCAATTCTCCTGCCTCAGCCTGCTGAGTAGCTGGGACTACAGGTGCTCACCACCATGTCCTGTTAATTTTTTTTTGTATTTTTAGTAGAGACCGTGCTTCAATATGTTGGCCAGACTGGTCTCGAACTCCTGACCTCAGATGATCCACCTGCCTCAGTCTCCCAAAGTGCTGGGATTACAGGCGTGAGCCACCGCTCATGGCCAGTAGCAGCTCTTTGTTGTTGGCCTCGGGAGTCTGTGTTGTCCGTGTGATTTCCCTACACCCTGAGAGTCCCTTTATTAGACTCTCTTCACACGATCCTGACTTGATGGTGCCTTTTGTTCCTGTATGTTCCTGCAGAGACCCTGACTGATGGGCTGGAGTGCCTTTTTCTGTTCTTCTGGGCCACTTCCTGAAGTCGGATCTATGCTGATTTATTTCTGTATCCTTTTGCCTGGCACAATCTGGGGGTCATGGTTCTTGTTTATTTTTTATTTTTATTTATTAGAGACAAGATCTCACTCTGTCACCAAGCTGAGATGCAGTGGTATGATCATCGCTTAATGCCGCCTTGAACTCCTGGGCTCAAGTAATCCTCCTGCCTCAGCCACCTAAGTAGTTGGGACTATAGGCATGCACCTCTGCACCTGGCAGGTTGTAGGTTTTTTTTGTTTTTTTTTTGAGATAGGTTCTCACTCTGTCACCCAGGCTGGAGTGCAGTGGTGCGATCTTGGCTCACTGCAACCTGTGCTTCCCAGGTTCAAGTGATTGTCCCACTGCATCCTCGGGAGTCACTGGGACTATAGGTGTGTACCACCACGCCCAGCTAATTTTTGTATTTTTTGGTAGAGATGGGATTTCACGCCAGGCTGGTAGCAAACTCCTGACCTCAAGTGATCCACCAGCCTTGGCCTCCTGAAGTGTTGGGATTACAGACGTGAGCCACCACATCCAGCTAGGTTGTGATTCTAACAGCTAGCGTCTATTGAGCACTTACTATGTGCCAGACATTATTCCCTGTATTAGTCAATCCTCGAAACAATCCCTTGATTATCATCCCCGCTTTACAGATGAGGAAGCTAAGACACACAGACATTGAAGAGCTTGCCTCAGGTGACATGGTCAGTGTGGGGCAGATCTGGGATTGGAGCCCAGGCAGTGTGACTCCTGAGCGGACAGTGTGACTCTCAGTCCTGCCGTCGGGCTGCCTTTCTGCTTGTTGTGTTGGGAGTGATGTCTCTTAGCCTTGGGAATGAAAAGTATTTGGTTTCTTTGCCAACTCAGTGACTCAGGTGGAATGGGCAGAAGGTGGAATGTAGGTCACCATGGCAACCAGATCAATAAGGTGCCCCAGCTGGTGAGTGCTTGGGGCTGAGGTTCTACTGCTGGCAGAGAGAAAGGCAGGGTTGGCATGGGGCAATGCTTGAGATACCAGATGCACTGGGAGGACCTGGAAGAGTACCAGGTAGGTAGATGAGGCCAGGGATTCTGGGCAGAGGTGGGTGCTTTCTGAAGCAGATGGAATGAATGGGAGAATTCTTTCCTGAAGCTCTAGCAGGGGTGTCCAATCTTTTGGCTTCCCTGGGCCTCACTGGAAGCAGAAGAATTGTCTTGGGCCACACATAAAATACACTAACACTAAGGCTAGCTGATGAGCTAAAAAAAAATCCATGAAAAAAATCTGATAATGTTTGAAGAAAGCTTATAAATATGTGTTGGGCCCCGTTCAAAGCTGCCCTGGGCTGCATGTGGCCTGCAGGCCATGGGTCAGACAAGCCTGCTCTAGAGTTTACCACAGGGTGGTAGTAGTCTTCGTCTTTGCTAAACCTGTATCCATGTGGCCCAGACTGGTTCTCTGAGGTCACCTTCCTCCATCTGTCTCCTGCTCCAGAGCCCAGAGTTTCTATCTTGTCTCTGATCTCTTTTCCATGTCTGTGCCAGTGCCCTTCTTCCCAGGGCCATCAGAGACTGGGGGGTAAGAAAGAGCCCCATTTCCTCTCCTGCTGCCCCCCAGGCATCCACCTTAGCCTGGGGTTCCCCCAGCTGTGTAACAAAAGAATGAGCATTTCCTCCCCAGCCCCTGAAGTATCCCAATCCCCAGGGGTCACAGCAGGGATGAATGGAGTGGACACATCACTTCTCTGTGATTTGTTGCAGGCCCTGACCTTCCTGACCAGAAATGAAATTCTGTGGTGAGTAAAGGCCCCACCCTGTTTTCCCTCTCCAGGCTCCTCCCTCTGAGCTGGGTTCTTGCCCTAATACAGCCTCGCTCTGGTCCCTGAGTGTGGTCCCTGCTCAGAGCCACACATGCCTGGAGATGGGGCTGGGACAGGGCAGGCAGGAATCGGAGGGCCCAGGGGCCATGATCCCCAGAGCCCCACTGGAGTTGAATGAGACATCAGGCTGTAGGATGCTAACCCTTTACTGGGATCCAAGGTGGGGTTTCTTCATAAGATCATGGAACTTTCTTTCCTTGCAAGAAAGAAAGTGTAATGACAAAACCTCTTTGGAATAATGATGAAGCAAGGAAAGGACTTGGGGAGCTTAGGTCTGAAGCCCATTTTGGCTGTTCACTGGCTGGGTAAACTTGGATGACTAAAGCCCAGCCCTTCCTCCCTCCCTCCCTGCCCTCTCTCCAGTGTTTGTGATGGGCCCAATGGAGGCCCTGGGGGTGGGATGGTGAACAGCCCTGCTCCCTGTTGTCATAGGGACCCCTGTCCAGTGGGGAAGGACCCTCATTCAGCGTGGAGGTGGGCAAATGCCCTTCTGGTGGGGAGGCTATGGGGAGAGTGAACAACGTGAGAGGTGTGTTTGCGTGTTTGGGCCAAGCCAGGTACTCAACAAAACCTGTTAGATGAATAAAGAGACTCACCAAGGCACTCCCAGGAGAAGGTGGAGGAAGGTTCCTTCTCATCATCTGTGCTTGGACTAACCCTCCCCAGTTACCACGTGGAAGCCACATTTCCCACTCAGGGTCGGGGAGGGGGAGGGTAATGACTCTGTCGCAAGCACAAGACTCTCCAGGCACAAACAGGGATGGGGGATGGCCAGGGCATGGGGAGTTACAGAAACCTTTTGAAAATAATATTCACTCACTTTTTTAAATATAGAAAAATATGACATAACTCCAAATGACCCATATCCTACTACCCATATAACCTCTATTGAAATTTTCTGAAAAGTAACATGTGAATAAAAATAAATGAAGTCTAAAAGAAAAATCTGTGAGCATGGCTAGAAAATCCAAATCGTGTGAAAGTTCTAAGTGAAAAGTAAATGTCTCCATTCTCTCCTCCCAGTCCTTTTCCCTCAAGGCCACCTCTGCTCACTGTCGGCTTTTCTTAGCATCTAGCCTTCCAGAAGAATATTCTATGCATAGGCAGACACATTTATCCTTCCTTTTACCCCAGTCACACTGTTGCATTGATCCCATTCATACTGTTCTGTACCTTTTTAAAAAAAGTTTTTGGGGTTTTTTTGAGATGGAGTCTCACTCTGTCGCCCAGGTTGGAGTGCAGTGGTCCAATCTTGGCTCACTGCAACCTCCGCCTCTTGGATTTAAGTGATGCTTGTGCTTCAGCCTCCTGAGTAGCTGGGACTACAGGTACCTGCCACCACATCTGACCAATTTTTGTATTTCTATAGAGACAGGGTTTCACCATGTTGGCCAGGCTGCTTTTGAACTCCTGACCTCAAGTGATCCACCCACTTCAGCCTCCCAAAATGTTGGGATTACATGGGTGAACCACCACACCCTGCCTACACTTTAGAACTTCGATAGGTATGACAATGTTGTCCTTCAAAGGAGCTGCACCAGTTTATACTCTCATCAATGGGGTATAGCCATGCCTGGCCCTCTTTCCACCCCAGGGGCTTCAAATGACATTCTTGGATCCACCCCTGGGGCTCCTCCTATATGCCAGGAAAGAGCATGGGGTGGGGGATGAGGGGAGAGAGAAGAGGATGGGAGGGGTTCAGACTCTCTCTTGAACACCGATCCTCCATTTTCATTTGTTCTCCATTGGCCTTCAGAGAAAGATTTCCTTGGAAGCGAGCCATGCTTAGGGACCCTTCCCTTTTGAACCTCCCACCCAGGCCCTGAGATGGCCTCCTCCCAGATCCTGTTTCCTGTCTGTTTCCATCCCCGTGGAAGGTGCCTTTCCCCTGAGAAGAGCACAGCTTGGCTCTGTGTTTTGCTGGGAAGGCGGGTCCTGGTGAATGCTGCCAGGGAAGGCTCCAGTTCACAGCTCACAGTTCATGGTTCAGTGCAAACTTCTCCAACAAGCAGTTCTCAAAGCTCTTTCTGGCCTGCCCCTTCTCCTGACAGCCCATTCCTGAGCCTGAGGGGCCCATGCCTGCCCCTGGGTAGCTCCTGCTGGTGGGGTTGGGGCAGCAGTGCAGAAACTCCCAAATGGGAAGGTGATACCAGGAAGAGCTCTCTGCTGCTTTAAGCCAAGGGGAGTCTCCAGACCCAGGAGACCACAACCTGGGGAGAGCTGAGGATGTGGAACAGTTGTCAAGAGCTTTGAAGAATGGAAGAAGACCAATGAAAGCAGGAGGTGCTGAAATGTCTCAGTTCAAAATGAGACGTACACCTTGACCCAGCCATTGAACTTGCACAAAGAGGACATAGGTGAAGTAAGCACTGATTCATCCATCTGTGGGAGACTGCCCTTGGAGAGGAGGAGGAGGAGCTTTCTGTTCCATATAAAGCCATCTCCAAGATATGTTATGAAGTAAAGAAAGCAAAGTGCAGGGGGCTTCCAGTTACATGGAGAATAGAGCATTTTCTTTGACCTCTGTTTCCTCTACTAAAAGGAGATTAAAGGAATTTAAAAAGAAGAAGGAGGAGGAAAAGGAGGAGGAGAAGGAGGATGAGGAGGAGAAAAAGAAAGAAAGAAACCCATAAGGACAAAGAGGACACAAGCGATGACAGCAGATGAGAGAGGTCAACAAAAATTATTGAAGTGCAAAGCAGATAGACCCATGATACAGACTTAGCTGAATAGAAAGCTGAAAGAGTTTTGCCTGCAGGGGCTGGGTGATGGAATTGAGAACCCAGAAAGTCTCAGGAACCTCTGAATGCTGGGATGCAGGAGCAGGTGAAAACAGAAAGGCAGACTGAAGGTTTTATGTGATTCCTTCTTTCTTACTTTGCCATCCACTTCCCTGCCCTGCCCCAGTGGAAGGCAGGAGCTAACCATCTGGGGAGAGCTGGAGCCAGACTTGGGCCCCTGACTTGGGCCACCAGAGTGATGAAGAGCAGGGTGAGCTTCTGGTCAGCATTTTAGAACCACCTCATAAGTAGAAATCAAAAGTTAAGGGCCACCAGTTATTTGAGGAAAGAATAAAAAACATCCGCCTACATATACTAAGTCATATAATCATGACATTTTAGAACGCCAGAGATGATGGGAAGATCCTAAGTGCATCCATAGAGAGAAAAACAGACTACAGAGAATCAGGAATCAGAATAGCTTTGGACTTATGTTGAAAGACAGTGGCTAAACATATTCAAAATTCTAAGGAAAAAATTTCAATCTAGAATTAAGTTCTAGCTAAACCATTAATCAAGAGTGAAGGCAGGATAACAATACTTTTTGACATGCAAATTAAACAAAAATTATCTCTTATGGCTCTTCTCTTAGAAAGCGTTTGGGGGATGTTCTTCATTAAAACTAGTGAGTAAACCAAGAAGAAAGAAAACCCAGGATCAGGGAAAGAAAGACTTTCAACCCAGAGGCAAAATGAATTACAAGGAAGATAGCAAAGGGAAGCTGAAGGATGACAGCAGTATGGTTGGCCTGGAAAGCAATCAGTCCAGATTAGAATTAAGCAGTCAGGGGTTCCAGGAGTGGTGCTTCTAAGAAGACATAATGAATCTGTCTACATACCATATTGAGAGGTACTTTATAGTTCTGCGGAAAGTTTGGGGATGAAATAAAGATATACAAACACTGAAGCAAAAAACCAAAGGTGATTATTAACTCTGGGAAAAACAAAAAGCTTTGCAAGAAAGGAAACACAATCATGTTGCACTAGGGAACTCAGCTTGAGCAATGTTTGAATAATGCATATACTATATTTAATATTATTATAAAGACTGAATATTCATTCAGGAAAATTGCTTTATATTAGGAGTTTGGGGAAAAGAAAAGAAGTATATATAGAGAAAAAAATCCTCTTTTTTCCTAGTAAGAGGTCACAAGATAATGTCAATAGTGAAAACAACAACAACAGAAGGCAGTGGCAGCACAGCATTTAGAAGTGCCATGTAAATATTAAGCAGAAACCAAGTGAAATAGCAAAATGCTGCCAAACTCCTGCCTCTGGAGAGCAGGGTTAGAGAGGTGGTGTGGGGTACAGAGTATTAGTACTTTGATTGTAAGCCTCACAGTGCGATTTGCATTTTTCATCTATTTAACTGTATTTCTTTGGCAAACAAGACTAGTACATACAGGCTGCTACTGCTCTTGTGAAATAAAGGGCTGTTCATACATAACACCCAGAGGAGAATATCCCTGGAAGCAGACACACAAGCAGATACTAGGTTATCTTCTTGGTGGGGCCGTGGGGAGTGGAATATGTTAGGGTTGGTGTGAGTGTACTGTCTGTAAAGTGAGGGGACAGCTGTGATGTGGATGCCCAGCTGGTCTGGCTCAGGGAGCAGAAAGCCTGTGATACTCTGGGAGAAAATGGCCATCCTGGGCTGCCAAAGACAAGTTGAGCCAGACCAAGCCCCAGTCACTTTTGAATGATTTTCCACTGTGGCCTCTGACAATGTCTTGTGATTTTCCTATGGGTATGATAGAGAAATGTGGCCCAGATGGCAGTACAGTTGGATGGACTTAGCCAGTTAAAAATGTATTCAAGAGACCTATGGGTAGGAGTAAGCTTTGCAGAAAGGCTGCTCTGTCCAGCACTTTCCCACCTTCTTATCTGTGGCTTGCATAAGGACATAAAGGCCTGGTCACCAGACCTGCAGATGGCACCTCCTGGGGACAGGTCGGGGAGACCTCATGTGCTAGACTTGTCTTGGAGCCAGCCCCTTCCCCGTCCATGGCTGCTTTGGTTTGGCCCTCCAGTAAGAGGTCTGTTCACTCTAAGTTTCAGCCTATGGGACTTTCCTTTCACATATTTTTGATCTCAGCAAAAGCAAGGTCCCTTTCCTCCTCAGCATCGGAGCAGCCCTCTCTGACTCTGATTAAATTGGTTTGTCCCAGAAGAAGCCTTTTCCCTATATGCCTCTTCTGGGCCCAGGCCCTTCTGGCTGTGACTTCAGACCTTGCAGACCCAAAGAGGGCCCATGTGGCTTCCTGGGCAAGGCGCAGCCTGACTCCAGCTCAGACCTCTGTGTCTCAGGCACAGGACAGCCTGACTCAGTCTGAGCCCTTTGGACTACTCTGCGTCACCTAGGATGGCTCCTGACACCCTCTTGGGTGGGGTGGGGTCTTGTTTAGGAGCCTGCAGCTTTGCTCTCAGCCTCTGCCCAGGCTGATCCAGCCACAGGGCCTGATTCTTCCTAGCATCCGTGGAGGCTCCAATGCTTTATAGACTCTATGGCCCTGTCCTGGCCATTAACGGGCACCTCAAGGCCAGCAGGTGGAGTGGTTGGTTACAGGTTTATTTCCTGGAAGCCAAAGGCCTGGGTTTGAGGCTCGGCTCTGCCACTTAGTAGCTGTGCCAACATGGGGGAGTTTCTTACCCTCACTGAGCCTCAGTTTCCATCCTTACAAAATAGTTGAGAGAAGTAGAACCTAATTTCACAAGGTGTTATTAGGACAACTGGAAGATCAAGTCTATCATGGTTAGAGCGACGCCTGGCACATGGGTCAGCCCCGAGTATGTGGCTGCTGTGATTATCATGGTATTATTATCCCTCTTTTTGCAAATGAGGAAATCAGCTCAAAGAAATGAAGTGATTTTCTCAAGCTCACGCAGATTGGAAGTGGCAGATCAGGGAACTAAAAGCCACGTTTTCAGGCTAAAGAAGGACCATTTATAAAATACGTACTATGCAGTGCCATAGAGCAAAGGACTATTGACCCCATGGAGTGTGGGTGAAGCCAGAAAGCTGAGTCCAGGCTGGGACTTGAGGAGCGGGAATTCGGGGTTGTCATGTTCTTGATCTTGCTGGGGCAGTAGAAATACTGAGAAGCTTGTGGAACCGGTGGACACCTGGGGCTGTATCCTGGCTTTGAATGAGAATCTCAAGGGGTGGGGAGGGCAGATTCTTTTACAAACTCCCTATGTGATTCTTACATCGGACCCCCTTGAGAACCACTAAACTAGAGGGTCAGAGGCAAGGGGGTAAATGGGATGTCAGAGAGAGGCAGGAAAACCTAGAATCACAGGATTCCTAAATTGGTGGGAGCCAGAGGGGATGCTGTGACTCTCATTTTACAGAAGGGAAACTGAGGCCCAAGAGGGGACTTGGTGAGTCCAAGGTCCCAAGGAGAGTTGGCGGCAGAGTGGCCTCCACCCCATCTTAGGGCCCCTGCTCCCACAGACAGCCCCTCCTACCTCTCTGGGCAGTGTGGAAGGGAGCCATGGCCTGGCTGCTGGATTGCTGGCAGGCTGAACGTGTGAGTTATTCAAATGGCTTTGACTTTTGAGTCCATTAGTGATTAATTCAGGGTTCCTTTTAGAGCTGGCTGATCCATATTTGGAGGAGGAGAACATTTTGTGGCAGCCGAGATGCAGCCACGATTCATCTGTGGGCAGCCTGCCCACTCTGCAGCCTAGGAAGGCACCAACTCCAGGCAGGGCCCCCCACCAGCACCCTCCCCAGAGGACTCTCCATGGGGGCGACTTGAGTCTCTCACCTGGAAGAAGGGTGGGCCCTTTAGGGGTGCGTGGCACAGCCTGAAGATCATGGTTTAGGAGTCAGCCCTCCACTTTGTCTCTTCCCAGCTGTATAACCTTAGGTGCAACCCTTAAACTCTCTGAGCCTCAGTTTACCCATCTATAGATATGGTGGTCCCTCTACTTCTCCCACAGGGAATTGTTGGGAAGATTCAGTGAGAAGATGTGTTTGTGTACCTGGCACACAGGCTTTGTCATGAGAAGAGGGTGTCGAGGGTGGGGGAGTTTCTTCTCTGTCCTTCAGCAGTCCCTGATGCCTCCTGGGGAAAGAGCTTTGTGTCTGTGTCTTTAACATTTAACACTGTGTGACCGTAGGTAGATTATTTTACCTACTTGACTTTCGGTTTCGTCTCTTGTAAAAGAAACAATGGCCCCTTCCTTGCAAGATTGGCATGAAAAATGAAGAATATCCGCGAGAGCTGCCTGCGTAGAGTAGGGACTCCCAGTGGTGCCCGTGGTTGGGGGCAGGGAGCCCAAGTGCACTTGCACATTGCCTTAGAGATTAAAAAATGACAAAATATTAATTTTTGTTGAAAATTGGTCTTAGTAAAAGTTCATCTGCTCTTTATCACCTCACACCAGCAATTCTTTTTTTTTTTTCTTTTTTTTTTTTTTGAGACAGAGTCTCGTTCTATCACCCAGGCTGGAGTGCAATGGCTCACTCTTGGCTCACCACAACCTCCATCTCCAGGGGTTCAAGTGATTCTTCTGCCTCAGTCTCCCAAGTAGCTGGGATTACAGGCATGCAGCACCATGCCCGGCTAATTTTTGTATTTTTTTAGTAGGGATGGGTTTCACCATGGTGATCAGGCTGGTCTTGAATTCCTGACCTTGTGATCTGCCTGCCTAGGCCTTCCAAAGTGCTGGGATTACAGCTATGAGTCTTTGTGCTGGGCCTCACGCCAGCAATTCTAATAATGACAGGGACAGAATGCTCCTTTTGGTTGGCGTCGACCACTCCCACTGCCCCGACTCCCCCCGGCTTTTTTTTTTTTTTTGAGATGGAGTCTTGCTCTGTCGCTCAGGCAGGCTGGAGTGCAGTGGCACGATCTCAGCTCACCACAACCTCCACCTCCTGGGTTCAAGTGATTCTCTTGCCTCAGCCTCCCTGGTAGCTGGGATTACAGGAGCGCACTGCCATGCTCAGCTAATTTTTAATATTTTTGGTAGAGATGGGGTTTCACCATGTTGGCCAGGCTGGTCTCAAATCCCTGACCTCAAGCGATCTGCCTGCCTCAGCCTCCCAAAATGCTGGGATTACAGGCATGAGCCACTGCGCCTGGCCTGCCCCCTGCCCCTTGTGGGCCACTGGAGACTTCAGCAGTGACAGATTTTCTCCCTCCTTGTTGACCTGTGGTGCCCACCCCCACCCCAATACCTTCCTCGATAATCTCTTCCCCAACCCATTCCATACCCTGCTTTCCTCTCCCTCCCAAATGTGTGCAGTCCCTAGACCCTAGTGACAGCTCAGGCTCCTCTTGTGGCCAAGGTAGCAGTCATGGTGTTCTCCATGGATACCACAGGGCACTCCAGCTCCCATCCGTCAGCCCTCGCACAGGTCTGCGCAATGCCTCTGGAAAGAGGTTGGCTCCCCATAGGACAGAGTCGAGATTTGAACCTGGGCCTACATGTGCACAGAGGTCTGGCAGTTTGCCTCAGATCTCACAGCTAGAGGTAGAGAAATAGGATCCAGATAGATCTGTGAGCGTCCCGGCGGGAAACAGGTGGCAGACTTAGCAGGGTCTTTGAAGGTGCTTTGCAGTGAAGGAACTGTTCAGAAGGAGGCCCAGGGACCCACCCAGGGGCTAGTCCTGACTGCCCCAGGCGTGAGGTGCCAGCTGAGAGCTGGAGCTGCAGAAGTTGGCTGCTAGCCTGAGATAGCAGAACACAGACATTGCAGAGTCGTGTGGGGCTGGAGGGAGGGGAGGATAAATCCCCACCCCTCTCTCATGCCTCCAATCCTCCTAGAGCTTCCTTTAAGCCGGAGGGCAAGGGAGGTGGGAACGCTGTCGGTAGAGATGAGCCTCACAGGCCACAGAGCGCAGTGGGTGCGCAGAATTCCAGCACAGTTTCTCTCCATGCTCCCACGGCTGGGATCTGAAGGATGTTTTTCTAGTCAGTGAGATGTGAAACAGTGAGTGGTGGTGGTGTGCGAGGCATCCACCTGCTATCGTCAGGGCCCTGGGAGAGCCTCCTGCTCTATCTCTGAGTCTCTGCCCATAAAATCACCCTCCACATTCTTCACTTAGTTTTTGTTGTTCTTTGAGACAGGGTCTTGCTCTGTTGCCCAGGCTGGAGTGCAGTAGTATAATCACAGTTTGCTGCAGCCTCAACCTCCTGGACTCAAGCGATCCTCCTACTTCAGCCTCCCGAATAGCTAGAACTATAGATACGTGCCAACATGCCTGGCTAATTTTCAAAGTTTTTGTAGAGATGGAGTCTCCCTATGTTGCCAGGGTAGTCTTAAACTCTTCGACTCAAGCGATTCTCCCACCTCGGCCTCCCAAAGGGCTCGGATTACTGGTGGTGTGAGCCGCTGCACCGTCTTCACTTCGTTACATGTCCCTAATTCCACCAATCAGAGCCTCACTTGAGTCAACAAACCACAAGCCCTGGAATGTCAATAGGGGACTATTAGTCACTCACTCCTGCCAGCAGAGTCCTTTCATGGGATTGCTGGCCTCTTAGCACTCCAAGGAGAATAGAGGTTTGATGGCAGACAGGAGAGGAACAGGAAAGGTGTAAAGGAGGGAGAGGTCATTTTGGAGTACGGCGGGGACTATGAAGAGAGGGGAGAGAAAGTTGGGGTCAGGGTGGGGGGCTCCCACTGTCACAATCTAGGTGTGGGTTGTGCCCAGCCTGAGGGCACAGGGGCTCCTGGAGTATAGGAGAGGAACACAGAGAGAGGGGCAGGCTGGATGTCCCCTCCGGGGCCCCAGGTAACACAAACACTCTAACTTACCACACACTGCCCTGACGTTTCATATACCTCCCCTCATTTAATCCTCACTAGCGTGTGCGGGGAGATTTATTACCCCCATTGCAAAGAGGAGGCTCAGGTAGATTCAGAACCTTGCTCCACGTCTTAGAACTATGAAGTAGCAGAGTCAGGATTTGAACGTAGATCTGGCTGGCTCTAGAGACAGTGTTTTTAACCAGCCTGTGGTTACCCCACCATCCACCATTTACACATAAACACACACACCCTTCAGCCTCCTTCACACCACAACCTCCAAGAGTGGTATCATTCTCTCCCTTATCCAGATGATGAAACTAGAGCTCAGAAGTGTCAGGTGAGTTGCCCGAGGTCACACAGCCCTGCCACAGCAGTTCAGGTTCTGACATCCAGGCCTCCTGGGTCCCAGGACACCACTGTCCTCCCTTCACTGTCTGCCTAAGGGCCTGCTGGTGGACAGGGACCCGGGTGCAGGATAGGGTGAGAGGGACAGGGAATGAGGGCTCATCCTCTCTTGGCCTGGGGCAGCGCTCCTTCCTGCCCTCTTCCTCTCAGGGGTCACACGGCCTCAGGGGTCATCCCCTGCCTGTATCTTATAAGCAAAATCCTCTTGACTGGCATGGGGTCTTATAGACAGAGACGTCAATGACAGGGACAATTAGGAAGACACCCAGTCCACATCTGCTGGAACCAAGCTTGCTGTCAAGTGGCCTAGGAAGGCTGGTGGTTGGCTGGTGGCAGGCAGCTGGGTTTTAATCCCAGCTCACTCAGGCCCATGAAGTGACCTCTTTTCTCGGGTTGAGGATGGAACCGGGCAGATGGCCAGAGGAGGGGACCCTGGCTTCCCCACAGTCCTGCTGGCTTCCCCATCGGTAACCAAGGGACTGGACAGAGGCCCTTCAGCTCTGACATCCTGTGATGACCCCTTGTAGAGTGTGCAGCTGGCTACAGGATGTATTTGCCTAACTTTCCTCTCATGTGGCTAATTTCTGCATCCCCCATGGTGTGCCTGGCACGCCTGAGGGTCCAGGGATGTTTCTAGAAGACATATTTGTTACTGTGTTTTATTATTATTGATTACAGCCTTCTCTGTGTCAGTCAAGCCCGAGTCTCCTTCCCCAGAGTGACACCCCCCCACCCCCCGCAGCAGGAGACGAGCTTGCTGGTCTTCCTCTCACTCACATGGCCTTCACGCCTCTCTTCTCAGCATCCACGACACCTTCCTGAAGCTCTGTCCTCCCGGGAAGCACTACAAGGAGGCAACACTCACTATGGACCAGGTCAGCTCCCTGCCGGCCCTGCGGGTGAGTCCAGGATGGTGGCTGGGGCGAGGCAGCATCAGTGGGACCTGCTGATGGGCTGATGGGTGCTGGGAGGGGTGGGGTGGGGTGGGGTGAGCACTCTGGGCTGTGGGATGGTCACCTCACTCCAAGGGGCTTCTGGTCCTCCAGGCAGAGGACCCTGAGGACCTGGCCTCCAAATGCTTCCTGGCCACATCTGGCCTCCCTCTATCCTCACCTTGGTCCTGGAGCAGGACAGTGTGGTAACTGTCACTACTTCTCAGGTGAGGCCAGGGGCAGAGAGGGCATGAGACTTGCTCCAGGCCTCACCACGGGAGGTGGTGCCTAGCTGGAGGCTCTTACTGGCCCAGCCTCCGGGGCCAGCCTGTGGGTCCTGGGGTGGGCTTCAGCTTGCGGTCCACCTGACGCTGTCTGCTCACTCTTTAGTTAATCCTCACCCCAGCGACCCCGCACCAGCCAGTTCCCTCTGATGCCTGTCAAGCCCCAAACCAGGGCAAGTGATCCTAGACCAATACCCTGCAGGACCGTTAGGCCTTGAGGAAGCCAGGGCGCCACCCTGGCCATCAGCACAGCCCCTCAGCCCTTCTCTTCTCCTCAGGCAGCCTCAGGGGACTGACGCTTTTCTGGAGGGACTGAGAATTCTCTCAGGTATCTTCTCTGAGAAGCCGGGGTTAGACTGTCCTCCCAACCTGACTTCTTCCAGCTCCAGGAGTGGCTAACAGAAAGCAGGGCGCTTGCATTTCTGCTCTTGCAATCCTCTCTCCTCATCTCACCCTCAATTTAGCCAACTGTCCCTGAGCTAGTGGCTCCTGTTACACAGAGGGCTGGTTGAATGCTTATTCCCTCTCAGCTTCCCCAACTTTTCCTGGGCTGAATCTTACCTTCCACGCACCCAGAACATGCTCCCGCGCCCCACAAACACACACCCTTGCTATGGGTGGGTCCTTGTCAAACCTTCCCTGGTCTTGGTTTCCTCACCTGTAAAATGGGTAGAGCGGTGGGGGAGGCTGGGAGTGACCATGTGCTCACTAAGACCCGGGCCCCTCACGGGCTGTGCGGGCCTGAGCTGTCCCTGTTCCCCCCACCTCCCAATCCTTTAGGGACAGTTATCTGAGCCTTTGTCTGTGTTATAAAGAGGCCCTGCCCTTCCCCCAGGGCAGCCTGGAAGAGCCCAGAGGCACACAATAAAGGACTCCAAAATCACTCCTGAGATTTTAATTAAAATTTGTGCATTGCATTGAGAGGCAATGTCACGGTAACAAATCATGGCTACGTCAGGCTTCCGTATTTTTCATTCGGATCTTGGCAGAATAATGATTTCAGTTTGTCATTGTGCAATGAGAGCCCATCTTCATTTCTCTCTGGAATGAACTGGGCTCTGAGCGCTGTGGGCACCACTTGGAAGAGGCCCGGGAACACCAGGGCAGTGGAGGCTGGCTCTTGAGAGAGGGACATGGAGAGGGCACAGACATGTCATTCAACCCACAGCTGCACTGCCTTTCCTAGGTGACAGGCCTATCTGTAGGGCAGACAGAGACAGAGGAAAATGCACAAACCTGGGTCTTGAAATAGAGGCTGGAGTGGAGAAGATGAATGCGAAAGGGTGAGGGGTGGGTAGTTGGGTGGGGGAGCTGGAAGAAGCTGGGATTCAGGAGGGGAAAGAAATAGAATCCCCGGAAAGGTGAGTGAATCAGAGACTATGATGGTTGTGCCAGAAACAAAATGGGGAGCCTGTCTTCCTAGCACCCTTTCCCTTCCCAGCCTTACCTCCACACAGCCACACCCCATATGCACACATGCTCCACCACACATACACATGCAGCTGGGACTTCCCTCAGACCCAGACCATCCACTAAGGGATCCGGGACCAGGGCCAGCCAGAGAGGCAGGACTGATGGGAAGCTTCTGCCTCCCTTGGGTGGGGGCAGGGTCATTGGTCAGCCCCAGACTCTCTGAATGCTGAGACTAGAAAGAAACTTAACGACTACCCAGTCTAGTCACTGTCAAATGCTCCCCACCTTGATTTTACTCATGGGAAAATTGAGGTCCCAAGAGGGAAACAACTTCCCAGGGGCCATGTGATGGAATAGTCTGAACTGGTCCTTGCTCTGGGGGAGTCAGTCTGGACTCTGACACAGGCAGGGTCCCCCAGTTCTAATCAGGGCTTGGCTGAGCATAGACCATGTGCCTGGGTCTTCCAGGCACCACAGAGGGCCCATGGGGAGCCAAACTGGAGGGGTGGCATGGAAGATGCTGGTGACCCATGGCCCCAACACATCCTCCCCCAGAAATAGCTTAGTGTCAGCAAGGCCTGGGACTCTGTTTGAAACCCCAAAGGAGTAAGCACTGGACTTAGATCAGGAGGGCTGTGTCTGGGCCAGGGGTAATCATACTCCACGCATGTTACATCCCCCATCTATAAACCAATATGAACAACTTGTGCTGGGTGAGAGATCCGGGGCAGGGGGCGGCGGTTAGCCATCATCCTCTGCACCCTTTTATGCTCCCCACCTCTTCCTCTCTTGCATATCAGGGATGAGGAGCCTGTTGTGGTTAGGCATGGGGTACAGCAAGGCTTGAGAAGACCTGGGGTGGGGCAGGTGGGGCGAGGCCTGCTCTTCCCAGCTGGTAGGCTGGGTGCACAGGGTGGGGCTGGGATGCTCCACCTTTTCTGGAGTCTCAGACTCCCTCTTCCCCCTGAGCTTGCTCACTGGAGAGCACCTGGGAAGCAGGGTCTTGGCCTTTAATTTTACTTTTCTGATTTAATCTTCCTAAATGGTCATGATTTTATTCTATTATACAAATAAGAGCCAAGTCATTGTAGAAAAACTAGAAAACACAGAAAAACAAAAATAAGATAAAAATGATCTATTAGTTCACTTCAAGGGATGACTGCCACAACCATTTTGGCTTATTTCCTTCCAGACTTTCTTTCATACAGACATAGACATGTTGATTGGGATCCCATTGTGTTTCTATGTATGTGTTGCTTTTTCTTTCTACTTGAGTTTCTTTCTTGCTTTTCCAACTGGCCTCCAACAGCCACAACCATCTTATGAACTGAAGACGCTGAGCCATTGCCCCACCTAGAGAACTAGGGATAGGCACCGGGCCAGGTGTGAAAGAACTAGGCTTGGATTCACTTGCTAGCCATGTGATCTTGGGCAAATCACACCACAAGAGGAACGGGGTGGGGAGAAGCAAAGAGGCAATTAGATCTCAGCTAACTATACTACAAGGCTACAGTAACCAAAACAGCATGATACTGAAACACAAACAGACACATAGACCAATGCAACAGAATAAAGAACCCAGAAATAAGGCCACACATCTACAACAATCTGATCTTTGACACACGACAAAAATAAGCAGTGCGTAAAGAGTTCCCTATTTAGTAAATGATTCTGGGAGAACTGGCTAGCCATATGCAGAAAATGGAAACCGGATCTCTTCCTTATACCTTATACAAAAATTAACTCAAGGTGGATTAAAAACTTAAGTGTAAAACCCCAAACCATAAAAACCCTAGAAGAAAATCTAGGCAATACCATTCGGGACATAGGCACGGGCAGAGATTTCATGATGAAATTGCCAAAAGCAATCACAACAAAAGCAAAGTTGACAAATGAGATGTAATTAAACTAAAGAGCTTCTGCACAGCAAACAAAACTGTGAGAGTCAGGGCAGGAAGCGGTGGGGGGTGGAGCCTGTTTTCTGCAGGTGAAAGGCTGTCCTTAGAAGAGGAAAGGCCTTGCTCTAGGTGGTCCCAGGCATAGGTCCAGGTTCCAGCACATGTAGGTTTCTCCACAATACAAGGAAACACTCCCTAACTGCCAGCGCTATGAACTGAGGGAATGCGCGCTCTGTCACTGAGGCATGTTCCAGCATCCTTAGGTCTCAAAGGGAGATTGGACCGATGCTCTGGTGCCCTCCTCACTCTCTGAGTCTGTGGTTCTGGCCCTAGGGCTTGGTCTTACTCTCTTTTGTAGTGTGTTATCTACCACAGTATGTCCCAGACTTAAAAAAAAATTACGGTATATATTAGGTGTATATATTTATGGGGTACACAAGATGCTGTGGTGCAAAGTGAAATAAGCGCATCGTGGAGAATGGGGCATCCATCTCTTTAAGCATTTATCCTATAAGTTATAAACAATCCAATTACACTGCAAGTTATTTCCAAATGTGCAATTATTATTGACTACAATACCTATATATGTAACATATATATAGACCACAATACCCTGTTGTGCTATCCAATAGCAGGTCTTATTCATTCTATTTTTTTTGTACCCATTAACCATCCCTGCCTGCCTGCCCGCCCCCCGCCCTTCCACTAGCCTCCCTAGCCTGGTCCCAGACTTTTTATTTAAAAAAAAATTCTTTTTTGAGGTGGGACTAGAGATGCCAACTTTCAGTTTTGCCAAGTAAGGACATTAAAAAAATATGTCATCCACCGTCAGTGACCATCATTTTATTTTAAAGAAATGTTACTTTTAAAACAAAAATATAAGAAGGCTTGCCTGTTTTTCAGACACACCCCTTTTTGTCTTTATTGTTCTCCGTTTGTCACTGGTTGTCAAGAACTTTGTCACTGACTCATCCCTAGGGCTCGCACCAGCTTTTGGAGACCTAGTGTGAGGACTAAAGATTCCTTCCATGTCTTTCCGATTCTGGACAAAGCAGAAGCCTTGCTTCCCAAAATGAGCAAGGAGAGGCTTGCTGGGAGGTGGGGGCCTGGGTGTGCCTGCGTCCTCTGCGGCCGCAACGACGGGAGCTTCGTGACTCACACTGCCCAGAACTGGGCCCCAGGGAGCTCTGGGTACTGATATAACTTGGCTCAGGGGCTTGAGTGGTCTGGGAAGAAAGTTCTGTTTTCTTAACTCGTGGAAGGAGCGGGCTTGTGGATATTGGGAAGGGTCTGCCCATCCTCGGAGAGCAAGGCGAGAGAACGTCCTGGGTAGCGAGAGGAGCCTGCTGACCGGAGTGCCCTGCACAGCGACAGCACGCCGTGCCCCCTTTCCACTCGGTAGTTTCTGTTTTCTTCTGGTCTGATGTATTTGGTATATTTAAGAGTGTATTAGCTCAGTGTTTCTGTTCTTGTAAATAATTATCTTGCTTTCTGTAAACACAGATGAGTGTGGCATGGCGTGACTAGGGTTTCTAGTTTCCGGGCCCAGAGCTGACTTTTTGAGCACGGATGGCCGGAAACAGGGCCTGAAGGAAGATGGCAGGGTCTTGGAGCAGGCAGGGTGGAGGCCTGTGCACTGGCGGGGGCCACCCCAAACCCCTGGCCTCTTCCCTCCTCCCGCTTGGGACTTCCTGCAGGCAGATGGTCTTTGCATAGACCCGCCCCTACTACACTTTATCCCATCTGTCACAGCGCAGAGAGGTTTGGAAACCTGCCCAGAGAGCTGTAGGGAGGTACGGTCAGGATGGCTCCCAAGGTTTCAGCTCCATCTCAGCTTCCATCTATCCCCCAAAGTTTTCTGAGACTTTCTGAGATCTGCTTACAGTCTGGTACCTATCTGCTTAGATAGCTTGCAAAGAACTCACTCCAAGGCTGAAAGCAATGAAAAATCCTAATATTTATTTACTCAGACTCTCAAGAAATCCTAAAAGTAGGTGGAGTTGGGATGGTAGTGTATTTTTAAACATTTAATATTTATTTATTTAGAGACAGGGTCGCACTCTGTTGCTCAGGCTAGTGTGCAGTGGTGTGAACACAGTTCCCTGCAGCCTCAATCTCCCAGCTGAAGCAATTCTCCCACCTCATCTTCCTGAGAAGCTGGGACCACAGGCGTGTACCACCACACCCAGCTAATTTTTTTATTTTGCATAGAGATGGGGCCTTGCCATGTTGTCTGGCTGGTCTTGAACTCCCGGGTTTAAGCAATCCTGCCTCAGCCTCCCAGAGTGCTGGGATTACAGGCATGAGCCACCATACCTAGCCTTAATTTTCCCTTAATTTTCATTCTAATTACACATTTTTATTATTTATTTATTTGAGATGGTGTCTCACTTTGTTGCCCAGGCTAAAGTGCAGTGGCACCATCTAGGCTCGCTGCAACCTCTGCCTCCCAGGTTCAAGCAATTCTCCTGCCTCAGTCTCCCGAGTAGCTGAGATTGCAGGTGCCTGCCATCATGCCTGGCTAATTTTTGTATTTTTAACAGAGATGGGGTTTCACCATGTTGGCTAGGCTGGTCTTGAACGCCTGACCTTAACTGATCTGCCCGCCTTGGCCTCCCAAAGTGCTAGGATTACAGGTATAAGCCACTGTGCCTGGTCTTTTTTTTAATTTTTTTTTTTTGAGACGAAGTTTCTTGCTCTTGTCACCCAGGCTGGAGTACAATGGGGCAGTCTCAGCTCACTGAACCTCTGCCTCCCAGGTTCAAGCAATTTTCCCACCTCAGTCTCCCAGGTAGCTGGGATTACAGGCGCCTGCCACCACGCCCAGCTAATTTTTGTATTTTTTTAGTAGAGTTGGAGTTTCACTGTATTGGCCAGGCTAGCCTCAAACTCCTGACCTCAGGTGATCCACCTCAGGCATTGGCCTCCCAAAGTGCTGGAATTACAGGTGTGAGCCGCTGCTCTGTTTTAAGTTTTTAAATCAAAATTATTCATGTGCGCCAGGAGTTAAGTTGCTCTATGAAGGTTGCTACATTTCCCCTTCTCTAAGACAACATTTTCAGCTGTTGGCTGATTCTTTTCTTATTTGCCTCTATATCTTTATAGAGCACCTTGTATTGCCCCTTTTGATAGTTCAGCTGTTGACTTCCCCCTAAGAAGAGCTACAGCTCTTCCCCTCCCCAACACCTGTTCTATTCCTCACTCCTCGTCCCCCTGCCCTCCCAATATAGTTATTTCATAGTTTGGGAGAGATCAGTATTCAATGTTTTGTATTACTATGACCACATGCACTGTTCAGAGCTGAGTCATGAAATAAGCTGTGGTTACTTTCCCTTTCTGTTTAGTTTTATTTTTCCTGGACGTAATCATTGTTTTTGCTTAGTTGTCCATGTACTTTTCACTGAATTGACACCAAACCTTTGCCAATCTTCTAAATCTTCTCCAAAGGCATTTAGAAATGAGGAGTTTCCTGTACATTTTATTTACCTAGCAAAATTTCTCTTAGAGCCTTGTAACATGCTCTAACCAGGAATGGGTTGCCCTCTGAGACTGGTACATGTTACCACCCTGGTCCTTTCATGACCATCTCAGATTCTTCTCATCCCTCTCTTGGGTCTTGCATTTTCTGATTTCATGTCTCTCCATTTACTCCCCTTCTTTTGGTGGAGCACATCCTCTGGTAGCTTTCTGATAAAGGGTGCATGGAGGTAAATGTTTTTACAACTTACATATCTGAAAATGTCTTTTTCTCCTCTTATACTTGACTGAGAATTTACTTATTTATTTATTTTTTGTAGAGATGAGGTTCCACTATGTTGCCTAAGCTGGTCTTGAACTCCTGGGCTCAATTAATTCTCCTGCCTCAGCCTCCCAAAGCGCTGGGATTGCAGGTGCACGCCACTGAACCTGGCCTTTGACTGAGCATTGAGATGGAATTATAGGTTGGCTATCATTTTTCTTCAGAATTTGGAAAGCATCGCTTAACTGCATTTTAGCTTTCGCTGTTATCGAGCGGTCCAAAGCCTTTCTATTTCCTGGTCTTCCTTCATGACCTGTGTTTTTTTTTTGAAACTTGTAGACTCTTTTATTTGACTATCCTGATATTTCCAACAACAATTAATAATCATTGGCGTGAGTCCTTTTCCCTGTGTGTGAGGGATGCAGAGGACCCATTCAGTCTGGAAACTCATGCCCTTCAGCTCTGGGACCTTTCCTTGAATTATTTGATTGATAACTTTCTCCTTTCTGTTTCCAACTCTCACATCCTGCTGCTATACATTCTAGATTGGTCCTTTATTCTCTCTTTTCTCTTCTACTTTTTACCTTCCCCTTTTTGTTCTTCTTTCTGGGCGATTTCCTCTAATCTTTCTCTTTTTTGGAGCGTCCTCTCCTTTTTCCTTCAAGGTGCTTTCCCCACTTGCCTGTTTGGGTCCTTGACTTTCACGTCAGAGGCCTTCCTCAGATATCTGGTCATCAGCGGCTCAGGATTATGAGTGAAGGGTGGTGGCTAAAAAGTTGTTTTAAAGCTAAAGTCCATAGGTGGGATTTATCACCTGGGTCCTGCTTCCTCTTGCAGAGGCCTGGGCTGGAGGGGTCTCAAAGGCTTTTGGGTTTTTGAGCTTCTTTCCCCTAGTTATGGCATAGCTGGAGGGCGTTAGAACCTGCTAGAGGAGGTAGGGCTGGGAGGGAGGCAGAGAGGAGGTCATTTTGAGGATGACCTAGAACAGTGGGGAGTAAAATTCTGCCTGCTAGCATCCTAGGGCCACGTTCAGAAAGAAGACTGATGAGGTCTCAGAGCTTAGCACCTATGTATTTATTCACTCCCCACTTCTCAACTGTGTCGGACGTCCTCTGTGGAGAAAGCCTCTACTGTACTCTCCCCAGAGAACAACCACCCGTCTTTTACAGGGGCTGGGGATGGGCAGTCGCCCCATGGTGCTGAGCGGGGTGGTGTCTAGGACTCTCACTGCTTTCAACACTTGCCACTGGCCTTCCTTTTAGCCAACCTCTATTCCCAGAGCTTCCAGGAGCTTCCAGTCGCAGAGCCTATAGGGGATTCCGAGATGTAGATCAGGGTGGTGTCACCTTCCCTGCCGTGGGCTTAGGGTTCTGCTTCCTTAGTCATAGATTCTGTAGAGGATTCTGGGATGTAAATCAGGATGGTGTTGCCTTCCCCACTGTGGGCTTCGGGTCCTGCTTCCTCAGTTGCAGAGTCTGTAGGGGCTTCCTGGATGTAGATCAGGGTGGTATCACCTTCCCCACTGTAGGCTTGGTTAGGGTCCTCCTTCCTCAGTCACAGAGCCTGTAGGGGATTCTGGGATGTAGATCAGGGTGGCGTCACCTTCACCACTGTGGGCTTAGGGTCCTGTTTCCTCTTGTCTGCTGGGTCACTTCCCCCTGTCTGTTTCCCGTGGATGTCACTGTGAACCTGCTGCTGTTTCCCTGTCACGATCTCTATGTTTTTGTGGGTCACGCCACTGAGAAACCCCTTTACTTTCATTTTAGCAGGTGTCAGGAGAGAGTGATGTATGATGCAAGGGATCGTTCACCAGGAATCGCACTTGCCATTCCTATGTGCAGTAAAACATTACAGAACCCCCCCGTCCCCACCTCATCATTGTCCTTGCAGAACTTCCATACACACAGCCGCTGCCCCACAACTTTCCTCTTCCACTGTCCACTCCCAAGCACTCCACATGGCTGGTGTCCTCAGAGCCTGGTACTGTGCTGTCCTTCTTCCGGTCCCCATGCTGGGAGGCCCAACAGCCAGGCATCTCCAGAGCCTCCCTCACCGCCTGAGAGGGCCCTGTGCAGAGACTCCTGGGAGATGTCTCTCCTCTTCCCTTTGATTTCATCCCCAGAGGGAAGAGACCATGAATAAGAGATGTCTTTGTGGAGAGGCTCTCATGCCTTGTTCTCATCTGTCGCCCCGTAAGAAGTTACTACACGTTTACTGTGCGTTGTGCACTGAGTTTGGTCATGGGAGCTGATGGGGCCTCTTCCCAGGGAATTCTGGGTAAAGAACAGGAGACTCACTAGCCACGGGGCTTCTCAGAGCTCAGATTCTTGACCCAAGTGCCCAAAACTGGGTCCCAGATGGTCTCACCCAGGCTAACGGTAGGCACAGTCCCTCCAAGAGAGGCCAGTGGGAGACGCCTTGGTCATGCCAGTCAGCATCTGCTTCCTACCTCCTAGGAGCTGAGTGGCTTCTTGGACGGCCATGCAAGTCTTGGCACAACTCCCCCCGCCACAAGGATCCAGGAAGGACCTCACCAGTGCTGCCTGCGGCCAGGCCAGGACCAGACCCTCGGAGCACCCACATGTAGACTCTCCCCCAGCACTCCACCTGGCTGGACCCCCAGCCCCCAGACAGGCTTGGTTCTCTGGCCCAATGAAAACTTTGCCATTAAAAATGACAGTCTTGGCTGGGTGCAGTGGCCCATGCCTGCGATCCCAGTACTTTGGGAGGCCAAAGTGGGAGGAATGCTTGAGCCCAGGAGTTCAAGACCAGCTTCGTCTTGATCTCACTGTGTTGCATAGTGAGATCCTTTCTCTACAAACAATAAAATTAGCCAGGTAAGGTGGTATGTGCCAGTAGCCTCAGCTACTCAGAAGGCTGAGGTGGGAGGATGGCTTGAGCCTGGGAGGTTGAGGCTGCAGTGAGCCATGGTGGCACCACTGCACTCCAGCCTGGGTGACAGAGTGAGATTCTGTCTAAAAGAAAAAAGAAAAGAAAAGACAGTCCTGCTTCCTTTTGCAGAGACCTGGACTGGAGGGGTCTCAAAGGCTTTTGGGTTTTTGAGCCTCTTTCCCCTGGATATGGCACAGCTGGAGGGTGTTAGGACCTACCTGTCCACCTGAGAGGAGGTCGGGCTGGGAGGGAGGCAGGATGTGGACTCCAGGGAGCTTCCTGGTGCATTTTTTGATCAATTTTGTCAGAGCCGCGTCATGGCCACCACCTCAGCACACTTCCCAAGGGTAAGCACGCCTTCATAGATGGAGAAACTGAGGCTTATGGGCAGGATGCAACCTACACATGTAACAGGGCCAGTCAGAGGCTGAGCCAAGGTTTCAACCCAGGTTTCCCTCCCCAGCATAGGCTGTTCCACACTCAGTGTTCTGATTTTCTACTGTGTCCAGAGGAAACTCTATGTCTGAGGTTTGGTCCGTGAATGAGGAGTTGCCTGACCTCCAGACTCCCACAAGCTCAGAGCAGCCCTTGGGGCATGCCATGCGCAGCCAGAGGGCAGAGGATCGAGCAGGAGCGAGGAGCCACAGGGGAGTCTTTGATTATCCTCAACCCAGGCAGGGACAGCTGGACTGGTGATAATCCTCCTCCTGTATTTAGGCCACTGCCCTGAGCCCCTCTCACTCTCATTCTTCCTGGTTTGTTGATGAAAACAGCAGATCAGATGAGTATGGCAATTCCACTCTCCAGCCCCATGTGTTCTCTGCCCTAGTCACTGCTTTATGGTTTACCCTCTGCCTAGTTTGATCCTCACAGCAACTCTGTAAAATGCAGTGGTATCTCCCCATTTTACAGATGAGGAAACTGATGCTCTGAGAAGCTAAAATCCCTCCCCAAGGCCACACAATTGCCCAGAGACTGTCCTGCCAACCCGCCTTCATCCAGCTCCAGGAGCGGCCACAGGAAGGAAGGGCATTTGCATTTCTGCTCTTGCCAACTTCTCTCTCCTCATCGCGCCCTCAATTTAGCCAACCCTCCCTGAGCTACAGGCTCCTGTCACACAGAGGGCTGGTTGAATGTTCATTCCCTCCCAGCTTCCCCAACTGTTCCTGCGCTGAATCCCACCTCCTACACACCCAGGACACAATCGTGCCCACACACACACACACACACACACACACACACACACACACACACACTCTGTGCCCTTGCTGTGGGTAAGTTCTTGGCAAACCACTTCCCTGGTCTCGGATTCTTCACCTGTAAAATGGGTAGAGTGGTGGGTGATGCTGGGAGTGACCATGCGTGCACTAAGGCTCCTGGCCCCTCACAGGCTGTGTTGGCCTGAGCTGTCCCTGCTCCCCCAACCTCTCAGTCCTTCAGAGGCAATCCTTTGAGCCTCTGTCCCTGTTATAAAGAGACTCTGCCCTTCCCCCAAGACATCCGTTTGCTCTTCTCCATCCCTCTTCATCTTCTGGGAAAGATAGAAGTCAAGGTCACCATGAAGGTGACATGTGTGTATGCCTGTGTGGGTACACATGTGTGCACATGTCTATGTATGTATATGTGTGTGGCAGGGGGAGGAAGGAGGAGCAAGGAGGATGGGAAGGAGCTGGTGGCCTGGGTGGCTGATGGCTGAGAGGGAATTCATTTTCTCATATACATCTGGGAAGCCCTGCGGGGTGTGTGTCCTGGGTGTTGGGGTGGCCTGGGCTTGGGTCCAGCTCCTGATAGCAGGGCCCCTTCAGCTCCGAGCACCCAGTTTCTCAGGCTCCTGTGGCAGGCCTGGGAGTTGTCTGATTCCTGAGTCCCCAAGCCAGGCCCCACCCTTAGTGCCCAGACTCCCCATTGGGACAAATCTTCCGTTGAGAAAGGAGAGAGAGAACAAAGAGCCCAGCCCGGCCTCCCAGACTCCCACCCTGAGGCTCCACCTCACAGGGCCTGAGGTCATGGAGGCTTTCATCCCATTGGAGAGGGGCACACTGGCTCTGCACGCACCCTCCACGCTGGCGACCTCCTCTCTTTGCTCACCCAGGGCTGCAGGCATGGCCCCTGTGCTGCATCCAGCTGACCTCAAGCCAGCTGGTTGCTCCCTTGACCAACCCCGGCCCCCAGGCAGTCCTGAGATCTGGCCTGTGCCCAGCTCAGTGTGGGATTCACACGTGCCTCATCTCACTTCCTCCTCAAGGTAACTGCCTGAGGAGGCAGTTGCTCGCCTCATTTACAGCTGGGCAGCAGAGGCCCACAGGGGTTAAGCAGCCCAGCCACCACCGTCACAGGGCTGATGGAAATCGGCAGCCTTGCTCTCCAGCGCTCACCCCCACCACCCCCCAGCACTGGTGGGAGGGTCCTGACGCCTGCTGCCAGTCGGAGCTGGGAGGGCAACTTGGCAGCTGGCTCATACCCTGCATTTTCAAGCATCATTAGATCTTTTTCTGACAACTTCATCAGTTAGCAGGGCTCAGAATTGGCAAAAATCCTTATTTAGACATTCAGCCAAAGAATTAAGAAGTGGTTTGTTTCAGAAAAAGCTCAGTGATGTAGGAGGCAGTCTCTGTTCTGGGTCGAGCAGGCAGCAGTGGAGGGACAGGCTCTGGGCCTCGCCGCTGCCACCCTGAGGTCTCCGGCTCCGAACCACCCTTCTCAGGGCCTCAGTGTCTTTATCTGCCAAATGGGTGTGGTAGCACCTCCCGCAGGTGAGGAAGGTAGCAAGGAAAGCCTGGGAAGGTGGGGAAGAGCTGGGGCTCTAGCTTTAGCTTTCCCATCTGCTGGCTGTGTGGCTGGGGGCCAGTTCCTTCCTCTTCCTGGGCCTCAACTTTCTACCTGGACCAAGGGGCGAGGCATGGACGACCTGAGACTCTCATCTCACCGGGTGAAGGGAGCCTGCGGGGATGGAAGCCCCTCCCCCAGGATGCCCTGGGAGCCTGCAGCCGATGTGTGATACCTCTTGCAGGGGACGATGGATGGGTAGGACTCCCCACTGCTCACCTGGGTGCACTTTGCTCCACCCCTCTTTCATGCTGTCTTGCGGGGATGAAGAGGAATTCTGCTTTCATTTGTCCAGAGCTTGGCAGTTCCCCTGGCTCCTCACATGCCACATCCTACTGGGAAGCAGCATCCAGCTTCTTACTGTCTCCAGTTCATGGAGGAAAAAATTGGGCAGAGGGGACCTGAGCGACCTGCCTGAGTCACCCAGCTTGTCCTGTACGAGGCCAGGCCCCGGAACTCAAGCCAGGACTGGCGACTGCAGGGCCAACTCTCCTTGCTTCTCACCACACTTCTCACTTCCTGGGAAGATTTTCTCATCCAGCCAAACCCACCCAGGCCTCTAGTTGGTTCTGCCAATGATTTGTGACTTCTCTCAAAGCTTCCGAGAGCAGGGCTCATGGTCCTTGCCATGCAGCGCTGGAGAGGCCATTCAGCAAATGGAGGGCCTGCAGGCCTCTGGCCAAGCCGCTCCACCTCCCGGAGCCTCCGCTTCCTCACCTTGAACTTGGGCATGGCAAGTTCCCTTTGCAGGGCTGTGTAAAGATTCTGCAGCTCAGCCCTTCCCTAAGGACCCTCATGTGCTTCTCCCTGCGAGGGGTGCGTGCGAGTCAAGATGGGAATAATCAGCCCCACTTGACAGATGAGTAAATGGAGGCTTCGCCGATGGTGGAGTTACCCGAGGTGGCAGGACCAGCCAGTGACCAGCCGGAACTGGGCGCCCTGTGGTGCACGAACTCTGCCAGGCTCTGCCTCCTGGGAAAATTGTTCATGTGTCTGAGGTGAGAAGTGAGTCCAGGCTTCTTTCCAGAGGCGGAGCCTCCTCCCTCTAGTGCAAATGACACGCTGATGGGATCATTTAAAAGGGATTACTCGTGCCTGAATTCCCCAGTGGCACCAAGGGACAGGCAGATGAGGGCCTGGGGAAGGGGCCGGCGGGCTTGGTGCCATGCTCGTCCAGTCCCTCGGCCACAGTCCTGCACTCCCAGAGCACAAGATAAACAAACTCCATTTCAGCTTTTCAAGAGTCCTGGTCCCAAGGGCCCTGCTCTGCCTGCTGGCTTAGGGCTTTATTCCATCATGTCTTTTCTGATAACTTCATTTGTGCCCCAGAGACCTCAGACTTGTTTAAAAATAGAAAAATAAACAATATTGTTCCTGAAGTGCCCCCTCCCCACTTTGGGCCTCCTAACGAGGTGCTGGCCGAGCTGGCTGGGGCTGTGTTCCCAGGGTTTTTGACCCTCTGCAGGCCCCGGGCCTGCTGCTGCCTCCACAGGGAGGAGACGCCCTGCAGCTTTGGAGGGCTTCCCGGCAGCCTGGATGGCTAGTTAGGGGAGGCGGTCAACCACCTGCCTGCCGCTGTTGGCGGCCTCTGCTCCTCACAGCTCGGGCAGCTGGGATGCGGAGATATATTCACCTGCAGAAGGGCAGGACAGGGCCCGCACAGGCCCAACCACAGAGAGACCTGGTGGGGACATTTCCCCTCCTCTAAGCTCTGGCCCCAGCCCCTCACAAGACCACAGGCCCCTTCTGTGTGCCAGGCACCAGATTTGACTCCTGGATGCAACCTCCAGAGTCTCCTAGGCTCTTCAGGCTTGTCATCAAAAGTCCTGGAGTTGAATTGCACTTTGTGTATAACCTCAGCTTTCCCCATCTGAAAAATAGATCCAATGATGGCAGCGCTGCCTACTTCAGAGGGTTTTTATAAAGACTGGATGAGTGAATGGGGGTGAAATGCTAAAATTCTCCAGGAAAGTGAGGGGGATTTCAGGCAGCATTCCTAGAAACGGCACGAGGAGGGAGGGCGTGGCTGTGCCCTCTGAGTGGCAGGATGACCTGGGGAGTCTTTATGTGTAAACTCCAGCCTCACACCAGGGGCTTAGAGGGAAGGGGCAGGTCTCTCCAAGACACACCACTGGGAAGGTGGCTGAGAAACTGGGGAGTTCTTGGCTGGGTGTGGTGGCTCACGCCTGTAATCCCAGGATTTTGGGAGGCTGAGGTGGATGAATCACAAGGTCAGGAGTTCAAGACCAGACTGGCCAACGTGGTGAAACCCCATCTCTACTTAAAGTACAAAAAATTAGCTGGGCATAGTGGCAGGCACCTGTAAGCCAGCAACTTGGGAAGCTGAGGCAGGAGAATCACTTGAACCTGGGAAGGGGAGGTTGCAGTGAGCCGAGATCCCGCCACTGGCAATGGAGCGAGAGACTCCTCTGTCTCAAAAAAAAAAGGAAAGAAAGAAAGAAACTGGGGTGTTCCGCCTGCAGAAATACTTGAGAAGATGCACATTCCTTACATACTTGCTGGTGGGTAGAGAGGAGGAATTAGATTTGGCCCTGGAGGTACTACTAAGGTGGGTGGGAGAAGTGAACCTGGGGTCCTTTTTATTGGCCCTAGAGAGAAAATACCCTAACAAAGAGATGAGGCACTTTTAAGAGAAAGCCAACTCCCTGCCGCTGGAGGCCTCCAGGGGTGAGATGGGGGATGGGGCTCTGGTGGGAACAACCCACTCTCCCAAAAAGCGGAAGCAGAGAGGAGGAAGAGAGAGGATGAATGTCCTTGCATCTGCTGAAAGACCCACCCAGCATCTAGGGGAAGGCAGGCAAAGGGCAGTGACCAAGACGTCACTTCTCAGGTGGCAGAAAACCCAGAGATGGGAGAGAAGTTCTCTCTGGAGATGGTTGGAGCACCTGCCACCCTGGCCCCTGTTGATGCAGAGCCTCCCCCTTGTCCCATACTCCGTGAACTGCCCCAGGGCTCAAGCCACCCCACCTACAGGAGGGTCGCCAGGGGGAGCAGCTGGCAGGGCTGTTGTGGATGGAGGACAGTTTCCTTCTCTGCACATGCAGCTACTCGCTGGGCCAGCTGCTCCTGCTCTCTCTCTGGGCAAATGGCCTCCTGGAATAGGAAGAATCACCCAGAAAAGGGAAGGCTCCCAGCAGGGTCAGGCAGTTGGCAGTGGTCCCACTTGTTCCCTTAAGTCCCTTCCTCCTTAGAGAGGCCTCTGAGCCACCAGGGACCCTGGGTAGGGAGGGAGGCCAGGAAACCACTGCTTTTTCAGGCCTGCACACCGAGAAAGTAGAAGCAGTAGGGGGGCCAACAAGGCTCTTAGAATCCTGTAGAATTAGCCACAAAAATGCCCACTGCATCTTAGTTATCCATCTTTGGCTCCGTATTTTGGAAACCGTATGGAAAAGTATGGACATAGATCGATGCTCTAAGACTCAAAGATGGTGAGATGAGCTGGGGCCATCTTCTACTGAACTTCCATTCTTATTGAGCTCTGAGCTTAACAGGACTCCTGTTTCCTGCCAGGCCTTAAAGGAGAAGGGCTCCTGTTTCCTGCCAGGCCTTAAAGGAGAAGGGCGTACATCAGCCCCTCACTGGGTCTGGGAGCCAGGAGTTAGCTCTGCCTGGGTTCAGCCCTTGCCCTGCAGAGAACAAAGCAGAAGAGAGAAGCAAAAGCTCCTGCCTCCAACCCACTGGGAAAGAAAGTTTTTTTGCTGGCTTAGCAGATTGTCTCTGGAGTGCACTTTTAAAATTTGCTTATTTATTGTTAAAATAGTATGACAGGAATAAAATAAAACTTTAGGAAAGCAATTCCTAAGCACCCAACCACCCTAATATAAATTTTCATTTTCTATTTTCGTTTGCCATCTTTCCCCCAGGCAAGCTTTATTTTATGATATTACAGACATACATAGATATAATTTTATTCCGTGCTCTTTTCCATGAGGCATAAATGCTTTTTCTTGCTGCTACGTAGTCTGTGTAATTATCATTTTAATGGTGTGTAATTGCATTGAGTTCTGATTTACTAAACCATCTCCTCATTGCTGGACATTCACATCGTTTCCAGGGGTTTATTTATTTGTTTGTTACTATAAATACTTTTGTAATAGACATCCTCATCTATTATTTTTTTCATTTTTTGAATCGTTTTCTTAGTTTAGATATCCAGGTTCTCCCTGGAGGCTTCAGATGGATACAACTGTCCACTCCAAGAATCTGAACTATGCAATCATTAAAATGTTAATTATACTGAGTATGTAGCAACATGAAAAAAAACCTTTATGCCTCATGGGGGAAACTGCACAAAATAAAAAGCTTGAGCTTTAGAATATCCTTAACCCAAATCAATCACAAAAGGTAGAGCCCTGGGACACAACACTAGAAACCTCTCTCTAAAGTCAACATTGCTCTGTAAAGGTCTCATCACAATGTCACATGCGGTTTTCTTTCTTTCTTTCTTTCTTTTTTTTTTGAGACGGAGTCTTGCTCTGCGGTGCCATGTCGGCTCACTGCAACCTCCACCCACCAGTTCAAGCAATTCTCCTGTCTCAGCCCCCCTGAGTAGCTGGGACTGCAGGTATGTGCCACCATGCCCAGCTAACTTTTGTATTAAGTGGAGACAGAGTTTTACCATGTTAGCCAGTCTGGTTTCGAACTCCTGACCTCCTAATCCGCCCTCCTTGGCCTCCCAAAGTGTGGGGAGTACAGGGGTGAGCCACAGCTCCCAGCCTCACATTTGGTTTT
Organism: Callithrix jacchus; assembly: GCF_049354715.1. NCBI lineage: Eukaryota > Metazoa > Chordata > Mammalia > Primates > Cebidae > Callithrix > Callithrix jacchus. The sequence continues at coordinate 88,390,954 of NC_133515.1, forward strand.
TCAATAGGCAGCTGGGCCTGTGTTATCATACAATCCATTCTCTCCATCCTCCCATGGAGGGTTTTATGTGAGAACTTCCCAGATGGATGGTGTTGATCAGGGGCCATAGCACTGCTGGGCTGCATCTCCTGCTGAGTGTGCAGTGGACCACAGCCCCAAGTCTCCTCCACCGGCACTGCTGCCCAGAGGGTGCCATCCTAGAGGGAGAGATGCAGAAGTTCTCACCACTCCTGTGACACATCATCAGCTCATCTGGCCACCCTAGCAAACGCAGGGATTCACAGGGCATTTTTCACTTTTCCCCTTAGTCTTCCGGGAGTGAGCTTGTTCCTGGACTCTGAGCCTGGACTTGTTTGCTGGCCCAGGAGTATGACACCCCCATGTGCATTTTTTTCCATTGCAATGCAGTTTTCCTGGAAAACATTCCAGGGAAGGAGCTCAGGCTTGAGGGTCAGACAGACCTAGGATTAAATTCCTGCCTTTTCTGTTATTTGGTTAAGCTCTCTAACCTCCCTGCTTCTCAGTTTTCTTATCTATACAATGGACTTGCTGGTCTTCACTGCTTGGTTTCTTGTAAGGGATTAATGGATAAATAGATGTGAATTTGGCTGACACAGCAACTGATGTACAGTAAATGTTTAACAAGCACGAGTTTCCTTCCTTCCTTTCTGCCCTTCTTGGGCCTAAGGGAAGGTATAGATAAGGTGTGGTGCCCAGAGGTCTGGGTGCTTAATAAATGCCAACGATAAATCAGGCTGGCTGCTGGGGCCCTTAGCAGGCAAGGGCAGCCTGATGTTACTGGGGCAAAGTCCCCAGGATAAAGGAGAGAGGAGAACAGAAAGCTGGGGGTTTCAAAAATCCAATAATCCAAAATGTCAAGGGCTGAAACATTAAAAGAACTTTGAGTTGCTTAGGTTTAGACTGGGTTGTTTAGAGTCACCGAGCATGGGGCAGTGGGTAGGCAGGGGAAGAGGTGGATTTTGGTGAGAGGAGGCTGCAGTGCAAGTCAATTTCTGTTTATATCAGTTGATTCAAAATGAGGGACAAAATAGATCAATTGTTGCTTAGATGTGTTGATAAAAGAGAAACTGTTGTCTTGATGCAAAGATCTACAGCCTGCAGAGTTCACAGGGAACATGGTTCCCAGCGTGTCCTGGACTGGGTGTCCCCAAACAGCTGCAAAGCAGCCCCGACACCATCTCAGAACCTCTGGCGGTTTACAAACAGGAAGGCTGCTTGTAAACAGTAGGCCGGAACCCGGAGGGTCTCGGAGGCACAGTGGGGCCTGGCCACTCAAAGCAGGACCCAGCCTGCTCCCATGAGAAGCAGAGGAGCTAATGTTCTAGGCAGTTTTCTAAGCGCCCGCTGCCTGGTCTGCCCTTGAGTGGGTGACTTCATCCTGTTAGTTACAGTCTCTGGCTTTGTACTAACTGCCTGTAAAGTACAGGTACAGATTGTGTTTTAAAGGGTTTTTTATGTTGGTTGTTTGAAATGCTGTTTGTATTTTCCATGGGAAAACATATAAACTGTCTTTAAGTTCCCAGCCTGAGCCACAAGCATTCAGGCTATTCAGTGCAACAGCATTAAAATTGAGAGAACAACCTTGCTGCCCAGACCTGGAGCCCTAATGCGCCTGGGACCTTCCCGACATGAAAAATGGAGTTGAAATGGCTGTGAAATCCCTTCCCTCCTCCTCTGGCTCTTGAGACTACTCGGCCTCCCCTATCTTTCTGTTCTTTTGTTTGGGGTGGGGGTGAGGGTCACCAGGAAGAGGGGCTCCTACATCTTCCTTCTATTCCCTCTGCCTGCATCTCCTGCTTCACTTCATATTCACCCAAACAAAACTCTCAGCCTCTTCACTGACATCTGCAAAAATTCCACTCATGTCAAGCACTGTGTGAATTTCGGTCAGCGCCACTGAAGGCTGGGGAGAGGGAGGTGGGGAGAGGAGGGAGGTGGTCTCCAGAAGGGCCCTGGCTTGTAGCGTTTGCATCTGCTGCTGCCTCTCCCCTCCCTCCTCTCCCTGCCCTGCTCAGCCTCTCTCCTGGCATGCCAGTAGGGGCCCCATTCTCTCTGTACTAGGCACCAGCTTCTGCCCCGACCCAGGCCTCTTTAGCACAGAGGGGCATCCCCACTCACAGGACTCACCTTCCCTTACACCAGTTGTTTTAATGTCAATAGCAATCTTTTTCTTGTTACTGTCGTAATTCGATAAAACAAGCGAAGTGGCGGAATGCACTAGAGCCATCCATTTCACAGCAGTGCTTTATATGGGGCTCTGGGAGAAGTGGTTTTTGTCAAAAGGGCTGCAGTGGTCAATAGAAACATTTCCTAAATAAATCTGGCAGAAATGGGAAGCAGTTAAAGGACAGCCTTGCAGGAGAGGCAGTTCATCTTGGGGAAGTGACCGTGAGCAACGAGAGAGTGCAAGAGAGGGAGAGATGAGAAGTGGGTGGGCCCTGGGGTGGGGTGATATGACATGCTGCCGAGACAGGGGTGCAGGGAGGGAAAGGAGGCCTGGAGAGATCCGTGCCAAACCACTGTTTCCAGGTTGGTTGTTTGCTCTGGAGTGAGGCCGGGTGTGGTCTGTGCTCCGTGCCACTTCTCTCCACAGCCCCTGTTGCATGGCAGGCTCCATCTGGGCAAGGATAGGGCAGCCTGGGAGTCAGTCCGACAGCATCTGGTGTCATGTCTCTGCCATGTAGTGGCCCTTGGAGTTTGATCAGGTCATTTAGTGTGTGTAGTCTAAGGATTGTCCTCAGAAAAACCCTGGAAGCTCGTTCACATAGACTCTTGGGTCTTATGACTTAGAGGGGCTGACTCGGAAAGTCTATGCTGGAGTTAAGGAATCTGAATTTTGTTTAAAACTCCCTGTGGGACTCAGACACACAGCCAGTGTGTTGGCGTCTCTGTGATTCTCTAGCCTCAACTGCAGAACAAGGTGAAAGGTAGGTAGGTGCGCAGCCTGCGAGCCCCCTTCTCACCCGCTTCTCACCAGAGCTGCTCTCCTTTTTTTGTTTTGAGACAGAGTCTCACTCCCAGGCTGGAGTGCAGTGGTGCAATCTCGGCTCACTGCAACCTCCGTCTCTGGGTTCGAGTGATTCTCCTGCCTCAGCCTCCCAAGTAGCTGGGATTATAGGTATGCACCACCGTGCCTGGCTAACTTTTGTATTTTTAGTAGAGATAGGGTTTCATTGTGTTGGCCAGGCTGGCCTCGAACACCTGACCTCAGGTGATCCATTCGCCTCAGCCTCCCAAAGTGTTGGGATTACAGGCATGAGCCACTGCGCCCCGCCAGACCTTCTCTCCTTTGAATCCCCTGGAGATTTCACGTGGAGGCAACATCCACATCAGCCTGGCTGGCCATCTGAGCCTCTGGTCAAGCCCAGCATCTGAAGAGCCAGAACACACATTTCTGCTGTCCTCCGGCAGGCATGGTGAACCCCTGAACACACGCTGTCCCAGGTAACAGCTTTGCTTGGAGCTCAAAATGAGCAGCTCTACCAGAGCCAGGAGTGCTGGTGGTGCTGATGGAAGGCAGGTGAAGCGGGGTGGGTGACTCATGGTAGCGAATGTTTATTGGGGTCCTGGCAGTACCAGCTGTTTGCAAATATAATCTCATTCAATCCCCATAAGACCCTGTGAACAAGGTTATGACTGCCCATTTACAGATCGGGAAATAGGCTCTGTGACCTACCCAACGTCACACAGCTTGTTTTTGTTGTTACCTAGGAAATTGAATATTGGTTAATGTGTTTTAAGATACTGTAGAGTTGATCACAAGCTATGAAAAATGGTAATGTACAAATGTAGATAGATACTTATCTATAATAGGGGTAGGTTTTGTTTCTCCTGTAATGCATGTTGATGAACAAGTGAGGGGACAATTGATTTTTGCTTCTCTTTTTTTGCTCAGGCAAGTTGCACTATTAAAATATTGAGATTGTATAAACACACTCAAGAGCTGCAAGACGGGAAAATCTTGTAGATGTCAAATAAGAAGTATCATAGTAACTTTTTAGAGTCAATCTGACTCCAGAGCCTCTGCTCACTCTACTCCCTACCCCGAATCTCCCACAACACAGGGCCAGGCTTCTAGGTGGCCCTCAAAACCCCAGGCCTGCAGTCCTTTGAGCTCCACCTAGGAGGCGTAGTTAGGGAAGATGGCTCTTTGGGAAGTTTGCTCCAGAGTGGCAGTGCCTGTTGGGCTGGAATCTGGGGAGGACTGGTTTGGTGGGTCTGAGCCAGGTTCGGGCCACATGATCCCGTGGCTGTTTAATGATATTTAACATTTTTACTGCCTTTCTTCCCTATTTGTTCCATTAGCGATCCGCCTCCAGCTGCCGGCAGGACACATCCTTAGCCTGTCCCTGCCAGCCCATCTGTCACTAGGAGACAGCTCCCATTCGAGCCTCTCTGTCTGTTTTTAGACTTCAGGAAGGTTGAACATCTCAAACACAGAGACTGTCCCTTTCTTATAAACAATTAGCAGGAAAGATGCGTCCCACACCCCGGATAACAGAGGGAGTGCATTCACCTAGATGAATTTCATCCTCCATGCTCCCTGGGCCCCAACGCCCCAGAAATGACAATTTCAGGGTTCTTTCTACCTGGTGAGGATCATACAGACCACTTAGAGTCTTTGAGGGGTTTCAGGGTCCAAGTTAAACCCCACTGCTGCCCCCTCTTCCTTCACATATGCATTCACTGGAAGGGAAGGAGACAGCTTGAGGGGCACCGGAGGAGAGGGGAGTCCTCCGGCCCTGCCTCATTTCCCATTCCCCTGCACAGCTTCTCCCTGAACCCCACCACATCCCCCTCCCTTCCTGATTTGGCCTCGGCTTTGCTCTCCTCTCTGTCTTCCTCCTGGTTTCTCCTTCCAAGCCCTTTGTCCGTCCCACCTCCCAGCCTCACTGTCCTGTCCTGGCTGTGGTCATCACACTTCGCTTGCACTTGATTGAGACATTTCCCCACGCTGTCTGTTTCAGAAGTGACGTCTGCAAGGGCCTAGGCTGAGCTTCCTGGAGTGCAGCGGCAGCATCTGCATCATTTTGGGGGCCCCAGGACCCACTGCAGTGACTGTTGCTCAGTACCTCACCCTCTCATTTGCTGCAAGGACTTGAAGTTCAGATTATGAGCTTTGTGTCTTCGTCCCCAGTGGAAGAAGCCACATCTTTTGCTCTCCCCAACCTCTCTCCCCTGCCCTTGGCCTGTTCTCTGAGTAACTGCTGGCTGGCAGGGCCATGGGACTCATGGCAATGCCTCAAGTCCCACCTGCATGGTAGGCAGGAGTGTACTTTTTGAGACATTTTCTTGGGAAACAATTAAATACTCGATGGAATCAAGAGTGGCTGTAGTTCAGCATTTGAATTCAGAATTGGAGTCCTGACCTTCGTTTGGCCAGTTGCTTTCCTTCTTTGGACTTGAGTTTCCTCTCTTTGTAAAATGAAGTGATAGTATCGACCCTGCCACCTGTCTCAACCTAACCCAATGCCTTGCACACAGTAGGTGCTCAATCGTGTTGGGTTTGTGAACTGACTGAATGATGCTGACCCAACACTGCCACCTTCTGGTAGAGCCACTCTAGTGCTGAAGGGTGACTCCTGGTTTAGACTCAGAACTAGGAATTCCGTGTAGGCAATGGGATGAAGGAAGAAGAGCCTTCCATGAAAGGCCATCCGCTCCCCTGTTCACAGGTGAGTCTAGTAGCTTCATCTACCCATGGCGTCCAAGCCACTGTGGGTGGTGATACGCTCTTCCGTTTCTTCCAGCAGCCACTTGCCTGGCTGTAGGTAGCCCAGGAGCACCAGGTCAGAATGCGTTCCATCACCCACCAGCTGACAGACATTTTCTCCCAGTGCCCCACTGCCAACAAGGGGTGAAGGACTTCTTTTTTTCACTTAAACAAACATTAAAAACCTTTCTTTAAAAAAATGCAAGTATTTAATGCTATTAATTTCTCTATATACACTGCTTTCACTGAATACCACAAATTTTCATATGTTGTTTTTATTTTCACTTAGTTTAAAATAATTTCTAATTACTTATGATTTCTTTGACTCTGAGTATTTTCAAGACTCTTTCTATTATTGATTTATAATTTAATTTTGTTGTGTTCAAATAAGATTTCCTGTATGCTTTAAATCCTCTTAAATTCATTGAGGTTGTTTTTATAACCCTGAATATAGTCTATCTTCGCAAATACTCCAAGTACACTTTGAAAACACACGTGTATTCTGCTGTGTGGGGTGGTATGTTCTGTAAAATGTCAATTGGGTCCAGTTGATTGGTAGACTTTTTACGTCTCTTACGTTCTTAATGATTTTCAGAGGGCCTACTTCTATCAATCATTGGGTGTTGAAATCTCCAACCATAGTTGTGAATTTGTTTTTTTTGAAAAGGATTTAAAATGTGGGGAAAAACCCTTTTATATTTACTCACCTACTTCTGATTTCTAATGTTCTTCATTCCTTTGTGCAGATGCAGGTTTCCTTCTGGAATTTTCCTTCTCTCAGAAGGTCTTCCTTTTATATTTTTTGTAGCTCTGGTCTACTGCTGATGCATTCACTCAGCTTTTGTTTGTCTGGGAAAGAAAGATTTTTCCTTCAGATTGGAAAGGTATTTTTGCTGGGTATAGAATAGCAGAATAAGAGCCTTTTTTCTTTCTCTCAGAGAGTTAATGATATCACTCCAGTATCTTCTGGCTTGCTTCGTTTCTGACAAGAGACCTAGTGTCATTTTTATTTTTGTTCCTCTCTATGTATGCGTCTCCCGCCTCTGGAGAAAGATTTTTCTTCTTTCATTTATTTATTTTTGAAACAGGTTATTGTTCTGTCAGCCAGGCTGGAGTGCAGTAGCATGATCGTAGCTCACTGCACCTTTGTTCTCCTGAGCTCAAGCAATCTTCTTGCCTCAGCCTCCCAGGTAGCTGGGACTGCAGATGTGCACCACCATGCCCAGGTAATTTTTTTATTTTTAGTAGAGACAGGGTCTTGCTATGCTGCCAAGGCTGGTCTCAGACTCCTGGGCTCAAGCGACTTCCTGCCTCTGCCTCCCAAAGTACTGGGATTCCAGGCATGAACCACCATGCCCGGCTCTGATTTTTCTTCTTATTACTGCTTTTTAGCAGTTTGATTATGCTGTGCATTGATGTGGTTTTCTTAATATTTCTTTTCTTTTCTTTTTTTAAGATCTGATCTTGTGCTTTTGCCCAGGCTGGAGTGCAGTGGCACGATCTTGGCTCATTGCAATCTCTGCCTTCTGGGCTCAAGCGATCCTCCCACCTCAGTCTCCTGAGTAGCTAATGACTACAGGGGTACAACACCACACTTGGTTAATTTTTGTAATTTTTTTTTTATAGTGATGGGGTTTTTGGCACTTCGCGCAGACTGGTCTCGAATTCCTGGGCTCAAGGGATCTGCCTGCCTCAGCCTCCCAAAGTGCTGGCATTACAGGCATAAGCATGGGTCTGTTTCTGTCAGCTGATTTTTGTACTGGTTGTGGGTCTTGTTTTCCTACTCTTTTGCATGATCGATAATTTTTTTATTGGATGCTAAACATTATAAATTTTGTATGATTAGGTGTTTAATTTTGTTGTATTCATTTAAATGTTACTGAGTTTTGTTCTTGGATGCTGTTTTATTACCAAAATCATTGATTCTTTCAAGTCCAGCTTTTAAGATTTAGTAAGACGAGTACTGTATACCTTTCACCCTGTATTCACATCAGGGAAAGCTGGGTGAAAGGGGCACAGGACCTGTATACCTATAACATTTTTATATAGATATTTTTATACCTATTATGTTTTTCAAAACCAAGAAATAAAAATTAGTGCTTGTACTGTATTAATGCAATACAAACTTTGCTTGGTTTTCACTAGTTTTAAGCCAATGTTTTTGATCTGAGTCAGGATCCTCTCCAGGGCCCCGCCTTGCATTTAGTCGTCATGTATCTTTCATTCCTCCCATCTGTGACAGTTTCTGTCTCGCTTTTCATGACTTTTTGGAGGGCACGGACCAGGTGAGCTGTTTTGCAGATCATCTCTCAACTTGGATCTGTCAGATGTTTTCTCATTATTGGTCTGAAGTAATGGATTTGTGCAAATACCACAGAAGTGACCTGCCCGCTCCCACCCCATTTTTTAGAGACAGGGTCTTGCCGTATCGCCATGCTGAAATGCAGCGGAGTGATCACAGCTCACTGCAGCCTTGGACTTCCGGGCACAAGTGATCCTCCCACTTTAGCCTCCTAAGTAGCTAAGACTACAAGCACATAACACCACACCAGCTTATTTTTACTTTTTTTAGAGATGGGGTCTCACTATGTTGCCCAGGCAGATTTCAAATGCCTGGCCTCAAGTGAGCCTCCTGCCTCAGCCTCCGAAGCTCGAGGTTACAGGTGTGAACCACTGCACCTGATCTGAACCACCGTTCTTATTGCGTCACAGCAGGGGATACCTGACATCAATCAGCATGACCTATTACTGGTGATGTTAACCTTAATCATTTGGCTAAGGTAATATTTCCAAGTTTCTCCACTGTAAAGTTATTTGGCAGACAGAGCTAGAAAATATAGGTATGTATACTAACTCGTGTATACTACACATCAATATTTATTTTGTATCTGTCCATCTGCACATGTAGTAAAATACCCATTAATTCATATTTATGTCTCTGACTAATCCAGTACCACATCTAGCCTTCCATCTTGCTTCTTTATAACTTATTTGATCTTACTTATAACTTAGTTGTTATTTATTTACCTATTTGTTCACTCCCAGTATACCGGCAGTAAGAATTGCTAATCCATAACCCTGTGAGAATCAAATTCACTCCCTAGAATACAGATGCAATGCACGAAATAAAATATGATTAGAAAATAAAGATGCTAAATGAGGTCTAAATAAAAAAAAGAAAAAGAAAAAAGAAAAACACTAGAAATTAAGAAAACAGTGTTTATATCTGTTCTTTTGGTCTTTAGACTACGTACCTGGTCACACACCATTTTCCAAAGTTACTTGGTCACTTCCTCTTCTTCCACTCCTTTCAGGGAGCTTTTGTCATGCATTTGTCGTACAGTTGGTTTCATTTGCCATGATCTGCATTCCATCCTGGGTTCTCCACCATCCCATGTTGTCCAGTAAAGTTCACCGTTGGGTGTACAATTCTATGGGTTTCCCGAAATGCAGAAAGGCATGGCTTCTGTCTGTACCATAGCACCCTGGAGAGCAGTTCCACCACTCCCAAAATTTCCTTGTGAGGCTCCTTTATAGTCAACTAATTCCCTCTCCCCCAACCACTGACAACCACAGATCTGTTTTCAGCCCTGTGGTTTTCCCATTTTCCAGGCTGAACTCATACAATATGTAGCCTTCTGGATCTGACTACCTTTGTTTAGCAAAATACATTGAAGAACCATCCACATTGTTGCATGAATCAACGGATCTTTGTTTTTATTGCTGAGTAGTATTCCATCGCATGAACGTGCCTTGTATGTTTATCCACTCGCCTGTGGGAGTACCTAGTGAGTGTTATGGCTCGCCTTTTTGTTGTCTTAATTATGTACTTTGAGCAATGTAATTTGAAAATTTTTAATAGACTCGAGTTTATGAGTTTTCTCCTATGATTTGTGCTTTTGTGTATTGTTAAATGGTCTTTGCCTCCAAGATCATAAAGATATCCTCCTGTGATATTTACCTAATGTTTTATTTTGGTCTTATATATTAGATCTATGATGAATCTGGAATTGATTTTTGTGTATGGTGTGAGGTAGGAATAAAGATTCATTTTTCCCCCATATGCATATCCACTAAACCCAGCACCACTTATGGAAAAGACTGTTCCTTCCCCCACTGCATTGCATGTTATCTTTGTCATAAATCAGGTAGCAATATATGTGTGGGTGTGTTTCTGGAGTCTCCATTATGGTCATTGATCTATTTGTCTATCCTTGCACAAATACCACATCACATTAATTACTAAAGCTTTAGCATAGATTTTTTTTTTTTTTTGAGAAAGGGTCTCACTGTCACTCAGGCTGGAGTACAGTGGCATAGTCAGGGCTTGCTGCAGCCTAAATTTCCCAGGCTCATTGACCCTTGCATCTCAGCTTCCCGAGCACCTGGAACTATAGGTATGCATGACCACACCTGGCTAATTTTAATTTTTTTGTAGAGATAGGGTCTCACTATGTTGCGCGGGCTGGTTTCAAACTCTGGACTGAAGCGATCTTTCCCCTGTCAGCCTCCCAAGGTGCTGGGATAATAGGAGTGAGCCACTGCGACCAGTCTAGATCTTGCTCTCTACTGGTATAAGTTTTTCAGCTTTGTTGTTCTTTAGGATTAACTTGGCTATTCTTCACCCTTACATTTCCATGTAAAGTTTAGAATCGGCTTCTCAAGTCCAGCAAAATGGACCAGCGGGAAAAGTTTAACTAGAATTGCATTAACTTTATGTATCAATTTGGAAAGAATCAACATTAATAATATTGAGCCTTCTTTTTTCTTTTTTTGAGACAGAGTCTTGCTCTGCTGCCAGGCGCCAGGCTGGAGTGCAGTGGCACAATCTCGGCTCACTGCAACCTCTGCTTCCCGGGTTCAGGCAATTCTCCTGCCTCAGCCTCCTGAGTATCTTGGACCACAGGCATGCACCACCACACCCAGCTAATTTTTGTATTTTTTAGTAAAGATGGGGTTTCACCATTGTCTCGATCTCTTGCCCTCGTGATCCGCCTGCCTCGGCCTCCCAAAGTGCTGGGATTACAGGTGTGAACCACCGCACCTGGCCATATTGAACCTTCTAACCCATAAGTATATCTGAGGGAGGTTTTAAAAGACACTAAAATACAAAAAGTTTTGTTGCACCCTTCTCCCAGGACATGGGCTCTGCTCACCTAACCTTACACAGCCACGAGGGACCTTTTGGGCAGCGCCTCTCTCGATGAGAGGGTGCTTTAGGTAAACTGAGGTCTCCACTCAAGACTGAGGAAGGACTGACCTCTTCTGTACCACTCTTAACAGACACCTTCATCTACTGCTTTCTTTAACAAATGCTTTACATCTGTGTAAAATGTTTACAAATATAAACATTAATTATCTCATTTATTTATTTGAGATGAAGTCTCACTCTGTCACCCAGGCTGGAGTGCAGTGGCTTGATCTCGGCTCACTGTAACCTCTACCTCCCAGGTTCAAGCAATTCTCCTGCCCCAGCTTCCTAAGTAGCTGGGATTACAGGCACCCACCACCATGCCCAGCTAATTTTTGTATTTTTTAGTAGAGATGGGGTTTCACCATATTGGCCAGGCTGGTCTTGAACTCCTGACCTCAGGTGATCCACCTGCCTCGGCCTCTCAAAGTGCTGGAATTACAGGCATGAACCATCATGACTGGCAGCCACTGTGCCCAGCCAATAAATATTAATCATATCTTTTTTTTTTTTTTTTTTGAGATGGAGTCTCATTCTGTCACCAGGCTGGAGTGCAGTTGGTGCAATCTCAGTGCACTGCAACCTCTGGCTCCCAGGTTCAAGCAATTCTCCTGCCTCAGCCTCCCAAGTAGCTGGGACTACAGGTACATGCCACCACGCCCAGCTAATTTTTGTATTTTTAGTAGAGATGGGGTTCCACCATGTTGGCCAGGATGGTCTCAATCTTCTGACCTCGTGATCCGCCTGCCTCAGCCTCCCAAAGTGCTGGGATTTTAGGCGTGAGTCACTGTATCTGGCCAATCATATCATTTTAGTAAGAGTGGCTAGCAGATACAATGAACAGAATAAAGTATGATTAGAAAATAAAAATGCTAAATGAAGTCTAAATAAAAAAAGAAAAACACTAGAAATTAAGAAAATTTAGAGATGAGAAATTTTAAATAAATTAATACTGTTTGACTTTTTAAAAATGAGATCTTGAAAATCCAAGTCCATCAATGACATCATCATTGAGTTACTGGCGTATTTTTGTGTGAATTTTTTCCAGCAACTGTAAAAAGCTTTTTTTGACCAGGCACTAGTTGGAGAAATGGTGAGGAGATATTTTTAAGCTAGGTCCAAATATTTTTCCTCTGACTTTCATCTTCAAATCAAATCTCTTGTTCAATAACTTTAAGAAGTTCTTAAAAAAAAGAAAACTTTTGGTTATTGCTGCCTCCCCCTGCCCGGAGAGAGAGGGAGCTGAAAGTGGGGAGACAGATGGTGCAGCCAGGTGGGTCCCTCCCTCCCCTCCCCCACAAACCCCAGAGGGCTGAAGCACTAACTCTAGCAGGTTGCACAGCCAGTGCCTCAGTCTGAGCTGAACCCTGAATGATCCAGTTCTGTGGAGGAAAGGTCAACCCACCATTAAAGAGGCGGGACTAGGCTTCATGTTTTTTTTTTTTTTTTAAAAAAAACACAGGAAGCCTACGTAGCAATGGGACAGTGTTCTTGACCACCCAGCAGCGCCTCCAGGTCAGTGGAAGAGGTGGGCCTAACCTCCCAGTGAAAACAAAAAAGACACAGGAAGCCTACCTAGTAACCTGAAGGAGTCCCTGGAAACCCAGTATTGCCTCTATAGGCAGATAAGTGACCTCATCAAGCAGCTCCCTGAGATCAGAGCTAAGTAAATCCATGAAGATGGGAAAAAAACCAATGCAAAAGATGTGAAACCATCAAAGACCAGAACTCCTCTTCTCCTTCAAGGGATCACAACTCCTCATCAACACAGGAACACAACATGACCAAGAAAGAGTGTGACGAATTGACAGAAACAGGCTTCAGAAGGTGGGAAATAACAAACTTTTCTGAGCTAAAGGAACATGTTCTAATCCAATGCAAAGAAACTAAAAGCCTTCAACAAAGGTTAGATGAAATGCTAACTAGAATAATCAACTTAGAGAAGAACATAAATGACTTGATGGAGCTGAGAAACACGGCACGAGAACTACGTGAAGCAAACACAAGTTTTAATAGCTAAATGGAACAAGCAGAAGAAAGGATATCAGAGATTGAAGATCAACTCAATGAAACAAACAGTGATGGCAAGACAAGAGAAAAAAGTGAAAAGAAATGAACAATCCTCCAAAAAATATGGGAATATGCGCAAAGACCTAATCTATGCTTGATGGGTGTACCTGAATGATGGGGAGAATGAATCCAAGCTGGAAAACATGCTCCAGGATATTATCCAGGAGAACTTCCGCAGCCTAGCAAGGAGGTCCAACATTCAAATCCAAGAAATACAGAAAACTCTACAAAAATATTCCTCAAGAAAAGCAACCCCAAGACACATAATTGTCAGGGTTGAAATGAAGAAAAAAATTGCTAAGGGCAGCCAGAGAGAAAGGACAGGCCACCCACAGAGGGAAGCCAATCAGATTCACAGCGGATCTCTTGGCAGAAACCCTACAAACCAGAAGAGAATGGGGGCCAATATTCAACATCCTTAAAGAAAAGAACTTTTGACCCTGAATCTCATATCCAGCCAAACTAAGCCTCATAAGCGAAGGAGAAATAAAATCCTTTATGGACAAGCAATTACTGAGAGATTTTGTCACCTCCAGACCTGCCTTACAAGAGCCCCAGAAAGAAACACTAAACATGGAAAGGGACAAGTACCAGCCACTGCAAAAGTATACCAAATGGCAAAGACCAATAATGCAATGTAGAAACTGAGTCAACTAACGGGCAAGAAAAGAAGCAAGCAACAAAATGGCAGGATCACATTCACATGTAACAATATTAACATTGAATGTAAATGGCCTAAACACCCCAATCAAAAGACACAGACTGGCAAACTGGATAAAAAGTCAAGACCCATTGGTATGCTGTATTCAGTAAACCCATCTCATGTACAAAGACACACATAGACTCAAACTAAAGGGATGGAAGAAGATTTACCAAGCAAATGGAGAACAACAACAACAAAAAGTAGGGGTTGCAATCCTAGTCTCTGATAAAATGGACTTCAAACCAACAAAGGTCAAAAGAGACAAAGAAGGGCATTACATAATGATAAAAGGATCAATTCAACAAGAAGAGCTAACTATCCTAAATATATACACCCCCAATACAGGAGCACCCAGGTACACAAAACAGGTTCTTAATGACCTAAATCGAGATTTAGACTCCCACACAATAATAGTGGGAGACTTCAGGACTCCACTGTCAATATTAGACAGATTAATGAGACAGAAAATTAACAAGGACATCCAGGACTTGAATGCAGAGCTGGACCAGGTGGACCTAATAGACATATACAGAACCCTCCACCCCAAATCCATAGAATATACATTCTTCTCAGCACCACATCTCACGTACTCTAAAACTGACCACATAATTGGAAGCAAATCACTCCTCAGCAAACAGTCTCTCAGACCACAGCACAATCAGATTAGAGCTTAAGATTAAGAAACTCACTCAAATCCGCAGAACTACTCGGAAACTGAACAACTTGCTTCTGAGTGTCGACTGGATAAACAATGAAATGGAGGCAGAAATAAAGATATTCTTCAAAACCTATCAGAATGAAGACACATCTTACCAGAATCTCTGGGACACCTTTAAAGCAGTGTCAAGAGGGAAATTTATAGCAATAAATGGCCACATGAGAAAAAAGGAAAGATCTAAAATCGACCTCCTATCATCAAAATTGAAAGAACTAGAGGAGCAAGATAAAAAAAAATTCAAAAGCTAGCAGAAGACAAGAAATAACTAAGATCAGAGCAGAACTGAAGGAGATAGAGACACAAAAAAACCTTCAAAAATCAATAAATCCAGGAGCTGGTTTTTTGGAAAAGATCAACAAAATAGACAGACTGCTAGCCAGATTAATAAAAAAGAAAGGAGAGAAGAATCAAATAGATGCAATAAAAAATGATAAACGGGTTATCACCACTGATTCCACAGAAATACAAATTACCATCAGAGATTACTACAAATAGCCCTAGGCACATAAACCAGTAAACCTGGAAGAAATGGATAAATTCCTGGACACTTGCACTCTGCCAAGACTAAACCAGGAAGAAGTTGAAACCCCGAATAGACCAATAACAAGGGCTGAAGTTGAGGCAGCAGCAATCAATAGTCTAACCAAAAAAAGTCCAGGTCCAGATGGGTTCACAGCCTAATTCTATCAGATGTACAAAGAGGAGCTGATTCCATTCCTTCTGAAACTATTCAAAACAATACAAAAAGAGGGAATCCTCCCTAACTCATTCTATGAGACCAACATCATCTGATACCCAAACCAGGCAGAGACTCAATTAAAAATGAAAACTTCAGGCCAATATCCATGATGAACATAGATGCAAAAATCTTCAATAAAATACTGGCAAACCGAATGCAACAGCACATCAAAAAGCTTATTCATCATGATCAAGTAGGCTTTATCCTGGGGATGCAAGGCTGGTTCAACATATGCAAGTCCATAAACATAATCCACCACCTAAACAGAACCAAAGACAAAAACCACATGGTTATCTCAATAGATGCAGAGAAGGCCTTCAACAAAATTCAACAGCCCTTCATGCTAAAATCTCTCAATAAACTAGGTATCCATGGAACATATCATAAAATAATAAAAGCTATTTATGACAAACCTATGGCCAATATTATACTGAATGGGCAAAAGCTGAAAGCATTCCCTTTGAAATCAGGTACTAGAAGAGGATGCCCTCTCTCACCACTCCTATTCAATATAGTATTGGAAGTTCTAGCCAGAGCAATCAGGCAAAAAATAGAAATAAAAGGTATTCAAATAGGAAAGGAGGAAGTCAAACTGTCTCTATTTGCAGACTGTATATTTAGAAGACCCCATCACAAAAACAGTGTGCAGAAATCACAAGCATTCCTATACACCAATAACAGACAAACAGAGAGCCAAATCATGAGTGAACTCCCATTTACAATTGCTACAAAGAGAATAAAATACCTAGGAATACAACTAACAAAGGATGTAAAGAACCTCTTCAAGGAGAACTACAAACCACTGCTCAATGAAACGAGAGGACACAAACAGATGGAAAAACATTCCATGCTCATGGTTCAGAAGAATCAATATCGTGAAAATGGTCATACTGCCCAAAGTAATTTATAGATTCAACACTATCCCCATCAAGCTACCAATGACCTTCTTCACAGAACTGGAAAAACCCACTTTAAACTTCATATGGAACCACAAGGGAGCCCATATAGCCAAGACAATCCTAAGCAAAAACAAACAAAGAAGCAAACAAACAAAGCCAGAAGCATCACACTGCTGGACTTCAAACTATTCTACATGGCAACAGTAATCAAAACAGCATAGTACTGGTACCAAAACAGAGACGTAGACCAATGGAACAGAACAGAGGCTTCGGAAGCAACCCCACACATCTACAACCATCTGATCTTGGACAAACCTGACAAAAACAAGCAATGGGGAAAGTAATCCATGTTTAATAAATTGTGTTGGGAAAACTGACTAGCAATGTGCAGAAAGCAGAAACAGGACCCCTTCTTGACACCTTACACTCAAATTAACTCCAGATGGATTAAAGATTTAAACATAAACTTAACACCATAAAAACTCTAGAAGAAAATATAGGCAAAACCATCCAGGATATAGGCATAGGCAAGGACTTCATGACTAAAACACCAAAAGCAATGACAACATAGGCAAATTGGATCTGATTAAACTTCAGAGCTTCTGTACAGCAAAAGAAACAATCATTAGAGTGAACCAGCAACTAGTGGAATGGGAAAAAATTTTGCAACCTACCCATCTGACAAAGGGCTAATATCCAGAATCTACAAAGAACTAAAACAGGTTTACAAGAAAAAAAAAAAACCATTCAAAAGTGGGTGAAGGATATGAACAGATACTTTTCTTTTCTTTCTTTTTTGAGACTGAGTTTCCCTCTTGTTACCCAGGCTGGAGTGCAATGGCGCGATCTCGGCTCACCACAACCTCCACCTCCTGGGTTCAAGCAATTCTCCTGCCTCAGCCTCCCGAGTAGCTGGGACTACAGGCATGCATCACCATGCCCAGCTAATTTTTGTATCTTTAGTAGAGACAGTTGACCAGGATGGTTTCGATCTCTTGACCTCGTGACCCACCCGCCTCGGCCTCCCAAAGTGCTGGGATTATAGGCGTGAGCCACCGTGCCCAGCCATGAACAGATACTTTTCAAAAGAAGACATAGATGAGGCCAACAAACATATGAAAAAATGTTCATCATCATTAGAGAAATGCAAATCACAACCACATTGAGGTATTGTCTCACACCGGTTAGAACGGCAATCATTAAAAAATCTGGAGACAACAGATGCTGGAGAGGATGTGGAGAAATAGGAACACTCTTACACTGTTGGAGGGAGTGTAAATTAGTTCAACCATTGTGGAAGACAGTGGCGATTTCTCAAGGATCTAGAAACAGAAATTGTGTTTAACCCAGCAATCCCATTATGGGTATATACCCAAAGGACTATAAATCGTTCTGTTTTAAAGACACATGCACATGTATGTTCACTGCAGCCCTATGTACAATAGCAAAGACCTGGAACCAACCCAAATGTCCATCAATGATAGACTGGACAAAGAATATGTGGCACATATACACCATGGAATACTATGCAGCCATAAAAAACGATGAGTTCTTGTCCTTTGTAGGGACTTGGATGAATCTGGAAACCATCATTCTCAGCAAACGGACACAAGAATAGAAAACCAAACACCACATGTTCTCACTCATAGGCAGGTGCTGAATGATGAGAACATGTGAACTCAGGGAGAGGAGCATCACACACTGGGGGTAGTCGGGGGGCTAGAGGAGGGACAGCAGGGTGGGAAGGGTGGGGAGAGATAACATGGGGAGAAATATCAGATATAGACGAAGGGGGAACAGAGGCAGCAAACCACCTGGTTATGTATGCACCTATGCAACATCCATGTATGACCTCCACATGTACCCCTAAAGTAAAATAAATTTAAAAAATCATTAAAAAAATAAAGAAAGTTTTCAATTTTTTGGCAGGGATTGCAATCTTTTTATTGTCGATAAACTGTAGTTTCTATTTCCAAAAAAACTCCCAGCATTTGGGGTTTATTTTCATCTTCTTTAGTTTCATCACGCTTAGATGGAGATCACGGTACTGAGTTACCTGTGTAAATTGTTACAGTGACATGTTTATCTTCCCTTTGTTCAAAACGCCCTCAAAATAGGGTATGTGTTATTCTTGAAATGGAAGCATTGCTTTGTCAACTGTCACTTCCTTCCTTCTCGGGAGGATTGAAGACTTCTAAATGAGTGTGAAATTTAATACAGACATAACTCTCTGGGTAGGTCCCCAAATTTATTGGTTCAGCTTTCAGATTGTTAAAGTTACAGCATCAAAAATCTGGAATCCAGTAGTCTGGACCTGTGATCACTAATGAGGCTTGCTCTTTCAGCTTCCCCTTCTCGGCTGTTCTGTCTGCCTGGGGCTAGGCTGAACCAGACCTGAGGACATCAGCTGAGCTGGCCTTTAGCTCAGGATGGAGAGCAGGGAGGAGCATCAGGCTGCACCACCAGGAACCTTAGACACTCTCCCGCAGCACTATCAGTGCCCTTTTGACTGGAGCTTCTCTGTTGAAGGGGGGCTTGTGCCCTGGGCTATCCCTTGAGACAGGGACCCTGCGGGAGAGGGAAGCTGCACCTTGTTGGAACAGAGACAGTCCTGGGACATTCTCCTGGCAGGTGCCTGCCAGGCCTCACAGACACCACTCCTGGACCCCCAGGACCCAAACACAGCTCTGGTGAGCTTGGCCCTAGCCCTGTGGCCTGACATCTGCCCTGCCATCCTCTCAGGGACAGTGTCCCCTGCTCCATACTCAGATTCCTCCCTGCTTCCTAAGCCCGATGGCTCCGTGTAAGCTCCATCTTCTCCTTTGGGCTTCTCCCTCCTGCTGCCTTTGGTCCCATGGCCTCCTCCTATGCCTCTCACTTTCATAGTGAGAGTCACAGAGTCATTTCTAGCCAGCCACTGAGTTCTCTTAGGCCATGAGCCATGTCATTAACTTCAATCTAGATTCTGGTTTTGCACTTTATGGCAAACGGAGAGAGAGAGAGAGAGAGAAAGAGAGAGAGAGAGAGAGAGAGACAGAGACGGAGTCTTGTTCTGTCACACAGGCTAGAGTGCAATGGTATGATCTCAGTTCACTGCAACCTCTGCCTCCCAGGTTCAAGCCATGCTCCTGCCTCAGCCTCCCAAGTAGCTAGGACAGTAGGCACATGCCACCACACCCAGCTAATTTTTGTATTTTTAGTAGAGATGGGGTTTTGTGATGTTAGCCAGGCTAACTCCTGAACTCAGGTGATTCATCGGTCTTGACCTCCCAAAGTGCTAGGATTACAAGTGTGAGCCACTGTGCTTGGCCTTTGATGTTTGTTTGGCACTAGGCACCTTAGTGGAAACAGGGCAGGAAGTCCTGGTCTCAGGCCGACTCTCCCACTTGCTGGCTGAGTCTCTTCCCTTCTCCAGGTCTCATTTCCACATCCATGACATGAGCAGTTAGCCTAGATCACAAATCTCCAGCCATTTTTAATCACGCATCCCCAGCAATAATGTAAAAAAATGAGAAGCATGCACACATCGTATATATTCATGTATAAACTGTATACATTTACTACTATATTGATCTGATATAATATCAAAATAAAAAAATTTTAAGGACAACCTAAAAACTACATATTTAACGAACAATTTTCCCATTAATAGATATAGTAAGATTTCTTCCTTGCACTATTGTTTGAATGTAACACATGTGTAAGGGAAAGCAATGTGATTGGATATGCTTCATTATTCTTTGAAATCTTGCTTTTAGATTGAGCTAGAGCTATTCATTCAGAGGTCTGGTTCTAGTTCAGTTTCTTTTTAATAGCTGTCATAACTGCTCCAAAGAGAGGAAATGTATCATGGGCTGCATGTCTTAAATCATAGCACTCAGTTTCAGCCCCACTCACCAATCAAAGACTTTTGATGGAAATTAAGCTGGTAATTGTCTGCCTCCCCTGATGTCAGTCAGTGGCTTTTACACTAAGTGGAAAGTGTTACATCTTTATATTTTTAACAACGTATTCAAAATCCACAGACATTCTTTATTTGGAGAATTTCCAAACAGGTCAGAAGATTCTGTTTCTATATTTCCAGGTATGTAATATAAGCATTTCTATAGGTGATACACATGTTTTTAACCACATAAATCCCATTTAAAAATATTCTCTTCAAAGAATGAGTTTCTTTAGAAAAGTAATAATGTTAAAATGAGTCATCTTTACCTTGAAGAGTCAAAAGAAAGTGAGATTATTTTTTGGTGGATATTTGCTAGGTAGCACACTGCCAATAGCTACTTATCATCATAGAAAGGTCAGCAAATGCAGAACACTTGTCTTTTTGTGCCACCAAAACATAGAACTCATCTTTAAGTTTGATAGCTCTTTTAAGAACTCTTCCAAGAGCTAACCAGTAAACTCCCATGTGGTTCAGAGATTTTCATACTCACTTCCCTTCTGATTACAAATCATTGTGTGTGTGTGTTTATTTGTATAAGTTTTACTATATATACATATATATACGTACATATGTATGACTCTATATATATACAAATGTGTGTACATGCATATATAGTAAAACTTATACATATATATTTACCATATATATACATAATATATATATATATATATATTTTTTTTTTTTGAGATGGAGTTTTTATCTTTTTGCCCAGGCTGGAGTGCAATAGCACGATCTCAGCTCACTGCAGCCTCTGCCACCTGGGTTCAAGCAATTCTCCTGCCTTAGCCTCCTGAGTATTTGGGATCACAGGCATGAGCCACCACACCCAGCTGATTTTTTTTTTTGTATTTTTGGTAGAGATGGGGTTTCTCCATGTTGGCCGGGCTGGTCTCGAACTCCTGACCTCAGGTGATCCACCTGCCTCGGCCTCCCAAAGTGCTGGGATTATAGGTGTGATCCACTGCACCTGGCCAAGTTTTACTATATTTTAACTTTTTTTTTTTTTAAAAGAGAACAATTTGAATGCATTCTGCTGTATTTAGGTATTTCTGGGCTTACCTTCCTGACTGCAGCAGCCTGCAGGAAATTCTTCAAGGAGGTCTTTGGCATGTGTTGCCATCCTGTACCCTCAACCCAGAATACTTTTCCATCAGGGAGCAGCCACCCCCTCATGCCCAAGAGCACCTTCACGGTTCCCCATCCGTGGTGTTTTCGTTGAAGACATTCATTTACTATTCAGTCCATATCTCTTTTCCCTTCAGTGGCTCAAAGAAATGTGGTTTTTCACGTACAGAATCTAAGAAACCCACATTAGAAAATCTATACTTCTATTTAACTATTTAGCAAAGCTTTCACAGTGTAAAATTTGTTTGAATACTTATTTCTCTGTATCTTTAGCAATATTTGCTCTGTACCTTCCAGCATGTTCGCATGTTGTGTGGTAGGTACTATTCTCGCTACCAGCAGCTACCACCTCAACTGCCCTGTTTTCAGTCTCTATAAGACGTGTGTGTGTGTGTGTGTGTGTGTGTGTGTGTGTAGATGAGTCACGTAGCACGGATCTAACAAGTGTATTGGTGGCCTGGCAACCACCTCCCTCCCATCACTACCAGCAAAGACAAGGGGAGGTCCGCAGGGGAAGGAAGCTTGGTGTCTCAGTCCCTGGCTGGCTCTGCGCGTAGACAGTGAGCCTGTTGACTTGCCTTATATCTGCCTGAGTGCAGGGAGAGAAAATTGATACAGGGTCTTCTTGTTATGTCTGCCTGGATGCTCCCGGTTTCTACCCCATAGAGCAGGACTCGTATTTAGAGTAGGAGACGTTTCAGCTCTGACATGATTTTGTTCATTTGCATTTGCATTATAAGCATTATCTTCAATGGTGGCATCCTTGCAGAAATCTTGCAAAGTCACATATCCATCTGCAAGAGTCATTGCCAGCACCCCATCATGCCCAGGGTCCTGGCTCAGTGAGTTACTATCTACTCTGATATTTAGGTTGTGGCTGTCATTTTCATCTGAAACCCAGGACATAGTGTTTGTGACAGATGAGAGAGGCCCGAGGTGACACAACCCTGACCCTGATAGACCTCTTCGCTCCTCCTCCCCTCGCCCACAGGTCAACCCTTTCAGAGACCGTATCTGCAGAGTATTCTCCCACAATGGCATGTTCTCCTTTGAGGATGTGCTGGGCATGGCGTCTGTGTTCAGTGAGCAGGCCTGCCCCAGCCTGAAGATTGAGTATGCCTTTCGTATCTACGGTAGGTGCTGTGGGGGACTGAGGGGTGAGGGGTGGAAGGGCCAGAGAGAACATACCATATCGACTCCATCATCAGTTCATTGATGGATGGTGTAAGCTGGGGTTTGCTTGGGTATCTATGGGTATGTGTTGTGTTTTGCACGTACCATGGAGTAAAAAGAATGATTGAGAATGACAGCATCAATGGATAGACTCCCCTCCGTGTCATCAGAGGGCAACGGGGTTACTGGCGTTGATATTTGGTGGTAGTGTGTGGTGTGTGGGCAGGCGAGAGAGAGAGAGGACCACATATCCATGTAAAGGATTTATGCATATTTGGCAGAAGGAGCATTGGATGAGAAGTTAACAAAATTTGAACAATCTTGGACAAATCACTTCACTTTTCTGGGGCTCAGTTTTCTCATCTGTAAAATGAGGGATAGGGAGAGATAATCTCTGAGGTCCTTTGACATATTTTGGTCTCTGACTCTGTCCTGGTTCAAAGTCCTGCTCTTCACCAGGCAAATGTCCGCGCAGCACAGCTGGGATGCAAGGGAATTCTCAAAAGGAATCAAAAGGAAAGAAAGAAGTCTCAAGAAGCCTTCGAACAAACCAGGTGCAAGGCTTTAGTGCATCCTGATCACTCTTTGGCCTCAAAGGACTTGCACATTTAGACTTGCTCATTCACATCTCACCTGCCTTCCTTTCCTGCCAGCTCCTCCCTGGTCTCCACATTGGTGGACTCCATCTCATTTCTACCTCACCCCAGTGGATGGGGATAGAAGACAGTAGAAGACGTTTCAGCCAGATGGACCTATGAGGCCTCAGCTTTTTCATCTGTAAAAAGGACTTAGTAATAATTTTATATCCCATTAATCCTCAGGTTCAGCATTCAATAAGCACACAAGAAATCAGAGTCCCCTCCTGAGAACGGCGGAGTAAACTCCTATCATACTGTCACTCCTGCGGAGAACAACTATAAAACTCTAAACTTACCAGAAAAATCAACCAGCTGATGGTATTGGAAAGCTACCAAAAGCAAGATGCGTTCTAGACAGATCTGATGCCTGGAAGAAGGAAATGGTAGTAGATGGGGTTTCCATCACCCACCTTTTTTATTTTTAACTGTTTTAGCCAGAAGGTAGGCTTCAGTGAGTGGAAACACTGCACTCCTTCTGACTTGAAGAGCCAGAGAGTTTGGGGCACACACAGCCCCTGCAAAGTGAGGGAGACCCTATGAAAGAGAAAGGGAGTCCAAATTTTGCATATAAACTATACCCATATCGCTATCTGAACTCTATACCACATACACCAGGGCAAACTCAAAGCAGCTCAGCTAAGGATAAAAGAACTAAATTGAGATCTGAGCTGCCACCACATTTTAACCAGGTCCATGAGTGACAGGGTTTGCACTTTGAGTCCATACCAATCGCTTGCTAAAACCAAAAATTCAGCAGTCTTTGGGGAATGCAGAGTCTCTACAACAAAACATTTATTATGTCCAAGCAGCCATTCAAAATTGTACACAGTATACAAAAATGTGTTTTTAAATTGATGAATTCTCAAGAATGGAGACTGACTGACATGACCCAGATGTTGGAATTAGCTAATAAGGATTTAAAAACAGCTACTGTAACTGGATTAATCAGGATTCGGCAGAGAAACAGAACCAGTAGGCTGTTTATATGTGTGTGTGTATATATGAGTGTGTGTATGT
Source organism: Callithrix jacchus (assembly GCF_049354715.1). Taxonomy (NCBI): domain Eukaryota; kingdom Metazoa; phylum Chordata; class Mammalia; order Primates; family Cebidae; genus Callithrix; species Callithrix jacchus. Next base: position 88,414,907 of record NC_133515.1, read on the forward strand.
GTGTCTATATGTGTGTGCATACACACACACACACATCTCTACATGCATATGTAGAAAGAGAGAGATTTATTCTAGGAACTGGCTCATGTGATTATGGAGGCTGAGAAGTCCCATGATCTACTGTCTGAAGCTGGAAAACTAGGAAAGGTGGTGACATAATTCATTCTGAGGGTCCAAGAACCAGGATCATCAAAGTCTGTGGATGGGAGAAGATGGATGTCTCAGCTCAGAGAGTACAAATTCATCCTTCCTCTACCTTTTTGTTCCACTGGGCCCTCCGCGGATTGAACGATGTCCAGTTGGTGAGGGCAGGTCTTCTTTACCCAGTCTACTGATTCAAATACTAATCTCTTCCAGAAACACCCTCACAGAGACACCCATAAAGAATTTGTTGCCAGCTATCTGGGCATCCTTAGCCCAGTCAACTTGACCCACACCAATAATCATCACAATAATCATGCCCAAGGATGTAAAAACTGCTCATAACAAATGAAAAGATAGGAAATCTCAGCAGAGAAGCAGAAACTATAAGAAAGAATCAAATAGAAAACATAGAATTGAAAAATAAAATATCTGAAACAAAAATTCACTGGATGAGCTTAACGGGAGAATTGACATAACAAAGGAGTCAGAAAACTTGAAGATACATCAATGGAAATAATCTCATCTGAAGGATAGAGAGAAAAACTATTCAAGGGAAAGGAGAACAGAGCCTCAGAGACAAGCAAGACAATAGAAAGGTCTAACATGTATCCAACTGGAGTCTGAAAAGGAGGAGAGAGTGAACGGGGCAGAAAAGATATTTGAAGACATAATGGCCTCAAATGTCCTACATTTGATAAGACACAGGTTTACAGTGAAGCCCAAGCAGGACATGTAGAAATGAAACCACATACCCAAATTCTGTTGGCTTCGTAGGCCCCACCTGTCCACACCGGCCTTCCTCCTTCCTTACCCCAAGTATTTCTGGGAGTCTCCAGGGAGTTCCTGATGCTTCCAGGGAGTTGGAGCCCTCTAGCTGCTGCTCCTCTCAGTCAGGCCTTGTGCTGGCTCAAGCCCCCATCAGTGCTCCTCTGGGAGAATGCCAGCCCAGGCTTGGTGTTCCTGTCTTAGCCAAGAGTCTTTAGGTTGCAAACCACAGAAACTTACCTGTGTAAAAGCAACGGGTAAGACCCAGCAGTAGATGAGTTCTCCACTGTCTTAGAAAATACCACAAGCTTAGAGGGTTTAGATGACACACATTAGTAACCTCACAGTTTCTGTGGGCTAGGAGTCCAGGCATGGCTTAGTTGGGTCCTCCTCTTAAGGTTTTGCAAGCTGCCATCAAGGTTCCAGCCAGGCTGCCTTCTCACCTGGAGGGTGCTTGACTTGGGGAGTCTGCTCATGAGCTTGTTCCCGTTGTTGGCAGACTTACTTCCTTTTTCTGCAGGACTTAGGGTCCTAACTTCTTGCTGGCTCTCAGTCAGAGGCTGCCCTCAGCTCCTGGCTACATGGGCCCCTCATCGTGGTCACTTGCTTCTTCAAAGACAGTCAGGGGGAGAGACTCTTGAGTCCCCGACTGGCAAGATGGAGTTAAAAACATAGCGTGATGGTGGAAGTGACAGCCCATCACTTCTGCCAAGTTCCATCAGTTGCAAGCAAGTCACAGTTCCCACCCACACTCAAGGGGGCTGGGGATTATACCAAAGCCCGAGCACCACCCGTGTGGCTCTTGGAAGAGGTCACTAGAGTTCATCTGCCAAGAAGAGCAATATGGAACCCATGGTGGAAGTGAGGCAGGCCTCTCGGGGCCGTCGGGCACAGCTGGATGGGGGTCAGGAAGCAAGGCAGCTGCGGTCTCCTCTCCATGGCTGCCTCATCTCTCATCTCTGCCTCTCCCTGTGGACTTTCCTTCTCTTTCTGCAGATCTGCTATGCCTCTGTGCCCACAGGTCAAAGATGACTACATGGCCTGCAGGCTTCACTCTGACTGAGTAGCCACAAGCATCTGTTTCTCCCTTCTTTTTTCTCACTGAGCCAATGATCTAGCTGCCCCTGGGATAGGTGACCAGCCTTGTCCAATCACCTGAAGCCAAAAGAGGCAGAGTTGTGAAACAAGCATGGCTCCAGAGGCCTGCCACGGGGTGGGGAGGTGCCCCTGGAGATGGTAGAGTGTAGGCTGGGTAGAGGCTGCAAAAGATGCCTGCCTCCCCTGACTTTCCATGGTTTCCTGAGCTAAACAAACAAAAACACTGAAAACACTCAAACCCTTCAGGAGCAAGGTGAGCAGCAGGTTCTCTTTGGGCTTCAAGGCACAAGCTAAATCATGTTCAGCTCTGACTCAGGGAGAATGCCCATGGTCCCAAGAGGCCGGACTGGGAGCCTCAGGGCAGATCAAGGACCAGACACCACAATATCCTCCACAGTGTCTTTGTATCTTCCTCCATCCACTCTCTCTAGGCCCCTGGAGCATACAGGTTCCTTCCTCCAGCCTAAGCACAAACACAAAAAGCTCAAACCTTCATGCAAATCAGCTGTGCAAATAGATGCCCAGGGACTGGTAAACTCCCAGGCTTCATCAGACAGACTCAGACAAACCTGAATTCTCTCTGGGCTCAGAAGCCTTCTTTACAGAGCTGTCAGCAGGATCGGAGATGGGATGTGTGGATCCTGAGCCTGCATCGTAAGTTGAGGAGGGGGTGGGCCGCAGTGAAGGATGAAGAGGGATCATAAAAAAGGAGAAAGAAGGCTGAAAGGGAAAGGAGAAGGCGGGTGTGGTAATCGTCATGGTGATGATTCTCAGCAGAAGCCCAAAGGCGGAACTCAGCGCTGCGGCCCTTGCTACCCCCGGTGTGGCCCACGGATCAGCAGCATCAGCACTGCCAGGAAGCTTATCAGAAATGCAGAGCCCCAGGCCCCACCCCGCCCCACTGAATTCAAATCTGCATTTTAGCAGGAATCCCAGCAGATTCTTCTGTGCTTCAATGTCTAAGACGCACTGCTCTAACCCAGTGCTTCTCATACTTGGCTGTACATTGAATCACCTGCGAGTTGCTTTTGTTTTGTTTTTTAAATACAGATGCTTGGGCCCCAGCTCCAGGGATTTGATGGAATGGTATTGGGTATGTCGTGGTCCTTGGGCTTTTTGGAAGCTTCCTGGATGGCTCTAATGAGCAGCGGACTGTGAGAGCTGTTGGTCTAAACCACTGCAGGAGTTAGGGTTGCATTCGGTGATGTGGAGCAGTGACCATGGTATTTTAAAAAAAGAAAAAACTCTGGGAGGCCAAGGTGGGGGGATCAGTAGGTTGGAAGATAGAGACCATCCTGCTAACATGGTGAAACCCTGTCTCTACTAGAAATACAAAAAATTAGCCAGGCATTGTGGCAGGCACCTGTAGTCCCAGCAACTCGGGAAGCTGAGGCAGAAGAATCGCTTGAACCCGGAAGGTGGACATTGCAGTGAGCCGAGATCGTGCCACCGCACTTCAGCTTGGGTGACAGAGCAAGACTCTGTCTCAAAAAAGAAAGAAAGAAAAAACAAAGTCTAGGGTCAGGCCGTGCAGAGCTGGAGCAATGGCTTCAGGAATAACTGAGGACCCAGGTTCCTTCAAGCTTCCTATGCAGCCAACAGTCGGGACCACTGTCCTCATAGTCACAAAATGGCTTCTGCGCCCACAGACATCTCATCTTCATTTCAGGAAGGAAGAAAAGGTGATAAGAGAAGGGATCCAGACAAAAGTGTGTCCAAGGTGCAGAGAAGTCCACTCTCCTTTCATAAGCTTTCTTGGAAGCCCCACCCAGCATTTTTGGTTTGTATTTCATTGACCAGAACTACGGGACTATGCCACCTGGCTACCCATAGCTCAAAGGAGACATAAAACATCCAGCTACACATTTTAAGCTGGGTGTCATCCTGGAAAGAAACTGCAGTTATGTTAGTAAGAAAGACGGGAGAATCGCTTTTGGTCAAGAATCCAGCGGGGGCTGGCTGGGCGTGGTGGCTCACACCGGTAATCCCAGCACTTTGGGAGGCTGAGGCAGGTGGACCACCTGAGGTCAAGAATTTGAGACCAGCCTGGCCAATATAGCGAAACCCCAACTCTACTAAAAATACAAAAGTTAGCTGGGTATGGTGACAGGCACCTGTAGTCCCAGCTACTCAGGTGGCTGAGGTAGGACAATCACTTGAACTTGGGAGGTGGAGGTTGCAGTGAGCCGAGATTGTGCCCCTGCACTCCAGCCTGGGCGACAGAGTAAGACTGTATCAAAAAAAAAAAAGAAGAATCCAGCAGGGACAGCCACACCTCCCTGGAGCTTACATACTGGGCTACAGATCGTGATTTGACAGACACTCTGGTCTCCAGCCAATCAATCTCCTCTCTCTGTACCTTGGAAAAAGTTTCCACCTGTGAAAGACCACCATCCCAGCAATGTCTTCCTGCTCTCATCAGCACAGCCTCACCAGATAGGAACTATCCCCAGACAGGTACCGGAGCACCTGTGGCAGGTCTTCCCATACCTTCTTCCTGGGACCTGACGCCACAGCAGGTGCTGCTGGCTGGGGAGAGGCAAAGAAACCTCAGTTCTCAAGGAAGTCATGGTGAAAGGAGCCCACCCTCCCTTTATCAAGCAGGTTGATTTTTGTAAAAGTCCCGGGGTAACTGGAAGGAGTAAGAACGACAGAGACTTTGAGTGATGATGGTAAGATTCTTCGGGGGGACCTGAAGGCTAAGCCCCTCCTAGCATTGTTGGGAGACAGCAAGAGGAAGGCTCCAGGCCCTCCCAAGTGGTCTGAGGCTGCAGAGGCTGCCTGGGCTGGTCAGCCTCCCGGAGCTCCCAGCCCCCAGCCCCCATCCCCTCCTAGGCTGCTCTCCCCTTGCCATCCCTAAAGGAGGGGAACTGTCTAGGACTACATTTACTCTAGCAAATTATTCTGTTTCCAGACAGCTTGGGGCCAAAGCCATGTCATTTGCTGCAGTCTCTGCATACAGGAGCTGGGCTAGTAGGACGCCTGGGGACACTGCAGGGTCTCTGAGAGAGGCTGCAGAGGTTCCCAGCAGCAGTGCAGCATCACTGAGGCTTCCAGGCCCCGGGGCTGGTCCCTCCACCCCCTTCACCTGCCCTGAGCCACTTCCCATGGAGGTGCAGGGAGAGAGACTCCAGTCCCGGCCCTGACAAACATTCAGCCAGGGAAAGGCACTGCTGGAGGAGTGAGGGGCAACTTACAGCTTCCACACCCATATCCTGCCATGGGGAACAGAGACGAGTCTCGACTCTGCCACCAAAGGACCCTGTGACATCAGCAAACCTGGGCCTCAGTTTCTCTAGTAGGAACAAGTATAGAAACTGGAGAAACCAATAGCTCTTGTTCGTTTCCTTCATGGTGGGTTTATACAGTCTCTTCGGCTTGCATTTTTAGGGTTTAGCAACCATCAAGTGATATAGAATTGAGCCTCTTAATACAGAAGATATAACTATGCTGAGTTATAGCGTTGTACAGTTACTGAGTATTGAGGATAACTATATATACTAAGATATCTTAGTATAGAAGATTCTTATTAGATATAACCAATATGCTTATTCTTATTTACATCTAATAAGCGTCTTCTATATTGAATATCTTCCATATTCCAGGTGATGTCCATGTATTTTCTTATTTAATCTCCACAGCAACTCTGTGGTACTGCTATGACTCCCATTTTACAGATGAGGAAACTGAGACTCAGATAATGAATTAGACTCAGATAATGAATTGGCCATTTGGTGGCCATTGACAATATACCACAGGTAACAGCGGCTTAAGCAAGATAGCTTCCAGGATTACTGAAAGGTATATATTTATTTATCTAATATGCAGAAGTCAAGAGATAGTTACCCACAGTGGTTCTAAAGAGCAGTGTCAGGGATCCCAGATTTCCCTATCTCGTCGCTTTATCCTTTTTTCCCAAGGTCACCTCATTATCCCAGAGGACCACACCTTCTCTTTATTACAGATGGTCCCCAAAGTTGTCTGTGCCTCTTCTGCTTACATTTCATCGGCCAGAACATAGTCACATGGCCACATCTAGCAGCAAGGGAGGCTGGCAAATGTAGTGATTGTTTTGGGTGATCCTTTGCCCATGAAAGACTGGCTCTTTATTGCAATAAAGGCAGTTAGGGGTGGTTAAGACCATAGACTTCCCATTAAGTGAGATGGCCTGGGCTTAGTTCTGTCTCCATCACATACCAATGGTTACCCTGGGTAGTTCATTCATTATTTATTCAACAATAGTCATTGGGTGTCTACTGTGTCCCAGGCACTGTTCTGGGAACTAGGGATACATCAGTGAGCAAAAAAGCAAAGATGTCTGCCCTTGTGGAATTTATATTCCAGTGGAGGGAAATAAGCGAGCTAATGACACACAGTGTTGGGGAGTATTCTGTGCTGGGAGAAAAACAAAGCCGGGAAGACACAGAAAGTGTATGTCTTCACAGGGGCTGGGTAGTGCCCTAGGAGGAGCTGGCACTTGAAGAAAGACCTGAGTGAGAGTGTCCCGAGGAGGGGGAGCCTCCATGCAAAGACCCTGAGGCAGGAGTGTGCCTGGCTTGATTGAGCAAGGAGGCAGAGTGAGGGTGAGCAGACTTGGGGATCAGGACCTGGGCTCTGCTCTGGGTGAGACAGGCCTACAAGAAGAGGGCAATGAGGAAGGAATGACGGTCAATGGACCACCCGGGCTGCTGTGCTGGGAATAGCCTTCAGGGGGGCAGAGAGAGAGGAGGGAAGCTCAGCAACAGGCTGTCAGAGCAAGCTGGAGAGAGGCAGCGGGGGCCGGGCTGCGGGGAGCAGTGCATGGGAAGTGGGGGGAGCTGGGAGGATTTGCCAAACCATCGCCTGTGGGATGCAAGGGAGAGAGATAAGGATGACCCTAGGTTGGCCTGAGCGGTTGGAGGTGGAGCTGCCCACTTCCTAGGAAGTGGGCAGCTGTGAGTGCAGCAGGTCTGGGGGTAGGGGCTGGAGAGGGGAGCACGAGGAGCCTGGGCTTGGACACATAGAATATGAGGGCCTGTTGGCTGAGAGCAGGAAGGCAGGTGCATATGTGAACCTGGAGTCCCAGGAGGAGCCCAAGGTGGAGACATACATTTGGGATTCATTCGCCTATAGGGATATTTAAAGGTTGCAAAGAGCTGAATGAGATTAAGGAGGTTATTTAATCTGTGTGTGCCTCAGTTTCCTCATCTCTGAAGGATGGGGAGTAAATGCAGTGAACTTTAAAGCGCTTAGACCAGTGCAGGACCACAGCAGAAACACCTGTGCTTGTGGTGGTGATTATTATAGCTCACGCGGGCAGCTGTGTTTACCGTCCCGCCCCCTCCGCAGTGCTGGGTGCTTGAGGGGAGCAGTGCTCAGGATGCCTGAGAGTCACCTCTCCTGCCATTCAAGGAATTTGAAACTCCGCCCACCTGCCAGACTTAACCCCGATGCTTCTCCTCCCAGGCCCTCCCCGAAGCCTCTGTTCCCCTCACGCTGCGCCAGTCACTCCTGACAAGTACCTTAGGGTGGCTCCTTCTCTGCTGCCCCAGGAAGCTCGGTCTCTGCCCGCTGGTGGCCCAGCACCTCCTCCACCTGTCGTCCCTCCAGGTCATGATCTTCAGAGGTCTGTTGAGAAGACCTGTTTAGGTGGCCCTGAAGGGACAAAGGATGCCCCTCAAGGTGGACCTGGCTGTCTAGTGCTCAGGAAGTTTATGTAATGACCATGTTTTCTGGCCCTAAAAGGAGGACCCAAGGCCTGGCCAGGCCCCAGGCAGCACTCCCTAACTAGCAGGACGGTGGATGGGCACTTCCGAGCACTGTCCTGGAAGGCAGGGACCCTGGGCTGTGGCCGCAGTTGAGGAAGGAGCAGCCAGCAAGCACGAGCCAGCGCGGCCCCCAGAAGTCTACATCCCAGTGTCAGCTCCACTACAGCACACCTCAGAGTCCCAGGGCTCCCTGCGGCTGGAACCCTCTGTGCATACCCAGGCCACAGCAGCACCCTGGGCTATCTTGCGGGGGGATGTGAAGTGTGTGGACCCTGCCATGGTCTGCAGGCTCCCTGTCCTTTACCCTTTTTCCAAGAGTTGTGGCTTTCCTTGGATGAAGAAATGGTGCCCATTCTTGCCCATTTATGGACTCCACTTCATGAAGGAGGCTGCATGGGGTTGGAGGGAATATTGCCTCTTGTCTCTGTGACCCTTTGAGGGCACTATCAGGGTCAATGTGGCCAGCCCCACTCTGGACAGATGGCAAAGACCACTGTCCCCCCTTCACTGCACATGCCTAGATCACACATGCCCAGATCACACAGCTACTGCATCAGGACAGAAGCAGGGACTGGCCCCCAGGCCTTCTGACTTCAGATCCAGGCCATCCTCTGTGCCACACTGCGTGGCTCCCAGCCACCAAAAGACACCCTGGCTTCTGGGTTGTGAGATAAGAGTTGCGAAGCACGGGGTGGATGTGGGGCTCGGAGGTCAGCCTGGCCGGGCTAGAGTCTCCCTTCCACCTCCTGGGGCTGCAGACAACCACAGAACGCTCTGAGCTTCAGTTTCTTTCTGGTAAAAGACTAATAAAGGTTGATTGGGAAGATTCAATGCCTTAAAGCTCTCACGAGAGGTCTGAGCATGTAGTACCCACACCATCAATACTCACTGCCATTGGTATTTCTGATGGGTTATTTAGCACGTGTGTGCTCTGGTGCTGCAGTGCCTGCCTCTTAGGCCTGCCCAGGTCTCCCTGGGTCTCAGGTTCTAGACCCAGCTGGGAGAGTTGGGCTCTGGGGGGCCTCCCAGAGGCTGATGGGCATCTGTGGGGTCCTGGCTGGTGCCGGGTCCCCCAGAACTCCTCCAGGCCTCTTCCTGTTCAGCTCCCAGCTCCCTCTAATGCAGGCCTGGCGTCTTTGCAGATTTTAATGAGAACGGCTTCATTGATGAGGAGGACCTGCAGAGGATCATCCTACGACTGCTTAACAGTGACGACACGTCTGAGGACCTGCTGGTGGACCTCATGCACCACGTGTGTGCTGGGGACTAGGAGCTGGTGGCTGGGGCTGGGGATAGGGGCCATGTTGCCACCCAAAGCCCCTGGATGTCAGGCCACCTTCTTGGGAGGAGACCCAGGCCAGCCTGAGGCAGATGACACATTGGCCTTTGGTACACACATTCCCTGGGGGCTGCCAAGGGGACAGGCAGCTCAGGGTGTCCTGAGGAATGGGCACACAGCTGGAGGCAACTGCCCTTTGACTTTCCATCCTTCCTCCAAGACCTGCCCAGGGTCCCCAGAACATTACGCCCAACCCACCCACTCAAGGGGCCTCCCTACATGGCGGGGACTGCTGGTGGCTGACCAACAGCAGCTCAGCCTGAGAGGGACCTATCTCAACATCTCCTCCCCACACTGTCGCAGCGCGACACAATGCCCAGGTGTCCTGGAGTGTCAGACATGAGGATGGCCGTGCAAACTCAAGTTAGGGCCTGCACCTCAGCTTTCAGAACATGACAAGACTCCAGTGTTTCCAGTCTCGATGGGGCTAGAAGGAAGATGAAACCATGAGCCCTGTTGAGGGAGTCCCCACCACCTCCTAGCCTGCCTGGGCCCCTGTGTTACTGATTGGAGGGGCAGATTGGGGGTACTATTGTTCCCTCACTGCCAGGCTGGTGCTGGAGCCCCCAAAGAGTGAGAGAGGCAACCTGCAGGGTCCCCAGCCTTGGTGCATGTAACCTCATCTCCATGGGGTCACTGGGGTCAGGGGACCCGGGAGATGAGTGTTAAGCACTGGCAGAGCTCCTGGCATCTGGCAGCCCCTGGCATGTGGCTCTCCCCCTCCGCCCCCTGCCTCACCTCACTGCCAGGCACCAGGTCCCACTCAGCCACCTTCTGTGCTCCCCGGCCAGGTCCTGAGGGAGTCAGATCTGGACAATGACAACATGCTGTCCTTCTCAGAGTTTGAACATGCAATGGCCAAGTCTCCAGATTTCATGAAGTAAGGCATTCTGGAGGGGCGGGACTGCCCAGAAGAGTCAGGATGGGGCAGGAAGGGCCCCCCAGTCTCCCCTCAGTCCCTGGGACATCTGTCTTTCGAAGGAGGTCATGAGTTTCCAGGAGACTTTGCAGATTCTTTCGGAATCAGCAAAACTGGAGCTTCTGAGAAATAGGTAACCCTGGGGTAATTAAAAGGCAGAGGTGGGGACTGGATTCCAGGCTTCGAGAATGACGTCACACCTCCAACCTCAGAGCATTCCACGTGCCAGCCGGCACACCTCTGTGCTTCTCCTGAGGCCCACTGGGCTCCTGGACGACCCCACCACCTCCAGCAGCCCACTGGGAGTTGGGGCTTTGCTGGCAGGATCTGAAGATACTGGTGGTGGAGCTCATAGAAGAAAACAGACAATGAGAGAAGCACCCAATTCCATTTCTTAGAGTGAGGAGGGGGGCGGGGGGTGAAGGGTCTTCTGTGGCCCAAACGTCCCTGAGAAGTTTGGCCATCTCCAGATCTTCCTGGCCATGATGAAGTCTTTTTGGGGTTCTGCTAGTTTCGGGAGATGCATGCGCTCTGGAAGCAGGGCGTGCCCTGGAGGAAGAGATGGGGGGAGCTGGCGTCTGAGGGCTGGCGTCTCCTGCTCCTGGGTGTGACTCTGCCCCCCGGTCTCAGAGGCATGCTGATTTGGAATGTGCCCACTCAAGGTGCTTTTACAGACCAAGGAAAACAACAAAGAGTAGACCTCAGCCAGCACCAGGACAGGAGCCCAGGGCTGCTGGGTCCCTCTGTGCCTCCCCTTGGCCCTCCACGCTCACTCTGTGCTGTGCACCAGGTGTCTCTGCTTTGTCACAAAGTTCTTTCTTTCAGCTCCTTTCGGATTCACTTCTGGGGATGCTGATGTGGCCACAAACACCTGGCGTGGCAGCCTCGAGGGAGAACACCGGAATCGAGCCCCCTCCAGCACTGGAGGGAGCTGGTTTCAAGTATGACTTTGTCCTGGGCCACGCTCACCTCTAGAATATTGTTTATTAGATAAAATAAAAACCCTTTTCCATAGCCCATCAGATCATCACTTTTGAAATGCAGGAGCACACACATACTTTTAAGTAAGAACTGCCATTCCAATTCAAGCAGGCTGTGGAGGCGATTGTTTTGAGGAAAGAGTTCAAATCTCAACCCCTGTCATAGCAGGGGACCAGGCCAAATGGGATGAGGGTCCCTAGAAAGATACATGTTCTTCCTTCCCTTCATAGGAACCCCTAACCCCCAGCCCCTTGCAGTCCCGAGGTGCACATAGCAGCCATTCCAGCCGGCGTCTGGCTCCCCACTCCCCTTCCGAGGGAGAAGGCATCTTGGCCCTGATTTTGGAACCAGCAATCAGAGTTTATTTGCTTTGCTATTCAGCCAAGCCCTGGAATGAAATTGGCCTCCACAGAGAGTCTTTGGGGCCCAGCTCGTCAGGGACTTGGAGGCACAGAAGAAGCCCCTCACAGGGTTTATCGTACTTATACTGTCCTGGGGGAGGTGTCTATCGCTGGCTGCAGAGGAGGGGCTGTTTCAGCCCCAGGCGTCCTTGAACCTGGCTGTGTTCCCCTTGCCCTTAGGTCCTGACTCACCCACTGTCTTGTTGCTTCATGGAGTACCCTTGGTCAAATCCAAGAGGTGCTGGAATGTTGGAGAAGGTCTCTACCTTGGCGTGAGGTCCCCACCCCAAATCCTGCCACTGAGGGGCTCTCACCCATGTCCTGCCCCTGCCCCAGTGGGCAGAAGCCTCCTGGGCTGTGAGAAGCAGCAGCCTGGTGGGAGCAGACCTGCCAGACCTCAAAGACCACCCCAGGCCTGCAGCCTCAGCACCCATGCCCAGCATGCGCTTCTGACCCAGAGCCCCAAAACATAGGTATTCCTGGAAGAGTGGCCTGGTCCTCGGTCATTCCCTCCCATCCTCTTCTAGAAACAGCTTCAGGGGTAGATGCCACATCCACCTGTCCAAGCCAGCCTGGGCAGAATGCAGGAGCTACCTGCTGCTCACAGCTTCTCCCAGGCTTCACCCTCCACAGGGGCCTTCAGGATCCCCAGGTCTGTGTCCTGCCTGCCCCTCAGTCTCCAAATGGACCACAAGCAGGCTGTGTCATGGGAAAACTGGAGCTTGGGAGTCAGAAAGACCTGGATTCAAATTCTGGCTGTGTTACTTCCCAGCTGGGTGAGCTCGGACAACATTCTCACCTGCTCCAAGCCTCAGTATCCTTATCAGTAAAGAGGAGATAACACCTCCCTCACAAGTGATCGTGTGGACCAAACAATGCCAAATCAGGGCTCCGATGAAGATTCCTTTCCAATCACAGCCGGCGCAATTGTTCTGGGTCCACATCCCCTTCATTCTCAGATCGGGGTAATTGGGCGTCCTTGCTGATACCAGTGAATCGGGTGGCAGTTCTCTGTACCTGAGTGACCTGCCACTAAGATTTCCTCAATTCTACTTGCCCCGCCTCGGGGAGAAGGTAGGTGGACCTGCCAGGTAGCCGGACACTGCTTTTCCTTTGCTTGAGTCCCTGGGGCTGAGCTCTCCGCAGGCCCTTAGCTGCGTGACCTTCAGGGGCATTTTCTACCATGGCCAAGTAGATCCCTGGGATCCAGAGGAGAGGTGGGAAGGATGGTCATGCTAAAGATTTTATTCCAAGCAAGCCGGGCTGGTCACAGCCCAGGATCTCAGGCATCAGGCACCTGGTCTCATGCTCTGAGCTCGAAGTAGCAGTCTCTCTTGTTCCGCTCTTGTGGAGAGACCCTCTTCCCTGACGGGAAGGTCTGGTAGGTCTTCAGGTTCTCAGGAGCTAGTCTTAAAAGGTGCCACTTCTTCTTTGGGCTCAGAGGAGGCCTAGGGGTAAGGATGGGGCTGGTGTTATGCAGTGTGCCAGGGAAGGAGGGTGATACATGCCCACCCACAGCCCCACGTGCCCACTCTCCAGCTCACGCTGGCCTGCTGGCTACTCGTCAGTTTAACCCTGATAAGTCCCCCTGGACTTGGGGCAGGAATAACCTGCATTTATGTAACGGCACAGTGGTTAAGAGTGAGGCTTCGGGTGTCAGACTGACCTGGGATGGACTCTGGCCCTAACTCCTGCTAGAAGAATGGCCCAGTGGTGGTATCCCCGTTAGCTTTGACTTGAGGAAGAAATGCAGTAATGCACGTAAAGCTCTGGACGAGGAGTAAACACACAACAAATGTTCTAAGACGTGATGGTGCCGATTCGGGGACTCCAGGACGGGAGGGGCTCGCCCCAGGCCGGCCACTGACCCTCTTTCCCCAACCACCTGGTTGGTCCTTTGCATTGGTTGTGAAACTGTCAGCAGCTGAGCAAGTGGCCAGGGAATTTGGAGAAGGAACAGAGTTGGGGTGTCCCACTCTCCCCACAGTGGTGGGGATCGGGGGTGGATCCTCATCAAGAGGATACTTGTCTCCGAGAGTCCCACCCTATTCCAGGGATGGACTGGCTTAGAGCCATCCCAAGCTTGGAGAGAGGCCCCTGAGCCCCAGAGTTGGTGATGGGAAATGCTGCTTCCTTTCCAAGCTCTGCCGCCAACCAGCGAGGCCACACAGCACAAGTTCCCCAGGCGACCACAGAGCCTCGCATTCCCTTTTTGTAAAATGATGCTGTCTGTCTTGCAGAAAGGAACTTTTAGAGGCAGTGAAGTCTGTTTCTTTAAAAACCATTAAACTTATGGAAACAGATACTGCTTTATCAATATGGATTATGGTGAATTTCAGGGCTCTGAGACAATCAGGCAGTGGTCGGCATGGAGCTAAATCCCAAGCTCTATCCACTGATCTCCCAGGCCAGACACCAGCCACCATGCTACCACAACCCCAGGACACCTCGTGTGCACCAGTGGTCCCCCTGCCTGCGCTTCAGGAAGGAGACAGTGCAGAAATCACAGTATCCAAGTCATCTTTCAGGACAGAATGGGCCTTCCCTGGAGAAAGGAGTTCTCCTAGATAAAAGCAGTGAGGGGGAGGAGACAAGGAACTTTTCTATTTTGTTAGATGGACAGAGAGTCCTCAGGAAAACATTTTCCTAATGTAGACAGGGCTGGGAGGGTGGCGGGGTGGGGAGGGATTCGTCAGTGTAGTGTCCGCTGTGGCCACCAGAGGGCAACAGCTCCTTACTGCTCGCTGCATCAGCACCCACGTTTGGACTAGTGTAGCTGCCAGGCTGCTTCTGCAGGGCAGCAGTCGGCAGATTCAGGCCCGCCTAAGCTAAACGATTGCAGTTTTCTCCCAAACTCCCAATGCATCTGGCTGGGAAAGCACTCTTCCAGATACACCCATTCAGGCTACCAGCATCCCCCCTGAGGCTGCCAGTGCCCCTGCCCTGTCACCATCACTCTCTGCACTGCATGTTTTAGGGTGAGATCCTCAACTCATTTCTCAGTCTGTGTGCTTTGCATGCCTGCTGAGAGCAGGTGCCCTCTAGGCTGGGTGCGTTTGTTGACTGCATGGATGAAGGAGGCAGTCACTCACAGGAAGGTGGGGAGGGGGTATCGTTCCGGCTCCCTCACAGGCAGCACAAAGGAGGCGACGCGAGGCACCATGCCCGTTTTGTCTTGATAGTACTTCCGATGCTCCTGGACCATCTGTGGTTCAACCGAGGAAGAGGTGACAGGCTGTTAGTGCGCACCCGGGCAGGGTTGGGGACTATCTCCCTGAATGCCCCTGGAGGAGTCCCGGCATTGCTGGGGCCCCAGCTAAATTGCCAACCCACTGGGTATCCTCACTGAGCCTCGATTTCTCATCTGCCTAATGGGAACGACACCCACCTGACCAGCTTTACTGCAGACAGTAAACGGAGACTATGGATCAGCTAAGACCAAGTACAAAAACCCAGCCCCAAAGGCATCGCCACACCTGCTGTGCACACAGGCTCCTTGTCTGCCTTGCCTGTGTTTGCTCCTTCCTCTCCTTCCCCTTTGTATAGGGCATGTTCAATGTGGGAGCCAAGAAGAAGGAAGAAACTTTCCCAGACCCCGAGATGGTCGCACCTGCCTCAGAGGCTGATGGCATCGGCCTCCTCCTCCGCAGAGGAAGCTGCCTTAAGCATACAAGTTATCTGTCCTGGGGCCAGGACATACCTGTGTCCTTGCAGTCAGGCTAGAGGGGGATGCTTGCGAGAGAAGGTGATGGGGAGAGTAAGTTTTTGGAACACAGAAAAGAATGAACCCTTATCCCTGTCAAGGTCATAAGGGCCAGCTCAGGCCGCCGTGCACCTGTGGTCTGTGGGGACACATCTGAACCACATCCGGGGAGCCTTTATCAGCCCAGACAGCGGGAAGAGAACAGGGGTGTGGGCAGGTCCCCTTCCTCGGGCTTGCTCCTCGCAGGGCAGTCTCACCCAGCCTGGGGCTGAGGGTGACTCAGGACACACCCCCTGGGGGTTCTGCAGGGCAGGGAGGGGTGAGCCGTCTCCAGAACACGGGTGGATTAAACACTGTGGGCTGGACCTGGGGTCGGGGGCTCTAGTGGGGCCTTTGCTATTCATCGGAGGGGAGGGTGGACCTTAGACCTTTTTACTCACCTAGAAAATATATGGCATTCCACAGACCCAAGAGACTCCAGGGGGCAGAAGGTAAGGGCAGGAGCACCCCTAGAGACCCCTAGCTCCACTAGAAGTGGGATGAGTAGGAAGAGGAGACCCTGAAGCCCCAGGAGGTGGGAGGAGATTGGGGAGGGGGGTGGACAAAGTCCTGAGACTCCCCATTCCATTTAGCTAAACCCGCCATGCTCCCTGCTGGCTCCAGGGCTCTGAGAAAGGAAATTGAGACACTGGCAGGTGCAAGGTCTCCCCTGCCCCCGGCCCCCAGCTACCACTCCCTCCCATGGTGGGGCAGGTGGGCAAGAGGGGAGGCCCCAGTGTGGCTGGCGCAGCTTACCTCGTAGAAGTGCGTGAGCTCCGTGGAGCGGTGGTTGTCCAGGTTGAAGCGGGTGTAGCTGGGCTTGTGCAGCCAGCGGTCCTGGTTGCTCGTGCGCAACATCAGCAGAAGGTGGGGGTTGGTGGAGAAGAGGGTCGGGAAGTGGCCACCTTGGCTGAAGGGAGTGTGGCTCTTCTCCATGGCTGTGTTGCGGTGGTCCTGGAAGTATTTGAGGGTGGTGGTGCCATAGGGAGAGCCAAAGGAGAAAGCCACACTGGGGACATGGCCTTGGTACCTGCAATCGAGGTGGGGGTGACAGGGCCACAGATCAATGAAGGGCCCCAGGCCTGTTCCCAGAGAGGCCTTAAAAGTGGAAGGTGCAGTGGCTCATGCCTGTAATCCCAGAACATCGGGAAGCTGAGGTGGGAGGATCACTTGAGCCCAGGAGCTCTGAGACCAGCCTGGGCAACATAATGAGACTCTGTCTCTCTATAAAAACGTAATAATAATTAAGAAAAAAATGAAGGGCAAAGTCAGGGGAGCCCAATGGCCATCTCTAGCCCTGAGAGGCCTCCCAAGGTGCACTGACCTGTTCAGGACTTTGGGGAAGGCCAACCAAGTTCAAGGGGCTCTGGGCCTCTCCCTTCCCACAGAGGTCTTTGCCTAGATGCTCCTCTCTCCAGACCAGGGGCTTACACACAGGGGCCAGAATACCGGGTACCCCTCAGGCAACGCTGCAGGCAAATTGCTGCCCCTCCAGGGGCCCAGGTTTGCTTGGGTATTGGCCCGAAGATACAGAGGCCTCCTCTGGCTCCCACATTCTGCGGTTATCTTACGAAAGAGTAAGGGGAGTATGAGAAGCCGGTGGGGGCCCGGCCAGTGAGCGGCCATGGGTGGGAGATGTGGTGTAGCAAGGACTGGATTCAGAATGCGGCTGCTTGGCTCCCAGCACAGCGGGCTCCCAACGTGCTACTCAGGCAGCCTGGAGACCCTGACCAAGGTTCTGGAGCTTTGAGAACCTACAAGGAAGGAGCTCTTTCACCTTCTGCGACCAAGGAGCTTCTGTGAGAGGGACAGGTGATGAGCAAAGGGAGGCCCTGGTGACACAGGCACTCTGGAGATCTTTGGTTAAATAAGACTCGCTCCAAAAGCTAAACACTTGTTTTTACAAAGCAAGTCAACAACACCCAGAGAATACGGGCACCAGACTCTCAGCCAATGCGGAAGCTTCCCATACAGCATGGCCCTGCGCTCCCCTGCACGCTCACTCTCTGGGGTCTGACTTCAGTCCCATGAGCCCTCGAAATTGCCCTTCCCAAGGCCACCTGTGCCCTCGCTGCTGCAGGTCGGTGGGCACGCTCTGTTTTGCTGGGCCTTCTGGCAGCTCGGGGCGTCACCCGCCCGGTTTGGACGACACCTCTGCTCCTTTCTGCTGCTTCCACCACCATCTCTGAGCACACCTTCATGAGCCTTCTCCTCTGCCCACTTCTGGAGATCCTTGATGAACCTCCGGGGTCTGTCTTGGGTGATGGCGGCCATACCATGGCCATAGCCACCTCCTGTGTGCAGATGGCCCCGGTCCACAGCTCCAGCCTGGGAGTTCTCGCCAAGCCTTAGACTGCCATGTACAATTGCACACCAGACATTTCCCTCGGATGTCTCCCAGGCTTGATCTCCCACCCTGACCTTCCCTGACAGTCTGCTCTCATCTGTATGAAAAGTACCCCCTAGCTGTACAAGTAAGAAACGGAGGCATCCACCTCCCACACAGCTAGTCAGTTACCAAGTCCTGTAGCTCCATCTGCACCACCTGAGCCCTGCTGTGCGCCCTGGTACCTGGACTGTGGTCATAACAACCTCACTGTTGTAACCGCACCCAGACCCCCGCCTCTGCAATCCACTCTCCACCCTTCCAGCAGACTGAACTTTCTAGAGTCAAGTCCTTGGTATGGCATTAGAGTCCACCTGTGATCTGACCCTGGCCTAGCTCTCCAGCCTCATCAGCTGCCCTACACCCCAGTCTGGCAGAGCCATCACAGCCATCTAGATGTAACTCAGTCCCCCACTCTCGCCTCTTCTGGGGTCTTTCCCCATGCTTGGGCCTCAGTCTCCTCACCCACAGGATGAGCGCTGCCTGGAATTAGATAGCAAGGCATGGTTTCCTTCTTTTTGTCTTCAGGAAAAAGGCAAAGAAGCACCGCAGAGTGACTGCTGACAGGCGGGCCACTGTAGGGAAGGTCACACAAAGTGGGTACTTCCCTGGTTCCTGGTCCCACCACCCTCAATAGCTGTGTCTCCCTAGAGTCTCATGGCACCAGGTGTTGGCTGGGCCAGAGTCGCGATGAGGCCATAGAGGGGAGAGGCTCCACCCAGCTGCACAGGCCCCTTTCCAGCCTCACTACTCACAGTCCTGGATGCCACAGAGGCACCCCCCTTGACACCATAACCCTGGAGATCCTGACTCTTCACCTACCTCAGCCCTCCCTCCTTGGTCCCCTGAGTCCCCCACGGAGGCCAGTTCTCCTCCAGAACTGGGAAGATGGAGGGATTGGTGAGCGCCTTGCTGTCTCTCCTGTGAGGCTGTGTGGTCACCTTGGCTGCTTCAGGAGACAGAGTCCTCCTCCCTGCCTGGGCATTGCTCCTGGGTCCGGAGCTCCTGCTCCAGCTTCTTCCAAGGCCTCACTGTCCCATCTGCCTCTCCCTGTCTCTTTCTGCCTCTGCCCTTCTTCCGTCATCTTGAATGTCCCCCTCTCTTGCCCTCTTCCCCTCTGCCTGTAAGTGGGCATGAGCGGTGGTTCCTAGACTGTAGATTTCCACAGTAAAGGCCGGTGCATGTTTATAGGTGGAGCGGAAGCAGCTAAGAGAGGAGACATCAAAGATGGAAAAGAGGAAGGCCAGATTGCAGGTTCCCTCTCACAGAAGGCTGGCTCCCTTCCCGTATTGCTTGAGCTCACTAAGGAATCTGCTGCACCTTCTCCCTGATTTCTCAACCCTCATCCTTTCCTTGACCTCCCTCAGCCTGCCTTCAGACCCACCACTGAAATGCGCACCTCTACGTCTAAATGAAGGGCGTATCAGATCATGCTGTTGCCAAATCCAGCGTCCTCTGCTCACACTGCCCCACTGCAACATTTGCATGGGTGAAGAAACTTGTTTGGAAGAAAACCTAACCTGAGACGTGCAAGCAAGTTCCTGAGAGCACTTTGTGCTGTAGATGAAGCTTAATGAAGATATAGATTAATATCTAATTAATATCTAATTATAGATTAATGTCTAATATAAATTAAGATGTCAAAGGCAAGCGATGGGGAGATGCTGCCTCCTCTACCCTGAGGGCTCCTCCCACGTGGAGGGGAGGTTCCTCCTGCCCAAAACCACCTCCCGGCCCCACGTGCTCTTGTGTACTGGAGGTGGAGGAACAGCTGGGTGGCAAGTCGATGGGAAACACTGGCAGCCTGCGGCCCACCCCTCCCTTCCGTCCTCCTCGTCCCTCCCCTCCCTCCTCCTGCTCGACCCTCTGGGCCTTAGGTTTTAGATGGACAGACTCTGCCCATGTGAAGGAAGCTGGCCCCAGCGCAGCCCTGCCTGTCCCGTTCTGAGGCTGTGTTCACCCCATTCTCTAACAGCAGCGTTCCTCTTTCATGTTTCTCAAATGGTTCAGAACGTAGGGAATGTAAGATGCTGGTCACCAGGTGCTGCCAATCCCAGCAAAAAGATGAAGTGATAGAATGAGAGGCAAAGGAAGATATCCACAGCATTCTGCAGGGAAGAGCGTGACCCAAGAATGCCGCACCAGCCAGGGGATCGCGGGGGACAAAGCCGCCCTGTCCCAGCATGAAAGGGCTCAGCAACTAAAGCACTCACAAGCTCTTCTTGAAAGTCATGTTCAGTGACAAAATCCTGCCAACCAAGAGATGATTCAAAAGAAAAAAAACCAATTCAGCGATGTAGAACCTCCGTTAGAATGAGCGGCGATGAGCTTCAAATCTATGTAAGTGCAGAACCAAGAATAGCAACTAGGTGAATGCTGGTTACAGAGCGGAACATAAATGTTATACAACCTGTCAAAATTGGGGGGTGGGTGGAGGGGAGACGGGGGTGCACTTACTAAGAATCTCTTTAAGTCAGAGTCAACCTGTGGTATCTAAATTGAGATAGTCGTTAGAAAAAAGTACAACATAATGATTCTAGCCCTTTGAGGGTTTTAATCCTCTCTCTCTCTCCTATAAAGGGATCTTTTTATACTAATATTTCTTGGGATTAATTAACATTTATCTCAAATCTACCTGTTCTTCCATTTTACTTCAGTTTCTTTCTCTTTGGTTATGTTCTATTAAGATTCAATTTTATGCATTTTGTTTAAAAATAGCAAATATGGTATGATTATATTTTAATAAAGCTGCTTTTGTCCATCTTTCTATCAGCCATCCATCCACTCCTCCATCTAGTCTTTTATCTGAATAGACACATAAGGTCTACGGCCGTACGTCCTGAACACACCTGATCTCGTCTGAATACACACATAAGGAGAAACTCTGAATACAATTCACCCAATGTTCACCCTAGATAATTCAGAGTGTTTGGTGTTGCTTTCTTCTTCATACACACATCGTTTTTTAAAAATAGAGCCAGATGGCATCAAACATTAATTTATCAGGAACCCGCTGTGTGCTGGCCCACACTGAGTGCTGGGAACACAAAGACCCACGGTGCTCGCCTGCCTTCCCTGAGCCCAGTCTTCACTCAATGTTTACTTAGTCATGGGCTGTGTGTGTCAGGGCCATGCTGAGCGGGCCTGGGTGCGACCAGCTCCAACTCATGTGGGACCACAGTCAAGGCTCTAGTGCTATGAACCACAAGGAGGGAAGGCCATTCCTAGGGTGGGTACCACAGGCGCTCCATGAGCAGTTTCCGCTGGGGGGAGGCTTTGAGGAGAGCCCCTGGGTCTGGGGGGAGGCTTTGAGGAGAGCCCCTGGGTCTGGCTCCTTCTCCAGGTGATGGTGTCGCCCCAGGGTCCTCTTCTCTTTTCAGGGATGCATTCCTTCTGAGAGATCTCATCTATGTTAGACTTCCAGTGTGTCCTGTATGTCAGTGACAGCCAGATCTGAGTCTTCAGCCTCTACCATTCTCCTACCCACACAGGGCTGCCCTGCCCCCCGCCTGACTCAGCGCCACTGAAACTCTCTTCCTCCTGTATGTATATCCCTGCCCCCTCCAACCGCCATTTAGGCCAGAAACTGGGACTCGATGGCCCTGAGTCCTCACTTCTCCATCACCCTCCACATCTGACCTCTCCCTAAGTCCTGCTTAGGCTCTCCCTTTGCCACTGGCCTGTGGCCCTCCTCTGTCCCACTGCTGCGAGCCTCCCTCGTTGCTTGCCTAGACAATCTCCAATCTCCTCCCTGGTCTCCTGGAGCAAGTATCACCCCCTCCAGCCTGCTGTCCACATAGCACCAGAGCCATCCTTCCTCTCCCCCACCACTTCCCTGTAGGTGCTCTGGGCCCCAGCAGCATTACTTATAGTCTCCAGGGCCCCACGTGCTCTTCAGGCCTCTGGGCCTTTGCACGGAGTTCCTTTGCTGGGATGCATTTCTCCTCTTGCTCACCTGGGGATCTGCTGCCCACTCCTAAGGAGCCAGTGCCCTCTGCTGCCTCCCCTGACTGCACACCCTATACCCAGCTCCTGCCTCGCTGGGAGGACTGTCATCCTTAAGTCCACACTCAGACCCAAATGAACTTGTCTCTTCTGCTAACCCATGTTCTCCTTTATCCTTGGCACCTGGCACATGACAAGTACTCAACAAATGCTCACTGGAGGAGGCAGAATTCCAGAAACTCTGGGGTCACCATGCCCTGGAGTCCTGATTTAAGAGCAGCGTGGCTCTGATCAGCAGAGCACACGTTGGCATGAAGCATCCTGCCCACAGGGGCGTTGGGCTCCTCCAAAGAAAGGAGCGATAGAAAAATGATGTGTTCTCGTGATTCTTCTCTTCGCCCCCAAGCTCTCTGCCATACTCCTCTGCTCCCTGCTTCTCCACCTTCTCTGAATGCCAAGATATTTGCATCCTAATAGAATAGAAGCCCTCTCCTCCGCAATCCTCCTGAGTTCTGCCTGGATTCCGTTCAGGGCTTGCTGCTCAGGCAGGTGTGTGTGTGTGCACATTTGCACACATGTGCAGTTTCACATTCTTTAGCACTCAGTGGGCTAAAGATACAAAAATTAGCTGGCGTGGTGGTGGGCAGTTAAGTTCTATTAACATTCAATTTCATGCATTTCATTTTAAAATGGTAAATATGGTATAATTATATTTTAATAAAGCTGCTTTTATCTGTCTTTCTATCCATCCATCCGTCCATCCACTACTCCATCTAGTCTTGTATCTGAATAGACACATAAGATCTACGGCCACACCACCCTGAACGCGCCCCATCTCGTCTGAATATACACATAAGGAGAAACTCTGAGATTGCCACAGAGCTGAGCAAGCTGGATCTGTGTCCCTTAAATGCACCTGCATTTGTATTCCTTTGATTATACCCTGAGCTCCACGGTGGAGCCTTCTGCAGTCCTGTTTGTGCTGGTCTGTAGCAGGCCAAGGTAGGGAGGAACAGAGGGGAATGGCAAGTTTTATAACACGGCATCAAGGGGTCCCAATGGCAGCATCTGCTGTGTTGGCTGGTGCCACCACCACACCTCCTCTTCAACCCCTTCATCTGCTCCCATCCACCATTCCATCCCTCCATCCATCAGTACACCACATAAGCCAGGAGACTGTACCAGGCCGGGCCCCTGGGCAATGGTCACATGTGAATTCTAAGGCCCACTGTGGGTTACTGTGTGTAAAAGGAGCAGTCCCTTCCCTGCCTCTTAATAGCATTGCTTGGCCCTAGAGCCAACATTAAAACTAATTACCATGAGCCATCGGGGATCCCATGATCAGCCTTATTAACTAATTAACTAGCAACTATTTGGCACGCCCCCATTCCACAGTGCATCCTCTCCTCTCCTCCACAATGCCTCCTACTGCGGATGGTTCTGATCAGATCCCTCCCCAGGACAAAACCCTTCAAGGGCTCCCCATTGCCTGTGACACCAAGCACAAGTGGGGCCAGGGGTCAGCCCCTCCCTGCCAGGGGCTCTTCGGGAAGTCTTCCCAGCTGCATCATCCACCGTCATATCACAGCTTTCCCAACCCAGTCGAAGAGGCCACTTGCTGCTTTGAAAGAACATCCTTCTGGCACCTCCACACCATTTTTTTTCTCAAGCCACACTCTCCATGCAGAGGGCTCTGCTCTCCTCCCCTCCCCCGTTGTGATCTTACCCATCCTGAAAGGTCCATCTCAAATGCCCTCTTTCCCATGGAGCCTCCATGACCCAGCTCATAGACCCTGCCTGTTCGCTCCATGGAACCGTCTTTGCCCTTTGCACCTCTCCTATGTCTCCTGTCTCCGTTCACATTCTTTTTTTTTTTTTTTTTTTTTTTTTTGAGACAGAGTCTTGCTCTGTCGCCCAGGCTGTAGAGCAGTGGGGCAATCCTCACTGCAATCTCCACCTCCCGGGTTCAAGCAATTCTCTCTGCCTCAGCCTTCCAAGTAGCTAAGATTATAGGTACCCACCACCGAGCCCAGCTAATTTTTATATTTTTAGCACAGACAGGGTTTCGCCATGTTGGCTAGGCTGGTCTCGAACTCCTGACCTCTACTTCGGCCTCCCAGAGTGCTGGGATTATAGGCATGAGCTTCTGCACTGGCCTCAGTTCACATTCTTTCATATCACAATAATCTGAGCCACTGGAATATTCTTTCCGCATGAATTAGAAGCTCCCTGGGGAGAGAGGGTTCTGTTATACTCATATTGGCATTCTTGGCGTTCCCTGCACCCAGTGGATGCTCTGTAAATATCTGTTGAGTGAAATTGACAAACGGCAGAACATTTTTAAGGGCTGGTCTTTCTTCTGGAGAGAAGGAGGGTCCCTGTTGTACAGCCCAAGTCTTCAGGAGCCCCTGATCCCCTGTTATTAGGGGGCTCCCCAGTTCTTAAAGGTTAAGAGGCACCAGTTACCTATGAAATGTCCTTGAACAGCTCAGAGGTGAATTTAAGGAAAGGGATAGGGGCTGGCCTTGGGCAGAAGTCTGGGAAGGGGGTGGGGAATTACGTGGCTTATGAATCCTCTGGAAGAGAAGACATTGCAGCAGAGAAAGTCAGGTGAGTGGCTGGAGGCCTCCCTAAGAGCATGAGGCCCTCTGAGACCAGGCTGCCTCCTGGGGGGATACACAGGGAAGCTCCCTGCAAGGACAGGGCCCAGAGGGAGAAGAAGAATTGAGGGGCTGTAGAATTTACTTTCTCCTTCTGTATTTTGGGCTTGAATCAGGGACAATGATCTGCTCCCTCAGCTGTGGATGAGAACTGAACAAGGAAAGTAGCAACTGCTGTGCCTTCAGTCAGACCTGTCAGCCTGGGGGTGGGGGTATGCCAAGAATGGCACAGGTGGAAGGCTCCACAGGAGGAGGTCCCTCCTTTCAAATGCTTGAAAACAGGACCACACCAGTCCGTTCATCAACAGTGCTCTGCCTTGCAAGGAGCCATAGAAGTTCTCAGGCAAGCGTTCTTGTCCCTGGTTACATCTTAGAATTACCTGGGAGGATTAAACACTCCTGAAGCCCAGGCCCAGCCCAAACAATGCCATCAAAATCTCTAGAGGAGGCCTGAGCACAGGTTATTGTTAAAGCTCCCCAGGAGATTCTAATACCAACGAATGGACACACAGGGTCCCCTACATCTTCCTGGGCAGATGGCCTTTGTTTCATACCCCAAGATGCCTGTCTGGAGGGCTGCAGCTCCTGTGTCAGGGCCTGGGTTGAAGTGGAAGGGGCTTCGGAAGTGCAAATGCTTTGGAACCCTCCCTTCCCAAGCCTGGCCTGACCTCTCTCCCTGAGGGTAAGACCACAGGCTCCGGGAAGCTGGCAGGGGGGTTCTCACGCTGCTATAAAGAATGGTCCAAGGTTGGGTAATCTATAAAGGAAAGAAGTTTAATTGACTCACAGTTCCGCAGGGCTGGGGAAACCTCAGGAAACTTATAGTCACGGCGGAAGGAAGCAAACACATCCTTGTTCACATGGCAGCAGGCGAGAGCAATGGGTGCGCAGCAAAGGGGGAGCCCCTTATTAAAGCATTCGATCTCGTGAGAACTAACTCTCATGAGAACAGGATGGGGGAACTGCCCCCATGATTCGATTATCTCCACCTGGTCCCTCCTGTGACATGTGGGGATTATGGAAACTACAATTCAAGAGGAGATTTGGGTGGGGCCACAGCCAAACCATATCACAGGGTCAGGCCATGGCGGGCTACAGGCAATGCCCTCTGGCTTCAAGGGAATCAATTTCTAAATTTTTGGGAATTTGTTAAGTCTGTTATTGAATAAGTCAGTATTAAATATCAAATTATATTAAATTACAATTAAATATGTTATATTAGGCCAGGCATGGTGGCTTCTATAATCCCAGCACTTTGGGAGGCCAAGGGAGGCAAATGGCTTGAGCCCAGGAGTTCAAGACCAGCCTGGGCAGCCCTGTCTTTACAAAAAATACAGAAATTAGCAAGGCACATGCACACCTGTGGTCCCAGCTACTCAGGAGGCTGAAGTGGGAGGATCACTTGAGCCCAGGAGGTCAAGGCTGTAGTGAGCTGTGATTGTGCCACTGCACTCAAACCTGGACGACAGGGTAACCCTCTTCCTCAAAGGAAAGAAAAACATTATATTAAAATCAAAGGAGAGAATAGTCAAAACTCCTCACTTCCTAATTATTTTACCACATTATTATCGTCTGTGCTTGAGGTTGTCATGTCCACTGTATATGTGGGTGGAAATATTATATAATGGTGCACAGCTGTGAATTCTTCCCTCCCCAGCTCTGCAATTGATAGTTTGAAATCAGCTTTGGTGAGGGTATTTATACCACAGATATGAATGAATGTTACAAACCAAAGTACTTTTCCTCCAGAGAACTGGTTGGTAAATATTTGCCAGCACACCACTGGGTGTGTGTTTGCCAAACAGGGATTCTGGGGACGGGGACACAGCCACCTTTGTGGGACCATTCTCCTGGCAATGGCAAATGTAGAATGCACTGATTTTAGGACCAGAGGCCCCTGAGTTCTCCGAGGTCCAGCTCAGTGACAGATGTGGGCACAGCTGCCACCCTAGGCAAACAGAGAGAGGGACTGGGAGGCAAATCCTCCTGCCTCACTCTTGGTGAGAGCCGCTGGGCAGGAGCTGTGGGGATGGGGCACAGTGGCAGTCTGGGCATGAATGAAAGCCCAGTACAGGCCAAGTGTCTGCATTGAGAGCCAGGTGAGGCATGGCAAGAAACAGAGAATGAGGAGTGGATGCCACCCAGATCTGACCTGCAATCAGGAAGCTCAGATTCTCACTGTGGCCAATCTCATCCCTTCAAACCCCTTCAAACCCCAGGGACTCTGACCTAAGAACCCACTGCAGGGATGGCACCCAGGTCAGGCGCAGGCAGGCACTGCCTGTGGCAAGTGTCTAGGAGCTGTGTCCCCAGGATCAGCAAGGGACCAAACGGAGCACCATGGCCAGTGAGGCTGAAGATCAGCTTCGTTCTGGTCTCATGTTCCCCCGGGGTGCCTAGAATCAGGCCTTGAACACAGTAGGATTCCAACTAATGAGAACAGCTAACAAGGATCAAGTGCCAGGCTTCAGGTATGTGAAGAACTGAAACCTCTTTAACCTACACACCATTACCATCCCCACTGAACAGATAAGGTAGGTGGGGCATAGGGGATAAATAACCTGCCCAGGGTAAGGAAGCAATGGAGCCAGGATTCCTACCAGGCAGGCTGGCTCCAGAGTCCATCTCTTACTGTCGACCCCATTCCCTCCCTGCTAAATGAGGGATACAGTGTGAAACGCCACATGAGGGTTGGGGAGATTTTGGGGTGAGCTGGGGTGTTGAAGTCACAAAGATGAGACTCGGCAACTTGCTGAATGATTTTGAGCAAGCTGCTCCTTCCTCATCTGGGTTGTTGTGAGGATTTTAAAAAAGAAGAAAGGCTGGTCACCATGGCTTATGCCGGTAATCCCAGCACGTTGGGAGGCTGAGGTGGGTGGATTACCCAAGGTCAGGAGTTTGAGATCAGCCTGGCCAACATGGCAAAACCCTGTCTATAATAAAAATATAAAACTTAGGCGGGCATGGTGGCATGTGCCTGTAATCTCAGCTACTCAGGAGGCTGAGGCAGGGCGAATTGCTTGAACCTGGGAAGCAGAGGTTGCAGTGAGCCAAGATCGCACCACTGCACTCCAGCCTGGACAACAGAGCAAGATTCCAACTTGAAAAGAAGAAAGAGAAGAAGGAGAAGGAGGAAGAGGAGGAGGAGGAGGAGGAGAAGGAGGAGGAGGAGGAGGAGGAGAAGGAGGAGGAGAAGGAGGGGGGAAGGGGAAGAGGAAGGGGAAAAAGAAGGGGAAGGGGAAGAAGGAGAAGAAAAGAAGGAGAAGAGAAGAAGAAGGAGGAGGAGGAGGAGGAGGAGGAGGAGGAGGAGGAGGAGGAGGAGGAGGAGGAGGAGGAGGAGGAGGAGGAGGAGGAGGAGGAGGAGAAGGAGAAAATGTTGTAAAGTACCCAGCACAGTGCCTGGCACATAGCTGGAACTCAGACTTAGGAGATCATGGTGTTACTGCCAGGCATTAGGGACTTGGCTCCAGCCCAGGACTTCCATCACCAGTATGAGTCTCAGGCAGGTTCCCCTAGACCTCAGTGACCACATCTGAAACAGGAGGGGACAGTGCTGCAGGATCTCTGAGGTCCACACCAGCATGAATATTTTCTGCCTCTATGAATAAAGCAGGTAAGGGGCGTATTTGAGTGTCAGAAGAGACTGGCTGTGATTTAAAATCCTGCAATTAATGTTTGAACAGACACACAAAAATAATAATTATCCAAGTGTGGTCAGGGATCTTGGGTTCTTTCATTAAGTTAACAGAATTGCCAATCAGGTAACATTTGGAGACCAAACGACTCAATTCATTCCTCATTGATGGGAATCTTTAAGGAGAACACATCCCTCCCAGAAAGATCCAGATGAGAAAGCAGCAGATACGGGCTCAGCTGCTCAGCATAGCCCAGTCTAGGCTTGAGGCCTCGTTCATTACCCTCTTATCACCATTTCTAAATCAATCACAGGATGGGCGCTCAGGGAACTGCCGAGAAGCAGCAGGAACAGGAAAGCACCCAGCGGACTGCTTCTGAAACCTGCAGCTCCCACCCCTTCCAGACAGAGTCGGGAAACCATGGGGCAGGGTTTGCAGGAGCACCAGGCCTTGCCCCTCAGATGGGAAACGTCCAGGAGTCAGACAAAGTTTCCAACTGGAGACTGTGGGAGGCTTAAGAAAAAAAAAAAATCAAAGTATAAAACCTCACAATAAAATGAAACCTCATGCAGCTACTCAGGAGGCTGAGGCAGGAGAATTGCCTGAACCCAGGAGGCGGAGGTTGCGGTGAGCCGAGATGGCACCATTGCACTCCAGCCTGGTTAAGGAGCGAAACTCCGTCTCAAAAAAAAAAAAAAAAAAAATCAAACCTCCCGATAAACACCCAGAATGTGGTGTCAACACCACCATCCGAAGCTGCAAACATGGATTTGAACGAAACCTTACGTGTTTACACCACACGAGGGCAGCCCCCACCTGTCTGTCTTTGTCTTCCCAGCCTCCCAACATAACACCTGGCGTGTCCCTAACCCAAATGAATGGCTTAAATTAAGGAAAACAGGCAAATACTAAGTCACCTGGCTTGGCTTCAGGAAACAACCATGACCTCGTAAATCAGTTTTGCCTGATGGGAACCCAAGTCACTTTGATCCCTCTCCAAGGCCCAGAGAAAAGGGGCATCCACAAATGGGTTTAATTAAAACTACAGCACCGGCCAGGCACGATGGCTCACACCTGTAATGCCAGCACTTTGGGAGGCCGAGGCAGGTGGATGGCCTGAAATCAGAAGTTTGAGACCATCCTGACCAACATGGTGAAACCCTATCTCTACTAAACATACAAAAATTAGCCGGGTGTGGTGGCACATGCTTGTGATCCCAGCT
Organism: Callithrix jacchus; assembly: GCF_049354715.1. Taxonomy (NCBI): domain Eukaryota; kingdom Metazoa; phylum Chordata; class Mammalia; order Primates; family Cebidae; genus Callithrix; species Callithrix jacchus. The sequence goes on from NC_133515.1 coordinate 88,443,892, forward strand.
ACTCAGGAGACTGAGGCAGGAGAATTGCTTGAACCCGGGAGGCAGAGGTTACAGTGAGCCAAGATCATGCCATTGCACTCCAGCCTGGGTAATGAGAGTGAGACTTTGTCTCAAAAACAAACAAAAGAACACCTACAGCACCAGCCCCTAGTTGCTACTTTCTCATGCAGTTTCCTGAACTGATTTGAATATCACAGCACCTCAGTGTCTAGCTTATTCTGCTTCAACACAATCCCAGCTTCGTGTCATATACGCTTTTCTTCATGATGCCAACTGCTCCATTTGCAGGAAACAGCATCGGGGCATTTTCACCCATTTGGAGACCCTGCCTGCAGAACCCTCAAGAGACTCATTTCATTCATTCCTTCAGTCTTTTTTTCAGACAAGCGTTCTTAGGATCATTCATTCGTTCTACGCAGATATGCTGATACTGTGAAGGTTGATCTCAGAATCCAGTCCTGCTCTCAGCACGGGTGCTGACTGGTAGGAGGGATAAAGACAGCCTTACACCCTGGGAGAGGAGGTCCGGGGTGGAAGCATCAGACACTAGGAGAAAGAGCCAAAGAACAGGGGCGAACAGTCAGGCTTGCATGTTTGATGTTTGGAGTATGCAAATATGCAGAGAAAAGAAAGGTAGGTGTAACCTATCATCTCAAAGTGCTAAAAAGTAAGCCAGTGCTCAGGGCAAGTGGCAAGGAAGCTTTCCAAGAAAAACTTCTGGGAGGATAAAGTGAGATCGGTGAAGGGGCTGATCGCAAAGTCGGGCGGGTACAGCATACATTTCCCAGTAACTACAGCTCTTCCTGCCTTGCCAGGCTCTTCGAGCGGGCACCACCCGGTATCCTTCCCGCCTTCCACCAACAAAGACTCACCTTGCCCCAATGCTGGGTGCGGGCCTTGTGCGCCAGGCGGCGGGGCCTGCTTTTCCTTGCATTCTAAGTGCAGCTGGCTACTCGCCTCGGGCGTCTCCAAGCACCAAACTGCACGTAGCTCCATCTCCTCCCTCTTCCCCGCCATGTCCACGCAAGATCCCTTGTCCCCTGCTGGCTGTGCCCGATCGCCAGGGAGCGCCTTCCTAAGAAGGGGAATCTGGGGAGGCCCTGCCGGTGCCCTCCCGATTCCTGCTCTGGGACCGCAAACCCCTAGGAAGTCTGCTCACCCAGTAGGGTGGAAAACTGACGCCTCGGAGTTCCTTCAACCCCAAAGTCCGGGGACAGGGGGCTGAGTTTCGACCACAGAGGAGGGCGCTCGCGGAAGGGGGCGGGGAGAGGTCTTACCCAGGCATGAGGCCAGGGGGCACATAGGCGGCATTGAACTCGGTCAGTAGGGTACCTGCGCTGCGGGAGGCCATGGTGGGTGCGCGAGTGCAGCGAGCCTCGCGCTCCGCTCCGCCCGGCGGTAAATAGCGGCGGGTCACCCGGCAACCGCCACGGCGCGCCTGGCAACCCCAGCTGGCCCCGCGGTCCTCGCGTTCCGGGACACTGCGCCCTCCTGGCGGTCCCCGCCCGCAGCAGCCCCACAGGGCGCGCCCCGAAGGCGCCTGCTGTCTCCGCGAACTCTGCGAGGTGACCTCTGCCCCTTGTCCTGGCGCACCGCAGGTCTCTGCCTGGCTGTGTGTGGGATGTGGAGGCAGAAACTCGCTGGAGAGGCCTGGAGGGATCCCTCTTGTCTTGACCCGGCTTGGAACACGACGCTACTGCAAAGGACAGGCCAGGTCCTGACTTAGGAGGCCACGCACAAAGCAGCTACCCCACCACCGCTCAGGCTCAGAAACCTGAGCAGCCGAAGAGGCCCCAGGAACTAACTCTCTCTCCCCAAGGGTTTCCCCTGCACCCCAGCTCGGTGGAGGCTCCAGGAAAGGGCTGGGCAGCGCTGAGCGTGGTTGCCTAGGATGCTGTGTATAATTGTGTGCGTATGTGTGTGTATATGTGTGTTTGTGTATGTGTGTGTATGCATGTGTGTATGTATGTGTATGCATGTATGTGTGCATGTGCATATGTATGTGTGTATGTATGAATCTCTGTGTGTATATGTGTGTTCATGTATGTGTGTGTGCATGTATGTGTGTATGCATGTATGTATATGTGTATGCATCTGTGAGTGGGGGTGGGTGTATGTATCTGTGTGTATGTGTGTATATATGTGTTCATGTATGTGTATGTGTGCATGTGTGTGTATGTATGTGTATGTGTGTGTTGCGTTCAATTTACTCCTGAATCTCTAGCTGGTAGCTTCCTTCTCACCTCATTGTGCCCTTCCAACTACTCCACCAGAGTTTCATTGGTAAGCAGCGCAAAGAAAATCATAGAAAGTCTGGGTGTGTGATTTACATTTGTCCCCAATGCCACCATTCATTTTGGGGGTGGCACCTGCAGGTGGTGTTTGCCCCGGAGAGCAGGCCTGCTGAAGGCCCACCCCTGTGTACTCCTGTCTCCCTCCCTCCTGTGGCTGTTCCAGCCTCCACATCCAGGTTTCTCTGGGGACCCTCACACCAGCCTGGGTGTATAGGGCAGGGCCAGGGCCTTTGGGTTTTCCCTAAGGGGTGAAGGTATGGAGACAGCTTCCATGGTCCAGGCTCTTGGTGACTCGGGTGGAGGCTCCACCACCTCAGCTCCCTTTGTAGCAATCCTGGTGTTATGAAGAAGCCTGGCAGGTCCCCTTTCTTCTCCTGGTCTCACTTCTTCCCCTCAGATGTCAGATGGAAAGCTGAGAGTCAGGGGGTGAATGAGAAATCAGGGAAGCCTGGAGGCGGCATGGGAGAAAGCCTGGGGCCCAAAGCCCCCAGCAAGCCGGTTCTCTTAGGCCCTCTCTCCCCTCCCTGGGCCAGCCAGACCAAACCCCTGCTAAGCTCCAAAGCTCTGAGCCCTCTTTGAATGAAGGAGAGGGCCTCTAACGCCAGGGCAGATGGCCTGGGGCTGCTGTGGGAGTCTCAACAGGCGATCCTGGGCCCCAGGGGAAGCAGCAGGCAGGAGGGAGGGAGAGGGCTGAGAGTTGGGGTGGCTGAGAAGGCAGGGAAGGCTGGAGGCAGCTTGGGAGAAGGCCTGGGGCCCAAAGCCCACAGCAAACCGGCTCTCCCAGGCCCTCCCTCCCCTCCAGAAGCCAGCCAGGCCCAGCCCTTGTCTAGCTCCAGAGCTTCAAGCATGCTCAGGTGGAAGCAAAAGCCCGAGGCACAGGCCCACAGTCCTGAGGCTGCCGAAGTGGGTCTCTACGGGGTGGCCCCGGGCCCCAAGGGAAGTGGCAGACCTTTGGGAGAGAGAGAGCTGAGAGTCCGGGGGTGGGTGAGAAGGCAGGGAGGCCTGGAGCCAGCTTGGGAGAAAGCCTGCAGCCCAAAGCCCCCAGCAAGCTGCTCTCCCAGACCTTCTCTCCCCTCCAGGGGTCAGCCAGACTCTGCCTCTGCCTAGTTCCAGAGCTCCCGGCTGGCTCTGGGTGGAAGCAAAGGCCCAGGCACCCCAGTTTGGTTCTGTAAATGGCGATGGATGAAGACCACAGATGCTAATGGGTTCACAGGATGTGGCTGCCACCAGGATTCTCCAAAGACTTTTCCTGGCAAATGCCAGCGAAACAGAGGCGAGCCACAGGCTTCCCAGAGGCTCAAGAAGCAGAAGCACTGAGGCCTGGTTGGAAAGGAGCTCTAGGCAAAGGAATGGTTGCAAACAAACTCAGTGGAAGGAAAACATCCTCCAGAATGCAGTCATATCTGTATTTTTCTAAATTCTCCCTGGGGAACATGTTCTACAATAAGGAAAACATTAGTCAAAGACCCCCAGCCCTGGTGAGGTTGACCACCCACTTCCTCCCTCCCCCATCAGGGCTGCCCAGCCAGTCCTGCTCGTAAACCCACCACCTGCCTGTGTCCATCTGTCTCTTCTGCTTGGGATCTGGTGCCATCCATATCCTATTCATCCCTGAATCTCAGCACCTGGCTCTGGAAGGAATTCAGTAAACGTTCATTACATAATTTATATACGGAGTCACCAAAATGGGTAATAGAAGAAAGGAAATTAAAAAGTGGGATATGGCTGGGCACAGTGGCTTAAGACTGTAATCCCAGCACTTTGGGAGGCCAAGACAGGTGGACTACTTGAGGTCAGGAGTTCGAGACCAGCCTGGCCAACATGGTGAAACCCCATCTCTACTAAAAATACAAAAATTAGCTGGGTGTGGTAGCACGTGCCTGTAGTCCCACCTATCTGGGAGGCTGAGGCAGGAGAATTGCTTGAACCCAGGAGGAAGAGGTTGCAATGAGACCAGATGACTCCACTGTACTCCAGCCTGGGTGACAGAGTAAGACTCTGTCTCAAAAAAATAAAATAAAATAAAAGTGGGATCTATCTTAGGTTTCAGAAGGGTCAGCTGACTCCACTGAAACCTGCAAAGTGGAAATGCTACCATTTTATGGATGTGGAAACTGAGGTTCAGCAGAGATCAGTGCCTTTGCTAGGTCAGGTTCATGGGCTTTTTTCTAAAGATGCAAAGGTATATTAGAGGCCTCATGAAATTCACCTTCAGAGGAGGACCTCCAGAGAACCAAGGAAGGAGATGGTTTTCTTTATTTGTTTGTTTGTTTTTAACCTTGTAGCCACTAAGCCTTAAAAACACAGATTCCCTGATGACCTCATGGATAGAAAATGCTAGTTTTTTTTTTAAAGAGACATTAAACTAATCTAGCTTTTGAAATTAGAATTCGCATTCACTTGCATTTAATAAACAGAATACTCTAAAACATTTTTAACTTCAATATGATTAGATAAATGTGAGAAAGGTAAGCAAGAACTGGGTAATAAAAAGGGCAAAGAAAGAAAAAACATAAGTAGGAAAAGAAAAGGGAGGGCATGGTAGCAAGGAACTATCTAGAAGGAGGAAAGAAAGCTCTTGGGCCATCCCTTGGGTTATTTGGAATGTAGCATTCGAAGGCAGTAACCTCTTGTTACCATACTGTGAACAATTAGTATTTCTCTTTTAAACCTGTAGATTCTGTTTCAGGTAGATCCCTGAGCTCACTCTTTTATCCTGTCAACATTAATTGGGCATTCAACTGTGCACAGGATACCATGTGGGGCTCTGGGGTGCAGGGATGCTGTGCTCCAGAGTCTCCCTGGGGTCAGTAGGGGAAGAGGAAAGGGGAACAGTCCCAGGACTCTGTAAGATGAGTGGGGCGGGAACAGCACAGAGGAGGGTGTAGGTGCAGAGGCACCTCCAGGAGCAGGCACTTGAGCTGAGTCCAGGTAGGGTGGGGGTCATTCCACCAAGAACAAATGGCAAGAACAAGGGTGCACAGGTTCCAGCAACAGGGATGCTGGCCCCCAGGGTCCCTTTCTTTGGTGTATGCTGCTGGAAGACAGGAGGGGTAACTCCTTTGGTCCTTAGAAATTTCACTATAGACATCCCTTCTCCTGCCCCTAGCAGGATTAGAGCAGAAGGCCATTCAATTCTGCTCCTCTGGTTGGAAAGCAAGCATCAGCCTGGCTTACCTTGGCTAGCCTGCCTGATCCCCAGCTTTGGGCTGGGGCTAGGTTAGCACCCTGGATCCTTAAACATGGCCCCTGGTAGCACATAAGCATAAGCCTCTGCTGCCTCCACAACCAGGCATCTGCATCATGCATGGCCTGGTCCTGAGCTTCCCCTCAGGCAGCAGCCCCAGCCTCTCTGCTTCCTGAGATTCAGAATCAGTGATCCCGGGGCAGAGCTCCGGGCCCAGCCTCTAGGGGGCACAGTCTCCATCAGGGAAGAGGCAGGGGCAGGTGAGCAAATACATTCCCTCCTTCTTGAAGCGTGCCCCTGTGGGTGGGAGTGCCCCCTGCCCTGTACCCATCCCACCCATGCTCATGCCCACTCCTCTCTGCCTACTGCTGGTGCAGGGCTTGCTTAGCAGGGAAGCAGCAGAGCCCCGGGGTGGTGGGCAGAGCTTCCCTTCTAGGAGCTCAGAGAAGACACCTGAAGCTGGACAGGGCTTTATCTGGGAGCCGGTGGCTGCTGAATAATGAATTCCAACTCTGCTGCACTCCCAGGCTGTGCACGGAGTGCACACGCGCGCGCGCGCATGCACACACACACACACACACACACACGCTGGGCTGACAACTTGGAGGGGCGGGGGCTGGCAGGGCTGTGAGGCTCTGTGAGTCACTGCAGGAGCAGCTTAGCTCGGCTTGGTTGCCTTGGTCTCTGTGGGCAGCATCGGAGGGGGGTCAGGAAGAGGAGGAGGAGGCAGCGGCAGAGAAGAGAGGCGTGTGAGCCGCACTCCACTGGCTAGCTCCTTCCCGCTGCTCCCGCCTGGCAGTGCCAGGCAGCCCACACCAGCATGGCCCTGCTCGTCCACCTCAAGACGGTCTCGGAGCTGCGGGGCAGGGGCGACCGGATCGCCAAAGTGACTTTCCGAGGTAGGGAAGACCCTGTCTTAGAGGGTCGCCAGCTCTGAGAGCTGGACCAGCCCATGTTCTGGAGGCACTCAGGGATAGGACAGGGCTGGGAGGAGGGGTGGGAAAAGTTCTAGCAGGGGCTGGGGTGACGAGCCTTTTCACAGGTAGCCATTTGCCTGGGACTGACTGGTCATGCTGATTCCTGGAAAATCAGGGTCTCCTTGTGCTTGCTAACATGGCAGTGCCTGGGCAGGGTGCAGAGCCCTCTGCCTGGGGAGGCAGAAGTGAGGATCCCATCACTGGGCTCAGGGAGACCCAGGAACCCCTCCTCCTCTTTCTCCCTCTCCTGCAGGCTGATTTCCTTGAGCACAGGGTAGGGGCCGGGTCTGGAGCCTGGGACACCCAGGGTGGCTGGGAGAAAACAGGCAGCCAGTAGCTCCTTGGGCACCAGCGTCATGGGGGACACTGTTGACTTCTCTTAGATCTATTCATGGCTGGGGACCCTGGGAACATCCGGCTTCTCTTCTGTCAAGTCTTTTTCCATCCTTTTCACTCGTGTTTTCAGCGACCATTTATCATGATCTACCACGTGCCAAGGAGAGGGCTAGAGACACAGAGCTGAGCACAACCCAGCCCCAGCCCCAAGGAGCCTGCATCTGTTGGGCAGGTGAGGGACAAGCAGGACAGGCATGTGAGACAGAGGATGGGGTGAGTCCAGCATGCCAGCTACAGAAGCAGCACCCTCACCCAAGCTGGTGGCTGGTGGTCAAGGAAGACTTCCTGGAGGAAGCAACACTCAGCAACCCAAGGGCCCAGCAGGAGGGAGCTAGGGGAGGAGGTAAGGACTGAGCAGGCAGAGGGAACAGTGTGCTCAGGGCTGAGAGAGAAGCTGAGACTCTGGAACTGAAAGAGGCTCCATGTGTCTACAGCTCAGAGAGAGTGCAGGAGCGGAGGCTGGAGAGCCAGGCAGGGCAAGGAGGTAAGGCTGGACCTGCCCCTGAGGGCAGTGGAGCCCCTGAGCATTTTAATTGGGGAAAGGCAGGGCCAGGCTGACTCTGTCCTTCACCACCCACCTCTGCCTCTCCATGTGGTTGCTGCCCAGCCCTGGGGGTTGGGGGTACTTCTCACTAGACATGGCCCCTTCTCCCAAGAGAGGGGTCTGAGAGTGAGGGTGGGAACAAGGAGGTGAGGAGGGGGCAGAGAGGACCCCACCATACTGAAGAGCAGAGTGAGCCTTAGGGTCCAGGCTGGACACAGTGCCTGCACCTCTGTTGGAAGGGAGGGGAGAGGCCACTGGCAAAACGTTCCAGCAGGAACCCTTCTCAGAGGCCCTGGGAGGCCCACACTGCACTTGTGTTCATAGCAACAGGCAGGGGTGGCGGTGATGGCAGTATTCCTGCCGGCCAGAGGAGGTCAGGCGGGGGGAGGCGGGGGGAGGGGGGGCGGGGGGAGGCAGGGGGTCTGGGTTGCCTGTTGCCTCCTGCCCCAGCCCAGTGCCTGCTTTCTCTGCAGCACCCTCATCTCCTCTGTGTGCCACCTGCCAGCTCATGCTGGCTTTAGAAAAAGCAAATGTGTCCTTTCATCTGCGAAATGTGGCCCTGAGCCCCACGGGCAGCACGGGGTGGGGCTCCTAAGCTACAGGTTGCCATCCTGTTGCAGCTGTGCTTGAACGGTCCAGACTGCACCGGACAGGCCCATTTGCAGGCCGAGAAACCAAGGCTTAGGGGTAGACACTGTGTGTGGCATTCACGGAGGGGCCGAGGCGCAGTGCTGCCAGCTCTCAGGACCTCATCCTGAGTGCTCAGTCCTGCAAGCTCTTTATCTCCTGCTGGGCCACCGGGGGCCAGCATCTTATCAGTCTGACACCCATCTTCTCCTTGGAGCAGAAAGGGCTGGCCTTCAGCCTCACTGACCACACAGGAATTAGCCTATTTGCAACCCCTGCTCTCCAGATTGAGTGGAGAAATCACTTCCAAGCTCCACATTGGCAGGAGGTGGCCATGGGCAGAGCTCCTGGGTCAGGGCACTGGGCGCAGGAACAGGCAGATGGCAAGCAGTTTCCAGAAAGTTCCTTTATTACAACCAGAGATGCCTCAGCCGCTCACTAGCTGTGTCCAGCAGTTGACAGTTGTAGGCGCCCCCAAAGACCAACCCTGACCACAACTCAGAGGGATCAGACCTGCTCTACAGTGTTCTGCAGCCTCTCCCGGTGCACACAGCCGCCACTCCCAGCGCACGCAGCCACCGTGGGTCAAGCAGGTCCTCTGCAGGAGAAGCCAGAAACTGGCAAACACACAGAGGGAGACACTGACCCCAGGTTCCCCAAGGCTTTTGAGTGAAGCTCAATGCCAGGGTGGGTGGGGAACCCTTGGTGAGCTGTGTCCATTGGCAGTGGCCCCAGGTAGGCCAGAGCAGCTGGTTGAAATACGACTTGACTTTCTGTGCTCTGCCATCCAGGACACTAAGGAAAGAGCCCTGCTGGGCTATCGTGGCCCTCGGTCCTACCTGGGTTCTGCCACTTACTTCGTCTCTCTGACCCTCAGTTTCCTCATCTGTAAAATAGGCATGTTAGTAACACTCACCTCACTAGATTGCTTCAGGGAACCATAGGTACAGAAGAGTTTGAGGAAAGAGTATCCAAATGGCCTATGTGTTTGTGAGGTGGTCATTCTCGTTCTCCTTGGAAGCAGCTGCCAGCCCCTGAGGTATCTTTTCTCCAGCTCAGCTTCCTCCCTCTGTAGGCCAGGAGTGAGCAGAGGCCCCTGTGTGACATATAAAGGGAAGAGGAGAGTGCATCTGAGGGGTTCCAGTCTGTGCCAGGAGCAGGCAGGCTGGACCTGGCCTCTGCTCTGCAGGAGCCTCCACTAAGATGTTCCACATTAACCCAGGCAGGCAGACCCCCAACCCCTGTTTGCATCAGGCTGGGCGCGTACCAGCTTTGCCTGTGGTCACCTCTTCTCCCACCACCCTCAGGTCAGTCGACCCCATGCTCGGGCTCACTCAGTGCTCCCAGCCAGCTCTGTATCTAGCTCTTAGCTCTTACTGCCCCTGGCCGCTCCTAAGCTGGTCCCGTCCTGTTTATGCATTTCCTGAACATGCTGATGTCTGTGCACAGGCCTGGGACTCTGAGGTGAAGGGGCCCACCTGGCCCTCCAGGAGTTACAACCCCATTGGGTCAGACAGGAGGTAGAGAGTGTTGGGTGAGTCTCAATTGTGCCTGCAGGCCACGGGGCTCAGCTGGGTTTCCCATTAACAAGATGGAGACAGTGGTCCTCATTTAGCTCAGAGGCCCGCAGTTCCAGGAGTAATCAGGAGTGGGTAGTCTGGGAAGGAGCCTTCTGGACCACAGGTTGCTACTCAAAGAGAGGAGGTATTAGCATCAGATGTTCCTTTATCAACTCCTGAGATGGTTCCTGCAAAAAGGGTACTCTCGTGGAAAGATTGCTACGGGAGTACCCTTTCTGCAGGAAGTAAAAAGAATTGCTTTGCTCAGAGATCCTTTGTTGGAGAAAGTACTAATTTTTCTTTGCGGCACCGAGCATCTATTTCCAACAATCACAGACCCGTGGAATGCAGGGTGAACAGTCTCAAGGTTCTTTTAGTCCAACATTCTGTCCAGTGCTGAGCCCTGAGGCTGGGAGACCTGGGCTGCCAGGCTCAGCACTGGCCAGCCTTGATGTCTCCCTTCTCCTTCTATCCCCTAAGCCTTCTTGACAAGACCTGTGGTTTGGGGATTTTCTATGTGAGGCAGGGACATCTGAAGGTTGGACCTGGCTTCCACATAATTCACCTGGGCTGGGAATTGGCGCAAAGGTTTGCAAGGCCTCCCCCTCCGCCTTTTCATTCTTACTCCTCTTCCCACCCTACCCCTGACTCCCATCCTGCTGTGTTCCCACTACATTCAACTTCTAGCCATTCCCAAAAGATACCACACCCTTTTACACCTCCAAGCCTTGAGACATTGATCATGTTTCTTCTGCCTGGAATGACTGCCACCCCCCACCTAGAGAACGCCCATTAGTTCTGCTCGTCCTTCAAGGCCCAGCTCGTGTGCTACCTCCTCCATGAAGCCTTCCCCTCTTCTTGCAGCACTTCATGCACATCCTAGTGCTCTGCCACGGTACATTGCAGTTTAGAAACTGGCCACACCTTGGAATGCTGCCCTGACTTTTGAGCATCTTCAAGACAAACATCAGACATGGTTTCTGTCTTAGAGGGATTCGCTGTGTCATGGGTTTGAGTTCTTCCACTGTGGCACTGCCACTCTTTGGTTCCATTTCCCCAACTGCGAGCTCCCACCCCATAACTTTCTATCCAAGGAGGATCAAGGGACTGGAAAAGACCTCACGAGTTAAGAACTAAGAACCCTGGCTCTTACTCCCTCTATCGACTTCCCTAACCCAGAGAATCTTCCAGGGCTCCAGAGAGGCTTAAATATTAGCAAGTTCAGCTCCAGCCCAGAGGTGGGAAGCAAGAGTAATTGCATGTGTAAGCCAGAGTCAGTTAGGGGAAGACAGAGGAAGCAGGAAGGGCAGATGGGAAGGGAGGTAGGAGCAGGCTCTGAGTTGGCCCCTAGAGCCAGAAGTGAGGCAGGAGTTTTTATTGAGCAGGGGGAATGGGTAGTATTTAAGAAGCCATTGAAGGATCATGCTCATTGGCAGGAACAAAGGCCATGAAAGGGCCAGGCATGGTGGCTCATGCCTCTTTCCGAGCCTTACTGTGACTACACATGGTGCAGGGTTGGGGACGGGGCAGGGTTTCAGCATCTGACAGAGGAGAAAAAATATATACATGACCAGGCGCGGTGGCTCACACCTGTAATCCCAGCACTTTGGAAGGCTGAGGCGGGTGGATCACGAAGTCAAGAGATTGAGATCCTGGCCAACATGGTGAAACGCTGTCTCTACTAAAAATACCAAAATTAGCTGGGCATGGTGGTGCACGCCTGCAATCCCAGCTACTCAGGAGGCTGAGGCAGGAGAATCGCTTGAACCCAGGAGATGGAGGTTACAGTGGGCTGAGATCATGCCGCTGCACTCCAGCCTGGCGACAGAGCAAGACTCCGTCTCAAAAAAAAAAACACCATATATATATATATATGCACACACACAGAGAGGTGAAATGAATGCTATATACAGGAGGGCCGTGGTATGCTCAGGGGTGGGGGTAAATCACAACAATGTTCAGAGGATGACAGCTTAGAGCAACAGAGGCCAGGGAAGGCTTCCTTAGCAGGAAGAGGAGCAGGAGGAGGAAGTTCGTAAGCTGGGTCTTGAAAAACCGTTCCTGTCTGCACCCATGGAGATGCAGGAGGTGAGGAATTGGTGATGGAGGCAGGTGAAGTCATTCTGGGTCAGGGACTGACCAGAACAGAGGCTGGAAGAGGAGAATTGCAGCCACGTACCATGATGAGGAAGCCACATCACGTAGCTGGAGCAGAGGCTATAGAAAGTGGTAGAGGGAGAGCAGCTAGGAAAGGTGCAATGGGCCTGGTGAGTGAATGTGCAGGGAAGAGCTGCAGCTGAGGCCCTGGGGACAAGATTTCCCCTTACTGTTGGCTGCAGGCACCACTTCAGACACCACATTAGATTTATTTTCCCAAGTAAAATGAGGGAGCTCTCCCTCTTGATGATAAATATATCTACTATTTGGAAACTTACCTGCCGCCCCTGGTAAAGGAGGCAGAATGCCCAGTGACCCTATCCCTGAGATGCTCCTTCAATGCCTAGGCCTGCCTATGGGCTCTGGTACAGCCTAGCACCCGCTCTGTTGGACGATCTGGGGTTGGCATCATCCCTGCTGAAGGCGGCAATGCAGGGGACCCTTACGACGACCCTGGCAGCCTGTGGCTGGCTATGGACACAGCCCTGCGCTTTTGCTGTAGACCCAAGAGATATGCTCCCTGCAGCCTCCATTCTTCACAGCACACTCAGGCCCCCTCACCCCACCTGGGAAATTTCTGCCTAAAGCCCCAGGTAGAGAGTGTTCTCCCTTCCTCCCTCCCCCAGAGCAAGCCATTGCACACCAGAGAACAGCAGGCAGAGCACACAGAACATTTCCCAGGCTTCTCCTGCTTTGATAAGTAAGAGTGTGTTTTCATGTAATGGAAATGATGGTAAAACTGTCTTCCGCTGCAAAAGCCCTCAGGAAAATGCTGCCATAAATGTGCTCAAGAACAGACTTGCAAAGCATTTCTCTGAATTGGGAAGTCTTGGTTATCTTAGCCACCTTTACTCATCACACAAAAGCCACACCTCTCCCACCCACTCCCATCCCTAGGTCTCTCTCTCTCTCTCTCTTTGTTTTCCTGTTGCCCAGGCTGGAGTGCAGTGGCACAATCATAGTTCTCTGCGACCTCAACTTCCCAGGTTCAAATGATGCTCCCAGCTCAGCCTCCTGAGTAGCTGGGATTACAGGCACACGCCACCACACTCAGCTAATTTTTGTATTTTCAGTAGAGATGGGGTTTCACCATGTTGCCCAGGTTGTTCTTGAACTCCTGGGCTCAAGTGATCTGCCTGCTTCAGCCTCCCAAAGTGCTGGGATTATAGGTGTAAGCCACTGTACTTGGCCTTAGCTTTTTTTTTAATTTTTTATATAAAAAACCTCAAATATATACAAGAGTGGGGAGAACAGTCTCATGGCCCCATGTTCTCCCATCCAATTTCAGCTGCCATCGATTCATGACCAATCTTGCTTCATTTGCCTCCCATCCTACTTCCCTACCCCAAATTACCTTGAAGAAAACCCCGAACCCCATACCATTCCATCTGTAAATATTCAGTACATAGCTATACAATGTAAGAACTCAGAGAAATACCACATACTTTGTCATTTTAAAGAAATTAATAACAATTCCTTAGTACTATCTAATCAGGCAGTGATCAAATTCCTAATTGTCTTGTCAATGTCATAATTTTTCCCCCAATTTATTAGAAGCTTCATTTTAATGTGTTTTGTAAATCAGGTATTAAATCATATATTCACTCATTCTGTTGATGGACAGCTGTGTGCCAGGCACTGTTCCAGGCACTAGGGGATGGCGGGGTAATGAGACAGATGTGCGTCCTGTCCTCAAAGGGGGAAGATGACTGCTGCACCTGTCACCATGGAGAGCATTCTGGAAAGAAAGGCACAGGTGCCCAGGAAGCTCATGGCGAGGAAACCCACTTAGCCCAGGAGGCCAGGAAGCCACTCCAGTGCGTGAGCCAGAGTCAGTTAGGGGAAGACAGAGGAAGCGCAGATGGGAAGGGAGGTAGGAGCAGGTTCCCAGTTGGCCACCAGAGTCCAGAAGTGAGTCAGGAGTTTGTATTGAGCAGGGGGAATGGGCAATATTTAAGAAGCCCTTGAAGGATTGCAGCTCGGAACAAAGGCCACGAAAGGGCCCAGTGCAGTGGCTCACACCTGTAATCCCAGTACTTTGGGAGGCTAAGGTGGGGGGATCACTTGAGGCCAGGAGTTTGAGACCTGCCTGGCCAACATGGTGAAACCCTATCTCTGCTAAAAATACAAAAATTAGCCGGGCATGGTGGTACATGCCTGTAATCCCAGCTACTCAGGAGGCTGAGGCAGGAGAACCACTTGAACGCAGGAAGCAGAAGTTGTGGTAAGCCAAGATTGTGCCACTGTACTTCAGGCTGGGTGACAGAGTGAGACTCTGTCTCAAAAAAAAAAGCCATGAAAGGCTTCATCCTAGGCAGAGGGGCTAGGAGCTAACACTAGTGCAGCTGTGTGCCAGGCCAGGTGTGGAGATGCATCAGGGGAGGGTGGAGGGGAGGCTAGAAGGCAGGGCAGGTGGGGGAAGCAGCCAAACAGGGAGGGTCTTCAGTGTCACACCGGAGACACTCTTAGCAGGAGAATAGGATGCTAAGATCTTGTTTTGGAGAGAAGATTCTAGAGCTGAGGACTGTGGGCAGGGATGATGGGGAGGCACCCAGGGTAGGCAGAGGGCTGAGAGCCTCAGCAGGGGGGCATGAGAGAGGAAGGATCAGTGCTGGGATCCTGGAGTGAGTGAGAGGGCAGGACAAGTGGCCTCAGGACAGGAGTACACTGTGGTCTTGGGGGACACCGCGGACCCAGGGATTGGGGTACAGGGCCTTAGTCAATTCTCCTCTAGATTCCTGCCAGCTGCTAACACCCTGAATTCTGGCAAACATTTGGACATCAGGGTGAAAACACCTGGAGCCATCACCATCCAGGTGGATGCCTTGAGGGCAAGCCCCTTGGCTGCTTTCCCAGGAACAGTACAAAGCATGGCACAGAACAGACCTGGCATAGAAATGGGAGCAAGGAGTACCACCTGTGGGTGCAGAAGCAGTGATCAGTTAGCAACAGGGCCCCCTGCAGCCTGCCATCCAGGCAGCACCAGACAGTGACCTATTTCTCTCCATGGCAGTTCAAGAAGAGGCTCCTGAGACAGGGACTATCATGTGATCATTTTTACCCTAGACCACTTGACCACTTTCTGTCTGAAATGATCAACCCACTAGATGCTGGCTCAACAGTCCTCCTTTCTATTTTATTTTATTTTATTTCAAAGCAGAAGGGCTAATCTGCTGAGTTGGAGATCAGTGTTCACCCATTGGCTTTTTTTTCTAAACCAAAGTTTAAGATAAAGTCAGGGCTGTGGTTTCCACAATATTTTTTCCCTATCAAGGGTAGAAGAGTCCCCCTCCCATTATACCTCATTGTACTCCCAGTGCCTGGCACAAAATGGGTACCCTACACACTTGTGGATCACTGGGACCACTAGCTTAGGACCCAGCAGTTACTGACTGAGTGGGTGGCACTGTCCCAGACTCAAAGACAAATACCACAGGCCCTCCCTGCCTCAGTGCCAGGGTCTGAAAAATGGGAACCAGCACTCTCAGTTGCAGGGCAAAGCAAGAGTTTGTGTGAGGGTGTGGAAGAAGTACGGGTTTGAGCTGAGCCAGAGAGAGGGGTTTAATCATCCCTGCCCTGCCCCTGCCTCTTAGACGAGTCTCTGACCCAAGCCTAAGTTTCCATAGTGTAAACCTGGGTGTTAGCAGGGTGGGTTGCGGGGAAATACATGAGTGGAGGCAGAAATGACATTTGAGTACAATTTGTGGAAAATAAAGGGTTATAGTTCCATGAGGCCTGCATTTAACTGAGAAATGGGAAGAATGAAAGGGTAACCTTCTCCAGCGAAAGGCCCAGGGACTCTATAGTATCCCACGTCTGGCTCTGAAAGTCCCTGGTGATTTTCGGAGTACACTGTGTGAGAAATGTGAGGAATCGCTGCTTCCTGGACAGCTCTTTGAATTGAATTTCTTTCTTCTACCGTGCCATCAACTGTCATTACAAAATTGAAGACGTGTTCCTCACAGGGAAAAAAAGTGTTATTACCAGAGATAATCACAAACAACTAGACAGAAAAATCACACCACTGCCAGCCACCTTGATGTAACTGTCATTTCCAGAACATTACACATCCAAAACTGAAAAGTACGCATTCTTCTTAAACGCACATAGAACACTCGCCGAGACAGACCATATGCTGGGCAGTTAGACAAGTCTCAATACATTTCAAAAGACTAAACATCTTACGAAGTATGTTCTTTGACTATAGTGGAGTCAACGAAAAATCAATAACAGGAGGATATCTTTGAAAGCTCCAAATATATGGAAATTAATACCCTTCTTAACGTATGGCCAAAGAAGAAAATAAAAGAGAAACCATCAAACATTTTAAACTGAATTATAATGAAAATACAACATATTAGCATTTATCATTTTAAGTACTTATAGTAGGAAAGAAGAAAAGTGTAAAATTGTAATCTAAGTTTCTGCCTTAAAAAAATACCAAAAGAGGCCAGGTGCGGTGGCTCACGCCTATAATCCCAACACTTTGGAGGTCGAGGTGGGCAGATCACGAGGTCAGGAGTTTGAGACCAGCCTGGCCAACATGGTGAAAACCCATCACTACTAAAAATACAAACACTAGCTGAGCATGGTGGAGGGCACCTGTAATCCCAGCTACTCAGGAGGCTGAGGCAGGAGAATCGGTTGAACCTGGGAGGCAGAGGTTGCAGTGAGCTGAGATTGCGCCATTGCACTTCAGCCTGGCGACAGAGCAAGACTCTGTCACACACACAAAAAAAAGCTACTAAAAGACAAGTAAATTCAACCCAAATCTTGAAAATATTATCCTAAATGAAAGAAGCCAGACACAAAAGACCACATATTGTATAATCTCATTTACAGTGAGGCATCACTTAATGATAGGAATATGCATTCTGAGAAACACATCCTTAAGCGATTCTGTCATTGTGTGAACATCATTTAGTGTACTTACACAAACCTAGAGGATGGTGTATGTGTGTGTGTATATATATATATCGCCAACCACACACCTAGGCTATATGGTATGGTCTGCTGCTCCTCAGCCACCAATGTGGACAGAAGGTAACTGTACTCAATACCATAGGCAAGTATAATACAATGGTAAATATTTGTGTATCTAAACATAGAAAAGGTGCAGTAAATACAATATTATAATCTTATAGAACCACTGTTGTATGTGCAAGATGTCTTTGACCAAAACAGTGTTATGTGGTGCATGAATGTACATGAAATATTCAGAACAGGCAAATCCATATGGACAGAGAGTTGTTTTGTGGTTATCAAGGTCTGTGGGGAGGGAGAATGGGGGTGACTTCTCACGGGTATGGAGTCTTCTTCCAGGGTGATGGAATTACATAGCAGTGATGGTTACACAACCTTAGGAATGTGCTAAAAACTATGAACTGTACATTTTAGAAGGGTGAATGTTATGAAATGTGAATTACATTTCAATAAATAAGAATCAAACACACTCCACCAAATTAAACCCAAGGAGAGTAAAAAAGGAAGGAAATAGAAAATAGACAACAGAGAAATTGAACAAAGCCAAAAGTTGGTTCTTTGAAAAAATTAATAAAATAGATAAACTCTAGCAAGACTTACCAAGAAAATAAAGCAAGAAAACACAAATTACCAATGTCAGGAATTAAAGAGGGAATATCATTACATTAAAGGAAAATATGGGAATATTATAAATAACTTACCTCAATAAATTCTACAAGTCAGATGAAAATGAAAAAATCCTTTAAAAAACAACTTCCCAAACTGACATAAAAAAATGGAAAATCTAAAGAGCCTCCATATATATTAAAGAAATCAAATATGTAATAACAATGATGATGTTGATTACAATGAACTTCCACAAAGAAAACTTCAGGTCTAGATGTTTTCACTGCTGTATTGTAGAAAACATATTTTTTTCCTTTTTTTGAGACGGAGTCTTGCTCTGTCGCCCAGTCTGGAGTGCAGTGGTGCATCTCAGCTCATTGCAACCCCTGCCTCCTGGTTCAAGAGATTCTCCTGCCTCAGTCTCCCAAGTAGAGTAGCTGGGACTACAGGTGCTTGCCACCACACCCGGCTAATTTTCAGTAGAGGCAGGGTTTCACCATGTTGGTCAGGCTGGTCTCAAACTCCTGACCTCAAGTGATCTGCCCACCTTGGCCTCCCAAAGTGCTGGGATTACAGGCATGAGCCACTGCTCCCAGCCTGTAAAAGACATTTAAGGGAAAATGTAATACCAATCTTACACAAACCCTTTCAGAAAATAGAGAAGAAAGAACACATCTCAATTCATTTTATGTTATCAAAACCTGACAAAGACCTTACACAAAAAGAAAATTACAGCCCAATATCTCTCATGAACACAGATGTAAAAAATCCTTAACAAAATATTAGCTGACTGAATAGCAATATATGAAAGGATAACACATCATGATAAGGGAGTATTATTTCAAGAATGCAAGATTAGAATGATTTTCTAATTGTAAATTAGAAAATCAAAATATTTTACTATATTAACACAGTAAAGAAAAAAATCACGATTATAGCAGTAGATGCAGAAAATGCATTGGACAAAATTCAATAACCATTCATGATAATAATTCTTAGCAAACTACCAATAGAAGGAGCTTCTTCAATCTCATATAGGACAACAACAAAATATATCTGGCTAACAGTATACTTAATTCAGAAAGATTGAATATTAAGATCATGAGTCAGGCAAAGTTGCCTACTCTCACCACTTCTATTCAACACTGTGCTAGAGTTCCAGCCAGTCCAAGATGGCAAGAAAAAAACAGCTCAGACAGATTGGAAAGGAAGAGGTAAAACTATCTTTTTTTTTTTTTTTTTTTTTTTTTTTATGAGACGGAGTTTTGCTCTTGTTACCCAGGCTGGAGTGCAATGGCGCGATCTCGGCTCACCGCAACCTCCGCCCCCTGGGTTCAGGCAATTCTCCTGCCTCAGCCTCCTGAGTAGCTGGGATTACAGGCACGCACCACCATGCCCAGCTAATTTTTTGTAATTTTTAGTAGAGACAGGGTTTCACCATGTTGACCAAGATGGTCTCGATCTGTTGACCTCGTGATCTACCCGCCTCGGCCTCCCAAAGTGCTGGGATTACAGGCTTGAGCCACAGCGCCCGGCCTAGAAGACCTGATTGGTTATGTGGAAAATCCTAAGGAATCTATTAAAAAGCTAGTACAATTAGTGAGTGAATTCAGCAAGTTTTCAGGATATAAGATTAATACACAGGAAAATACATTTCACCAAAGACATGAAAGATTTCCACCCTAAAAACAAAACAGAACAAAATGCTGAGTGAAATTTTTAAAAAACCCAAACATGTAGAAATTAGACTATGTTTATGGACTGGAAGATTCTGAATTGTTAAGATGACAATTCTTCACAAAACAATCTATAGACTGAATGAAATCCTGATAAAAATCATAACAGACTATTTTGTAGAAATTGAAAACTATTTTAAAATTTATATGGACATGCAAATGATCTAGAATAGCTAAAGCAACCTTGAAAATGGAGAAGAGAATTGGAGGGTTCAAACGACAGCTGACCCCTGAACAACATGGATTTGAACTGCACGGGTCCACTTATATGTGAATTTTCTACTCACCTCCACCACCCCTGAGACAGACCAACCTCTCCTCTCCTTCCTCTTCCTCAGCCTCCTCAACATGAAGATCATGAGGCTGAAGACCTTTATGATGATCCACTTCCACCTAATGAATAGTGAATGTATTTTCTTTTTCTTTTTTTGAGATGGAGTTTCCCTCTTGTCGCCCAGGCTGGAGTGCAAAGATGTGATCTCAGCTCACTGCAACCTCTGCCTCCTGGGTTCAAGTGACTCTCCTGCCTCAGCCTCCCAAGTAGCTGAGATTACAGGCATACACCACCACGCCCAGCTACTTTTTGTATTTTTAGTAGAGATGGGGTTTCACCATGTTGGTCAGGCTGGTCTCAAACTCCTGACCTCAAGTAATCCCCTCACCTTGGCCTCCTAAACTGCTAGGATTACAGCTGTGAGCCACCACGCCTGGCCATATTTTCTCTTCCTTATCTTTTTTTTTATAACATGTTCTTTTCTCTAGATTACTTTATTGTAAAATACAGTACCTAATACACATACAAAATATGTTAATTGGCTGTTTATGTTATCATGAAGGCTTCTGGGTAACAGCAGGCTATTAATAGCTAAGTTTTTGGGGAGTCAAAAGTTATGCACAGCTTTTCAACTATATGAGGGGCCAATACCCCAATCCCTGTGTTGTTCAAGGGTCAACTCTATTTAATTATAAGTCTAACTATAAAGTTAAAGGAATCAAGACAGTGTGGCATTGGTCTAAGAGTAGATATATAGACCAATGTAACCGAATAGTGTCCAGAAATAAACCCTATACATATAAAATCAATTGATTTTGAATCAAGGAGTTGGATATCTATAAGTAGATATCTATATAGAGAAAAAATGAACTTCAAACCCCTACCTTGTATGACCCACAAAAATTAATTTAAGATGATTATAGATTTAAACATTTAAAAAACTACAAGCTTCTAGAAGAAAATATAGAACATCATTATATTCTTGGGTTAGGAAAAGTTTTGTTAAAAAATTTTAAACACTAAACATAAGAAATTCACTAAAAACTTGCATTTCTTAAAAATTAGAAATTCTCTTTGGCTAGTCACAGAGTAAAAAAAATTGAAAACTCCTATTCATAAAAAATTCACATTTAAGAAGACACGAGGAGGCAAGTCACACACAGGATGAAAACATTCACATTTATCTGATAAAGGACTTGTAGCCAGAATATATAAAGAACCCCTATAAGTCAATGATGAGACAAATAATGAAATTTTTTAAATAGGCAAAAGACTTGAACAGACACTCCATAGAATAAGCCAGACATATGACCAATAAACATAGGAAAATGTGATCAACATCTTAAGTCATTAGAGAAATGAAAATCAAAATTACAAAGAGATACTATTTCACATGCTCTAAAATGGCTAAAATGTAAAAGTCTGATGGTAATCAAATGTTGATGAGGATGTGGAACAACTGAAACTTTTTTACATTGCTTATAAGAGTGTGAAATGAGGCCAGGTGTGATGGCTTATGGCTGTAATCCCAACACCTTGGGAGGCCAAGGTGGGTGGATTACTTGAAGTCAGGAGTTCGATACCAGCCTGAACAACATGGTGAAACCCCGTCTCTACTAAAAATACAATAATTAGTTGGGTGTGGTGGCGTGTGCCTGTAGTCCCAGCTACTAGGGAGGCTGAGGCAGAAGAATCTCTTGAACCTGGGAGTCAGAGGTTGCAGTGAGCTGAGAACGTGCCATTGCACTCCAGCCTGGTGACAGAGCAAGACTCCATCTCAAACAAACAAACAAACAAACAAAAAAAGAGTGTGAAATGAAACAATCCCTTTGGAAAGCTATTTGGCAATTTCTTATAAAGCTAAGGGTACCTACCCTGTGACATAACCATTTTGTTCTTAGGAATTTCCCAAAGAGAAATAAAATTATATTTCCACAGAAAGACTCACATAAATGTTCATAGCAACTTGACTCATATAGGCCAACCCTGGAAGCAACCCAAAAGTTTACGTCATCAACAGAGAAATGGATCAACAAGTTGTGGTATATGCATACAACAGACTATCACTCTACCACAAAAATCAACACATTACTTATAAAGGCAACAACATGGATGAATCACAAAAACAGTACATTGACCAAAAGACGCCAGCCACAGAAAAAGTACATTCTGTAAGATACCATTTATATGAAGTTCAAAACAGGCAAAAGTGGTGATCTTTGGTGCTAGAAATCAGGACACTGGTTACCAGGGGGCTAGAAATAGATGGGAAAGGGACACGAGAGAACACGTGGAGCAAATGAAAATGTTCTGTGTCTTGACCGTGTGGCAGTTACACAGGAAAATGCATTTATTGAAACTCATTGAATTTTACCCTTAAGACTCATGAATGTAAATTTCACCTAGTTTTGAAAAAAGAAAAGAGAATCACACCTAAAATACCTCAAATTTGAAAAATATTATATAAGATGAGGGAAAAATTATTTCTGATTACATGCTACTAAAAATAAGCTATAAATGTGATTCATAATAGAAGAGGCCATTTTTATATTTAGCATATAACTTAAAGGTCTAAAGGAGAAGTGCTCTGAGTGCCATAGCTCACGCCTGTAATCCTAATGCTTTGGGAGGCCGAGGTGGGAGGATCACTTGAAGTCAGGAGTTTGAAACTAGCCTGGCCACATGGTGAAACCCTGTCTCTACTAAAAATACAAAAAAAGTTAGCCAGGCACACCTGTAATCCCAGCTACTTGGGAGGCTGAAGCAGGAGAATCACTTGAACCCAGGAGGTGGAGGTTGCAGTGAGTGGAGATCACGCCACTGTACTCTAGCCTCGGTGACAGAGCAAGACTCCATCTCAAAAAAATAAAGGAGAAACAATACTCTTTAGTAGACTGATAATAGCTATTTCTTATTGAAGGATAAGCTGCACCAGACTCTCTTCTAAGCATTATCATTTCCTTCATTTTAAGGATGAGGAAATGAGGGCAATGTGAAGTTAATTAGCTTCATCCAGGGCATGCAAACTAGGAAGAGGTAGTTGGGATTTGAACTCAAGGACTCTGGCCCAAGAACCTTAACCTCTATCCTATGCCCTTGTGGTTGTAAGGGACTTGATGCTTTGCTTAGACTTTCCCATAACAGTTTCTTATCATCCTCGTGGTGGCCCCAGGACATGGGCTGGTCTTGGATAATGACCCCAGCTTACAGATGGTAACTCTGAGACCCCAAGGGTTTTGATGACCAGCTCCCGGGTCCCCAGCCCATGGGCCGGTGTGCCAGTCTGCACACCTGAGAGGGCCTGGCTCTTTTTCCTTCATGAAGGGGTAACTGGACCCTACTTCCTGGTGCTCCATGGGAGTAGCTGGCCTTCAAAAGGAACAGATTGATCTGAAGTGGGGAGAAAGAGAATACAGCAGGGCCATCGCTCAGAGAGCCGCAGTGGAGGAAGAGAGGAAGAGGAGACGCCAGGACGTGGGAGCGTCACGGGAGGGGACGGGGCTGCTTGCCGAGCTTTGTACAGCCCATCCCAGGCAGTGGGCTTGAAATCAACAAGGCTTTGCTAATTTCAAATAACATGAGGAAATAGCAGCACCAGGTCTGAGTCACCAGCAGAGTTTTACTCTGTTTCTCAGTTCCCACAGGGCAACAGCAATGGCAGGCACTGCTGGGAGACAGGCCAGTGGGCTGGGTCCTGGCAGAGTCATGACGTCCTTGAAAAACAGCTGTAGGACCTTCTCCTTCCCCTTTGGATAGCCCACCACCTCACCCTCTGCCCTCTTGGGACCCCAGCCTCTCTCCAGTCTTGCTTCCACAGGCTGCTCCCTGAGGACAGGCCATTTTCACTTTTCCCTTCACCATGGGTACTCCCCTGTCCTGTGTCCAGCTCCTTGGGGCTTCCTTCTGTGCTCCACACTTTCAAACATTTTCTTACACTGTTCTCTCTTCCTGCATTTCCCTCCTTCTCCTTGCTCTCCAGTCTCTCTGAATACCCAGAGTTCTTCTGGTCTTCTAGTGTCAATGCCCATGCTTCTGCAGTGCCTCCTTAATCTGTTACATTGAGAGTCATTGCTCCTTTTCCTGTGTTCTCACTTTGTTGACACTTTTTGCATGCCAATGACAAAATTCTGCCTTATATAATTGGCAGAAATTTCCACATCTGACACATCTCCCTCTGGATCATAATACTCTCCTAAAGGCATCATCCAGATTCGAATGATCTTCGTACAACTCCCCTCTGTGAAGGCCAAATGCCACACAAGCCAGGAGCAAGAAAGTTCTGGTTGCCTGTGGAAATGAATGAACGCACATGGGCTGGCAGCCGTGTCCCTGCACACCTGCCTTTTCTCAGAGGCATGGCCCTAGCAGGGTAAACTGTCTGGAAGAGGGAGCTATTTTGTGCCGATGGAACATTTTGTCCCCTTAAATCATGTCCCATGAAAGGCCAGCATGCCACGCTGCTTCTGAAACAAGCTCTGAGCTCGTCTCCATTTACGAGGGTAGCTGCAGTGTGGATATTTTTAAATGGTGAATGGAGAAATGGGTATATCCAATGCCACGGCGCTTGCTGCACTTTGAGCACAGACTCTGCTATTCATACTCCCTCTATTGACTCAGGGAGGAGTTTATTTCAGACCAAATAGCTCAGCTATCCCAGGAGCAGCTGCCTCAGAAAGAAGGAGGATGCTGCTCTAGTTTCCCCATCTAACCTCCTTCTCACTCCGTCCACACAGTCTCTCCATGCAAGGAAAAAGCTATTTTCTTTCAAGGTTTATTCTCCATCTTCCCTGTGGCAAGAAAGGTGATTGGATATTGGGATTTTTTTAATGGTTTTGTCTGAAAGCCATTTAAAATGAAGCTGGAATGTCAACAAGACTGACTTGGAACAAAGAGATGTTAGGTGGAAATGAACTTGAAACAAGAGATGGGTTAGTCATTCCCTTGATCGCTTGGAAAGGATGATGGAGGTCCCTGGCTCTGCTCCAATGAACAGAACAGAACCATTTCAATACTGCCAGCCACTGTTTGTACATGCCCTTCTGAAATGGCTTTCCAAAAATGCTGAAGGAGTTTCGTTTTCCTAATAAGTTGGCCTTTCCACTCTTTCTATATGATTGATGTGTTTCAGCAAACCTTTTTTAAAGAAGAATAGCTAGAGGTAAATTTAGCTCATCCTGTTTGAGAATATTCACCATCTCTAAATCCCCAGGGCCTAAATCAATGAGGTTTTAGCACAGTTCAAAGCAGAGCCCTGATGTAGAAATTTTGCAATGGCTAATTTCATGTATTTTACTTCCTCTCTAACAAAGCTATGTGGAAATGCACAAGTAGGGGAGGGCCTGAGCCTCAGTGCTTCATGCACATTTGAAACTGACACCACCTTGGAGCAGGGCCCCTCCCCACCCTCTCCTAATCCTCAGCTGGGTTGCTCCATTTTTCACTCCAAGAGACCTTAGAGGACAGCTATATTCAAGGCTCATTAAAATATTCTAGGATGAAAAGGTCTTTGATTATTCAGAGCAGCAGGTCTTTAGGGGAAGCCCCCGAGCACAAACATGCTCACCTGATTCTCAATTTATATTGTGTGTTACTTGTGGGAAAAATTGAAAGCTTAAACCTCAGGCACTTTCCCTCTCCTCCCTTGGTTGCTGGGTGGCAGGGGGTTGGGGAGCTTCTTGTTGAGATATTTCTTGTTGATTCTTTTTCTTTTTTTTTTTGGTCCCTGGTTAGTGCTAAAGATTCTTCCTTTCCTATCTTGTTTATTTCACATCTCTTCTGCGTAGATAGCTTCTGCTTTATGGCTTTTTCCTCCTTATCTCAGATGCAGCCAGCCCTTTCCCCACATGCCCCTACCCCAAAACACACAGACAAATACACACCCTTCCGAAGTGCATCCACTCTCTTCGTTTCAGTAGATCTGACACCACCACACCCCCCCCACCCCCTCCCCCCAACCCCGCCCTCCTTGTCAGCGAGGAGCTCTGCACTGAAGTAGTACTAGCTCCTGGGTCATAAAAGCTGCCAGGACCCTGGAGAGCTCTTCCTATACAGATGAGGCCACTCACGCCAGAGGAGGGTCAGTTCCTGGAGGGAACAAGCCTGCTTTGCTGAGCCCCCTTCCTCGACAAGCTCCCAGCATCACAGGGAAGGTTCAGAGGAGCTCTGATCCCTCCAGTACCTCCTTAGCTTGGTGCCACTCTAGCCCGGTCTCCTAGGTTTTCTGTAGGAAGAGGAGCAAGGAAGCGGGGAGCCCGCTCCCCCCATGCAGTGGGTTCCATTAGTGACAACTCTAACTCCCAAATAGGACTGGCTTCAACCTGGAGAGAGCCCTTCAATGAAATGGTTTATACTGGTGGAGATTTAAAGGTATTTGTCTTTTTGCTGAGTGCTGTGGCTTATGCCTGTAATCCCAATATTTTGGGAGGCCGAGATGGGCAGATCACTTGAGGCCAGGAGTCAGAGACCAGCCTGGCCAACATGGTGAAACCCCATCTCTACTAAAAATAAAAATATTAGCTAGGCACAGTGGCACATGCCTGTATTTCCAGCTAGTCAGGAGGCTGAGGCAGGAGAATTGTTTGAACCCTGGGAGGTGGAGGTTGCAGTGAGATGAGATTGCACCATTACACTCCAGCCTGGGTGACAGAGCGAGACTCCGACTCAAAACAAACAAACAAAAAGGGTATTTGTCTTTCAATTACAAAAATCAAGCATGGTCACTGAAAAACAAATTCAAATTCACATGTATATTTTTTTGTCTTTCAGCCAGGCACAGTGGCTCACATCAAAGTATGCTGCTTTCAATATCTTCTCACTCTCCCTCCCCAGGGGTAATCACTTTCAATGGTTGGAGATGTTTGTCTATTCATATAAGAAATAGATGCATATAATTTGGGTGGGTATTTTTTTTTTTATTAATGGAGTTCTATTATAGATGCTGCCCTTTTACGCTTGGTGTGGAATTGACAGAGGATAATAAATTAATTCTAAGTAACAACTTTCTTTTAACCCATCCTGTCTCTAGGTTTCTCCTTACAGAAGTGACAACCCCTTCTCTTGTGGTTCCATCCCGTCCCCAAAACAGTATTTATCCTCCCTTCTCTGTACCATGTCTGTTTCTTGTGCAAAATTGCACCTTGGCATATGTACTGAATGGTGTTGCACTGGAGGCCACGTGCAGTGGCTCACACCTGTAATCCCAGCACTTTAGGAGGCCAAGATGGATCATCTGAAGTCAGGAGTTCAAGACCAGCCTGGTTATCATGGTGAAAACCCGTCTCTACTAAAAATACAAAAATTAGCCAGGTGTGGTGGCAGATGATTGCAATCCCACCTACTTGGGAGGCTAAGGTTACAGTGAGCCGAGATTGTGCCACCGTACTGCAGCCTGGGGACAAAGTGAGACTCCGTCTCAAAATAATAATAATAATTATTATTATGGTGTTGCCCTTGCACTGGTGCCCTGTTGGCTCCTGGCCTCCCTTCTAGACCATCAGCTCCCTGCGGCGGGGGAGCCTGTGCGTTTGTCCCTGGTCCATCCTCTATCCCAAGGCCCAGGACATGGCCTGGAACACCAGAGACTCCAGTGGCTGTTTCTCAAAGTGAGCTGAACTCGCTGGTGTTTCCCACACACTAGAGCCTCCTCAACCTGCCCTCGATTCTCTAGAGCCCCCTCAACCTGCCCTCGATTCTCTAGAGCCCCCTCAACCTGCCTTTAGTTCTCTCCTGGCTTATTTCTCCCCACACCTTGGGCCAGTTCCAGCTGGCAGCTTTACCTCTGTCCTCCTGACACACCCTACTGGGTGGCGTATGGACAGGGGAGCCTGGGACAATGGGTATCCATCTCACACACTCTCTACTTCCTGTGCCAGTGGGGAAAGTGGTGGCAGGAACAGAGCCCAGGAGGAAACTGCTGGAGACCCTCTTCACTGCTAAGGCTGACAGGAAGATGGAGAACCATGACAGTGGCGGAAGGGGAAGGCCTTGGGCCCATGGGGGATGACTGGGATCTGACTTGCTGTTGGGGGCTTGGTTTGGTCAGGAGCCCCTGGGATGGCTGCAGACAGGGTCACAGAAGGAGGCTGGGCTTCACAGACCCCTGTTGGCCTGTGCTCTCCAGACCAGGCCTCTGCTGAGGGCAGCAGGGCCCAGGGCCACCGGCAGAGCTGGGGAGGCTGCAGAGGAGTCTGAGAGAGCCACTGGGGCAGCAGTGTGGTGGAGAAGAGCACCTGGGGGCCGCTCCCACGGCCACACTGGCCAGCCTGGACCTTCTGTGCTGTAGCATTCCCGTTCCTAACATGGAGCTCACGACCTTTGACCTGCCTTCCTCCTAGGGCTATTGAGAGGGTCAGAGAAGAAGCTGCAGGGGACTGGCCTCACCCTGGGAGAGCTGTGCACGCTGTCCCACGTTGCACGACAAGTCAGATGCTGTTAGGACGACTCCCAAGCTGAGAGGTCTGACCCCACGCTCATCATCTGGATGTGTCTGACCCCACACTTGTCATCTAGACTGGTTCGATCCTCGAATTTATTTCCTCTTTCCCCGCAGGACAATCCTTCTACTCCCGGGTCCTTGAGAACTGTGAGGATGTGGCTGACTTCGATGAGGTAGGAGGCCCAAGACCCGCACCCTCAGCCCTGAACCCAGAGGGGGACAAGCAGCATTGCTGCCTCTTTTGGTAACACACTGGCCCCCAGTCCCAGTAGCTGGCCTGGTCCAAGTCCCTCACCTCTCAGCTGTCTCCCGAAAGAAGTGGTGAGAAGGGTGTGTAGGAAACCCCCATACTGCCCCCAGAAACCTCTGCACAGGCGAGGCCCGTTTGCAAGTGACATAGGGGGCAGCAGCCTGGCCTTCCTCGGTGGCCCTGCCGGGTCTGGGCCCGTTACTCCCTGTGGAGAATGAGCCCACAGGTGCTGTAGATCTGAATGTGAGTCGCCAGCTAAGGGCCCAATGAGGTGGGTGAGTGTTGGGGATGTCGCAAAGGCCAGTCTGTGTCAGTCCCCAGGGTTGGAGAGCAGGGCAGACACGGGTGCTGAGGTGGGAGTCACCAGGGAAACAGTGTTAATCACCCCGCCTGAGTCAAGGCCCCATCTGCAGACCTTTAGGGGAACCATGGGGAAGGGAAGACAGTCTGGATTTCCAGCAACAGCTTTGGGGGTCCATGAGAAAAGACATGAGCTGCTGGTCTATTGACAACGATGCTTCTCAATCCTCACTCCAGCCGGGCTGCTGTCACAATTTTATCAGCAAAGGAGTGGGCGACAGCCTCCCACTGGAGTGCCTGGGAGCTGTGAGAGGACTTACAAAGCATCACTCTCCCTGCCATCCTCTCAGCACCTGGCCTGGCTGGGAGCCCCAGTCCCCACACACACACCAGCTCAAGCAGCCTGGGGCCTCCTCAGCCACCTCACACCTTTTTTTTTTGATACAGTTTCACTCTGGTCACCCAGGCTGGAGTGCAGTGGTGCGATCTCCGCTCGCTGCAGCCTCCACCTCCCAGGTTCAAGCCATTCTCCTGCCTCACTCTCCCAAGTAGCTAGGATTACAGGCACCACCCACCACCACACCCAGCTAATTTTTGTATTTTTGGTAGAGATGGGGTTTCAGCATGTTCACCAGGCTGGTCTTGAACTCCTGCCCTCAAATGATCCACCCACCTCAGCCTCCCAAAGTGCTGGGATTACAGGCGTGAGCCACCACGCCCAGCCTCCTCACATTCTTTTACCTATTTGTTTGCAGCTTCCAGGATCTGTATT
Source organism: Callithrix jacchus (assembly GCF_049354715.1). Taxonomy (NCBI): domain Eukaryota; kingdom Metazoa; phylum Chordata; class Mammalia; order Primates; family Cebidae; genus Callithrix; species Callithrix jacchus. The sequence goes on from NC_133515.1 coordinate 88,472,988, forward strand.
CCCCTCTGGTTACTATAGTTTCTCCAGGGTTGACTTTGGGGTGAGGACCAGCAGTCCTCCCTCACCATCTTGGCACAAACTGGAAGCTCTGTCATGACCCTCGAATAGTGTACCCTTTCTCGCCCAGGCTTGGCTCTCTTGTCTGGCTCTGTGGGGGTTGGGAAGAGCCTCATGACAGACTCTGCCTCTTCAGGCTGGCTGCTGGCATTTGTCAGAGCAGCCACCAGGCTGACACTTGGCACCAGCTGTCTCCCCCTCCCCCTGAAAGCCAGCCACATGGTGTGGCTGTGTCCTTGACCCAGAGCTGGAGACACAGGGAGCAAAGCCTTGTTCCTAACTCAAGCTCAGGTGCAGCCATCAACCACTGCTGCTCAATGCCACGCCCTCCCCACCCACTGCAGGGCACAGCTGCCACTACCTCCCTGTGGGCATGTTCCCACTGCTACCTAGGACAGGCGAATTCCTCATTTAAAGTGAATCACTAGAGCTAAGGAAGTTTCTGTCCTTACCTTCTCCCCCTCCTGGTTGTACAATGACTTCAGTTTCTGAGCCTGTCACCATGTTTGTCAAATGTGGTTGGTGATGGGTGTGAAGGTATCTGTGAAATGATGAAAAAATGAGGGGTGATTGTGAGAGTGGAGCCATGGCTGCCCACTGAGCCAGCTGTCATAGAGGCTTCAGGCTTGCCCCATTTCACACCTGGCCTGTTCCCTCCCCTCCGCATTTCCTTAGTCTGGGCACTGGGTGGGCTGGGGGAAGATGCCAGCAGCCTGGCCCGGTTCCCCACAGTCCTACCTTCCTGGGCTTCTGCCCACAAATCCACCAGGCACAGCATCTGACTTCCTCTTCCCAAGACTCCCAGGGGACATGTCAGCCCAGGCATCCAGCCAGGGGGCAACCTGATGCCCCTTCCAAGGGTACCACTACCCCTTTCCATGTCCAGCGCCCTGGATACCTGAGCCACAGGTATACATGACATTCAAAGTTAATCACTGTGTCCTTCCTTTTCCCAACTCTGCCCAACCCGCCTTGGGGGAGAGTCTGTCTCTGCTAGCCCTGAGCAAGGGGCCACATTCTGTCTGGGTATCTCATGCATGTTGGGCTGGGCTTGAGATACCTTAGGGGGAGGAACCTGGGCTCAAAAGTCCATGACGATTCATATGGGAGCTTAGGAATAGGGTAGCCAGAGTCAGTGTAGAGAGACTGGAGTCGGGCAGAAGCCACGGAATAAGCATGTGACTAAGGTCAGAGAGCAGGGCACACGATGAGGGAAGTAGCTCTCCCCTGGGGAAAGTGCTGCCTGCACAATGCAGGGACAGGGAAGCTTCCGGTTATCGCAATGAGGAATCTACTGGCATTTATTTAGCGGGGTGGGGAGCAAAGATGCAAAATGACTTGCAACGCATAGGCCGTCTTGCACTTCACAGCGGGGAGCCCTGTGGGAAGACAGCGGCAGCCCCAGCAGCAGCCCTGAGCTGCCTCCTGAGCCATACCCCTTCCAGTCAAGCTCTGAGATAATCCACAGATGAAATCAGGCTCAGATGGTAACTACCCCAGGTGACAGCTCTGGAATCAGCCAAGCCAGGTTTCTGGATTCATGCGTGCATCAGACCCACGCCCTCTCTAGATACAGTGACAGGGCCTGACTCCCACCACCCCTCAAGGCCCTTGGTGGAGTCTCTCCACACCCCCTGCCTCCATTTCTCCCTCTGCGAAGTGGCTGCAGCCCTGGCCACCACTGGTCAGCAGTGCACATGCCACAAAGCAGAAGGCCGCCTCCCATCTCCTGTTCAGGAAGGCCCGGGAGGCCTGGGTCAGCCCGGTCCCAACGAGAGCCTGGGGCTGTCCCTTGGCTTTAACCTCTTTCCCTTGACCCGGTGGACAAGTCATAAACTTCCCTGGCTTTCCCCTGAAAGAACCAGCCTGCCAGTGGCTCCAGAATATCCTGGGAAAGAGGTATTTCAAATCCCCCTAAAGCCTCTTGACTTCCCAGAAAGCCTCTTCTCTCTGCCTTACTCTGCCCAGGGCCTGCAGGAGCCAGCTTAGTGAGACACACTGGCTCATGAGGGGGGGGTCATGAGACCTGCACCACAGTCCTTGCTGGGGAACCACTTTGGAGCTCGAATTCCCCTTCTGTAAAAGGGAAATGCTCCTTGCTCTACCTGCCCCACGGGACTGTCACAAGGCTGAAAAAAAAAAATGCAATGAGAGACCAGAAAGCAAATGTCTCTCACGGCTCTACTAGGTAAGGGATTCCAGGCAAGGGAGGGGCCCCTCCTCCGCTCAGGCAAGGGTGAGAGGGGCTGCAGCAGCTGGGCGAGGAACCTGAGTGGGGAGGAGGAGGCCATGGAAGAAAGACAGTGCTCTCTACAACAATGGGTGGAAACAGAGCCTGGACACGGTGTCTCCTTTCCCAGAGGCTGGAACCTGAGCTCCTGCATTTAACCTACAATGCTGGAAAAGCTGGGGGGAGAAAGACTCAGCCTTTGTGCCCCGGGGAAGCAGGAGTGGCCACCTTTAGCCAGTTTGGTTTGGCTCTAACACAGGCCCTGTGTGGACCAGGCCCCATGGGAGAGGCCAGAGTAACAATCATACTTGCAGCAACTATAAGAGGAACTGCTATTTACTGAGCACTGAGCGTGCGGCAAGATGGGCTGAGAGCTTGGCACAAGCATTAGGCTCACTAGAACTTGCTGAGTTGGTAGCATTCTAGGTGATAAGGAGCTGCACCAGGATTTAACCCAAGTCTCTGATTCCAGGGCCTCTGGTCACTTGCAAAGTAGACAAGCCTCAGCCCTGCCCTCAAGGGGCTCAGTCTAGCAGGTAGATGGACCCACTACAAACAAGGTGGGACCCTGGGCCTTCTGAGTCTAGGGGAGGAAGAGGTCACCAGCCTGGGGGATGACAAGGCAGGGCATCTTGGCCTCATCTGCCCCTTTCTGCTTGTACCTGGAAGTCATGGGCTGTAACCTCTTGGAGGCCAGAAATGCACTTGTTGTGTTCATCATTGGGCTGGCACCCAGCATGGGGCTCAGAAAATGTCGCCAAATGAAAGAATGAACAAAACAGTGACATTCACTAGGACTGGCACCTGTCATCGCAGGCCTGTGCCCAGACCTCATGGGCTCAGTAGTGCTAGTGGTACATCAAGCCCTTTGCTGGGGCCTGGATGGAAAGGAAGCAGGCAAGGCACAGAGGAGATCACCTAAAGGGACTTTAGATCACCTTGATCTCTAAGGTTAGAGATCATGTGGTTTAACCTTCTTGTCCTGCACTTGAAGAAACAGGTCTTAGAGTGGGGAAGAGAACTGCCCAGGAAGACCAGCTGAAACTTGAGATCTTACATTTAACTTACAACACTGAAGAATCTGGGGAAAGAGACAGAGACAAAGACAGAAACAGAGGCAGAGAGACCCAGCCTTTGTGCCCTGAGAAAGTGCAGTGGCCACCCTAGGGGAACTGAGCCCAGGTCTTAAGACCCCAAGTCTGTCTCTTTCCATTATACTTTAAAGCAGCAGTCCCCAACATTTTTGGCACCAGGGACCAGTTTTGTGGAAGACAATTTTTTCAAGGACTGGAATGGTGGTGGCAGGGGGTGATTTGGGATTGAAACTGTTCCTCCTCAGATCATCAGGCATTAGATTCTCTTCAGGAGTGCACAGCCTAGATCCTGCGCATGTGCAGTTCACAGTAGGGTTCCCACTCCTGTGAGGGTCTAATGTCACCACTGATCGGACAGGAGGTGGAGCTCAGGCTCATCCACCACTCACCTCTTGCTGTGTGGCTCGGTTCCTGACAGGCCATGGACGGGTGCTGGTCCATGGCCTGGGGGTTGGGGACCCCTGCTCTAAAGCTTTGTAGTGCATCTCAATGTTTTCAGGCTCAGTTCATGGCCAAGCTGGACATAATCCAGGTCATTCTCCAGTGTGCATCAGGGAAACCTTTTCTGCAGAGTCCTAGATCACTGGGGCTGATAGGATGCAGAACCCTGCGCCCTGGCCAGCACCAGCCAGGTCAGGGCTCAGCCTAGACCAGGAAAATGGGTCAGGACTCAGCACTCCCAGGGCTCCTGAGACCGCCCCCCAACAGAGACCCTCTTTCCCTCTCTGTCTGTACTACCTACCACCTTACTTCTGTCAAGAGTCCTATTCCAGGTGTCTAGTCCAGGCCTATGTCTGTCTCCAGAACTATCCAGGACCAACACCAAGACTGAGAAACAACCCTGCATCCCTGCACTCTGCCCAGGATCGTGCACAGAGCCTGGCACACAGCAAGTGCTCAGCTAATGCTCACCCCTGCATGGGGCTTGCTGGCTCGTGACATCTTGAGTCACTATGTTTGGCCTGAATGAGGCCTGTGGGCCAGGCTGCCTCCATTTCCCAGGCCCTTCTGCCAATTCAGGCTTCAGGAGAGGGTTCAGTAGTGGATTATGCCCTGAGGACTGAACTCCAGACTAAGCATCCTGAGACTTGAGTTTGAATCCTGCCTCTGCCACCAACCAGCCCTGTGCCCCTGGGCAGCTCCCGCCTCTCCACGTTCCCACTTGTCAAAGGAGCACTTCTTTGCCACATTGCTGTGAGCCTTAGTTGTGGGTGAAAGGTGCCCTGGAAGTACTAAGTGTTATCCAGATGAAATCTTCCTTTGGAAGCCCTTACCTTCAAGCATTGTTTTTTTTTTTTTTTTTTTTTGAGGTGGAGTCTTGCTCTGTCACCCAGGCTGGAGTGCAGTGGCTCGATCTCAGCTCACTGCAACCTCTGCCTCCCAGGTTCAAGTGATTCTCCTGCCTCAGCCTCCCAAGTAGCTGAGATTACAGGCATGTGCCATCACACCTGGCTAATTTTTATATTTTAGTAGAGATGGGGTTTCACCATGGTGGCCAGGCTGGTCTCAAACTCCTGACCTCAAATGATCCACCCACCTCAGCCTCCCAAAATGTTGGGATTACGGGCGTGATCCACTGTGCTCAGGCCCTTTTCCTTCAAACTAATAGCTCACAAGTTCAATAGCATAGTCAGGAGAGGAGTGTGGCTCCCAACCCCTCAAAATCCTCATCTCATCTTGTGTTCTCAGCACATCGCCCCAAATGGTGGAAAGGACACATGGCAAAAATGAGGAGACAATGAAAAATGAAATTAGGAAGAGAAGAAGCAGTAAACAAAACATGGGAAATCCACAGGCCAAGGCAGAAGAGGAAAGTGATGGGGGAGTGGGGCGTGGCAGGGAGATGAAGCAGCCGCTCACCTGCACCGCGTTCCCACTGGGAAAATCTAAACACATGCTGCAGTGCGGTGTCGCTTACAAATTGCTGTCACCTGTGAGATCTCATTAGAGTCTCTCAATAGCCCTCTAAAGTAGATACTGTCACCCCCATTTCACAGATGGGGAAGCTGAGGCACAGCTAGTGAGTGGCAGAGCCAGGGCTAGAGCTCAAGTCTCCTGACTCAAACTCAGTTTCTGCAACACTACGGAGGCTCCCAGTCTGCATGAGATATATGCAGACTTCGTTGTCAGAAGAACGAAAAGAAGCAATGGGTGTGCATGTCCCTGGGAGCTCTGTGAAGTACCCAGAGCTCACAGGCGCTGGCTTAGCAAAGGATGTCAGCAATGGGATCAGGGCTGGAATGCTGTCTGGGCACAGACAGGGGAACTCTGGGTGTGGGAAACGGAAACCCCACCTCTTTCAGGGAGCCGTGGAGGAGCCATTGAAAAGCTTTAACAAGGAGAGGTATAAAGGGAGGGAAAAGACTCTTTATCAAAAAGTCTCTTTATCACAGCCCATGCCTCTGCTTCTAGGGAGGCCAAATGGGAATCACCCCCAGTCCCAGTCCTGAGTCACCTCCCTCCAGCTGGGAGGCCCATCACCCTTCGAGGCCCACGCTGATGCCCCGACCCCACCTAGAGGGGCCGATGTAATCCATCTCCAGGCCTGGGCCTTGGGACTTTTAAAAGCTTCTGGGATGGATTGCAATGTGAGGCAGTACAAAGAACCCCTGAGAGAGACACAGGGAGACAGAGACAAAGGGAGAGATAGAGACAGAGAGACAGAGAAAGAAACTGAGACAGAGACAGAGGGAGAAACTGGTAAAAGATAAAACAGACGTGGTGAGGAGAAGCATGGGAATGAAGTGGGAGGGAAGGAAGAGAGAAATGAGGGGAAAGCCTCGTGTAGGTGGAAAATGTGGGAGGAAAGAGGGACATGGAAGAGGGGGAGCAAGTCAGAGGCCGAAGAAGCTGCTGTGACTGTGACTCAGTGAGGCCCCAGGCTCCTCCCTCCCCGGAAGCCTCCCAGAACTTTCCCCTCTGGTGTCTGCAGGGACTGCTTAGACCCCGCTGATGAACTCCTGAAAGGGCACCTGAGCCACAAACCCCTCTCTCCTGGGCCCTCCCGGATCCCCAACTCTCACTCAGCAAACTGGCCCACGCCCCCTGGCCAGGCCCAGGTCCCTTAGGCCCCAGCCTCCAGCCACTGTTCAGTGCCCCTTCCCTCTCACAGGGCCATCTCCACCGTCTCCTGATTTCTCTCCTTCCAATGCCAAAATCCCACCCACAGACCCTCAGGGGTATCAATCACCCTTGCCAGATTCATCCCCACCCCCACCCTGCTCTCCTGCATGCTGCGGCTGATGAGCTGGGCCTTCCTGGGCTTCGTTATTTCCCTGCAGCCCCATAAAAGCAGCTTCATTAAGAAAACCACACACTCTGCCGAGCTGCCAGAGGCATCCAGAAGCTGGGGCTGCTGAATGAGGCCTGTGGGCTGGGCTGCCTCCGCTTCCCAGGCCCCTCCACCCACCCTTCTGCCCTGTGCCCGCCTCACCTCTAAAGCCCTCCCCGCCTCTAAAGCCCTCCCTAGGCCCTGCTTAGAATCCTCCCCACCCCATCCCCCAGACCCTCTCCCTCTCCTTCCTCTGCTTCTTCCTCCCTCTCATACCAAGGCCAGGTCCTCCCTGCGACTTAGCCAGTCCTGAAGGGAGATGTCACCAAGGCCATTTTCCTGAGACAGGCCCTGCCCACAGTGGTCAGTGACCTGTAGGGCTGGCCCAGGGTACCCAAGCCCTCTGAGTGCCCAGGCTGGGAGAAGGAATCTCAGGGTTGGTGATGGCAAACGCGCAGGGTGGGCTCTCAGAAGCCTCCTCCTGAGCACCTGCTCAGCCACCAACAGAGTGCCCTGAATCACACACCTGCTCTGAGGCCTACTTCCTTGTATACAGAGCACGGAAGCCATTACCTGCCTCCTGGGCCATTGAAAACACTAAATGAATGAATACACATAAAGCATTCAGACCCCTGCATAAGACAAATTTCCCTATAAATGACAGCTATTATTACTATTATTATTTATTATTGGCCTATGATAATAATAAATTAGTCTGAATTTATTAGGGTATAAAATGGAACTGTCTGAATTTAGTAGGGTCTAAAATGGAACTAAAAAATAAAGAGTCACTGCCTTCCAGCCGATCTGTCAAAATCCTCTCTAACATGGTCTCTCCACAGCGTCCTGAGCAGCGTCCTCAGCGCTGCCTGGTCCTGTCCAGAAGGGCTTCCTACTCCAGTCTCGTGTCCTGTTCACCCCTGGCCACCCCATTCCCTTATGCTTGTGGCTCAGGGCGTGGAGTGGGGCAAGGACCCCTGCTGAGGCCCTCCGAATCCTCCCCAACTCCAGCTGGAAGCTGTGGGCCGAGGCTTGATGTCTGCCATGGACGGGGCCCCTCCCTGCCATGTGGTGGCTTCTCTGACATGCTCCAGCCAGGTCCGATGCTGCCAGCACAGCGGGCCTGCAAATGCTAGCTTTCTCATAGGATGCCACGTGGGTGCCTTCCATGGGAGACCTGAGTGTCCTGTCACATGGTATGGAGCCCAAGCTAGGACACCTGGCTCCATCGCATTCCTGCTCCTGCCATGGGACACAGCCCCACAGCCTCATCTGAGATGAGACTCTTACCCTAGTGGGCAGCTCATGGAAAAAGTGTCATCAGGTTACTTAAGCACAAATCAAAGACTTGTCACAGCCAATGTTGGCAGGCTGGGCTCTTTGCTCTGCAGTGTTCTGTGGGGATCCTGCCAGGCCACTGCCCTGCAGATGCCACTGGGGACCTGCATGCCACATTCCCCTTCTTGCAGGTACCTCATCGCCATGAGCCCGCCAGGAAGTACCACAAAAACAGCACGCCCAGCACAGAATTCTTCCCATCTTTCCCTCACTCAGTCTTCTTTCCTATCCCAGGAAGGTGGGCTGGGTCATGGCTGGAGGTAGCAGGGCCTTTGAGGAAGCCCTAGGAAAATATCTGGCTCTGCCCATGGGCAGCTCTTTACAGAATGGGGCACTGGGTCGCTTCAGTCTCCATTTTGAGCTCTCGTTGCCACTTTTAGGGCACCAGGAAAAATCCCAATCAAATTCCTATTCATCATTAGTACTAAGTTAGGGAGGAAGCAACACAGAGTGGTAAGGGCGAATCTAGAGACAGTGAGATGGGAACAGGCTGTGGGCCTGACCCCAGTAACACTAAGCAGCTCAACCCTGTCCCCGATGTTACCATTGCCGGAGTGAGGAGTGATTTGAACTCCACCTAGGAGTCCAGGTGGTGCCTGCACCGGTCAGGGTGATTCTGATGGGAGAGAGTTGGAAGCTCACAGCTTTATTCAGCACCCACCAAAAACCAGGCTTACACCCACAATCCTTGCTGTCACTCTGGGTCCCAACCACCACCCTGGTTGCCCATGGAAGCCGCACTGTGTGGGCAGTGAGAAGTCCTGGTTAGGTCCAGGCTCTTCATCTACCACATGAACTTGAGCAGGGCCCTCAACCCCTCTGAGCACTCCTTCAAAGTGAAAGAGGAGTGGACCCAATGTCCTCTCTACAAGGCGGTCGTCAGAACTAGATGAGATTCCAGGTGTCAATGTTTTGTCCCTGGGGAGCATGGGGCCCAAGTGAGGGACCACTCTGGCTGTTTGTTGGAGACCTGCACACCAGAGTGCCCTCATATGCCCCCAGACTCCTACCTGTTATTGCCACTAAAGCCAAAGCTGTCCCTCTCTCCCCAGACGTTTCGGTGGCCAGTGGCCAGCACCATCGACAGAAATGAGATGCTGGAGATTCAGGTTTTCAACTATAGCAAAGTCTTCAGCAACAAGTAAGTGCGGGATGGAGCAGGAGGGGCTGGGCCTGGAGGGTCTGGGAGCCTGCCCTTCTCCTTGGGCTACCCTCTGCTTGGGGCTTAAAAGGGGGACCTACACTCCCAACCTGCCCTGGATTGACCTTCAAAGACCAAAGAAGTCTTGGGCTGGTCTTTGATCCCCATTCTGCTCCCTCTTCTTGTCCTCAGAATCCCCCAGTCCTCCCAGCTGCTGTCAGCCAAGAACACCCGCCTCCTATTACCCCTTCTGTCCCCAATCCCATCAAAGCTTCCTGTCCCTTTCTTAAAGTCTCCCTCAATGCCACGCTGGGGACAGTTACCCACTGGAAAGACAAAGGATGGAGGGGCTGATGATCTCCTCCAAGAGATACTCTGCAGCCTTGAGGGCAGGCTTGACAGTTTAGGGTGCTGGTTTAGGAATCAGGCAAGCCAGATCTCAGACAATCGTTGTCAGTCACCTACTGCATGACCCTGGGAAGGTTACATACCTCTCCGATTTCAATGTGCTCATGTGTGAAAGGACATTTACCTCAAAGGGCAGCTGTGAGAATTAAGTGAGATAGATGTTCACTCACTCATTCAACAAATGTTTCCTAAGTGCCGACTGTGTATCAGATACTGAACTAGGTGCTGCAGAGGGCAGGGTGCCTAGCCTCATGGAGCTTCCACTCCACAAGTGAAATACACCTGCCATATGAGCATTAACACTATGAGGTGTTCAATCAAAGCAGTGTTCTTCTCTCTAGGCCATGGAGAAGAATTCAGAAGGATTTGAACAGGTTGGAATAGTGGCTAAGTATTATAAATGTAAAGTACCTGTCAAAAATTCAAAAATCACAGCCAGGTGTGGCACACACCTGTAGTCCTAGGTACTTAGGCAGATAAGTGAGGAGGATCATTTGAGGCCAGCCTGGGCAACATAATAAGATCCCATCTCTTTAAAAATAATGATTGCTCTTACACAAGCTGGAGGAGTTCATGGCTTAACTGCAACACGTCCAAGAAGGTATGGAAGTATTAGCTCACTGAGGACTCAGAAGACTCAACAGTGGGAGGAGACTACAAACAAAAGGAAAGTAGGCCCCATCCTAAGTCATACTAATAGAATTAAAGCGCCTCTGATCTGAGCAGGAACGACAAGGAGCCTACTGCTCTGATACTGGTTGCAGAGAATTCTTGTAGGTACCACCCTATAGTTGCCAGGAGGAAAGGGACTTTAAGGATCACCTTACGACAAATGGATGAAAGCCTGAAAGGGAAAATCACAGAGGACCTGTTCATCCATTCACCCATACATTGATCCATTCATCCACCCATTCATCTGTCCTTCCTTTTAGTCATCCATCTGTCTAACCATTTGTTTATCCATCAATTGACTCAACTCATCCTTCCTCCTTTCATCCATTTATCAATCCATCCCTCCATCCATTTTTAATTCATTTATCCACCCATTTATTCATCTGTCCATTCATCCATCCATCTATCCATCCATTCACCCATCCTTCCTTCCATCCATTAGTCCATCAATCCATCCTTCTATCTTTCCATCCATTCATCTACCATCCATCCTTTCATTCATTCTTCAATCCATTCATCCATCCTTCCATCTTTCTATCCATTCATCCACCATCCATCCTTTCATCCTTTTATTCATCCTTCCATCCACTCATCCATCCTTCCATCTTTTTTTTTTTTTTTGAGACAGAGTCTTGCTCTGTGGCCCACGGTGGGGTGCAGGGGCCTGATCTTGGCTCACTGCAATCTTCGCCTCCCTCAATCAAGTGATTCTCCTGATTCTCCTACCTCAGCCTCCCAAGTAGCTGGGATTACAGGTGCTCACCACCATGCCCAGCTAATTTTTGTAAATTTTGTATTTTTAGTAGACACAAGGTTTCACCATGTTGGCCAGGCTGGTCTCAAACTCCTGTTCTCTGCCCGCCTTGGCCTCCCAAAGTGCTGGGATTACAGGCATGAGCTACCACTCGCAGCCCATCCTTCCATCTGTCCATCCATCCATCCATCCATCCATCCATCCATCCATCCATCTTTTCATCTAGAAATGTCAACCTTGTAGTCACTCATTGTACACACACTAAACAAATACTTTCTGCCAGTCAGACACTGTGCTAGTCACTGGAGATACTGAGATGAGGGATTGAGGCACAGTCCCTGCCCCTACACTTCCAGAATGTTTTCTGCCATGGGAAGAAGAAAGAGAGGTGTGTACTTAGAGGCAGGATGAGGAACAGGCTTCTGGAAGACAGCAGACAGCAGAAAGATAACCAGCCTCTCCAGCCAATGTGCTGTCTTAGGAGATAATAAGCTCCTTGCCACTGGGAGAGAGTGAGCAAAGAGTGGATCATGTTGTAGAGGGGATTCCTGAGTCAGGAGAGGCCCAGACATCTGGGCTCCAGAGAGTCTCTGGTTCTGTGGGTTTTATTAGGAGCTTTCAAAATCTCAGCTGAGTGCGGGGCAAGGGCATTTCAGACCTGCTGGTAGAGCCACATGGAGAGTGTTTAGGGCACAGATGCCTTCCCTTTGCCTCCCATGGCATCACACCATTCAGGAAACTGCCTTTGGCACCCATAAATAAGGTTGGTGAGACCCCCACCAGGGGCCCCCAAGGCAAAGCACAGCCTTCTTCCCTGGTGTGAGATACTATGAGAGTGTGGCCTGTAAGGACAGGAGAAACAGGAACGAGTGCAAGGGCCACACATAGACCAAGTGGGTGTGAAGGAGGAAGCCGAATCAGAAGTCAAGCACTAGGGAGGGCGCCTGAGAGCTAGGAACCCAACTGTGGGTGTCAGAGCATCCAGGAGCCGTATGGCCTGGCCACTACAACCTTAGCTGTGCAGGAGAGGAAACTGAGTCTCAGAGGGGATCCTGAGGTCACATGGATAGACAGTGGTAGAGCCAGGGCTAGAATGCATGTCTGTTATCTCCTCTTCCTAATCCAACTCCCAGAAACCAAAGTATCTGAGCAGTGATGGTGGAAACTGAGGACTTGGAAGACATTGTTAAATTATTTATAATGAAAGCCGCCAGCCTAACCACTGAAATGCTGGAAACCCTTGAGCCCATCAAAAAACCACTACAACAAATCAGAAGTATTTGGGAAAGTGACTACCATGCAGTGAATATGTTGAAAGTTACAGTTTCCATTTGGTGGTTTCGTTTATTTGTTTGTTTGTTGTTTGTTTCGGAGAGAGTCTCACTCTGTCATTCAGGCTGGAGTGCAGTGGTATGATCTTGGCTCACTGCAACCTCTGCATCCCAGGTTCAAGTGATTCTCCTGCCTCAACTTCCCAAGTAGCTGGGATTACAGGTGCCTACCACCATGCCCAGCTAATTTTTGTGTTTTTAGTAGAGACAAGGTTTTGCCATGTTAGCCAGGCTGATCTCAAACTGGCCTCAGGTGATCCACCTGCCTCAGCCTCCCAAAGTGCTGGGATTACAGGCGTCAGCTACTGCATTTAATTTAGGTGTTAAGTGCCAATAAGAAGGAAGACAGAAAGGGGGATAGTTCCTATCCTAACTCTCCTTCTTCTCTCCCTGCCCCCATCCAAGAGAAGGCAGTGCCCTAATTCGTTTGTGGAATAAAAGAATGAATGAATGCCCCCGTGGTGTTAGGAGGCAGAGGGTATACAGAGCAGGAGAGCCTGCAGGAGGGAATCAGAGCAGCCTCTCTTCTCTGAATGGCTCAGGGCACTCAAAGGTAACACTCAGCATCACATGACTGATGCATTTGGGGAAACTGAGGTAACGGAGGCTGGTATGAGAAATGAGCCTGATCCCATCACTGCCATCTCAGAGAGAGGGACTGTCCTAGAAGCAGAGAGCAGCATGGAAACTGGCCCTCACCCAGTGGTTCTAGAGGCTGCCAGGAGGCAGAGACATGGTGTGAAGGAAGGAGGCATCCTAGTCAGAAACCAGGAGACCTTCACATCTGCTCTGCCCCATCTGGAACAAAGACCACATCCAGGAACCTTTGGCTTTCCCATGAGGAAGAAATGTTAGGTTCAGGAGATTTTGTGCATCCAGCTCTGCCTGCCTGGGACCTCTGAGGGGCCATGGCCTGGCCTCCAGCCTCCTGCCTGCTGAGGATGCCAGGGGCCCTGAATAATTCAGGAGTCAGGAGAGCAGGAGAGGCCTCGAAGGGCCCAGGACACCTGACACAGGCTCCCAGGGGAAAGTGATGAATTATTGACGGGATTCTGGTGCCCAGTTGCCGCTCTATTGTGGTCAGTTTGAGGGCCCGTCTGGGCTGGAGGCCTCCTCCTGCCAGCTAATTATCTGGGGATCCTAGCTTTTCCCAGCTGCCCAGCCCTCGTGGGGCCAGCCAGCCTCCTGTGAGAGGTGCTCTCTTTGCCCTGGTGACCTGGATGCCATGTAAGGCAAGCAGTAGGAGGACATGGAGTTAGCCCCAGCTCCTTCACCTAATAGCCCCCGGGAAACTGAGGCCCAGAGAGGCCTCTTGTCCAGGGTCACACAGCAGATTCAGGACAGAGGCAGGTCTCAGCTCAGGCCTCCTGACCCCTAGGCCAGTGCTCCTTCCCACAGAACACATGATCTCACAACTCCCATTTCCAGGGAAATGGCTCAGCCGTCTAAGGGGCATATGAGCCCACCATTCCTTTGTCATCCTGGGCCCCACTCTTTCAGGCAGCTCCTCCATGCTGACCCACGCAGAGGAGCAGGACCCTAATATGCGTGCAGACAGGATGCACATAGGCCAGCTGCGGCGGGCAGGGTCACCTCTGGGGTCACCACAGGGGCCGGAGCCAGAGGCTTCTCCTACCTCCTCCCGTCCCAGCTTCTTCCCAGAGAACATCTATAGAGGATGGGCTGAGGAATAGCATCCTAGAAGCAGAGTCAGGGCCTTTGTTTTGAAACTGTGTTTTCACAGCAAACACTGTTTTTGCTTAAATGGTATGTTACAGACCAAAGGTTTATAAAAATGCTTTTCTGTATACTTTACATAAGACTGAGATAATATTAATTATCTGTGTCAAAGAATATAATCTTTACTTTTATTTGAGAGTGGTTGGGGGTGAATCTTAGAAGTTAAAAGCCCCCAAGCCACTCTTGGGAGTATGGGAAATTGATTCCTTTAATCTTGCAAACTCCTAGCGCCCCAGTCCCCCTCTCCAGACCGTAGACCAGCCCAGGCTCTTGGAGGCTGTGTAGAGCTGGAAGAGTGGGGGACAGCCTGGATCTGCTGCTGGAGCCTGTCCTGCGAAGGAGACGCCCCCGTGTGGGCCCTCCAGATGGTCAGCCTTACGTATTATTAGAGAGGGAGGAGGGGCTGGCATCTGAGTGCTGGTGGTGTTCGAGGAATTTCGCATGAGCAGTCTCCTCACCACTGTCCGGTGGAAGTTGGAGGGCTAGGAGAAGGAGCCAACACCATACCACTGCCAAGGGGTGAAATCTCCCTTGGGTCCTGCTGAGTGAGCCCGTATCTGTCTGACTCCAGAGTGCAGCCTCTTCACTGTCTACACTGCTTCCCTTTAGGGATGGCATTCTGCGTGTGGATAGGGCTCAGACCAGGGTGTGAAGAGTGGGGGATTTGCCTGGAGCCCAATCTTGGCACACTGTGTGATTAAAAGCTGTGGCTGAATGGACTACCAGTGAGAGCCCCATCACTGTCACCACCACGGGAGTATCCAGCAGAGGTTTGAAAGCGCATGTCAGGGAGGTTGTTCCAGGGATTCCTCCTGGAAGGGGTGCTGGACAAGGTCTCCTCTCAGGTTCTTCCCAAGTCTAAGGTCTGAGACTCAGGCAGGTTAGGCCTAGAAGGCACCAGATGCCTCTCTGAGCACTTGCAGGGGGAATAGCTCCACCCTGCCCCCTGGGGGTGTCTTGTCACATTGCAGCACCTCTGCTAATCTTGGGGAGCTGTCTCTGCTGTACTTGGGCATCTAATTCTGCAGAGATGTGCCTGATTGCCCCAGGCTCAACAGGTGCCCGACAGGCCCTAGAGGAATCAAGGCAGCTGAATAGCCGTCAGCAAAGGGTAACAGTAGAGCAGGGATCCTCAAAGTGTCTCCCCAGCCAGCAGCTTCAGCATCACCTGGAAACTTGTCAGAAATACACATTCTCAGGCCCCCTCCCACCCACTGAATCAGAGCCTGGGGGCAGGGCCAGTGATGTGAACCAAAGTACGGTGGACTCAGTTCTGTGACTTCACATTAGAAACTTGAAGTGGCCGTAGTGGGAGTATTTATGCCACAGAAACCAGCAAAAGCTACAGATCAGCACTGCCCTCTCCTCTCCCACCAGTGACACATTTTCCAACACATCCACGGAGGAGGGTGTCGCAGCTATCTGTGTTTTCACAAGCCCTCCAGGTGATTCTGTTCATGCTGAAGTTTGAGAACCACTGATTTAGAACAAACGAGGAGAGGCTGCAGGAAGATGAGTGTATTCTTTTATGCCTGTGGTCTCCTGTTGGAATGTCTACATGGTATGGAAATTAAGAGTCCTCTTCTCTCTTCATTTTATAAAGACCAAATTGAGACTCAGGGACAGTGGCTCCAGGGCTCCTGGCCCCCAGCCCAGCACTTCCGTCTCTGGGGCACTGCCTGAGCTGGGGAGAGGTGCCTGCAGCTGTGGGAGAAGGCTTCCACGGGGCTGCTCGAAGCTCCCAGAAGCCCAGTTTGGCTTTAGAGTGGTATGAGCAGTTTCACCCTCGGGGAGGTGGAGTGCACTGGCAGATGAGACTCTGAGCTCCAGAGGGGAGCATTTCATATCCATCCATCATGGCTGCCCCTGCCACTTCCTCCCCTCACACAAATGGGAGGATTTTTTTTTTTTTTTAATCAGTGTTCACCCTCCACAGACCTCAGGGTGGTATACACATCAAGCACATCTAAGTCAGAATTCACCTGACACCTCACCTTACCCAGATGTGTCATTAATTACCTGTGTCCCTTCCCCTTCCATGGCCTCACTGTCTTCCTCTATCAATCTCAGGCAGATAATGCCCAAGGTCCCTTCCAGCTCTTACATGCCCTGGATGCTTCCCTCGCCTTTGTGCTTTCAGCTACAAATGGTGTGTGTGTTCCAATCCACCCCATGTAGAAGCATCATGTGAGGACGTCTCTCTGAGTTCCCTGTTCTCTCCCAGAGCAATAAAAAGCCTTCGGACCATGGGGTGCAATGGGGTCGAAGTCGACTCCATCAGCATTGATTGGGCACCACTGTTGTTCATTAATTCAGCCAGCAGATATTGAGATCTCTAGTATGCTAGAAATGTCAGACAGAGGCTGGAATAGAAAGCACCAGCCGTGCCCTTGAGAGGCTCACAGTTTAGAGGCAGCACGTGAGTAATGACGGACCCAACTGCTTTGGAGTGCTAGCTGTGTGCTGGGGGCTCTGATAAGAACACCTGCAGGGCCAGGCGCGGTGGCTCACGCCTGTAATCTCAGCACTTTGGGAGACCATGGGCAGGCAACTCACCGGAGGTCAGGAGTTTGAGACCAGCCTGACCTACATGGTGAAACCCCGTCTCTACTAGAACTATAAAAATTAGCCGTGTGTGGTGGCGGGTGCCTGTAGTCCCAGCTACTCAGGATGCTGAGGCAGCAGAATCACTTGAACCCAGGAGACAGAAGTCCCAGTGATCTGAGATTGCGCCATTGCACTCCAGCCTGGGTGACAACAGTGAAACTCCATCTTAAACAAAACGAAACAAAACAAACAAACAAAAACACTTGCAGATGATCTCATGTAGTCCTTCAATAACAACTCTGTGAAGCAGGGCTTGTCAGCTCATCTTACGAGAAAACCGAAACTGAGAGAGCTTAAGGAAGTTGCCCATGAAGCAGGTAACTTGCTAGTCAGTGTCAGAGCTGGGCTTCAGATCCCTGTCTCTTGGACACCAGGACTGTGCTGTTAACCAAAGCATTGCACTGCCTTTCCCCAGCTGTGCAGCTCCGTGGGGACGCTGCAGTCACAGGTTCCGGCCATCCAGGAACTTACAGGCTGCGGATGCCGAATGGATGAGCGAGCGCTGTTTGTGTGGGCTGGAAGCCTCGGTCATGGTTAGGGAGGTGGAAGCAGAGGAGCTACTTGTCCAACCAGGAACCTCAGGTCCTTCCCCAGCCTCCACACTGAGCATCTGGAAGCTTCTCTGCAAGGGCTTAGTTGAAACTGGAGTCCGTGCACCCTTCTCTGCAGTCTGTAGACATCCCCTAAGGGTGCTCACTGCTCCTTGGAGCTCTCCCAAGGAAGTGGGCCTCCCACAAACAACCATCCACAGTGGGACATGCTGCCCTGGCTGCGACCAGCCCTGACTCCTGGGCCACCTTCTCCAACCCAGCCCAGAGCCGGGAGCAAGCTCACCCGAGTCCTCCCCAAGCCATTACAGCTCTTGGGACGTCAGTCTTGTTCCTCACCCTGGTCTCTTCCATGTCACCACCGTGCCCCCTTTCCGTCCCCAGGCTCATCGGGACCTTCTGTATGGTGCTGCAGAAGGTGGTAGAGGAGAACCACGTGGAGGTGACCGACACGCTGATTGATGACAACAATGCTATCATCAAGGTGGGTGTGCCCCAGGGAGCTCCTGGACTTTGCCCTATGGGGCCATCTGGGTGTCTGTTCTCCCTGCCCCACACATGGAGTGGTCTGGAGAATGTCCCACATGCATGGTGAGGTGTGGCAGGAGGAGGAGACTCAGGTCAGACTCAGCCAGAACGGCTTGATCTGCAGCCGTGTCTGGGGCCCTGCAGTAGGCGTCTCTGTGCTTCCTACAGTGAGTCACTAAAGAGGCTTCTCTCATCACTCAAAGGCCAGACTGAGCCCTGCAGGGGCTCGAGGGCATGACCTTCACTCTGCACATCTGGCTCGGCTTCCCCCTGGGAGGGCAGAGACCTCATTTCCTATTGTTTGTCGCATCCCAGACCGTTTCAGTGAGCATGCATGCACTAGTGATGCACAGCCCCGAGGCTCCTGATACGTGTTCTAACAAAGGAAGGAAGTGACCCACTAGGAAGGCCTAGCCCCAGGCTCTGCTTTCATTCCTCAGTCCTCTTGAGCTCAGCCATGGCCACTCGTGGGCACCTGGCATGATGATGAGAAACAGGTATGAATCTTGGGCCACTCACTGACTGTGTGACCTGGGCAAACTACATGTCATCTGCAAAGTGAGCACAATTACAGTATCCATCTGACAGAATTGTTCTGAGAATTAAAGGAGAATACACAGAAAGTACCTAGAACAGATATGCACAATAAATCTATAATATTGTTAGCTATTGTTTCCTGACCTCAGTTTACCCATGTATAAAATGGGGCTGTGCCATGGGGTCCTATGTAATATATGGCCCTATGTAGTGGCCAGGAGGAACAGCCTCAGAAGCCAGGACTGCAGCCATGGGGGAGTGAGAAGGAACCCTCTTCTCCCACGGGCAGGGGTGGGCAGGGAGGGTTTCTTAAAGTTACGTGGGTCTCAGCCACCACAACAAGGGGAGAAGGGGTACAGAACAAGCCACATATGGAGACCAGTGGGAGGAGGGCTGGTAGGAGAACACAGAAGCCTGGATGAAGCATGGATTGTGTGGGAAGTGAGATGAGAGGACTGGGGAGCGAGCAAGACGGACAGACAGCACAGCCCATGCCCTGGATTTCCAGAATCAGACTTAAGATGTTAGCGGAGGAAAGGACTCACAGATCACCTAGCTCACTTGCCACCCACCTCCTCTACCCATTGTTATAAACAGGAACAGTGAAGCCCTACATGCAGAATAAATTTGGCCACGGTCAGAGCAATAGTCAACAGCAGAGCCAACACAGAGACCCAGGACTTCCAATGCCAGACCACCATTTTCCCACAACAACATACTTGGTTTCACATTTATTCCACAGAAAGGACATGGGGCTTGGAGACAGGCAGCCTGGGCCCAAATCCCAGCTCTGGTACTTCCTAGCTGCGTACTTAAAGCAAGTCATTTAATCTCCTGATATACTAGGTAAGGTAGGTTGCAATGGTGAAAAGATCTAATGAGTGTACATAAAAGCCTCTTGGCATGATGTCCAGCACGGCGACGGGTCAGAAAACATGTGCACCTTTCCCTTCCCTTGGGAAATCTAAGCTGGGGCACCGAGCGGTCCAAACACCAAATGAGGGCCACCTATCTGGGGCTCAGGCACAAGTCACCTCTAGACCTGTGAGGAAGGTTGATGCCTTCTGGGGACCTCCCATCACCCGTGTAGCTTGAGGAAGGAACTAGAATGAGTATTCCCTGTGCACTGGGGGAAACTAGAGCTGCAAGAGAGTAATGGCCCCAGGACACAGAGCAGGAAGCCCAATTATGATTCTTCATTGCTAAGCCTGAGCTCGGGCTGGGTGCTGTTAGAAACAGATATTCAGGGCCTGGAGTGGTGGCTCAGGCCTGTAATCCCAGCACTTTGGGAGGCCAAGGCAAGTGGATCACGAGGTCGAGAGATTGAGACCATCATGGTCAACATGGTGAAACCCCGTCTCTACTAAAAATACAAAAAATTAGCTGGGCATGGTGGCGTGTGCCTGTAATCCCAGCTACTCAGGAGGCTGAGGCAGGAGAATTGCCTGAACCCAGGAGGCAGAGGTTGCAGTGAGCCGAGATCGTGCCATTGCACTCCAGCCTGGGTAACAAGAGCGAAACTCTGTCTCAAAAAAAAAAAAAATAGAAATAGATATTCAGTACCACAAAGAAAAATTAGCACGGAGACAAATGATCTTGTAATGATGCAATTTTTATTTCCTGGACTTCAAAAAGGGTACTCTTGCTAGCCATCTTGCCACAAGAGTACAATGAACAAAGGAAAACAGACAAATTTATCCCTTACGCACTTGGGGTGGTCCTTACTGCTGTGTCTGATCTCCATTGGCTGGAGCCAGACCTCACAGTCTAAACCAAAACCCGATTGGCTAATAACTTAAAACTTTTCTAAACGGGTAAAAGCAATGGAGAGCTGGGACATGTCTGTGAGCACGTCCAGAACAGGTATCTTGGTTAAAGTACAAGGACATAGAATGTACTACGTGACTGTGAGCATGGCATGTCTAACAGCTACATAGGATAGGGCTTAACAAAGTTATTAGCACACTTATTCTTTAACAAGAAAGGAAACTTTAAAAAATAACTTTTCTACTTCCCACAGGCCCTTTACTTTCTCCCAGAGGAAAACCCTAGGGCAGCTCCAAGATTCTCTCCCTCTCCAGGGTAGGAAGTGTGGGTGTGAGCCTGGCCTGGGCGCCTCTCCTGGAGGCCACTTTCAGCTCATTCTGATGCATTTCCAACAAGCCGATTTCTGGCTGGACACGCCTCATGCCCACAGGAAGCCCTTGTTCTGAGGAGAGGAGGTGACCTGATCATGGGAATGCCGAATGGCACTCTGGGTTATGTATACAGTGGACTCAGGGGGTGAGTCCAGCCTCAGTTGTCCCAGGCAGGCCAGGCCCCTCCACCTTGAGCACCAGGGAGGAGTGGAGCCACGGGCCATGGGACCTGGAGCCAGATCCCAGTAAGCTGACCGGGTCTGCACAAGTCAGCCTTCCAGACCCTCCGTTTCTTCTTTTTTCTTTTCTTTTTTAACAGATTCTTGTTCTATTGCCCAGGCTGGAGTGCAGTGGTGCAGTCCTGGCTCACTGCAACCTCCACCTCCTTTAAGTAATTACTTGATCCTTCAAGTAATTCTCCTGCCTCAGCCTCCCAAGTAGCTGGGATTACAGGCATCTGCCACCATGCCCAGCTAATTTTTTCATATTTTTAGTAGAGATTGGGTTTCAACCATGTTGGCCAAGCTGGTCTCAAACTCCTGATCTCGTGATTTACCTGCCTCAGCCTCCCAAAGCGCTGGGATTACAGGGGTGAGCCACCATGCCTGGCCGAGCCTCTGTTTTCTCATTAGCAAAATGGGGTAGAGGGATCATACCATCCTGACCTCCTCTAGTGAGGTAAGGGTGTGGAAGCACTGCAAAACACCACCAAGCAGCCACATAGACAGGGTAAGGATTGCTGTCGCCGTCCCAGCTGCTCATCACCCCCTCTCTCCCTTCAGACTAGCCTCTGTGTGGAGGTCCGGTATCAGGGCACCGATGGCACAGTGGGCTCCTGGGACGATGGGGACTTCCTGGGAGATGAGGCTCTTCAAGAGGAAGAGAAAGACAGTCAAGAGACGGACGGACTGCTCCCAGGTTCCCGGCCCAGCTCCCGGCCCCCTGGAGAGAAGAGCTTCCGGAGGTAACAGGCAGGGCCCTTCTGGCTGCCCGATGCCCCCAAGACACAGGGAAGAGGCCTAGGGCCTGGTCCCCCTGGCAGGCCTGTCTAGGCCTGGCTGGGCTCAGAGTATAGGGCTGAGCTTCTGGAGAAACATCCAAGAGGTGGGAAGATGTTTCTGCAGCCCACCACCCAGCCATCTGCCCCTGAGCTCACTGGGCAGGGAGCAGCTGCAAGTCCAAGGCCAAGGTCTCCCCCACAGCCCTGAGGGAGGTGGGGCCCTAACACAGGGATGGGGCTACATCTCCTGCCTTTCTCAGAGAAAGGAAGACGGGGATGGGAGGGACCCTGGCCTCTCTGGTTCAAGACCCAGCAATGTCCACCAGGTACCAGCAGCCTGACCTGCACTCTGGCCCAGTGAGGAGGCCCAAGGGAGGGCGGCTCTTCCTGCAAGAGTGAAGCCAGTGATCCTAGCTGGGCCCTGGCCTTTCTTCCTCTTGAAAAGAGAGTGTGCCCGGGAACCCCCAGAGTCCAGGATTATGCCCTGCAAGTGTCCTGCCATCCACAGACCGCAGGAGGCTGGGTCCGGGCAGCTCATTCCACGTGCACTATTTTTACAAAACAGAAAACACAGTTGTATTACTATTAGAGTCCAAGGGGACTCTAGTCTGGGCTAGCCTGGTAAGACATTGTCCATGGGTTCCTAGGTCA
The DNA here is from genome assembly GCF_049354715.1 of Callithrix jacchus. Lineage (NCBI taxonomy): Eukaryota > Metazoa > Chordata > Mammalia > Primates > Cebidae > Callithrix > Callithrix jacchus. The sequence continues at coordinate 88,495,033 of NC_133515.1, forward strand.
CTGAAACATATGTGTTAAATGCCAGTAAGTCAAGGGTGCATCTAAAGGACCAGGGTGTGTTTTGAGAAGGGACCCTCCATGCCATTACAGGAAACATACCCCTGTAAGCTCCTTCCACACTTTCCTTTCCAAGTAAAGGTTACTCAGCCCCTCCACTGAAGAAAGCATAGTTTCTAAATTAGTGTAATTGAATTGAAATACTTTTATGAGACAAATATATTTTCTCCTTTGCACTTGAATGAGTTCCCACCCTCTTAGGCACCCCTCATGCACACGTGCACATGTGTGCACATACACAAGCTTCAGAAGCCCTGGGAGCCAGATGAGTAATAGTAACAAGGTCAAAGTGACTAGGCCTGCCACAAATATGGTGAAACTATCTACTCCAGGCCAGCCGCCGGCATGGGGCAGCCCCACACCAGCTTGGAGCTGTCCCCTCGGACTCCTGGCTCCTCAGCAGAAGACCCCGGCCTGAGTCCCAGCTCTGCCTCTTACTCATCATGTGACCCTTGATAAGTCACAAAACCTCTCTCCTCACCTGTAAAGTGGGGGACACAGCAATGAAAACCCCCTGCTCTGCTGTTGGGAGAGCCAGAGGAATCATGGAGGAACAGGTGGCAATGGAGGTGCTGAAGGCTGCCCATGTCCAGGCTGGTGACAGACAAACAGGTTTCTTGGGAGCCCCCATCCATCTGTCAGGATGTCTCACAGGAGTGTCAGGATTGAGTGAGGTGCACCTGTGAGCCCCCACCCCTGTGCCTGGCATGCGGCAGGTGCTCGGCCAGTGCTCACTTCCTTCCTCTTCACAGACTCCATGTTACCCTGATGTCAGCTTCTGCGCTGAGCAGCACTTGACCTTCTGGCTCAGGCGCTGTCCAAGCACCTTCTCAGCTCTTGTACCCTACTCTATACCACAGTCTCTGCAGAAGCCGCCCACACAGGAGCCTTACTGCCCAGGGGCAGGGGTAGGAGAATCATTTACTCCATGTTCCCCTCGCATCCCCAGGCTCCCAGTGTTGCAGAGACAGAATGAATCCCTAACCACGTGGGCACTCCACACTCAGCAGCACAAAATCGGTGTCCCAGACCCTTGCAAGGCAGTGGATGCCTGCCCTAGACTCTGGAGAGAAAGAGACTTCGGCCCTGACCACACTCACATGCACACACATGTGCACACAAGTGCCCATGCGTTTGCACAGACTCACATGCACTGCGTCACACCGCTGGATTCTGGGCTCTGCTGCTGATACTGGTCTGTAGGAGCCACATCTTAGAAAGGATGAAGAAGGAAACCCCAGCTTTAGTCTTGCACCTAAACTTTAGACACCTGAGCCTTTCCTCCTGAGTCCCTGTATTCTGCCACCCTCTCCTCTTCTCATTTTCTCTACCTGATCTGGCTCTCCTGCCCTCCATGACCCCCACCCCCTCTGCTGCCCAAAACCTCTTCTGCTGGTGTCTTCTCTGCTGGGTGTCATCCAGGAGGAGTTTGGGGCAGGAGCCACTTTTCTCATTCTCCTTATTGATCATTCTTCCATTCCAGTGGACACCTGCAGAAGCCAGGTACCTTCCTCCTATCCTGGGGCCAGAGGGCAGTGGGGCACTGTGCATGGTAGGGCTCTGAGGCAGAGGGGCATAGGGTGGGCATGCAGAAGCGTGTACATGTGGGGTCAGTACACAACACGCAGCCTCACACCAAGAGTGTTTTTAATCGTTCCAACAGCCCCTAGAGAGCTCGAAAGGCCTCTGCTGCCCGCCTTCTCCAGGCTGAGCCCCAGAGTTGCAGCAGCTCCCAAAGCAGCTCAGAGGAGCCGGCACAGCCGGCCGCGCTGGGATGTTGTGCTTGAGACACGGTCGTCCTCTGCCGGGAGCTGTTCTCTGCTCAGTAATCTCAGGTCTTAGCTGATTTGGGCAGCCAGAGGCCTGGCTGATATTACAGCCTTTGAATTACAGACTGACCTGCTTGCCTAATGTAAGGGTTAGCCGGCCAGAGCTGGACTCCCACTGCGCTGCATCTAGGACTTCAGGTCTTGAGCCATCAGGGCATGGAGTCAAGCCTACCTGGGCAGCTCTGTGCCAGAACAGGGTGTGAGGAGAGGAATCATTTGCTAATTGTTATTCATTTTCTTGTCTTCATCTTCATTGTCGCGGCATTGGGAAAGCATTGAGAGAACATTCTGGAAAAGTTTTCTGGAAGCCTCCCTAAAGTGAGATAGGAGCACCGTTTTCCCCTGCTCTGAGTCCTGGAGTCATAGATCACTTACTGCCCCACCTACACCCCCAAAACTTCCCCACCCACCAGTGCCCCCTCCACAGCAGCACCCCCAGCCCCCTCTCAGCCTCGAAGAACAGGCTTAGCCCACTGTTTCCCTAGAGGCCCAGAGCCTGGGAGTTCCCATCCCATTGGAGGGGAACAGGGGAGCCAGTGGGCAGAGGAGCAGGGTGGCCCAGAGCCAGAGGGTGGCCAAGCTCATCTAACCCAGTGTTCCCTGAGGAAGTTGCGACCCACAAGGTGGAATCTGCACACCTTAGCCTGGTGCCCTGAGATACCAGAGCTTGGGGCTGAGACAGTGGCCACCCAGGCCCAGCACTGTGGGCCCTTCCCCTCTCCCCAACGGCAGAGTCCACAGCCCTGGGACCCCTACCCTGAAGACCTAGGCTTGCTACTGTGAGCAGCTGTTGGGGGAGAGGTCAGCAGGATAAGGAGTCCCCTAGGGAGAGTCTAGGTCTGCGGGGCCAGGGCTGAGGCCAGTGTCTCTGGTCCACAGCCTCTCACATGTGTCCCCTTGTCTCCTCATTTCTTCTCCCTACTCAGCAAAGGCAGAGAGAAGACCAAGGGAGGCAGAGATGGCGAACACAAGTAGGTGTCCCAGGCCAGGGCAGATGGGCATCATCCCCGCAGGCTGTGGAGGGTGGGGCAGGCTCGGCTGAGAGGCTCAGGAGTGGGTTGTCCTGGCGGAGCTGTTATGGGGAATGCAGGGTCAGGGAGGCCTTTTCTCCTGGCCACAGGGATGAAGGATGAGAGGGGTGAGGGTGGGGGCAGGAGGTGGCCAGGCCATCTGGTGTCCACTCTGGGCTTTTGGGGGGGTGACCGTCTTCCTGTCAGTGTTTTGTTCCTCCTCCACTGTTCAGCCCCCATCCTGTGGCCTTCAGGCTTCCCTGTGAGGGAGGAGACAGCTAAAGGCAAAGGGGAGAGGGGCATGAGGACCTAAGGGACCCCTCCCCCAACAAGGTCAAGGCAGAGCCAGGCAGTTGGGGGCCTGAGGAGGCGGAGCTCTGGGTATTGTTGTGGCTGCAGGTCGTGGGCGAAGCTGGAGACCCCCAGGAAGCTAAGGAGAGGCGACCATTCAAGCAGCCCTCTCTATCTTCATCTCCGCAAAAGACTTCCTGGGGAAATGAGATCGGGGTGCTCTCTGGAGAGAACTGGAGAAGGGGACTGTAGATGGGAGGGCCGGTCACAAGGACCTGGGAATATTTGAAGGCTGGGGGTTGTGAATGGGTCTGGTAGGCACCCCTAGAAGCACACTGACATCTGGAGGACTCTAGCATCACGGGGTCTCACAAGGGCAGGGTAGCCAAGGCTGACCACACTGGAGGAGGCCCCCTCAACACCTGCTCTTACACATGACAAAGCTGAGTCTCAGAACAGGGCCGAGCTGGAACCAGAACACACAGAACCTGATTTCTAACCTGGAGCTCACCATAGACCCATGAAGTTTAGAGCACTTAACTGTACCCTAAGTTTAATCTAATTTTCTAAACACCAATGAGAGCTAAAAAGCCAGGAATGTGGTCTTTCTATTTTCCAGATAAGGAATCTGAGCCCCAGAGATGTTAAGAGGTTTGCTCAAAACTGGCCTCAATACATTAAAAATTAGTTCATCTGAGGATGTCCTGGGAATATCAGGATTGTGTGTTTAGGGGTCTGAACCAAGCAACACTGGTGTGGCCTTGGGGTGTCTGCTTGCATTAAGATCCTAGGGAACTCAGCCTCATTCATTGCTTCAAAAAAAGTATGAGTCGTAACTCACGTTTGTTTCGTACAAGCAAAAGCAATGGTGATGCAGCGTAAATTCGGTAGTGATGGAGGAAATGGCGCTGTGTAGAAGGAGCTCCAGCCCAGAGACCTGAAGGATTGAGGCGTTTTCCAGGTTCCCAGTAAGGAAAGAAGCCTCCGGCAGAGCATGTGTCAAGGCTCAGACAGGGCCAGGGAACTGAATCCAGGGCAAGTGGAGATGATGGGGAATGCTGAGCTGGGGATCCCCTTAGGGAGTCCTTCAGGGTTCAGGTTTCTCCACAGATGCTTAGATGTAAAGGGCATATGAATGAGATACGAGCAGCCTGTCCAGCCCCAGGTTCTCTGCCTGAGATCGGCGATGCTCTAAGGCCCTTCTTGATGCCCAGCTCCTCATTCTGTCCCAAGCCAGACCCACAGGGACACAGACTGGCCTGATCCCTTTGACTGGCTACCGTTGGAGTAAGAGGTGCCTCACAGTGCCAGCAATTAGTAGGTCCACAAAAATGCTGGTTCCCTAGCCCTTCTGTGTCCTAATTTCTTGCCATCTCTAATTAGCACATGAGATAAAGTAAACTGGCATGTATTGTTATTATTATTTTAATGTGTAGAGCAATACGATTATTGAAAGAATAGGAAAATTGGATTTCAAGAAGAGATTGAACAAATGTAGGCCAGGTGCAGTGGCTCACACCCATAATCCCAGCACTTTGAAAGGCCAAGGTGTGTGAATCACAAAGTCAGGAGTTTGAGACCATCCTGGCCAACATGGTGAAACTCCGTCTCTGCTAAAAATACAACAACAACAAAAAAATTGGCTGGGCATAGTGGCAGGTGCCTGTAATCCCAGCTACTCGGGAGGCTGAGGCAGGAGAATCACTTGAACTCGGGAGGCAGAGGTTGCAGTGAGCTGAGATCGTGCCACTGCATTCCAGCCCTGGTGACAGTGATACAAAAAAAAAAAGAGAGATTGAACAAATTTTTAAACTCTTTAGCCTGGAGGACTGAACGGGGGGCCAGATTTCAATCTCGGCAATGCTAATGTGTGGCAAAGCTGGTTTGTATCTGTCTCCACTCTTGAGAAGAGATAAATGGAAATAGATTGAAGTTACAGTAGAGGAACAAGATTCAACCCGTGAAAGAACTCATACTGTGTGACATTCTGGGATAGGCTGGTTTGAGGAGATAGGAAATCACCCCAGCATCTTCCCTGCTGCTACTTACTTGAGCCTTGCAAAGGCCTGGGCCCCAGCAAGAACTGAAGAGCCAGCTTCCCTGACAGTCCTTGGGTCAGGATAAGTGCATGGGAGTCACATAATAGAAGGGTCATCCCAACCCTTCTATTATGACATGGGCACATGTGCAAAGGGGCCAGTTTGGGGACAGGGTGGTTCTTGTATAAAGGGTCAACCTGTCCTGCCCTCCTGTAGGAAGCTATTCAAAAACTAACTGAAATTCAACACACTTTCAAAGATACCTGTTAAGACTGAAATTATGAAATTCCCTGTGCTTGGGGCATGGAACATTTTTAAAAATAAACCATTAAGGGGTGCTTGGATGACATGCTCCCAGGTTTTGAAAACTGAGCTGTTCGAGCAACGCAAAGAAGGACCTCAGACCCTGTTTCTCATCGATAGGAGTCTTCATCCTGATCGATGACCTGAGGTCTTAGCTAATGAGTCTAGTAGTTTCAGCTGAAGCCAGTCATGGGCAGAAGCCCTAGGCAGTGAATGGACTCCACCTGCCGTTCATTTATGGTTAGGGCTCTCTATTAAGCTTCAGAGTAATCCAGAGACCTGAATTAATGAAACACTCGGGTCACTAAATTTAGTTTGGTGAATGTTCCCAAGTCATTCTGAATACTAAGCTCTTTCTAGGACCCTGTGTGCGCCACACAGCCAGGCAACATGCTTCTAAATCTGGGCCATAAAATGAGCAGAGAAATCATCAGATTTATAAATGACGAGTTTACAATAAGTGAACTAATTTTAGCGTTTTTTCTCTAGAGAGAAATACCAGTCTAGATTGTAGGCGTATTTCACTCTGACCATGGTGAATGCGGCAACAGGAAACTCAGATGGATTCTGAATCCTAAGGGTCCTGAGGCACTGGCCTCCCCCTGGCTCTTGCTTCTCAAGTTTTAATGCGCCCAAGAATAAGGAGCCGTTTGGTTGCAAAGTGAGTTTTCACTGAGTTGATTATTGGCTTGTTTTCTTTGTCTGTTTCTCGCCATATCCTATTTTTGGTAATTGTGGAACTCAACTAGACCAAACACAGAATTTTATTTTGAAAACCAAAACGTCCAGGACAACAGAAACCTAATCAGCAAATTACATTTTTTTGAAATCTAAGTCTTTCAGACAAGTAGGTAATCTTCAAAATTCCCTGATTAAGTTGACATTTTATTTCAAAAATCTCCTTTACAGAGTGATGACATTATGCTCTACTGATTACAATTCAGATTAATTGAAGAGCAAGTCTAGGAGACTCAGGTACAGAGAGAGCCTGTAGTAAGAATTCTGGAAAGTACATCCTTCACTACACATTTCTGCATTTTTAATGAAGAGACAAACACGATATCCTTTTGAGATATTGCCAGGCACACGGGAGTACTACCAGTACTACCACTTCAGACGACTAAATTATGCAGGGTTGGGAAGGGGAGATTTCTCCTTTGAGTTGCTTCAAGGTACTATAGAGATGTTTGGACTAGTATAGTGTGTGCGTGTGCGTGTGTGTGTGCGTGTGTGTGTTTGAGAAAGAGTGTTGCTCTGTTGCCCAGGCTGGACTGCAGTGGTGCAATCTTGGCTCACTTCAACCTCCACCTCCCAGGTTCAAGCGATTCTCCCGCCTCAGCCTCCCAAGTAATTGGGACTACAGGTGTGCACCACCATGCCTGGCTAATTTTGTATTTTTAGTAGAGATGGGGTTTCTCCATGTTGGCCATGCTGACCTCAAACTCCTGACCTCGTGATCCACCAGCCTCTACCTCCCAAAGTACTGAGATTACAGGCATGAGCCACAATACCTGGCCAGGATAAGTATAGTTTTTTAAAGCCTCAATCATTACTTCCAAATCTGTTTGTGTTAAGGGATAAAGTCACTTTCAAATTCAAGGTCCATAAGTGCCCCAGGGATGCCTCGGGTCCTTTTGCACCTGGGCGAGTCCATGGGACCCGCCTCTGAAAGCCACCATTCATTTCCTGCTATCTTGCACTGCCCCTGGGCCTCAGACAGCAGGGCCAGATCCCATTCCAGGGGGCTAGCAGCTGGCTTCTCCAGGCAGGGCCTGCCTCTGACCTGCCAGCTCAGAGCACTTCCTCTATGGGGAGGTGGGGAAGGGGCAAGGGAGAGGGAAGTCTGTGGCTGGAGCAGGCTGCAGTGGCAAAGGCGCTATGTAGGTCACACACAGGGAAGGGCTGGGGACTCTAGGCATGACACAGCCCAGGAATGGCCAAGAAGTAATGGTACAAAGTCAAACACTGAGCCTTGCAGAAGACTCCTGGGTAATTCAGGAGAGGCATAGGTGAGCAGCAAGGCTGGGAAAAAAGGAATCCCAAGTACTGAGGCAGGAAGCAACATGTGGGGAGGTGGGGTGGAATGAGAACCCACAGAAGCCACACTTCTGAGGCTGGGCCTGTGGCAGGCATCAGGACAGCCAGCGCCCCTGCCCTTGGGGCCACCAGGTGGGGAGAAAATCCCACAGGATACTTCAGGGCAAGTCAGCCAGGATGGTCCTTTCCCCACCACTACCCAGTTATTTCTGGTGAGTTCACTGATCTGTTTAACATTATGTCACCAGCAATTTAACATGTACAGCAGTCCCTTCCCAAATGTGTGGATGCTCAGGTTCTTTTTGAATGAGCCCCTTCTTTATAAACATCGGCATGGTCTGTGGGACTCCACAGATGACAGCATCCTGATCTGTAAACTGTGCCGCCACACAGACCATACATGTATCTATGGGTGCCAGCCCTGTGGCCTTTTAGCTAAAATTCCAAATGGTCAGGTTGGGATGGAATTTGTGCCCACAGAAAAGTGCAGTCCTATGGCATTGAGGCAAAGGACCTGAGGTGCAGTGAAAATATTGTTGGCTTAGAACACAGGAGCTTTCTGCTTCAGTCCCAGTTCTGCCACTCACTGAGTGATCCTGCAATTATTTTCACCTCTCTGAGCCTCAGTATTTGTATTGGTTGAATGAGGAGAAGCATATGGCCCTCAGAGGATTGCCAGGAAGATGAAATGAGCAGACATCTGCAGACATCTGGAAAGGCCTTTGGCCCTATGTAGTCTCTTTTTGGCCATTCTGTGTGTGTGTGTGTGTGTGTGTGTGTGTGTGTGTGTGTGTGTGTAACTCATCTCCCCCATCAGAAGGCAAGAAGCTTTTAAAAATAATTCCAAAGGCATCAGCTTTGATTTTAGAGCCTCTTTCTTTCCCTTTCTTCCCATCGTCATATTGCAGACAATATGCTTACTGAAGAGAGCAGACATCAGCCTTCTTCCATTCCTTTTTAGGAATTCAAGAACATGCTAATGTTTCCTAGATTGTGAGCTGCTGCCACTAGAAAAGGGTGATTCTCAATTGTTCCCTCACTGGGATATGAATGTGCCTTTGTCCTACGTATGAACATTAAAGGAAAGGCCTGGGGATTGTGGAGCCAATTTGGGGAATAAGATTGGCTCCACAATCCTGAGGAGAGGGGCTTGGGGTTTCAAGGCCATCTGCCTGAGGACAGAAAGATTTTCCCCAGCCTCCCATAGCCCAGCATAAAGAAAAAGGATCTGGGGTCTTAGAAACCATAGTCAAGCCTCCACAGGGAGATGCGTGACCCAAAGAGGGGTCTGCCATAAGTGAGCTCCAGTTTGCAGCCCACACCTGGCCCCACCTGGGCCTACAGGATGATGGGGCCCCACCCAGGAGGAGGGAGAATGGGAAGTGGAGGGAGTCAGGTATCCACTCATGCAATATGGATGGGGTAATGGAATACTGCATGTTACCCCCTGCTGATCCTGCTCCTGGTGCCTCCTGGTGCCGGGGACCACAGGCTCTGCTGCAGGGACATCACTGAAGGGCAGTGAGGACCCTTGTCCCTTTTCTTCAGCCCCCCTCCCCCGACTGCAAGGCCCTTCACCTGGGGGCACAAGGCCACAGAGGAAGAGGTAGGAACTATGGAGCCTGCCATAAGTTCCTGGGGTTGGGGGAAAGGGGGATTCAGCAGTGAGAGGAGACAGGTAGAAGGGGCAAAAGCCAGGACCTAAGATAGATGGAAAAGGGCCTACCTCCCCCTTTTCCATGGACCAAGGAGCATCCCAGAACACTGAGGGGTTGGTGAAAGACCAGTCAGGCTTTGAGCACCGGGGCCATCTGAGAACTGAACAGCTCATTTCAACCACATCTCCCATCTCCTCCTCAGCCTTTGCCCCTGAGTCCCCTCCCGTCTCTGCCCCACTGTTCTGATGCTCTGTCTCCAGTCCTCCCGCTTTTTCTCTAACCAGCTGAGACAGGGTACAGGGTCAGGGAGGATGAGTGTGGAGGGCTTGGAGATCTGGGGAGACTAGACTGAGGGGCTGGGATCAGGCTGAAAAGTCTAAGACCCAGAGGAGCTCCAGTTAAAACGGCTCTTTCCTGCTCAAGGCCACCTTCCCTGCTTGCTGGGGACCCCATCACTCTGCTCCGTTTGTGAAAGGATGGCAAAGGGGGAAATGGAGGGTTCCCTCTCTGCCCTGATTCCCCCTCGTGGCTCCCAATTTGGGAAGGCAGGCCCTGATCTATCTCGGGACTAGTAGGTGATGGCCGGGTCCATCTCCCTCTTCTCATGTGTTCTCTCGTGTTTGGCTCTTCTGTGTTTTCCTCCATGCGTCCCTCTCCCTGCACCTCATTCCGGCGGCCCCCCTCACAGAGCCGGGAGGAGCGTGTTCTCAGCCATGAAGCTCGGCAAAAACCGGTCCCACAAGGAGGAGCCCCAAAGACCAGGTAGGACAGGTGCCGCGCCCGCCCCGCAGCCCCGAGCCTCGCGGCGCCCTCCCGCCGCCTGCCAGCCCCTGCCCGGCTGCCAGAATGCCCTCCTGGGAGTGGTCGTCCAGAGCCATCTGGGCGGGGCCTGGCCTCTCACGCCCTGAGGGGCGTGGTCTTCTAGGAGGGGGACGCCCTGGGGCCGAGGGAGGGAAATGGGCAGCGCCATCTGTCGGATGGGCCTGATTACAATGCTCCTCCCGCCCTCATTGCTCCTGGTCCGTTCTTCACACAGAAGCCCAGAGAGTTCTAATTAGGGCGGTGAATATCAATCAAGAAACGTTGTTTGGCCAACTCCCTATTTCTGGGGGGAAACCGGCGTCCCACGAGTGCGGCGTGGGCACAGGCCTCTGACATGGCTTTCGCCCGCACTGCAGCCTAGCCTAAGGGGAGGCCCTGGGGCTGCTGGAGGGCGCGCCAGCGCTGGGCCTGGGAGGCTGGAGGCAGGTGGCACTGGGCTCTCAATGGGCAGCAGGTGGGGAGGGGAAGACAGCTGCTGCAGAGGAGGAAGGGAGGCCTAGTGGAAGACAGGGAGAAATGGAGCGGACAGGGGAACTGAGAGAGGGCCATCTTCTCCATCGTGGGCCCACCATTGGGGTTCCCGGCTGCCCTTCCCCCAGCATCCCCTCTGTGGCCCACCGGCCCTCAGGCTCTCTCCCCCACCCTCTTGTCCCCATGCCAATTCCAGCCGTGCCCTTTGCCTTCTTAAATGGAGAGCGTACAGCTGCTGGCGGATGCGCAAACCCAGCATCCTTGGGTGGCTTTTCGGAATCTGCATGTCTGCATCTCATTAGACGAATAGGCACAGTCCATTAGGTTCTGAATTCCATCGGCTATTTGATATGGATAAGTTACTTCCTAAGCCTTCGTTTCTCTACCTGCGACATAAGAATGATGCCCATCTTGACAGGGCAGGGCTCTAAGGACTAGAGGTACTCACGTAAAGTCCTGGCATTGTGCCTGGGACAGAGTATCCACCCAATAAATGGCAGCTATTTATTGAGAGGCGCAAAAGTACGGATTCTTTGTTCCCTACCTTCTTCCACGAGGGATATTCAGTGCCTAAGTACATAGTATACAATAAGCGTTCAATTAAAATAAAAAGGGAAGAGCAGACATAATATCCATTAAAATCAAAGATTGGGATTAGGTAGAAAACACTGCAGATATTCAGGCCATACCATTCTAAGCAGTAGTAACTGAGTAAACCTCGAATGTCACTCTCAGCTTTCTGTGTGCCAGAGTAAAAGGAGAAACAGTCACTATCCCACCATCAGTCAGCCCACCTAACCAGTCTTTCATCTTCCCCAGATGAACCAGCGGTGCTGGAGATGGAAGACCTTGACCATCTGGCCATTCGGCTGGCGGACGGACTGGATCCGGACTCGGTGTCTCTCGCCTCAGTCACAGCTCTCACCACTAATGTCTCCAACAAGCGGTGAGTGGATGGGAGCCCCACAACTCCCATTGCCCCCACCCTGTCAGGCAGGACCTGGCTTACCATTCTTGGAATTTGGGTAGGGAAGAATCAGGGCCCATGGATGGCTTCTTCCTAACCTAACCTTGCTTTTTTCTGCTTTTCCTTGGGTGTGTCTCTCACCTCTCTCCCTGCAAAAGCAGAGCACAGGCCAGGTACGGTGGCTCACGCCTGTAATCCCAATGCTTCGGGAGGTCAAGGTGGGCAGATCACAAAGGTCAAGAGTTTGAGACCAGCCTGGCTGACATTATAAAACCCTGTATCTACTTAAAAAAAAATACAGGAAGTAGCCAGGCATGGTGGAGGCTGCCCGTAAGCCCAGCTACTCAAGAAGCTGAGGCAGGAGAATTGCTTGACCCTGGGAGGGGGAGGTTGCAGTGAGCCGACACTGTGCCATTGCACTCCAGCCTGGGCGACAGAGCGAGACCCCTCAAAAAAAAAAGAAAAAAAAAAAAAACAAGCAAAGCACAGCAGCTGCAGGCATGTTCTCAGGTCCTTGAATACCTCCAAGCCCAGGGAAGCCACATAGCTGCCCACTCCGTATTTGAACCTGTTGACCCCCTGTCTGTCTCCCCGTTACTTCTGCCTTTGATTAGTTCTTCGTGTCGAGTCCTCTGAAGACAACTAATCCCCACTCTTCTTGGCAGTGCTTGAGTGTTTAAAGACCATGCTTCTGTCCCTCTGCCCTCTCCGAGGTCTCACCACTGTCAGTGCTCTCTGCCCCCATAAGCAGTCCCCATACACCATGCCTGATGGTACATTCTCCTCCTCAGATCTAAGCCAGACATTAAAATGGAGCCAAGTGCCGGGCGGCCCATGGATTACCAGGTAGGTGGGCACCGGGAGATCTCATGCCTCTCAGACTCTGCTCTAGTAGGGGGTTATAGCTGGATGTGCATTATCCACTATATTGAGGCAAGGATCCAGGGGTCACAGGGAACCACATGCTGAATGTGGTTCCCAAAGTAAGCTTGTTCCTGGGAGGCATTCCTAGAAGTATCATCAGTAGCAATACAAACCCAAAGAGAAGCTTGAGAACTCTGCTTATGCTGATCAAACCCTTCCAGTATTTCATGTTTAGCAATGGACTTCATAGAGTAAGAAGCACCTAGGAAAACCATAGAGACCAAAGAGAACTACAGAAAAGTATTCAAACATTTATTCAAACATTTCTAAAATAAGAGCCTTTGAAGAAAGTTTTCCTGGTATGATGTTTAAATTTTTTCTATTATTTTATTGCTGGAAGTAATGTCAGTTCTGGTTATCTGTGGATGGCGAGAATGTGAGTGATATTTTTCTTCTTTTTGTTTCTCTGTATTTTCTGAGATTGCCACAACTTTCTTATTTGTGTGCTTCTAAGACTAAAGATAAAAGACTGAGGCAAAGTGAGGTTGACAGCTGTAAGATTGTGAATGTGGGTCAAGCACGGTGGCTCACACCTGTAATCCCAGCACTTTGGAAGGCTGAGGTGGGCAGATCACAAGGTCAGGAGTTCAAGACCAGCCTGACCAACATAGTGAACTCCTGTCTCTACCAAAAATACAAAAATTAGCCAGGCGTGGTGGCATGTGCCTGTAATCCAGCCACTAGGAGGCTGAGGCAGAAGAATCAGTTGAAGCCGGGAAGAATCAGTTTGCAGTGAGCCGAGATCGCACCACTGTACTCCCGCCTGGGTGACAGAGCAAGACTGTCTCAGTTAAAAAGAAAACAAAAAAGATTATGAATGTGGTCAACAGTGCAGGCAGTACAGGTGATGAGCACATCGGGTGGCTGCTGGGACACCATCTCTCAGGAAGGGCCCAGGGACCTTCCATTGCTCTAGACCCTCCCTTGGAGGCTAACAAGACTCAGCTATAAATCAGAAGCCTGCTGGGTATTCCTAGTACTGAGTGAGAATGCTGGCTGGTCAGAGGGGACAGGGCCTTCCCACCTGGCTTCTCACCTGCCTGCCACTGCACTTCCTGTCCTGGGGGTGTTCAGCACCACGCCCCAGGGGCCCCAGAGTGAGCCCCATTTCCCAGGGTAAAGTTTTATCTTTGATGCCTATTTCCCATACCCCATATGCACCAACTTTTCTTTAAGGACAATCCCACCTCCCCTCACTCAGGTGATGATGGAAAGAATGAGATGGCACTTTTCTATGTCACAGGTACATCTGGCCATATTTTCTCAAGAATATACCTCATCTCTCTTCATCTTTGATTTAGTTAGTTTCCATCTACTCAGCAGCTGTCTTCCCAGGTGCCTGACAAGCAACCTAAGGCAGTGTCAAATGGACCTATGGTTTTAAACAATTTCAAGCCACTGGGTTCGTTGGAGGTTTGAGAATCCTGGCCCCTCCCCTCTGCCAAAACCGAAACATAGAGTGTCCTGAGACTTCTGGGGGCTTTTCCCAGGGATTGGGCTCAGGGCTTTGTTTCTCTGTGTCCTGAGAACAGGAAAATTCCGAAGGACAAAGACTCCAACTCAGATATCATGTCACTGGCCTGAGAGGTAACGGCACATTGAAAATAGTCATTATTGTTCATGAAACTTATTTTTTGAAGGTTTGTTCTAGGCACTGTGCTAGGGCTATATATGTTTTCATGGAAGTTAATGTAATTTTTCAACCACCCAAATATAGGTGTTACTGCACTTTAGAGGTAAGAAAGTGATGCCCCAGGAAGGTCAAGAGCTGGTCCCAGGTCGTTGCTGCAGTTAGCCAAGGCTAGAGTCAGGGTTCAAGGCCAGGGGTGTCTGGCCACAGCCATCAGAGCAATTGACTTCTCTCTATCAAGCCTTCTAGACAGCTGCTCCCTTCGGTTCCCTGGTTCATCTTCATCTTGCTACTTAGTGCTTGTTTTTGAAACCTTTTCAAACTGCTTCCTACCAGAGAGTTTTATTAACTGGACCAGACATTTTCCCCTTCAAAGACTTTTTACACCCGAACTGAACAAAACAGTTGTTGTCTTTAACTTGGTAGCACAGTACTTCCCGACAAGTTCATTCACCACTAACCTTGCAAGCATTAATACACTTTGAGAGAGAGCTAGAGGATGCAAATGCGAAATTATTTTCGCCTCCAATAAATCCAATGTATAAAGCAATACAACCAGGCTGGGCACAGTGGCTCACAGCTGTAACCCCAGCACATTGGGAGGCCTGGACAGGTGGGTTGCTTAAGGTCAAGACCAGCTTGACCAATATGGTGAAACCCCATCTCTACTAAAAATACAAAAATTAGCCAGGCATGGTGGCACACACCTGTAATCCCAGCTGCTTGGCAGGCTGAGGCAGGAGAATTGCTCGAGCCTGGGAGGTGGAGGTTGTAGTGAGCCAAGATCGTGCCACTGCACTCCAGCCTAAGTGACAGAGTGAGACGCCATCTCAAAATAAATAAATAAATAAATAAATAAATAAATAAATAAATAAATAAGAACCTCAGGAAGGACACCCAGTTGGTGAGAGTAGGGGAGCCTTAGCTGAACTCAGATCCAGGAAGTGTCATGAGGGCTCAGAACCATTCTGAAGGTTATGGCATTGAAAAGCCTGGAGGTAATAGGACCATGGTGTACCCACACCCCTTGTTTCTTCCATTTAGAATGGATGTCAGGTATAAACTCTTTCCTGATTATTGCCATCTTCAAGGCAAGGAACCACAGCCACCTCCCTGTGAATGTGCAGTTTCCCCACCAGAGTGAGCAATGCTTGGCACTTGGCAGAGATGTTCTTGGGGGGGTCAAGGGTCTTGAGTCTCTTCATTACCTTCTCTTCCTGCCACCAGACTTAATATATTGTTGCCCAACATCCTTCCTGTTTTCACCTCCATTTCATGCCCCTGCCACTGACCTGAGGTCCCCAGCCTCAACTGCATGCTTGTACCCACTTTCTACCTGGTCTCCCTGCCCTCATATTGCCTCCTCCACTCTGACCTGTATACCACCCCTGGAGCAATCTTCTGAAAATGCAAATCTGGTCAAGTCATATCTCTGCCACCTGGAAAAGTGGGGAGGGGGTACTGGGTGTTGCAGAAGGACAGTGCTAAAGGGCGCACCAACTCACATCTCTGGCTCCCAGCGGGTGTTCTTGAAGCTGGATCAGGTCCCTGGGAAGCAGGTCACAAAGCATCATTACTCTTGAGTTTTCCCAGGACAGGGGTGTAGATTTGCCATTCAGCATTGTTCCTTGTGATCACTTTCATGAAGCCACTGGGGATTATCTTGAAAGGAAATGGTGGAATAGTCAGCTTGTTGGTTGGTCCCAGCTGTGGCTCGTTTGCCTCTTCATCTTCCATATTCTATGCTGATGATTGGAGAGAAGGATGGCCAAGCCCCTCCCCTAGAACCCTGGAGAATGGCCAGCTGTTTTGTTTTTTTTTTAATTTCAAGTGCATCATTTCCCTTTCCTAGAGCCCCAGGTGAGGTGGGAGGCAGCAGGAATGGCATTTCCCTTCCCCCAACACCATGTGTGTGGTGGTCGTTCTCTAGCACCCTCAGCTTCCCCTCAGGGCTGCCCCTCAACAAGCAATGAGCACCCTCTGGAGCTTCTTTTCCCTTTGTTGCTCCTTCAAGCCTCTGCCCACCTCCCCCTCCACCCCCTTCCTCTGCTGCCAGAGCTTCTGTCCAGGTTGTCACCTTCACTGGCTCTGCTCCATGGAGGAAGGGAGAAACATATGAGTCCTGAAAAGGGGGACAGGGACAAGTAACCTGTCATTATGGCCAGGCCTGAAGATGGAGAGCATAAAAACCAGGACCAGGTGCAGTGGCTCACACCTGTAATCCCAGTACTTTGGGAGGCCAAGGTGGGTGGATCATGAAGTCAGGTGTTTGAGACCAGCCTGACCAATATGGTGAAACCCTGTCTCTATTAAAAATACAAAAACTTAGCTGGGCATGATGGCGTGTGCCTGTCATCCCAGCTACTCGGGAGGCTGAAGCAGGAGAATTGTTTGAACCCAAGAGGTGGAGGTTGCAGTGAGTCAAGATCATGCCACGCACTCCAGCTTGGCAACAGAGCAAGACTCCATCTAAAAACAAAACGAAACGAAACAAAAACCAACCACTCTCTTGGCAGCAGGAAGATGACTTTCCTCTGGCTTATCTTTCGTAGGTGCCAAAACTATGTCTGACTGCTTCCCAATCTTGAGTTATAGAAAACCTCTTTTTATTGTTGGTGGGAGTGTTCATTGTGGAAAAATTCATGGGGCTTCTATAAATCTTTGGCAAAAAAAAAGTTCATGGAAGTTAAAACTCTATAAACTGTTGTGCAAAGGAGGAGTTCTAGTGTCTGTTTGCTCTCTTCACAGTAAACTTCTCAGAGCTAAGTTAGTTAGTTCTATTTCCTTTTTAGCTCCCTGAAGAAGTGGTGAAGATTGAACTTCTGTGAAGCTCCAGATTCTAAGCTTTGAATTCAGTCCCTTTGGCACTTCTCATTCCAAATAGAAATGTTTGCTCCCTAGCTCAAACGTCACTTCCTTTGTAAATATCCCATTTCCTGGCAATGATCTCATTATCATCAGAATTTCTATTCCCTTAATGTTATTACTTCTGATGTGTAGATTTTTCATCGCCTTCAGAATATTTTTAAGAATTTGATGCACTGGATGCTCATTTTAGTGGTCATTCTTTTTCATGAAAAGGGAAGATAATTCCCTTGAGTAAAGTTGTACTTAGATGTTGCATCAAAGTACAACTAAAATATGAAATCTCCAAGATGAGAGGCATGAAGAGCAGCCCTCAGAGTCTCATTAGAAGAATATACTGAGGTCCACGCTCATCCTAGCTTGGGAAAGGCTTTTCTGTTAAAATACAACTTTGAGAGGGGGCAAATGAGTCAATTCTAAGCATCGTGCACAACCTCACCTACTTGAGAGATCAGCTGCTTAGCTGTTGGAGTCACTCACATTTTATAGAGCTTTCTGCTGTTTAGGATGCATTTTGACACACATGATGTCATTTAACCCTCATACAACCTTATGGGTAGCTGGTATCTCTGCTTGTAGCTGAAAAACACAAGGCTATGTAGTCATTTACTCTCACACCTGGCAACATGTCAGGTCTGGGGTTCAATGCCAAGTCCAGCAACCCCAAGTCCATGCCTCTGTCTGTCTTACCATGGCCACCCTGACAGGAACTGACACCTCCAAATTCAAAATGAGACCTGATGGCTTAAAATGAGCATTCGGGAAAAGTAGTAGTGACGTCAAAAATTACCAGTGCTCTGGCTCTCTCTCTGTCTCTCTGTCTCTCCTTCTATCTTTTTAACTTGAAAAGCCAGTAATTGGCTGGGCAAGGTGGCTCACACCTATAATCCCAGCATTTTGGGAGGCCGAAGTGGGCAGATCACCTAAGGTCAGGAGTTTAAGACCAGCCTGGCCAACATGATGAAACCCCGTCTCTACTAAAAATACAAAGCTTAACTGGGCATGATGACATGTGCTTGTAATCCCAGATCCTCAGGAGGCTCAGGCAGAAGAATTGCTTGAACCCAGGAGGTGGAGGCTGCAGTGAGCCAAGATCAAGCCACTGCACTCCAGCCTAAGTGAAAGAGTGAGACTCAGTCTGAGAAAAAAAAAAAAAAGCCAATAATCGTTTGTGGTAAGCTCCACAAGGATGAATTTGTTGCAATCCCACCTGTGCCTGGCTCCAGCAGGTTTTCAGGAAACATTGGTTGCATGAATGAACAACTGAAAAAGGGCTTCCCAGAATAGAAGTAAGATTCCAGGGAGCTGGAACCCACTTAAAGGACACAGTAGAGTGCACACCAGGCTGGACAAGGTGGCTAAGGCAGGCGCCAAAGCCACACTGGCCACTCAAACAAAGAAACTCACCAAAAGGAGGAGGGGCAGAAATGTAGAAAGGGGACCAAATTCCAGAAACACAAAGACGTATCAGAGGCCTGCAGGCTTACATAAGAATTCCTGGAGCAGGAAATTAAATGCAAGTTAATGAAGACTTTAAAAGCTTTATTCCTGCGTGCATTAAACCTGTGCTGTGGGTTTGGCAGCTTTTCTGAGGCAGAGCCGTCGATGCTGAGGAAGAATGCAGGGCACTTGGCATCACCTAGGAGCTTTAAAAAATATAGATGCCATTGAACTTGTTTGTTCTTTCCTCTCTAGTTCTTTTAATTGTGACGTTAGGGTGTCGCTTTTAGATCTTTCCTACTTTATCTTTTGGGCATTTCGTGCTCTAAGTTTCCCTCTACACATTGCTTTAAATGTGTCCCAGAGATTCTGGTATGTTGTGTCTTTGTTCTCATTGGTTTCAAAGAACATCTTTATTTCTGCATTCATTTCGTTATTTATCCAGTAGTCATTCAGGAGCAGATTGTTCAGTTTCCACGTAGTTGTTGATAGACAGGGTAAAGAAAATGTAGCACATATACACCATGGAATACTATGCAGCCATAAAAAAGGATGAGTTTATTTCCTTTGCAGGGACCTGGATGAAGCTGGAAACCATCATTCTCAGCAAACTAACACAAGAACAGAAAACCAAACACTGCACGTTCTCACTCATAAGTGGGAGCTGAACAGTGAGAATACATGGACTCAGAGAGGGGAATACATGTCAGGAGGTGGGGGCTTAGGGAAGGGATAGCATTAGGAGAAATGCCTAATGTAGATGATGGGGTGATGGGTACAGCTAACCACCATGGCACGTGTATACCTATGTAACAAACCTGCATGTTCTGCACATGCGCCCCAGAACTTAAAGTACAACAGATATATAGATAGATAGATAGATGATAGATAGATAGATAGATAGATAGATAGATAGATAGATAGATATACATAGATGCCAGGCTGGGTGCAGTGGCTCACGCCTATAATCCTAGCATGTTGGGAGGCCGAGGCAGACAGATCACTTGAGGCCAGGAGTTTGAGAGCGGCCTGGTAAACGTGGCAAAACCCCATCTCTACAAAAAATACAAAAATTATCCAGGTGTGGTGGCACTGGCCTGTAATCCCAGCTACTCAAGAGGCTGAGGCAGAAGAATCACTTGAACCCCAGAGGCTTAGGTTGCTGTGAGCCAAGATCATGCCACTGCACTCCAGTCTGGGCAACAGAGAAAGACTCCGTCAAAAAAAAAAAAAAAATACAAATGCAAATACCTAGGCTGCATACCCCGGGATTGGATTGGATTGGTCTGGAGGTGGCCTGGACATCAGGGTTTTTAATGCCTGCCCCTCTCCCTGCCCCGGCAAGTTAAGTCTAGTGAACACTGACTTAGAGGTTAGCCAGCTCATACTCCTCTAATATGATGACACTGAGGCCTAGAAGGGGAAAGAGCCCATGATCACCCAGCAGATGAGACGCAGTGGTCAGAGTGGAGCTCAGGAGCCCAGTGCTGCCTCCCGGGCCCTCCCTCTGGCCCTGCTGTCCCAGCCCCTGGACCCCTGTGGGACCAGGCTCCCAGGCTCAGGCAGCTTTCCTTCTGGCTCCCCCTTCTCCTGCCCACAGGTCAGCATCACGGTGATCGAGGCCCGGCAGCTGGTGGGCTTGAACATGGACCCCGTGGTGTGTGTGGAGGTAGGCGACGACAAGAAATACACCTCCATGAAGGAGTCCACTAACTGCCCCTATTACAACGAGGTCAGTGGCCCTGTGGGGAAAGGGACCTCCTTAAATGTGGCAGGAGGGTGGGCCCCAGGAGAAACAGGAGTGGCTGGGAGTCAAGGAGCACACAGGGCTACCAGAAGGGGTGACCTGTCCTGTTATAGCCCCCAGCACACTGACACGCAGAGCCACATCCTCTGAACCCCCGAGTCTAGAGCCCAGGCTGGCACAGGTCTTTGACATGTACACGACTCGGGTGCTCCCGCGCAGCCCCCAACAGTGCCTGTGAAAGAACCGCCCACCCCACACCCAAGAGGCCTGGTCCCCACTGTTTTCCAGGCCTAAGCCCAGAGACAGGGCTGCCTGATTCCAATCCATGGAGGCATTGGCACCATTAATAAGCACTTTCTAACTGCCAGGCATACTCCTAAATGCTTCTGAGCTGGACCATCCCAAGTTATCACTATCATTTCCCTTTTTCACCAGGGGACAGTGAGCCTTCTGAAGGCAGACCTTGTCCAACCTCACAGTGCCAGCATCGAGTTCTGGGTGCTCACCCCTGGCATGCACCCACACCTTTGGTTTTATTCAAATTGCTTCCTCTGCCCCAAGGGCACAGAGCCGCTCTCCCCACTCTGTGGCTCCCCCAGAAAACTCCTACTCACCCGGCAGGGCCCAGCTCAAATGTTCTTGCTACTGACCAGCCTTGCCTACTCTGTCTGGGTCAGAGGTCAGCACCCCCCTTTCTCCGCAGCAATAACATCCCGGAATTGAGGTTGGTCCTTGGTGTCTCTGTCCTGTGGGCTGGAGGCTCCCAGTCTCCTGCATCGCTGTATCTGTTCACAGTTCAACACAACAGCCTGGATCAGAGCCAGGCATGTACTTGGAGGGGTTCAGTAGCACTCACACAAAAGAAGACAACATCCACTAAACATCTGCCGCGCGCCAGACAGTGGCATGCAGGGCAACATGGGGGCTGCCGAGATGAAGGAGTCACAGTGTCCGCCCTGCACAGGTCCCCCCTCATTTCAGCCTAGGATTCTTCTAAATTTCCTATTTGTATCCTCTAAGACGATTCATTCTGTGCATCTTCGGACGATCTGAAATGTGTTTCTGATCATGTTTTTGTTCTTTTTCACAAACCCAAGTAGCTCTGATTGTGTTTCTGTCTCCTCTAAATCAGGGTTTCTCAAACTCAGCACTATGGATATCGTGGATTGGATAAATTCTTTGTGCTGGGATTGTCCTGTGTCATGTAGGATGCAAGCAGCATTCCTGGCCTCTACCCAGTAGATGCCAGAAGCAACCCCCTTTAGTTGCAGCAACCAAGACTGTTTCCAGACATTGCCAAATGTCCCCTGGGGGTTAAAACTGCTCCCAGTTGAGACCATCACTCTAAACTATCTTGCTACGATTCCTTCCAGCCTCTTCTTCTCTTCCCTCTTCTTCTCTTCCTATGCTACATTTCTTTTCAATGAGGGACCTCCTCCTCATCGTGGGTATGTATTATTTCTAGCTAATTTTCTGAGCTGGTAGGAACCTTCCTTTGGCTCCATTAAAACAACAGAGGGAGGTGGGAACAATCCATATGACTTAGCGGATATCTAAGCTGTTACAAAAGGAAAATATGCTAGGAAGTAACAGAATTTGATTGCAGACAGCTCAGAGAGTTCAGGATTCTGGTCCTAGCTCAGCTAGCTTGCTCCCTAGGGGCTCGTACAGCTCTAGGTGTCTGGCCTGATGGCACTGCCTGGCTCTGAGCCTGCCTGCATGCACAGGGTCACAACCTTTGCCCTTCCAGAACAAGTCAGCCATTCACAGACCAGACTAAGACTCCTTTCCTGTGTGTGCACCTGGACCCGCCCTGGGCATCTTGGGAGCACCGCCATCCTTCCTCCTGCCTAAAATCTACCTCTGGATCCTTCTCTTTCTACAGCCCAAAGAACCTGGCATTGCACAGCCCAACTTTATGTTTGTTTTTCTTCCAGCCCTTTCTCCCTTGCCTATAAGGTGATCTACTCCAGCGTATGCTAAGTACAACCATGAAGACTCGCGTGTGCTCAAGGATAGGAACTAGGAGTCTGTCCTCTCTCCCTGGGCCTTTCCTCATTCCCACACACCTCTCCAATGACCACCTTTTTCCCTCCTCCCTCCACAGTCAGACCATATGGGTTGTCTTCACTTCCTCCCCCCGGTCACACCTCAATCTCTGCAGGGTTTCTGCCTCTAGGTGTCATTGACACTGCTCTCCTCAAGGTTGTCAAGAACCTTGCTGCTCCTGAGTATAATGCCCATGTTATCCTCCTCTCCCTTGATTTGATCACACAGTTTCTTTCATCCCACTGCCTGCTGCTCCTCTCAGGGGCCCTTCATGCCACTCTCCTGCTTTCTCTCCATCCATCTCCTCCAGCTCCATCTCCCCATCCTGACTTCTTGGCTGAAAGGCTATGGTTTCTTGGAGCCCTGTCCTGGGCCTGCTTCCCCTCCCATGCTCTCCCTAGGTATCTCCTCCATCCTCAAGGTGTCAGTGACCATCTGTGTGCTGACAATTCCCACATCCATATCCCCACCCACCTCCCCAGAGCTTCAGAACCCTGGCCAGCACCCGCTGGGCCTGTTAGTGTCATGCACAGCTATTGCTGTTTACTGTGTGCTTGCCATGGGTGCACACCTGGGTTAAAGGCTTGACCAGGTTGTCTCATTGCAACTTCACAACCACACCTTGAAGCCCTGCCATGTGAATGGCACCCCGGAGCAGTTCAATACAACAGCCTGGATCATATCTCCACATTCATATGACAATAGGTCAACTGAGGCTCAGGGAAGAAAGTGACTGACCCAGCAGTAACAGCCAGATGGGGCTGGCTCTGTAGCTGGCTTTACCCTTAGGGCTCAAGGGCCAGCCCCAGCAGCCAGGAGCACATTCTCTTCGGACACTCACCCCAAGCACCTTGGAAACATTTTTCCCTTCTCCCCCATCACAGTTCACCAAGGCAGTGGCCCCTCTAATCACTGTCCACACCCTTATCCTCAGCACCGGCACACCCAGGCCAGGGGAAGAGGTAGGGACTGCACGTACACAAGGCAGCCCACAGCACCAGAGGACAGGGCATGCCCATGGCATCTCACGTCTACCCCCAGCTAAATGCTTTGGCACACCATGGTTCATCTGCTCTGAGACTTGGATTATTTTACAGTTCAGCATCTCTGAAGTTGGGATGCACCTCCTAGGCACCCTTGTGGCTTAATGGCAATGTCCATGTGCCTGTTAAACCGCAGTAGAGCTTACATCCAGTAGCCACTTCAGATTTGGTAAAATTTATGTTACCATGTCTCATCAGAGCCTCATAACAAGATTCTGAGGTGGGTGCCATTATCCCCATTTCACAGCTCAAGAAACTGAGGTTCAGAGAATGTGTTGCTTTAGGCCACACACCTAGAAGATGCCAGAAGTGGGACGAGGACACAGGTCTCCTGGCCCTGTGCTCTTCTGAGCACAGTACAAGGGAGTAGGCTGTTCCACCTACTGTTCTCACTTCCTTCCGCACCCCACACTACCCGGCACCAGCCCCACCTAGGGGATGGGGCTGTTTCCTACCACCCACCACCAGGGTCAGTCAGAATCAGATGAGTTGCACCTGCTGCTCCTCTGAACTTTGGGGCTCAGGGAAAATGGCCTGGGTAGGACATGCACTGCCAGGAGGGAGGGTCCCAGCACTGCCTGGGCTGTAGGGGCTGCCCGCGGTGACAGCAGGCCTGGATCCTTCCCCCCTCTAGTACTTCGTCTTTGACTTCCACGTCTCTCCTGATGTCATGTTCGACAAGATCATCAAGCTCTCGGTGAGTGGGGAGCAGCCCCTGTCAGGCAGGGCCACTCCCTTAAACTGCACCTTTGTGCAGACTGGAGAGAAGGACCCCTCTGGCTAGCCCCATCATAAAGAGGCAGCGCTGTGCCTAGACACATGGCTGGACAAGTGGGGCACAGGCTGGATTCTGGCCCCTGCCTGCCCCTTTCATCAGGTGCCTCTGAATAGTGTATTCGCACAGCGGCTAGCAAGAAACTGGCGTGGGCGGGACGAGCTGATGCTGAACCTCAGTGAGCCACCCACTCTGCCAAATGCCCTCTCGCTTCACTGCAAAGCTTGTGTCCCACCGCTGCCCCATGGAAACCTCATTCTCGCCGGGGCTGACATGTGGCTGTGGTTCTGCCTGAAAGGTGATTCACTCCAAGAACCTGCTACGCAGTGGCACCCTGGTGGGCTCCTTCAAAATGGACGTGGGGACTGTGTACTCCCAGCCAGGTGAGTACCTGCGCACGGCCAGCCAGCCAAGGTGTGCATGGCTCAGGAAGCATGATGCACAGGGCCCTTCCCACTGTGGCAGTTCCTGAGCACAGCCTGGCAAGGACCACAGTCTGGCGACTGTTAGTACACACAGCCATCTGGCCTGCAGAGAAGTGGCACGCACAGTCTGTACACAAATGCAGTGAGCAACTGTGCACCCAGTCTGGTGGGTTCTCACTCATAATCAGGTCAGTAACTCCGCACAGAGCCTGGAAGGAGTTCCAGTACACACTCAGGAGCACATGGCAGCCTGGTGCATCACTGGCCATATGCAGGCTGACAAGTACTGGTAGAGGATATGGTGAGGGAGACCCATCACAGCCTGCAGAGGGGCTATGCCCAGACTCTGCCTCCTGGGCTGGCACCCACTGAGCAGAAAGGAACCCCTTTCACCCCTCCTGAGTAGTATTCACTTTCCTTGCTAAATATCCCCAATTCATCTAACCATGCACACCTCTATCCATCTACCCCTGTATCCATCCATCTACTCACCCATCCACAAATGCATCCACCCACCCACCCATATATCCATTAGTCCACCGACCTATCCACAAATCCATCCACTCACCCATATATCCATCCATCCACCCACCCACCCATCCACAAATCCATCCACCCATTTGCCCATCCAGAGATCCACCCACCCACATATATATCCATCCATCCATCCCCCCACCCACCCATTTATATATCTACCCACCCACCTGTCCACATATTAATGGCTCCTTCTATCCAATAATCCAGCCACCATTTGTCCATCTATCTCTCAGCCAGCCAAGCAGCTCACCACCCATCCCTCTGCCCATTTCTGCCCCCATTTAGCTATCCGTCCATCTCCCCATCCAACACACATCTGCTCTGGTGAGACCCTGAAGCTCCTGGGATATCTGGGACACAGCCTCTCCCCTGAGGCCTACCAGCCTGGTTGAGGTTCTCCAGTGACTCCTTATACACATGCCTTCCTGTCCTCTAGTGATGCTTGTCTCTCTCTTCAGACTCTACTGTGGCATTATCTTTGCTGAGATGCAGGTGGCCTGGCTATCCCCGGAAAGGCCGACTTCTGCACACAGCCCCTAACCCCTCCAGGAGCGACCAGGGCCACAGGCTTGCAGGATGCAGGCCTGGGCTGCAGTAGAAGGTGGAAGAAGAGGGAGTGAAGGAAGGAGGTGCTGAGCCCTCAAGGTTCAGTGCCCACAGAACACCCTAGGAAGTAGATTCTGAAGGCACCATGATGGGCTTCCCTCTGCTTGCCCACTGGGCTTAAAGTAAACCTGAAGAGGCAAATCCTTCCTGAAGCGCCTCCTTCCCTGACATCTGTCCTTCCTTCCACACGGTCCTAGGTTATGGGACACTGGGATGAGACTGCCAGTCCCTTGTCTAAAATCAGAAACAAACAATACACAGATCAGCACAGTGCACAGTGAGATGGGAGATGTGCATGGAGAGCCCACAGAATGCCAAAGAGCCCAGGATCAACTCTTCTGTGGAAGTCAAGGAGGGCTGCATGGAGGAGGAGAAACTTGAGCAAAATGAGTAGAAGTTTACCAATTGAATAGAGAGAGGGAGAGGTGGAGGTGGGGAGAGCAGGGATGAGGGTGTTCCAAGCTCAAAGAGCAGCAGATGCAAAGGTGTGGAGGTATAAAAAGGCAAATAAAACTTCAACATGAGTTCAGTGAGGAGGAACATGGGGCTGGGTGGGCTCAGCAGGGTGAGTCAGGGAGCACTGGGTCGGGAGCCCGCAGGCCAAGGCACTGGCACACCCCAGAGGGGCTGAAGATGGGGAGCAGGAGTGAGAGCCTCCACCTGGAAAGGCCCTGTGGGCACACAGCTTCGAGAAGGCTGGCCAACTGGGGCAGGCTGTAGAAGAGGTCATAGGCAGAAAGAAGGCAATTAGGAGGAGGCTGTCCCTCCCAAGTCACATCACTCATGGAACTTACGTCCATGAGTGGGCCATGTACTCACACCCACTGCCCTCGCTCCAGAGGACCTCAGACTCTGTCACCCCCTGGGCTAGGGACAGGCAGAGCTGTGGCCCTAGGTCCCAGGACTCTAGGGGCCAAGACAGCATTTGGCTATGCCAACCCTTGGCCTGCCCTGAGCACTGGGAGACACCCTGGGTGGGGGCATCTGGTGCAGTACCCACCCCTCACCACTGCAGAGCACCAGTTCCATCATAAGTGGGCCATCCTGTCTGACCCTGACGACATCTCCTCGGGGCTGAAGGGCTACGTGAAGTGTGACGTCGCCGTGGTGGGCAAAGGGGACAACATCAAGACGCCCCATAAGGCCAATGAGACCGACGAAGATGACATTGAGGGGTAAGACTCAGCTACCCCAGCCCCTGGAGCCTGAGCCAGCCCTTCCTTCCCCCAGGGGGCTTCCGGTGATGGTTTGCTCAGAGCACCTGCCACCTGTCTCCCTCACCCTATTCTCGCCCACTCTCCCAAGCAGCCCCGAGCAGCGGAAGGGGGTGATGGAGGATGGCTGAAAATAACAGTCCTTTGACAGCCTTTCTGCCAGTGAGAAACAGGGTAGAAAGCATCAATACTGACAGACCAGAGACCAGCGGCTGCTGGGTCCTGGGTATAGCACAGGGTAGCACTGGGAGAGCCAAGGTTTCTTTTGGTGTGCCAATTCCAGGCGGCTGTTGAGAAAGATTCTGTGGCTTTGTCTGGAGTCAGTGGGTAAAAGTGCTGGGATCAGTGAATCCTGTCTTTCATGAGCTGGGGAAGGGAGAGTGGCTACTATGAACTTTTTGTCTCTGAAACAAAGGATACAGCACAGAATTATAGAACACTGATGATAATACTAAGATCATATCCCAGTGTACAATCTATAAACCACTCATAAGCTTTAGCGTGCTGGAGCTGATCACATTCTCAGAAAGCGGATATTATTATGGCCACCTCAGCAGCAAGGAAACTGCAGCTCGGTGAGATGGGAAGATCTGCCCAGAATCCCACAAGGGGCAGGTGCCATGAAGGCAAGTGTCTAATCCTAGCTTAGCAAACCCCAGCCGTCCCTTAGAGACCATGCCAGGACCCAGCGGTGTGTAGATGCCAGGACAGGGGTTGGGGGTCTGCCCCAGCCACTATGGCCCTGGCTTGTATGTGCTGGTAGGAACTTGCTGCTCCCCGAGGGGGTGCCCCCAGAACGCCAGTGGGCCCGGTTCTACGTGAAAATTTACCGAGCAGAGGGGCTGCCCCGTATGAACACAAGCCTCATGGCCAACGTAAAGAAGGCGTTCATTGGCGAAAACAAGGACCTCGTGGACCCCTACGTGCAAGTCTTCTTTGCTGGCCAGAAGGTACTGGGGTAGGAGATATGGGAGGCTGGGGCTGGGTGACAGGCATCACAAGTGCAAGCCGATGGGCGTGGGACCTAGGGGGCAGCTGGGCGGGTAAGACAAGGCTAGGAATTATGTCAGCCGGAACAGACTTAGAGAATCCTCCCTGCCTCCTGGGGTCGACGGTGAGCTGCACAGCAGGCATGAGAGGGAGGAGAGACTGGGGGCATGGGAAGAGTGGAGGAGACAAATTCACACACAGGCATGTATGTGCACATGCACTCACTCACACATGCATGCACCCACTCATGCACGCACCCACTCACACATGCACGCACCCACTCACACGCACACACCCACTCACATGCACACACCCACTCACGCATTCACACACCCATTCACACACAAACACACAAACACACCCACTCTCACACGCATGCACCCACTCACTCACGCACACCCCCCACACACCCATTCACACACCTTCACACATGTACCCAATCACACATGCACATATATACCCACACACCACACATGTACTCACACACACACACCCTCACTCACACATGCGCACATACACTGACACCTGCACATACCCACTCAGACACATGCACCCTTTCACACATGCACATATACACCCACACATGCACACATGCACCCACTCACATGTGCACACACTTCCACTCATACATGCATGCCCACACCCTCACCCTCGCTCCCTCTTCCACCAGGGCAAGACTTCCGTGCAGAAGAGCAGCTATGAGCCCCTGTGGAATGAGCAGGTCATCTTTACAGACCTCTTCCCCCCACTCTGCAAACGCATGAAGGTGCAGATCCGAGACTCGGACAAGGTCAACGACGTGGCCATCGGCACCCACTTCATTGACCTGAGAAAGATTTCTAATGATGGAGATAAAGGTCAGCAGCGGAGACTGGATGTGCTATGGGGAGAGAGTGGGCTGA
The DNA here is from genome assembly GCF_049354715.1 of Callithrix jacchus. NCBI lineage: Eukaryota > Metazoa > Chordata > Mammalia > Primates > Cebidae > Callithrix > Callithrix jacchus. The sequence continues at coordinate 88,523,664 of NC_133515.1, forward strand.
AGGGAAGATGTAGATGAGACCCCTCTCTTCACACCACCACCATCAACTCCAGACCCCAGCCTCACGGGCACTCCCAGATCTGCTCAGAGCTGGCCTCAGCCCAGCTGACTGGATTTAACAGTTAGTAGCCGTGTGACCTGTTTTCCCATTTGTAAAGTAAAAATAATGATAACATGATCTAATGATAATAGTCTGAATATGCATATTATTGCAGTGTATACACTGCATTTGTATATCATTACAGTGTGTGTGTATATATAGGACCTAATAATAGCAATATTATTAGGTATTATTATGTAGACTCGTGGGGATTGACCACCTGCTGGGAACCCTGCACTGTGCTGGGTTCCAAGGACATAGAGTGAGATAAGAATCTGTTCCCGCTTCCAAGTGCTCACTGTGTATGAAGGAGATAGATGTGCTACCAAATGGTCAAAACATAAGGCAGAAGATGCAAAGGCCACATGTCATCTGATCCATGGATGTGAAACATCCACAAATCCATAGAGACAGAAAGCAGATTGCTGGTTTCCAGGCACTAAAGGGAGGGGAACTGGGACTCCCTGTGAAATAGGTGCAGAGTTTCTTTTGAGGGAATGGAACTGTTCCAGAATTAGATGATGGTTTTTACAACATAGTGAATATACTAAAAACCACTGAAATGTGCACTTTAAAATGGTGAATTTTATGTCATGTGAAGTATATCTAAATTTTTTAAAAGCTCTAAGTGTGTTTTTAAAAAGCAGAATAAAAAGCAAACGAACCAAAAAACTTGGATCATGCCACCCCTGTCAGAGGGACTTGTGCCTAAGAATTGGGAGGGCTTCGTGAGGAGGCAGCATTTCACAGGTGGAGCTGGAGAGGGAGGGCCTTCAGCGAGGGGGGCGGGGTCTGCACCAGTCGGGTGACCATGGTGGGACAGATCGGCAAACATGGCTCAGGGCCCAAGGCCATGCTGGGGACTTGGGAGGACTGGCTCTGTCCTGCAAGTAGACTGTTGGCAGCTCCTGCTCCAAGTCCCAGGAAGCAGGGAGCTAGGCTTTGCCTCCCCACCATATCCAGCTCAGGCCCCCGCAGGGAAGAAGTAGACCCAAGAGTGTGCTCCCCACAGCGCAGCCTGAGAAAGCTGCCCCACCCATGCCGTGCACACATGATGTCCTCAGCTCAGTACCCAGGAGGTGGAGGCCAGGGAACCCACAAAGAGGTCCCTCTTCCCCAGGGAGCCCCAGATGTGATGCAGTCCCCTTGTTTTTCTGCCCAATGCCACAGGCTTCCTGCCCACGCTGGGCCCAGCCTGGGTGAACATGTATGGGTCCACACGTAACTACACGCTGCTGGACGAGCACCAGGACCTGAACGAGGGCCTTGGGGAGGGCGTGTCCTTCCGGGCCCGGCTCCTGCTGGGCCTGGCCGTGGAGATCCTGGACACCTCCAACCCTGAGCTCACCAGCTCCACAGAGGTGCAGGTGGAGCAGGCCACGCCCATCTCAGAGGTGAGACCCCAGGTACCATGCTGTCCCACAAGGCCCCCAGCTCAACCCCTTTCTCCCCAAGGCACCTGGTGCCAGACTTTGCCTGTTGCTGCCCTATCTACCTGAGAGGTCAGACCTCAGGATTCAGCTCCTCCCCAGGAAGCAGAGGCCCCCACTCAGCCCCCAATAGGACTCTGCCCTCGTCTACTGCCTGCCTATGCTCTGTCTCATGATGGCAGCCAGGTCTCACGAAGGTGCCTCCCCTCGACTCCTCCTCCCAGCCACACTGTCCCTGTGGTGTCTGGAGCCAGCCCTGCTTCTGTGGGTATCCAGCTTTGGGGGCCGTTGGGGTCTGGGCTGCCTGGCCCCAAAGCCGGGTGGGATGCCCCCACCATCTGTGGGGGCCTGTCTATGAGATGGAAAGAGGCCAGGCCCCCAGCCTGCCATCCCTACTCAAGCTCAGGAATGGTTTGAACTACTTTGCCACAGAGTTGTGCAGGGAAAATGGAAGAATTCTTTCTCTTTGGAGCCTTCCTGGAGGCTTCGATGATCGACCGGAGAAATGGAGACAAGCCCATCACCTTTGAGGTCACCATAGGTGAGTGCTGGGCCCACAGGGCTTCAGGCCTCGGCTGCAGGTGGTGAGTATGAGGCTCTGCACCCAAGCCCTGAGGAGATGGGCACGTTGACCTCTTTCTCCTGAGAAGCCTCAGGCACCCAGGAAACAGCTTTATGCGTGCATGGGGGTGGACCAAACCCCACAGAGGGGCAGGCCCTCAGCTCCATCTACCCGGTGAGGCTGTGTGTGGGGCCTGGGGCAGAAGGCAGGGAGAACCCTCCCGGGGCTGGAGAGGAGAGAGTGGGAACTCAGGCCGTGGCGGGGCCGGGGCTGGGCCTGGCACACAGGCGTCATCAGGACTCCCCCACCTCTTAGCGGAGTGGGGACATGGCTAGTGTTGTGTCACATCTGAGCCCCCTTCCCTGACTCGCCCTCTCCCCTTTCCCAAACCCAAGGCAGCACCGGATTGGACAGTGGGTGGGGCCTGGTGGGGAACGCACTCGAAGTCTTCTAGGCCCATTCTGCCTCCAGGCAACTATGGGAACGAGGTCGATGGCTTGGCCCGACCCCAGCGGCCTCGGCCCCGGAAGGAGCCTGGGGATGAGGAAGAAGTAGACCTGATTCAGAACTCCAGTGACGACGAGGCCAGCGATGGCGGGGACCTGGCCTCAGTCTCCTCCACCCCACCCATGCGGCCCCAGGTCACCGACAGGTGGGCCCAGCCTCCCATCCTCTTCGGCCTGCCCTCCCGCCTCCCTGGGACCCCAAGACCTCACGTCCCGTCTGTGCCCACCCCAGGAACTACTTCCATCTGCCCTACCTGGAGCGGAAGCCCTGCATCTACATCAAGAGCTGGTGGCCAGACCAGCGCCGCCGCCTTTACAATGCCAACATCATGGACCACATCGCTGACAAGCTGGTCAGGGCCAGGCGGGTGGCCAGCAGCGGTGGGGCCAGGGGGAGAGGGTGCCACCTGCAACACACAAAGCTGGTCTGCCCAGGGGGCTGCTAGAACGGCCCCAGCAGGACCTCTGTTCCCATCCTCAGCCCCAGGTCTCAGGGCACAGACACGAGCAGGAGCCACCTCTAGTTACTGCAGCCTCCAAGGAACCTGGGGCAGGAGTGTTGGGTTCCCTGATTTTTCCAGAAATCTTAAAAGCAACGCTAGGGAGCCAGGCATGGTGGCTCACGCCTGTAATCCCAACACTTTGGGAGGCCAAGGCGGGTGGATCACCTGAGGTCAGGAGTTTGAGCCAGCCTGACCAACATAGTGAAACACTATCTCTACTAAAAATACAAACATTAGCAGGACGTGGTGGTTCGTGCCTGTAATCCCAGCTACTCAGGAGGCTGAAGCAGGAGGACTGCTTACCTAGGAGGTGGTGGTTGGAGTGAGCAGTGATCGTGCCACTGTACTCCAGCCTGTGTGACCAAGTAAAACTTCATCTCAAAAAACAAAAATAAAGCAAGGCTAGAGAAGGGAAGAAAATGGGGAGAAGGGAGAAGCGAGCAGTGTCTGAAGCTCAGGAGCTGCCCCCTCCTCCTTCTCCCCATCCTGAGTGGGCAGGGACCAGCAGATAATCCCACCCTTCCCTGAGCTATTGCTGTACTCTGAAGCTCAGCCAGCTCATATTTTATAAAAATGAATTAAAACCTCCAAAAAAGATCAAGGCTAATATGAGGTTTGCTCCCAGCCCCCTGCCAATGTCCTCCCTGTCACCCTTGTCTTTGGCTATAACCACAATTAAAGCCCATACCCTTTCCAGTGTGACCTGGGCCTGCAGTTATCTGCAAGGCTTCCCCCTAAGGAGTTGGGGTACTAGCTGACCTGTGTCTCCTGTAAGGCCTGGGCGCCCCCAGTGATCTCAGAGCCAGAGCCACTCCCTCCTCCCCCAGGCACCTGTTCCCATCCCCTGTAACAGGCCCCCCAGCATTCTGGAGTGGTCAGGATCCTGGCGAATCCAGTCTTGGGTTTCCCTCTGTCTCTGGCCTTCCCTGAGCCCCTTCCCTATCCCTGAGTTCTGCCCAGGCCCTGTGAGCCCACCAGAGCCACAGACTCACAGCCCAGAGGTGGCTTCTTCCTTCAGGAACTGAAGAACCCACGAACACGAAGGTCTCCAGGTTCTGAGAACAGAACCTGGGAAATTGATGACTTCCTCATGATGACCGATACTCAGGATGGCCCTAGCAAGAGCTCCCAGATCATGAGGTCCCTCACTCACCTGATCAATGGGGTGGAGACATTTGGGGAGGCTGGAGAGGCTGGGCTGTGGCCTGGTGTCACCCGCACTCCTGGTTCACAGGAAGAAGGCCTGAATGACGTGCAGGAGATGATCAAAACGGAGAAGTCCTACCCTGAGCGTCGACTGCGGGGTGTCCTGGAGGAGCTGAGCTGTGGCTGCTGGTGAGATGGGAGGGGCAACAGGTGGGGACAGGACAAGATGGAACTGGACAAAGGGGACCCTGCCAGGGCTGGGCAGATGAGGAAGGATCTACAGAGCCCCTGCTGGTCAGGCTCTCTAAACCCAGCCCCCCGACCCCTAGCCACTTCCTCTCCCTCGCTGAGAAGGACCAGGGCCACTCATCCCGCACCAGGCTTGACCGGGAGCGCCTCAAGTCCTGCCTGAGGGAGCTGGTGAGCAGCTGGACTGCAGGGGCCGGAGGGAGGGCCTGGCTGTGAGAAGGTGTCACAGCTGCCTGTCATGGCCTGAGCTGTCACCCCTTCCCGGGCAGGAAAGCATGGGGCAGCAGGCCAGGACCCTGCGTGCCCAGGTGAAGCGGCACACTGTACGGGACAAGCTGAGGCTGTGCCAGAACTTCCTGCAGAGGCTGCGCTTCCTGGCGGACGAGGTGTGGCCCAAGTGGAGGGGCTTCGCCTCATGCAGGGCTGGCTCTCTGGGGTCCCTCAGGCTCAGGGGGCTCAGTCAAGAGGCTGGACCCCCTTACCCACTGCCCCTGGCCACCCCCCAGCCCCAGCACAGCATTCCTGACGTCTTCATCTGGATGATGAGCAACAACAAGCGTGTGGCCTATGCCCGCGTGCCCTCCAAGGACCTGCTCTTCTCCATCGTGGAGGAGGAGACCGGCAAGGACTGCGCCAAGGTCAAGACACTCTTCCTCAAGGTGCCCGAGGGGGCAGGATGGATGGGAGCCTGGATCCTTTCCAGGGAGCAGCAGCTCTTACCTGGGGCTAGAGGGCCTGAATGACAGGGTGGGGCCTTCAAACCACAGGTGCTTAGAGAAGAGCCAAGAATGGGAAGGGGGTGGGGGAAGGGTGGGAAAGGGAGTGGGACGGCCCCCTGCCCATCTCCCTGTCTCCACCCCACCCCAGCCCAGCGGGATGGCTGTGAAGGGGCAGGGTAGCTCTGGTCTGGGCCTCCGTCGGCCCCTGCCCCTTCCCCACCCCGTGGGCCCTGACAGCTATCAGGCTCCTGGTGACCCCATGCCCACCCCCAGTTGCCAGGGAAGCGGGGCTTCGGCTCGGCAGGCTGGACAGTGCAGGCCAAGCTGGAGCTCTACATGTGGCTGGGCCTCAGCAAACAGCGCAAGGACTTCCTGTGTGGCCTGCCCTGTGGCTTCGAGGAGGTCAAGGCAGCCCAGGGCCTGGGCCTGCACACCTTCCCACCTGTCAGCCTGGTCTACGCCAGTGAGTGAGGATCCCTCACTTGAAACCTCACCTGGGAGGGGTCGGAGGGCTGCCCATCCTGGAGCCTCAGGCTTCCCTTCCCCGCAGAGAAGCAGGTGTTCCAGCTCCGAGCCCACATGTACCAGGCCCGCAGCCTCTTTGCCGCCGACAGCAGCGGACTCTCAGACCCCTTTGCCCGTGTCTTCTTCATCAACCAGAGTCAGTGCACAGAGGTGAGGGGCTGCGGGAGAGAGGAAGCCTGTGAGCCTGTGGGGCCTGAAACACAAGTCAGCCAGTGCTCTGGCTTCTCAGGGGAAGCCCTGCAGATAACTGCAGACCCGGGTCACACTGGAAAGGCTACGGCTGTAGTTGTGGTTATAGTCACAAGGTGGGGACAACAGGGAGGAATTGGCAGGGGGCTGGGACAAACTTCATATTAGCCTTGATTTTAAGATTTCTGGAAGAATCAATGAACCTGTCACTCCTACACCCAGGTTCCTCGGAAGCTGAGTGAGTAGGGGCGGTTTCTGTTGGTGCATCTGCCTACCCTCTGTCACTTGTCACCTGCCTCCCCATCCCCTGCTGCAGGTGCTGAATGAGACCCTGTGTCCCACCTGGGACCAGATGCTGGTGTTCGACAACCTGGAGCTCTATGGAGAAGCTCAGGAGCTGAGGGACGACCCACCCATCATTGTCATTGAAATCTACGACCAGGATACCATGGTGCGGATGGGCTCTGGTGCCAGGGACCCCAGCAGCACCACACCTGGCCCTGGTTCCCTGCACTCCACCTGCACTGAGGCTATGCCAGCCACCTCCACCACCCAACCCCCATCCTACGGCAGAGCTGCAGGTGCTGGCTGGGAAGCTGAGCTGCCACCCAGTCCATCCAGATGCCTCCTTGCCGCTTGTGGAAGCCTGACCCCTCCCCTGGCCAGGATATCCTCACCTCCTGTCACCCACAGACTGAGCCCTGGAGATGTGCTGGCCAGTCCTGCTCTCCCTAGCCTCCCCACCCCAGGGTTCCCCTACCCCTGCCCACACCTACCACAACCAGGAACAGCCTTGCCACCTTCCCCTCCGTGGAGGTTCTGAAGTAGGGAGTAGTAAGGGATTGGGGTGATTCCCGAGAGTTAGCGAGCCACCTTCCCCCGCACCACCTCAGCTGCTGAGGTACCCAGACTAGATTAGAGGTAGGAGGACTTCATGTCCAGTCCTGAGCCAGGCATTTGCCATTCACTGCTTGGCTTTGAACAAGTCTTTGGCAGGCCCCAAGACTTGGTTTCCCCATCTGTAAAGTGGGGGGATCACACCTGTCCCTTACAACTCACGGGGCTGTGGGAAGGACTAAATGAGATCGCAGGTGTGGACAGCAAGCATCAAGAGGCATCCAGGTTGTTTGTTGTGTCAGGGCAAAGCCGACTTCATGGGCCGGACCTTCGCCAAGCCCCTGGTGAAGATGGCAGATGAGGAGTACTGCCCACCCCGCTTCCCGCCCCAGCTTGAATACTACCAGATCTACCGCGGCAATGCCACAGCTGGAGACCTGCTGGCAGCCTTCGAGCTGCTGCAGGTGGGACTGCAGGGAGGAGAGGCTGGGGGCTAGGGCTGGGAGCTGGGACCTGGGGGCCTCTTTCCTTCCCATCCTGACCGAAGCTAGGGATTTGTGGTTCTTAGGGGGCCTGTCTCCCTAGATCTCATGGCAAACAGCTCATGGGGAGAGAGACCCTGCCCCTGGGCTCCCCAGTGTGTGACCTGTGACCCCCATTCCCCAGATTGGACCAGCAGGAAAGGCTGACCTGCCCCCCATCCATGGCCCAGTGGACATGGACCGAGGTCCCATCATGCCTGTGCCTGTGGGCATCCGGCCTGTGCTCAGCAAGTACCGAGTGGAGGTGCGAGCGCCCCATGTGGCCCTTCCCTTTTGGATGAGGAGACTGAGGGCCCAAGGGGGAAGTGACTTGTCATCCCCCTCCCACCACCATCACCAGGAGCCAGCAGCAGCCCCAGGCCTTTGCCCAGTCCAGGGCCTGCCCCCATCTGCACCAAGTCACACTGCCGTGTCCCAGGACCGTGCCCAGCCCTCCTGTCTGCACCCCGGACTCTGCAACCCTTCGCCCGGCAGCCCCACCCTCATCCCTGGAGGACGCCCGCCTCCTTCCCCACTCTCCTGGCCTTGCTCTCGCCCTCTGAAATCTGGGGAGGGCTTTTGCCCATCCCACTGCCCAATTCCCTCTCGCATGGTCCAGCGTCCCCACAGCTGGCTCCCTTGACCAAGGGGCTCTCTTCGCCTCACCACCTTCTCCCAGGTACTGTTCTGGGGCCTACGGGACCTGAAGCGGGTGAACCTGGCTCAGGTGGACCGACCACGGGTGGACATTGAGTGTGCAGGAAAAGGGGTACAGTCATCCCTGATCCACAATTATAAGAAGAACCCCAACTTCAACACCCTCGTCAAGTGGTTTGAAGTGGTGAGTGCAAGCCCTAGTGGAGGCTGTCCTGTGGCCAGTGTGGCTCCACTCAGCCAGTGGCTTCCTCTGCCCCTTCTCGGAGGCTCAGGCTCCTGTCGCCAACACCCCAGGACCTCCCAGAGAACGAGCTGCTGCACCCGCCCTTGAACATCCGCGTGGTGGACTGCCGGGCCTTTGGCCGATACACACTGGTGGGCTCCCATGCTGTCAGCTCCCTGCGACGCTTCATCTACCGGCCCCCAGACCGCTCGGCCCCCAGCTGGAACACCGCGGGTATGGCCACACCCACCCTGCCGCCAAGCCTGGCTGCTCACCACCAGGGCAGGGCTCCAGGTCTCAGTCCAGTCCAAACGACAGCCAGAGTTTGCTCCTTAGGGACAAGGGGGCGGGCAGGGAAGAAGGTCCACCCTGGTGGGCTAGGAAGGCTGCCCAGGGTGACCCCAGCTCTACAGCCAGAGAGGGCAGAGCTGGAGACAGCCTGGGAGGACCTGGGGGCAGAAGGCCCCTGCGCGGGCCGATGAAGAAGACCAGGGCCTCCCTGCCACTGTCTCCTTCCCACGAGCCTCTGCAGCTCCCCCTTCTCTCGGGCTCTCTTCCACCCTCCCCACGCCCATCTTTCCTCCCTTGACTGCCTTGTCCACTCTCCCTCAGAAAGCTCCAGAATCAGCTTTAGTTCTCTGCACCTTCCTGCCCCCCAATCTCACTGTTCCTCTTGCTCCTTCCTCTGTCTGCCTGTCTGTCCACCTGTCTGTCCAGTCAGGCTTCTCCGGCGCTGCCATGTGCCGTGCAATGGGGGCTCCTCCTCTCACTCCACAGGGGAGGTCGTGGTGAACATGGAGCCAGAGGTACCCATCAAGAAACTGGAGACCATGGTGAAGCTGGACGCGGTAAGGCGGATGGGATCGGCCCCCCGCTGGCTGGGAACGTATGACCTCGTGTAACACATCCTATGAACCAGACTATCTGCCCTGAGAAAGAACAACAATAAGAACCTCCTTTGGCATGTGACTGTCAGGGGCTGACCTTGAATGTGTGTGCAAACGGCTCCCTCCTAACATTGTCCTGGAATGCACATGCCTGTGTGTGCATGTGTGTGGTGTGTAAATGTTCATGTGTGGTGTGTGTGGTGCATGTGCATATGCACATGCATACATGTGGGTGGTGTGCAAATGTGCGTGTTTGTGCATGTGTGGTGTGCGAATGTGCATGCATGTGGTGTATGTACATCTGCACATGTGTGCATGTATGGTGTGTAAATGTGTGTATGTGGTATGTAAATGTGCATGTGTGTTGTGTAAATGTGTATGTGTGTGGTGTAGGTGCATATGTGCATGTGTGCACATGTGGTGAGTAAATGCATGTGTGTGCGCATGGTGTGTAAATGTGCATGCATGTGGTGTGTAAATGTGCGTGTGTATGGTGTGTGTGCATGCATGTGTGGTGTGTAAATGTGCTTGTATGTACATGCATGTGGTGTGTGCGTGTGCATGTGTGTGGTATGTAAATGTGTATGTGTGCGTGCATGTGGTAGATGTGCGCATGTATGCATGTGTGTGGTATGTGTGTATAAGAGAGCAAGCCATCACCATTTAAGATAATCATCTGCCATAATTTTTACTCCAACAAATGACACCTTAATGATTCCTTGAGATCACCAGTGTCCTTTCCAAAGGGTACCTGTTTTCCATCCCAGCCATTCACAAATGACACTTCCCTGGCCTGAGTAGGGGGAGGATTTCCAGGTAGAAGCTTCCTATTCCTCCTGGCTTTGGGACTAGGACCGTTGATCTGCCAGAGAGAGATCTGCCACCTGGGGGTTGCATGTGGGAGTGGCCTACAAGCTGCAGGCTCTACGGGGAAGGGCAGAATGCCGGCCAGCCTGGAACAAGCTCCCCCTCCCCCACCCCGTTTCTTTGGCCACCCAAAGAAACATCCTCACACAGACCCTTTGCAGACTCACCAGTCAGAGTGCTCTTATTAATGCAGAGTTGGCCTTGTGGGAACAGGGGCTGCCAGTAATTTCCATCTCGGCTCCTCCATGCACCCTGTGCTGGGATGCTGCCTGCCACTCATGCCCAGTGGCTAATTCTGTCCTTGTCTCCTCGGTTCCTCTGCAGACTTCTGATGCCGTTGTCAAGGTGGATGTGGTGAGTGTGGGGACCATGCAGGGGCTCTGGGGTGAGAGGGCCCTATGTTGGCAACGGTGTCAGGCCATAGGGCCCAGCATCAGGGACACCTGATCTGCTTGGGCCACCACATCTCCCCCAAGATGTGCTTGGGCCACCACATCTCCCCCAAGATGCAGTGGAAAAGAGCTGGGTGCAGGACTCTGAGTGCCAGTCCTGCCTGGGCCAGTGGCTCACACTGGGCAGGTCATGACCCTCTGTGAGTGATGGCACCCCCTCCATAAAACAAGGCACCCTTTGGACATGGGTGGCTCTCCAGAGCCTCATGGAGCCCAAGGCTTCCTGCGAGCAGATGGCAGAATGGGTGTAGGTGCTCAGGATTGTCCAGGCAGCAGGGGCCCATGTAGGACTCTGGACCTGGCCAACCTACAGGCTGAGGAGGAGAAGGAGAAGAAGAAGAAGAAGAAGGGCACTGCGGAGGAGCCAGATGAGGAGGAGCCAGACGAGAGCATGCTGGACTGGTGGTCCAAGTACTTTGCCTCCATTGACACCATGAAGGAGGTGAGACCTCAGGCAGGGTGAGGGGAGGCAACCCCTCCACACTCAGTCCTTCCTGTCCAGCTTCTTTCCCATGGCCCCCGGAGCTGGGTCCCACCTCCATTCATGTGAGCTTAGGATGGCCTTGTCTCACATCCTTGAAACCTGCTCAGAACTCGCCTTCCCAGATGGTGATCCGGCCTACCTTACTGGCTTGGTTTCCTTTTGTCCTCATTGATTTATTCCACAAATGCATCTTGGGTATATGCAATGAGCCAGGCTCCATACCAGGTGCTATGGGAGCCAAAAGATAGCATACCAGCCCTGAGGGGCCCCCAATTTACTGGGCAAAGTGGACATGTAAACAGACACTTAGAGGATCAGGTGATAACAAAGGCAAATCATGGTCTGGGGGAATCAGGGAAGGCGTCCCAGAGGAGGTGAACTTTGTGAAAAAGGAGAAACATGTTCTCAGAGGCTATAAGGGAACAACTGCTTATCAATAGTCCTGATGACTCTTCTCCATACTGTTTTATTTTATACATCTTGGTCATCAGCACATGAATGTGTAGGGCATGATTCTTCCCCTATATGTGGGTTCCATCTGTATAGCCAGATTGCAAGTTCTAGAAAGTGCATTTCCCCTCTCTGTTGTTTGTATCCTCTCCATACTGCCCACCTAGCTCAGGGCGCTCTGACTGGCCACCTGGCCAGGAGGGACATGTGCCTGCAGTTGTGTTTCCTCAGTGGGGCCAGAGCTGATCCAGTCACACTCTCTCCCAGGCCCTTTCTGTGATCCGGGCTGGGTGTGATATTTACCATCCATATTAGTTAGAGCACACATTAAGCTGCTGTATCAAGTTAGAGTGACATGAACAAGACAGTAGTTTCTCACTTAACATCTCAGAGAGTGGGGGTTAGGCTGGTATGGTGGCTCAGTGGTGTCAAGAACTAAGATCCTGACCTCTTGTTTCTCAAGTCTGTAGGGGTAGAGGTGACTCAACATCATGTTCGAGTTCAAGTGCACAGGAAGGGTTAAAGAGGAGAGGAGGCATACCCCTTTCTTTTTCAGGGCCCAACCCAGAAGTTGCATATATCACTACTGCTCACATTGACCAGAATCTAGTCCCTTAGCTACACTTATCTGCAAAGGAGGCTGGGAAATGTAATCTTTAACAAGGTGGCTGTGTGCCCAGCAAAATTTCTAAAACTAGGAGAACAGATCTTTGGAGACTATGAATAGTCTATTTGCCCACCATCAAGTTGGCCAGGCTGGAGCTGCAAGAGGCTACCAATTGTCTTGTCTCTATTCCTGCAATTTTCACAGACTGCCACCAGGTGGCGGTGGCGACTTAGTTGAAACCTGGTTTCTAGTTTCCAGTAAGATGGGATGTGCTGAGTGAAAGAAAATATAGCACATTTTCTTACTGTTATTCTTTTCTATATTAAAACAATTTATTAATACCACTAAAAGCAGCATTAAGATACACTATTTTTAAATGATACACAGTGTAAAGATGCATAAACCCCTAAGTACCATTAGTCACATGGTACACATTACAAACTTCTTTTTAATTCACTTAAGCAGAGTACATGGTGGATCTGAAATGCAGTCGGGAAGACTGTGCATCAGTCTTCTAGCGCATTAAGACTGGTCTGGGCCCACAGTTTGGGGTCAACACTCTCCTCCCCAGGAAACCCACCTTCTCTCCTTCTCATCTTATTTTTTGGCAGCAACTTCGACAACAAGAGCCCTCTGGAATTGACTTGGAGGAGAAGGATGAGATGGACAATACTGAGGGTAAGCCCTGGAATCTGGATTCTGCCTCCTTCTCCCCGCCCCTGGGTGGCCGGCTCTCCTGCCCACCCACCACCTGCCTCTCTTTCCCCTGCCTCCAGCCCTCCCATTCTTAGTAGCCAGGAAAACAGCATCAGTCATCCATGGGCACTGGGCAGGCTAAGGCCCTTGTCTACAGTGCTTTTACTCTGACCAGTTCAGCACCCACAGTGATAGACAGACATTTAGAGCCACAGAACATCAGAGCTGGAAGGAACCTCAGAGCTCATTCCATCCAGCATTTTCCAGACTCTTTTCTATGAAGAAAATTGATGGGTGTTCTAGAAGGAGTAAATTAGTTTTGGTCAAATTAGTTTAGGAAAAGCTGATTGAAACAGCCTGTTTCTGTGCAGGACTTTTCAGAGCCTTTACTTTGCAAATGTTATTATACATCTCTAAAAGGAAGTATTTTAGAAATACATAGTATAAAGTATCTCTCCAGCTTACTGGACCGCAGCACCGTTTCTTCTAAAGCATGCCAGCAGCATCTGCACCCGGTGCTCCACTGACTGCACTTTGGGAAATGCTAACACAGAGTGTTATTATTAGGGACAAGAAGAGGGAAGCTAGTGAGGAAAGTAAAAGGGCAGGAACAGGCCTCCGTCCCCAAACCTGTGCTCCTTCCTGCCCCTCTCTGCCAAAGAGCATGTTAATGGCCTTCGGACACCTTCCTGAGCATGAGTTTCCTGGGGCCCCCAGCACCTGTATGAGGCGGGCATGCCAGGGAGTATTGTCTGCGTTTGACAGTACATGGACATCAGAGAGTTAAATCAGTAAAGCAAATTAGTGTCAGAGCTGGGTCTGAATCCAGGCCTTATTTCTGCTCCACCTCCTTTTCTGCTTCTGGCCAGGCCTGAAGGGGCCAATGAAGGGCAAGGAGAAGGCAAGGACCGCCAAAGAGGAGAAGAAGAAGAAAACCCAGAGCTCTGGCTCTGGCCAGGGGTCTGAGGCCCCTGAGAAGAAGAAACCCAAGATTGATGAGCTTAAGGTGAGACCCTGGAAGCAGAGCCTTCTAGGGAATTCGGGGGTGAAGTGGCAGGGGGAGGGGTGGGGGGGTGATCCCAAAGATGGGGCAGGACGAAAGCCAGAGACCAGGCAGCGCCCCCTAATGGCATGGTCTGGTTCAGGTGTACCCCAAAGAGCTGGAGTCCGAGTTTGATAACTTTGAGGACTGGCTGCACACTTTCAACCTGCTTCGGGGCAAGACCGGGGATGACGAGGATGGCTCTACCGAGGAGGAGCGCATTGTGGGCCGCTTCAAGGTCAGGCGAGGAGCCCAGGCCCAGCCCCTGAGCAACCCCCCGGCCCCCTCCCCAACACAGGTTCTCCCGCACACATCCCACCACTGCCCTGGCCACTCCCTCCATGAAAGTCCAGAGCCCCGGACTTTCCCATGACTCAGCTCCTAAAGGGCGAAGGCCCTGCCACATCGGGGTCCAGGCTTCCCGGTGCTGTTAGCTATTTTGACTGCTACCCGTGCCGGGCAAACCTACACCCTGACCCACATTTGCCTTGCCCAGGGCTCCCTCTGCGTGTACAAAGTGCCACTCCCAGAGGACGTGTCCTGGGAAGCTGGCTACGACCCCACCTACGGCATGTTCCAGGGCATCCCGAGCAATGACCCCATCAATGTGCTGGTCCGAGTTTATGTGGTCCGGGTGAGATTCCTGTTGCTTCCCCTTCTTGCACATCTCCCCATCCTCCTGTCTGGGAGGGACTGGAATCACACCTGTAATCCCAGCAATTTGGGAGGCTGAGGTGGGCAGATCACCTGAGGTCAGGAGTTTGAGACCAGCCTGGCCAACATGGAGAAACCCCATCTCTACTAAAAATACACAAATTAGCCACGGGCAGTGGCACAACCTGTAATCCCAGCTACTCCAGAGGCTGAGGCAGGAGAATCCCTTGAACCTGGGAGGCAGGGGTTGCTATGACCCAAGATTGCACCATTGCACTACTGCCTGGGCGACAGAGCAGGATTCCATCTCAAAAAAAAAAAAAAAAAGAAGAAGAAGGAAAAAAAGGAAGAAGCTGCATACTGACGGCCCCAGACTGGGAGGCACCAAGGAGGTCATTTGATCTAGTCCTCATCTTTTCTAGAGGAGGAAGTCAAGGCCCAGAGAGGGGTAGCCACTTGCCTAGGCTCACACAGCAAATCTCCTAACTGGTCCAGTGCTCCTGCCACTGCCCCTCACCATCATAGGACCCTCAGGCAGCCTGGTAGGGGCACTGGAAGATGAGCAGGGCATGGTAGCCTGCTCAGGCAGCCCTCCTCCCCATCCCAGGCCACAGACCTGCACCCTGCAGACATCAATGGCAAAGCTGACCCCTACATAGCCATCCGGCTAGGCAAGACTGACATCCGCGACAAGGAGAACTACATCTCCAAGCAGCTCAACCCTGTCTTTGGGAAGTAAGGCTTCTTGGTGCCCTTGCCTGCCACAGCCCAACTTCTCCAGCCCAGACCATCTCCCACCCTAGCCCACCCTTCAAACCTTATCCTAACTCCACCCTGCTAGGTCCTTTGACATCGAGGCCTCATTCCCCATGGAATCCATGCTGACGGTGGCTGTGTATGACTGGGACCTGGTGGGCACAGATGACCTCATTGGGGAAACCAAGATTGACCTGGAGAACCGCTTCTACAGCAAGCACCGTGCCACCTGTGGCATCGCCCAGACCTACTCCACGTGTGTGGGGCACGGGGCAGAGGGCGGGGGCAGTGTGCCTGCTTCACCTCCACTCTAAAATGAGGTTCAGATCGTGGTGACTTGGGAAGGTAGATATATTGAGGTTTCTGTCCCAGGCCAGGCCTCTGCTCCTACAGACCCTGCGTACAGCCTTCAGGGGATGGGACTGCAGATCCCAAGACCAGGAGAGGGCCAGAGAATTCCAGGACAGAGGAGGCAGGATGAGGAGAGACAAGTGGGCTAGGGAAGGTAGGGGCCAGCAGAGGAGGAGAGGAAGAGTCCCCTGGGGATCCAGGCCAGCTCTGCCACTTACAGGCTGTGTGACCCTGGCCAAGTCCCTTCACCTCTCTGGTTTTCAGTTTCCTCATGGGAGTCTCTGAGGTTCCAGAGGAGTGGGCACAGTGAAGGGACGCAGTGGGGCTGGGCTGGGGACACTGATACATGGGCCAAGGCCCAGGGCAGGAAGGTTCAGCCTCCAGCAGCCCTAGTGTCTCAGGTGAGCCTGGGGCCCAGGGCAGGAGAAATCAGGCTCACTTGCTGATGAGGGCAACAGCTAGCTTTAGAGAATTGGCCACAACTAGCTGTCATCCAGGACAGCTTAGTCCCACCTAGCCCCTCCAAGCCTATGTGTCCCCTCTCACAGACATGGCTACAATATCTGGCGGGACCCCATGAAGCCCAGCCAGATCCTGACCCGCCTCTGCAAAGACAGCAAAGTAGACGGCCCCCACTTTGGACCCCCTGGGAGAGTGAAGGTGGCCAACCGAGTCTTCACTGGGCCCTCTGAGATTGAAGACGAGAATGGTAATGGGGCACTGGATGTAGCCGTCTGCTCCCTCTTCAGGGGGGGTTCAGAGGCCAGGAGGGGCCTACACTTCCCTGCGGAACCTCACGACCTAGCCTGGGGTGTCCTCAGCCTAAGCCTGGGCTTAGCGATCCTCTGCTCATCAGCCCAGAGCCCCGCTTCTGCCTGCCCAGCCTCTGTGCTTCCACCCCTCAGGTACAGAGCAGTCCCACCTGCTTTCTCTCTGTCTGAATCTCAATGAGGTAGAGAGGCTATCCCCATTCTGCAGATGAACAAACCAAGATCCTAGTTCTAGTACTTGCCCAAGGTCATGTGGCTCTTTAGAGGCAGAACAAGGGCATTGGCCCAGGTCCATCTGGCTCTAATCCCTAAACTTACTCCTGTCTCCATGAGGCACTTCCCAGAGAAGCAGAGAATCAGGAGGTGTCTGTGCTGGTATCTGATCACTTTCAGGTGCTGGGACAGGAAGTGGATTCTCCCCTCCCTGACCTCTCTCTCACAGCCCAGCAGAGTTCTCCAGTCAGCTTCCCCCAGCAGAGGACCAAGGGCACAGACCTCTCTTGGCCCTGTGGGGCAGCTAAGACCCTGGGCAGGCCAATTCTCCTTCGGCACCTCAGTTTCCCCAACAGTAAAAAGGAGGTGGGGTAGACAGGTGATGGCACAGGGGCTTCCTTGTGCTCCTGAGTCCCTAGCCCCAGCAAAGGTTTCCTGGTTCTGCTGAGCCATGTGGGCAGCTGAGCCACCGGCATCCACAGGTCAGAAGAAGCCCACGGAGGAGCACGTGGCACTGTCAGCCCTGAGGCACTGGGAGGACATCCCCCGCGCGGGCTGCCGCCTAGTGCCGGAACACGTGGAGACGAGGCCGCTGCTCAATCCCGACAAGCCGGGCATCGAGCAGGTGACACTGGCATGGCCAAGACTGGGGGTCTTGGGTATTGAGAATCAGGGATTTCCAGCCTGGTTTGGTAAAGGTAGAAGCCAGGCCTCTCAGGCCTCTCGCTGTCCGAAACATTCCAGAAAACCTGGCAGGCACCTCCTTACCAAGGTCCCTCGGGGTAACTTGAATGTGACTTTGCTTTGAGTGAGAATTACATCAGCTCAGGCACACCTGGGTTGTCTCCCTCAGAAGCCGTGATTGGCTATTGGTGACATCATAGGAATTCCTGGCATCCAAAGATGGAAATGGATGAATTGGGTCCTTGACAGAACAAAGGTTAGGAGGGAGAGGAGAGCTGACCTTCCTGGGCAGAGGGAGAAGGCCTGGGAGATCTGCCACAACCCTCTTCCTCAGGGCCGCCTGGAGCTGTGGGTGGACATGTTCCCCATGGACATGCCAGCCCCTGGGACGCCTCTGGACATCTCCCCTCGGAAGCCCAAGAAGTGAGCGTCCCGGGGCCCAGTGCTACTCCCTCCCAGTCCACCCCACCCACTTCCCTCCATGGCCCAAGACTTCCTGCTGGAGGCTCAGGCCCAGATGGCCTTGGCCAATTGGCATCCCAAGGACCTGGGTGTGGCCACTGGGCCTTATGGGGTAAAAACTGACCAACCAATCAGTAGAGTTTAGGGCATGTCCTGGAGAGCCCCCATGTGCCAAGGCAGGACAAGGCCTTCTACCCTGCACTGTTGGTGAGGGAGATGAGCCCCACGCAGCACACATCCACCTGCACAGTCAATGCACCCCATACGTGCATCTCATGCACACGCACAGCACAGCACTCCCATGGGCACCCACACACTTGCCCGCACTAACACACTCCTTCACAACACACACAACCCCTGGGAGCCCGCCCTGGGTCGTCCTCACATCCAGGCTAGTGTGATGTTCTGCCGAGTTTCCTTTAAAATGCCTGCCGGTGATGTGTGCAGGAGTGAGTACCTGGAAGAGGCAGGACATGGCGGAGTGAAAAGAACCCAGGTTTCCCATCTGTAAAGTGGCAGGTTTGAGCCCAGCTGCCAGACAGTGCCTGGATTCAGGGATGGCTTCAGGGACGGAGGAAGCCACACACAGTCCCACTCTTGTTTCCATGCTCTGAAGTTGCCATCTTGAAATTCTTTATGACAAGTGGCCCTGCATTTTTTTTTCTTTGAGACGGAGTCTCACTCTATCGCCCTGGCTAGAGTGCAGTGGTGCGATCTAGGCTCACTGCAACCTCTGCCTCCCCAGGTTCAAGCAGTTCTCCTGCCTCAGCCTCCCAAGTAACTGGGACTACAGGCACTCGCCACCATGCCTGACTAATTTTTCTGTATTTTTAGCAGAGACGGGGTTTCACCATGTTGGTCAGGCTGGTCTTGAACTCCTGTTTGCACTGGCCCAGGCAAGTGCAGCCAGCTCTGCCAAGAATGTGCTGGAAACCTGAGGTCCTGAGTCGGCTGTTCCAGGTCCTGTCACTAGGGGGCACCCAACCCACTGGGCCACTCTGGGCTCACAGCCCTTTCTGCAATCCAAGGAGAGCCATGCTCGGATCAATTTTTAGTGAATGACTCAGCCTTACTCTTAATGATTGAAAGGACTACATAAATACACAAATATATTCATAAATACAATTAAATCTCCAGGGGAAAATCCTGTGGGGACAGGGACATGCAGGAAACCAGATTCCATGGGCTTCCATTGCTTGCTACTGGGCTTAAGCACACTTCTCTTGGAACTAGCATCTGAAACAAAGGGTGGCTTCCGCCTGCCACCCACAGCCATGTGCCTGGCGGGCCCTCCCTCTCATGCCTCTGCTCCCTCAACCCCCATCACTCCAGCCCCAGCCTGGCCCAGGCCCCCTGCTGACCCCAAGTTCCCCCAGGCTTCTCTCCACCTGCCATCCCAGCCCTGGCACCCGGGCACCCTGGCATAACCCCCACGGAGGCCGCTAACCAGCCCTCTCTCCCCGGGCCCAGGTATGAGCTTCGGGTCATCATCTGGAACACGGATGAGGTGGTCTTGGAGGACGACGACTTCTTCACAGGGGAGAAGTCCAGTGACATCTTCGTGCGGGGGTGTGTTAGCAGTCCCTGCATGGGAGGGACTAAGCTGGGGGGGGCTCTGCTTTCTGGGGGGCAGGAGAGGAGGCAGGGGGAAGGTGGCTGTGGGTGGGAGAGGCCCCGCCGGCCTGGCCACAGGGGTGGAGATGTGGCACTCGCAGGTGGCTGAAGGGCCAGCAGGAGGACAAGCAGGACACAGATGTCCACTACCATTCCCTCACCGGTGAGGGCAATTTCAACTGGCGCTACCTGTTCCCCTTCGACTACCTGGCGGCGGAAGAGAAGATCGTCATCTCCAAGAAGGAGTCCATGTTCTCCTGGGATGAGACTGAGTACAAGATCCCCGCGCGGCTCACCCTGCAGATCTGGGATGCGGACCACTTCTCCGCTGACGACTTTCTGGGTGCACAGCAGGGCGTGGATGGGGGGCTCAGGATCCAGAACTGAGGAGGGGCAGGGGCCAGGGAGGAAGGGACAGGGAGAACCCTGCCCTGGGGGGAGGCATTATTGCTTCCAATTTGTGAGACCCACAGGTGTCCAACGGGTTTCCACCCCCAAGGACCCACCTAAGCATTCCCAGGCCAGATGTCCTAAGTGTCATAACCAAACTGACAACAAGCTTTGGACACACCAAGA
Source organism: Callithrix jacchus (assembly GCF_049354715.1). Lineage (NCBI taxonomy): Eukaryota > Metazoa > Chordata > Mammalia > Primates > Cebidae > Callithrix > Callithrix jacchus. The sequence goes on from NC_133515.1 coordinate 88,543,395, forward strand.
AGGGGGCAGTCAGTGCTCATGGGGGAGGGGAAAGGCTCCCTAAGGGAGTCAGGAAACTTCCCTGGGCCTCAGGTTGCTTCTCTGTAAAGCAGGGTTCCCCCTAAAATTCTAATCTGCCTCGGCAAGCTTGTGGGATTAGCAGGTCTTTGACAGAATGCATGGTGGGGAGTGGCAGGGGAGACCCCAGGAGAGACCCTCTGGGGTGAAAGAAGGACCTGAGTGAAGTGTGAGGGCTGGGACTGCCCAGGGAGCTCACGAGCATGCTTTCATTGAGGCCAGTTGCTGAAGTGAGGCAGGAAGATGAGCTCTGGGCTTCGGGAGGTCTGCACTCGGCAAACAAGGGGCCGAGAAGCCCAGACCCTGCCTACCCCACCCAACCCCAGCCCCGTTCACTCAGAGCTGACTCTGAGGTCACCACAGGGGCCATCGAGCTGGACCTGAACCGGTTCCCTCGGGGCGCCAAGACAGCCAAGCAGTGCACCATGGACATGGCCACCGGGGAGGTGGACGTGCCCCTGGTGTCCATCTTCAAGCAAAAGCGCGTCAAAGGCTGGTGGCCCCTCCTGGCCCGCAATGAGAACGATGAGTTTGAGCTCACGGTGCGCACCCCCTCTAGCTCAGGCAGTAGGCAGGGCTGGGGTGCTAAAGGTCCAGCACCTGGCCTGGACTCTGGGACCTGTCTGTTCTCTGCAGGGCAAGGTGGAGGCTGAGTTGCATTTACTAACAGCAGAAGAGGCAGAGAAGAACCCAGTGGGTCTGGCCCGCAATGAACCTGACCCCCTAGAGAAACCCAAGTGAGTGCCCTGCCTGCCCAGCCCCTCCCCATGCTGGTTCTTGTGGGCACTGGAACAGGAAGGAGACACTCCCCAGACACCCTATCCCTTCCTGGGCCACAGCCTCATTATAGGGGAGCTTCCTCCCTACCCTCTGCCGGCCCGGAATACCACTACATCCCTTTGAACCAGAGGATGGGCTAGGAGTGCTGGAGAGCAGGACTTTTCCAGTAAAGACACCATTTAGCAGAGATAAATGCTATTCCCTTCCTAGCTTTTGCTGAAGAGTCAGCTCCAGTGGTGGCCTCTGGGACCTCAGCCAGCCTTCATGGCCAGAGCGGTGCCTAGAACTGCACACACAGCCCAGGGCAGCTTCCTTCTTGGTCCGGGCCCCTCGCCACACCCAACCCCTTCTCCCTGTCCCTCCTCTGCGCTGCTTTCCATGCTCCAGCCGGCCTGACACGAGCTTCATCTGGTTCCTGAACCCTCTCAAGTCGGCTCGCTACTTCTTGTGGCACACGTATCGCTGGCTGCTCCTCAAACTGCTGCTGCTCCTACTGCTGCTCCTCCTCCTCGCCCTGTTCCTCTACTCTGTGCCTGGCTACCTGGTCAAGAAGATCCTTCGGGCCTGAGCCCGGCAGCCTCCTGGGTCTGATACTTCTCTCTTCTTCCTCTGGACCAAGGGCTAGGCAGGCATGCGCATGCACACACACACACACACACACACACACGCACACACTTAAGCCCACACACATACACAGCCACTTCAAAGCTTTAATGACAGAATAACAGACTCTCAGAGCTGGAAATGACGATTTTACATTTTTCCATGTTAAGCCAAAGAGGTGAAATAGCTTGCTCAAGGTCACCCAGCAAATTAGGATAGAGCCGGGACTCAAGCCAAGGTTTCCCAACTGCCAATCCTGTGTTCTTTGCACACCACATCTGCTCCCAGCCATGTTTCTCACAAACTCTAACACAATTTCATTGGCAGAAAGAAGCTGAGCTATGGACAGGGAAGAGGGAAGGGTGTGGCTAAGGTTAGCCAGCGGGTCTGGAAATGGTACTCACTAGTGTGTGACCTCCCAGTCCAAGGCTGTTTTCTGCCTTTCATGGTTCCATTCAACTCAAACATTTTATTATTATATTATTATTATTATCTTGAGATGGAGTCTCACTCTGTCACCAGGCTGGAGTGCAGTGATGCGATCTCAGCTCACTGCAACCTCCGCCTCCTGGGTTCAAGCAATTCTCCTGCCTCAGCCTCTCATAGCTGGGACTACAGGTGCATGCCACCATGCCCAGCTAATTTTTGTATTTTTAGCAGAGACGGGGTTTCACCATGTTGGCCAGGATGGTCTCTATCTCTTGACCTTGTTATCTGCCCACCTCAGCCTCCCAAAGTGCTGGGATTACAGGTGCGCGCGCCACTGCACCCAGCCTCAACTCAAACATTTAATAACCACCATGACCTGAACACCCACTGCAGGTGCTCAGAGCTCCCCAAGCACTGGCTCACTTCACCATTGCACCAACCCCAGGAGGTAGATAACTGCTTGCAACCCCATTTTATACATGAGGAAACCAAGGTTGATAGAGGTGCCTAACTTGCCTGTGAAAACCATTCAAAACCAGGCACCCTGAGCCAAAGCCCTGGCCCGGTGTCCCTCCCAATACTGAGCTCAGCTCTGAGGCTGCGCACCATGTCCTCTGGGAGGCACTAGTTTGAAAATGCATATTCGGTACTTTCACTTTGTATCTTGATATTTTATGAAACCTATTGTTTTTATAACACAAACAACCGATAGTGAGGCTGGCTGAGTGCTTCTCGGCTGGGAGGCTCTGCAGAAGGTGGAGTGGGTCTGCACCCTGACAGTGGGCAGCTCAGACCCTCGGCAGGGCCCAGTAGGAACAGGTGTTTATGTCCATCAAAAAGGAAGAGATTTTGAAACACTGGTCTCACCGAGGACATGGGGAAGTACACAGAATGAGCTGACCACAGGAGCTTGCTAACCATGAGAACTGCCTGCAGGGCCAAGGCTGCCCCATGCTGCAAGTAGCTCCCATCTAGGCCTTGGGAGGAGACTTGAGCCCCAGAGGTCCCACAGGGAGGATAGGGTTTTGTAAGCAGCAAGCTGGGTACTTAGAAATGGGATCAAACCTGGCAGGACACAGCAGCCAATGCCTGTAATCCCAGCACTTTGGGAGGCCAAGGCAGGTGGATCCCATGGTCAGAAGATCGAGACCATCCTGGCAAATGGATGAAACCCATCTCTACTAAAAATACAAAAAAATTAGCCATATATGGTGGCACATGCCTGTAGTCCCAGCTACTAGGGAGGCTGAGGCAGGAGAATCGCTTGAACCTGGGAGGTGGAGGTTGCAGTAAGCCAGCGCACTCCATCCTGGGCAACAGTGAGATTCCATCTCAAAAAAGAAAGAAATGGGCTCAAATCCTGGCTTCAGCATTCACTGCTTTTGGGGTCCAGGACAGAGGATGGGGTGCATTGGGAGGCAGCTCCTGCCCACTGGCTGATGGACTCCTCTCTTCCTCTTCCCAGCCGGCCCGACACGGCCTTTGTCTGGTTCCTCAACCCTCTCAAGTCCATCAAGTACCTCATCTGCACCCGGTACAAGTGGCTCATCATCAAGATCGTGCTGGCGCTGCTGGGGCTGCTTATGCTGGGGCTCTTCCTCTACAGCCTCCCTGGCTACATGGTCAAAAAGCTCCTTGGGGCATGAAGGCCACCAGCTCCCGCCAGCCGCTCCCCAGGCCTGCCGCATTTCCTTTCGGTGGCTTGGCCTCTCCCATCTCCCCTGGAGAGCCTGAGGTGCCCCGTGCCCACTCTTCATGCCGTGGGCCCAGAGCTTACCTCCTACCGCGGGGCCGCCTGTCCTCACTGCCCCAGACTGCCGCTTGCGCAGTCCTGCTCCTCTGACCCCTGCCTCTAGGCTGGTGAGCCTTGGATGGGGTGGGGACCTGGAATGGGTCTCTCTTGCCCCATCTGGCTGAGATGCCGCCCTTCTTCAGGCCCAGGCTCCAGAGGAAGCCTCCAAAAATCCTCCCCAGGCCTTCCAAGTACAGGATTGAAGCTTTAGTGAAATTAGCCAAGGACCATGGGCCAGTGCCCAGGGTTTAAAAAGAATGAAGGAGCAAAAGGTATCCCTGTGTCACGTCCCTTGCTGACAGCACTGGTCTTTGATCTGCAGCCGGGGCCAGACCCTGCCCACAAGTCCCAGGGTGGCTGCTTCTGCCACTGCTGGGCTCTGCTTGTCTCCTCTCGCTTCCCAGGGTGTTGTCTGTCCTGCCTGTGGGTTTCCATACTTCCCAGAGCTCCCTCTGCCCCAGCCAGTGCTCCCAAGCCCAGCTAAGGAGCTGTGAGAAGCAGCAGAGGGGACTCGCCATCCTGGGCACACCTGTCCCCCTTTCCTTCCAGCCCTTTCAGCTGCAGCTGGGAGCTGCCCCCTTAAGTGCTGCCCCTGCCTGCCTCTGGGTTACTGTTGGTTGTTTTTGTTTTCTTGAGTGGTGATTTTTCTCTAAATAAAAAAAGTCAAGCACTGAGCTGACAAATCCGCACTGGTCAAGTTGAGAGGAGGAGCCGCAGGTGTTGGGGGAAGTGGTCAAGTTGAGAGGAGCCGCTGCAGGTGCAGGGCAGAGGCAGCAGGACTCTAGGTTGGTGGATTCAGTACCGGCTCCCATAGCCTTTCCCTTTCAAGTGGAGTCTGGCGCCCAGGGTCCAAGGCAGGCCTCAGGCACAGGGCTGCCCACCCAAGCTGGCCACAGGAGGGGTCTCACACCCTAGTCTGAAGGGCACACCAGCCTGGACCCAGGGGCCCCCAAAGCACGGAAAGGATCCTTTGGGCCTAGGCCAGTCTGAAGGCTTAAGACCCCACAAGGGCCCAAAAGCTCCAGCCTCCACCCATAGAAACCAGCTGCCCCCAAAAGCAAGAAAGGAGCCCCTTGGCCCCTGGCCTTGGCCTCTGGCTCACACCACAGTCTGAGCCTGAGGTAAAGTCCCTCATGACACAGAGGTAGGGTTAGCAGCCTAGTTTCACTAGACATGACCTCTTTAAAGAGATTCAGCCACAACTTTTAAAAGGCTTTAATCATAATGCAGGACATAGGTAACTCCTCTGGCTCCTTATTTTGCCAGACCAGCAAGACAGCTCTGGATACTCCAGAGACAGGGCCCAGGTGCAGCCCATTGGGTGCTACGAGCCAGCTCCGGCATGGACACTAGCATCAGGCCAGCCCTAACACCCTGGGCTTTGAAGGTCCAGCTCTATTTTGTGGGTATCCGCAACACCTGAGTGGGAGGAACTTGCAGTTCAGAGTTGATCTGGAAAGGAAGGGTGACGGTCATTACATTTTCCCCAGGGCCCTCCTTTGCCACCCCTGCAAGTGACACTGGCTCTCCCACGGGCCTCAGAAGCCCTGCACGCATGTCCTCTCCAAAGCTGAGAGATGCTGATCACCCACGGGCTGCCTCCCTGCAGCAGATAAACCTGGGCCTTCTTGCTTAGCTTCTGCTCCAGCTGTGGTCTCTGGTAGCATTCTTCATCTCCCGCCCATCCATTCCCCTCTCCCCTCTTCATGTACCCATGCACCCATGCACTCATGCTATCGCCAGTCTAGCCTGCTCCACCTCCTCCACCCCAGCCTCTTGTACACAGTAGCATCTGTGGAAGCAGAACCCATACAGTCCAGAATGCCTGGGCCCTGTTACAGGTCAAGGGTCATTATGTAGTGAGGCCAAGGCTCACTACATTCCCCTTTCAGGCATGGCCTGGCACCTGGGACCATGTTGGGGCCACATGCCCCTGAGCTTGGACTTGGGGCTGGCCCCAGTCACCTCACACGTGTGCAACTAACAGCTATGCCATGGCCTTCCTGGCCTACAGCCCCAGTTCCTGGAGCCCACACCTGCAGGGCAGGAAATGTTAGTATCCAACTTTTTCCTTCTCCTCTTGCCAGGCCATGGGGAAGTTGCCCACAACTTTTGCAGCGGTGGGCACAGATGGGGGCCAGGGAATAGCTGCCCCAGCAAAGCCTCCTCCCCCATGTGAGGATGACCCTCCAGTCATATCTCAGTCAGGGAACCGGGGCTGGCAGGTGGAAAGAGCCCAGGCTCTGGATAAGTTGCAAACTCTCCAAGTTGTGATTGTCCTTTTTATGAAAAGGGGAGCATCATTTCCTCCCTGTCCACGTCACACAGCAGTAGGGACGATGGAAGAAGAAACACAGCTGGGGGCTCTGTAGCTGGGGAGCTGCTCCTGGCTGTGGCACTGCTTCACACAGAGTGGTCCCAGCAGGCCACTGGCACCAGAAACCTCAGCATCAAAGAGACACTGTCACCCCAGAGCTATCCAGGAGGAGACTTCAGGCAAGATCTACTCCTTTGCCCAGTAATTGTCTCAAGGTGCCACTGTTGATTTTTCACATCACATCTCCTCTGGTGGGGAGGGGACTCCTTGTTCCCTACTGCCAGCTCCTGTCCCCTGTCCCCACCCCCACCACCTGCCACCCCTCCTTGGAAGGCCCTGATGCCCACCTTAGAGGTCAGATACTGCTGCAGCAGCGCCTGCAGCTCTGTGTTCTGCTGCTCTAGAGAACTGTTTTCCAACAGCAGCTTGGCCCTCTGGGTCAGGACAAGGCTTTGGACAGAAAAATCGGTTAGAGGCTCACTGAATCCTCCATCCTCTCTGCCCAGTAGGGGCCAGGGTCTTGGTGTTTCTGCTCTGGCCACAGGTGGAGGGAGACTCCAGAACCATATTCTTTACCCAGCCACCAGGTGAGCCAGGCTAGCGGGAACAGAACAGGCAGGACAGGGCCCCAAGACCCACTGCCCCACAGGACCCACCACACAGGAGTTGCCAAGGGCGGCTCTTCCCTCCCAGATTTGGTGGGACAGGGAGGCAGGAAACGTGGGCTGCTCCCGGCAACCGCTCCTCACCCACCCGCCAGCGCCATCCTGCTCCATGACTTGCACACTTACTGGTACTTCTCCAAGGCCGTGTAGAGGGCATCCCAGAGGTTCAGCCTGGAGGGAGGGATCACCGTGGTCAGGGCCCGCCAGTACTCCGAGTCCTTGGAGTTGCTGCGCACACTCTTCTGCACCCTCAGCGGGGCCTGCGAGTCCCTGAAGGCCAAGAGCACTGCAACCGTCATCTCCACCGGGCACTACCCAGGCCCCCAGGCAGTGCCAGTCACAGGCTTATCGCTTTCCCACCTGTTGCCTTCCCACTTAACAATCCAAGTTTATTACATGGTGGCAGGTTCTCCTTATTTTTATTTATTTATTTATTTTTGAGTCGGAGTCTCGCTCTGTTACCAGGCTGAAGTGCAATGGGGCTATCTTGGCTCACCGCAAACTCCACCTCCCAGGTGCAAGCGATTCTCCTGCCTCAGCCTCCAGAGTAGCTGGGACTCTGGGCGCCCACCACCACACCTGGATAATTTTTGCATTTTTAGTAGAGACAGAGTTTCACCATGTTGGCCAGGCTGGCCTTGAACTGGCGGCAGGTTCTCAGAAAGAACATGTGCTTATCATCAATGTTCCTGACTCGGTACCACTGCTACCTTTGTGAAGGCATAATCAGTGTTTCACCCACCTCTCTCTCTCCCAATCAGTTACCTTGCCAGCATTACAGCTCATCACTGTGCCCATCTCTTGCACCAGTGCATTCAAAACAGCACTTGAATTCAGTCATGTCCTCTCCATCCCCCATGACAGCCTTAATCTGGGGGATCCTCAGCTCCCACCTGGACGAGCCTCCTGATGCTCTCCCTGTATCCAGCATCATCCCTTCCCTGCCGCCACCACGATCTCTCTAAAAGGCAAGGTTAATCACGGCTCCTCAACTGCTTCAAATCCTTTCTGGCTCCCACCCACCAAGGGGTAAAGATAAAAATCTTAGGTGCACTGGGCCTAAGATCTAGGAGGCTATGAGATGATGGAGAGGTTCTGTTTCTAAATCCCGGCTCCCAGGTGTGCATCTAATTGACATTCATAAAGCTTGCATGTTATAAATCTCCTTTGGAATCATGATACAATTAAATTTTTGCTTTAATCGTTAAAGGCTCTCCAAGACCTGGCTGGCATCCACCAGTGCCACCTCCCAGGCCCTTGACACTCCAGCTAGACCTGTGATGATTCTTGAACAGACCAGACCTTCCCCACGCTGCTGCATCCTGAAATGCCCTTACCCCATCTTTTCTGCCTGAGAACACCCAATTCCGGTGCCCTTTCCTCCCAAAACCCTCTCTGACATGCCACATGGAGACAGCCACTTCCTCCTCTGAACAACGGTGCACCTTGGATGTGCTTGGACTATTGCTCTGATCACAAGGCAGTGTCACCACAGTGCCCACACACAGCAGACTTCAGTGCATGTCTGCTGAATGAATGATGAACGAGAAAAGTGCACAGCACAACTACACCCCATTGCTTTCCTGAGTCTGTCCAGCAACTGGTTCCCCCAGCTCACCTTCAGATAGCTCTGCCCTTACTTCCCGACTCTTGCCCAGTGGCCTCTTCACTCACTGGCTCTGCCTGGCTCCCCGGCCCATCCAGCTCCCCTGGTTCTGGTCTCAGGCAAGCCCTCCAGCCCCGCAGCCCACCTAGGCTTCCTCAGACCCTTGACGAAGGCCTTCAGAATCTTGAGGACATCATTGGGGTGGATGACCCAGGGGGAGGGCGGGGTCTCCTCCTCTTCTCCCTTCTCCCCCTCCACCAGGCTTGCTTCCTTTTCTCCTTCCATCTCTGTTCGCTCAGCCAGCTCCAGTTCTGACTCCATGCTGGTCTCCTCCACACTCGCCTCCTCCACACTTGCCTGACTGCAGGGCTTGCTCTGGAGAAAAACGCAAGGACAGAGGTAGGCTGCAGACAAATGAGCACGAGCACGGAGAGTGAGGCAGGAAGAGGAAAACCAGAAAAGTTTAGAGAAAGTTACAGAAAGCTTGCCCAGGGAGACATTTACACAGGGACAGAAACAGGAGAAAGAGTGGCCAGAGCGGGGGATGGGGTGGGCAGAGGCTCTAGGAGGCTATGAGACAATGGAGACGTTCTGTTTCTAAATCCAGGCTCCCAGGTGTGCATCTTACTGATGTTCATAAAACTTGCATAGTATAAATCTCCTTCAGAATCATAATACAAATTCAATTTTTGTTTTAATTGTTACATTTAAAAGGTCTTCCTCCTACTCCTACCTTGCAGTTCATGCAATTGACCTCCCACAGGCAAAGGAATGCTATCTAGTTTCCCATGTTTCCGTCTAAGGACACAGTGTGTCCATGTAACGGCTGTATAGAAATACACGCATACATTTTCCCATATATCCTTTTCCTTCTCGTTTTGACATCAGTGATACTATGCCACACACAGAGTTCAGCAGTTTGCTTTTTCACATACCAGTAAACCTTAGATATTTTTTCATGTGAGTACATAAAGAACTTTGTTTTTTTCCACCGTTTCATAGTACCCCACTGTGTAGATGTACCATATATTATTAAACAGATTCATCGACAGACATTTGGGTTGTTTCCAATCTTCTGCCATTTCAAACAATGCTATAGTGAATCAGCTACAATAAATACACCATTCCAACTGTACTGAGATATATCTAGAGAATAAAATCCTAGAAAAAGAATTTCAGAGGCCAAGGTGGGCAGATCATTTGAGGTCAGGAGTTCAAGACCAGCCTGGCCAATACGAACCATGTCTCTACTAAAAATACAAAAAGCAGCCAGGCGTGGTGGCAAGCACCTGTAATTCCAGCTACTCGGGAGGCTGAAGCAGGAGAATGGCTTGAACCTGGGAGGTGGAAGTTGCAGTGAACTGACATCATGCCACTGCACTCCAGCCTAGGCGACAGAGCGAGACTCTGTTTCAAAAAAGAAAAAAAGAATTTCAAAGTAAAGTATATATAGTTTTGTAATTGATACTGCAAAATTGTCCTCAATGGAAGAAGTTACAATTTAAACTCCTACCAGTAACTTATAAGTGTGCCTGTTTCTTACACCTCAGTCATTACTATGTTATACTTGATGTGTTATCAAGCTTTTTTTTTTTTTTTTTTTTTTTTTTTTTTTTTTTTTTTTGCCAGGTGGGAGGTGAGGATTGGCAAAATGGAATTCAGCCATTTTAATTTGCATGTTTCTTATTATAAGGAAGGCTGATTATCTTTTCATATGTTTCAGAGTTATCTGTATTGCCTCTCCTAGGAGTTGTTCATTCATATTTGTTATCTGTTCCTTGAGTTGTTGGTCTTTTTCTTATTGATTTCTGGGAGCTCTTTATGTATTAAGGAAATGAGGTCATAACTATGATATGAGTTGAAAATATACTCTGCAACTTGTTATTTGTCTCTTAACTTTGCTTATCGTGATTTTTGCCCTACAGAATTGTTTTAAAATTCTGTAGTCAAATATAGCTTTTAATCCCTTTATGGCTTTGTGGTTTTGTCCCTTCCGCCAACTCTTTTTTCTTTTCTTTTTTTCTCCTTAGAAACAGTGTCTCCCTCTATCACCCAGGCTGAAGTGCAGTGGTGGAATCACGGCTCACTGCAGCCTCGAACTCCTGGGCTAAATTGAGCCTCTCAAGTAGCTGGAACTATAGACATGAGCCACTGCACCTAGCCCAGCCAACTCTTTTTAGAGGCATGTCAGTATACTCAGCCTTGAGCTAACAGTACTAAAAACATTTTTCATTTACATTTTTAACTTTTAAATTGAAATGTTATATGATTTTTATATGGCAGCTTCTTTAAAATAGTTGAGATTTGTTTCACCTTCTGAAATCAATTACGATCAAGATATGTATGACAAACGGGCCCTGCCTTGCTGGAAAGTGTTAAGGACAAAATACTCAGAACCTGGTGGGCTCTGGTCTCACAGTGGCTGAGACCTGGCTTTGGGGGAGGGTGCGGGAAGACTCCTTGGGCCTCAGTATAAGAACAGCATCTCATTCCTCAGCAATTCTTCCCTTTACAAAGAGACAAATCAATAAACAATAAGGAAAATGCTAAGTCAGTTATACCTGACATAAAAGCCCCACTTTTTTTTGTTGTTGTTGTTTTGTGACAGAGTCTCACTCTCTTGCCCAGGTTGGAGTGCAGTAGCGTGATCTTGGCTCACTGCAACCTCCACCTCCTGGGTTCAAGTGATTCTCCTGCCTCAGGCTCCCGAGAAGCTGGGATTACAGGTGTGCACCACCATGCCCAGCTAATTTTTGTATTTTCAATAGAGACAGGTTATACCATGTTAGCCAGGCTGGTCTTGAACTCCTGACCTCAGGTGATTTGCTCACCTTGGCCTCCCAGAGTGTTGGGATTACAGGCATGGGCCACCACACCCGGCAAGCCCCATTATTTCTTCAGAAGCCAGCACTGTTTTCTGGAGGCTTCCAGGAGAGCTGAAAGATGTAGCATTGTTCTCACTGCATCTCGCCTTACCTGGAGGCTGGAAGATAAATGGTGAGCTCGATATTGAAGGAAGAAGCTCACCAGTTTATACAAGTCATCCTCACTTTCAATTCCAAGGGCCTGGGGAAAAAACAGGATGGTTGCTCAAAAACCCCCCTTGAAGAAGCCAGGGGCTTGGGCAGCTGCCATGGAGGGCACTCATCCAATGCTGGGAAGCCACAGTGGATTTGGGGACACACGCATCAGAACACACAGAAACAATGCTCACAGAGCCAAGAACTGCTCTCAGGGATTCCAAGACTGTGAGGATGCCAAGTAGGGCTGCACACATATCTCAGTCTGGGGGTGTCAGGGAGAACCTACAGTCTGAGAAGAAGATGCTCATAGAGGAAGGGGCAGGGGTGGGGCACTGGAGTCTGAGGCCAGTGTGTTTCGTGGAGAGTAGGTTAAGGGAAGGGAGTGACAGGGAGCAGGGGGAGCCCCAGGAGACCCTCATCCACTGCCAGGGCTGAGGCAATGGCAGGGCCATCTGAGGACATGGCCGGCTGTAGCCCCGCCCGTGTCCTCCCAGCTCGTGGGACTCACAGAGAAGATGGAGTCCAGCCTCAGCAGATAGCATTCACTCTGCTCCAGGGGCAGGAGAAGGCTCAGCAGCTTGCTCTCTATGAGGAACCCCTGGGGAGAAGGGAGAAGGAAGAAGGCATCTCCTGTCAGGGACAGGTTTCAGGAGCGAGTCCCAGGGTCTGCGACCGCCCTCTGTGTAACACTGTAGGGACCATGCCACCGAGCAGATGCGCAGGGATGGGAGCCAGCAGTGAGCCCCAGCAAAGTCTGTTTGGGTACCCACGAGCCCTCTCCCCCCTTGCCCACAGGGGGCAAGGCCAGGGACAAGCAAGGCCAGGTACAAAGCCCAGCCTCACCATGGACTTAACTTTTCCCACCCAGAAGGGCACCAACCCACCTCACCCACTAGCCACTGGGCAAATGCCTGAGGCCCCCACCACAGTCCAAAGCCGAACCAGTCATAGGCTCCTGCTTCACCCATAGTCTTGTCCCCAAATATCTACAGAACACAGCAGCAGGAGAGGGAGCCATGGAGGGCAGTGGGCCCCCAAAAACATCACACCTGCAGTGGAGGGAAGAGGGCAGCCTAGCAGATGTGGTGCCCACTCTGAGCTGGGATGCCAGGGGAAGGGCTCCATGGGGAGGTGGCCTCTTCAGGTTGAGAGGGCAGAACCTGCCACCTGACCCCTTCAGCAGCAGCACCCTCAGAGGCAGGAGCCAGCCAAAGGCAATTGTCCCCACTGTCCCAAAAGAATACACACTCAGAACCTTAAAATCCAAACCAACACTGCCCACATCAAACGACAACGCAACTTCCAGCTGGGCCAGCTCAACGCAGCTTTTATGCCAAGTCGAATCATGCTTGCTAACATACAGTGCAGACATCCAGATCCCAACACACCCAGAGTGATCCCCAAAACAAGCCCCTGAGAAGGGCCATGTCAGTGTGGCCATGTCACTTAGCAAGTGGTTCATGGAGGTGAGCCAGTGTACCTCGTCTCAGAACCAGCATCGTTTTAAGCTGGCCAGAGCCCTCCAGCCAGCCTGAGCTGTGCCATGACCAACAGAGGTTAGGCCCATTTTTCCAGCTGGGCCCCCTACTCTGCTCCTCGGGCCCCAACCCTGAGCTTGGCCAGGGGAGGACTGGCCCACTCCTAACTCAGGCTGGCACTGGCCCGGCAGAGGCCTCTGCAGCAGAACACGCCCGTGAGTCCCTCAGCTGCAGCCCTGCCCCGCCTCACCGACTCATCACACAGGAGCATCAGGATCCTCTTGGCAGTTTTTTCAGAAATTTGCTTCGGCAGGTCCAGGTAAGACTCTGATTCAGAGGCAGCCTCTTCTGCTTCCTCCTCTTCTGCAGATGGGTCGTGGGGAGAAGAGAGAGAGAGAGAAAGAAGATAATTTCGGGACCTAGTTGACTCTGAAAAACCGTCAGATGCCTTTTCTTGAGAAAATGTACCTCTTAAAAAGCCTCTTTGAGGAGGCGTTATCACAGTCTCTTTATGCTGAAAAAAGCCTACTTTGTGGGGGGAAAGAAGGCTGGGGGGTCAGAATCAGAGATCACCTGAAGAACTTGGCCATTCCCAGCCAGTAGTAATGGTCTACTTTTCCAAACTGCGTCTACCTGAAAACATCATACTCAAAATCCAGCCATGAGCCAGGAGGTGGAAGGGGGAGTGCAAGCGTGTTTATTCTCATTTCAGAGATAATCTAGCAAATGGCTATATGGTTTCTAAACCTCCCCACAGATGAGATAGAAGCAGCCAACTCAAAGCAGAGGGGGTGGCTGTGCACATTCACAGAGACATTGTTTTTGAGATGGGGTCTTGCTCTGTCGCCCAGGCTGGAGTGCAGTGGCACAATCTCGGCTCACTGCAACCTCCACCTCCCAGGTTCAAGCGATTCTCCTACTTTAGCCTCCTGAGTAGCTGGGACTACAGGTGACTGGTCACCATGCCAGGCTAATTTTTGTGTTTTTAGTAGAGATGGGGTTTCACCATGTTGGCCAGGCTGGTCTTAAACTTCTGACCTCAGGTGATCCACCCACCTCGGCCTCCCCAAGTGCTGGGATTATAGGTGTGGGCCACTGCACCCAGGCCAGAGAAATATTAACAGCAAGAACTGACAGATGACAGCAAGAGTCAAAAATTTTCTTAATTAAAATTAAATTTTTAAGCCAGGCACAGTGCCTCACATCTGTAATCTCAGCACTTTGGGAGGCTTAGGGCAGGTGGACCATGAGGTCAGAAGTTCAAGACCGGCCTGGCCAACATGGCAAATAAAATAAAAATAAAAAAAATTAGCTGGGTGTGGTGGTGCACGCCTGTAATCCCAGCTACTCAGGAGGCTGAGGCAGGAGAATCACCTGAACCCGGCAAGGCAGAGGTTGCAGTGAGCTGAGATCATGCCACTGCACTCCAGCATGGGCAACTGAAAGTCTGCCTCAAAAAAACAAAAACAAAAAGAAAACATAATTAAATTGTAAAAAGCAATCCCTAATAATCAAAAGTAAAATGAAAAAAAATACCTATATGTGTATTAAATTGGTGCTATAACCACACAGAAACTATTCCAAGTGACTTTTAAAAAAATTTTTATTATTATTGTTTTTGAGACAGACTCTTACTCTATTGCTCAGGCTGGAGTGCAGTGGGACAATCTTGGCTCACTACAACCTCTGCCTCCCGGGTTCAAGCAATTCCCCTCATCAGCCTCCTGAGTAGCTGGGATTAGAGGCATGTGCCACCATACCTGACTAATTTTGTATTTTTAGTAGAGATGGGGTTTTGCCACGTTGGCCAGGCTGGTTTCAAACTCCTGACCTCAAGTGATGTGCCCACCTCAGCCTCCCAAGGTGCTAGGATTACAGGTATGAGCCACCGTGCCTGGCCCCAAGTGACTTTAAAACATAGCAATCTGTCTGTATACCCCTGGAGGGACACACTTTAAGAACAAAAAGAACCATAGAAAAGTGTGAGCTGTCTTTAGTAATCATTTGTTGGTGTTAGGGCTGATATTTTCAACCGAGACAGCTCTGTGGTGCTGTGAGGAATGCATGTGATTCTTTATTTTGAAGTCATTGAGCACTAAGAATTTCAAGTTGGAAGAAAGTGGATAAACTTTCATACTGTTAAGTAAAAACTCTGGCATACTGTTGATGAGGAGGATTTAGGATGAACTCATGATTTATTTTATTACTAAAAAAAATCCTATACTCAGCTCTGTCCACTGAAAAGTCCTAAAAACAATGGCCAACCCAAAGGAATAAGTACCCAGCACCCAGAGCATGGTTTCAAAATACCGCTCCCTGGGTAGGCATGGTGGTTTCACGCCTGTAATCCCAGCACTCTGGGAAGGAATCGTTTGGCCCAGGTGTTTGAGATCAGCGTGGGCAACATGGCAAATCCCTGCCTCTACAGAAAATACAAGAACTAGCTGGGCATGGTGGCATGAATCTTTGGTCCTAGCTACTCGGGAGGCAGAGGTGGGAGGATCGCTGAAGACTGGGAGGCGGAGGTTGCGGTGAGCTAAGATTCCACCGCTGTACTCCAGCCTGGGTGACAGAGTGAGACCATCTCAAAAAAAAAAAATTCCCTGTTGAAAAGGACCAGGGTTCCCTTGGAGAAATGGCTGACTCCAAGTATAAGGCATGCCTGGAACACCTGGTCATCCCGGAAAGCCAGGATGCTGTTAAAAACTACTAGGGCTGAATCAAAAGGACCCAGAAGCCAGTATGAAGCTTCCACTGGCCGAAGATGAAACAATTTCAGCCTCAATAAGGATAATTACTTTAGTAAACTAAAATACATCAAATCTGTATAAACTCATGCATTCATAATATTTTTTAAAAACTCATTGGTACCTTTGGAAGATGCTAGAGACCCAATCCATTGTTTTGAAAACTGGTAAACAGAAAAAATAAGCATCTATCCTGCTTTTCTTATACAGACTATCTCAGGGTAGCAAGTTGCTAATGAAGGAAAGATTTTCTTTTAAGAAGTATTCTAAATATTAAATAAAGACACAAGAATAGAATTTAAAACATCACCATTCTCCAATCCCTAATAAAGTTAATAGATCTCAGACAATGAATGGCAATGATTGCTAATATCACACAAAGAGAGACAACTTAACATCAGTTTATCCCAGTGGTGGTACTACACAATAGTGTATTTAGCAAAATAAATTGGACCTGCATCTGATCAAGTTTCTAGACCTGACTACCAGTTTCTAATACAGGGGAGAGAAAAAAGCTATAGATTGGAGAAGACTTAAAAGGTACATCATAATCATACTCTCCTACCTCCTAGCTATGGGAGCTCTTCCCCTCCTCCCTAGACTGTCTCTAACATGACGGGGTTGACCCGACGTTCACAGAGGGCGGCTCTATGACAGTGTTCTCGTCACCTGTGCGCAGAAGCATTTCTTCTACTATCTGCGTGGTGGACTTCTGGGGCTGCTGAGAAATAGGCCCCACGTTCTTCAGGAACCAGAAATCAGGTGCTGTCCAGGGGAGCCCCAGGTGATGGGTGTGGATGATCCTGTCTACATCAAAAGCTCTGGCTATTAGGTCCTTCGCCTCCTCCTCATTCATCAGCCAAATCTCCCGAAACTTTTCATCATCGATGAGAGCAAAATGCCTGTGAAGAAGAGTCACGGAGCATGGCCAGCTGACCCCAGGGCCTGGCCGGGGTCCCCTCAACTGGCAGCAGGGCAAGAACATGCAAAAGAGCTGTGCTAATTCCCAGGCTTGGCCCCATCCCTGGGCAGCTGATTCCCACTTACGATAAACTAGAAGCCATCCCAACATACCTCAAGAAAAGGCAGGTGACACACAAGTAAAGGGCCAAGGGAACACAGCACAGAGGGTTAACTAGTGCCTGGTCCGGCTCCAAAATAGCCGACGATTTCAAGTCCAGTGAAATCACAGCCTATATACGAACTCCGCCCCTGCCACCTCGACACTGGCACAAGTGCCATAGGACCAGGTCCTTCAGATACCTCACGGCTTTCTGTAGCTCCTTGAACTGCGTCATGAGACGTTTGTACTCCAAGGTTAGAGACTGGTTCTCCTCCTGGAGCTGCTTTATTTGCTTGGCATATTTTGATCTCAGATTGTTAAGTGTATCCTGCAGGCTGGTTGAAGGAAAAAAACAAAGTTTGTGGCTAGGCACAGCGGCTCATGCCTGGAATCCCAGCACTTTGGGAGATCAAGTCAGGTGGAATGAGAGGTCGGGAGTTCGGGACCTGCCTGGCCAACATGGTGAATCCCCGTCTCTACTAAAAATACAAAAATTAGCTTGGCATGGTGGCGCACACCTGTCCCAGCTTCTCGGCAGGCTGATGCAGGAGAATCGCTTGAACCCAAGAGGCAGAGGTTGCAGTGAACCGAGATTGCACCACTGCACTCCAGCCTGGCAACAGAGTGAGACTCCATCTCAAAAAAGAAAAAGAGGCCTCCCAAAACCTTTGGCCAGCTTGCTTTCCCACTCTTCTGCTGTGTGAGGACACAGCGTTCCTCCCCTCTGAAAGATGCAGCCCTGACTAGAAACTGAACCTGCTAGTCTTGATCTTGGCCTTCCCAGGCTCCCAGATCTGTGAGAAATAAACTTTTGTCTTTGTAAACTGTCCAGGCTCAGGGAGTCTGTTATAGCAGCACAAACGGATATGTCAAATTATGAAATGTTGGGTGATAAGTGATGAGGAAAGGAGCAAGAGACAAAAAGGTAGTGCTCAGAAACTGCAGGGGCTGCTGAAGGGTTTTTCGGGCTGAGGGAAAGCTGTCTGAATCTGAACTAAGAGGGAAGATCCCACTCATCTCAGCCACGTGCATCAAACCCAAGCTCTGCCTCAAGCACCTCCTCCCGCCTCCCGCCCTCCCCATTTTCTTCACCTGCTGTGTGACCTTCTGATTCCTACCTCTTTGCCTTCAGACCAGCCACTCCAGCTACCAGCACTGGCCCCCTGGAGTCTCCTCTTAACTGCCTTTTGCCAATTCCTGTCCCCACCCCCTTGCAATATTTCACTTCTTTGGGAAGGTTTCCCAGGTGCCTCCTTGCTGTATTGATGTGTGCCTTTCCTGGATGTTCCTCTATCTGGTATGGTGCATATATAGGGGGATGTTTTTTCATAAATATCGTCCCCTGACTATTCTTGTTTCTCAGATAATCAGGCTTAAGATGACATACCATTTACTCAGTATCATTTTCTGTGATAAGTCACTATCAAAAGGTCAACTGGTGTTCCTCTATACATTCAATATGTGTCCAAAATGTATTATTATCAACCTACAAGTGGAAGAATTCATAAATAATAATAGGCTATTCGGGGTTTGGAGAAAAACCTTCAATCTTGTCTGCTACTAATAAGAAGTCTTCTTCCACTCTGGTCCTCAGAGCCTAGCGCAGTGGTCTGGAACTTAGAATGCAATTCTTAAAGGAAGAAAGGCAGGAAGGATGGAAGTAAGGAGACAAGGAGGAAGGACAGGACATGTGAGACGTTTCAAGCAATAGGGACCTTTCAATGAGCCACGGTGTCTGCACAAAAGCAAATTGGTGCATTGTCATGAGTATTTAGGTTGGTATTATTTGTAAGAGAAAAAGGCGGGAAGCAATCTATGTGTCCATCATTAGAGACTGGTCAAATAAATCATAGTGCATCTATGCAGTGGGTAGTAAGCAGCTTAAGAAACCGTGAAAGCAGCTGGGCGCGGTGGCTCATGCCTGTAATCCCAACACTTTGGAAGGCCAAGGCGGGTGGATCACCTGAGGTCAGGAATTCAAGACTAGCCTGACCAACATGGTGAAACCCTGTCTCTATTAAAAAAAAAAAACGCAAAAGTTCTCTACGAACTGAGAAGGGGAGGTCTTCAATATATACAGCAATGTGTACGGACCACCATCATTGTGTAAAAGCAGATGGGGGATGAAAGTATGTGTGTGTGCTTGTGTGTGCCTAATGAAATTCTGGAAGAAACAATGTTACAGAGGTGGGAAAGAGGAACAAGACGATGGGGACGGAAGACCTTTGCTATGTACTCTTTTCTTGGGGAGAAACCACTTGAATGTATTAACTTTTCCCAAAAAAACGATTTAATTAAGTGTTGGTTATATTTTTACTGGTTTCTACCCCTTCAATAGAGAAAAACACATACCCATCCCTATTCTCAGCACAGAAGGGCCCAGAAGAAAGACGCTCTGCATGCTAGCATACCGATTGATCTTCCTCTTCTGCTGGGATTTAATCACCGTGCTTTCCTCATCTCTCTTCTTCAGCACCTGCAGGTTGTACTCCAATTTCTCTTGGTTTAGCTGATAAACTGCTTTCCTCTGCTGAAGATGCTGCTCAAGAATCTAAAGTTAAAAAGATTATGTGTGTGTGAATACACACACACACACACACATACTAACTCTACACCTGTATCCTTAGTATTACATACACTCATGTATTTAAAATGTCTTTTGGGGAACATGCTTCGTATAGGTAAATATTTACATAGACATCCTTATATAATCCTGTTTGTGTATGTTTATTTACCTAGCTATGTATATCCATATTCAGATGTATTATTCATCTTTGTACCTATACTCAGAAATAACAAAGATGTACAAGGTAAAGGTATTGGCAGAAATTTATACTGAAAGTAATATAAAAAGAAACTTCCCTACATTTATAAACTTATCTGCCCTGTGAATTATATCTAGAATTGTACACAAATAAAGGTATGCTCTGAAATACTATATATATATATATACACAGACTAATTGGCCCTAGCTTGTGGGCCTCTGATAAATTGTTCAAGTCATGTTAGAGGAACCTTAGGGATAAGTGCCTCAGCATGCCTTGTAAACAAAGTCTATCATGAGACTCAAGTTAAAGGCCAAGATAAAATACAAGTCAACAAACTGTAAGCTCAAATCTGTGTACCTAAGTCTAAGAAAGATCACAGAGATTTCAAGTCCAGCTAACTCTGGAAACTTTCACCAGACCCTTTAGAGATATGAGCAGCCCCTCTAAAAAACACCATAGAAATAAATATAGCCACAAAAACTTGAAGTTTCCCCACTTTGACCTTCCAGAGTGGAAGCGTTACTGTTTAACAACCCAGGTCCACTTAAAAGGACAGACACAGTCATGCTTACTTTTTGGACTTCCATTAGCTGTATTCATTCATTCAGCAAATATTTATCATGTGCCTAATCTGCATCAGATACTTTTCCAGGTGCCATTGGGAAAACACTAATGATAAGAAGCAAGAGAGAGGGAAGCCCAGTTATGGGACCAATGAGAAGAGTACAGTCCTTGGTCTTGAGAAACAGGGAAGGCATCCCTGGAAAGATGGCCTGTCTAGCCGAGGCCCAGATAATGTGCTGGAGTTACGCAGGTGACACCTGAAGGGAGAGGGCTCTAGAGAGAGGAAACAGCATATAAGAGGCGAGAGAGAGGGGGGCTGTTTTGGGAAAACCACAAGAAGTTCAGGATGTGAGACATGAGGCAAGAAATGGTCAGAAATGAGGCTGACTCCATTTCCGAGCAGCAGACCCCTCCCCAAGGCCAGGAATGTAAAGCATTTTCCTGACGCCAATGGAGGCCTACTAACAATGTTAAGCAGGGAAGGAAAATGGTTGGTCCAGTCACTGCAGAAAATCTGTGAAAAAAAAAGATCAGAGAGAGGCAAGGCTGGAGGTTGGCATGCTCCTGCCTCTCCTGAGTGAAATGCAGGAATGGGAAGGCAATTTAGTGGAGTCAGAAACTCAATAAAGCTACCATGTGCATGCGCTCTCCAGCCTCCGTCCCGTCTCCCTCTGCTAGGCTACACATCTTGCCTAGGAATCAACAGAGGAAGTGATTCCAAGTGGCTATCACAACCCGCTCTGGGTCATACTCGAGGAGGGCTCCTGGCAAGGAGGCGACACTTCATTGGGTCAGGAAGCACGTCATTTCCATGTGTGCTGTGAAATCCAGTGATCCCCACGTTGTAACGGGGAATTAGTCAAGGATATTCTACATCACCATGGCAGAGATTTTTCAACCTCCATTACGAGATGAATATTTGAATGTCTCCTGCAGAACAGAAGCATGTAGTATCTTTTAACAGATGGTAAATGAATCCTATTGGTCCCTGAGATCTAACTAATCTACCTCTCAATTTCTCTACTTGCTTTTTATTTACTTTTTCTAGTTAGACATTTTTCTTTGTAAAAACTGTTCCTGAGCACAAAAGCAGTATTTGCTCATTGTAGAAAATGTGGAAAGTACAGCAAATGAAAAAGAAGACACAGAAGAAAGGCTGCTTGATGACTGATATCTGCACCCCCGAAGATGATGTCAGTTAATATCAGCATGCTTCCCTCCAGTGTCCTTTACACAGCTGCAATCAGACTATGTCTACAATTTCATATCCTACTTTTCTCCCTCAATATTGCAGCAACAATTCTCCATGTTAGTAAAGTTTTATTAACATCATTTTAATGGTACACAATACTTTTGTTTTGTTTTAGATAGAGTCTTGCTCTGTCACCCAGGCTGGAGTGAAGTGGCATCATCTCAGCTCACTGAAACCTCCACTTCCCAGGTTCAAGTGATTCTCCTGCCTCAGCCTCTCAAATAGCTGGGATTATAGACACCCACCACCAAGCCTGGCTAATTTTCATATTTTGAGTAGAGACAGAGTTTCACCATGTTGGTCGGGTTGGTCTCAAACTCCTGACCTCAGATGATCCACCTGCCTCGACCTCCTAAAGTGCTGTGATTATGGGCTAGAATACTTTTATATAGTATGGCATTTTATCATATATGAAATATTTAACATGTTTATCATGTAATAATTTACAATTTCCCAACAGTTTTGTGTGTGTGTGTGTGTGTGTGTGTGTGTGTATAGTTATATATAGTTTTAATAAGTTTCTCTATTATAAAATAATACTGGGACAAATTATATATAAAACTCTTGGGGTAATTTATATCCTTATGGTAGATTCTGAGAAGTGAAATGACTAAGTCAGAGGTTCTCAATAAATTGCTTTCCAAAGAGCAATCTACGGTTTATACTCCCACTGGCTATGGGTGCAAGTGCCCACCTCACCACATCCTGCCAGCACTGAGCATCGTGCAGGGCAGACCCTGGAGCACCAGGGGCAGGCCTGGCCCTTGGGTGGGAACTTGGAGCAGGACAGGGAGCTGCCAGATGCTACAGCTACAACTACAAAGTACCCTTTCTGGGACTGTTTAAAGTTAATTTTGAAATGTCGGACCGAAAGGATATCCCAAAGGGCCTATGGATGATGCCAATAGCACAGCCGCATTTCAACTGCAATTATCTGGGTGGTCCCAGGCTGAGTTACTCTGGGCCCTGTCCCCTTCTAGGGATGAGTGTTTCCCGGGAAAGGGACTCTCAGCAGCTCTTCTGGCAAAGTCGCAATAATTTATGCCTCTATTCCTCAAATGAAACCAGATCTGCCACTTCAAAAGTCACCAGCCTTGGTCATAGTGAGGGAGTTAGGAATCAGAACACAAACCAAACACACATGGACTGGACATAAGGGAGGTCATTGATCTATGAGGCAGCTTGGTACAAAAGTCCAGTAGAAAAGCTCTAGCCGGATGCAGTGGCTCATGCTTGTAATCCCAGCACTTGGGGAGGCCAAGGCGGGTGGATCACAAGGTCAGGAGTTCAAGACCAGCCTGGCCAACATGGTGAAACCGTGCCTCTATTAAAGATACAAAAAACTGACCGGGCGTAGTGTCATGCGCCTGTAATCCCAGCTACTCCAGAGACTGAGGCAGGAGAATCACTTGAACTCAGGAGGCGGAGGTTGCAGTGAGCCAAGATCATGCCATTGCATTCCAGCCTGGGCAACAGGGCAAGACTCCGTCTCAAAAAAAAAGAAACAAACAAACAAAATTTCCACGTGGGATGTAACTACCTGAGAATAAACGAGCACTCACAGAGTAGGAGGGTCTTCAGAACTGCTCTCCATTTGGGATGACAATTAATGGCTGTTCAGTCTTCATGGGAACTGATGCCTAGGGGCCCTGAGACCCATAGTGTATGAATGTCTGCTCCAATGATTTCCAGGGAGCCCTCCTTTTTCTCATGGCCTTGCAATAATTCCCTATCCCTAAGACAGCATTTTCCAGACTTATTTGGCCATAGGATTGTTTTTATATTTACAATACAACATGAGTATGTGAACTACAAATGCAAGCTCTAGCACGTGCACTCTCATGTGAATTTCATTCTTAAAGGCAGATCATTACATTATCTATATATAATATAATTATATACATATACTGTAATTATATATATATAATAGTGTGTGTATATATGCATATATATATGTGTGTGTGTGTATATATATATATATAGAGAGAGAGCGAGAGAGAGAGAGAGAGAGAGAGAGAAATGGCTGGACATGGTGGCTCATGCATGTAATCCCAGCACTTTGAGAAGCCAAGGCAGGAGGAGTCCTTGGGGACAGGAGTTCGAGACCAACCTGGGCAACAAAGTGAGAAAGTGAGAACCCATCTTTACAAAAGAATTTTTAATTAGCCAGGCATCGTGGAATGTGCCTGCAGTCACAGCTATTCTGGAGACAGGTGGGAGGATTGCTTGAGCCTGGAAGGTCGAGGCTGCAGTGAGCCAAGATCCTGCCACTGCACTCCAGTCTGAGCAACAGAGGAAGACCCTGTCTCCAAAAAAAGAAGAGCAGATGGGATTGGGCAAAGAACATGAACAACACTTTTCAAAAGAAAGCATACATGTAGCCAACAAGCACATGACAAAATGCTCAACACTAATGACAAATCACTAATCATTAGAGAAATGCAAATTGAAACCACAAGGAGATACCATCTCACACCAGTTAGAATGGCTATTAAAAAGTCAAAAAAACAGGAGATGCTGGTGAGGTTGCAGAGAAAAAGGAAGACTTGCACACTGATGGTAGGACATAAAGTTGTTCAGGTATTGTGGAAAGCAGTGTGGCAATTCCTCAAAGAACTTAAAACAGAGGTACCATTTGACAAAGTAATCCCATTATTGGGTATATACCCAAAGGAATAGAAATCATTCTGCCACAAAGACACATGCATGCATATGTTCACTGCAGCCTAGTCACAACAGCAAAGACATGGAATCAACCTAGATGCCCATCAATGATAGACTGGATTTTTTAAATGCAGTACATACACACCATGGAATATTATGCAGCCATAAATAAGAACAAGATCATATGGTTTGACATATGGGTTTAGGAAAAAATAAGAACAAGAACAGCAACATAGTTGGAGCTGGAGGCTATTATCCTAAGCAAACTAACAAAGGAACAGAAAACCAAATACCCAAATACCGCATGTTCTCACATACGAGTGGGACTGGTGAGAACACATGGACACAAAGAGGGGAACGGTAGACACTGGGCCTATTTGAGGGTGGAGGTTGGGAGCAGGAAGAGGATCAAAAAACTATCTATCAGGCACTATGCTTATTACTGGGGTAATAAAATAATCTGCACAGCAAACCCCTGTGACGTGCAGTTTTCCCATATGGCAAACCAGCACATGTACCCTGAACCTAAAATAAAAGTTAAAAGAACTGTTAATTGATTTTGTTAAATGTCTGTGCTTATTATTCAATTATCCAAATATATTTTACAAAGTTATAGTTCATGTTCCAAAGACTAATGGCAAAACACAATGTTTGTGTCATCTATAAAGATTACAATCTAACCTGCCGCCAAACTCCTTCTATGGTAAAGGCAGCACAGGCGTTGATAACACCCTCCCCTCTCTTCCCTGGGCAGTGCAAGCTTCTCCACAGCTGCTTTTGGGCATCATCTCTTGCCCATGGGCTCAGGAAAAGAAGCTGCCACCAATGTGCCAGCAGAATGGAAATTTGAAACAGCCTTTCCCTTTGGCCTTCTGGCCTTCTCTGCTGACTCCAGAGACCCCATTGGGCTGATTCACCCCAATTCTCTAGACCCTAAGCTGGGCCTGTAGAATCCCAAGTTGGAATCCTAAGACTGGCAATGTCATCTCAGGCCACACTCTTGCTCCCTGTTTCTGTTCCATCTCTTGCTTTTTTTTTTTTTTTTTTTTGAGACGGAGTTTCGCTCTTGTTACCCAGGCTGGAATGCGATGGCATGATCTCGGCTCACCGCAACCTCCGCCTCCTGGGTTCAGGCAATTCTGCCTCAGCCTCCTGAGTAGCTGGGATTACAGGCACACACCACCATGCCCAGCTAATTTTTTGTATTTTTAGTAGAGACAGGGTTTCACCATGTCAACCAGCATGGTCTCGATCTCTTGACCTTGTGATCCACCTGCCTCGGCCTCCCAAAGTGCTGGGATTACAGGCGTGAGCCACCGCGCCTGGCCCCATCTGTTGCTTTTTGACACTATTTGTGTAGCTCTTTTTCTTACTCAATAGATTACACGTTCCTGAAGGGCAGGGGCTGAACTCTGTTTATCTCCGTGTTTGCAGAATGTAAATTTGTATAGTGCAAATAAATAACACCTTTAACTTTGGGGAATTAATATTCTGGTATTAAAAGTTAATGGCCCCTAAATTTGAGCTGAACGTCTTACAGTCCTAAATGAGTATGTAAGGTGTACAGATAAAAACATTTGTATCTTCCTGCATCAAGAATTAAATGTTTTCTAGCAGTTTTCTTTTAGAGTGGTGGGCAGGGGAGGGAGTTTCCACCTAAGCATGCAATGTTCACAGGCTTCTCTTTGCTCTGTTTCTAATGCCATGACCTTTACTGGCAGTAACCACTTGAACATTAAGACTTTTTTTTTTACATCTTGTACTTTACCCATTATCCAAATCTATGTGTACTGGATCCTTCTTATTTTTGCGGTTTGCAAGAATTTTAGTTCCATATTTTAGAATTGACAGAGTGCTATGTATTAGTTGGGAAGAGCAAATTTGATGTTGAGCTGCGTGTTGTATCTTCTTAACAAAAATCAATGCCATTTGGCTTGAAGGTCTAGTGAAAGTGCACTTAAGAGCCACCATAATCCCAGCATGTTGGGAGGGTGAGGTAGGCAATCACAAGCTAAGGAGTTAGAGACCAGACTAGCCAACACAGTGAAACCTTGTCTCTACTAAAAATACAAAAAAAAAAAAAAATTTAGCTGGGCATGGTGGCAGGATAATCGCTTGAACCCAGGAGGTGGAGGTTGCAGTGAGTTGAGATTGCTCCACTGCACTTCAGCCTGGGCGACAGAGGTAGATTCTGTCTCAAAAAAAAGAAAAAAAAAGTGTCACTATAATAAACTTCAACCCACTAAAACATTCCACATGTTGCCATATGGGTAGTCCCTGATTGGATGATTTTTTTCCCCCAGTTACAGTGTGAAAGTGGGACAGATAGCCTCAGTTTCCATCTGAGGCAGGAAAGAACTAAGATGCAAAAGCACTGTGCCCTCTTCCTGCCTGAAATGTCTCCATCTGTCTGCCTCCCACATCTGCACATGCCACCATCAGTCAACCTGGACAGGGACGGTCAGTGGTACCGGGCCCCCTGCCTCCCTGCCCGCCATTTCTCTGATCTTACCCTACCTCCTACACCCACCCCCAGCATCTCCCCATGTCCTAGTATTTTTTGCCTCATTCAAGTATTTGAACATTGGATTAAGAACACGAAATTCTGGCCAGGCACGGTGGCTCAAGCCTATAATCCCAGCACTTTGGGAGGCAGAGGCGGGTGGATCACGAGGTCAAGAGATTGAGACCATCCTGGTCAACATGGTAAAACCCCATCTCTACTAAAAATACAAAAAATTAGCTGGGCACGGTGGCGCGTACCTGTAATCCCAGCTACTCAGGAGGCTGAGGCAGGAGAATTGCCTGAACCCAGGAGGCGGAGGTTGCGGTGAGCCGAGATCGCGCCATTGCACTCCAGCCTGGGTAAGAGCGAAACTCCGTCTCAAAAAAAAAAAGAACATGAAATTCCATATATCTCACTGAGGCCAAAAATATGTAGTTTTGTCTCATAAATTATCACAGAACCAAGATAAATTCAGAAAGCTTAATAGCCATTTTCAGTAAAATCGTATCACAGTACAGCCCACAGAAATAGTGCTGCTGTTGGCTGGGCATGGTGGCTTATGTCTGTAATCCCAACACTTTGGGAAGCTGAGACAGGTGGATCATCTGAGGTCAGCAGGTCAAGACCAGCCTGGCCAACAAGGTGAAACCCTGACTCTTCTAAAAATATAAAAATTAGCTGGGCATGGTGGCAGGCATCTATAATTCCAGCTACTCAGGAGGCTGAGGCAGGAGAATTGCTTGAACCTGGGAGGCAGAGGTTGCGGTGAGCTGAGATCACGCCACTGTACTCCAACAGGATGACAAGAGCAAAACTCTGTCTCAAAAAATAAATAAATAAATAATAAAATAAATAGCGCTACTGTCTTACAGACTTGTACTGTTCTATCAGTAACTCTCCTTTCTGTGACATTAGTATAAGAAGGACCTGGGAAGACTCTCAAGACTGGTAAATATATTTGTAACCTAACAGGGTTTAACTTCATGATATCAAGTAACAGGAAAAGAACTGAAATTCTACCAAAAGCTACATGGAAAAGTGTTCATCTAAGACCTTTTTCTACATAGAGACTGAAGGGAATAGACCACACTTGAATATTAAGATGCAAGTACATTACATCTAAATGTAATTAGAGAGACTTTTTAAAACCGGTGTTGAAACAGAATCCTAGACTTGGAAAAAACTTTAGAAACCAGAAAGAACCTCCTACTGCTTCAGGAGCCCTTCCTCCACACCGAAGACAGACAGTCATTCAGCCACTGCACAGTCTGAGATAAGCAATCTTTGCTTTGTAGGACGCCCTTCTGAATATTAGACAGTCCTAACTCTTAGATGCTTCTTTCTGATAGTCAGAATTTGCCTCACTGAAATTTCCAACCATCAGTCAAGGGGCTGTTTGAAATAAGGGGAAGGGTATAGGCTTCTGAGCCAGACAGAACGTGGTTTGAAACCAGGATTTACTGTGTGCTAGACATACAGCTTTGTCTCTAAGCTTCAGATTCCTGAGGTATAAAGTGCTGTTGGTGATGAGGATCAGAGATGCCATTCATGAAGTACCTGGATTATGGGAGAGACTCACTTGATGGCTGCTGCTTTTAGCAGTAGCTGTCCTAGCTTTGGCTCTCAGACACAGCCAACTTGTCTTAGGGACATTTTCCCTTTGCCAGGAGAAAAAGGCTTCCAGACCGCTGTAGTATCTCGGCAGTTTTTCTTTCTCTTCCTTCCTTACTTTCTCTCTCTTTCTCCTTCCTTCCTTCCTTTCTTTTTCTTTCTTTCTTTGTTGTCTCTCTCTCTCTCTCATTCTTTCTGACAAGGTCTTGCTCTGTTGCCCAGACTAGAGTGATCACAGCTCACTACAGCCTTAAACTCCAGGGCTTAAACGTGCCTCCGACCTTAGCCTCGTGAGTAGCTGGGACTACAGGTGTGTGCTACCAGGTTCAGCTAGTTTTTTGTTGTTGGTTGGTTGTTTTTGCTGAGGCAGAGTTTCACTATGTTTCCCATGCTGGTCTCGAACTCCAGAACTCAAGCAATCCTCACACCTCGGCCTCCCAAAGTGCTGGGATTACAAGTGTAAGCCACCATGCTCAGCCCACCTCCACTGGTTTCTTAAAGAAAGCATCCCTCTGCATATATCCTGTACATGAGCTCCTTCAGATAGGAATATTTAAAAGGCAGATGGTTAATAAATATGTGCTGAAGGGACTACCTCTAGAACATCACAGGTAGTCGCTAAATATAAAACATTCACAGGTGTTTTGCCGCCCAGGCACCCTAGTGAGGACCAGCTGTTGCACCTGCACATCCTGCTCCAGCTTGATCTTGATCGTATTGTATTCTTCACAATCCCAGATCCTCTGCTTGTTCAGCTGCTTCTCATAGTCCTCCACTTTCTTCATGCGGTTGATAAGATACTCCAGCTAAAGGCACAGGAAGACAAGGGAAAAGTTAGGGACCATCCTTGCCCCACCTCAATCCTTCAGATGGCCTGACAAGCATAACACAGGGGAGAGTTTGGAAGCTTCATGACTCCGGGGAGGAGTCTGGTGGCTTTCAGAAGTCCTGAAGCCCCAAGGCTTTTAGTACTTGGCTTGTATTGCCTAATGGGGTCATTACTCCAGAAACTCTAAGAGGAATGTTCCACTATGAAATTAAGCTCCTCTCCTTGAAGTCTAAATATTTGAAAAAAAGAAATTACACACAGACCCTGAAACCTGGACGTTAATTGCTCAGCTGGAGGCTCTAGGCTTCATATTTCTAAACAGTCTATTGGATCTTGGTCAAGTCGCTTCTTTGTTGTTTACAACTCTGAAATAAAGTGATAATCCCACACCCTTTGAAAATGTGTCTTAAAACACCTTGGGTCATGAATATTCACAGCTGCATTAGACACCCAGGAAACAAAGGAGAAGTGACAGGACCTTGGAAACCCCAGCAAGCTGCCTCGGTGGTACTCACCACCACCAAAGAAACAATCCCCATCCGAAAGCGCAGTAATGAACACAGTAGTATTCAACCACAGCAATTCTGCTCAAGATACAGAAAGGCTAGCAAATTCAGTCACAGTAGAAATCACCCCAGACCCCCCGGATCACCCTTGACAGCTTTCACCCTTTACCTCTTTGGCATTATGAGCCTGAAGGGCCCTCTCCCACTTCTTCCTATTACTGGCCAGTAGCTCTTGGCGTTCCATCTCAAATGCTTTCTACGACCAAGAAGAAAAAAGACTCTTGCGTCTGTTTTGATTGGGCAGGTCCCAGCAGTGTCAAAGAACTTTTGGATAACTGTGCCATATCACCGACCATACAGAAAAAGTCAAACCCAAATGCAGACTTGCCAAGTTTCATGAGACCAAATGGCTGCGGAAGGAGTTGCATGGAAATCAGCTGTTACGAAGTCTATACTCCAAATGCAGAGAGAAAATGTGCCAACAGTTCTGTGGCTTAGTCAATATCAGAGGCTGGGAGCTGGAGGAAGGCCAGTGGCCCTGTTGGCAGTCACAGGGCCAGCCCTGATGTGTAATTCAACTGTGCCTAGCATTGCTGTGTTGCCATGGTAGGGGTCCCCATGAAGCAAAGGCAGCATGAAGCTCAGGAGGGGCAGGCGTGGGAATGCAGAAGCGAGTCTCCAGCCACGCAGAGAGAGAGGCCTCCACCCTCTTGGCTCTCTTCCATCTTGGAAAGGACTAAATTTCCTTCTCGATCATGACCGTTTCATTCAAATTCAAAATACGGATTCCTGAATCCTATGCAGCACTCCCCTTCGCCACTGTCCGCCCCAGTAGCCATAAAGAAACAAACAAATAAATGCCTCACATATGCTTTATGCTTAGGGAGAGCTAATCCCCCTTTTACTCCCCAACTCCTTGTTTATTTTCTTTCAAAACACTTATTACCACCTGTGAAATAATATATTTAGTGACTTGTTCATTGTCTAGCCATCTCCTACTAGAATACAGGATCCACTGGGAACTTGCTTTTGTTCATAGCTGCATCCCCAGCCCCCTGGAACACTGCCCAGCATATAATAGACACCTGATACATACTTGTCGAATGAATAAGTAAATAAATTAATAAAACCCACAAGCAGAAACAGAAATCAGAGGACAGAGAGGTCATCTGGGGCCCTCCTTGGATCATTAGGACAGACCTAGACCTCCTCCTAGGGGTTCCCCAAGTGCAGAAAGCAGGTCTTTTCACACCCCGTTACCTCAATGTGATAGAGCTCCTCACGAAAGGTTTTCATTACATTCTTCACCTGTTCTTCCATCCGCTCCAGAAGCAGGCAGATGTCATCTGACTGTTTCTTCAAATCCTTCACATACTGGTCATCCTTTGTTTTTAACTCCTAGAAAAAAGCATGTAAAAGGCTGGGCACAAACTGTGTCACGAGCAAGAGGTACCAAGCATTCTCTCTCTAGACCCCTCTCATCAGAACCTGTCAACGCTAGGACATGAAACTGCACAAAGAGGGCTGGGCACAGTGGCTCACACCTATAATCTCAGCCCTTTGGACAGCTGAGGCAGGCGCTTCAACTCAGGAGGCCAGCCCGGGCAGTATGGCGGAAACTGTGTCTCCAGAAAAAAGTACAAAAATTAGCCAAACATGGTGATACATGCCTGTGGTCCCAGCTACTTGGGAGGCTGAGGTGGGAGGATCACTTGAGCCCAGAAAGTTGAGGCTACAGTGAGCCACGATTGCACCACTGCACTCCAGCCTGGGAGATGGAGCGAGACCCTGTCCCAATAATAATAATAATGAACTGTGTAAAGAGAAAGTGTCTTCAGAAGAGTCTGAGAAGGCCTGGGATAAAGCACAGAAGATGGAGTGGAATGGGCTCTGCTCAGGGCAAAGCTCTTAACAAGCACCCAGGACCAAACCCCTCAATGTTATCACCTGCTGCAAATTCCCTGCAAGCTCCCAGAAAGCCTAAAGCCTCCCAGCCGAGCAATTAATGTGCAGGTTCCAACACAGGAACATATCTACTGCAGACTAAATTGCATTCCTTAACTAAGGACATAAACTCTGAAACAGCATTCGCTATAAAAATACTACAGTCCTGTGCCACATAACATCTCAGTCAATGATAGACCATATATATGACAGTGGTCCCATAGGATTATAATACAGTATTTTTCCTGTGCCTTTTCTGTTTAGATACACAAATACTTAGCATGGAGTTACAACTGCTTACAGTATTCAATATAGTAACATGCTGGACAGGTTTGCAGCCTAGGAGCAATAGGCTATATCATATAGCCTAGGTGTGTAGTAGGTTATACCATCTAGGTTTGTGTAAGCACATGTTATGATGTTTGCACAACAATGAAATCACTAACGATGCATTTCTCAGAGTATATCTCCATCAAGTGACACGTGACTGTGTATCTATTAGATAGCTAATAACTCTACAATTATCGCAAGGCTTTTTCTTCTAGTTAAAAGTTTATAACTTGAAAAGACATCAAAATTGGAAGAGTTAAAATTATCTTTGTTCACAGATGACATGATCTTATATGTAGAAAAACTAGAGATTACACACACACACACACACACACACACAAACCTGTTAGAACTGAAACAAATTCAGCAAAGTTGCAGGACACAAAATAAAAATTCAAAAATCACACAAGGCAGGGCATAGTGGCTCACACTTGTAATCCTGTAATTCCAGCACTTTGGGAGGCCAAGGTGGATGGATCACTTGAGGTCAGAAGTTCGAGACCAGCCTGGCCAACATGGAGAAACCCCGTCTCAACTAAAAGTACAAAATTAGCCGGGCGTGGTGGTGCATGCCTGTAATCCCACCTACTTGGGAGGCTGAGGCAGGAGAATCAATTGAACCTGGGAGGCAGAGGTTGTGGTGAGCTGAGATCGTGGCATTACACTCCAGCCTGGGCAACAAGAACGAAACCCCATCTCAAAAGAAAAAAATATCACTATTCCCAATGGCCAAGATTTGAAATCAACCTAAGTGTCCATCAACAGATGAATGGAGAAAGCAAATGTGGTTCATATACACAATGGAGGACTATTCAGCTGTAAAAGAGAATGAGATCCTGTCATTTGCAACCACATGGATGGAATTGAAAGGCATTGTGTTAAATGAAAAAGCCAGGTATAAAAATTCAAACTTTGCATGTTCTCATTCATTTGTGGGAGCTAAAGATTAAAACAATTAAACTCGAGGAGATCGAAAGTAGAATGATAGTTACCAGAGGCTAAGAAAGGGTAGTGGGGAGTTGGGGAGGAATGGAGATGGCTAAAAGTTAAAAAAAATACAGTTAGAAGGAATAAGATCTAGTATTTGACAGCACAACAGGGTGACTAAGGTCAGCTAGATTCATTGTACATTTTAAAATAACTAAAAGAGTAGAATCGGATGTTTGTAACACAAAGAAATAATACATGCTTGAAGGGATGGATACCCATTTACCTCCATGTGATTATCACACATTGTATGGCTGTATCAAAATATCTTATGTAGCCTATAAAATTTTTTAATTTTAAATGTAAAAAGAAAAAGGTCAGGTCAGGCGCAGTGGCTCACAACTGTAATCCCAATAGTTTGGAAGGCAAAGGTGAGTGAGTCATTTGAGGTCAGGAGTTCGAGACCAGCCTGGGCAATGTGGTGAAACCCCATCTCTACTAAAAACACAAAAATCAGCTGGGCATGGTCATACACACTGTAATCCTAGTGACTCAGGAGGCTGAGGCAGGAGGATTACTTGAGCCCAGGAGGTAGAAGTTGTAGTGAGCCAAGATTGGGCCACTGCACTTCAGCCTGGGTGACAGAGTGAGACTCTATCTCAAAAAAATACAATAAATTGGCCGGGTGTGGTGGCTTACGCCTACAATACCAGCACTTTGGGAGGCCAAGGTGGGCGGATCACGAGGTAAGGAGATGGAGACCATCCTGGCCAACAAGGTGAAACCCCATCTCTACCAAAAAGAAAAGAAAAAAAAAATACAAAAATTAGCTGGGCTCGGTGGCAGGCACCTGTAATCTCAGCTACTCAGGAGGCTAAGGCAGGAGAATAGCTTGAATCAGGGAGCAGGAGTTTGCAGTGAGCCGAGATCGCGCCACTGCATTCCAGCCTGGTAACAGAGCAAGACTCCATCTCAAAAATAAAGAAAGAAAGAAAACAAATTTTTAAAAAATGTTAAATCCATTGCATTTTTATATACAAATAATGACCAATCCAAAATGGAAATTACGAAAGTAAACCATTTACTATAGCACCAAAAAGAATGAAATACTTCGGAATAAACTTAACCAAGTAGGCAAAAGACTTCTACACCAAAAACTATAAAACACTACTAAAAGGAATCAAAGAAGATACAAACAAACAGAAGATATCCTGTGCTTATGAATTGGATGACTCAATATTGTTGAAATGTCCATACTATACGAAGTGATCTACAGATTCAATGCAAGCCTTATCAAAACCGCAACATTATTTCTTGTGGAAATAGAAAAACCATGCTAAAATTTGTAAAATTCAGCATCTCAAGGGACTCCAAATAGCCAAAATAATCTTGAAAAAGAAGAAAGTTGGAGGCCTCACATTCCCTGACTTCAAAACATACTACAGGGCAGGTGTGGTGGCTCATGCTTGTAATCCCAGCACTTTGGGAGGCCAAGGTGGGCAGATCACCCAAGGTCAGGAGTTTGAGACCAGCCTGACCAATATGGTGAAACCCCGTCTCTACTAAAAATGCAAAAATTAGCTGGGCATGGTGGCACATGCCTGAAGTCTCAGCTATTCTGGAGGCTGAAACAGGAGAATTGCTTGAACCTGGGAGATGGAGGTTGCAGTGAGCCGAGATTGTGCCACTGCACTCCAGCCCGGGCGACAGAGCAAAACTCCATCTTAAAAAAACAAAACAAAACAAAAAAACTACAAAGCAACAGTAATTAAGAGAGTGTGGAACTGACATAAAAGTAGATATACAGACCAAGGGAACTAGAGAGCTCAGAAATAAACTCCTGCGTATATGACCAAATGGCTTTTGACGAGGGTCAAAATGATAAATAAATGATATATAAACCCTTACATCCATGGTCAAATGGCTTCTGACAAGACTATACAGCGGAGAAAGTATGGTCCGTTCAACAAATGGTATTGAGAAAATTGGATGTTCACAGGCAAGAGGATGAAGTTGGGCCCTTACCTTATACTATATACAAAAATAACTCAAAATTGATTAAAGACCTAAAACTATTAAACTCCTAAAAGAAAATAATAGGGAACAAGCTTCTGCACATTGGATTTGGCAATGATTTCTTAGACATGACACCAATAATACAGGCAACAAAATCAAAAATAGACAAATGGGTCTGCACCAAACTCCAAAAGTTTTGTACATCAAAAAAATCAAGAGTAAGAAGACAACATATGGAATAGGAAATCATAATCGAAAATCACATATCTGATAAGGGGTTAATGTCTAAAATATATAAGGAACTTCTGTAACTCAAAAATAACCCAATTTAAGCAAAGAATTTAAACAGACATTTCTCTAAAGATAATATATAAATGGCCAATAAACACTGACAAATATGTGCAACATATCTAATCATTAGGGAAATGCAAATCAAAACCGCAGCAAGATATCACCTCTCACCATCAACATAGAAACTATCAAAAAAACAGGATGTAAGTGGTGGTGAGAACAGAGAAGTTAGAACCCTTGTGTACTGTTGGTGGGAATGTAAAATGGTGCAGCCATTATAAAAAACAGTATGGAGGTTCCTAAGAAAATTAAAAATAGAATTACCATATGACCCAGCAATCCTACTTTTAAGTGTACATCCAAATAATTCAAAGAAGGATCTCAAAGAGATACGTGCATACCCCTGTCCATAGCACCGTTACTCACAATAGCCAAAAGGTGAAATCCAACCCAAACGTCCATTCACAGAATGTATGAACAAAATGTGGTATATATATGCAATGAAATACTACGCACCCTTAAAAAGGAAGGCAATCCTGTCACATGCTACAATGAAGTCCATCTACACTAAGCAAAATATGCTAGTCACAAAAGGACAGATGCTGTCGGTTCACTCACGTGAAGTATCTAAAGTAGTCAAAATCATAGAGACAGAAAGTAGAAAGGTGATTACCAAGTGCTGGGGGGTGGGGACGGGGAAGAAGGAATCAGTGTTTGATGGGTACAGTGTTTCCATGTTGCAAAATGAACAAGTTCTTAGGGAGCTGTTGCATCCGAATGCTGTATACTTAACATGACTAAACTACACATTTTTTTTGATTTTTACTTTTTGAGACAGAGTCTCACTCACTCTATTGCCTGGGCTAAAGTGCAGTGGTTCGATCTTAGCTCACTGCAAGCTTTATCTCCCATGTTCAGGCGATTCTCCTGCCTCAGCCTCCCAAGTAGATGGGATTACAGGCGTGCGCCACCACACCCAGCTAATTTTTATATTTTTAGAAGAGATAGGGTTTCACCATGTTGACCAGGCTGGTCTCAAACTCCTGACCTCAAGTGATCCATCTGCCTTGACCTTCCAAAGTGCTGGAATTACAGGCGTGAACCACCACACCTAGCCCATGAACTATATACCTTAAAATGATTGTGATAGCAAATTTAATGATACGTGTTTCTTACCGTAATAGAAAAAAAGTTTATAATATGAGTTGTACAGCATCCTAAATAATGAAGTAAAAGGTTTCTACATTTTTCCATTTAGGAAAAGCAAACCAGTAACCCAGCTAAATCCCAGGTAGACCCCCCCTCACTGCTGGGTTTGAGGGCCCAGGCCTCTTGCCTGCTGTAACTCGCTGATGAGCTTGTTCTTATCTTCTAACAGCCCAGCACAGTGCAGCTGTTGGGTATTGAGCATTTCCCACAGCTCCTGGGGAATTCTCTTCTGCTTGCCCTCTTCCCACTTTGAGGTGATTTTAACGAATTTGTCCTGGCTGGTCTTAACTTCATCTTCCAGCTTCTCAATCCTGCAAATACAAACACGCCAGCCATGCCAGGCCAGCTTGAGATGCTGCCTTCCAACAGAGCAGGTATGTTCTCTAGAATCGCTATAACATATGGCCTAGGTACTGGGCACTACCCAAACACACCCACCCACCCAAAATCAAACTCAGTGCTGAGAGATCTTTTAGTTTAATGCTTGACTACAAGTAACTTAGGCCAACTAAGGAAAATGACGCATAGCAAAAACAGATCCACATTAAGGCTACACACACACCCCAAGAGTCAACTTGTCACCTGCTTCTGAGTAAGATGGTAACACACAACAGTCAAACACTGGGTCTCTGGAGCCACAGAGCTTATACTGAAGTCCTGACTTTGCTACTAAGTGACTGTCAACCTTTTAGAATAGTTGCACAACCTGTTCAAGCCTCACTTTTCTCAACGGCAAAATGAAATGGATGAAAGTATCCACCTTCACGTGGCTGGCTATTGTCAGGATGAAATAAGATGATACTCGCAGCACAGGTGCTCAGTGTGGGAGTCACTTAACACATGGTACTTAAATTATCAATTTTTTATTAGTAACATGACCTCGTGTGTCTGGCTACTCCTCTCCCATGTTACCAATGAATGACTACTGGAATGTACAAATAGGGAAACTCCACCATGAGTAATGGAAAAGAGGGAGAACCTTGCCATCAATTCCAAATAACTCCATGATGGAGCACACGGAGGATGGGGCGAGGCAGCAGGAAGGCAGGAGAGCTGAGCTGGGGCCCCTCTGGGAACAGTGGCTCGGATATCTGACAGAGACTCTGCTCCTTGTAACAGACTAATCCTTTGAGGGCACCTCCAAACAAACCCCCTGAGGAACCCAAGTCACGAATTAAACATCCTGTAATCCCCTCTCCCTGTTCCATCCCCTACCCACCCCACCTTCCAAGCTAGGACACTTTTTAAATTTAATTGACTTTTTAATTTCAAGAAATGAGAAACAGCTGTCAGGTCATCTTCCACAGCACACTGGCCTCGTAACCTTGCCACCTGAGACCTTCAGCATTGCTCAGTGGCTAGAGGATGAGGCCTAACTCCTTGTCATGACCTTCCCCACCTTTCACAAGCTGACCCTGCTGGGAATCTGCCGACTCAGTTCCTGGTACAGCTCATAGGGGCAGTGGGAAGTTTCGAGAATGAAAATCACCAACCTACACTGGAAGAGCTGGTAAAGTTGCTAACGAGGGAGCTACTTATGCTGAACAACTAAAAACATTGTTAAAATCGTCCCCTGTAGGTATAAGATGAGCCAAAATGGTCAAATGGTTGCTTTCTTTCTTTCTTTTTTTTTTTTTCTTAAGACAGGTTGCACTCCCATTGCCCAGGCTGGAGTCCAGTGGCACACTCTTGGCTCACTACAACCTCCACCTCCTGGGCTCAAGTGATCCTCCTGCCTCCTGAAGTACTGGGACTACAGATGTGTGCGTGCCACCACACCCAACTAATTTTTTGTATTTTTAGTAGAGACAGGGTTCACTATGTTGGCCAAGCTGGTCTTGAATGCCTGACCTCAAGTGATTCACCCACCTTGGCCTCCCAAAGTGCTGGGATTACAGGCGTGAGCCACCTCACGCCCGCCAAGTGGTTGTTTTTCTAATTGTTTAAGAAATCAATTGAAGAACAATCCAAAGTTTAAATGAGGAGCTGCTATCAGTGTACCTCTGTGTACAAACCAAAGAAGTTTAATTCTTCTCAGCAGCTTATCCCTCCCTGCTGGACAGCCTGAGACCTGGGGCATGGGTGTGCAGGGCAGCCTGCCTCCAGAGGACAGGAGCTGAGGGCTTGACACTGGTTCCTGTTATCCCTCTGACCCTCCATCCTTCTAGGCATGGTGCCCTTAGTATTCTTTAATAACACTGCCATCTTTACACATAGCACTGAGACGCTTATGGGTCTGGTCATTCTCACCAATTTAAACCCAGGACTGCCCAGTTGACCTTCTTAGCCTCATCTCTTTCCTTCTGCCACCACCTTCACTATCCTTCACTATTATGCCATTCCCAAGCACGTCACGCGATCCCACACCTCTGCTCTCAAGTGTTCCTTCTGCCTAAAATGCCTACTCTTCAACTCCTCAAACTCCTATTCATCCCTCACAGCCCAACTCAATGTCACCTTGCCTGGGAAGTTTTCTCTTATCTCTGCAGATAGAATGAAAGGCCTCCTTGTGTGTGTTACTACAACCCTTTACACATTATCTATTTTAGCACGAATTATGGGAGTTTCCATGTCTCTTGACTAGACTGTGAATACCACACACAGAGGCCATGTCTCACTCCATTTGTATATACACAGCTTGACACTTATCAGCAACATAGTACTTGAGGAAGGAAGGAAAGAAAAGAGAGAAGAGGAGGGAGGGAGAACTTATAAGGGCAGGAAGGGAATTGCCTAAGGTGGACAAAGTCACCTTCCAATGATTCCAGAGAATTGCAGAACCCATGGAGGAGATTACCTTCACGTCCATCAGGCGCAGAGTAGCACAGTCCTTACCTCTGACGCTTTAAGTCCTCTTCGACTCTCCTGTGGATCTCTCTGATATCTATTGCCACCTGGATATTTGTCACCAACTCAGTGCCACAGAGCAGAAGTTTAGCCAATTTCTGAAAAGAGAGAGAGAATTTACAAAGTTAGAACACTTTGGAAATAGCGTATAAAGTCAGAAACATTTGCACAACTGTCCGTAGCTCTTCTTCCATTCAAGCAGGAAGCAGCAGCTACCTTAAGACTTTTAAGAGTGGCCTCTATGTAGCAACCCTTTTCTATCAGGACATTTGTGATGTGATTTTACAGCTCACAATTTAAAAGCACTCTGCAGTTCTTGGCCAGGCACGGTGGCTCATGCCTATAATCCCAGCACTCTGGGAGGCCAAGGCGGGTGGATTATTTGAGGTCAGGAGTTCAAAACCAAGTTGGCCAACATGGAGAAAGCCCATCTCTACTAAAAATTCAAAAATTAGCCAGGTGTGATGGTGGGTGCCTATAATGGGAGGCCAAGGCAGGAGACTCACTTGAACCCAGGAGGTGGAGGTTTCAGTAAGCCAAGACCATGCCACTGCACTCTAGCTGGGGACAGAGCAAGACTCTGTCTCAAAAAAAATTTTAAAAAGGTGTTTCCCTTGCACTGGTGCCCTGTTGGCTCCTGGTCTCCAGCCTAAGTGACAGAGTAAGATTCCATGTCAAAAAAAAAAAAAAAAAATTATATATATATCCTTCTGTCTCAATGCCTTTATAACAATTTTAAAGTCTTAGTTTGAATGCAGATACACCTTGGAGTTCTACTCATAACTGGGTAGCTAAGGGAGAGCCTGCCTCTGGTCGCAGCTCCCAGCCCACCCCTAGCTGTCCTGCAGGCATATGGATTTTCCAGACTACACATCAAAGCTCCATCTATACCCTGTGGCCCTCCGTCAGGCCCAGGGGTTGCATAACAATGGCCTCATCTGCTCTGAGGAGGACAGACTCTGGGAAGAGGCACACACAGGTTGAAGGTAAGCTCAAAGTCATTCGGGCAGGAACTTTTGGCTCCCATGGGACTCAGTGATCTAGAGAAGACAATGGGGGTTTGAAGAGACATGAGGAAAGTCTACTTGAGGGGGTGCATCCACAGGAAATCCAGAGCAGAACCCAGACCCCCATCATCACCACTTCTATTTAATGAGCTGGAGCATCCAACTAATGCAATAGGGAAGTCAAAGAAATAAAAGATATAAAAATTAGGAAGAAATAAAACTCATTATTTTCAGATGATATGATTACATATGTAAAAAAAAAAATCAAAAATCCACAGGTAACTATTAGAATTAACAAGTGAATTTGGCAAGGTCACTGGATACCAGGTCAACGTATTAGAATCAACTATATTTATATACCACCAATGAACCATTATAACGTGTATAAAAAGTGTCAAACAGGGCCGGGCGCGGTGGCTCACGCCTGTAATCCCAGCACTTTGCGAGGCCGAGGCGGGCGGATCACGAGGTCAAGAGATTGAGGCCATCCTGGTCAACATGGTGAAACCCCGTCTCTACTAAAAATACAAAAAATTAGCTGGGCACGGTGGCATGTGCCTGTAATCCCAGCTACTCAGGAGGCTGAGGCAGGAGAATTGCCTGAACCCAGGAGGTGGAGGTTGCAGTGAGCCAAGTTAGTGCCATTGCACTCCAGCCTGGGTAACAAGAGCAAAACTCCATCTCAGAAAAAAAAAAAAAAGTGTAAAACATTGCTGAGCCAAATTAAAGAATACCTCTCATGGATTATAAATTCAATTCAATCAATTGAAATCACAGCAGGTTTTTTTTGGTAGAAATTGACAAGCTGATTCTAAAATATATATGAAAATACAAAGGGTCAAGAATAGCTAAGACAAGGCTGGGTGCAATGGCTCATGCCTGTAATCCCAGCACTTTGGGAAGCTGAGGCAGGAGGATCACTTGAGGCCAAGAATTTGAGACCAGCCTGGCCAACATGGTGAAACCCCATTTCCAGTAAAAATACAAAAATCAGTTGGGTATGGTGGCACATGCCTGTAATCCCAGCTACTCAGAAGGCTGAGGCATGAAAATGACTTGAACCCTTGAAACCAGGAGCCTGGTGGGAAATGATTGGATCATGGGGGTGGATTTCTCGTGGTTTAGCAGCATCCTCTTGGTGTTCTTATGATAGTGAGTGAGTTCTCGTGAGATCTGGCTGTTGTAAAGTGTGTGGCACCTCCCCGCACTCCCTCTCTCACTCCTGCTCCTGCCACATGAGATGCCTGCTTCCCCTTTGCCTTCTGTCATGATTGGAAGCTTCCTGAGGCCTCCCTAGAAGCAGAGCCCACCTTGCTTCTTGTACAGCCCACGGAACCATGAGCCAATTAAACCTCCTTATAAAGGGTCCAGTCTCAAGTATTTCTTTATCTCAATGTGAGAATGGAGTAATACAGACAGACATAAACACCAAGGAAGAAAACAGAGAATGTAGACAAAAACTCACACATACATGATCACCTGATTCATGACAAAGGTGCACAACAGTGCAGTG
The DNA here is from genome assembly GCF_049354715.1 of Callithrix jacchus. Taxonomy (NCBI): domain Eukaryota; kingdom Metazoa; phylum Chordata; class Mammalia; order Primates; family Cebidae; genus Callithrix; species Callithrix jacchus. The sequence continues at coordinate 88,584,739 of NC_133515.1, forward strand.
GGGAGAGGATAATTTTTAAGTAAATTGTGCTGAGTCAACTAAAAATCTCTATAGAAAACAATGAACCTGGAACCGTACCCTTTCATGGTAGACAAAACCAATTCCAGATAGGTCACTGGGCAAAATGTAAATGGTAGAATAATAAAGCTTCTAGAAGAAACCATAGAAGACTGTCTTCATAAATATGAAGTAGACAAAGGTTAAACAGGACACAAAAATAATGACCATTAAAAACATCATAAACTGCAGGGTCAAGGGTGGGGCCAGCCTGCCCAGATCTTATGTCAGAACTAATCGTCAATATCTGAATCTTGAGGACGGGAGCATCTGTTGTGTACATTTCTCCTTGATGCCAAGGCTCTTCACTATTTAAGTCCTAAGTGAAAGGAACGTTCAAAACCTGCTAATGATAATATCAGAGGGAGAAGAGGGAAAAAAAGGAAAGAAAAAAGGAAAAAGACATTTAAAAAAACTTGCTAATGAAAACAATATTATCTCTTTGGGTTTTTTGCTTTGTTTTGTTTTGTTTCGGTCCCATGATGGTTTTGTTTTTTATTTCTTAAATGGCTGAATTATAATCCAGCTGTGTGTCATAATTTCATACTCTTCAATGTGTGTCACTGCAGTGAAGCTGTCACAGCCCCAAGTTGAGGGCCAATACACAATTCATGGAACTGATTCATCATATTTGGTCTTTATGTAAATAATAAATGTTTTTAAATTGCCTAAATATACCATTCTTTCATGGTAGACAAATTCATCCCACCAGGAAATTGCCTAAATATACCATTCTTTCATGGTAGAGCCATTTCATCCCACCAGGAAAAAAACATCCTCTCTAAAAATATTAAATACCAAAATAACTACACTTAAATAAATAATGTTACGATGATGACATTAAAAAGCTCAGCATCAGGCTGACGCCCTTTCCCCATGTGCACTGCTGCTCATCCCCAAGCTGGTGCACTTGGGACAGTTGAGCGGTTTTCTTCCCAAGGAGCCGGGCAGGTCCAGGGACCTCCCACTCTCATTCCCTCCCACTCTCCTCTCCTTTCATTTTCTGTAGAGTAGTCAGCCTCAGGATTAGGTTCAGTTCTGAAAGGTCAGGGATGTTTCCTACCACAAGTCAGGAAATGCCCCAGATGTCCCCTGCAGGGCACTGCTGGGACCCTGCTACACTATGATGGCTGCTCACCATGGGTGGGAAAACTGCAATGTTAAAGAGTTGACGGCGGGTCGGAGGGCACCCAGAGCGGGGGATGACACCCAAAATACAAACATACCACGGAGAGACCTCGAATCTTAGTTTCCAAGGGCCTGTGAGAGAAGACTGAATTTTTTTTCCAAATGAAGTAGTAATGGTTCCGTCATTTTAAACATCTTAGGAGACTTGTGTTACTTAGAGTGGAAAATTTTGCCAGGGACAAAGTCAACCCAAAGAAACAAACAACAAAAACAGCCAGAAAGAGAACAGTTAAGCGCAGCTCGGTGAGTCACGGCAGTTCCCCCACAGCACCAGCTCCTCCCGGGGTTCTCAGGCTTCCAGGTGGCGGCAGCATCCGTCCACCTGTCCATGCCACCCACACGCTGAAATGGAGGTGGATGAAATTCATCAGGCAGCTACTGTAGCATGGAAATGTGCAGATGCCACAAAGTAGCTTCATCTGAACTTTAGCCAGAGAGACAAAAGGAAATCATTCTAGGCTGAAAACAAAAAACTACATTGTTTCTTTTTCCCCAAATGATTCCACTGAAAGGTCCTGTGTGATTCCAAAAGTCTGAGTAGAAATGGAGTGATGTGAAATGCCCAAAACCCCATTATTTTGCAAAGAAAGTACACCTCAAAATACTCTAATTCCACATGTGAGCAACAAAACACCGTTTTGTCTCTGCTGCTTGGTGGGTCCTGTGAGGGCGGTGGGGACAGCTCCCCCAACGTCCTGAGGGCCTAGTACTGGGAGACCCACCAGCAGCAGGCACGGACTCTGCCGTCCTCACACAGCGTGGTCCTCACAGGAGGACCAAGAGTCTCACTCGTAGGTAAAAGCTGAATCAATCCAAAGGCAGCAGACCAGCAGGTGCTCAGTGGGGGAGACACTGTCTCCAAAATCGGGTTTTGTTGTGTGTGGTTTTTGTTCAAGTGTGACTTCTGTCTTTAAATTAAGGAGTTTTAAGGCCACCTGAGTTTTGTGTTTTCAGTACTGAGAGGTGAAGTCCAACCACAGGGCCCTGCATCCACTGAGAGCGGGTGGGAGGCAATGTCTCCTTTTGGCACCAGAAAGTTGATAGTGTTCAAGAAAAGCTCTCCCAGTAGCTAGTTCTGGACACCCTTTTCCCTCACAGCTGCTGGTGGCATGTCCACACTCAGGGCTATGACAGTACTCTCGCCGTCTTCCATCTTGCTCTGCTTCAGCTCTGGCTGCTCCTGCTGGTCACTGCTCTGGCACTGTGTAGACAGGGAGGCTGATGTGGACGCTTGTGTCACCAACATGTGCAAAGGACCGCCACTGCATTGTTCACCTGGCCGTGGACCACAGTGGGGACTGACACCACACGAGTGCCGTTTTGTGTTACAGTTTTTATGGGTAGACCCAGAGGTGCCTGTTGCACTATAGTCACCATCTGGGCCAGGGTGGTCCGTGCTGTCTGGATGGTCCGGCTAGCAGTGCCTAGCATGGCACGGCCAATGGCAGGAATAGGCTCTACTTTCACTTGGACTTCCCTGTGATCTCCATTCTCCTGGGGCTTTCCCAGCACAGCTGCCGGGGTGACCACAGCTTGTCCAGAGACAGTGTATGTGTTCGCTGGGGCCAGTCCGGCCACACCACTGGTATCTGGTGGATGACATGAACTATCTGCACAATGGGTGGCTAGGAGGTCGAGTGGTCACTGGGGTGGCTACAGTGTAGGTGACAGGCTTGATGGCTGCCGCTGGACGGTGATTAAGACTGGCTGACTGGACAGAGGTGGTCCTGGTGCACTCTGGGCAAATGGGGCTTCCTGGATGACAGTGAGCCTGGGCTGTGCAGTGCCCGGGGGGCTGGCAAACCTTCCCTCCAAAGGCTGTCAGGGGTCTGGGTGCCACTAGAGTGAGCACTCCATCATGACTGGGAGAGGCTGGGACACTCCTAGAAGAGAGCAATCCAGGGGGTTCTAAAGCAAGGCATGCCCCTAGGCCATCTTTCCTAAAAGCCTGTTCTGTTAATTTGCTTTCAGAGGCAGGATCTATCCTCCAGAATGAGCCTTTGCCTGGTTCTTCCTGGGAATACAGAACTTTGATGAAATAACGATTCAGAGAGAGACTATGGCGCATTGAATTCTGCCAGCCCTTATCTGCAGTCCTATAGCAGGGATAATTTCTATTGATGTGTGTATAAATTCCGTTCAGGGTGAGCTGTTAGTCAGGAGCCACTGTAATTGCTCGTACAGTTGTGCACAGGAGTAAGGTGGCTTTGAATCATCCTTCAGGCTGTCTCCACCTGAAGCTTCCTTTTCTTTTTTTTTTTTTTGAGACGGAGTTTCGCTCTTGTTACCCAGGCTGGAGTGCAATGGCGTGATCTCAGCTCACTGCAACCTCCACCTCCTGGGTTCCGACAATTCTCCTGCCTCAGCCTCCTGAGTAGCTGGGATTACAGGCACGCGCCACCATGCCCAGCTAATTTGTTGTATTTTTAGTAGAGACGGGGTTTCACCATGTTGACCAGGATGGTCTCGATCTCTTAACCTTGTGATCCACCTGCCTCGGCCTCCCAAAGTGCTAGGATTACAGGCTTGAGCCACCGCGCCCGGCCGAAGCTTTCTTTTCATTTTCAGGCTGTGAGTTGTCAGCCATTAAATGGAGGTCAGATGGCATCACTCGGCCCACCTTCTACCATGAAGACCCTGCTCCCTGGGGTCTGGAGGGATAGGAGTTTGCAGCGCTGATGGTTCCTGTGGGTGAGGACAGAGGGCTGATGACGTGGGCCAGAGTGTCTTGGGCGAGAGTGCGGCTGCCCAACCTTCACTGGAGACTCAGACACATCCTGCTTCTCCCTTTTCTCGCTGGACAAGGCAGTGAATACCCTGATGTTTATGCTCGGGAACCTGAAGATGCACACGTATGGCAGCTGCAGCGAGCGGCACCTCGGAAACACGCTGTCCATGAACATGCTGTTCTGGCCCAGGCAGCGCACTTAGGAGCCACCACTGCCCAGGGGCGTGAGGATCTCGAGGTGGCACCTGCCGTGAGATGAAGCTCAAGTGGCCCAAGCTCATGTCCTCAGAGCCCTGTGACAAGTTGAGGCCGACGGTCACCGAGTGCTTCTTCATCAGATACTGGAACTCGAGGCCCTCCAGGCACTGTAGGGCCCAGCCCCTGAGCAGGGACCCACCGCCTCCACTAGCCCCACTGCCTGCGAGCAAGCCGAAGCCTATACTCTGGTTTTACACTTAATTAGGAAGTGCTTGGGGTGAACTGTATATCAGCATTTAAAAAAAATCTAATATCATTTTGTCCTACACAGAAATGCTAAGAGATCACTGACCTTTTTTTTTTTTTTTTTTTTTTTTGAGGGCGGGGGGACAGAGTCTCCCTCTGTCACCCAGGCTAGAGTGCACTGGCCTAATCTCAGATCACTGAGGGTTCAAGGAATCTTCCCGCCTCAGCCTCCTGAGTAGCCAGGACCCCAGGTGTGCACCACCACCCAGCCAACTTCTGTATTTTTAGTAGAGATGAAGTTTCACCATGTTGGCCAGGCTGGTCTTGAACTCCTGACCTCAGGTGATCCGCCCGCCTCAGCCTTCCAAAGTGCTGGGATTACAGGTGTGAGCCACTGCACCCGGCTGAGCTCACTGGCTTTTAAATGAAGAGAACTAAGTACAAAAAGGTGACATGCACCATCTACTCTGCAGAGGTAAGAGATCAGGAACAAGAACCTCATCAGTCCAGTTATCTTTCCCACAGTAAAATATCTGATCCCTCACACAGTACAAGGTATTCAATGATCTCTCTATCCCTCTATGCTTTATAATCATGTTCAGCAACCTGAGTATTTTTCTCACCAGAAATGATCTCTCTCTTCTCTGCTATTAAAAGTCGCACCTATTTTTCTAAGACAACTTGAATCCCATGTTCTCCACAGAACTTGCCCTGACCAGGCCAGCTTGGTGAGCTCCTCTCCATATTCCGAGTTCACACGGTATCACCATTTTTGCCTTTCACTTAGCATTGATGAAATGCGCACGTTGCCAGTTCCGGTCTGCTGTTTTGAGCCGCTGTTTATCCCTCCTGCATCTCTTGTTCCAGGTCCTTTATTAAGCAACCCAGGAGCTGTTTCATTGCCATAAAAAGTAATCAATGATTTTCTTTTTTGTGTCTACTGAGTACAAGCTACACACTACTCCATGGCTCCAAGAAGAGGCTCTCATTTTCACAGTACATACAGTTTCACTGTGGACACTGCAGGCACACACATCTGGAAAGTCATATGCAGCAGAAAACTATCAAAATGAAAAGAATGGCGCAGACAGGAAGTATTCAATGTGTGGAGGAAGGGAGTTCAGGCTGGGCTGAGGAAGAATCCAAGAAGGATTTGGGTCTTGAGAGGGTTGTTAAAAATGGGAAAGTGAAGCCAGGTGCGGTGGCTCATGTCTGTAATCCCAGCACTTTGGGAGGCTGAGGCGGGTGGATCAAAAGGTCAGGAGATCAAGACTATCCTGGCCAACATGGTGAAACCCTGTCTCTACTAAAAATACGAAAAATTAGCTGGGCATGGTGGCGCGTGCCTGTAATCCCAGCTACTCAGGAGGCTGAGGCAGGAGAATTGCCTGAACCCAGGAGGCGGAGGTTGCAGTGAGCCAAAATTGCGCCATTGCACTCCAGCCTGGGTAACAAGAGCAAAACTCCATCTCAAAAAAAAAAAAAAAAAAATACAAAAATTAGCTGGGCGTGGTGGCACTCGCCTGTAGTCCCAGCTACTCGGGAGGCTAAGGCAGGAGAATCACTTGAACCCAAGAGGTGGAGGTTGCAAGTGAGTTGAGATCATGCTACTGCACGCTATCCTGGGCGAAAGAGAAAGACTCTGCCTCAAAAAAAAAAAAAAAAAAGGGAAGGTGGTCAGATGAGCGGAGAGAAGCGGAGGAGAATTGAGGGGCCCTGGCATTCCAGATGATCAAAGGCACAGAGCAAGGATGAACAAGGCCCCACTGGAGGGGAGTGAGTGGATCAGATTGCCTCACCAAAGCAGAAGGCCCAAATAAGGTAATGAATGGGAGATATGCTTGGAAAATTAAAACAGGAACAGGCTATCAAAGGCTTTGAATGCCTAGGCTAAAACATCTGGACTTGCTCCTATGAAGAGTGAATACCACTAAGAGTGCATGAGCAGAGAAGAGACAGCATAAATATAAGAAACTGTCATCTGAAAGCTCACTCCTAGAGAGCTCTTAAATGGGAAAGGTTCTATTCTGCTCTGCCTAGAGACAGCAACATCGACCATATGATTTCTTCCAGTCTCAATGTGAAAGCCATGATGTCACCCAGCTCACTAGTCTTCCAGAGCCCATTTGCCAACCGATTCATACCAATCTGCTTTCTTCTTTCTGTTTGTAGCTCTTGCTTTGATCCTCCTCACTCTCCTTCTTCCCATCTAAATGTTCTCCAAGTGCTTCCCTGTGGTGGGAAAAAAAGAAAAAAAACAAAAAACAGAAAAAATGAAGTTATTTCTTGTACTTAAATTCTATATTTAAAGGTTTTGGCCTGGCACAGTGGCTCACGCCTGTAATCCCAACACTTAGGGAATCCAAGACAGGATGATTGCTTGAGGCCAGAAGTTCAAGATCAGCATGGCCAACATAGCAAGACCCCATCTCTATTTATGTAAACAATAATAAAAATGGTACCATTGTATTTCATATATAAATATATATTCCATATGGATTAAAATTTAAATATTGGCCAGGCGCGGTGGCTCACACCTGTAATCCCAGCATTTTGGGAGGCCAAAGCAGGAGGATTGCTTTAAATCAGGAGTTTGAGACCAGCCTGGGAGACATAGAGAGACTCTGTCTCTATCATAAAGAAAAAATTAAATATTTTTAAAACTACAATCATAAAAGCACTAGAAGTAAATACAGGAGAATATCTATACAATCTTAGCATAGAAAACCCATCTTTAAATAAGATCAAACTCAGAAAAAAAAGATTAAAAGATTTTACTTTGTAAAATATAGAAATTTTACCCTTGAAAGTCAAGGGATAAACTGGCAAAAGATATTTGACAAAATTGTACTATCCATAAAATAGGAAGGGCTCCTTCAAATTAATACATAAAAGACAAAATACCAAAGAGAAAAACAGGCAGAGGATATGAACTGGCAGTTTCCCGAAGAAACACAAATGGCAAATAGCCATTTGAAGATAGAGTCAGCTTCACATATAATCAGAGAACAAAAACCCTGTGAGTCATCATTACCCTATTATCAGACTAAAAAAAGATTTTAAAGGTTGACAATATCAGGTGGGAGCCCAGCTTTCCACACTCCAAGGGTGGGAATGTAAAGTGTAAAAATCTGTCTAAAAGGCAATTTGGCAAGATTTGTCATAAACTTAAAAGTGCCTCCCCTCTGACCCAACAATCCTATCTTTAGGAATTTTTTATAGAAAGCCTTCACAAGTACATAAATAAATATGAATGTGCAAGAAAGATGATTGTAGCACTGACTATACTAGCAAGAGCATGGAAACATTCTACATACATATTAATAGCTGACTAATTAAGAGGAAACATTTCAAAAATACTTTGTAGCCTACAAAAAGAATGGTGCAAAACCTAGCAGCAAGAGAAAACGTCCACAGCCGTTAAGTGAACGAAGCCAGTTGTAGAACAATATGTAGACTATAATGCACATTGCTTTTTAAAACAGGTTTATATGTGCACAGGACATTTTCTGGAAGGATAGATTAAAAACAGATAACAGCAATTACTTAAGGAACATATTTTCTGTATTTTTGTATTGCATGAATTTTATAAATAGTGCATGTGTGTGTGCTTGTCTGTGTGTGAATCAGAAAACAAGTCGCAAGGGGCAGCGGCGAGATGAGGTTCCAGATTATGGACTTCAGAGGAAGCATGGGGGAATGACCTCACCAACCCCCATACTACTTACATCATTGAGACCCGGCTCTCTCCTCTGGCACACAGTGGCCATAAGGGCTCCCAGTACTGCCTTAGGAAAAATGAAACCAACATCCAACATGACACAGATTTTTTTTTTTTTGAGACAGAGTTTTGCTCTTTTTGCCCAGGCAGGAGTACAATGGCACCATCTCAGCTCACTGCAACCTCTGCCTCCCAGGTTCCAGCGATTCTCCTGCCTGGCAGATCTCTTTATCCCATTCTTTCTCAACTTTTTCTAACTCTGACTTCCCTCTCTACTCACTTTGTTCAAAGTCCAGGACAATCCTACCTAGTGTAACACTAGTTTGGAGATAAAGAGCTGAGTTACCATCCTTTACTCCCAATCTAAGCAAAACCCTTGTTTTTTTTTCTTGCCATTTCATTGACTTCCCTATTCTTTTTTTTTTTTTGAGATGGAGTTTCGCTCTTGTTACCCAGGATGGAGTGCAATGGTGCGATCTCGGCTCACCGCAACCTCTGCCTCCAGGGTTCAGGCAATTCTCCTGCCTCAGCCTCCTGAGTAGCTGGGATTACAAGCATGCGCCACCATGCCCTGCTAATTTTTTGTATTTTTAGTAGAGACGGGGTTTCACCATGTTGATCAGGATAGTCTCGATCTCTTGACCTCGTGATTCACCCGCCTCGGCCTCCCAAGTGCTGGGATTACAGGAGTGAGACACGGCGCCCGGCTGACTTCCCTATTCTTATTGAACATGCTCTTTGTTTTCTTACTAAGCAAACTTATTGTTGTTCCATTTTACTCAGATTTTTTTTTTGTTTTGGTTCCCAAGTTTTATTCAAGAACACATACAAAATATTCCAGATAAATGAAATTTAATCTTCATCTTCCTCCTCTTCTTCGTCCTGGTTAATCTGGAAGTAACGTAATTCGTAACTCTCTTTGCTATTAGCAACTACACGCAACCAATCACGTAGATTATTCTTCTTCAAATATTTTTTGGTGAGATATTTCAAATACCTTTTGGAGAAGGGCACCTCAGACGTCACGATGATCTTGCTCTTGCTCCTTTCGATGGTCACCACCCCTCCACCAAGGTTACCGGCTTTTCCGTTCACTTTGATCCTTTCTTGCAAAAACTGCTCAAAATTGGCAGCATCCATGATTCCATCTTCTACAGGGTGGGTGCAATCAAGAGTGAACTTCAGAACCTGCTTCTTTTTTTTGCCCCCCTTCGCCACAAGCTTTTTCACGGCGGCAGCGGAGGCAGAAAGCTTTACTCAGGTCTTCAGCTATTGCCAGGCTTATCATGTTCCCATCACCACTCAAAAAGTTCCCTTGACTTTCTACTTTGACTACCAATTAATGACCAACTCTAAAGTATCCCTTCCAACTGCTTTCTGCACCAAAGATCAGTGCTTCAGAAAGAAAAAAACGATGATGCAGTCCAGATATGCTACATATTTTTTTTTCTTAGAGTCTTCCTCTGTCATCCAGGATGGAGTACAGTGGAGCCATTTCAGCTCAGTGCAGCCTCCACCTCCCAGGTTCAAGCAATTCTCCTGACTCACCCTCCCAAGTAGCTGGAATTACAGGCATGCACCATCAGGCTTGGCTAACTTTTGTATTTTTAGTAAAGATGAGGGTTCACTGAAGCAGGAGCAGCTATGACAAACAGACCTCTCGACACTGAACTATGAAGGAAGGAGTGATTTATTTCAGTTGGGAGCAAGGTGCATAGCTGCCCAATAGCCAAGCTCCTCTAACAAAGAGAAGCTCTGCCTTTATGTAGGATTACAACTCTAGATATTACACACGAAAGCGTCTTGGGTTTACAGCCTTAGAAATTACCTGTGAAAGGGTCTTGGTCCGTGGAGTAGGCATGGGGTAGGTGTTTGATCTTGTTTAAGTAAAAACAATGCCTTCTGGAGAGATTCCCCCATACTATGCCTGCTATCTATAGGAAGGCAATTAAGGAGGTGTGGGTTAGCCAGCCTTTTCTTCTATTGAAATGCAGTGTGGAAGTCAAGGGGGAGGTAATCCTAGATGCTTGGGTCTCTTTCCTCACTTCACTGCATTGGCTGGGCTGCAGACATGCTATAAATTCTTATTAACTAGTTTTAACTTAAATCTCATCACTGGCTTTTATTCATCATTTTTTACTGCTTAGCACTGTACTGTCCAAATATGGTAGCCATAACCACATGTGGCTATAAGGCCCTTGAAGTGTGGCTGGTGCAAACTGAAATGTGCTATGAGTATAAAATACACTCTAGATGGATTTTGAAGACTTTGAACAAAAAATATTTGCAATATATCTCATCAGTCTGATTTATACTGATTGCATATTAAAATAATACCTTTCTATATTGGGTTAAATAAATTATTAATTTCACTGTTCTGTTTTTAGCACTTTCAATGAGACTACTGCAAAACGTGAAATGACACATGTGGCTGATATTGTATTTCTGTTGTTCGGCAATGACCTAGTATATTCTCCAAAGGAATCGTCTCAGACTTCTGTCTCTTCAGATTTGAGCTCCCTCCAGTGACTGAGTCCTCTTTTGGGAAGCTGTTTCCTCACCACCACCCCATGTATGTGGTCTAAATGGGACCTGCCATCTTCCTGACCAAAGTCCATTCTCAGGATTTAAAAAAATTGGAACTCGGTTGATTATCTACCTGGGTTTAGAGTTCTAGGTTGGAAATAACTTTCCTTCACTGTTTCCTTCCAGTGTTGCTAACTGAGAAACCTGAAGTCATTCTATCTTTTACCTCTCTCTTTGTATGTGACCACGTTTTTGTTTTTTGTATGTGACCATGTCTTTGTTTTTTTACTCTGGAAGCTTGTAGGCCCTTTCTCTTTGTTCTCAGCATTCTGAACTTTCTCAGGGGTGTGCCTTAGTGTGGGTCTATTTTCATCCGCTATGTTAGACATTTCAATCAGGAACCTCATGATCTTCAGATCTGTGACATGTTCTTGAATTCTTTCATGATAATATCCTCCCCACTCCATTTAATCCGTCTTTTCTTTCTGGATCTAGAAAGGTGATAATATCCTCTAATTTTTAAAAATAATTTTCTCTGGCTGGGCACAGTGGCTCATGCCTGTAATCCCAGCACTTTGGGAGGCCAAGTCAGGTGGATCACCTGAGGTCAGGTATTCAAGACCAGCCTGGCCAACATGGTGAAACGCTGTTTCTACTAAAAATACAAAAACTAGCCAGGCGTGGTTGCAGGCGCCTGTAATCCCTGCTACTTGAAAGGCCAAAGCAGAAGAATTGCTTGAACCTGGGAGGCAAAGGTTGCAGTGAGCCAAGATCATGCCATTGCACTCCAGCCTGGACAACAAGAGCAAAATCCATCCCAATAATAATAATAATAATAATAATATTTTCTCTATAAGTTTCTACCTTTTTTCTTTGTGCTCTATTTTCTAGGGGATTTCATCATCTTTATTTTCCAATCCTTCTAATGTTTTCTATTTCTACACTTTTAATTTCTAAGAGCTGTGTTTTTTTTCTCTGAACACTCCTTTTAATAGCATTCTGTTCTCATTCCATGGTTGCCATATCATCTCTTTTTTCTCCTGAGGATCTGTTTTTCCCCCTTTTTCCCCCTAAAGACTTCAAAGATCTGAATGATCATCTTTTTGTGGCATTATTGTTTTTTTCTTCTCATATAGTCTTAATTCCCTCTTAGGTGCTGTTTTCTATTTGTTAATTTTTATATCTACCTTTCATGTTGAAGATTTTCCTCACATGCGTAGAAATCCTTGGTTACTGACTCATGATAAGAACTAAACAGCCTATGAAAAAATAAAATTAGGCTGGGCTCAGTGGTTCACCCTTGTAATCTTAGCACCTTGGGAGGCCAAGGTGGGCAGATCACAAGGTCAAGAGATCGAGATCATCCTGGCCAACCTGGTGAAACCCATCTCTACTAAAATTACACAGATTAGCTGGGCACGGTGGTGCACACTTGTAGTCCCAGCTACTCAGGAGGCTGAGGCAGAAGAATAGCTTGAACCCGAGAGGCAAAGGTTGCAGTAAGTCAAGACCATGCCACTGCACTCCAGCTTGGCTACAGAATGAGACCTTGTCTCAAAAAAAAAAAAAATAAAGAAAGAAAGAAAAAATTAAATTAAAACATTGGTTAAAAATAAATAAACACTGTTTTACGTGCAAAAAATCAAGCTAACGATAAAACAACTCTTATGAGGTAGATTCGAAGCTGTTTCCACTTATATCATGTAATTGTAAAACTTTGAGTCCTATTATTCTAGTTGTGGCTGAATGTGTCTATTGTTCTTATTTCCAAAATGGTCTCCAAATTCTTGCCTATCTTGTCTAAGATGTACCAAAGACCTAAAGCTACAAGTGTAATGGTAACTTTCATGACAATTTAGGGGAAGGACACTAATACTACCAATTTTAATGTTACCATGTTCATAGTAGCTACCTAGTTGTTGCTGAAGTGAGAGGGGCTTTAAAAAAAAAGCAACTACATAAAGGATGCTTTGTTTTGGTTATGTGTACCTAAACACACCTGATTACACAGAATCCAAGAATTTAGAGAAAAGAAGGACAGTTCAGTATCATTTCAATCTAAGTCCCTGGCCATTTGGAAGCGTGCAATGTGGTGTCAGGATAACGCAGAAAAAATAAATTGTAATCGTATGACAAATAAAAATTTAAAACATTAAAAACAAACCGATGGGGCTGGGCACAGTGGCTTATGTTTGTAATCTCAGCACTTTGGGAGGCCAAGGCAGAAGGACCAGGAGTTTAAGACTAGCCTGGGCAACATAGCAAGATCCCATCTCTAAAAAAAAAAAAAAAAAAAAAAAATTAGTTGGGCGTGGTGGTGTGCACCTATAGTGCCAGATACTCAGAAGGCTGAGGCAGGAGGATTGCTTGAGCCCAGGATTCAAGGTTATAGTAAGCTATGATCAAACCACTGTACTCCAGCCTGGGTGATGGAGTGAGACTCTGTTCCTTAAAAACTAAGTAAATAAATAAATAAATAACAAAAATAATATTTTTTTTAAGCTGATGGGAGCTGTGAGTACAAGGGTGTGCATTAACAGCTGCATGTCAGTGTGGGCTGATTTAATCAGGCTGTTTTGTGAGCAAACCCAATGTTAGTCACTTTTTTTATTATTTATTTATTTATTTATTTAGAGACAGAGTCTCCCTCTGTCACCCAGCTGGAGTGCAGTGGCCCAATTTTGGCTCACTGCAACCTCTGCCTCCCAGGTTCAAGCAATTCTTCCTGTCTCAGGCCTGTGGACTTGGCCAGCCATCATGTCTCTAATCGCCAAAAGTATAATTGGGACTGACATACTTAGAAGTTTGAAGAACTCCACTCCTGGGCCTATCAGTAGAGCTATCATAGCAGAGAAGGCCAAAAGAACAGCTCTGAAGCTGCACCTGAATACATAAAAAACACTATTGCTGCTGAGGGGTGCTGGTGGGGATTGGTGTCACCCTGAAGGATCTCAACAATGCAGGAATGCTGATCTCTATCAAATTTTCTTTTAATTCATGGGCCTGGCACTTGCAGAAACTGAATGGATCCTAGAAAATAACTGTCAACTACCAGAAGCTCCACAGGTAGCACTCCTGAACACAGCGTCTATGCAACTGTGGTAAGCTTCGCTAGAGCAAATGTGTACGGCCTCCGGCACAGTACATGTGGCTACTGATTGGGCCAAATGCATGCTTTTCTACCTTAGTCAGGAAAAAGAATCAGGAAGTCTACATTCACATGGAGCAGACAATGATAATCACTTACATGTCTGTCACGCTCACAGGACCATGGTAATATTCTCCTGACCTCTGTCATAATATATTCTGAATATATCTGGGACATCTGGATATCCCAGAGAACATCACATGATCCAGTACAGCATTGGCAAACTGTGGCCTGTGGGCCAAATCCAGTCCACCATCTGTTTCTGCATGGCTTCCAGGCAAATAATGATTTTTTTCTTTTTTGAGACTGAGTTTCGCTCTTGTTATCCAGGCTGGAGTGCAATGGCACGATCTCGGCTCACCGCAACCTCCGCCTCCTGGGTTCAGGCAATTCTCCTGCCTCAGCCTCCTGAGTAGCTGGGATTACAGGCACGCGCCACCGTGCCCAGCTAATTTTTTGTATTTTTAGTAGAGACGGGATTTCACCATGTTGGGCAGGCTGGTCTCGAACTGCAAACCTCAGGTGATCCTCCCACCTTGGCCTCCCAAAGTGCTGGGATTACAGGCTTGAGCCACTGCACCGGACAATTTTTATAATTTTAAGTGGTTAAAAAAAAAAAAAAAAAAAACTAGGACGAATAAGTAGAGCAGAGAGGATTTTTTTAGGGCAGTGAAAATATTCAGTATAATACTATACTGGTGGGCACGTGTTACTATAAATTTACCCAAACCCATAGGATGTACAATGCCAAAAAGAAACCCTAAGATAAACGATGGAGTTCGGGTGATAAAGATGTGTCCAGGTTCATATATTGCTACTAATGTGCCCTCTGGCACAGGATGTTGACAGTGGTAAGTCTCCCGAGCTGTGCATATGTGGGGGCAGGGAGTATATGGGGATGCTGTCCTTTCTGATCAGTTTTGCTGTGATCCTAACACTGCTCCAAAAAGTAAAGTTTATGGGCTGGGTGCGGTGGCTCATGCCTGTAATCCCAGAACTTTTGGAGGCTGAGGTGGGCAAATCATGAGGTCAGGAGTTCAAGACTAGACTGGCCAACATGATAAAACCCCATCGCTACTAAAAAAAAAAATTACAAAAATTAGCTGGGCATGGTGGCTCATGCCTATAATCCCAGCTACCTGGAAGGCTGAAGTAGGAGAATTGCTTGAACCAGGACCAGGGAGGTAGAGGTTGCAGTGAGCCGAGATCGAGCCATTGCCCTCTGCCTGGGCTACAGAGCGAAGACTCCATCTCAAAAATAAATAAATAAATAAAGTTTATTATTATTATTATTTGGAGACAGAGTCTTGCTCTGTCGCCCAGGCTGAAGTGCAGTGGCACCATCTCAGCTCACTGCAACCTCCGCCTCCCAGGTTCAAGCAATTCTCCTGCCTTAGCCTCCTGAGTAGCAGGGATTAAAGATGCCTGCCACCATGCCTGACTAATTTTTGTATTTTTAGTAGAGACAGGGTTTCACTATGTTGTCCAGGCTGGTCTCGAATTCCTGACCTCATGATCCGCCTGCCTCAGCCTCCCAAAGTGCTGGGATTACAGATGTTGGCCACTGTGCCCAGTTTATTATCTTTTTTAATCAAAAGAAGGCTATTTTGTAAGACATGAATAGTCTATGAAACTCAAATTTCAGTGTTCATAAATAAAGCTTTATTGGAACACGGCCATGCCCATTTGTTTATGTCTTGCCTATAGCTGCTTTTCCACTACAATGGCAGTTCAGCAGCTGGGAAAGAGGCCATAGCATCCAAAAAGCCTAAAAGATTTACTATCTGGCCCTTTACTGAAAGGGTTTGCCAGCCCCTGCATTCCACCGATGGACCTGCAGCAATCAGCCCGGAAGAGTGAGTGACGGACACATACTGCAGGTCATGGTGAGACGTGTGTGCTCCAGATGGTGGGCAATCAACCCTGTGAAGACCCAGGGGCTGCCAAGTCACTCAAGTTTGTTGGGGTCCAGTGGTCAGTGGCATACTGGGATAGCCTATCAAGTAAAAAACAAATCTACTGCATCTTGCATCTTCAACAGAGAAGGAAACTCAATGCCTCTTAGGCCACTTTGGATCCTAGAGGCAATTCATCCCACACTTAGGAATACTGTTCAGGCTGACACAAAAAGCTGCCAGCTTTGAGTGATGCCTAGAACAGGAAAGGACCCAGGCCACAGTGTAAGCAGCCAGGCTACTTGGGGCACATGATCCAGCAGACCCTATGGTTTGGAGGTGCCTGTAGTGAAAAAGATGCCATGTGCAGTTTATGGCAAACCCCAGTGGGAGAATCATGACCCAGACCCAGATGTGAGCTGGGTATCTCACATCCATCAGAGTCATGAAGTTGGGTAGGCCCAGAGGCAGGCCATTGTAAGATGGAAATGGTCAATCTGAGATGGAGCCCAAGCAGGACCAGAGGGCACAAGTCACCTGCATGAGCAGGTCGCCCAGACCCAGACATCGCCTTCCATGTTTGTACCAATGCCTCTTCCTGTGGCCCAGGAGAAGTCCTATATGACCAGCTGAAGAAAGAAGAAATAGCCCAAGTTTAGCTTATGGATCGGCTGGCAGGGTTTGTGGGTTCAGGCTAAAAATGGACAGCAGCTGCACTGCAAGCCACATTCAGGGATGGCCTTGAAAGATAGTGATGAAAAGCCTTCAAAATGGGCAGAGCATCAAGCGGCACACCTGGTCATGGAGTTTGTATGGAAGGAAAAGTGACTCACAGAGCCTAGGCCAGCACCACTATCCAGGGGGTTGAGGAGTGTCTGAAGTTCAAGCATGGACTCCTATACAATAAACCCTCTGACCAAGTGACTCACTTCACAGCAAAAGAGGTGCAGAAGTGGGCCCATGACTACTGGTCATATCACATACGAAACTTCCAGAATCGCTAGCCTGATGGAGGCACAGCTGCAACCCCAGTTCAGAGGCCCTGCACTAAAGAATGCAGTGCCACATTCTTGAATGCAGTGCTGCACGAAGCCAGAGACTGTGTGACTCTGTCCCAGAAGAAAAAAATATATGGGACTGACAACCAGTGTGTAGAAGCTGGAGTGGCCCCACTTATCATCATTCCTAATGACTCATGGGGGACTCTGTGCTTCCTGCATCCACAACTCTGGCGTCTGCAAGGTCAGAAGTCCTGGTACCCAAAGGGGTGTTTTCTTGCTAGGGCACAAAGCAAGGATCCCATTGAACTACAAGTGATAGCTGCCACCTGGGCACTTTGGACTCCTGGTGTCCAATGAGCAGCTGACGAGAAGTCACCATCTTGGCAGGGCAACTGATCCTGACTGGCAGAAGAAGGTCTTAAGTGCACACAATGAGGACGTTCAGGAATTAGGTGCCTCCAGGTCCTCCCTTGGCCCACTGTGGCTGTGAGTGGATGGGTACAGCAACCCTAGCCTCGGTGGGTATGGTCCTCAGACCTTCAGGAATGAGGGTTTCCACCACACAATCATGTAAGCCATTTAGACCAGTGGAAGTGATAGTTGAGGTCCACTAAACAAATACTTATGAAAGGAAGGAAGATTGGGAGGGAAGGAGGCAAGACCCCAGAGGGCAGGTCACAGGTCGCCTGATTCCTTCGTGTACTGTCCAGTGCCTGAGCCACAGCTCTCAACCAAGCAATAACTGGATGAGCATTTCCGTCTCTGACTTTACAACAGCGATAAACGTTTCTTTTTGTTTTATTTTCTTTACTTTTTTTTTTTATTTTGAGACACGACCTCGCTCTTTCACCCAGGCTGGAGTGCAGTGGCTCGATCTCGACTCACTGCAACCTCCACCTCCCGGGTTCAAGCGATTCTCGTGCCTCAGCCTCCCGAGTACCTGAGACCACAGCCGTGCGCCACCACGCCCGATTAATTTTTTGATGTTTTCTAGAAGTGGGGTCTCTCTATGCTGCCCAGGCCGATCTCGAACTCCTGGGCTCAAGCGATCCGCCCGCCTCCGCCTCTGTAAGTGCTGGGAAGACAGGAGCGAACCACCACGCCCGGCCCAGCGTTTTACTTTCCCATACTCTGCCTGAACCTTCCAGAAGAAACGTCTCTATCTCATCAGGAAACCAGCCCCTGCTGCGCGGATCCCGCCCCGTTCACCCCCGTGCTCACCGCCTCCGGGCTTCCAGGCGCGCCGCGATGCGGAGACGCCGAGCCTGGATGCGCTCCTGAGGGTTGTCGGAGTTCACCGAGGGCTCGAGAACCTGCGTGGACAAGTGCTCGTCCACGTTCGGCTCCAGGCCCTCTAGGGACCCCGGCGGATTCATGGCAGGAGCCCCCAGGCGGCTCCCTCCGGTCCACCTCCGGACCACAGGCTGGTTGCTAGGAACAAGCCGTTGCTAGGGAGAGGTCACCTGAGCCACCGCCCAGTGGTTGCGCGCGCAGCTCCCCGGGCACCGCTCGCCGCCGTTGGAGCGATGCATCCCAGCCTCTGCCTGATGCCTTTCCCGCCGGTGGGATGTCTGGTCTGTCCGCCCCGGTCGTATTCGAGGAGCTGTGGAGTCTCACCACGAGACTAGAGGACTAAAGAGCTGGACCAAGCGGTGGTTCATCACTTACTGACCTTGATGATTAATTCATCTTTCATTCATTCATCAAATATTCCTCCAACTCATATTCACCAAATAAAATTGAGGGCCTACTCTGTGCCAAGTGCTGTGCTAGCGCTAAGGATACAGGCATTGTCCTCAGAGAGAGTACTGAATAACAGGTATGCGCTTAAGAATATTGCATCCATCCATTCATTTTTGCGCTTCTACTTGACGTATTCGGCAGTCTCCTCTAAACTGAAACCACCCTGCCATCAATGAATTTATACCCAGCAAGGAATTGTCTTCTGTAGCAGTTTTCAGCATGGCTGCAACCTAAAACAATCCCACTGCCACCACGTGCAATCAAATACTTACGAAAAAGGAAAACTCCGTGAGAGGGGTGAGGGGATAAAATTTAGAAATGCAGAAGCGCTGTTAAATTCTCAGCTATCTCCAGAAAGTCACTATCTCCTGGGAGTCTCATTGTCAACAAAAATAGTGTTGTTATTTAGAATTAAAACCAAACTGGGGCCGGGCGCGGTGGCTCACGCCTGTAATCCCAGCACTTTGGAAGGCCGAGGTGGACAGATCACTTGAGATCAGGAGTTCGAGACCAGCCTGGCAGACATGGCAGAACCCCATCTCTACTAAAAATACAAAAATTAGCTGGGTATGGTGGTGGGCGCCTGTAATCCTAGCTACTCGAGAGGCTCAGGCAAGAGAATCGCTTGAATGTTGGCGATGTTGCAGTGAGCTGAGATGGAGCCACTGCACTCCCCTGGCAATAGAGCAAGAAGCTGTCTCAAAAAAAAAAAAAAAAAAAAAAAAAAAAAAAATCAGCCAATCAAACAAAACCTGGATTCCATTTAACATAGTTCTGTCCCATTAGCCCGTGGGGAATTAAAGGCACTGGATGAGCAGTGAGAAAGGGTGGGTACTAGTTCTAGCCCTGCCCTGCCATCTTGGGCAAGTCACAACTTCTTGAGGGCCATTTTCTCAGCTGTTAAATGGTGCAACCCACAGACAGTTGTGAGGCCAAGAAGATAAGTTTTTTATTCTTTGTGAATAAGAACTGCCCAGAGGCAAATGGAGTGGGTTTTAAAAATCAATTCTACTGCAAGCAGTAGAGAGGTTTAGGAGTGCCAAAACCATCCAACAGCTAGAATCTAACAGCAGCTGCCTGGATCCTCCTTTCACACCTGCCAGGTGGTGGTGTAGGAGGAGCGGGGGAAGTTGCTTCTAGGCTTCAGGGCCTTCTGCCAGATCTCTGTCTCCTTTGGTTGTAACCTAAAGTGTTAACCTTTCCTAGGAGCCATGGTACACCCTCTGACCACAGACTCTTCCAGGTTCTGGTTCATGTTTCCACTATCTATAAGGACAGAAACAAGTATGTGTGCATACACATGTATATAGTTGGGAGTAGGATACCATGAGAAAGTCAGTGGGATTCAGCTATTGCACAAGAGATAAGTGAGAGCAAAAGGTACCATACGACCCATGAAGAGTGATCAGTGAGATCCTTGGCCCTACAGTTGTCCTGATACACTTCCAACATCTTTTGCAATAAGAAATCTGACTCCATTTTTTGCTGTTTGGCTGCTGACTGCTTTTAAGCAGCACTCTCTTTTCTCCACATCTGGGCAAGCTGTTAAAAAAGCCTAGGTGCTCTTTTTGGTGCTGGCAGATTTCAACTACATGCACTGGGTACGTTTCTCCCAGCCTCACCCCTTAACCACAGTAAAAGCCCCAAGCTTGTCTCCTTTCCTGGCTCTCTCTGGTAATTTTCTGACCGGCTGGAAGGCCCTCTTTGCTCCCACAGGCAGACTCAATTATGTGATACACCTTTTTCATAGGTGTGGGAAACAAACACTTTCACTCACCACTGGAAAGACACCTCCTAGAAGGACAGTTTGCCAAAATCTATTAACTGTTTAAATTGGCATATTAGGAGAAAGGGAGGAATAGGGAGAGATTTGTTAAAGGATACAAAATGATGGGTTCTAGTGTTCTGTACCATAGGATGACTAGAGTCAATAACATAGTTTCAAATAGCAAAGAAGATTTTGAGCATTCCCAACACAAAGAAATGACAAGTGTTTGAGATGACAGATATGCTAATTACCAGACCAGATCACTATACATTATATGCATTGAAACATTACTATGTATCCCATAAACATATATGAGCGTTATTTGCCCTTTTTTTTTTTGAGACAGCGTCTCACTCAATTGCCCCGGCTGGAGTGCATGGCACAATCTTGGCTCATTGGAACCTCTGCCTACTGGGTTCAAGTGATCCTCCCTCCTCAGCTTCCTGAGTAGGTGGGACTACAGGCATGTGCCACCATACCCAGCTAATTTTTTGTTTGTTCAATGTTTTTTGTTTTTTTGAGATGGAGTCTTACTCTGTCATCCAGGCTGGAGTGCAGTGATGCAATCTCAGCTCACTGCAACCTCCACCTCCCAGGTTCAAGCGATTCTTCTGCCTCAGCCGCCCGAGTAGCTGAGATTATAGGCGCCTACCACGCCTGGCTAATTTTTGTATTTTTAGTAGAGACGGGGTTTCACCATGTTGGTCAGGCTACTCTTGAACTCCTGACCTTGTGATCCACCCGCCTCGGCCTCCCAAAGCGTTGGGATTACAGGTGTGAGCCACTGTGCCCAGCTAACTAATTGTTATTGTATTTGTAATAAAGATAGGGTTTCACCATGTTTGCCAGTCTCAGTCTCCTGACCTCAGAGGAGCCACCTACCTCCGCCTCCCAAAAGTGCTGGGATTACAGGAATGAGCTATCCCAACCAGCCTACCAAATTTTTTTAAATATTAAAAAAATTTTTTAAACTGAACAAAGGACAGAGAGAGGAAGAAATATTTTCATGGAGCAGACAACTACGATTTTAGAGGTCAAAGGAACGAAACAAACAAAATAAATAAATGAAGAATCCAGGCACAGTGGCTTATGCCTGTAATCCCAATATTTTGGGAGGCTGAGGCGGGTAGATCATGAGGTCAGGAGTTCAAGACCATCCTGGCTAACACGGTGAAACCCCGTCTCTACTAAAAATACAAAAAGTTAGCTGGGTGAGGTGGCACGCGCCTGTAGTCCCAGCTACTTGGGAGGTTGAG
Organism: Callithrix jacchus; assembly: GCF_049354715.1. NCBI lineage: Eukaryota > Metazoa > Chordata > Mammalia > Primates > Cebidae > Callithrix > Callithrix jacchus. Next base: position 88,606,214 of record NC_133515.1, read on the forward strand.
GCAGGAGAATCACCTGAACCCTGGAGGTGGAGGTTGCAGTGAGCCGAGATTACACCACTGCACTCCAGCCTGGGTGACAGAGTAAGACTCCATCTAAAAAAAAAGAAAAAGAAAACCATTAAACAAAGTCAGAAGGCATGTAATGAGTTATAATTAAATATAAATAGGAAAATTAATGGTTAATTTTCCATGCCTTTGTAAAGAGTTCATGAGTTAAATTTAGGAAATTGTTAAAAACGGAAAAAACTAGATAAAAACATTTATTTGTATACACACAAAAATAAATTAGCATATGCATTGACTAGGCAATTCTAGTTAAAAGAATCATCATAAGGAGATCATGAGTCTAGTTATAGCTCATTGGGGTCACAACTACATCAGTTTCATTCAGCATTGTACATATAGCACTTAGCACAATATTTGATATGTAATAAGTGCTCAACAAATACTTTTTTGAAAGAAACATACACAGATGTGTCTGTACACTCATTCCAATTCCTTCTAACAGTAAAAAAACAGATCTGACAAAATCCATCAATAGGGGAACCAATAAAGCAACCATGGATTCTCTAACACAAGGTAAGAATAAAGGTGACCTAGAAAGACATCCAAGATACATTACATGAAAGGGAAGATGCAGCTCAATGTAGAGTATGAGCCCAGTTTTTTCTTTTTTTATTTGAGACGGAGTTCTTGCTCTTGTCGCCCAGGCTGGATGCCTCCCGGGTTCAAGCGATTCTCCTGCCTCAGCCTCTGGAGTAGCTGGGATTACAGGCATGCACCACCATGCCCGGCTAATTTTGTATTTTTAGTAGAGATGGGGTTTCTCCATGTTGACCAGGCTGGTCTCAAACTCCCGACCTCAGTTGATCCGCCAGCCTCAGCCTCCCAAAGTGCTGAAATTATAGATGTGAGCCGCTGCACCTGGCCTGCCCCGTTTTATTAGAAATGTAGACAATATGTACACAGGAAAAACAGGGAGGCCACAAAGTAGTTGATATCCCTCGGGGGTGGCCTTATGGGTTACTTTAACATTCTCTAAAGATTTTTAAAAAAATGTTTACAGTGAGGATAAATCACTTTTGACTCAATAAAACATAAGCTTATTTATTCATGTTTTTATAAGAGAAATGACAGGACCCCCCCTCACCCCCCACCAAGAAAGTGAGGCAGGCGAGTAGGGCTGTTACAGATGAGAGGGAATTGGGGTCACAAAGACATCCTTGTGACCAGCAGTTTAATTCAGCTGATCTACAGAGGGAATCAAACTCTGATGGGGAAGTCCCTTGACCTGTAGGCCTGACTACCATGGTTCAGAGGCTCACAATGGGGATAGCGTGCCACAAGAACAATTAAGTCCCTCATCCCTGGGTAGGTTTTGAGAAATCTGACCTATATGGGCTTCCCTTGCTAAGGAAGGTACCTGGGCATCCACCTTCAGCTTTTATAGTCTTTTTCCAGAAAAAGGATGAACTGATTTGATTTTTGTCTTACTAAGTCTAGTCACACTTAATTCTACATCCATAAGTTTACACTAAATCACCTTAATTGGAACGTGGGGATGCAGACAAATTCATGAAACATTTAGATAACTTCCTAGGTTATTTCTTTCAATTTGTGTGAAATTTACTAATCAGATTCTGAGAAGGCAATCTTACTCATTTTTAATTTTGGGAACTGCCTTACCATCATCTTCATATACTGCCTCAAAATGTCTGAAGGAGAAAAGAGAGGGGAGAAGGCATGGAAGTCATGAGCTATGTCACATGGTTTAGAAAAAAGCTCAAAGTAAAAAGACAGAGAACTAGATATTAGTAGAAACCAAGCATCTACCTTAGTCCACTCACTATGCTAAACACTCTGTATGTGCTATTCTCATTCAATCCTTCATATGGTTTAACTGTGGTAATATGAATCCCATTTTATAGATGAGGAAACTAAGGCTTTAGGAAAAAAGTAAAAAATTCTTTCTTCAAAGCTTGCAGAGTTGAACATGACTAAGAAACAGCCACTGTATTAAAACTTTGGGAGGCTTTAGGAAAACTCTGGGAATGAAAAGAAGAAAAACGGTAGGAGCAGTTGTAAAGTTTTCTTTCAGTAAATTTGTGAGCAGAGGAAAGAAGATGAGTGTAAAGAGGCACAAGACACTTTGGGGACATAGGGTGTTTTTAAGTCTTGGTAGCCCTAGAGTGTTTATGTAGTGTCTACCTGGTATGTGTCATCAGGCACTTGGGAGGTGTCTGAGGTTCGCAGATAGAAGGAAGGGAATAACTGCTACCACAACCAAGAGTGTGGGAGGGAAAGGGATTAAGAGCGCACAGCTGGAGAACAGCCTGGGTTAAAACATGGGCATTTTCTTCCTCATTGTCTTCAAGCCTGCTACTGAAAACTTTTTTAAGTGCCTACTGACAGAGCTGGGAGATTGATATGAAAAAGGAAATATTCTCCTCAGAAGCAATGTCATGTAATGGGAGTTATAGTTTCTGTAATTTAGATGTACTAAGTGTGGTCTAACAGGTTTTTGTGGGATTTGTCTGGAAAATGAATACCATATGTTAACACTCTTTCTAAGGGAAAATGCTTGAGGAAGAAACCACCTTACAAACTAATTTAAGTGTGACCCAGTCATTAATTATTAGGACTATAGAGACTGCCACCACCCAGTTCTGGGCGAGTCAGGAGCAGTGGACTATGAAAAGCTGTTACTGCCACCTGCCTCATTTTCTGCCTTTTGAAACAAGTCATAGGATCACAGAACACCCAGGAGCAAGCAGGCTGATCTTTCTAAAAACAAAAGAGATCAAAAACCTTTTCAGTGTTTTGCTCTGACATAATGATTCTCTGAGACAAGTGGTGGACATTAGTTTTCTCCTTGTAGCTCCCTCCCCTTTTTCACCTACCAAGGAAAACAAATAAGACAATCTGAAAACAATTAAAAGGATTTAAAAATTATTTACTTTTATTACAATAAATAATTATCAATAATAGAATTAAATAATTTTCAATTAAAACTACCGCATTACTTTGGGGTTTCACAGCAGCAGAAATAAACATAAATCCAGTTGAAAGGGCAAGGCTTCCAGAATCCAGTGACGAGAAGCAGTCTGGTCTTGATTATTTGGGCTAGCAATGGGAAACACTAATACAGATAATGCAGAAACGAGGAAGTGCTTCGTCATACTCTATTTGCACATCACATTATCTGACACTTCACAATATTCCAGCTAAGTAATTTAAGCAAGTCATGAAGCTGTTTCTGCAAGAGTTAGAGTTTTCTCCCAGCAAGCCTGCCGCACAACTGCTCCCAGAGCCACCCGCTGGCCCATCATCATGCAGACCCAGAAGCCTCCACCCTGGTGGAAGCAGCCATCTTCCTCAAAGCTCTTTCTGGCTCACACAACCCCTGGTTAAAGGAAAATGGGAATGTGACATATTTAAAGGGCCCTTCTCGAGGACTGAGATGAACTGGAAGACAGACAGACTGTGGCTCCAGATCAGGAAGAGGCTTCGGAGTAAGGGCCACATGCAGATTAAGTCCACGTGAAGAAACGATCTAATAAAGGCTGACCATTTTGCTGATAATCAAGTAGACTGCATGTATATATGAATATATCATACATACATATGTGGAGAACATGTGTGTACATATTTCAAAGGCATATACACACATAACCAGATAAAATAAATGGTACATACATTGCTACTATGAACACAGCAAGTCCCAGACAGACCAATGACTAATATGTCCAATTAAACTCCTCTTCCTCTCCACCTACTTGCGGCAAACATATTCCAGTTGCAAAAGTGGTGTTGTTTCTAGGTTCCTGAGAAGGAATGGAATTGTCCTCTTGCTTCAAGACACTACAGAAAGCCAACTGCAACAGTCCAAGCTAAACGCAATAGGTGGCATGATTCCTGCCTCCTATTCTTAGTCACAGGGCATGAACCCTTACTCAAAAAGATACCAATTTCTTTTGCTACAATTGGCTACAAATTTACATATTATGTTAGATGAAGGGGAGGGGAGGAGGTAGGCAGCAGGGAGTTTACACCTTGGCAATTATTCATTGCCTTTCCCTTTACCCAGAGAAAACGCTACCTGAAAAAAAAAGAACAACAACAACCCTGAAATTTAGAGTTCAGTAATAAATTCTGCTTTCTTGGCACATTTTTTGAAATGAGCGTATCATTACACATAGTTAGGTCTTTATCTCCTGAATGGTTTTCCGGAGAGGCAAGTTATCTAAACAACAAAATAAGCTATAAAAAAAGTTAATATTGTGAGCAGTCTCAATGCGTAGTTAGTATACTCAAAGTCTAATGCTGAATGACAACAGTAATTTAAACAAATGTATTTATTTATTTTGAGATGGAGTCTTGCTCTGTCGCCCCAGCTGGAGTACAGTGGCATGATCTCGGCTCACTGCAATCTCCATCTCCCAGGTTCAAGTGATTCTCCTGCCTCAGCCGCCCCTCTAACTGGGATCAAAAGTGCATGCCACTACGCCCAGCTAATTGTTTTTGTATTTTTAGTAGAGATGGGGTTTTGCCATGTGGCCCAGGTTGGTCTTAAACTCCTGGGCTCAAGCAATTCACTTGCCTTGGCTTCCCAAAGTGCTGGGATTACAGGTGTGGGCCACCATGCCTGGCCCAGATTTATGATGCTATTCACAGATCTTGCAGAATTATAACATGCTCCTTCTACAACTTGGTTAATGACATCAAGTACTAACTAAGTATGTTCCAGGTCAAGAACTTACTCTTGAGATAGTCAAATAGTGCTTGTTGAGAATATCAGAATCTAGAATTCATGACGAATTGTATATATTTTAATAAAATTCTAAAATCAATTCTAAGTTTAATTGCTACCCATAGAAACTGCTCAAGAGAAAGTATTAGCCAAAGAGACATGAAATATCCACAGCATTTGGCTACCCGCTGCGTCTTCAATACTGTCTCTAACTTCAATTTTAGTATATGTGTTGCTGAAGAGAAGAGTCTGCCTCCAATTGCAACATAGCATTAAGGTACTCTATAGACAGCATCCAATATACATGCTTTAAAAACAGCACTACTCTGATTTAGCCTGGGTTTCTAAGAATGATTCTCTGGAGAGAAAGACCATGTGAATGGTCTGTGGAAGACCAGAACAATCCTGTTGCGATCCAAATGAATTTTCATGGAGACAAGCCTTTGTTGAAATATTCTTAAATCAGTGTATGTGGCATCTTCCAATTCTGGGAACCTGGCCTTTCTAGGCAAATGCAACACAACCCCCTCACTTAAGCTACCTGTGAGAGAGCTACAAATGGCAAAACTTTTTTGCTACTCCAAATGTTAATACATTAAAAGATCTGTCTATATAGAGAGAGCAGATCCCTGCTCAAAAAAAAGAGAGACAGATTATTATCTCTTGCATATTTGTTTACTAAAGAGCAAAGCATCTTTTTAGCATGCAGGCTTAAAAGGTTACATCTATTCTGCACTGTAGAAACACTGGAAATGAATAGCCAACAAATCCAATTCCCACAGCTCCATGCAAGGAAGAAGCATATCACCACTTTCTCTGGAAAAGTTAGACAAGCATGATTAACCATATACCCTAAAGTAACTGCCTGCCAATGTCAGTCATTTGTACCACTGTCAAATATAAAAACTAAAATACGCAAATCACATGGGTCACATAATCAATTTACTTAAGCTTCTGAAAATGCCCAGAGAATCGTACGTTCAAGTTTCAGAGATTTAACACCATTTCACTATTAAAACTGTCACTTTAAATGTACGTGTCAAAGTGCTTCGAATGTAGCATACTAGTTAAAATTCTTCCTGGAAGGTTCTAGTACTGGCAGCTAACTTACTAAAGTTATTCACCCACAGGGTGTTCAAGAAAGGGCATGCTGCCTTACAAAGACACCTCATGGGACAAAGAAAATTCTGGTCTGACTTCACAAATTTTCTATAGAGTACTTAAGTCCAGAACTGAGGTCAAGATGAGGCCATTCTGAACACAGGCATCATTACAACCAAAGATTTCTATATCTGTTTTTGGCTTTTCGGGAACCCAAAGTCAAAAGTTCCAGCCCATCAAGCTTACTTTGTTCCCTCTGGCACGTTCCTAGTACTTGACTAGTCAAGAGATCTAAGGCCATCAAAGAGATCTGAATGTGACAACATCTAGGGCAACAAGTCAAGACTGAGTGGGCAGGCTCTGTCCTACGTGATGGCTAGTTAAGAGGAAAGCCAATGACAAATAGGCTTCTATATAAAATACAAAGGGGAAAAGTAGCCTCTGACTCAAACACCTTCAGATTTTTATTCTTCATAGGTCACAGAGTCAAAGTCTGTTAAGGAAGCAAGGTACATTCCAAATGCATTTTGAATGATTACAAAATAAACCAGTTCTTTGAAAACAACACTTAGGAAACTTTCAAATTCAGGTGGTCCTTTCTTCCCTTTAAAGTGGATACTATGCCTGCTTTTTCCTTTGTATATTTTCCCAAAGCTCAGGCTCCAGGTCATAATCAACTCTCTTTTGGTATCTGTTTAGAATTTGGGTAACTCTAGACATATACTCCCCTCCTCTCAATACCTCTAAATTACAATAAATAACATGATGGTATTAGTACCGTAACATCCTAAACTCAGCATTTAGCTTTCTTTTCAAAATTAGAATTAAAAGTATTTTAATAATGACGTTAAAATGCCAAGGAGGGGGCCAGGCGTGGTGGCTCACACCTGTAATCCCCACATTTTGGGAGGCCAAGACGGGCAGATCACGAGGTCAGGAGTTCAAGATCATCCTGGCCAATATGGTGAAACCCCGTCTCTATTAAAAAAAAAAAAAAAAAAATATATATATATATATATATATATATATATATATATATATATATATTTTTTTTAATGCCAAGGAGGAATATTTAGCTTTTTATTTGGAAGTTATTCACTCTCTTACCCTTAAGACTAAAACCCATAAACTCTATCAATTACCTATTTGTGGAAGAATGACACTTTAAATTGTGGCCATTTCAAACTGTGTACTGCACTAACATCATGGATTATATTAAAGGATCACAAAAGGCAGCATTAGCATTCTCTATCCAGGTATTATTAAATCTTTTTATCCCATGCCCACCTCAAATCTAGAATTATTATCTGACAAGCCTGAAGGATGCTTTTTCATGCCATAACCTAAAAAGACATTTCTTACAGGTGTATGCAACTTTGGTCGGCAGAAACACATTAAGAACCTCTGGCCTAGCTAAGGCACTCTATTCTGAAAGTACAGAAACATGCATGTATGCTCCTTATCTGGCATTGCTCCCCAAAAGGCAGCTCACTGTATGCTGGGGAGAAAGGCTGGGTGTGAAGTCACCCACAATATCATGCATAAGCCTGAAAGACCTTTTATACTTTGGAAATGTTATAGTAATTGGCATGACATAAATGCAGACAGCTACCTGTAATGAATCCTGCCTCAGCTGCTATATCTCTAGGCAACAAATGGGGGCTTTCAAGATGGCAAACTAAAACAAGAAGAGTCAGCAGTACACTAAAGCTTCACAAGTTTCCTGAAACAACAGTTAATTGCTCTATTTCACTTTCCCCTTGTGAACAGCACTTTTCTTTCATCTAGCAATGTCAATAAAACTGACTATGGCATAATTCTTTACCACTATAAGGAAACAGGTCATAAAGTACAGGCACAAAACAATTTTCAAATAAATATGATACAACCAAAAGAGCTGCAGAAATGCACTTTTGAAGTAAAAGAGCCCCCAAACTATTGGACATGACCCTAATGCCAGAAGTAAAGGGTATTTTTACTAGACTGTACAAGGTGAAGAAAGCCTGCAGTCCAAATTTATCATTTTATAAATATGTATCAGTTCATTTCTTATATAATACAGATTAGCCTCATTCTTGTGTACAAGGTCAGCAAAACAGTAAAATAATTAGCTTAGAAATCTTAAAGCCTTTTCCCCACCCCGAATTAACACTTTATCCAGTTCAATTTTACAGATCACAAAGAACAAGGTATACAAAAAATAGTTACCGTCACTTAATTAGTTAATTCTCTGACTTCCATGATGGCAATTAACAAACATGGGTTCACTCTCCACATTCTTCTGCATCAATTTCTCATCTATTTCCAATGTTCATCTGTGTCTCAGAGAAAGTCACCAAATACACCTCAACCTTTATAATTTTTTAAAATGAGTATAGAACTATGAGCTAGTGCTGTGACTCATTTCTAATAACTTCAATGACAATGATTGGAATTTATAAATTTTAAAAGTATCAATTACAGTTTTTTTTACAAAGCAGCAGGCTGAAATTCAACAAAGAAACACACTATAATTAAATTTAGCAATGGTCACATTCATAAATAATAGTGATGAATTTAATTACATATCAACACAGTGGTGCCTATTTTATCCAAGTGCAACCTGTCCAAAAAAAGGGGCTTTAAGATACACTCTTCATTAAAGCACAAACTTCATCCAGTGAAAAATAAAAGAATATCGGCAAGTAAATTTCACCACCACCAAATTAAATGAAGACTAAAAAAGAAACAGAAGAAAATATATCCACATCATGAAAAAATATGGTTTATAGAGTAACTACATTAAAATTAAAGACATTTTTATGTTTATCAGTAAACCTCAGAAATTACTCCAAGTCATATTAACATTAAAGAGAGCATGTACTCAGTAAGGCATATATATCAAAAGTTTTCTTCAAGTGGGGAAATAGATAAGTTGGGGAAGACAGAATTTCTATCTGTTTCATCGTGTCTGAAACAAAAAACACCCCACCCTGAAAAAAGAGAGAGGGGAAGGACAGACAGACAAACTGAATAAAAAAATTAATTTTGGTCATAGTGAGGTTCATGAAATTCCTAACTCCAATTTGTATGTATCTTATAAGATATTTTATCTGCATGCCTTACAAGTCATTATCATAAGAGTGGACTGTCACATACATTCCTACGATCAGAGCTCACAGGCACCAAATCTCAGGAACCTACTGCTGAAGGGGGAAAAAGGTCACATTTAAAGAATGAACCATCCCAATGGGTGAGCTTTAATTACAACCCATTCTCAAATTCTCAACCGAATATTTCTCTTTAGGAGAAAATTAAACTGTTTATCAAGATCTGTTCCATAACAAAGAGAGCTAGAATACTAGAGAATCTAAACATATATTAGCTAAATGTATTAGCTCTCTTATCATTTGAGGACAAAAGGCATTTTCTTGGGAAAGAGAAACCAGTATTTGGCAACTGTCTATTGTTGGGTAATCATTGGCATCTCTTGCTGAAGGTGACTTACTTTTAGCCTTTCTCTATACTAGATTTGGACTATTGCTATGCCCACTATTACAAAGTACCAAATACAAAAACACATTGTGGTTTTCTGAGTGTTATCAGTGTTCTAAAACCCATTTTGGTATTTAAAAAATAAAAACAAAGCATCTTTAACCCTGCATGAATCCAAACATTGTAAACTCACGAAGCTAGAATCACTAGGAAAATTATGCTCGTCTAACGCACATTCTGCTCAACCAAAATGTCACGTAGTTTTTTAAAGAATAAAATAGGCTAAGAGTTAGTAGGTCCAAAATTTCACAAGTTCAGATTATATGTATCATTCCTGCTGTCCAAGTACCATACTGAGACCCCATGTCTGTCAAGCAGATCAGTGTAGTTCAATGGTGATGGATGAAATATTTACAAGCATTTATTTACAGTACTTCTTTCTGTCCAAAGAAAGAAGATTATTACAGACCAATATTCTTTTCTTCCATTCCTAGTCAATCTGAGTTTGGTTTCCTCAATGAGAAGGGGTAAATCTGAAAATGGCTGCTCAGTTGCTTTACCTATGAAAAATCAGAACATGAGACAATGACAAATATGTACCTTATTACTTTTTAAAGCACACAGAATTTACCCCATAGAGGTTAACAATTCATTGACATGGCAAAAGTCATGATAAATACTGAAGAGGTTTTTCTGGATTAGGATAGCTATAAGAGCTAGACAGCTAAATGGGAGTGCTAGAACTACCCTGGGAAAGTTAGGACTTGGAACTAAAATCTAGTCTTCAGAACACTCAAGACCACTCAAATTCACAACCAAATCTGAAAAACTATAGGATTAGTTGACCTGTAGTATCTAGATCAAGTAATCATATTTATAGTTAGATTTAATATTCAGCTTGCTGAAACATTTCTAAGTAACCTTTCCTAATCCCGATGAAATAGTAGAAAACTAGATCTATGAATCTGGGGAGGCCTTATTAGTTAGGGTATCTCTAGTGGGAAAGCAAGAGCTTAGTTATAGGCCAGTGAGTGCATGTCATTTACTTGATACTTATTATTTATATTTCAGTAGTTCAGTGAATATTTTGTGTGGCCTAGCAAGTTTTATCTTCTGGCCAGAAGTTGTAGAAGTGGTAAAAGTACATACAGACAGACAAAAAAGATGATCCTAAATATTTTTCCAGTTAGCTTATTTATTTTCCAGATTTTTAACAATGAAAATGTAGTCCCTTCATAAGTAAAAAGAAAAATGTATTTGGGTTTGGTTTGGCATATCTGTAGTTTTCTAAAGACATGCTTCTAAAAGGCTGTCGTAAATTAAAACAATTAAAAAAGACACTGGCGGCCGGCATGGTGGCTCACACCTGTAATCCCAGTACTTTGGGAGGCCCGAGGTGGGTGGATCACGAGGTCAAGAGATCGAGACCATCCTGGTCAACATAGTGAAACCCCGTCTCTACTAGAAATACAAAAACTTAGCTGGGCATGGTGGCGCATGCCTGTAATCCCAGCTACTCAGGAAGCTGAGGCAGGAGAATTGCCTGAACCCAGGAGGCAGAGGTTGTGGTGAGCCGAGATTGCGCCATTGCACTCCAGCCTGGGTAAACAAGAGCGAAACTCCGTCTCAAAAAAAAAAAAAAAAGACACTGGCAAATGGAGATTCTATGCCATGCATATATTGATGAAATACCAGGAAAAAGGCCCAAGAGTGTTGATATAAGGCATAAAATGTTACATTTGTACAAATAAAAACAAAAATAATTATGTCTTACATCACAATTCATCACATTTTTTTTTCCTTAGCAATTTTGTCTAGTTTGTTCTAACAAATGAGGGCGACTTTGGAGAGAAACACTAAGGGAAGAAAGCCCACATATGGCAGCACATGCAAGGTGTAAAGTTGTTATCAAGCATGATACCTGCCTCTCCCACTTAAGAACTGTGTATGAAAATACAGAAGATATTTTGTTTCTCAAACGGATTTACAGTAGGGTTCCTTTCCAAACATATCAAAGAGAAGTACTGTAAGAGTCATAAAAATGTGAATAGCCTATCACAACTCCATTCCTGTGAAATTATCCTCAGAAAACAAAACAAATGAAATAAAAATATTCTAGATTGTTTATGCCAACTTTTTTTTTTTTTTTTTTTTGTGAGACAAGGCCTCACTTTGTCACCCAGGCTGGAGCACAGTGGCATCATCTTAGCTCACTGCAGCCTTGATTTCCTAGGCTCCAGCGATCCTCCCACCTCAACCCTCCAAGTAGCTGGGACCATAGGTGCACACCTGGCTAATTTTTTTTGTAGAAACAGGGTTTTGCCATGTTACCCAGGGTGGTCTCGAATTCCTGAGCTCAACTTAGCCTCCCAAAGTGCTAGGATTACAGGCGTGAGCCTCCACATCCAGCATAGACAATATGTATAACAGTGAAAATCTGGAAACAACCTAAATGATTAAAATAACTGGGCCGGGCGTGGTGGCTCATGCCTGTAATCCCAGCACTTTGGGAGGCTGAGGCGGGTGGATCACAAGGTCAAGAGATTGAGACCAACCTGGTTAAAATGGTGAAACCCCATCTCTACTAAAAATATAAAAAATTAGCTGGGCATGGTGGCGCATGCCTGTAATCCCAGTTACTCAGGAAGCTGAGGCAGGAGAATTGCCTGAACCCAGGAGGCGGAGGTTGCGGTGAGCCGATATCACGCCATTGCACTCCAGCCTGGGTAACAAGAGTGAAACTCCATCTCAAAAAAAAAGAAAACTGTGCTGTGCAAGGTCATTATTAAGTAATCTCCTTGGTGGAATTTTGCACAGCCTATATTAAAATATGTAAAATAATTAGAAAAGAATGTTAAAGTGAAAGAAAAACCACATGATTCTATTTGATTTCATTATCTATATTCATGCACTCATCCTGAAACTAGTTAATTTTAGAAGAAAATATTAAGTTTACAAAATATTTCTTAAAATCCATTTTCTTCTATATTTCCCCTTATTTATTTCTTTTGCTGATGAGGGCTCGAGAATAGCATAAGTGAAGTAAAACTTCAAATAATGCAAAAGTCTTCCTTCAGTCAGAAATTCTAATCTCCCTCACCTCAACTGCTTATCAAACTGGGCATTGGGAGGGGAAAAGCACTATAGGACCAATTTTAGTTTCTTTCCAAATTTTGTTAATAAACAATAAAAACACCCCTAAAAGCTAAGAAGCAAGTAAAAAAATAATCAACAAATGTGATTATCTGGTCCCATATAACTAAATGCCCAAACAGTTTACAATTCTACTCACCAAGAAAATGGCTTATACGTACCCACTTACAATAAGAACTAATTCCTCATAATAATTACCCAGCTTTAAAATCATTTGTAATTACAGTAACATACTCATTAGAGAAACAATATCTGAAACTACACATCTGGATATTATCCACAATTTAGAGACTATCACAAAACGCTTACAGCTGCTATAATAAGCAACTTTCTTTTTAAATTTTTCCATTGCCTTCTTTCTACTAGGAAACATTTATTGGTTCCATTTATAAGACCCAACTTGTACCAATTTTGCTGTAGATTACTCACCACTCGTACTCCATAATGGATGTGGGCCAGAGTGAAAGCAGTTGTTAATGTATACAGGATAATGCTCTCAATGTAAGAGGACACTCCTAAGTTTACCACTAAGACAACCAAGAAGAGAGGAACCAGCAACCAATTCAAAGTTGGACACCGGGTACTACTCATTTGGCAAACAATCAGCTGACACTGGAAGTTAGTTTAAAAAAATAAGAAAGAAAAAAAGAAAATTTTCATTAGCAAAGCACTTCCAAAACTAGTCATTCCAACATCTGAAAAGCATTCAAGTACCTGAGCCAATACACTTACATTATCTAAGTTCAGAAGTTCTCAATGCTTAGAGGCCCAACTGGACCCTTGGCCCACCACAAAAACCATGGACCCTCAAACCATGGACCCTCAGAGTATATGTCAGCAGAGGCTGGAAGATAACTGAATAAGGATGCTATAGCAGGCATTCTTCCACTGGGCAACAAAAGAAATTTCTCTCAATTTTAAGACTCTATGATATGCAAAAAAATGATAATAAAAATAAAAAATAAAAAAATTCAAAATAGCCTCCCACACCCCCACACAATTAAGTGTCTTTATGGCAATGATGAAGAAGTGCTACCTCCAATTCAGTCCCATTGCCATCATTAATATCTCAAACCCTCTTCGGCTCCTTTACTTTTGAAGACCTTACTTAAATAGTTTATTCTTTCAGAGATATATTTTGCACAATGCAGTCATATTTTTAGATATTTAAACCCTATAAAATCAGAAGGACTTGGGACATTACACATGTTACAAACATGGAAACATAGGATGAGTAGCAAAGTTACAAAATAAAAACTTATAAAGACCCAGCCTGGGCCGGAGCACAGACTTTCTGGCTTTCAGGACTATCAGGGTCTTTTCTCAACTACTGATTTCTGCTTCCTGTCTGCTTCTCTTGCATGGTCCAGCATGGGAAGAAATTGATAAAAAATACATTCTATTTATTACAAAGTTTTAAATTCCATGTTCTTAATTTTAAAATCAGCTGATTTTTAAAGCGTGTGTTTTCTCTCTATCAGAAATCTCTTCCAAGCTTCCTAGAATAATCATTTAGGTCTGCAGCCATTTCAGCCATCCTGGTAATGCATTTAGAGACTAAAGGGAATTTACAAACTTTTTCCATGAATTCTTCAGCAGAGAACCAAAATAAAAAATTTAAGTGTGCCACGGTTCCAAACTACTACTGTAGTCTCCAATCCTATTGGTTTCAAAGGGCAAAATAAAACAATTTTCAGCATTTCAGTCTTTGAGGTTATTATTCTTTCAAATTTCTGAAATAAAAATCTTTATATTAAAATGTTTATTCTAATATCAAAGATTTTTTGAATTATCAAATTCTGTCATACATTCCTAAATATATATTATAATTTTTTCTTTTTTTAAATATATAGTATGATTTTTTTAAAAGAAAAAATCTTACTGTGATATTGGCAAAGGCTGTTCCAACCATAAAGTAGAATATTCTAGGATGTATCTCTAAAATATCTGAAGGTGACCAAAGGATCCACGCTGTAGACAAAATGAACAGCAAGCATGGAGAAAAGAAGGGAACCATAGCTTCATAGACTGAATTGTGTTTCAAGGTGTTATTTTTATAGCTTCTGGAAAAAAGAATCAAGTAATACAAAGAACATTACATAGAAATTGTACAGTACTTATACTGCAATTTATAGTTTCCATATTTATACACTTATTTTGCACTCACAAAAATCCTGTGGCATAGACAGAACCAACATCATGAATCCCATTTTGCAGACAGGTTAAGTGAGGATAACAGAATTTAAATTTACAAAACTTGCTACCAAGTGGCAGGGCCAGGGTAGAACTGAAATTTTCTGACCTCTAGTCCCATTTTTTTTCTCTTTAAATCAAACTATCAACTGCTGTGCTAAGAATATGAAGATGAATAAAATTTGGACTTTGTTCTATAAGATATTCTAATGGAGGAAATAAGATGAACATAAAATATTCAAAGAGTACCTCAAAGTGCGACTTTGACACAAGTCATAGAGTAAGACAGAGCTCACATGAAAGACTCTGAGGTGCAACTGCCACACCACATCTCTGTGTCTCTAAGCACAAAGGAGGTTATCCAGTACACATCTGCTCATCTGAACAGAGCTCCAAATGCCAATCCTGGTTATGCCACTGATCACCCCACCTTGGGCAATATGTTGCCCAATCAGAGCCTCACTGCTACAAAGTGAGGAAAAAATGTAGAGAAATAATCTCTACATCCTTCAGAGCTTTAAACTGTATGGCTTCTACAAATGACTGCCAACTCCAATAAATGAAGAAGATTCATAGAACTTGGTTTAACATAAATAAGATTCTGCTACACAGATTCGAGAGCTAAAGGATGAAGTGGGAAGTATAAGAAAATGTTTCAACCGGAGGAAATAGTAGCAAAGGAAACAGTGGGAGCAAAATTACTAAAGCAGGAAAGAGGAAAATCTATTCAGGACCCAATAAGCAAATTCAGTATGGCTGAGCAAGAGTGGGGAAGTGCATAGATCAGAGAAATGAAGCTCTACCTGAGCAACTCCCGTCTCCCCGCAACCCAGACAGGAACTTCTAGAAGAGCTATTTAAGAAAAGTCAGCACAGGTCCAGTTTGGTCCTAAACTACACACATTCAGAAATTTTATGATCTTGTATATGTAAGATCATAAAATGTAAATGTATTAATATTCAATAGGGACATATTCCCTCCTGGTGAAAGATTCACTTAAAAAAGTGACACTAGAAGGCTATTTAAAGAGTCCAAAACCATACAAAAGAACTAGTAATTTTGTGCTGTGTTTGAAATGACTACATTAGTCACCACAGACACCATAAACTATCCTACTGCATCCTAGATTTAAAATATAGGTTTTGTGATCTTTTCCTTTTTTTTTGAGACGGAGTTTCGCTCTTATTACCCAGGCTGGAGTGCAATGGCGCGATCTCAGCTCACCGCAACCTCCGCCTTCTGGGTTCAAGCAATTCTCCTGCCTCAGCCTCCCAAGTAGCTGGGACTACAGGCATGCGCCACCATGCCCAGCTAATTTTTTGTATTTTTAGTAGAGATGGGGTTTCACCATGTTGACCAGGATGGTCTCGATCTCTTAACCTTGTGATCCACCCACCTCGGCCTCCCAAAGTGCTGGGATTACAGGCATGAGCCACCACGCCCTGCCCTTGTGACCTTTTCAAAATGTCCTGGATCCAAAAGGAAAACAGATCCCTAAGTTCGGCTAACTGCTAAAACTTCTGATATTTGTTGTCCATTTAAAAAATAAAATACTTACCTGAAAAAGTTTAATAAACTCATTGGAAGAGTCACACATAATGCGCAGCCTAAAGGGAAAAATATTTCAATCATTATGCTTATTCAAGAGTGATGATTAGCAACCTAAAGGAATAGTATTTCAATGATTAAGCTTATTCAAGAGTGATGATTACATTATCACTGAATCCATCCAAAACAAATATTTTTAGACCCCAAAATTTTCAGGTTCAAGTTTACTTTTGTAATAAAATTAAATACATTTACAAATAACATTTACCACAGGAAGAGTGGCAGTACAATTTGGTGATTCGGAGGGCAGACTCAAAGAGCCAGCTAGGCCTCAATTTCAGTTGTACCACAAACTGGTTATGGGACTCTAGGCAAGTTGCGGTTTTAGTGCCTCACTTTCCTTATTTATAAAATAGAGATAACAGTTGTACCAACCCCACAGAGTTTTGAGAAGTGAATGAGTTATGACATGTTAAGATACCTGGAACAGTATGGGAAACTGAAACTGCAGAGTAAGCATGAGCTACTCGAAAGGGGAATCGTGTTGCTTCCCATTTACTTTTTAGCCTCCTAGCTTTTTTTGCCCAGGCTCTGGCTATATTGCCCAGGCTGGCCACGAACTCCTGGAGTCAAGCAATTCTCCTACCTCAGCCTTCTGAGCAGCTGAGTCTATAAGCATGAGCCACCACACTCAGTCTTCCTAGCATTTTCAATTTCTCCCCCTAGCTACCCCCATCTGCATACTAGTTCTCTCCCCACAAACTTAAGACAAAGATGGGGCCTTCCCAAGAAACCCTACCACTGATTCTGCTGTCCTCAGTATCTGCTGTCTTCTTCTGCTTTGTCTTATCATTTGCTAATCCAGTAGTCCTCAATTTCTTAGCACTCCTTTTATTCACTGTGTTCCCACTTTGCAGAAACTGTACTCTTGAAATCTACCAAGATTTCCTAATGTTCAAATTCAGTATCATTTTTTCATTCCTGACTTCTAAGTGAAATGCCTTGGTTGACTATCCACTACACTGCAATTCTTTCCTCCCTTTGCCTTTGTGATCCCATTCTCCCTGTTTCCACTAGCCATCTCATCATTTCATTCTGTGTCCATTGCTGGCAATTCGACCTCCTGCATATTACTACCTTGGTGCCCCTTCTAAACACTTGCTAAGACATCTGGCTAGAACCCAACAGAAATCTTATCTCTAAAGAAGATACTCTGCTACTTCCAAGTCCAAGTAGAACAAAGTACTCTAAATTAGACAAACTTAGAGGGAAAGGAAGGAGAAGACCACCTGAGGTCCTCAGTGTTCTCAGGAATTTTTAGCAGCTTACTCCATGTCAAGCTGGGAAGCACTGGAGGGGAGCCAAGGTTAAATGAATTAATGCAGAATTACTCATAGCTCTGAGGTGTTGGAAATAGGCTGAGAGAAACTAGCAAAAGATTTGCCACCATGAGTAATTTTAGTTTTAAAAATCTTGAAATAACTATCTCAAGTATAGTGAGCATGTAGAAAGGCTGGGCTCTATACAGGCTGCATCTTCTGATTCTTCTCTATAGTACTTAATGTACTTTCTGTAACCAGTACTTAATTGTTCAATACTTATCTATGAAGCTCTATGTTTCAAGTAGAGAACAGTGATAGAGACCATACATATGAAGACCTGCTTTTCATCTTGCCATAAGTGAAGGCCCAGACTTCATAGTATAGGAAACTTAAGAGGTATAGGAAAATCAGAGTAGAATTTGTTTAAAAAAAAAAAAAAAAAGGACCAAGTTCAATGAGACACATTCCAAAGATAACATGGTCATAAAAAAGTATTTGGTTCCTCACATTTTCAGTTTATTTATTAAGTAGGAACTTCAATTAAAACCAACAAGACAAAAAGTTCCTTAAGAAAAGTTAAAGGAGAAACAACAAATGGGGAAAACTATAACCTATATCAAAGAATGAATATACCTAATATATGAAGACCTTCTAAAAATAAAGGAAATGGCCAACAACCCAATAGAAAAAAATCTGCTTGCGAGATATAAAAGTACAGAAGACATACAAACGGCTCTTAAACACTAGAAAAGTTCACTCATAATAACAGAAAGGCAAATTAAAACTATACAGACACATCATTTCTTACCTATCAGACTGGCAAAAATCCAGACGTCTGACAATAGACTATGTTGGTCAAACTGTAAATTAACAAGCACTTTCATACACTGCTGGTGGGAACAGAAAATCACACAACCCATATGGAGGGGAATATGGGAATGTTTAGCAAAATAGCACACATTTGTCCTCCACTAGCAATTCTACTTCTAGGGACTTCTTCCTCAACACCCTGGCAAAAGTATGAAAAGACTGATATATAAGACTATTCACTACAGCAATCTGTATAACAGCAAAAACTGGAACTAATCCAAAAGTCTATTGATGGTGGCTGGTTGGACACACTATGGTACATTCATGCAATGAAGTGCCAGGCAGCTGTAGGAAGACTGAGGAAGATCCTTACAGACCACTACGGAGTAGCTGCTAGGATATACGATTAAGCAGGGGGAGGAAAAAGGCACAGTATGGTACAGTATATACACAATGGAATGCTACCATTTATCTATGAAAGTGGGTGATAAAATGACACACAAATTTTTACTCATAATAAGAAAGAAACAAGAAAAGGTAAGCCATAAAATTAAAAACTAAGAATGGCTACCTCTGAGGAAAGACAGGATTGGGTAGCAACAGAAGGCAAATTAAACTTCTTTGAATATACCTCATTCTGTAAATTTGACTTTGTCGTCAGAAATATTTTACTAATTATAAAGGGTAAATTTTAAAAGAAAGAGTAATTCCTAAAAGTCAAAGTAAAATAAATAAAGCTGTAAGTCCACGACTGGTGGCACAATCACAGAGTGGTGACTGTAAAATACAGTCAACTGCCTGGACATACCTAGTAGGGTAAGACATAAGGATGAACAAAACTGCAAAAAACAAAATCTTAATTCTCAGTTTTCTTCTTTTTGCTGATTTAGGTACTGTATTCTGAGACTATTGTGAGTATTTCATGGAAGAAAGCAAGTGAGTATTCTATGTCAATGAAAACCAAGGATTTTGCCAAAGTTTAAAGGAGATAAAAATGTAAGATCAATGAAGTAAAAGTTCTGTACTATCATATTTGCTTTGGAATTATCAGCATGTATGCACTTTGTCATAAAACCAAAAACTTGATTTCCTTACCTATCCACTGAATGAATGAATTCGTTAAGTCATGATAATCAATGTCTGTTAAGTTTAACCCTTAATAGTTTAAGGTAGCCGGTTAAAAACGAAACAAAACAAACCTATTAGGTAAATAGGTAAAGCGATGATGCAAACTTTGTAGGAATGGAACAGACATACAAAACATGAACCCACTACGTGCCTCCTAATGTGATGCAGTAGAAAGACCACTACGTAGCAAGTACGCCCCCGCCCCCACCCCGTATCAAACTAACCTCACAGATCTAACTATCATTTACAGGAAAGTCAGAGGCAGAGGAGAAAATGCAGAATCTAAGAGTTCTACTGGCCAAATGACCCACTTTCTTCAACACATAAACGTCAAAGAAAAAATAGGGAAAAGCTATGTAGATTAAAAGAATTTTTTTTAATGCATTTATTTATGTATTTTGAGACAGAGTTTTGCTATTGTCACCCAGGCTGGCAATGGCATGATCTCAGCTCACTGCAACCTCCGCCTCCTGGATTCAAGTGACTCTCCTGCCTCAGCCTCCCGAGTAGCTGGGATTACAGGTGTGTGCCACCACACCTGGCTAATTTCGTATTTTAGTAGAGACAGAATTTCACCATGTTGGCCAGGCTGGTCTCAAACTCCTGACCTCAGATGATCCACCTGCCTTGGCCTCCCAAAGTACTGGGATTATAGGCATGAGCCACTGCACCTGGCCAGATTAACAGAAATTTAAAAGGCATACCAACCAAAGGCAATGTACAGGGACTTGGCAGCTACAGAAACATATCAATTGTGGTTCTTTTTTTACAGAAATCCTTATTATTTAGAGATAAACAATTAAATATTTATGGATGAAAATAAATGGTATCTGGGATTTGCTTTAAAATAATCTAAAGGAAGGAAGATGTCTATTAATGATGGCATAAAAAGGAAGGACAATTCTCACAAATAATTATTAAAAACCAGACAAAAATATTTAAAACAACGACTTGAAGGTACTAGAAAATACTCAAGGGCAGGCAGAAATTTGAGAAGCATTTACACTTGAAACACTGGGGAACAACTCCAAGTTCATGGCTTGCCTACCCCCAGCCCAGCCCAGATGATGGAAAGCTACAGTCTTCCTTACCAGCTTGTGGAGGCAGACAATAGAATGTAGAGCAGCAGAGGTACTACAAGGTAGGGTGGGGGTATTGTAGAAGAGAGAGATGCAGAAGGGTTGAGATTCTAAACCCGAGTAAAAACTCTGCCCAAATTCCTGGGTGGATGCTAAACTAAGCAAGCAAATAGGGGACCCCATAGAACATAGTGAAAGAGAAGGCAGAAAGTAGAGGAGATGCTGTCCTTGAAAGACAGAGGTATTCTTGGTGTGATGTGAATCTGTTGTGTCTCTCACTAAGTGTGTTTCCAACCCACACTCAAGACTGGGCTGAAGAAGGCAGAACCTTACTGGCTTGACGTGATGGGGGCGGAACACAATTGCTGGAAACACAGCTGAAGATTCAGGATGGGGAAATCCCAGAAGCAAGAAAATCACAGAGAGGTGAATGCCAAAATCTCAGTATCAACTTTGCCCAAATCTCTGGCTCACCACTAAACTATATAGATACAAAGGAGACCCCCAAGAGACCTGGCTAAAAAAGCAGCAGCTAATAAGCTGAAAACAATCAAAGACAAGAGCTACTATATAATGTGATGGGACAAATTTTTCCATCTGAGTTCCAACAAGTTAAATGCCTATCAGAACAAAAAAACAAAATCTTCAGCGCAGAACAGATTATAGTCTCCACAAATGTAATCTATAATATTCAGTTTTCAACCAAAAAAAAAAAAAATGCTAGATATGCAAAGAAATAGAAAAAAAAGCAGTCAACAGAAAATAACTCTTAAGTGGGCCCAGATGTTGGACTTAGTAAACAGACTTTAGAGCAGCAATTTTAAATATGTTCAAAGAGCTAAAGGAAAATATGATGATAATAATGAACAGAAGAATCATGACAAAGAAATACAAAGTTTAAAAACCAAATAGAAATTCTAGAGCTGAAAAGTACAATAAGATTTTTTTTTCTGTTGCCCAGGCTGGAGTGCAGTGGTGCAGTTACAGCTCACTGCAGCCTCGACTTCCTGGGCTCAAGTGACGCTCCTGCCTCAGCCTCCCAAGTAACTGGGACTACAGGCATACACCACTATATTCGGCTAAATTTTTCTACTTTTTGTGGAGACAGGGTCCCACTCTATTACCCAGGCTGGTGTTGACTTCCTGCCCTCAAGCAATCCTCCCACCTCAGCCTCTCAAACTGCTGGGATTACACTCATGAGCCACCGCACCCAGAGAAAAGTACAATAACTTAAATGAAAGATTTCCTAGATGGGCTTAACAGCAGATTGGAGATGGCAGAAGGAAAAAAAGCAATGAACTTAAAGATAGATGAATAGAAGTTATCCGCTACAAAGAATAAAGAGATTAAAGAAAACTTAATAAAGCCACAGAAAATTACTTTTAGGACAGTATCAAGCAAACCTGTATGACATACATGTAAGTGGAGTCCCAGAAGAAGAGAGAGGGGAAGAAAAAATATCTCAAAAAGTAAAACTATGATGGAAAACTTCCCACATTCAGTCAAAAATACTAACTTACAGGTCCAACAGAGTCAACCAGCTCAACAAATACCAAGAAAGACAAACACAAAGAAAACCACACCTAAGTACATCTTAGTCAAACTTCTGAAATCCAAAGATGAAAAGAGAACCTTGAAAGCAACAAGAGGAAAATAATACATTACAGAATGACAATGATATATGAACTGACTCAGAAACAATGGATGCCAAAAGACATTAAAATGATATATTCAAAATGTCGAAAGAAAAAATTCGGGCAAAATCAATACATTTCACATAAGCAAAAAGAGAGAATAAATTGCTACCAGACGTGCACTATAAAAAAACCTAAAGGAAGTCCTTCAAACTTCTGGAAAAGAACACCATATGGTAGGTCAAATATAAAGGCAAATGAGTCAGTAAGTAAAATAAACTGTATATTATGACACAACCCGGGGGCTAGAGAGTGCTGGTGCATTTCAAACAAGATTGGCACTGGTATTGAAAATAGTTGAGGCTGGGTAATAGTATAAAGGAGTTTATTACATAAAAGTAGAAACATGATATGAAGAAAATTATGTGCCTGTTAGAGTAGACACTTAACATTAAAAAAAAAGTCTCATATATCAGAGGATTCTGTCTGATGTAAATTTAACATTTAAATGTAACATCCAGGAAACCTGTCATGGGACAATCAAAAGGGTTGCTACCTAATCAGAGAAGAAAAATAGCTTTTCAAGGTAAAGAAATAACAGTTTATATAAGTATCAAAAATTAACATTTGATAGACTACAAGATAGCTCCTAAAATATGTGCAGTCCAGAGCTTCAGAAAAAAGCCCAAACCACTCCTTTTCTGAAAGCCAGTGCCTAATATGCCATCTTCTGAGCCTTACCTAATTCCCATTCCATTACCATGGTTTGCCAAATGGGAAAGGGTTATTTTTTATTCATTCCCTCTTTTTTTTTAGACAGGGTCTCACTCTGTCACGCAGGCTAGACTGCATTGGCACACGCGATCATAGCTCACTGTAACCTCCTACTCCTGGGCTCAAGCAATCCTCCCACCTCAGTAGCTAGCATTACAGGCGCATGCCACCACACCTGATTAACTTTAGTTTTTTCTAGAGACGAGGTCTCATGATGTTGCCCATGCTAGTCTCAAACTCCTGGGCTCAAGAGATTCTCCAACTTTGGACTCCTGAAGTGCTAGGATTACAGGCATTAGCCACTTTGCCTGGCCTATTTTTTTATATAAGAGAACAGAACACAGTACATAGCCTACACGTATACCTTTTTACTTCTACAGAGGTTCTCAGCGCCACTCTTGGGGCCCCAAAATAACCATCTAGATTTCTCTTTACCTCTTTCTGTACCACTAACACCCTCCTCCACTCAATCATCCTATAGATATCCCCCTGTTAGCCAAAATCACAACAGAAAGATTACCACCATAAAAAAATCTTCAGCAATCAGTGGGTTAAGAAGACAGTATCTGAGAGGAACAGATGCTTAATTTTCTGAGTGGATAAATTATGAAATAACCTCTACATTTCATCTGTTCTATATTTCATACAAACTAATAATTTTCAACTTTGAGATAAATATGAAACCTACACCAAATATGAATCCTCCAATACAGCCTAGGTTAATTTGAATACTTCATCAGGCTTGTGTGATCTATTTTGATATTTCCCTCTCATTAGAAATACTTGGTGCTGAACAAAACAAAACAAAACAAACCCTTATATATTTTTCTTAATGGTTAGGCTGAAATCCTACAAGGTTGTAGGGTTGGTCTGCTTTCTGGAGGTTTTGTGAGGGAAAGGGTGTTGTTGCTTATTATAGTCAAATACTGGCTCTTTTGATAACAAAGTGAAGGTTAAAACAGGCTTCAACATGGAGCTTCTTACCAATAATCATTGTAGTGAATAGGTCTCTATATAAGAAATTAAACAGGAAAGGTTCATACCAGGCCTCAACTCCCACAACCGCAGTCACTATGTAGACAAAAGAAATAGTCTGGAAGGAAAATGCAGACAAAAGCATATAGAAGCATTAACGCTAGAAAGATCAGGAGTCATCATGCTTTATGCAGCATTAATCTAGTCAAATAGTTTTAGTAAGAGCAAGAAGTATGCTTATATTTGCTATGTGCCAAATCTTACCTTTAAAAATATGATATTTTCACTAACAATGCTATAAAATAACTAACTTCTAGACAATGCAAGCCACTAGCCATCATTTGGATCCCTTTAACAGCATCTCATAAACTGGTTAAGTTATAAGATGATCCAAGTTTATCCACCCAACCACTTCCTTCAACAAACACTCTAACTTCTGATTTCTTTACTGGAGGCTTCGGTGTAAATGGGCAAAATGGCAACACAAAAAGTTGGGATTCAAAGGCAGGGAGAGTTAATAGCAAGCCCATTAAAGTAAGAAGAAAGAAATCTCTCTACTCACCGAAAAGGTGGCAATGAACACAAAAAGCCAATCATTTAATTACATGTGCATATCTTTCTTTACAAAATCAAGAGTTCAAATGATTATTTAATAACATTAAGAAATTGTTAAATTATTGGTGTAATACTGGCATTGCAATTATGTTTTTTTAAAGGAAGCTCTTATCATTTAGAGATATATAGTAAAGTATCATATAATATTAGAAATTTCCTTTAAAATAATTGAGAAGGGCCGGGTGCAGTGGCTCACACCTGTAATACTAGCTCTTTGGGAGGCCAAGGCGGGCGGATCACTTGAGGTCAGGAGTTTGAGACTAGCCTGGCCAACATGGTGAAACCCCATCTTTACCAAAAATACAAAAATTAGCCGGGCATGGTAGTGGGCACCTATAATCCCAGCTACTTGGGAGGCTGAGGCAGGAGAATCGCTTGAACCCAGGAAGCAGAGGTTGCAGTGAGCCAAGATTATACCACTGCACTCCAGCCTGGGTGACAGAGTGAGACTCCATCTCAAGAACAAAAATAATACAAAACAAAACAAAAACAAATAAAATAATTGAGAAGAGGGCTGAGGGAGGGTATACATGAAACTAGACTGGCCATGTGTTGCTAACTGCTAAATCTAAGCAATGGGTACATTAGGGTTCACTATGCTATTCTCTCTACTTTTTCTCAACTATTCCCTCTACTTTACTGTTCACTATACTATTCTCTACTTTTTTGAAATTTTCCACAAATAAAAATAAAATAAAACATTTAAAGCACATATCAATTCTAATCAAAAAAACCTAGGAGCCATAAAGAACAATGACAAAAACTTTCCAAAAGTATCATGGCAATGTTGAAACTTTAAGGTATATACTTACCACCTGGCTAATGTCATATCCCCATGGCAGGAAAAGAATCCCTGTGTTATACTTTTCCCAGTGGGACAGGATGAAAGAAAACAAAACTACCCATAGTAGCAGATAAAGAACAAAAACACTGACACCAGTTGATCCTCTTCCAAAGATGGAATACACAGTTACAACAAAGTAAACACATGACCAACTATCCAGGCCATGGTCAAAAAGCTCCCCTAAGGGAGTGCTAGAATTGGTTCTCCGAGCTTGCTTTCCGTCTACACCATCTGCAACAAAAACAAACCACAGGAAAAGTTCAACATATGCATCAGGATGGAGAAAGTCTTCTTTAATAAACTAGAGGAAAAAACAAAACAAATCAGCATGTCAACATGGTGAAACCCCGTCTCTACTAAAAATACAAAAATTAGCTGGGCATGGTGGTATGTGCCTGTAATCCCAACTACCTGGGAGGCTGAGGCAGGAGAATTACTTGAACCCAGGAGATGGAGGTTGCAGTAAGCTGAGATCATGCCACTGCACTCCAGCTTGGATGACAGCATGAGACTCCATCTCAAAAAAAAAAGGAAAAAAGAGAAAGGAACAAAATATGATAATAAAGGTATGATATGTCACAAACCATAAAAGAGTACAGATAAGGGAAAGGTTCTCTTTAGGCTAAGATAAGCTAGAATGGCTTTTCAGGCAGGTGAAATCTGAGTAGAGAACATAAAGAATGAGTTGGATTTCAGCTGATAAGAGATAAAGAAGTAAGTCATTCCAAGAGGACGGAATGCCATCAGCAAAACACACCAGGGTGGAAAAGCACAAAGCCTGTTCAGAAAATGCCAAGTACTTTAGTTTGACTAGAAACTAGCATGTGAAAAGTGAAGTATACAAAAAGGTGAAAAAGGAGGTTTGAGCCAGTTTAAAAGTTTTAAGGAATATGGGGAGTTACTAAAGGTATCTGAATAGAGAAATGACAAGAATGAAAGCAAAGCTTCAGGAAGTAGCACCTGACAGTGTGAATGACAGGCTGGAGAGAGGGATGCTAATTAGTAGGCCTCAACTGAGATGAAATGCAGTGGGAATAAGAAGCTGGTAGTAGGTGAGACATCAAGGAAATAAAAATGACAAAATGCAGCAAAAGATGAGACATAAGGCCTAAGGACATGAAGAGAATCTCCAGTTTCTATTCTGGGTAACAAAAAGAGGAGTAGTGTTAATAGAAAAAAGGAAGTCAGAAGAAGCAACAAAACTGACAGATAAGATGCAGAGTTCAATTTTAGATACTGAAATTGAAGTGTTAGTGAGATATCCACATGGTAATGTCAAGGAACTCAATCCAAGGGTACTTATTAGGAACTCAACACAGATGAGGGATAAATATAAACATGGGAATCTTAACTTATACTGTAGAGTGAGAATCACAATTACCAAGGGAATGAGAAGAAAGAGAGTTTAGGATAAAGCACAGTGGAACACCTTCATTTTACAGGCAGAAACAGAGGTGCCTATTAGAGCCAGCCTGTCCCACTGAATTATATAATTCTTCCCCCAAAAGAAACAGTTTTATTAACTAAGTGCATTAGAATTAGACTAATTGTAAAAATTCATATTAAGGAATTAAAAACCCCTATACCTACTGTTAATCTTGCTCACTACAGTATATTCATTCCCCAGTACCTAGATAGGTCTGTGGCATAATATATTGTAGAAGACTATATGAAAAGATGAATCCCAAACTCCCTGTCCAAATACTATAGATTTCTCTTATTCAGCGTTGGGAAAGGTTTTGCCCTTAAGTAGCTAAAATATTCCCAGAAAGTCTTTTCTCATTATTTACTGGTTTAACAATTTCTCGTTTTCAATGTAACTCCTGTGCAGTTATTATAATACCGAATTCATGAACTATGTATTAAGTTTTATACATTTTCTCACTATACCCATTCCATCTCTACAAGTTTGAGGTCCAGATATGCTTCAGTTTTTTTTTTCCTTAAAAAGGTAATTCAGGGTATATATCATATATCATAAAAGACTCCCCAGTAGGACCTAGAGCAGCATCCCGTGATCAAACATATTAGTATTTCTGCAGCAAAATCTCATGAATAGAATAAAAATTATAAACTGCCTCACGTACATTCAAGACTGGTTTGCAACAATAGTTGCAAACCATAGTGTTGCAAACTATCATGTCAGGTCAGGGGTTTGCCAGAAAATTGTGGACCTAGAACAAGTAGATGGTACATCAAAAGGATCTTACGGCATGTTGTCAAAAGTCAGAGCTCACAGGCCACTCTCAACTTTTCCCTATTCCTCTCAGCAGTCCTTGGCAACCAAATCCTTCAGCAGCAATTAAAGACCTGCTCATCTTTAATAACAAATGTGCAAAAGCCCTGCCTAAATATGTAGCTTTTAACTAAGCTTTCCCCTAATTCTTCTAGACGCCACTGACTTCTTCCTACTCCAAACTCTTGCAGATCTGGTCAGCATGACATCTACCATATCAGCATTTAATCATGTAGCAGGTTATACTGGTTTTATGAGAATACGTCATTTTTATCAGAAAAGGTCTAAGCAACTTGAAGTCAGGGTCTGCTACTTTACATGTATTTAAAAACTATGTACTGAGTGTCTACAATACTCGGGATGCAGTAGAACAACATAGTACTCACTTTCACAAAACTTAGCATTTTAGTTAGAAAACAGAGATACTAAACAAGCAGGCAAGTAAACAGATAACATGTTACATGGTTTTAAGTGCTATGGAGAAAAATAAAGCAAGCAAGGAGCATAGAAGAATGAAGGACAAGCCATGCGGATAATCCCAATGAAAAGCATTCTTGGCAGAACAGACAGTATGGTCTAGCACAGTAGGCCTCCCTGACTACTCCCTCTACCATAAAAGAATTGATCACTTCCGGCTGGGCACGGTGACTCAAGCCTGTAATCCCAGCACTTTGGGAGGCCGAGGCAGGTGGATCACGAGGTTAAGAGATCAAGACCATCCTGGTCAACATGGTGAAATCCCGTCTCTACTACAAATACAAAACAAATTAGCTGGGCATGGTGGCGCGTGCCTGTAATCCCAGCTACTCGGGAGGCTGAGGCAGGAGAATTGCCTGAACCCAGGAGGCGGAGGTTGCGGTGAGCCGAGATCGCGCCATTGCACTCCAGCCTGGGTAACAAGAGCGAAACTCCGTCTCAAAAAAAAAAAAAAGAATTGATCACTTCCTTATTTGTTCTCCCACTGTGTTCTATTACTTTCCAAACTTAAGTGGAAATGATATCTTGTTCCAGAGTTTGCAAATATTTTTTAAAGGCCACATGATAAATATTTTTCACTTTGCAGGCCATACAGTCTTTGTTGCAACTATTCCACTGTGTCTTTATCACAGGAAAGCAGCCATAGACAATATATAAAGAATAGGTGTGTGCCAGTAAAACTTTACTAACAAAAATAGGCTACACACCAAATTTGGCCCACAAGAAGCGGTTTACCAACTCCTATCTTATTCTGTGAATCCCTCACAATGAAAGACAATATTTTTCATAGAGAAAGTCAAAACCATATTTATCAACTTGAACCGAATACTAATAAACCTAAGTTAAAATGAATTAAGCACAGGAGAAAATGTTATTTTAATAGGTGGCTATCCTTGCTGATTCACCAGTCACTGACTACAGTAAGTATTTACCAATTCCTTACCTAGAGTGTAGGCCACGAAGTTGAGGATGCCCACTACAATCCAAACCCAGTCAGGCACATGCTTGTGACCTGGTGCTGAAAAGGAAAGCAAGTAAGATTTTAATACAGTTTAACTAAGTAACAGTAGTTCTTACCATAGCATATACTGACAGTGAGAAATGTTGCTCTTTGTTAATTAGAAGTTAAAGTACTTCACAATATATTTTGAATCCAGAACTAGGTAAATAGTACCAGGAAACTGACAAAAGCAAAAAAGCAACTCCCCAGCCCCTCACAAAACAGCACTTATTTTGAGCTTTTAACATAACTCAAGACTGAGTATTCCACCTTTACTTGAAAATAAATAATTTTCATGTGCCTACAATGAAAAATAATATATTTTTGGAATTCAAAAACTAATTGCATTTAATCTAACCCTTGTTGTTATGATTATATTACAAACTTGTATTGAGCCTTTACCCTATCCTTTCTTATACTATTAATTAGCTAAACAAAAGACCTTCTGATTTGGGTATAGATAGATCAATTGAATGATCTGGGCATCAGAATCATTCTGATATATCAGGAGCTCACTTTTCCCCCTAAGACAAAACAACTGAGAATCAAAAAGTCTTGAGTGCTAGTCCTGGCTCTGTAATTAACCAGGGGTGTAACCTTGAATATATCATTTACTCTCTCCCACCTTGTATTTTCCAAATATATTGGGAAAAGATAGTTTATCTGGTCCTTCAACTTCTATGATTTGAAGAAATATATATAACATTTACATACGTTTGGTTCTTTTAATAACTAAGTAAATAATCTTAGAAAATAATATTTCTAGTTACAAAGATACATTCTTTAGGGTGTCCTGATGATTAAAATACATTAAAAAATTAATTTAAAAAATGTAATACCCGAATAATGTTTAATAAAATTTAAATCTTACTTATTATTCACATGTACTTTATGATCTTCTCATGCTTCAGAGTTGGCATTTCCAACTTCAATTACCATTTTATTACATGTACAGAAGCTATGACTAAAAGTTTCAGTAAAGTTCAGCATATATATAGTTTCAATATTCAGAATTTCTGTAATATCAGAAGTCTTGGCCAGGTACAGTGGCTCATGCCTGTAATCCTAGCACTTTGGGAGGCTGAGGCAGGCAGATCACCTGAGGTCAGGAGTTTGAGACCAGCCTGGCCAACATGGTGAGACCCCATCTCTACTAAAAATACAAAAATTAGCCAGGTGTGGTGGTGCATGCCTGTAATCCCAGCTACTCGGGAGGCTGAGGCAGGAGAAACACTTGAACCCGAGGCAGTGGTTGCAGTGAGCCAAGATTGCACCACTGCATTCCAGCCTGGGTGACAGAGCAAGACTCCAGCTCAAAAAAAAAAAAAAGAAAAAAACTCCTTAAGTGTTTGAAACTCCCAATTTTCCTACTAAAACAATGTTGTCAGTGGTACTCAGTTTCTCCAGGTCAGTCCAGAAAAGTCTGCTGAACTCACACACAGATGAATTCTAACACTAAGACTCCTGACTAAACCATTTCTAAGTATTACAATTGGAAAATAAATTATCTTAGGATGCAAAAAATGCCCATCTGTCTCCACCTTTCCATTCCTCTCAATGCAATCAACTCACTGAACAATAAAAACAAACCTTGTCTCCAACTATTCCCTCCTCATCCCAAATACACTCCCAATTCTCTCCTATGATCTGGGGCAGAAGCTGGGTGTGAAACAGAGTGAAGATAAAACGAGTAAGAGCGAAGATGTTGGAGCAGAGGATGGGAGCAGACTGACCACTGGCTCCAAAAGTGCCTCCTTCCTCTCTTCCCCAATAAGGGTTCAGACTTAGCAACAAATTCTTAAGGTCTAAGAATTGTTTTCAGAGGAAACTAGGAGTCATTAAAGTCAAGAAGGGACACAGAGCAGAAGGAAAGACGATCACATTTCCTTCAAAAGAAAGGGGATTTCTCTTTCATGACTAGAAAAGGAGAAGGGATATTCCTAGAACTGACAGGTATACTGAGCCCTGCTTGTATCTGTTTTTAGGCAAAGTTTTGAGTCTTAATTTTCCATCTTCATGTAAACCCAATTATTCTTTATCTGCCAAAACCTCACTGCTTTTTAGACAGCATGTCTAATTCAATAGGCAAGGTGATGCCATTATAATATCCAAAATTTTTTGGAAATACAAACATTTTAAGAGAACCAGAAAATAACCAACCACATTTCATTTTTCTCAACTCATTTTAAATTTTATATTAAAGTAATAGTCTTACCTGAAGCATAAAAGTCAGGATCAAAGTATGCCATTAGTAGAAAATTGAATACAACCAGCAGAAAGCCAGAAAAAGTTATCAGATTGGGAGCCAGCCAAGTAGGAAATATCTATTTTTGCAAAATAATTAAAAAATCATTAAAGTAGAAGAATCTCTGTCCAATATACTATAGCATGCAAATTAAAGTCATAATAAAAGTTATCAATTTGAAAGATCATATGCAGAAGTTACAGACTTTAATATGTAAACAATCATCTCCATTGCATTCTTTCTTCTATCCTCTATATTTATTTTAACTCTGTAATTAGCAAACTTCTATAATCATAACATTAAATCTACTTTAGAAATTTTTAAAAGACATTTTATTTTAAAAGGGTATAAACTTCAACAATAAGATAAATCAAAAGGAGGATGGGGACGGTAGTTTCTCTAGATATCTTCTTAAACTGAGAACTGCATTTATAATACTCCATAAAATAGGTTAAAATATTTAAAACTTATTGAAACAAAAAGTACATGCATATTAATTATCTTACCTTTACTATAGTGTTCCAAAATGGATGCATCACATACAGAGAAAGTGGATTGGTGTCCACAGCACTGTACTGTTAAAAAACGAAAGAAAATATTCAGAGTAAATCCTTGCCTACTAGTAAACAGATTAACAGTTCTCAAATGAAAATAATAGTAAAGCCAGGTGCAGTGGCATATGCATATAACCTAGCTACTCAAAAGGGTGAGGCCTAGGCCAGGTGCAGTGGCTCATGCTTGTAATCCCAGAACTTTGGGAGGCCAAGGGGGGCGGATGACCTGAGGTTGGTAGTTCAAGACCAGCCTGACCAACAGGGAGAAACCCTGTCTCTACTAAAAATACAAAATTAGCCGGGTATGGTCCCAGTTACTCAGGAGGCTGAAGCAGAAGAATCGCTTGAACCCAGGAGGTGGAGGCTGTGGTGAGCCGAGATCATGCCATTGCACTTCAGCCTGGGCAACAAGAGCAAAAACTCTGTCTCAGAAAAAAAAAAAAGGCTGGCCAGGCATGGTGGTTCAAGCCTGTAATCCCAGCACTTCAGGAGGCCAAGGCAGGCAGATTATGAGGTCAGGAGATGGAGACCATCCTGGCAAACACAGTGAAATGAATCTCTACTAAAAATACAAAAATTAGGCCGGGCGCGGTGGCTCAAGCCTGTAATCCCAGCACTTTGGGAGGCCGAGGCGGGTGGATCACGAGGTCAACAGATCGAGACCATCTTGGTCAACATGGTGAAACCCCGTCTCTACTAAAATTACAAAAAATTAGCTGGGCACGGTAGCGCGTGCCTGTAATCCCAGCTGCTCAGGAGGCTGAGGCAGGAGAATTGCCTGAACCCAGGAGGCGGAGACTGCGATGAGCCGAGATCGCGCCATTGCACTCCAGACTGGGTAACAAAAGCAAAACTCCGTCTCAAAAAAAAAAAAAAAAAAAAAAAAAAATACAAAAATTAGCCAGGCGTGGTGGTGGCTGCCCATAGTCTCAGCTATTGGGGAGGCTGAGGCAGGAGAATCGCTTGAACCCTGGCCGTGACCAGGCCACTGCACTCCAGCCTGGTGACAGAGCGAGACTCCGTCTTGGGGAAGAAAAAAAAAAAAAAAAAAAAGGCTGAGGCGTGAGGATCATTTGAGACCAGCCTGGGCAACATAGTGAGGTTCCATCTCCAAAAAAAAAAAAAAAAGAAAGAAAGAAAGAAAAAAAGGGAAAGAAAGTAGGAGAACAAAAATAATACAGGCTGGGCATGGTGGCTCACACCTATAATCCCAGCACTTTGGGAGGCCAAAGAAGGTGGATCACTTGAGGTCAGGAGTTCAAGACCCGCCTGGCCAACATGTTGAAACCCTGTCTCTACTAAAAATACAAAAATTAGCTGGACCATGGTGGCACATGCCTGTAATCCCAGCTACCTGGGAGGCTGAGGCAGGAGGATTGCTTGAACCTGGGAGGCAGAAATTGCAGTGAGCCAAAACCGTGCCACTGCACTTGAGCCTGGGCAACAGAGCAAGATTCAGTCTCAAAAAATGATAATAATACAAAAATAACCTGGAGAATACATCTATTTTATGATGTCCTCATCTGAGTGGCAAAAGTGGAATAGCAACATAAATGAGGCAAAGATTGTCAAGCACAGTCAGATATTGTTATGGGAGGAAGAACAGGTCACAGAGCAAGTCTAAAGATCAACCCCAAATCATGGAGTTAATCAGGGTTCTTTCATTGGTACATACTCATCCAGAGTCTAAATTGCCAGGATAATCTCTGACTCATCCTTTGCTCTCAATCACCTTCTACATTATGGTGTTTCAGCAGAGAAATTCATACTGCTTACATGTCCTCACTTATGCAGGACCAGTAAAATGCACGCTGCATGCATTCAAACACTGACCACACACCTTCTAAACCTCCTTCATTCCTCTCAACTTAGAGGAATCTGTTTCCTCTTGATACCATTACAATACACTTACTAGCTGTGTGACTTTGGGCAGGTTTCTTAATCTCTCTACCTTAGTTTCTTCACCTGTAAAATGAGGATGATAGTCCTTACCTTAAAGGATTGTCATAAGGATTAGATACGTGAAGTGCCCTACAGTAAGCACTATGCAAGTATTAGCTACTAAATTACATGTGTTTTGGCTACCAAAGGAATGACAAATCCCTGTATAGCAGGATCCTGGATTGCATAAACATGCAAAGGAAGACAAAATAGGTTAGGGTTGCATGATTAAAGAGCTTATTCCCCACTTATTGAGCTATTAATAAGAATGTAAAGGAAATTGTAAAAGACATACATAAACATGTAAAACTTTAAGGGTCATGTTGACAACTTATTCACTCTATGCACACATACATTGCTAGGTATGGGGAAGAAGGGATACAAAACTGGTAACAGACAAGTTTTGACCTAGGTAATATTAGCCTAGTTCAAACCCTCCTTGAGGGTTCACAATATTACTTGTGCAAATATTACCTAATTGATCCATCTGAAATTTACATGATATATACCAGTCACATGCTTGAAAAAGTTTTGCTTATATTTTCTATGTATGCTCAGTATGTATACAAAATAAGTACTAATCATTTGAGTATCTGATTTTTAAAAATCATAATTAAAGATCAAAATTTCTTTCTGAATAAGCTTTGTGAATATGCAAGAAATAACATCAGTGTTTCAAGACTTTAAAGTGTAATGGAACAAAGAAGTAAATAAATTGAAAATGTTTAAAATACTGTCATCTAGGTCTAGTTTAGTATACCAGCGGTTGGAGAGATTTTTCTGTAAAGGGCTAGATAGTAAATATTTTAGGCTTTGCAGGCCATATGATCTTTGTAACAAATACACAACACTTGAAACAGGAAAGCAGTCACAGAAAATATGTAAACAAATGAGCATGGCTGTGTTTTAATAAAACTTTATTCACAAAAACAGGCAGACTGGGGGCTTCAGTTTGACAACCCCAACTTCAGACAATCCAATTTGTTGTTAAACCAACACAAACATGGTCTAGGGCAAAAGGAGCATTTCAAGTGGTATATGAGTAGGAAGCAGAACATGACTATAAACCCCTCTTCCTTGATAACTTTTGCTGCTCAAGATACTATCAATTCCTGGGACAACAAAATCATACTGCAGTCATCTGAATCCCCTTCAGGCCTGTCTCATATGGACTGCAAAGCCATCTTTCTCTATGCTAATATGAGGTTGACTACTGGAACGTAGGTGTGACAGTCACTGCATCTACTGTTTTAACATTTCATCTTGCTAAAGGTCAACTCATTTCTACCCTCTCCAGATTTCTTCCGATCTTGGTTTAGTTATCCAAGGAAACAACTATTCCTCCCAAAACTCTCAGCATATAAATCTGGTCATGCTAATAATGCTTTCACTTACGTCTCTATAAAAATGCCAGTTAAGGTAGACCTAAACATTTCCCTCAAGACTGCTATTACAGGCCAGGCATTGTGGCTCATGCTTGTAATCCCAGTGCCTTGGAAGGCTGAAGTGGGTGGGGCAGGGAGGGTCCCTTCAGCCCTGGGGTTTGAGACCAGCCTGGGCTACAAGAGGTTTTTTAAAAACTAGCTGGATGTGGTGGCATGTTCCTTCAGTACTAGCTTCTCAGGAGACTAAGGCAGAAAGACAGTTTGAGCCCAGTTCAGTGCTGCAGTGAGCTGTAACTGCACTACTACACTCCAGCCTGAGCAACAACAGAGCAAGACACTGTATGGTGTTTTTTTTTTTTAAAGATTGCCTATTCCAACATTTAACAATTATTTGGGTATAGAATTCTGAATTGTCATCCACAGCAATTATGTCTATTTTACCCACTTCATGGAAGTCTCTGTGAAAGTCAGTTACCTTAAATAACATTTTCTCAACTATTAGAGAGTTTCAAAACTTTGTAGAACTTCAAGTCAGGAAATAAAGCAGAGTTCATTTTCCATTCATCCATTCATTCAGTGAGTCAAGAAATACTTGACTGAGTGTCTATGATGTTGCCAGGGGCTGTGCTAGACCACTGGGAAGAAAACGGCGATCAAGACCAATGTTTCCTATGTTCACCAAGTCTATAGTCTAGTGTGAGACCAATGGTAAGCAGGAAAACAAGTAAATAATCACAACTTGCGTGTAATCTCAACTACTTGGGAGAATGAGGCAGGAGGATCCCTTGATGCCAGGAATTCAAGACCAGCCTGAGAATATTAGTCTGTTTTCACGCTACTGATAAAGACATACTCGAGACTAGGTTATTTACTTATGTAATTATGTATGTATGTATGCATTTTTTTGAGAAAGAGTCTCGCTCTGTAGACAAAGCTAGAGTGCAATGGCACAATCTCGGCTCACTGCAATTGCTGCCTCCCAGGTTCAAGCAATTCTGCCTCAGTCTCCCAAGTAGCTGGGATTACAGGTGCACACCATGATGGCCTGGCTAATTTTTGCATTTTTAATAGAGACAGAGTTTCACCACGTTGGCCAGGGTGGTCTCGAACTCCCAGCCTCAAGGGATCCACCCGCCTTGGACTCCCAAAATGCTGCGATTACAGGTGTGAGCCATGGGGCCCCGCTGAGACTGGGTAATTTACAAAGAAAAAGAGGTTTAATGGACTCACAGTTCCATGTAGCTGGAGAGACCTCACAATCATGGTGGAAGGCGGAAGGTGAAAGGCACGTCTTACATGGCGACAGGCAAATACAATGAGAGCCAAGTGAAAGGGGTTTCCCCTTAAAACTATTAGATCTTCATGACACTTATTCACCACCATAAGAACAGTACGGGGGAAACCACCCCCATGATTCAATTGTCTCCCACCAGGTCCCTCCTACAATTCATGGGAATTATGGCAGCTACAATTCAAGATGAAATTTGGGTGGAGACACACCCAAAGCAGATTGGCAACAAAGCAAGACACCCCTCCCCACGCCCCTTAAAAAGTAACCCAGGTACACAGTTTGTAATAAATACTATGAAGGGAACTATCAGAATATTATGTAAGAAGAGGACAGGCAGACAGACACACAAGGAAAAAGGCCATATAAAGAGAGAGGGCAAGATTGGAGTTACACTGCCACAAGCCCAGGCAGGCCACTAGAAGCTGAAAGAGGCAAAGAAGGATTCTCGCCTAGAGCTTTTGGAGGGTGTGTGGTTCTGCCAATACCTTGATTTTCTACACTTCTAGCCTCCATAACTATGAAATAATTAACATTCCTCTGTTTAAAGCCACTCGGTGTGTGGTAATTTTTATGGCAGCCTTAGGAAGCTAGTAAAGATGGTGACCTGCTCCCAAAAAAAGAAGAGAACAAGTGGAGCAAGAAGTGTGCCTAGTCAGAGTGGTCAGAGACAGCTTCTAGAAAGGGAAATTTAAGCTGAGTCCTAGATGAGAAGGCAGTCAGGTAAAGAATGTATGAGACATAATAGTGAGTGAAAGGCAGATGCTAAAGACAATGTGCTTTCATAGATTCCACTTATATGAAGTTCAAAAAACAGAACTGATTTATGGCAAAAGAGGTCATAACAGTAGTGTGTTGAGAGGGACTGATAAAGACTTTCTGAGGCACTAGAACTAATTCTGTACCTTGAGCTGGGTGGTGGTTACACGTGTGTGTGTATATATATATATATATGTGTGTGTGTGTGTGTGTGTAATAATGCATTAAATTATACACTTAAGATCTTAATGTATTATGATATTTATATGTGATGTATACCTAAAAAGGAAAAAAGAGAGAGAATAAAGACTATATGTATGACTCTCGTGTATGCATGTGGTGGGGGGAGGTAATACATGCCAAGAAACACCTTTGAGGCAGAGAGAACAATGACATATACAAAGACCACCAACAGGTAAGCATTAGAAATGCTGAAGGAAGGCCAATCTATATGAAATGAGACTGGAGAGCTGGGTAGACACCACCTGGCAGGACCACAGGAGTTGGATTTTATTCTAAGCACAACATATATCCTGATTTACACGTTTAAAAGACCATTCTGATTATGGTGTAGAAAATGGACTTGAAGAGGATTAAGTACAAACTAGAGACCAGTTAGAAACAATTATAATTTATCAGGCAAGTGACACTTGGTTCAGTCTAGGAGCAGTACAATGACTCGTAGAATACTTTCTAAATATGCTGTGAAGTGTCAATTTCTGAGGATATTAGAAATAAATCCCCCCTTAATTTAAGAAGGAAATTGGCTCTAACATAAGGAAAACTATGAAACCACCTCCTTGGACCTAGAAGTTATCCTTTATACATGTATTTCAATCCCTTCTATGTACTAATAAGAAAACCGAACTGACACATCTTTGCACTAAACACTGAGCTCTGGCAACTTGTTAAAAACACTGAGTCCCTTGCCCCGGGTAATGCTCTACTATCTATTAACCAGGCATGATAGTGCACGCCTGTAGTCCCAGCTACTCAGGAGGCTGAAGTGGGAGGATGGCTTGAACCCAGGAGCTTGCGGCTGCAATGAGCTATGACATGTCACTGTACTTCAGCCTGGGCAACAGAGGGAGATCTTATCTCTAATTAAAACAAAACATCACTAAACTTAAAATGTAAAAACTTAAAATGTAAAATGTTAAAATTTATCCTGTGGGAAAGGATAAATTAACCCTAGGACAGAAATAAAAAGTTTCTTAATGCACTTTTAATCAATACAAGACTTGAGGCCAGGAATGCTGGCTCGGCCTGGCAAGGCGGCTCATGCCTATAATGCCAGCACCTTGGGAAGCTGAGATGGGCAGACAGCTTGAGCCCATAACTTTGAGACCAGCCTGGGCAATATGGAGAAACCCCGACTCTACAAAATAATACAAAAATGAGTCAGGTATGGTGGCGCACGCCTGTAACATCATCTACTTGAGAGGTTGAGGTGGGAGGATCACCTGAGCCTGGGGAGGCTGATGCTGCAGTGAGCTGGCATTATGCCACTGCACTGCAGCCTGGGCAAAAGAGTAGACATCATCTCAAAAAAAAAAAAAAAAAGAGAGAGACTTGAAGAACTACACCCACAGAGAACATGACTCACTGAGCAAGGAGATCTAATTTCAGTGAATATTGTCATTTATATCTAACAAGTCGGAGAGAAAGGGAGAGAGTAGGAGACTGGAGAATCAGAGCAGTACAAGCAAGTCATGATGACAAACAGGTTTGCTTGCTAGACTTTAAGTAAGCTGGGCCAGGCACAGTGGCTCACGCCTGTTATCCCAGCACTTTGGGAGGCTGAGGTGGGCCTCCGTCTTAAAAAAAAAAAAAAAAAAAAGTAAGCTCTAAAAAGATGAGAAGATAAGGCAAAAGGAAGGGTCATTTAGTGAAGGAACCTGAAATCTTTGCTGAGGAATTTGGATATCAAACAAATGGAAGCCACTGCAGACTCTTAAATAGGAGGCAGTATTTGAGAAAATTTATTTATTGCCTCTTGTGCTATTACATATCATTAAAAAGATGAAGAAATCTGAAGCCAAAGACTATCTGTGGGACCCAAGCTAGACAGACTCCTCATTACTCTTTCCGACTGTCCATTAAGTTGCCTTTCTTAACTTCCTATCTGTAAATAGTTTATCTTGGTATAACCTCCAGGAATGTGTGTAAGTATGGAGATATGTTATATGCTAGCCAATGTTCATCTGTGTAGGAAATCACAAATGTCAAGTTTTATTTTTTATTTACTCAACACTTATACAGCACCACATGCCAGGCACTTTATAACTATTAACTCATTCAGTTTTCAGAATTATCCTGTGGAATAGGTACTACTACTCCATTTCACAGTTGAGGAAACCTGGCTAGAGAGATTAAGTTACCTGCTAAGTATGACACAGGTGGGTGCCATCACGTCCAGCTAATTTTTGTATTTTTAGTAAGGACGGGGTTTTACCATGTTGGCCAGGATGGTCTCGATCTCTTGACCTTGTGATCCTCCCACCTTGGCCTCCCAGAGTGCTGGGATTACAGGCATGAGCCACTGTGCCCGGCCTATTAAATTTATTTTCGACTACAATAGGTTTATCAGAAACAGAAACCCAACATAAATGGAACAGCATCTCTCTCTGTATATATATATATATGATCTATCTATTTATAGACAGATAGATATTCATCTTTCTAGACTGAGCTTTGCCTTCACCTCCATCCCCTGAAGGTTTTCTCAGCTCTAGCTACCAATCCCTGGAAGCTGCCTCCTCTCCTCTTCCACAGCACCCAGCACTTGCCTAACTGGACTTATTAACTATTTATAACCATTCATTTACATGTTCACATGCCACCAAACCAAGTTCTCTGAAGACAAGAATTTCAACTAAGCTTAATTTTGCAGCCCTAATGCTATGCCTAACACTGAGTAGACCCTCAATAAATGCTTGTTGAATAAACAAAATCAAATTGTATGATGGCCAGGCATGGTGGCTCCCACCTATAATCCCATCACTTTGTGAAGCCAAGGGAGGAAGATCACCTGAGGAATTCAAGGCTGCAGTAAGCGATGATCACATCACTGCATTCTAGCCTGGGCAACAAAGCAAGACCCTTTCTCTAAAAAAAGATAAGAGTAAACATAATTTTTTATAAAATCTTAAGGAACTGGTAAGGGTAAAGGCCAGATTCTGGTTCTTTAGCATTGCCACTAAGATGCAAACACCCAGATGAGGTGAGGTGGCTCACACCTGTAATCCCACCACTTTGGGAGGTGGGCAGATCATGAAGTCAGATCATCATTCCAGTTAACACAGTGAAATCCCGTCTCTACTAAAATACACACACACACACACACACACAAAAGCCAGGTGTGGTGGCACTCGCCTGTGGTACCAGCTACTCAAGAAGCTAAGGCAGGAGGCAGAGGCTGCAGTGAGCCAAGAATGCGCCACTGCACTCCAGCTTGGGCAACAGAGCAAGACTCTGTCTCCAAAAAAAAAAAAGATGCAAACACAGTCCCTCTTTACCACCTCTTAATTGTAATACTAATAAATTCACAACTATCATGATTCCTATAATCGGGCTGTAGTTGTTGAAAGCCAAGTTAATTATCGTAGTAGCAGAAACTAATTCATCATGAAACCATATATATATACATTTACATACACACACTTTTTTTTTTTTGAGTCAGGGTCTTTCTCTGTTGCTCAGGCTGAAGCACAGTGGCACAATCATAGCTCACTGCAGCCCAACTTCCAGACTCAAGTGATCCTCCCACCTCAGCCTCCCAAGTAGCTAGACCATGGGCACATGCTACCATGTCTGGCTAACTTTTTTTTTTTTTTTTTTTGGTAGAGATGAAGTCTCACTATGTTGCCCAGACTGGTCTCAGATCTCCTATCCTCAAGCCATCCTTCCACCTCAGCCTCCAGAAGTGCTGGGATTATAGGCACAAGCCACTGTGCCCAAATTACCTTATTGAAACCAAACAAGTTATTTCACAGAACACTTCCTCCCTGAGGCAAAATGATACAATTTGAAAGCAGCTGCTACACTATCAGTTAAAACTATGGCTTCCCAAGGTTAGATGAGCAAACTAGGACCAAAAAAAAAAAAAACCCTTGTAGTTTCACCCTTAGATAAGTGGGGAAAATCCCTCAACTATAAAGACCTGTCCAAGGGCCGGACTGGTGGCTCACATCTGTAATCCCAGCACTTTGGGAGGCCAAGGTGGGCGGATCTCCTGAGGTCAGGAGTGAGAGACCAGACTGGCAACATGGTGAAATCCCGTTTCAATTAAAAATACAAAAATTAGCCAGGCATGGTGGCGGGCGCCTGTAATCCCAGCTACTCCAGAGGCTGAGGAAGGAGAACTGCTTGGACCCTGGAGGCAGAAGTTGCAGACCAAGACTGTGCCATTGCACAGTTACTCTGTAACTGCTGTGCCTAGGAGACAGGAGTGAAACTCCATCACAATTTAAACAAAAACAACAACAACAAAAAAAAAAAAACCTGTCTAAAACAAAGGATGGGTAGAGAGCAAAAATAAGGTTGAAATCCTTCAGTATAATTCTCTGAAGTTATGTTAGTCAATGAGCAACAGAGAACAAAGGTAGTTAAACTGGATATCTTCACATTTAAAATACAAAAGCATCCTTCCAATATCCAGACATAGAGCTCCTTTTTTTTTTAATCCATACTTCCAAAATGGTTTATATTCTTCTACACTCTCATTCCTTCTACATTCTCATTCCTTCTATATTGATTTAGCACTTACTCTGTTCATGTTAGTGTGCTAGACTTTAGACATGTTACTAAAGAAAAAAAAAGTCAACTACAGGACCTGCCCTCCTAAAGCTCATGTCCTAAAAGAGAAAGCAGGCACTCAATTAATATTCAACTAACTGTTTAAAACAATTGTGTTAAGAAACACAATGGAGAATACAAGTGTTAATAAGTAACACAGAATTCATCCCATGCTCTTCTGTACCAAAAATCAATTGTTTTGTAGCTTCTTGCTACAGAAACTCCACGTGTGCACCCCTTTCAGCAGTTACTCTGTAAAACTGTCAGGTTTCCAACTGCAGCTCTCAGATACACCTCTAGGGAAGATGAAGAAATTAAACTACTTCGAAAGTAATTTCTCCACCAGCTGCTTTTGTAGTATCAGTTTTTCTTTACATCTCTCTTATAAAGCATCACATAAGGGAATACGAAAATCTCTTTTGAGTGTTTTGAATCTTTACCCATTAATGAGGAAAAAACATTTTTTAAAATAAGCATTTATAAAGCACTTACTATCTGAAGACAACACAAGGTAACACAATGACAGGAAGAAAAGATCTGTGCGTGAGATTCACATTCTAGCAAAACAGATCACATGGATTTTTTCCTTTGTATACCACTGCATTCATAATTTTAACATGAATGCAGTATTGAGTAAAGAACTCTCCACTAGAAGAATATTTAGGTTACAAATGTGGGTGCTTTTTTCCCCAAGGAAGTCTCATTATAACTAAAATAACATCCACAAACTATTTTAGTGAACATTGGACGCTTGCTAAATCGACCTTTGTTTTCCAGGATGATAGGAAATCATCTGCTGTCAGATACAGGAACTTAGCTAATAAAAATGGGGAAAGATCAGAACAGAAAATTACATCGAAACTCTGGTAAATTAGGACACCTATCTAGTTGAAAATATAAATCTAGGAAAGATTCTTTCTAAGAAAAAGGAGATTCCCTATTACAAACACTGCTCCCACTGAAATAGCTATTTTATTGGCACTTAGAAAGTCAGACCCTAGCAAGGAAGAAAATGTTTTACATGTCAATATTTACCCTGCAGAACAGATAACAAAAGGGGGGTAGAGCTTTAGGCAAAGCAGGAGGTATCTGGGTTAACTGCCTTCTAAAATGAAAGTTGTAAAACCCTGGCCTGAGTTACCAAGAAGGCTCTGGACCCTCTTTCCGCTTAACATTTTAAGACCGATCACTTCAGTTCAGAATGGAATGGCACAATACGGCTTGAGAGCAGAGAAACATGCTATGTGACCTTCTAAGGACCCTTGCATTTTTTTTTTAACTCGAGTTAAACAAAATCCATTATGATTTTTTCAGTTACTCATTCCACAAATACTTATTGGGTGCCTAGTATGCACATCGCCCTATGCTTAAGCCATGGTGGTCCACAAGAAAAGAAAACTCTACTTGGCCATTATATTCTAATGGGGAGACACGCTAAAGCAACAATTCTATAAACGAACAGAGCGCACGTTTAAGGGGTAAGGGATACTCAGGGCTTCTTTGAGGAAGTAATATTTAAGCTAAGATGTGAAGATGAACCGGTAACAAGGATGAAAGGTTAAAGCCCATACTTCGGGCTTGGCCGACTGGATGGTTAGAGTCATTCATTGGTAGAGGAACAGTGGAGGTGAACCAGATTTGGAGGAAAGTTAACCACCAGCATTTATTTACTGGGGTCCTAGTATGTTTCCAGGCGCTTCCCAAATCCTTTTAATCATTTTGCGCAGCAGAAACTATCACTTTCAGTTTATATACACAAAAGAGAGGCTGAGCGGGGTTAAAATGACGTGCCCAAGACGAAATAAAGAAATCTGACTCTGGTATCAGGTTTGTATGTGCTCGAAAACCCGCGCTCTTTCCACTCCATATCTCCTTCCTGTGTGCACGTCCCTTTCATCTGGTGGCTCCAGCGTGACAAGCTGCCGCTGAGGAAGCCCCTGTCGGGAGCATAAGTGGAGGCATCAGCAGGATGGCCTCGGCAAGTCGCTCCCCTCCCGGGCCTCATCTGCCTAACGATCATCTCCTCCTCCGAAGTTGTATGCATGAAAGGCGAGTGGAAACTTCACTAAAATGAAGGCGACTGAGACACCACAGAAGGAACTGCATCCTTCCGGAGACTTACGAAAATAGTAAGTTTGAAAAAAAACAGGAAGGGAATTCCCTCGCTCCCTAATCACTGAGATCTCTCCTAAGGAAAAGGGTATCTCCCGGGCGGTGTCGAGTCCGGGCGGCGGACTTAGGATGCTCCCACGCTCCCCGACCCGCAGGACCCCCGGAGAAACGCCCGCCAGCCCGCCTGGAGCCACGCGGCACAAGGTGACACGGACCACGCCGTGCCGGCCCCTCAGCCGCCTGGGCGAGGCCGGGAGCAGGGAGAGGGGTGTCCGCCGGCCCGCGCTACCTTGTACTTATCAAAGCCAGCCAGCTGCTCCGGGCTCACGTATTCGTAGCCAGCCATGACGACCCGAAAACCGAGCACCCACTCGGCAGCGACTCTCAATTAGAAGGCGGTGACACGCGAGCACCACACCGGCTGGGCAAGGCTGGGAAGGACTGGGCTGGCGGAGAAGGTAGCCGCGCTCCGCCCACCGCGCAAGCGTACCCGTCTCGGCCGCTTCTGCCGCCTCCCAGCGCGCAAGCGCAGCCCAAGCTTCTCCCCACCCACTGAGGGAGTGTCGCTATCCCGCTCGAGCGGCCCGTCCCCCAAGCTGTCGCTGTCCAATCGACGTGGATCAGGCAACACTAAGTCCCGCCTTCTAGCTCTCTTCGTCGCTTCATTTGCTA
Organism: Callithrix jacchus; assembly: GCF_049354715.1. Taxonomy (NCBI): domain Eukaryota; kingdom Metazoa; phylum Chordata; class Mammalia; order Primates; family Cebidae; genus Callithrix; species Callithrix jacchus. Next base: position 88,651,081 of record NC_133515.1, read on the forward strand.
GCGTCAAAATTGGTGAGCTGAGGTAAGGCAAGAGGGTATGAAAGGTCAATTTCCCAGCGGGCTTTGCTCAAGGTCCCGGGAGTAGGTGGGCGTTTCCGTGGTATCCTCACTAGAGTGGACATCTGGGGGATACTCTTTTAGTCCCGAGGGTAGGGTGACTGCTTGCGAGCCAGTCCAGCAGTGTTTCAGGTAAGAAGACAGTTATCCCACCGCAGCGAAGTACAAAAGGAAGGAGGTCTGTACTGCGGGCCGCTCCCAGCTCCTGGTACGGTGCGCTGCATGCACCGTAAACATAACATGTTTATGTTTACGAAGAGGGTATCCCCCAGATATCCATTCTAGTGAGGATACCACGGAAACGCCCACCTACTCCCGGGACCAAGAGCAAAGCCTCATCGCACTCCGCTCTGTCAAACCGTTCCAAATTGAGATTGCTGGTGCCTCCTGACCAGATAAAAGCAGTGATCTGTCAGTCTTGACGAGTCCTTAACTGTGTTTCCAAGAAGTGTTTTTACTGGAGCCCAGTTAGTTGGAAAAAAAAATTAGATCAATGGCTAGTGAGTATCTACTAAGAAAATTTATAATTGTTGCTGCTTTTTATTGAGCATCTTCTATGGGGAGAACTTCACATACATTATTATCAACCCCATAACAACACTGTGATGTGAAAGGCATTATCCCCATTTTCAGATTAGGCAACCTGCCCAGTGTCACTTAGTCACGCAGCTCGGAAATGATCGACCCAACGTGAAATGAGATCTGTGTTATGGGAAACCACTAGCTCAGGGAGCCTTTCAGTCTCTCTGGGTCTCTGAAATAAGAGCTATTATTTTGAGATACTTTTATGTTCATTCATTTACTAGCTACTTACTGGGGACTCAAGATATGCCAAGCACATTATTATTACTACATGTCTAATGTCTCCTCCTAAAGCATAAAATTCTTATAAGGTAATAGGTATCTTATACTTGTTATATGGTAGATAATAAGCTTTTTTTTCCCCTTGAGACAGGTACTCACTTACACCCAGGCTGGAATCCAATGACGTGATCATGGCTCACTGCAGCCTCGACCTCTCCTGGCTAAGGTGATCCTGCCTCAGTCTCCTAAGTAGCTAGAACTACTGGCTCACACCACCACACCTGGCTAAATTTTTTGCATTTTTTGTAGAGTGGGCACCTGGCCAATCAATAAACTTGAGTGTCCTTTATCACACTTGCCCTCAAGGAGAGTATTTGCATCTTATACATCTCAATTTTCCCCATGTTCCATAGCCCAGGGGCTTGCAAATAATACGTGATCAATATATTTTACTGAATGAAGGAGCAAAGATCTCTTTGATATGCTGTGAAGTACCAGTTTTGAGAAGAACATTAGAAATGAGAGTCTCAGCCAGGCACAGTGGCTCATGCCTGTAATCCCAACACTTTGGGAGGCTGAGGTGCCAGGATTACTTGCGGCCAGGAGTCTGAGACCAGCCCGGACAATATGGTAAAACGTTGTCTCTACTAAAAATACAAAACTAACCAGGCGTAGTGGCATCCGCCTGTAGTCCCAGCTACTCAGGAGACCAAGGCAGGAGAATCGCTTGAGCCTGGGAGATGGAGGTTGCAGTGAACCGAGATTGCGCCACTGCACTCCAGCCTTGGGCGACAGAGCAAGACTCTGTCTCAAAAACAAAACAAAACAAAAAACCTTCATACTTGTAAAACTAGTTAATTATGAAAAGCCATAAAATGTTACTTCAGTGCAAGCTAATAATAGTTTATAAACTGCACTTGCTGTTAATCAGTTCAGATATAAGCAAACTCAGAATGCCATGATTGCTTTTTAAATTGTTTTCTTCCTCTGATATTTTCTTTAAAGGAGCGATTTTTAATTTTGTGAAAGCAGTTACAATTTGCTGCCTATTCTCTGCATAAGGTTGTAACAATTTTGAATCAATTGTAAATACATTGGTAATTTATAAGCTAAAATATAACCTAGAAATTTGTTTATATTTTGACATGTTACTGGCTGTGTAATCCCAGACAATTTACTTCACTTAGCCCAAGTTCTATTTTTTAAAAAGAGGTCATTTGATCCTAAGATCTAATTCAATCCATTAGATCCTAAGATCCTATTCATCTCTGAAATTCAATGAAACTATATATCATAACTTCTCTGAGATTAAGTCACTCACCTGGAAAATCTTGTCTTACCTACTATTATATGGCTTAAGTCTGTTCAATTAACCCCATACAAATATCAGATATTACCATCATGCTCTATGTAACCACATTTCAGTCAATGAGGAACCACCTGGTGGTCCCATAAGATTATAGCGGAGCTGAAAAATTTCTGTCACCTAGTGACATTGTAGCTGTCAAAATGTTGTAACACAAGGCATTACTCACGTTTCTGGTAATGCTAGTGTAAACAAACCTATTGTGCTGCCAGTCATATAAAAGTATAGCACATGTAATTATGTACACTTCTGAATACTTGATAATAAATATCTTACTGGCTTTTGTATTTACTATCAGAACATAGTCTGTCATTAAGTAATGCACGAGTATATTTTCCCAGAATTCCATTAATCCTAGACCAAGCAGGCACTGTCACCTTGGAAGAGAAAAATGTCATGTAAACAAATTTGCCTTTGGGACTAAGTCAGCTTTCTGTTTCCTCTTTCCCAAATTTTATTCCAGGAGGCATTTTTCCCTAAGGCAGCCCAGCTGCCCGGGACTGCTCTAGATTGACCTTGTTATTCCGGTCTATGCTCTACACGCCCAGTTACTGAGTGTAATTTATTGTTGCTGTGTTTCCCTTGTCTTCCTCCTCATCCGTTAACGTTTATCTCTTCTACATCTTGTACACTCAAGATAAGACATTTTGCCTTCCAGCATAATAATCATAGAAAATATCAATTTGTGCTAGAAACAATATTTTTACTTTTACAACATAACTGAACAAAAGTGTTTTAAATTCCTGGAGTGCCTGTTTTATTTAGTCTGGATAAGAGTGCATTAGATAACTGAAGACAGCCAAAAATATTGGAGGTTAATTAAGGACTAATATAGTTAATAACTCCAATATGAGTTACTGAAGCCATAAAAATGGGCAGGGTCTCCCAAGGAAGTTTGTAAGAAGGTGTTGGTTTAGTTCTCATTTTAAAATAAATTGAATGCCTTATACACATAAACTCTGTGGTTGTCAAAGTAATTTCACATGACTAACAATCCTGAGCTATAGGCCTGATGGTTGTTCCAATTGTACAGAGTGGAACTATGGAATGGTAATACATCTTGCCAAAAGTCACCCAGGAAAGAACACAGGTCATCAGACTTTTAGCTGAACAATTTTCCAGTACACCATGCTTCTGTGAGTTACCATGATAAGATGTTTAAAAAAAAAAATCACAAGTCAATTTTTAATCCAGACTGGAGAGGAAAAAAAAAGCAAAGAGGCCAGGTGTGGTGGCTCACACCTGCAACTCCAGCACATTGGGAGGCCGAGGCGGGGGGATTACAAGGTCAGGAGATTGAGACCATCCTGGCCACCATGGTGAAACCCTATCTCTACAAAAATACAAAAAAAAAAAAAATTAGTCGGGTGTGGTGGTACGCACCTATAGTCCCAGCTACTTAGGAGGCTGAGGCAGGGGAATTATTTGAACCTGGGAGGCAGAGGTTGCAGTGAGCCAGGATGGCGCTACTGCACTCCAGCCTGGAGACAGAGTGAGACTGTCTCAAAAAAAGAAACTCCCTGGCTATTATAGTAAATATTCTCAAGTGGGGTTATGTCGGCCTGTTTTTTGCTATATTTTAAATTTTTCAATCACAATCCTCCTAGGTAAGAATGTATAGTAACTGAATAAGTCATCAGTCATATTTTTATCACAGAAAAAGTTTGTGCAATATAATGAGATTCAGCATAAACTAATACTTCCTACTTTCTATGTTGCTGGGGGAGGATGGTGTCTCGTCTGTTTTGTGACTTATCATTCCCAACCAGCTTCCCAGTGATTTTTTTTTCTAGATGAAGTCTCACTCTGTCCCCAGGCTGGAGTGCAATGGCATAATCTTGGCTCACTGAAACCTCTGCCTCCCAGGTTCAAGTGATTCTCCTGCTTCAGTCTCCTGAGTAGCTGGGATTACAAGCACACAACACCACACCTGGCTAATTTTTGTACTTTTAGTAGAGACGGGGTTTTACTGTGTAGGCCAGGCTAGTCTCAAACCCCTGACCTCAGGTAATCTGCCCACCTTGGCCACCCAAAGTGCTGGAATGACATGCGTAAGCCACCAGGCCCGTCCTTCTCAGTGGTTTTATGGCCATTTTTGTGGTCTTAACCTACCAAACCAATAGTGTCAGTAGTCATTCAAATTCTAGAGACAGTTTAAAGGTTCAGAGGGACCCAGTGTGATATGAGCAAGAGTAAAAATCATAGGTCTAATAATTAATTTAGACCATCTACATATTTGCCATTCTTTTTTTGAAGGTGAGTGATTGTTTCTCTATTATAACCAATACTCATGATCATGTCTGTTAAATAAAAGAAGCATTATGTTAAAAACTAATTGCAAGCAAAGTTTTACATAGGGCAAAGTCTTATTTGCATCTCTGAAAGTTCTGGTAGTGATCCAGCATCTGTATTCTATGAATTGAGAAAGAATTAATTCCTCTCCCACACATACATCCTCCCCTGCTTCATTACTCCACTGGAATGGAAGCAGAACTATAGGTAAAGAACAAATCATTCAGATGAGTAGCCACGGTGGCATCATCTTTGCAAGGCCTTTCTCTGTATTTTTGTTTGGGAATGTTAATCTCATCTAATGTCAGGTATGCAGATGCAACCAAATGTAACCACTACTCTTTTTCTATTTCAATTTGAACATACAGCCATGCAGGGGCCTTCATTTTGGAATGGGGATTATTTTTGTCTTCGTGAAACTTTGAGATTATCGGATCAATGGTCATTTAGTTTTGGTGAAAGAGAAGGTCACTAGGAGAAAAAAAACATTGTTATAACTCATATAGTTCATTTTTCCTGTAGGAATTCTAGAAAACTGAGGTTAAGGCAACAGTTGTGAACAGAGATCTCTACTACCTAAGGCTTTGACTTTTTACTTGATGTATATAACTAAGGCTATGTGGCCTGCTTGACCAGAACTCTGATGGAAGCTGGCTCTATTTTTTTTTTTTAATCAGACACTGTCGTCTATAAAATAAGACTTACAAAAACAAGACTTCTAGAAAACAAGACTTACAAATAGGAAACAATATGTAAAATTGCAGCCAAACACAGGTCGGGATGCTCACTTCTTGCAGAGTCTACCAAGAGTGAGGTCTGGTAGAAAGAAAATGATTTTATTAACCAAAACTAGTAAAAGGAAAGTGGCCAGATTAAATCATTTCAATTTTTGAAGGGAAAGCCATTTAAAAAGGGAAAACTTGATAAGGAAGGCAGGCAAGAATTGTGCTGAACACAATGTGGCTCTTGTTCTGGTGGCTCTCTTGGGTCCCAGTCCACCTGGAATGTGGGCTGGCCTCACATCAGCAATGGCCAGGTTGTTAACTAGCTGCCTTGAAGTCATCACTGGAATCTTATAGCTGGGTCTCCAGGCTTGGTCTGTCTCAAGATTAGTCCTTGGAACTTCTAAGAAGGCACAATAATCAGATACCAGTAAACAGATAAATGTGAAGGGAGTATATACCATGAGAAACGGAGGGACCATGGAGTCGATATAGTTTTGCTTTAAAATTACATCTTAAAACCCAAGAGGAAAGAAAAAATACAAAATGCATTTGGGGTTTTGTTGTTTTTTGTTTGAGTCAGATTCTCTGTCACCCAGGCTGGAGTGCAGTGGCTCGATCTCAGCTCACTACAACCTCCGGATTCAAGCAATTCTCAGCCTCAGTCTCCCATGTAACTGGGATTACAGGCATGCCACCACACCCAGCCAATTTTTTTGTATTTTCAGTAGAGATGGGGTTTGACTGTGGTGACCAGCCTCATTTCAAACTCCTGACCTCAAGTGATCCACACGCCTCGGCCTCACAAAGTGCTTGGATTATAGGCGTGAGCCACCATGCACAGCCATTAAAATGCATTTTGAAGTTAAGTTGCCCAGTTACAAAAGTAAAAACTTTAATTTTTTGTTTTTTTTTGTTTTTTGAGACAGAGCCTCACTCTGTCACCAGGCTGGAGTGTAGTGGTGTAATCTCGTCTCATGGCAACCTCCACCTTCTGGATTCAAGCAATTCTTCTGCCTCAGCCTCCCAAGAAGCTGGGATTACAGGTGCACACCACCAAGCCCAGCTAATTTTTGTATTTTTAGTAGAGATGGGGTTTCACCATGTTGGCCAGGATTGTCTTGATCTGCTGACCTCATGATTCACCCGCCTTGGCCTCCCAAAGTGCTGGGATTACAGGCGTGAGCCATCACACCCAGCCAACAACTTCATTTTCTTTTCATGTATTCTTATTGGACACTGTACCAAATACAAATTCCACAATGGACATGTAGATACAAAGTTGAATTAGACATGGTCCCCAAGCAGGAAGAAGTTATTATTGCATTCTAAAACTGACCAGCATCATCCAGTGCTCTGGCTCATCATTTCTCTCTCTCTCTCTCTCTTTATAATCTATTTTTTAGAGACAGGGTCTCACTCTGTTGCACAAGTTGGCCTCAAACTCCTGGACTCAAGCGATCCTCCTACCTTGGCCTCCCAAGTAGCTGGGACTGCAGGTGTGCATTACCATGCCTGGCCATATTTCTATGTTTCCTTCATCTTCCTGGCTACCTCTCTTCTCCATTTTTTAAATTCACTGTCAAGGTGTGGAATATTTTGTTTTGGATAGAGAATTGACTTAAAGACAGGAAACAAAGGTTTAAAATCAAAAGAAAATTCTAAATAAAGACTGAAATGTTATAGGGGTTTATTTATTTATTTATTTATTTTATTTTTGAGAAAGAGCCTTGCTTTGTTGCCCAGGCTGGGAGGGCAGTGGTGTGATCTTGGCTCACTGCAACCTCCACTTCCTGGGTTCAAGCAATTCTCATGTCTCAGCCTCCTAAGTAGCTGGGATTACAGGCATGTGCCACTATGCCCAACTGATTTTTGTATTTTTAGTAGAGACAGGTTTTCGCCATGTTAGCCAAGATGGTTTCGAACTCCTGGCCTCAAGCAATCCACCCGCCTCGGCCTTCTGAAGTGCTGGGATTATAGGTGAGCCACTGCACCAGGCCTAATTTAATATTTTTATGAATAATCTAGAAAGTGGGGTACAGAAACAGCTCTTCACTTTTACTTACAATACTTAGCCCTTCGTGATGAAATGCCTTATGAATAGACATAGACTGCAAAAAAATACATTTTTAAAATAAGCAGTTATAAAAGTTATGTTTTGCCATATAAGAAATTACTCAAAAATCAGTAGCCTAAAATAACAACCATTTTATTTGCTCATAATTCTGTGGGTCAGCAATTTCAATTGGGCTTAGTGGAGCAGTTTTGCTTGTCTTGTTAGATATGTTAATTAGCTTGAGTGCGGTAATCATTTCACATTGTTCTCCATATCAGACTATCACTTTGTACACCTTAAATATATACAATTTTTATCTGTCAATCATATCTCAGTGAAGCTGGAAGAAAAGTAAAGTGGAAGCTACAAGGCCTTTGACGGTCTAGGTAAGATACCACATAATGTTGCTTCTGTTGCCTTTACCAGACAAATCACAAGGCCAGTGCAGATTCATGAAGGAGAAATAGATTCCACCACTCAGTGGATGGAATGGCAAAGTCACACAGCATGGGGCCTAAGAATAGTTTAGGACAATCACTGCTGCCATCTTTGTAAACAATCTACCACTTCAGATTAGCTACGTTCACTAAAAATACAGTAAGTAGGCTTCATGAAAAGACTTGGAAATCACTGACTTACACCTGAATTGCTTTAAAATATGCAGAGTAAGAATGGTAAAACCCTTGTCATGGGCTTTTTTTAGTCATCACAAGCTATCCCTTACTTCCAAACCTCCCACTTACTCTTCATTCATCTCCAGTCCAATTCCAACTTCACTGACTCCACTGAGATGGCTGCTGCCTCTTTCTTGCTGAGTCAAATGGACACTTTCAAATATAACTTACTGGGCTTTTCTTCCACTTACCCTGCTCACTGTTATTTCCTTGAAACTTCCTACCTTCTTTCTCCCTTGATTGCTTGATTTTTTGGGGGGAGGGGGGATGGAGTCTTACTGTCTTGCCCAGGCTGGAGTGTAGTGGCACAATCTTGGCTGACTGCAACCTCCGCCTCCCAGGCTCAAGAGATTCTCCTGCCTCAGGCTCCCAAGTAGCTGGAATTGCAGGTGCCTGCCACTACACCCAGCTAGTTTTTGTATTTTCAGTAGGTTTTCACTATGTTGGCCAGGCTGGTCTCAAACTCCTGACCTCATGTGATCCACCTGCCTCACTCTCCCAAAGGGCTGGGATTACAGGCCTGAGCTCCTGCGCCCAGTTTCCCTTGATTGCTTTGAAATGAATTACTCTTGTCATCATTCTCTCTGACCCTTCCTCCCAACACACACACTTGATGTCCCCAGAATGCAAGATTATTCCTAAATCACTAAACATCACAGGCTGCATATACAAAGCTTCTGTTCCTTTGTTCATGACTGGTTAACTCCCTCTCAGTCTTCAAGATTCATCTTAAGTTTCATTTCTTCCAAGAAGCCTTTTTTTGTCCCAGTTTCCAACCTCCTTCCACCTCCCCTCACTGTACTCCCACAGTATCTTGTGCATACCTTTATGTTTATATGTTATGAAATTATCTATTCTTTTCTGTCTTACTGGTCTGTAAGTGCCTTGTGGGTACAGACCAAATCTGTATACCTCTGAGTCTGTAACATAATGCCTCAGACACAGCAAGACCTCTGTCAGTGTTTAATTAAATTACACTGTGAAGGAATAAGGAAATACTTGGCACTGGCAGCAACAAGTGCTTTTAACATAAAACTATTCCTACTTATTAACCTAGTAATCCCACTTTGAAAGAATATACTTCCAGGAACTGATCTGAAAGAGAAAAATCTTGTTGCAAAGACTTATAAGGAGCCATATTTTGTAACTGCAGAGGGAAAAGCAGGCAATCAAATGCCCAATTATATAAGAAATTAAACTATAAACTACAGTAAATTAATGTCATAAGATATACCATAATTAGAAAGAGAAATCAGTGAATATAAAAAAAAAGTGGGAGAAAAACATAGAAAGTGTTGGCAAGGATGTGGAAAAACTGGAATCCTCATGCAGTGCTGGTGGGAATATAAAATGGTACAGCCCCTGTGAAAAAATGTTTGATAGTTCCTCAAAAAGTTAAACATGTCATTACCAGGTGACCCAGTCATTCCACTCCAAAAACGTGTACATGAATGTCCATAGTAGCTATTCATAAAAGCCAAAAAATTGAAAGAAGTCAAATGCCCAACTGATGAATGGATAAATAAAATGTGTATGTACATGCAACTGTTCTGCCATAAAAAGGAATGAAGTACTGGCTGGGCATGGTGGCTTTCACCTGTAATCCCAGCACTTTGGGAGGCTGAGGCGGGCAGATCACAAAGTCAGGAGTTTGAGACCAGCCTGGTCAACATAGTGAAACCCCATCTCTACTAAAAATATACAAAAATTAGCTGGGTCTGGTGGCATGTGCCTGTAATCCCAGCTACTCAGGAGGCTGAGGCAGGAGAATCAATTGAACCAGGGAGGCAGAGGTTACAGTGAGCCGAGACCACACCATTGCCCACCAGCCTGGGTGATAGGGTGAGACTCCATCTCAAAAAAAAAAAAAAAAATCATGCTACAACATTAACTTGAAAACATTATGCAAAGTGAAAGAAACCAGACACAAATGGCCATATATTACATGATTCCATTTATAGGAGATGTGCTGTGCTTTCCTTTGCTCTGGCAAATCCATAGAGACATAAAGCAGATTAGGGGATGCGGCAGGGAAGGATTGGGAATAACAGCTAACAGGTGTGAGATTTCTTTTAGGGGTGATGAAAATGTTCTGGAATTAGATAGTGGTGAAGATTGCACAAAATTGTGAATATACTAATTACCATTGAAATGTACTCTTTAAAATGGTGAATTTTGTCTCAATTTTTAAAAAGGGGAAATTGGTTATTAACATTATATTAAAAAGAAAAGCACATACTGAGGGAGGTAAAAAACAAAGCACAAAGTAACATATGCGTACTTGTTACAACTAAGAATGTATTGTTAACCTGGGGAAAACACAGAGGATATGAATTATAGGAGTTCCATCAAGGTGGTAGGAAAAATTGTAAAATGAACACAAACCTCCTTGCAAGGCCAGAGGGTCTTGCAAAACCCTCAGAATAGGATTTGGCTAAAGGCAGCCAGATTCTCTTATCCGAGGCCTGAAAGCTTAAGTTAGATAACTAGGGGATGTAAAGAAACTGATCTAGATAAGTTAGTTTACTTTCTGGCCTTTAATCATCTGTAGGACTGCTCTCTCCCGGGGGGCAACCATGTGAATTATCCACAAGTGTGTTGACTCAAAGCCTTTCTCATTAAATCTATACTGAATAAATGCCCACAGTGCCAGCTAGTGAGGGCTGTGGCTGCTGACTCTTTATAGCATCCTCCTCCGTGTCTGTGAGTGGCCCAGACCCCTAGCCCACTCTGTCACTGGATATCTGTATCTGAGTACATTTGTTCATCCATCATTGGGTCAGGGTCTGCAGGTCGGACCTGATACATTGTAGATCAAGTTGCTGAAAATTTAGTACTTTTATAGGCATATCTGCCAGAACAACATGGTGAATTATACAAAGTTAAATATAAACCTATAAAGTTCTACATGATAAGGTCACTTATAAGGTTCTATAGTTTTATAATGTAAAGTAGGAGAGGACAAGTCATTGTGTTAATAGAGTGCTTGTTAGGATAACCTGTGTTTTCTTGGTGGGGAGATGATCAAAGGGACTCAATGTGAACATCAACAAATTGCCCATATAAGGTTTCTCACCCTGGTTTTGCCATGAGAATAGGAATACAACAGGCTAAAGGGGTATTTTGAGAAGCAAGCCCTTGAGGTAGCCACCAGCTAGTTTTCTCTTGAAAGCATTTGGGAGAAAGTAATCAGCAATCAGGAGAAAGTAATCAGGAGGACGTGAATTAACAGCTTTTCTAGAGGAATTTGAAATAAAGAATGAAGGCATTAAGACGTATTCTAAAGTTCAAATTGCTACAAAGTAGTAAGGCTTGCAAATAAGAAAATAGCTCAAAAACCACAGGGAAAATTAGGATATAGCACTGTGAGTGGTTTTTTTAATTTACTTTTTTTTTTTTTTTTTTTTGAGATGACATCTTGCTGTGTTGCCTACACTGGCCTTGAACTCCTGGGCTCAAGCAATCCTCCTGCTTAACTTCCCAAGTAGCTGGGACTACAGATGTGTGCCACTGAGCCTGGCTAACTACTGAAGGGGATTTTTTTAAATCCTATCTGGGCATAGGTACAACCCTTTAAATTTTGGCTAGGTGCAGTGGCTCACACCTGTAGTCCAAGCACTGCAGGAGGCTGAGCCGGGTAGATCACTTGAGGTCAGCAGTTTGAGACCAGCCTGGCCAACATGGTGAAACCCCATTTCTACTAAAAATGAAAAAAAAAAATCATTAGCCAGGGATGGTGGCCTGTGCCTATAATACTAGCTAGTCGGGAGGCAGAGACAGGAGAATTGCTTGAACCTGAGAGGTGGAGGTTGCAGTGAGCCAAGATTGCACCACTGTGCTCCAGCCTGGGCAACAGAGCAAGACTCTGTCTCAAAAATAATAATAATAAAATAAATTTTATGAAATCCTAGCCTTGTACAGATAGAGCCCTTTAAATTTTATTTTAGGCTAGACGTAAAAACTTTTGTGTTAGAAAACCTAGTTATGATAAAATAACCTAGAATAAATGATAGTCCGGTAAAAGAAGGCATCTGTGGCTGGGGTTCCCTCTAACCAATGGCCGCCACAGCTGCTCCTCTGATGCTGTGGTGCCCTTGTCCCGGGAGGAATTGCTCCCTGTGATGTAATAAGAAATATATATTTGTTCTCTGCCCCTGTTTGGGTGTCTTCAAAGTTTAAGGTCTTTCTGTATGCTAATGAGATGACTGGTACCTGGGGGCTCTTGGATAACCTCAGGATGGTTCCCAGGGGAACCAACCATGTGATTAGAAGCTAGGAATTTTCCACCCTGCTCCCCACCCTCCTGGGAGGGGAGAGGAGCTGGAGATTGAGTTAATAATCAATCATGACTGTATGATGAAGCCTCCAAACAACTCTCTTAAGTACAGAAGTTCAGAGAGCTTCCAGGTTGGTGAACATGTGGAGATGCTGGGAGGGTGGTGTGCCCGGAGCAGGCATGGAAGCTCTGCACCCCTTCCTGAGTACCTAGCCCTATGCATCCCTCCCCTCTGGCTGTTCCTGAGTTGTATCATTTTATAACAAACCAGTAATCTTCTAAGTAAGCTGTTATTTCATTTCTGAGTTCCATGAGCTAGCCAATTATTGAACCCGAGGAGGGGGTCGTGTGTTTTATAGCTGGTCAGTCAGAAGCATAGGTGACATACTGGACTTGCAAATGGTGTCTGAACTGGGTGGTGGGGGGCAGTCTTGTGAGACTGAGCCCTTAACCTGTAAGATCTCACACCCCAACTAGACAGCATCAGTACTGAATTAAATTGTAGGACATCCAGTGGTGTCCACCAAGAAGTAGAGGATTGTTTGGTGTGGGAAAACCCCCACATTTGGTCACTGGAAGTTCTGTGTGAGTCGAGAAAACAAGAGTTTGTCCCAGAACACAAGTTTTCTCCTGAAAGGTGACTCTGAGAAGACTGAGGAGAAGCTGGAGGAGACTGACAACACGAGCTAGATGAGACCCTGTCGGAGAGAACGTGGGGTCTGACAGACATGTTTTTAGAGAGGGTTTGGTCCCCAGCCAGAGCCATTTTTAACCTCTCCCTCTTCGTACCTCAAAAAACATACAGGTTTTCCAATACAGCCTTGCAGATTGGGCCTACTTCCTTTATGACCCCGGTTCTTCCTGTTGTCTTTGAGCCTGAAAGGTCGTAAATGGAGTCAAAGCAGCAGCAGCAGATACTTCCAGGGCCTAAGCCTGCTGTCAGGAGGAATAGAAAGATCTAGATTGTTACTGCTCTATTTGAGCTTTCTTGGTAGGAAATCTGAAATTCAGTATTCTTTGACCTACTGATTATGTGGATTATTTTTATTTTTGTTTTAAACTTCAACACATTGATCTACCTAAACTTGGTGGGGAGAAGTCCCCCTTCTTCATCTCAGGAAAGATTCCCAACTTCAGCAGTGCCCTCCATGCTGTCAAAACACCTCATGGCTATGGTGTAAAGCAGCCACTGTCTCTTCCCAGTGCATTGGAGAGGAAGAGGGAGGGCCTGCAAAGCTTCAACCACAGGATGGGGACTGTGGAGGACAGATCAGGAGCACATTTCCTCAGTGCACTTTGGCCATTAGACGTGTGTATGTGTGATTTTAAAAAAAGTCAGTTCTCATTTTTTTTTTTGTCTTAAAATATTTAAAATGGGCCGGGTACAGTGACTCATGCCTGTAATCCCAGCACTTTGGGAGGCCAAGACCTGCAGATCATGAGGTCAAGAGATTGAGACCATCTTGGCCAACGTGGTGACACCGCATCTCTACTAAAAAATACAAAAATTAGCTGGGCATGGTGGTGCATACCTGTAGTCCCAGAGTACTCTGGGGGCTGAGGCTGGAGAATCGCTTCAACCAGGAGGTGGAGATTGCAGTGAGCTGAGATCATGCCACTGTACTCCAACCTGGTGACAGAGCAAGACTCCATCTCAAAAACAAAAACAAAAAAAATTAAAATGTTTTCAACTAAAAAAAAAAAAAAGACATGTATGTATCTGTGCCTTTAAAGACATGTTATGTACCTTATCCACAAATCTGTTAGTAGAAAAACCATAGGATGAATCAAATGCTCTCTTATGAGTTCAGACCAGGCATAGCCTATGAATAGAAAGGTTCCTAATCCCTCCTTATCCTCATTAGTATTCTTCATCTTAACTATAACATATAGAAAGTAATATATTTGATGTTCATATGACACCAGGAAATAACGGACATTAACCTTTCACCATATATGTGCTAGAACTTTTTATTTTTTTATATGCATTTCAGCTACAGCTACAGTTCTTGACCATCCCGTTCCATTTTGTCCCTGGAGTTAACCTCTTTTTTGAACTTGTCATTTACATTTATATTTTTAAACTGCTATTATGTGTGTCCATATCTGGATTCAAAATAGTATTATTTTTATGCTTGCATATGTGTATGTGATTTACATAAGTGGCATCCCACTGTCTCTAACCTCTTAGGACATTTTTTACAGTCGACATTGTTTTGAGATTGATCCCTATTAATTCATATAGATCCAGTTCAGTCATTCCCATTTCTGTATGGTAGTAGTAGTGGGTGGGTTCCGTCAGCTCAGAAGTTCGAGACCAGCCTGAGCAATGTGGTAAAACCCTGTCTCTACAAAAAAATAGAAAAATTAGCTGGGCATCTCTACAAAAAAACAAAAAAATTAGCCGAGCACGGTGTGTGCCTGTAGTCCCAGCTACTTGGGAGGCTGAGGTGGAAGGATCACTTCCCAGTTGTACTTGCATGGCTCTGACCCTAAACCACAAACCCCCAGGAATTGTACCAAGATATAGACCATCCATCACACAGGTCCCAGACTGGCCACTGGGTGGCACACATCTGCCGAAGATCTCAATAGCAGTAGATGAGAATTGATGTTGAAAGCACAGTTCACAGTAGTGATAAGACCTTGTGATTGAACCAAGCCAGGTAGATTACCTGCTAAAAAAAAGCATTAACATTTCCCACAGGTTTTAAACAAGGTCCAGAGTCTCATAATATTCAAAATTTCCGGATAAAACTCAAAAGCACTTTAAGAACCTGGAAATCTCAACTCACAAGGGAAAAACAATCAACAGATACCAATGCTGAAATGACACAGATGTTAGAATGATCTAAAAAAGATGTTAAAGTGCCTATTACAGAAATGCCATGAGTAAATGTGGACACCGTTTTAAAAATGAATGAAAAGACGAAAAGCTTCAAGGAGGAAATAGAAAATGTAAAGAAGAACCAAATGGGAATTTTAGAACTGAAATATATAATAACCAAAATTTAAAAGTTATTGTGGCCAGGCATGGTGGCTCATGCCTGTAATCCCAGCTACTCGGGAGAATCGCTTGAACCTAGGAGGCGGAGGTTGGCAGTGAGCCAAGATCACGCCACTACACTCCTGCCTGAGCGACAGAGGGAGACTCTGTCTCAAAAAAATAAAACAATTTTTTTAAAAAAAAGTTATTGCATGAGCTCTGTATTAAATTACTACCATGGCTGCTATAAGAAACAGCTACAAATGTAGTGACTTACAACAAAACAATGTATTATGTAATGTAATGTGTTCTGAGAGTGAGAAATGTGAAATGAGTCTTACAGAAGTAAAATCAAGATGTCAGCAGATTTGAATTTCTTCCGGAAACTGCAGGGAAGAATCCATTTCCTTGCTTTTTCCAGAGTCTGCAGGCTGTCATCAATCCTTGTCTCAAGGCCCTTTCCCTCATCTTTAAAGTACATCAGTCTCACTGGACACAGTGGCTCACACCTGTCATCCCAGAACTTTGGGAGACCAAGGCAGGAGGATCATTTGAGCCCAAGAGTTTGAGACCAGTCTCAGCAACATAGTGAGACACCATTTCTACAATAAAATTAAAAATTAGACAAATGTGATGACACACACCTGTGGTCCCAGCTACCCAGGAAGCTGAGGCTCACTTGAGCCCATGAGGTCGAGGCTGAGTGAGCCATGATTGTGCCACTGCACTCCAGCCTGGGCAACAGAGTAAAGCCCTGTCTCAAAACATATTTACATAAATAAAGTGCTACATCAGTCCAACCTCCATGTTTTGGTTTCTCACGTTCCTTTCTCCCTTTTATTATTTCTCCCTTGTGATTACATTGGGCCCACACAGTTAATCCTGGATAATCTCCCTCTCAGTATTCATAATTTAATCACATCTGCAAAATCCCTTTTGCCATGTAAATTCACATATTCAGAAGTTCTAGGGATTAGTACATGGACATCTTTGGGTGGTCATTATTCTGTATACCACAGGCTCAACAGCAGAACAGAGATGAGAGATGAAAGAGTCAGTCAACTTGAAGATAGATCAATAGAAATGATCCAATGTGAAAAACAGAGAAAAAAAGATTAAAAAACTGATCCCAGAGCCACTGGGATCTGTGGATAAAATACCAAAAAGGCTTAATAGTTGTGTCATTAGGGCTCCAGAGAAGAGGAGAAATAATTCAGTGCAGAAAAAGAATTTGAAATAGTGGCTGATGAAAGACATAAATCTACAGATGCAAAAGCTCAGTGAATCCAAAAAGGATAAGTCCAAAGAAAGCCCACCCTAACCACATCATAACTGCTAAAAACTAAAGTCAAAGAAAAAATCTTGAAAGCAGCCAAGGAAAAAGGATACATTACTTATAGGGGATCAATGAGTTTATGGCTGTGGATTTTGTTTTAGAAACTATGAAAGTCAGAAAGAAATGGAACAGCACTTTTAAATACTGCAAAGACCATATATTTTAACTTTATTTTATTGTTGTGAAAACTGAAGTTTAGGAAGATGAAGTGGTTGTCTTGAATCACAGGCTCATTAATCCCATTTCTAATATAATGACCACTTTTCTACCATGCTGTGGTTTCAATGCGTCTTCCACAGTTTGTGTATTGGAAATTTAATCCCTAATGCAACAGTGTTGAGGGGTGAGACCTTGAAGAGGTGATTAGGTTGTGAGGACTCTGAATCTGTTTTGTGTTGCTATAACAAGGTACCACAGACGGGGTAATTTTTTTTTAAAGAAGATATTTATTTCTTACAGTTCTGGAGACCCATGGGAGTAGGCTCCTAATAAAAGGATAAGTTAGGACCCCCTTTCCCTTTATGTCTCTATATCTCTGTCTCTCTCTCTCCCCCACTCCCTACACTGCCTGCCTCCACAATCCCTATCTCTCTCTCTTTCTCTCTCTCTCTCTCATGCTCTCTTGACTTTCTGTCTTCTGCCATGGGATGACAGAGCAGAAAGGCCCTCCCCATATGTGAGCCCCTTGACCTTGGACTTCTCAGCCTCCAGAACTGTAAGAAATAAATGTCTTCTTTAAAAAAAAATTACTCAGTCTTCTGTTATTGCAACACAAAACAGACTCAGATGTACTGATGCAGCATCCTTGTTTTTTCTGAACATGTGTTTTAGCTGCAAGTAACAGAAAACTGCTCTTACCAGCTCAAGCAAGAAGGGAAATAATGGAAGGAAGTCAGGGTCCCTGATGGAACTCAAGATCAGGAGTGCAAATGAGCATCAGGGATAAACTGAATTTGGAAAGAGGAACTCACCTCATATTTGTCTATTTCTGTCTCCACATTAGCTCTACTTTTCCTTGGAGCTCAAACTATTTTCCCAGTTCATATGACAGAAAACCAAGAGCTGCTGAGTATGACAAGTTGTAGGCCCAACCCCAGACTCTCACTGGGTCCCAGCTCCAAAGTTACCCCAGAAAAGAGAAATTGTTCCCACTTGGTTTTAGATGTGGACTTACTGTAAAGTTAGGGGTTAGTGTAACCATGTATAAAATGGCTACTTTGGCCAAGCATAGTGGCTCACTCCTGTAATCCCAGCACTTTGGGAGGTTGAGGCTGGTGGATCACTTGAGGTCAGGAGTTTGAGACTAGCCTGGCCAACATAGTGAAACCCCATCTCTACTAAAAATGCAAAAATTAGCTGGGCATGGTGGTGGGCACCTGTAGTCCCAGCTACTAGGGAGGCTGAGGCAAGAGAACCTCTTGAACCTCAGAGATGGAAGTTGCAGTGAGCCAAGATCACGCCATTGCACTCCAGCCTGGGTAACAGAGATAGAATACATCTCAAAGAAAAATAAATGCTACTTTCATGGTAAACCTATGGTTTTGGGCAGGTAGTTTCTAAGAAATGAGTCAGAAAATAAGTGGAATATAAATCATGAACAATAGGTTCTCGATACAAGAACTTGGTATTTTTATTTTTTGCCCTTGACACACATTTCTCTAGGGCTTCTAACAGGCTGCTCAAAATATTTTCTAGGTTTATTGACTTTGTAAAATCTACTTACTTGCATATTTCATCATTAAATGAAGTTTTTCCGTTTTCCTTCTCACTAGAATATTGAAATAAGTTCTCTACTGCATGGTTTTGTCAGTGAATGCTTACTCCTCACATTTCTGCAGAGGAAATGGAATTTCTACTTCCCAGAAGGATATATTCTCTGTTACTGCTCCCTCTCATCCAATCAAAAGGTGACTTGCATCATTTTTTGATGTAAGGGGAACAGAGAAGGAACAGAGAATAAATATATCCTTCCCAGAAGGATATATTCTTGTAAGACTTGGAGAATGAGCTCTGGATGCTCCCTCTTTTGGAGTGGCCAGTCCTCCATACTTGTCCTCAGCTCCCCCTCCCCAGAGAGGTAGACTTGGAGATGGCTTGCTGTGCCAGTGACTGAGTTAGTCAATTCAGTTCAAGGAGGATGTATTGGGAAGCACACTTGGCTCAGATCAAAATCACCTTCTCTCACTCAGCTTTTCCATGAATGAAGCATACTCAAGTCTGCTTTCCCATTAGTGACTCCTTCCCAAACTATAACACATAGTTGTTGACTCAGAGAGAAAACTGTTCTTCTTTCATGGACTAATACTACCTACCATCTTGCAGCCATCCAGGATTTGTATAATACATCTTATATTTTTATTACATCAGTCATCTTCTCTTATATGATTTTAGGATTTTTTTTTTTTGAGACAGAGTTTTGTTCTTGTTGCCCAGGCTGAAGTACAATGGCGTGATCTCATCTCGCCACAACCTCTGCCTTCCGGGTTCAAGCGATGTTCCTGCCTCGGCCTCCCAAGTAGCTGGGATTACAGGCATGCACCACCACACCCAGTTAATTTTATATTTTTAGTAGAGACAGGGTTTCTCCATGTTATCAGGCTAGTCTCGAATTCCCGACCTCAGATGATCCACCCGCCTCAGCCTCCCAAAGTGCTGGGATTACAGGTGTGAGCCGCCGTACCTGGCCTATGATTTCAGAATTTTATCTCATACTTAGGTAGGTCATCTACACCTCCAAAATTATAAAATAATTTTCATTAATGGGTTTAAATAGATGGGGAATGGTACCTAACAGTTACTGAAGTTTATAACATTATAACCCTGAATTATACATTAAAATTAGGCAAGACCCTGGTTTAAAGCATTTGAAATTATTTTATCTTTAGAAGAAATAGTTCTTCTCCACTCTAATCTCCTGGTCTCTCCATAGGTTTATTTGTATAAAAGGTTAGCATGAAACTTTTGTGAAGTCCCATATCTTGTAAGAATCAAAGAAAGCAACCGAAATTCCATGAGTTTCTTCAGCTTCTCTAAGTTGTGCCCTTGAGGTACATAGCTTTAATATAAAAGCTGAAGCAGGGTTTTCTGAACAGTCGCAGACAGCAAATATGGGATCTCATTGTAGGGTCCAGAGTTAGATACTTAAATTATGGATCTAAGACTGTCATTATTTATTCTGAATAACTTTGTACCATTTCTTATAACATTTAATGTCAAAAATATGTTTTTCCTATAAAGACATATATTAATGCATCCAGCTTTTTGTTAAAATACCTCTTCTTGTCAAATATTTCACAGATTAGTAATTTTATGGCATCAAACAGTTTTGAACAGACTCTTTCTATATTAGAGTTTTCTGCATCTGCCGAGGGTTGGCTGACTAACTGTTACTGGAACTGTGCTGCATCTGGGTGAACAGCTGTGCATTTCCCCTTTGCTCTATGCACATCCCATGACGTGGCCACTGCCATTGGCCAAAGCTTGGTAAGCACCCAGCAGAAATCCTTTATCACATAATAGCTGTAATGACCTCTGTATCCAAATCATATTTGTGCAAAAACACCCAGATCCCCAGTAAGAATGGCTGTTATTAAAAAGCCAAAAAATAACAGATGCTGGCAGGGTTGTGGAGAAAAAGGAATGCTTATACACTGTTGGTGGGCGTGTACATTAGTTCAGCCATTGTGGAAGACAGTGTCAGTTCCTGAAAAACCTAAAGACAGAAACACCATTCTACCCAGCAACGCCATGACTGGGTGTATACCCAAAGGAATACAAATCATTCTTTTATAGACACATGCAGCACTGTTCCTAGTAGCGAAAACATGGAATCAGCCTAAATGCCCATCGACAAGAGACTGGATAAAGAAAATGTGGTACATATACACCATGGAATACTATGCAGCCATAAAAAAGAATGAGATGTCCTTTGCAGGGGCATGGATGGAGCTGGAGGCCATTTTCCTCAGCAAACTAACACTGGGACAGAAACCAAATACCACATATTTTCACTTATAAATGGGAGCTAAATGATGAGAACATGTGGACACATAGAGGGGAACAGCACACAGTGGGGCCTTTCAGAAGGTGGAGGGAGAGGATCAGGAAAAATAACTAATGGATACTAGGCTTAATACCTGGGATGAAATAATCTGTACAACAAACCCCCAGACTCAAGTTTATCTATGTAACAAACCTGCACTTTCATCCCTGAACTAAAATAAAAGTTAAAAAAAAAAATACATCAAGATTCAATGTTGGGTTCATAGAGGCAATTAATGTGTAGCAATCCCAGCAGTTTCTTTTTTCTTGTCTTTTTTTTTTTTTTTTAAGACATGGTCTTGCTCTGTTACTCAGGCTGGAGTGCAGTGCAGTGGCATGATCACAGCTCATTGTGGCTTTGACCTCCTGGGCTCAGGTGATCATCCCACCTCAGCCTCCTGCATAGCTTGGGACTACAAGCATGTGCCACCACACCCAGATAATTTTTTGTGGAGATGACGTTTTGCCATATTAAGGTTTTGCCATGTTGCCCTGGTCTTGAATTCCTGTGGCTCAAGCAATCCACCTGCCTCAGCCTCCCAAAGTGCTGGGATTATAGGCGTGAACTGCCACAACTGGTCCCAGCAGTTACTTTCTATAAGAAGTAATGGAGGCCAGGCGCGGTGGCTCACACCTGTAATCCCAGCACTTTGGGAGGCTGAGGCAGGTGGATCATGAGGCCAGGAGTTTGAGACCAGCCTGGCCAACATGGTATAATTCCGTCTCTACTAAAAATAGAAAATTAGCCGGGTGAGGTGGCACATGCTTGTAATCCCAGCTACTTGGGAGACAGAGGCAGGAGAATCACTTGAACCTGGGAGGTGGAGGTTGCAGTGAGCCAAAATCACACTACTGTACTCCACCCTGGGCAACACAGTGAGACTCCATCTCAAAAAAAAAAAGAAGAAGAAGTAATGGAGGCCTGGTCCAGTGGTGGCTCATGCCTGTAATCCCAACTACTTGGGCAGCCTGAGGTGGGAGGATCACTTTGACCCAGGCCTTTGAGGCCAGTGTGAACAACATAATGGGACCCTGTCTCTAAAAAATAAAAATGAAATAAGGGAGCACTGCTTCACAATCCATGTTTAGAGGTGTCCAGGAAGCAACCTAGGAGTTCAGAGAAGCTGCCAGCCATTAAAAACTTATTCGTTTCCAAAAATCATTCTGTATATTGGAGGGACAAAGGCCAATCACCTACTGATTCACTTTGGACTTGGGAGTAGGTAGGTGACAGCAATAAGTTCCTGTTCACTTGAACTCCGCTCTATGACTGAGACCTGATTCAGCCTGTGGGTGCTTCCTGACACCCCATGAAACTTGGGCAAGTCTAGAGGACTCTGAACCTGATTGGTCCGTAAGACTGTAAAATTTGATATAAACATATATACAGTGTTTTTCTTTTTGAGACAGAGTATCATTCTGTTTTCCAGGCTGGAGGGCAGTGGCATGATCTTGGCTCACTGCAACCTCCACCTCCCAGGTTCAAGCGATTCTCATACCTTAGCCTCCCGAGTAACTGGGATTACAGCCACCCACCACCACCCCTGGCTAATTTTTTTGTATTTTTAGTAGAGACGGGGTTTCACCATGTTGGCCAGGCTGATCTTGAACTCCTGACCTCAGGTGATCCACCTGCCTTGGCCTCCCAAAGTGCTGAGATTAGATTACAGGTGTAAGCCACCACACCTGGCCAGATTTGATATTTTTATTAAGATCTTTTCTGATGCAGAATACAAAATTGAAAAATACAGAAAAGTAGAAAAACATACCAAGTCCTACCATTTAGTTACAATCACTGTTTATGTCTTGGTATATTTCATTTATTGATTGATTGATTTGATACAATATTACCTAAGGCCTCCAATGCAGGATGCTAGGCTCTGGGGGGTACTCAACACTTTGGAAAGTCTGCAGCATTTCCCTCCAGTCTTTTTCTAGATACTTCTGCACATGCAAAAATGTTTCAATCTTTTCTAAAATTATAGGAACAATCTAAAAGGTGTAAAATAAATCTCAAATCTATCAATAGTTTTGGACACTTCAGCTTTACTTGAACTAGGAATATGTTGCTCTCCTTGCTATTCTCACTATTAGTCATGAACTCAAAGTGGTTAAGATGAGAGATGAGTTAGGAATTAATTAGGGAAAATTATGTTCTAGGAGTGGAATATGGAGGACTGCTCCAGCTCCAGCTCCATCAGCTTTCTTTCTTTTTCTTTTCTTTTTTCTTTTTCTTTTTTCTCTTTTTTTTTTTTGAGATAGATTCTTGCTCTGTCACCCAGGCTGGAGTGCAGTGGCGTGATCTTGACTCACTACAAGCTCCACCTTCTGGGTTCGAGACCAGCCCAGCCAAGATTGCGTAACACCGACTCTACTAAAAACACAAAAAATTAGCTGGGTGTGGTGGTGCAAGCAGCCAAGACCAGGCTGGACCTTGTGATCTTCCCACCTCAGGCTCCCAAAGAGCTGGGATTACAGACATGAGTCACTGTGTCTGGCCAACTATACTTTGAATACTAAATGTAATCAATATTTTATATTTTGAAAATTAGCAGGTGAGAAATAGTATCTTCTTATTTTGATTTGTATAAATGTGAACACTGTTGTTTTAAGGCCTCTGAGCTCACATATTTGATGTTGCAAGCTAATTTCTTGGTTCCTGAGCCCACTTTTCTCTTTTTTCTACCTCTGTCCTTCCATTTATTATACATTGGTTTCTTCATTCTTTTGTTCTTTCCAGAAACATGTATTCATTCTCTACTATGTGTCAGCAGTGTTAGGCATTGGTAATACACAGATAATTATCTGTAAGACATTGTCCCTTGGATCAAGGAGATCATTATAACAGAGGACACAGACATATCAATCAAACTATTTCTTTTTTATTTTATTTATTTATTTATTTATTTATTTATTTATTTATTTATTTATTTATGTGGAGATGGAGTTTTACTCTTGTCGCCCAGGCTGGAGTGCAATGGCATGATTTCAGATCACTGCAACCTCCACCTCACAGGTTCAAGCAATTCTCCTGCCTCAGCCTCCTAAGTAGCTGGGATTATAGGCACCCGCCACCACCCCTGGCTAATTTTGTATTTTTAGTAGACACAGGGTTTTGCCATGTTGGGCAGGTTGGACTCAAACTCCCAACCTTAGGTGATCCACCCACCTTCGCCTCCCAAAGATGGGTGGATCACCTGAGGTTAGTGAGCCACCACGCCCAGCCATTATCAAACTATTTCTATTCCTTCTTCAGTGAATTGCCTGTTCCCATCTTTTGCCTATTTTCTATCTTATTGATATGAACACTAGAAGAAAGGTCCTATGTTGAGAAAATTATTCTTGTTAGGCCAAACTTAAAAGTTTTTAGACAGTCAAATTTATTGCCTTTTTGGCTTCTCAGTTTTATGTCTTGTTTAAAAAAACCTTTCTCACTTCAAAATTATTTCATGTCATAACTTGATAATTTCTTCTAGTATTTTCTCAGATCCTTTTTTACATTTAAGACTCTAGGTCAGTGCAGTGGTGCACACCTGTAATCTCAGCTATTTGGGACGGTAAGGTGGGAGGATAGCTTGAGCCCACAAGTTTGAGGCTATGGAGAGCTACAGTCATGAGCTTTGATCATGCTACTGCACTCTAGCCTGGGCAACAGAGGGAGGCCTTGTTTCTAAAAGAAAGAAACAGAGCGAGAGTGAGAGTAAGCGAGAGATTGAGAGAGAAAGAGATAGAGAGAAAGAAGGAAAGAGACAGAGAAAGAGAAAGGAAGGAAGGAAAGAGAGTGAGAAAAGAGAAAAAGAGAAAAAGAAAGAGAAAGAAGAAAAAGGAAGGAAGGAAGAGAGAGAGAAAGGGAAGAAGGGAAGATTCTTGTCTATCTGGAAATTATTTTAGAGTAAAAATTAGCTCTCATATTTTTATCTTTTTCAAAAATTTTTTATTTTCCAACCTTGACTCTTCAATCAGTGATCCACCTTCTGAGGAGTTCCAGAACAATCCAGATTTCCCAGGTCCTTGGGAACATGACTGAACCTGGCTTATTGACATGTTGCTGGTTGTGACTTCAAACCCCTAAGCCTCTCCTGCTCTCTGAGCTTTTGGTCCAGAGCCCAAGAGGAGCCTGGGCACCATTCTCACTGAAGCACATGGGCTCCAGGTGGCCCCCAGAGACCTGGATCCTCATTTGACTCAGAGTCTCAGGCTGTAGCGCTTCCTCTGTAACTGCAGCCCTGGCTCCCCACCCCCACCACCACCCCCAACCCCCGCCTTCCCTCCTATCCCATCTGCACACTGCCCCGACAGCTCTTCCCTGCAGAAATTTGCATCATGGGCTTGCAGGGAAGGCTTCACTGAGCCATGGTCTGTTCAGCTGCCCCGCTGCTGCTCCTGGCTCTTCCCCTGGTGGGGTCACCAGTTGTCCAAGCATCCCAACCCGTAAGTGAGACTGGGGTGAGACCCAGGAAGGGTCTGCGGAGGCGACAATGGGGACCTCTGGTTGGGAGAGACAAGGCATGGAATGAAAGGACAGGTAGCAGGAAAGGGCAGAGGCGACAGGAGGTAGTGTGTAAGGAAAGTGTCTGCTTTGTTATGCGATCTCTGAGAACTCAGTCTTGTTCTCCTGGGTGTGGGGGATAGCTTCTGTTTCCTTATTTGAGTCCCTGTAAACTTCTATGACACCTGCTGCACTTGGGATAAAGGCTTGTCCAGTCAAGTTGGCCATTTGAAAAGAAAAAGAAAAAGAAAAGCTTTGTAGATTTCGGAACTATTGGCTTAGAGGATGGGAGAGAATCTGAGGAAAGGCATCAGAGTCTAGAGGGTGCTTTTCCATCTGTGTTCTCCCCAGCAGATAGCTGTCTCCATGCCTGTGTCTATATCTGTATGTCTCTAAGCCTAAATCTATCTACACTACTAAATCTCTGTCTTCGTGTAAATGTATATCTGTATCTGTACCTAAATCTGTCTATATCTATACCTTGTTTTAGACATGCTCTCACCATGTTGCCCAGGCTGGACTTGAACTCCTGGGCTCAAGTGATCCTCCCACCTGAACCTCCCAAGTAGCCAGGACTAAAGGCCTCTGTGACCAGATTATATTCATATCTTAACCATATTCTTATCTATATCGCTATCTGGTATTGGCTAGATAGCCACACGCACAGGCAGGTGCATATGGACAGGGCTCAGGTCTGTGGCGCTGGGAGCCCCTCCAGATTTCCTGGAGGAAGGACTGCCTGGTTCTCTCTCCTTGGCCCAGCTCCTTCCTCACCATCCTACCAGACAGACCCTTCCCTACCTGCCCCATCCCCTTATCTTCTAGCTTTGGCAAATGGCCCAAGAGACAGACAGTGTGGGCCCAGACCTCCACCCTCACCCTGACAGAGGAAGAATTGGTGAGGAAATAATATACAGGAACCAAAGACTAAGGAAAGAGGCTGCTCACCCTGCTGTCAAATCCTACAGAAGGAATAAGCTCCCCAAGTGCCTGGACCCCAGCCAGCTCTGTCCAGCCCACTGCTGGAGCTCCAGAGCCAGCTATTTCAATTAGCCCAGAGGCCCAGGGACAGGTAAACTCAGGGAGGAATTAAACAAAGCATGTTGACTTCCCAGGGTGTGCCTGGTTCCTGGTCTTGTGTGGGATCTGTGGGCTCTAACAGGGCTCCTGGGGTTGCATCTCTGGCAACCCCTAGAGGAAGCAGGCTGTTGAGACTGAGTCATGCTGGCTGAGACTAGCCAGGCTGGCCCCTGAGGTGTCTTTGGAAGAAACTTGAGGTCTTTCCTCTGTGTTCTGTTCCAGGGACAGAGTCAGGCTGGAGGCAAATCTGGATCTGGGCCGCTCCTGGACCAAGAGAGTGAAGCAGAGGGTGAGTGGATGGACAGGAGGAGGAGGGAATGAGGTGGGAACACAGGATCCTTAGAGGAGAGGGCGGACGCAGCGAGGGAGTGGTAGCGGAGAGAGAGGACTGGCTCTGATCGCAGACAGGTCAGTGACCAGTTCTCTAGCAGTGAGGCCTGGAGATGAACTCCTTTGTCTTTGGAGCCTCATCCATAAAATAGACGTTGCTGGGCGGAGGGCATGAAGCCGTGTATCTGAAGGCACTGTGCCTAAGGGAGTAGTTCCCTTCCTGAGCCCTGTCTTTATGCACCTGAACAGGCTGTGGGAGGGGTTCTGTCCTGCATTCCTGGGACAAGCCAGTGAGGTAAGAGAATCCAGAGGGCTTGTGGCCTCACTGCCTGTCCTCGCCAGCTGTCCCCTCTGCTCCTGTAGAATCAGTGCTGGTCTCCGTCTATGTACATCTGGACTTTTCAGATAAGACCTGGCCCCCTGCGGTCTCCAGGACCCTGGATCTCCCTGCTGCCTCAGCTTCCTCTGCTCCAAGGCCTCTTCTCACTGGCCTCAGACTCACAACAGGTACCGCTTCTGTGGGAAGGGGTCTGAGAGTGAATGAACATGGGCTCCTGGGCCTCCTGCAGCCAGCTTGCCTGAGATGCTGGGAGCCCCTCTGTGTTTCCTGGAGGAAGAACTGCCTGGTTCTCTCTCTATGGCCCAGCTCCTTCCTCACCTCCCTACCAGACAGACCCTTCCCTGCCTGCCCCATCCCCCTATCTTCTAGCTTTGGCTGATGGCCCAAGGAACAGGCAATAGGGCCCAGACCTCCACCTTCAGCCTATTCTCTTGCCTCATGTGACCTCTGCTGCTTCAAGTCCTGACTAAGGGGGTAGTCCCGATGTGTGGGCCTGACTGAGGCACGTGGAGTTTGGGGATTGGGCCAGATACCCAGCCCTAAAGCCTCTCAGGCATCGGGCAGGTGTTGGCCCTACCTGCCTAGCTGCGTCAGACAGTCTGCCCACTCCCTCTTCCCTTCTCTCTGTCACAGAGTGTCATGTCAACCATGAGGGGTATTTCTATTGTGCTTGCCTCTCTGGGTACCAGTGGAACACCAGCATCTGCCTCCATCACCCTCCCTGTCAAAGCCCCCACAACCACCAGCCCTGTGGCTGCCTTATCTTCAGCCATCCCGAACCTGGGTACTGCCAGCTGCTGCCACCTGGTGAGGAAGGTTGGGAACTTGGAAACCAGTGGCCTTAAGTGAAATAAATGCTCTCAGTGGTTTCTTCCTCTCTGAACCTGTAGTTTGGCCAGCAGGCCCAAGCCCTTCTGGGTAGGAGAAAAAGCCAGCCATCATAGCAGATCACAGGCCCTGAGCTTGGAACCTGTGTAGGGAGACTAATGATGGGGTGGCGGGGGGTGGGGGTGGGCGTCCAGAGACATAAGGACAAGGAGAGAAAGTGCTAGAGTAACCCTGCCTTTTTTTTTTTTTTTTTTTTGAGACAGAATCTCGTACTTGCTGCCCAGCTGGAATGCAATGGCATGATCTTGGCTCACTGTAACCTCCACCTCCCGGGTTCAAGCAATTCTCCTGCCTCAGCCTCCTGAATAGCTGGGATTACAGGCACCTGCCACCATGCCTGGCTAATTTTTGTATTTTTAGTAGAGACGAAGTTTCACCATGTTGGCCACGCTAGTCTCAAATTGCTGACCTCGGGTGATCCACCCACCTCAGCTTCCCAAAGTGCTGGGATTGCAGACGTGAGCCACCACTCCCAGCCATGACCCTGCTTTTTACCTAAGGAGGCAGGAAGCAGCTCCAGCAGCCCCAAGATACCTGGGGGAGGGAGAGACATAGACCAGAAAGGTTCTTGCTTTGCTTTCCAATAACAGATAGAGTCTTTCAGGCTGGATTGCAGCAGGCCACATTCAGATGCCCAACCAGGGACAAAAATAAAAAATAAAAAAAGCTAGAGAGGGAGTATGGAGGAATGGGTTCCAGAGTCAGGGGAGGAGCAATTGCTCAGCTGCATCTGAGGGCCAGGAGTCCCTCCTCCAGGGGTCCCCTGTCACTTGCCTCCCTGCAGTCCCCGGGATCCTGAGCCTGAACTCCCAGCTGCAGATGCCTGGCGACACGCTGAGTCTGACTCTCCTTCTGAGCCAGGAGGCCACTGACCTGAGCTGGTTCCTGAGGCACCCAAGGAGCCCCAGCCCTATCCTTCTGCAGCCAGGGACACAGGTTTCTGTGACTTCCAGCCAGGGCCAGGCTGCCCTCAGCATCACAAACATGTCCAGTCACTGGGCAGGTAGCCAGCCTGGCTTCCTCTCCTTGCCTCCCTTTTCTTTCCTCTTGTTCCCCTTCTTCCTCCTCCTCTTCCTCCCATGTCTCCTTCCCTTCCCTTTCCTTCTTTTCTTTCTGCCTCTTCCTTAGCCTTTTCATCTTTCCATTTACCATTCTGGGGAAACAAAGGCTAAGAGATCCCTTGGTGTAAAAAACTGCAATGTGTCAAATTCTAAAAGTGGCCAACTTTTTCACTGTGATCTGGGACTTCTGAGACCCTTTTCAGGGTTCACAAAGTCACAACTACTGTCCTAATATCCTAAGATGTCATCTGCCCCTTTCACTGCCACTCCCTCGAGGGTAAACACGGCCCTTTCCAGAGGCTACATGGCTATCGTGAGATTGAATGCAAAAACAGATGGGAGAACCCAGACATGGGTCAGATTTGCAAACATGTAAAACAAAGTCACTTGCCTAATTATGTTTTGGAAAATGTCGTTATTTTTCATAAAAATGTCTCTGTTAACAAATACTAGAATGTGGAGAATATGGTCTCCATTTCTGCTGAGAACAGATCCATGTTTTTCAAGATGCTAAAATGGCAGGGGTGGTGCAGGAAGGCATCTGCTCTGGGGAGAGGGGTTCATTTTGGAATTCATGGGCTTGTGCTGATAACAAAAGAGATCTTGGCCAGGTGCGATGGCTCACACCTGTAATCCCAGCACTTTGGGAGGCTGAGGCGGGCAGATCATGAGGTTAAGAGATCGAGACCATCCTGGCCAACATGGTGAAACCCTGTCTCTGCTAAAAAAAAAAAAAATACAAAAATTAGCTGGGCATGGTGGCATGTGCCTGTAGTCCCAGATACTCGGGAGGCTGAGGCAGGAGAATTGCTTGAACCCAGAAGGTGGAGGTTGCAGCGAGCTGAGATCACGCCACTGCACTCCAGCCTGGCACCTGGCAACAGAGCAAAACTCTGTCTCAAAAAATAAATATATACAAAATAAAAAGATCTCTTTTAGAAATCTCTTCTACTTCCTAGAAATCCTTCTTGGGGACAGGGAATGTCCACTAAAGGGGCCACCCCGGGATCTTTCTTGCTGGTTTTAAGCACTGGGTGGCAGGCAGAGGACAGGAGCGAGGCTGTGGTATGGAAAGCGGCAGAGACTCTGTGGTGCAGGGGGGCCTGGAGGAAACCCAGTGTGCAGCCGACGCGTGTCTGCAGGTGAGTACATGAGCTGCTTCGAGGCCCAGGGCTTCAGGTGGAGCCTGCACAAGGTGGTGAAGGTGACTTTGAAGGCGACAGATGTGGCTCGACTTCCAGTCCGGCTGTCCATCTCCTGTGCCACCTCCCCTGGCTTCCAGCTGAGCTGCTGCATCCCCAGCACAAACCTGGTCTACACTGTGGCCTGGAGCCCCGGAGAGGGCAGCAGAGGTATGAGAAGGGGACAGCAGTCAGGGGTCAGAGGGACCAGGGGGCAGCTAGTCTCCTCCAGGAAGCTGGGTCTTCAGCTCATGAGAAACAGGCCACAGTTCAACCAGAGAATGGGGCCCCAGGCCATTTCCAACCACATCAGAGCCATCCCACGTCTATTGCCATCACATAATCACACGCGCAGAGAAAACTTTCTGCAAAATGCTGTCATCTACACAGCCTCATTTAACTCTCTATGGAATTAGTTTGATGATAGTCCCCATTTTACAAATGAGGAAATGGTAGAAACTGAGTCCTAGAGCTTGTTAGAGACCCCCTACCCCTCCAGCAAAATCCAAGCTCTCTCCCACTGTCCAAGTGGAGCTGACACAGCATTTAGCTCTTCCCCACTGCTTCCCTGTTTCTGAATTGCTAAAAAGACCGAAACAGCGTGTGGGAGCCTGCCGGGTTCCAGGCCTGTCCCTGGCCCAGGGACAGTTCCCTTCTCTCGTTTTGCCCTCAGCCTTCTCCTTCAATGAGTCGGGCTCTGAGTGCTTTGTGCTGGCTGTTCAGCGCTGCCCGGCAGCCGACACCACGTATACTTGTGACCTGCAGAGTCCAGGCCTGGCTCCACTCAGGGTCCCCATCTACATCACCATCATCCAGGGTGCGTAGGGCTTGGGGTCCAGTGGGCCGGCCCCAGCTGCTTGCCTTGGCAGCAGGGCTCTCTTGCATGGTGCATCCCTGCCCTGGGCAACAGAACTGGGCTCCGGGGCCTGCACAGACTCCTGCCCAAGGAGAGGCTTGGGTGAGGCTGTGAACGCTGAGTACCCCCTACTCGTCATTCTTCAGATGGAGACATCACCTGCCCTGAGGACTTCTCGGTGCTTACCTGGAATGTCACCAAAGCTGGCCACGTGGCACAGGCACCATGTCCTGAGAGCAAGAGGGGCACAGTGAGGCGGCTCTGCAGGGCTGATGGAGTCTGGGGGCCCATTAACAGCAGCTGCACAGATACGAGGCTCCTGGCCCTGTTCGCTAGAGCCAAGGTGAAGCTTCTGTCCTGCTGCCCACATGCTCCCTCCATGGCCCACCTCAGCCTCTCTAGGACCCAGCTTGCAGACCCTTTCCCCCTGAGGCCCAGCCCACAGGCTATTCAGCTTTTCTGAGCTGGAGCCAAGCAGTCAGGAAGTAGGTGTGGGAGGGCCCGAGGGGGCCAGCAATCTCCATGGGGCTGGGATGCCCTTCTCAAACCATAATTCCACCATGTGTCCTGCTTCCTGCTGTCTCGTCTGTCTCAGCTGCTGCAGGCAGGCCAGGGCAGGCCTGCTGAGGAGGTGCCACAGATCTTGGCACAGCTGCCAGGGCAAGCGGCAGAGGCAAGTTCACCCTCTGACTTACTGATCCTGTTGAGCACCATGAAATACCTAGCCAACGTGGTGGCAAAGGCCAGAATACAGCTTGACCGCAGTGTCCTGAAGGTGAGATCTCTGAGCCATAGTGGGGGCTAGCTGGGCAGTGGAGTGGGGGGTGGAGGATCCTCACCTGTGGGCACTTCTGACCCTCTGACATCACCATGGGCTGTCGGGCAGCAGAGCTCTCCAAAGTCCAGGGGTCTGCTCCTGGTCCATTTCTCCTCTTGGACAGCAGTTTCCAAGGCTGCGGATTGGAGAAGGCCTGGCGCTGGGAGCACATGGGGGCTGGAAGGCAGGAAAGAGTGTGGAGACATGAGGCCTGAGGCATGTGTATGCATGCAGATGTGTGGCTATGACACAGACAGGAGGTTTCCATGGAGATGCTGAAGTGTGCTTGGTGTGGCTGGGCTCACCTAAAACGGCTCTCAGTATGAGCATCCGTTGGTGACCCACAAGCTGCAGCCAAAAGTGTAACAAAGAGCAATGATATGTCACACTGTTCACACTTGGGAATACACAGCATCTGTGAATGCACAGAAATGTTTGTGGGCCTCACCTCCAGGACACATGCCCTCTACCACAGTCACCATTCCTAGCTTTGCAGACTTGGAGGGGCCAAAGAATAGGAGAAGTCCCCTCTTAGAACCTGGGTGGCCCCAAGGGATGGAGGGGGAAGAAGGGTTTTCAGCAGAGGGGCTGGGTGCAGTCAGGGGACAGATTCTTAAAGATGCCCCCAGGTGTTTGGCCCAACAGATCCCCATTCTTCCCATCAGGAAAGTCTCCCTGGACAGACCTGTCTTTCTCTCCCTTTTCTGTCCAACCTCAGGTGATACTCTGGACTGGGGAGGGAAGCTTTGGGGTCTGTAGTTCTCATTGCCCCGGCTCAGTGCTATGGGCGCCAGCAGACGGGGCTCATCTTTCTGTTGGGCGCCGCAGAATCTCCTGATTACCACAGACAAGGTCCTAGATATGGATACCGGTTCTCTGTGGACCCTGGCCCAAGCCCGGAAGCCCTGGGCAGGCTCAACTCTCCTGCTGGCGGTGGAGACCCTGGTGTGCAGCCTGCGTCCGCAGGACCAGCCCTTCGCCTTCAGCTTGCCCAATGTGCTGCTGCAGAGCCAGCTGTTCGGACCCACATTTCCTGCTGACTACAGCATCTCCTTCTCTACTCAGCCCCCGCTACAGGCACAGATTCCCGGGCACTCCCTGGCCCCACTGGTCCGTAACGGAACGGAAATAAGTATTACTAGCCTGGTGCTGCGAAAGCTGGACCACCTTCTGCCCTCAAACTATGGACAAGGGCTGGGGGATTCCCTCTATGCCACTCCCGGCCTGGTCCTTGTCATTTCCATCATGGCAGGTGACAGGGCCTTCAGCCAGGGAGAGGTCATCATGAACTTTGGGAACACAGATGGTTCCCCTCACTGTGTCTTCTGGGATCACAGTCTCTTCCAGGGCAAGGGGGGTTGGTCCAAAGAAGGATGCCAGGCACAGGCGGCCAGTGCCAGCCCCACTGCTCGGTGCCTCTGCCAGCACTTCACTGCCTTCTCCGTCCTCATGTCCCCCCATGCTGCTCCGGAAGAACCTGCCCTGGCGCTGTTGACTCAGGTGGGCTTGGGGGCTTCCATCCTGGCGCTGCTCATGTGCCTGGGTGTGTACCGGCTGGTGTGGAGAGTCGTGGTGCGGAACAAAGTCGCCTATTTCCGCCACGCTGCCCTGCTCAACATGGTGCTCTGCTTGCTGGCTGCCGACACCTGCTTCCTGGGCGCCCCCCTGCTGCCTCCTGGGCCCCGCAGCCCACTCTGCCTTGCTGCCGCCTTCCTCTGTCATTTCCTCTACCTGGCCACCTTTTTCTGGATGCTGGCACAGGCCCTGGTGTTGGCCCACCAGCTGCTCTTTGTCTTCCACCAGCTGCCCAAGCACCGAGTTCTCCCGCTGATGGTGCTCCTGGGCTACCTGTGCCCACTGGGGTTTGCGGGTGTCACCCTGGGGCTCTACCTCCCTCAAGGGCAGTACCTGAGGGAGGGGGAATGCTGGCTGGATGGGAAGGGAGGAGCGTTCTACACCTTCGTGGGGCCAGTGCTGGCCATCGTAGGCGTGAATGGACTGGTACTAGCCATGGCCTTGCTGAAGTTGCTGAGACCTTCGCTGTCAGAGGGACCCCCAGCGGAGAAGCGCCAAGCCCTGCTGGGGGTGATCAAAGCCCTGCTCATTCTCACACCCATCTTTGGCCTTACTTGGGGGCTGGGCCTGGCCACTCTGTTAGAGGAAGTCTCCACGATCCCTCATTACATCTTCACCATTCTCAACACTTTCCAGGTAGGTGACAGGGGGGTGGCTGTGCTTTTTGCCTTTTTAGATGGTCTAAGTCATGGCCGATCCCTTCTCTAGGAGGTACCCAGGTGGAGCAGAAGAAACATAGGTTCAGGAATTTTAGAAGGCTTAGGTGTGGATCCCACTTCCTCCGAGCACTGGCTGGATAACTTTGGACAAATTACATAACCTTTCTGAGCTGTGGTTTTCTTACCTGTAAAAAATGTTGGAGAAATCAGGAAATTGTCAGTACCCGATCCTTTGGTGTCCCTTTTCTAATCGCAACAATAAGAAAAGCACCTGAAATGGTGGTAACAGGAAAATTGAGACGGGAAGCCTTAGGATGTGAATTACACAGGAGGACAGAAGGAGCACGCTGATTCGGGTGGATCCCTTCCTCCTTGACCAGCTTACCCCCATGTTCCTCTTCTCAGGGTGTCTTCATCCTATTGTTTGGTTGCCTCATGGACAGGAAGGTGAGTCTGCCCACCTAACCCCCTGCCTCACTTGCAGCCCACAGGTTGGGGCTGTGGCTGGCATAAGCACAGCATTTACGCCTCCCACAGGTACAAGAAGCTTTGCGCAAACGCTTCTGCCACGCCCAAGCCCCCAACACCACCATCTCCCTGGTGAGTTCCTGGCTTCAGATCCTCAGCTCTCCTCTGAGAGCATGTCAGAAGGTGTTCCATGGCCTTCCCCAGAAGACATGGGCACAGCCAGAAGCTGAGAGAAGACTGGGGTTGGTTTTTAGAATGAGCAGGTTTCAGGTTCCAGCTTCCCACCGGTGGAGCAAGCAGCCCGGTCAGAGCCGTCAGAATAGGGTTCCTGGGTTCCTGATTATCATCGGGACTCCTGCTGACTCTCTTGCCTCTGGTTTTTCCATCTGAAAATCTGCCTCCAGTTAGCATTTGAAGGAAAAATGTGGGATCAGTACTCACAGGAGTTATTGTAGCTGAGAGCGCAATTTCTAGGATTCCTGTAGCCCAGGCAGGAGTGCATTTGAGAAAGTAAAAACAGATACAACCTCTTCAAGGGAGAGTTGACCAGAATAATTGCCCTGCAATTGGGCCTTTCCACCCCTTCCTAGGCCACAAATGAAAGCTATATCTTGGAACACAGTAAAGGCGGAAGTGACACTGCCAGGTGAGAACTCAGCTTTCTCAGGGCAGCCTAAGCAGGGTGGATTGAGGATGGTGTGGCAAAGGGCCTCCTGGCAAAGTTCTGGACAGAAGCCTTCTCTTTCCGTACCCAGCCCACACCAAAGGGTAGGAAACAGGTTTTCAGGGTAGCCAGTGCTGGATGGGTGGGGACGGTGGAAATGTTGGAGAGCAGAAGGCATAGCACCTTCTCCTGCTTCCCAAGAAAGCTAAGGGACTTTCACCACCACCAGTCCTTGACTCACTTTCCTGAAAATTCCTTTTCACGTGATAACACTTTTAATTATCATGAGAATCTTGCCTCAAAGGGATTGCCATGGGTGGGCTTGGTATCCAGAGGGGAGGGCAGCCTGCAGAAGCTGGGCTCAGTATCCATTCACCAGCCCCGAGCTCTTTCACAGGAAGTCAGATGCTTCAGCGTGAACCACACACAGAGCCATGTTCCTGCAAAGGAGTTGATGCTGTGTACTCTTCCCTCCTCCCAGAGCTCAGCCCTTGAAAAAGGCAGGCTTATATTTCCCTTAGTCACACTTATTTATCTTACAGCTCACCCTTTCTCATTTCTAAGTATCCAGCAAGAATAGCAGAAAAAACTAGCTAAAGGCTAACTAGCTAAGCCTGCCTTTGCACCAGAAATTCTCAACAGATATTAAAGTGCAGAATAATTACGAGGAAACTTTCTCAACCAGTTTTAAACTACAACAGTACATGTTTTGAATAGATTGGATGAAATTGGTTTTAATTGACCTATTCAGTGATTTCTGATTATTTCTTTTTCAATAGTTATGAAGAAAGGACGACTAATTGACAGGAACTTCTGATCTTCCAAACACTGGAGACGAAGGGCAGAATTTGATTTGTCTCTTTTCCAGTTTAGGAAAAGATGAAGCTAATTGGTCCCTCTTTCTTTAACCTTTAAAAAAATCAGTATAAAGTGTAAGTTTAATAACCATATCCATGTATAGAAACAGGCATTCATATGAGCACATTGTAAGAATGGGTTATAAAAATTTAAAGTTTAATATGAATTTATGTCAATTAATGAAGTTTAATTGATATTTGAAAATGAATACTAGATATAAAGAAGATAGATTTAGAAAAAATATTTTTGAAGACACCAAGATAGCTATCTGGCTTATGGAATTCACAAGAGGAAGATGACGGGATTCTGAGAAATTTTTAAACTAGATAAATGAAAAAGTCTAATGAATCGGTCTTTGTTAACTATGCAATTCATGGATTTTTTTAAATAAAATGGGATGGGGCATTTTCTGTTAAAATAAAAAATGGATATGCTATCATATGCCATTGAAAATACCTTTCTTATAAACACAATGCCTTCACTTAATGATTAGTGTGAATATTTTAATTGTGTATAAATTGGCCCAAATGTTTCTATAAGTGGATTCATTATACTTTTGGAGAGAAGCCAGCAACTCAGCAGGCCCATCATGGTGTTTCCATTCTTTTATTTTCTTTTTTTTTGAGACAGAGTCTTGCTCTGTTGCCAGGCTGGAGTATAGTGGTGCAATCTTGGCTCACTGCAACCTCCACCTCCCAGGTTCAAGTGATTCTCCTGCCTCAGCCTCCCGAGTAGCTGGGACTACAGGTGCATGCCACCACCCCCAGCTAATTTTTGTATTTTTAGCAGAGATGGGGTATCACCATGTTGGCCAGGATGGTCTCGATCTTTGACCTCATGATCTGCCTGCCTCAACCTCCCAAAGTGCTGAGATTACAGGCATGAGCCACCGCGCCCGGCCCATTGTGGTGTTTCTAATAGGCCTCACACTCGCTCCAGCCCTGTAGGAGGCAGGTGGTGACTAAGACAGGGCAGGCTCTGCCTCACAGCACAGGCATGTCTCATTTCCACTTCATTTCACTTTCACTTTATTGACAGTTACAGTTTTCATTTTATAAATTACAAAAATTTATTTCAGTTACAAATTCAAATAATATGCTCTCACTTTAGAAACATCAGGGGTCCCCTTTCTGAGTGCACTTCTGTGGATATATGTGCTCTAATTTTCCTTTGCAATTATTTGCCCATACTCAATGCATGCTTTCCTGGTAAAAACACTCAGAATTAGGCTGGGCATGGTGGCTCAGGGCTGTAATTCCAGCTCTTTGGAAGGCCCAGGTGGGCAGAACACATGAGGTCAGGAGTTCAAGACCGGCCTGGCCAACATAGTGAAACCCTGTCTCCACTAAAAATACAAAAATTCACCAGGCATGGTGGCACATGTCTGTAGTCCCAGCTACTTGGGAGGCTGAAGCAGGAGAATTGCTTGAACCAGGGAGGCAGCAGTCACAGTGAGCCAAGATCACACCACTGCACTCCAACCTGGGCAACAGAGCGAGAGTCCATCTCAGAAAAAGAAAAAGAAAAAAGCCACACACAGAATTGACAGATGGAATGACATTAGGCCCTTGTTTACTTGATTCTCACCAAAAAAAAAAAAAAAAAAAAATGACAGGACTGTAAAAGGCTTTGGACACAAAGGTAAGAAAACTGACACTTGGCAGCAATTCAATCTCTAAAAAGATAGCTTTAAAAAAAAGTGGACCAGGCACTGTGACTCATGCTTGTAACTTTGGGAGTCTGAGATGGAAGGATCACTTGAGCCCAGGAGTTCAAGACCAGCCTGAGCAACACAGCGAGATCCTATCTCTACAAAATAAAAATAAAAAAGCCAGGTATGGTGGCACATGCCTGTGTTCCAGCTACTCAGGAGGATGAGGTGGGAGGACTGCCTTATCCAGGGAGACTGAGGCTGCAGTGAGCTGTGATCACACTACTGCATTCCAGCCTAGGGAAGAGTGATGCCTTGTCTCCAGAAAGAAAAGAGAAAGAAGAAAGGAAGGAAGGAGGGAAGGAGTGGACAAGTGAATAGATCATACGCACAAATGATGTGCATTCCAGTGTGTTTATGCCATAGAAAGGAACACCAAGTGGTCATTAAAAATGATGATGTATAGCTACACCTACTGACAGGGAAACATATTTAGACTGTATAGCTAAGTAAAACAACAGCATTCCAGAATAACATTATACTATCAATTTTGGTCCATATGTAACCAAACGCAGGTGCAGATGCTTGCCCATGGCAGCGTCCAATTAACAAGAGCGAGTTCTGGTAGAAAGAAAGTGATTTTATTTTCCAAAACTAGTAAAGGGGACAGGCACAGCGGCTCATGCCTGTAATCCCAATACTTTGGCAGGCTGAGGCAGGTGGATCACCTGAGGTCAGGAGTTCGAGACCAGCCTGGCCAACATGGCAAAATCCTGTCTCTACTAAAACATACAAAAGTTAGCTGGGTGTGATGGCGGGCACCTGTAGTCCCAGCTACTCAGGAGGCTGAGGCAGGGAGAATGGCTTGAACCCAGGAGGCAGAGGTTGCTGTGAGCCGAGATTGCAGCACTGCATTCCAGTGTGGGTGACAAAGCGAGACTCTGTCTCAAAACAAACGACAACAAAAACTAGTAAAGGGAACGCGGCCAGATTCCCGTCTAGAAAAACCACTTCAATTTTTGGAGCGAAGGCAGGGGTTTAAAAAGGGCAAACTGGATAAGCAAGACATTCAAGAATTGTGGTAAGTACAATGTATGTGTGTCTTGTTCTGGTGGCTCTGTTGGGTCCCAGTCCACCTGGTGCGTGAGCTGGTGTCATCTCCACAACGGCCAGGTTCTTAACTAGCCGCCTTGAAGTCATCTCTGGCATTTTGCAGCTGGGTCTCCAGGCTTGGTCTGTCTCAAAATTAGTCCCTGGAACTTCTAAGCAGCACAATAATTGGATACTAGTGAACAGATAAATGTGAAGGGATTATATACCGTGAGAAAGGGAGGGACGTGGAGTCTATTTTAAGGGTAAAGGAAAAGGTTTCTGCAGTTTGCTTCAAGGTTGTATTTTAAAATTCAGAACAAAGAAAAATAAATTTTTTAAATACATTTTGAAGTTAAATTGCCTGGTGACATATATGTCCATACAGGTATGAGTGCCTCGAAAAGGAGAGATATCAAAACATTATCAGTGGGTATCTCTACCTGATTTTTCTCCTTCCTTCATTCTCTCTCTCTTTCTCTTCCTCCTTCCCTCCCTCCCTCCCTCCCTTCCTTCCTTCTCCTTTTCTTCCTTCGGGGTCTTGCTCTGTCACCCAGGCTGGAGTGCAGTAGCTCAGTCATGGCTCACTGCAACCTCCACCTCCTGGGTTCAAGTGATTCTCCTGCCTCAACCTCCCAAGTAGCTGGGACTACAGGCGTGCACCACTACACCCGGCTGGTTTTTTTCTTTTTTGCAGTTTTAGTAGAGACAGGGTTTCACCATGTTGGCCAGGCTGGTCTCAATCTCCTGACCTCAAATGATCCACCTGCCTCAGCCTCCCAAAGTGCTGGGATTATAGGTGTGAGCCACCGCGCCCAGCCATTTTCTTTCTACTCTATATTGAGTTACTCTTTTACAATGAGCATTTTTTTTATTATATATACACCATGAACTGATATTAAAGTCGAGCTGATTAACATATCCATCATCTCATCTTTTGTGTATGTCTGTGTGTGTCTGTGTGTGTAATTAGATCCCTCAGACTTACTCATATGTAACTGTAATAAACTTTTTTTTTTTTTGAAGCAGGGGCTCTCTCTGTCACCTAGGCTGAAGTGCAGCCTGAACTTCCTGGGCTCAGGTGATCCTCCCACCTCAGCTTCCCAAGTAGCTGGGACTACAGGAACGTGCTGCCACATCTGGCTACCTTTTCTTTTTTTGTAAAGACAAGGTCTCGCTATGTTGTCCAGGCTGTTCTTGAACTCTTGGACTTGAGTGCTCCTCCCACCTCAGCCTCCCAAAGTGCTGAGATTACAGGTATGAGCCACCTCACCCAGCCAGCATGTATCTTATATTAGGTAAAATAAAATGAGAATCAGTTGAACCTGGGAGGCAGAGGTTACAGTGAGCCAAGATTGCGCTGCTGCTCTCCAGCCCTGAAAGAAGGAAGAAAAAGAGAGGGAGGGAGGAAAGGAGGGAGGGAGAGAGAGAGGGAGGGAGGGAGGGAGGGAGGAAAGGAGGGAGGGAGAGAGGGAGGGAGGGAAGGAGAGAGGGAAGGAGGGAGAGAGGGAGGGAGGGAAGGAGGGAGGGAGAGAGAGAGGGAGGGAGGGAGGGAGGGAGAGAGAGAGGGAGGGAGGGAGGGAGGGAGAGAGGGAGGAAGGGAGGGAGGGAGGGAGGGAGGGAGGGAGTAAGGGAGGGAGGGAGAGAGGGAGGGAGGGAGGGAGGAAGGAAAGAAGGGAGGGAGGGAGGGAGGAAAAAAGGAAGGAACGAAGGAAGGAAGGAAGGAAGGAAGGAAGGAGGTAATGATTTTGGAAAAGTTCTCTTGAATGTTTTGCACATTTAAAAATATAAACTTGTGCCCTTGCTTTTCATTCCTCAAGAAAGACTAGCATTTGAGAGACCTGGAGAAAATAAACACAACTGAGAAAGGTTAGGAGGGGAGGAGAGGCTCTGGAATGGGCCCAGTCATTTTCTTTCTACTCTATATTGAGTTACTCTACAATGAGCATCTTTTATTACATATACACTGTGAACTGATATTAAAGTCAAGCTGATTAACATATCCATTATCTCATCTTTTGTGTACGTCTCTGTGTGTGTGTGTGTGTGTGTGTGTAATTCAATCCCAAAAAAGGCAGGAATTTTGGTCTGTTTTCCTGGTTGCTGTAGCCTCAGCGTCCAGAATAGTGCCTGACACATAAAAGGCACTGAATAGAATGAATAAATCAATAAACTATATATAGAAAGAACATGCAGTTACTTAGAATCAGATCCCTGGAATATTATGCAGCAATCAGAAATGATGAGTTTGTGTCATTTGTAGGGACATGGATGAATCTGGAGAACATCATCCTCAGCAAACTGACACAAGAACAGAAAATGAAACACTGCATATTCTCACTCATAGGTGGGTGATGAAAAAATGAGAACACATGGACACAGAAAGGGGAGTACTAAACACAGGGGTCTATTGGGGGGAAAAGGGGAGGGCCAGTGGGAGGGTAAGGTGGGGAGGGATAGCCTGGGGAGAAATGCCAAATGTGGGTGCAGGGGAGAAGAAAAGCAAAGCACACTGCCATGTGTGTATCTACGCATCTGTCTTGCATGCTCTGCTCATGTACCCCAAAACCTAAAATCCAATTAAAAATTAATAAAAAAAAAAAAAAGAATCAGATCCCATTAGAAGCAAATAAGCAGGGAATAGGGGCGCCGACCTTTTGAAGTCTGAATGAAGAAGATGAGGACAAATAAAAGGCTCTACTGCCAAATGATGATTTGGTGGAGCAGAGGCTGTACTAACAGTTAGAGCTGGTTTAACTGTGGTATATACGTGCAAGGGAATACTATGCAGCCTTAAAAAGGAAGGCAATCCTGTGACATGCTACAACACGAGTGGACCTTGAGGACCTTATGCTGAGTGAAGCAAGCCAGTCACAAAAGGGCAAATTCTGTAGAGGCTGGTCTCAAACTCCTGGGCTCAAGTCATCCTCCTGTCTCGGCCTCCCAAAGTGCTGGGATTACAGGCATGAGCCAGTGCAACCATTTTCAAATGTACAGTTTAGTAACGTACATTCACATTACTGTTCAACCAATCTCTAGGACACTTTTCATCTTTGAAAACTAAACTGTATCCACGAAAACAACAACTCCCCATGTCCCTGGCCCCCAGCCCCTGGCAGTCACCATTCTACTTTCTGTCTCTGTGAATGTGACTACTCTAGGTCCCCCATGTCAGTGGAATCCTACAGAATTTGTCCTTTTGTGACTCAGCATAGGGTCCTCAAGGTCCACCTGCGTTGTGGCATGTTACAGGATTGCCTTCCTTTTTAAGGCTGCGTCACATTCCCTTGTACGTCTATACCAATTTATCTGTATTTTGTCCATCCAGGTATCCATCAACAGACATTTGAGTTGCTTCCACCTTCTGGCTATTGTGGTTAATGCTACTATGAATGTAAAAATACAAATATGTCTCTAAGACCCTGCTTTCAGTTCTCTTGGGTATACGCCCATGAGTGGAATTGGTGGCTCATAGAGTAATTCTGTTTAATTTTTGTAGGAACTGTCATGCTGTTTCTATAGCAGCTGCACCATTTTACATTCCTAAGAACAGCCCAAAAGAGTTTCCATTTCTGCTGGGCATGGTGGCTCATGCCTGTAATCCCAGCACTTTGGGAGGCTGAGGTGGGTGGACCACCTGAGGTCAGGAGTTTGAAACCAGCCTGGTCAACATGGTGAAACCCCTGTCTCTACTAAACATACAAAAAAATTAGCCGGGCATGGTGACACATGCCTGTAATGCCAGCTACTCGGGAGACTGAGGTAGGAGAATTGTTGGAATCTGGAAGGTGGAGGTTGCAGTGAGCTGAGATCAGGCCATTGCACTCTAGCTTAGGCAACAAGAGTGAAACCCCATCTCAAAAAAAAGAATTTCCATTTCTCCACATCCTCACCAACCCTTGCTATTTTCTGTTCTTTTGCTAGTAAGCATACTAACGGATAAATGGCTGTGAAGTGGTCTCTCCTGGTTTTGATTTGCATCTCCCTCATGATTAGTAACGTTGAACATCTTTTCCTGTGCTTATTGGCCATCTTCTTTGGAGATGAAGATATTCAAATTATTTCCCCATTTTTAAATGGGGGTCATCTGGGTGTGAACGTTATTTATTTATATATTCTGAATATTAACCCCTTGGCAGAAACATGATTTGCAAATATTTTCTCCCACTCTATAGGCTACCTTTTCATCTGTTCATTGCACCCTTTGATGCAGTTTTTAATTTTGATGAAATCCTATTTAATCTGTTTTACTTTGTTGCCTATGCTCTTGATATTATATCCAAGAAGTCATTGCCAAATCTAATGTCATGTATTTTCCCCCATGTTTTCTTCTAAGTGTTTATAAAACTTTATAAAACTATGTTGTAGCTTTTATCTTTCTATCTTTTTATCTTTTTTTTGTTTTTGAGACGGAGTCTCCTCTGTCACCCAGACTAGAGTGCAGTGGCCCCATTTCGGCTCACTGCAACCTCTGCTTCCCAGGTTCAAGTGATTCTCTGGCCTCAGCCTCCCATGGACCTGGGACTAAGGGCGTGTGCCACCACTCTTGGCTAATTTTTTGCATTTTTAGTAGAGATGGGGTTTCACTGTGTTAGCCAGGATGGTCTCGATCTCCTGACCTTGTGATCCACCTGTCTCGGCCTCCCAAAGTGCTGGGATTACAGGCGTGAGCCACTGAGCCTGGTGGCTTTTATCTTTCTTTAGGTCTTTGGTCCGTTTGAGTTAATTTTTGTATATGGTGTAAGGTAAGGGTCCAACTTCATTATTTTGCATGTGGATGTCCAGTTTTCCCAACACCATTTGCTGAAAAGACTGTCCTTTCCACATTGAATGGTCTTGGCACTGTTGTCAAAAAGCATTTGATGGCCAAGCACAGTGGCTCACATCTGTAATCCCAGCACTTTGGGAGGCAGAGGCAGGTGGATCACTTGAGGCCAGGAGTTCAAGATCATGTTGGTCTGGCCA
This sequence comes from Callithrix jacchus, assembly GCF_049354715.1. Taxonomy (NCBI): domain Eukaryota; kingdom Metazoa; phylum Chordata; class Mammalia; order Primates; family Cebidae; genus Callithrix; species Callithrix jacchus. The sequence continues at coordinate 88,694,662 of NC_133515.1, forward strand.
ACATGGTGAAACCCCATCTCTACTAACACAAAAACGTTTAGCTAGGCATGGTGGTGGGCACCTGCAGTCCCAGCTACTTGGAAGGCTGAGGGAGGAGAATCACTTGAACCTGGGAGGCAGAGATTGCAGTGAGCTGAGATTGCACCACTGTACTCCAGCCTTGGAGAGATTAAGCAAGACTCTGTCCCAAAACACGCCCCCACCCAAAACAAAAAGCATTTGACTACATATGTGAGGATTTATTTCTAGGCTTTAAAAAAAACAACTATTAACTCCAGACTTTATTCAGAATTCACCAGTTTTCTATGAGTTTTTCTGTTTCAGAATCTAGTCCAGGATATTACATCACATTCAGCTGTCATGTCTCCTTAGCCTCCACTGATGTATGACAAATCTCAGTATTTCCTTTTTATGACCTTGATAGTTTCAGGTTTTGAGTCTTGGTCAAGTATGTCACAGACTGGCCCTCAGTTTGGGGTTGCCTGTTTTCTCATGATTCGACTGGATTATGGGCATTTGGAAGGAACACCACAGAGGTGAAGTGTACCTTGATTACATCTTAGGAGGCACGTGCATCCACATGGCAGCGCTGATGATGTTAACCTTGGGTAAGCTGGTGTTTGCCGTTTCTCCACTGGAAGGCAGCCTTTTCCCTTTCTATACCGTATTCACTCGAGTTGAGTCACCTAGTCCACACTCAAATAGGAGGGGTATGCTCCACCTCCTGGAGTCAGGAGTATCTACGTGTATTGTTTGGAATTCTTCAGTAAGGAAGATGTGTCTCTTTTTCCTTACCTTAGCTGTTTCAGAAACTTTTTTTTTTTTTAGACGGAGTTTCGCTTTTGTCGCCCAGGCTGGAGTGCAGTGGTATGATGTTGGCTAGCCACAACCTCCACCTCCCCAGTTCAAGTGATTCTCCTGTCTCAGACTCCTGAGTAGTTGGGACTACAGAGGGGTGACATCATGCACAGCAATTTTTGTATTTTTAGTACAGACGGGGTTTCACCATGTTGGCCAGGATGGTCTCAATCCCTTGACCTTGTGATTCACCTGCCTCAGCCTCCCAAAGTGCTGGGGTTACAAACGTGAGCCACTGTGCCCAGCCTCAGAAATTATTTTTACCTCGCCTGTAGGCATCCTAGATAGTTTTGCTCATTTTTGAAACTGTCCTGCCAATGATCATGAGTTATTTACAATATTTCGCTATTAAGAGCAATGCTGCTGTGAACAGGCTTGTGCGTATCTCCTGGACTCATGTGCAAGTTCCTTTAGGGAATATTCCTAAGAGCAGAAATGCTGGGTCACAGACCCTGTGTCCTATTCAGATATACAAGATAATGCCAGACTGTTTTCCAAAGTGGTTGTGCCAATCTGGATTCTCACCAGCAGCATATAAAGTTCTGATTGGTCTACATCCTCATCAACATTGGAATTCTCAGTCTTGTTAATTTTTGCCAGTCTGGTAGGTGTATCTCATTATGACCTTAAATTACTTTTTCTGATTACTACTGAGCATCTTTTCATGTTATTTACCATTTGCATATCATTTTCTAAAAATTGCCTTTTAAGGTCTTTTGCCTTTTTTTTTCTGAGTGGTCTTTACTCTTACTGATTTATAGGAATTAGGAATTATTTATATATCCTGTATCATATATATATTTTTTTAATTTTTTTTTTGAGATGGAGTCTTGCTCTGTCACCCAGGGTGGAGTGCAGTGGCGTGATCTCAGCTCACTGCAACCTCCGCCTCCAGGGTTTGAGCAATTCTTCTGCCTCAGCCTCCTAAGTAGCTGGGCCTACAGGCACCCACCACCATACCCGGCTAATTTTTGTATTTTTAGTAGAGATGGAGTTTCACCATATTGGCCAGGCTGGTCTCGAACTCCTGACCTTGTTATCCAACCCCTCGGCCTCCCAACGTGCTGGGAGCATGAGCCACTGTGCCAGGCCGTCCCGGATCCTTTTACAGCTGTATCTACTGTAAATATATGCTCCACTTTTAGCTTGTTTCTCCACCACTCTGTATCATCACATGAACAAAACTTGTTATCTCAACACCGGCAAAGTTATACATCTTTCATGTCAGTACTTTTGATGTCTTCTTCAAGAAATCTCTCTCCCTTCAACCTAAGGTCACAGGGGTATTTTATTTTTCTATATTTAACTTAGCTATACCTGATTTTTGTGATACATATGTAAATATAATGCTTTTCGGTATTAAAAACTCACATTATAATTACCAAGGAAACCCTGGGGAAATTATGCTGGGACTCTCAAATATCCTTTTAAGAGGTTAGCAGTGGGTCTCCGGCCCAAACTACAGAGTGATTTTTGATTCCTAGTAACTTTCATAGACCTAAGCAATAGTCACATAAATGTTCACAAAAAGAAGATAGTGTTTGCTTCTTTAAACACTAGCATCCATGTTATTTGGTACAGGGTAGTTGTCAAAAATCTGAGAGGATTTAGAGTAGTTAATTAAAATAAAAAACTTCTTTAAACTTTATTTAAATCCTGGCTAACAGAAGCATCTCCAAAGAGTGATATAAAAGTACTACAGTTCAGCTGTGGGGAAAACAAAAGTGTTATTCTAAAACAGGACTTCAGGCCAGGCACAGTGGCTCACACCTGTAATGAAGCCCAAGGCAGGTGGATCACCTGAAGTCAGGAGTTCGAGACCAGCCTGGTCAACATGGCAAAACACCATTTCTACTAAAAATACAAATATTAGCCAGGCATGGTGGCAGGCACCTATAATCTCAGCTACTGGGGAGGCTGAAACAGGAGAATCGCTTGAACCTGGGAGGCAGAGGTTGCAGTGAGCTGAGATTGTACCACTGCACTCCAGCCTGGGTAAGAGCGAGACTCTGTCTCAATCAATCAATCAATACATACATACATAAATACAGGACTGTCTTTATGTTCCCAGCAGTCTTGCCATTAACCAAAATAGTTAGAGCCAAGATTGCGCGCGCCACTGCACTCCAGCCTAGGCGAGAGCAAGACTCCGGCTGATTAAATAAATAAATGAATAAATAAATACAGGACTGTCTGTCTCAATAAATAAATAAATACAAACAGGACTGTCTTTATGTTCCCAGCAGCCAAGCCACTGACCAAAACAGTTAGAAGTAATAAATGAGTAATTCAAGGGAAAATCTGGTCCTAAGGCAAGAGAACCTCCCTCCCCTGACCAATAAAAAATGAGGCAGAGTTCTCCAATATTTCTCCACTTTATTAAGGTTGACCACCATGATATTTATGTATCTAAACATTTTTTTGTAAGTTTTCAGTGATGTTTAGATTCTCAATTATTTTTCTACAGTTAAGTTAATTTAGGCACATTGGTTTGTATTTTATAGAGAACACTTATCTTCAGTACACAGACAGGAACAAGTATAATTTGCAAATATTACAAAGACAATTTCCAAATCTCGGCTGACCTCTTTCCCAATTGCAAACCCTCATTTAGTCTTTACTGACAACAGAGACCACAACCACCCACACATCTCTGTGTGAGCTTCTGGCGGCTCAGAAATCCCTGAAAGAGCAGTAAACTGATTACTGAAAAGCTCAGAACACTGGCAAGGCTTAAGTCCAAAGTATTTAACAGAAGGCCACAAGAATTGTTTTCCTAAGGGCGCTAGGAACTATAAATGTCACTTAGTAATGCATTGAAATGGCACTGCCTAGTGTGAGTGCTGCACAGAACTTCAGGTTACGTCTGGATCTATTATTTTGGGTAAGCCTCCACTATCATAGCATGGCCCTGTAAAGAAAACAAGTCCAATTAGAGCAACGAATGGTGATGAATCCAGCTAGTACAGAGACAGCAGAGAACAGTGAGAAGTTTGATCCTGGCTGCCATTCAACCACTGTGTGATCTTGGGAAGGTTGGTAGTCAGTCTGAACCTGAATTTCCTCTATAAATGGGGCTCACAGTGTCTACTTCATAGAGCTTTTGTGGACATTAAATAACATACAGTATTATATTTGTGTGTATATATATACACATACATATATACATATACATATATATGCCTCAGGCTGTCTAGTACAGAATCTAATTCCTAGCGATGGTCTATAAATGGATGCTGTTAAGAAATCCAGGGGCTTTTTTAGCTGTACAAAAATAAACATGATACAGCAAATACCAATAGAAGTAGGTTTCTAGAGGGGAAAACTGAGGCTCTGAAAGGTTAAGTGACTCACCCAAATCACAAAGCTATCAAGGTAACGGGGCCAGGATTTGAAACCAGGTCTAGGTGATACCAAAGCCTGGGCTTGTCCCTTGTTCACTATTCTACGTAGGTTAAGGAGATGATCTGAGGGACCACAAAGGGAAGAAGCAGAGTATCTTTTCTCCAGCAGTATGCACAGTGCTGTGTACTAGTTATGTCCTTAGTTTAGATGAGTCTAAATCCTAACATAGGATTTTTAGACACCCTGTCTCTGAAAAATAAAAAAGTAAAAAAAAACTATTAAAGTGCCAAGTTGAACACCGTGCGGGTTTAAAGAGTGGTCTTTGTTCTCAATCACGTATACACTGGAGTTTAAACAACCTGTTAGGTACTTTGGCTTTTTGTTTGTTTGAGACAGGGTCTCCCTCTGTCACCCAGGCTGGAGTGCAGTGGCCTGATCACGGCTCACTGCAGCCTCAACCTCCTGGGCTCAGGTGATCCTCCCACCTCAGCCTCCCCAGTAGCCGGGACTACAGGCACACACCACCACATCCAGCTAGTTTTTGTATGTTTAGTACAGATGGGTTTTGCCAGGTTGTCTAGGATGGTCTCGAACTCCTGAGCTCAAGCAATCTGCCCACCTCGGCCTCCCAAAGTGCTGGGATTACAGGTGTGAGCCACTGTGCCCAGCCTGTTAAATACACTGAAAAGGCACAAGCAGAAAAAAAGAGCAGGGATAGGAGGGTTTGACTGGACTTGGGGGTTGTCCTGAAAGAATTCATAATAAGGTAGACTATGCCTCTCTTCCTTATTTTATTTTTAAATTCTAGTTTCTTTATTTGGTTTTGGAGACAAGGTCTCACCCTGTCACCCAGGCTAAAGTACAGTGGTATGAATACAGCTCACTGTAGCCTCAACAGCCCAGGCTCAAGGAATCTTGTCACCTTAGTCTTCCGAGTAGCTGGGACCACAGGTGCATGCAATCACACCTGGCTAATTTTTGTATTTTTGGTAGAGATAAGGTTTTGCCATGTTGCCCAGGCTGGTCTCGAACTCTTGGGTTCAAGCTACCCATCCGCCTCAGCCTCCCAAAATGCTGGGATTACAGACATAAGCCACCACTCCGGGCCCTCTCTAGCTTTATTTAAAATACACTATTTTTATGCTCCATGTTTTTTCTTGCTCTAGATCAGATTTGGCAACACCTGGAGATACTTCTGGTGGTGCCAACTGTGTGTACACGGGGCAGGGGTGGGGAGGAGTTTGTTGCTACTGCTATATGGTGGGTAGAGGCCATGCTGAACATCCTATGACACACAGCATAGCCCCCCACAACAAAGAATTATTTTGTCCAAAACGTTAGTGCCGAAGTTGAGAAACCTGCTCTAGAATCACCATGATAGATTTCTCCCCTGTCTCCAATCATGTTGGTACCGCTCACATGGCTCTTGAGGAAACAACGTGAAGTTTAACCTAGTTTATCAGATGCATTTTATCTTCTCTCTTCACTATACTACAAACTTCTAGAAGAAAGGTGCTAGGTATCATTCCTTGTTCATCCATAAAAGTTTCCAGTACTGTGTTATTTATACTTTACATGTTAGATAAAGAATTAGGGAACACAGACTCAAATCTGCAGGCATCACCCTATGTGGATTACGCCCTATACTCGTGTGTAATGTGCACAAGTTATCTCCCTGGTAGAAGCCTGGCAAGGAGAGAGAGAGGGATATCACTAGTCTTAATGGACCATGGTTTTCTGTAGATGAAATTACACAGATTAGAAAACATTTCTGATCATAAAGTCCAAAATGTTCCAACCAATAAATGACTGACCCATAACCCATAACCCTCTGCCATAATCAACATTGCAGATGTGCCATCAGTCTGAAATGTCAACCAGCACAATGTTAAATTCTTCAGCCTGTCTGGAGGTCTTTCTCCAGCCATCTTATATATTCTGTAACTGACTATTAACTCATTAGACTTCTACAGAGATTCTGTAGAACACCACTTAACTTCACTGTATCTATCATTAAATCAGAGTTCTGAAGTAGTTGGCTGACCCATTAATTTTACCAATTCCTGGCATTTCCGAACTAAGAGAAGTAACTTAGTTATGGTAGATCTTAGGAGACTATTAAATGTCTTTTGTTGCTAGTTTTATGTTCCCTTAAGTCTCAAGAAAAACGACTGGAATAGGGGAGACCAAAAGGCACCAGTAAGTGGGAGATCACAAAGAACAGTCCAGCCCAGGAAGCCTCTTTGTCCTTGTGGGTCTGAGACTACAACACCTTCCCCCACCCGCAAGATGCTGAGCAGCCAAGTAGCTCAAGCAAAGGGGGTCAGGCCAGGAAATGTCTGTCCCCACAGGCTGAAGACTCCCTTTTCTCCATATCTGCAGGCATCAAACAGCTCAGCCTGTGAAAACTCCCACCCCTCAGACAGAAGCAACAGAGATCAATAAGAAGCAGCAGAGGTCAATGGGAGCCTCTGCAGCACCAGATAAAACAAGCAGACCCAATACCACTGCAAAGGCTCTGAAAATTAAACTGTTATTGAAACCACAATCCACCAAAACAGTCCAGGACCAGCACGGTAAACCTAAGTAAACATGGTTACTGCCCGCCTAAGTAAGACTGGACATGCCCTAACACGATAGCCAAAATATCCAGGGTTCAATGGAAAATCACTAACTGGATGAAAGAAGACAATTAAAGGACGCCAACACTGAGACAGATGTTCAAATTGTAAGAAAAATTCTGGAGTAGGCCAAGTGCAGTGACTCATGCCTGTAATTCCAGCACTTTGGGAGGCCGAGGTGGGTGTATCACCTGAGGTCAGGAGCTCGACACCAGCCTGACAAATACGGTGAAACCCCATCTCTACTAAAAGTACAAAAATTAGCTGGGCGTGGTGGCAGATGCCTGTAGTGCTAGCTACTCAGGAGGCTGAGACAGGAGAATTGCTTGAACTAGGGAGGTGGAGGCTGCAGTAAGCTGAGATCACGACACTGCACTCCAGCCTGGATAACAGAGAGAGACTTGTCTCAAAAAAATAATAAATAAATAAATATTGGAACAGCTCTCATAAAAAATGCTTCAAAAACTACTTAAAATTCTCTTGAAACATATAGAAAATATCAGCAAAGACAGAACTTATAAAAAGAAATGAAATAGAAATTATAGAACTGAAACCTACATTAAGAAATTTTAAAACTCACTAGATGAAATCAATAGGAGAGTAGAGACGACAAAGGATAGAATCAGTGAGTTTAAGGACAGGTCAATACAATTTACTCAATATGGACAGAAAAAAATAACACTGAAAAAAATTACCAGAATCCCAAGGCATTGTGGGATAACAACAGAAGATTCAACATTCATAGCATCAGCATACTAGAAGGAAAAGAGTAGGGTGGGAAGAGTATTCAAAGAATTGACAGGGTGTTGTAGCTCACACTTGTAATCCCAGCACTTTGGAAGGCCAAGGTGGGCGGATCACTTGAGGTCAAGAGTTCACGACCAGCCTGGCCAATGTGGTAAAACCCCATGTCCACTAAATTAGCCAGCATGGTGGCACACACCTGTAATCTCAGACGCTAGGGAGGCTGAGGCAAGAGAATCGCTAGAACCTGAAAGGCGGAAGTTCCAGTGAGTAGAGATCACATCATTGATGCAGTCTGGCTGAGAGAGTGAGACTCTGTCTCAAACAAAGAAAAAAGAGTATTCAAAGAATTAACAGCTGAAAACATCTCTTATTTGGTTAAAGACATATACATAGGTTGGGCACAATGGCACATGCCTATAATCCCAGCACTTTAGGTGGACAAGGCAGGCAAATTGCTTGAGCTCAGGCATTGCTTGAGACCAGGCTGGGCAACATGGTAAACCCCTGCCTCTATAGAAAATACAAAAATTATTTGGGTGTGGTGGTACACACCTGTAGTCTCAGCTACTCAGAGGCTAAGGTGGGAGGATTGCTTGAGCCCAGAAGGCTGAGGCTGCAGTTAGCTGAGATCACACTACTGCACTCCAGCCTGGACAACAGAATGAAACCCTGTCTCAAAAAAACAAAATCCTGGCCAGGAGCGATGGCTCACACCTGTGATCCCAGCACTTTGGGAGGCCAAGGCGGGAGAATCAAGAAGTCAGGAAATAGAGACCATCCTGGCTAACATGGTGAAACCCTGTCTCTACTAAAAATACAAAAAAGTAGCCAGGCATGGTGGCACACGCCTGTAGTCCCAGCTACTCAGGGAGGCTGAGGCAGGAGAGTCGCTTGAACTCAGGAGGCGCAGGTTGCAGTGAGCCGAGATCATGCCACTGCACTCCAGCCTGGGTGACAGAGCAAAACTTGGTCTCAAAAACAAAAAACAAACAAACTAATAAATAACAACAAAAAACCTGAAGACATAACAGGATTTAAAAAGAAAAAAGAAATAAACCTGCAGATTTAAGAAATTCAGTGAATCTAAATAGGATAAATCTAAATAAGTCCACCAAGACTAAGTAAGTCCACCAAGATACATCATAATTAAAATTCTGAAAACTAAATCCAAAGAAAAAGTGTTGAAAGCAGTCAGAGAGAAACAACACATCACTAGAGGAAACACCAATTCAAATGACCATAGATTTTGCAACTAAAACCACATAGGCCAAAGGAAGTGGCATGACATTTCACAAATGCTGAATGAAAAGAACTGTCAGTTGTGAATTCTGTATCTGATGAACCAGCTTCAGACTAATTGAAACTAAAAGAAGTCGTTTACTAAAAAGGGTAGACCTATTCTTACAGAATGACTAAAGGAAGCCGTTCAATAGAATGGAAATGATAAAAGAAGCAATCCTGTAGCACCAGGAAGAAAAAACACAAAGAGCAGGAATAAGTATATACCACAGAATATGCTTCTCATAAACCATATAAATCACATTTGACAACCGGAACACAAATTTTAATACCATCTCATACTCAAGAATCTAAATGGAAGTGCGGTTTCCACACTTCACTTGAAGTGGTAAAATGTTATCAGTACATGGTGATAAATCACATGTATATATTGTAATACCCGGTTGAAACAGTTAAGAAAACTATGTAAAGACATACAAATAAATACAATACTATAAATAAATCAAGACAGAATCCTAAAATACGATCCATAGGGAAGTCAAGAAGAAGAAACAGAGGAATGAGAAATAGAGGAAGCAAACAGAAACAAAAAAATGGCGGACAAACTCACCTATCAATAATTACTTTAAATATATATGGTGTAAATACACAAATCAAAAGGCAAGGATTGGCAGTGTGGGCCAAAAAAAAATTGGAGCAGTGTGAAGAAGAGGCAAGAACGCCCCCCGGACAGACCAAAGCCCACGCGCTGCTGCATCCCGCGCCCATCACCTACCACCGTAGCCACCACGCCCAAGAGAAAGGCTGGAGAGGATGCTAAAGGAGATGACGCCAAGGTGAAGGACAAACCACAGAGAAGATCCACAAGGTTGTCTGCTAAATCTGCTCCTCCAAAGCCAGAGCCCATGCCTAAAAAGGCCCCTGCAAAGAAGGGAGAGAAGGTACCAAAGGGAAAGAGGGAAAAACCGATGCTGGCAAGGAGGGAATAACCCTGCAGAAAATGGAGATGCCAAAACAGACCAGGCACAGAAAGCTGAAGGTGCTGGAGATGCCAAGTGTAATGTGTGTATTTTTGATAACTGCGTATTTCTGGTGGCTGTACAGTTTGAAATACTATTTTTTATCAAGTTTCATAAAAATGCAGAATTATTTTTTAAGCTATGTTGTTAGCACACAGAACAGGTCATTGTTGTTTTGGGGGAAGGGGCATATGTCACTAATAGACTGTCTCCAAAGCTGGATTGATATGGGGAAAACATCTTTCCCTTCTAGTTTTGAGAGACTTCCTTCCTCTTGGCTCCCAGGAGGAGGGATTCCCTGACTTTGACACACATGGCTACCTTGGCACAAAAGCCTTAGAGTATGGAAAAACAAATTTGTCTTTATGTCCTCTTTTCCCTTTCCATCTTTCAGTATAGACTTAACACCCTTAAACTCAGACATCTGTTGGAACCTGACCCCCAATCATTAGTTACCAGTGTGTCAAGCAATCTGGACTTTCCAGTGATGCCACTGAGATGGCACCTGTCAAAAGAGCAGTGGTTCCATTTCTAGATTGTGGATCTTCAGATAAATTCTGCCATTTTCATTTCACTTCCTGAAAGTCAGGGTTGGCCCATGAAAAGCGGTTGAACGACATGCTAAATGTGAAATGTCAACCTCACTCTAAACCTTCCCTGTTCAGAGCATCAGATGAAGACTTCATTGGGTTTTATAGTGGCTTTCTGATTTTTGGTAGTCCATCAAAGGAGGGAGTTTGAAAGTTGTTGTGCACTGTTAATGACTGTCTGCCCATGTCCTGCCTGAAATATCATGATTGTTTATGGAAAGTATCTTTAAGAAAGCTGGATACAGTTAGGCTTGGGAAAAAAAACTATATGCAGTTTATAAGAAATTCATTTAGTTTCAAGGTCTCTTTCAAATTAAACATGCACTTACCACACAACCCAGCAACAGCACTTTCTGCACATTTATCCCAGAGAATGGAAAATGTATGCCCATACAAAAACATTGACACAGATGTTCATAGAAGTTTTATTTTTAATAGCCAAAACCTGGAAACAATTCAGATATCATTCAACAGATAAACAGTTAGAAACTGTGGTACATCCATGCCAAAGAATACTACTCAGCAATAAAAAAGAATGAACTATGGACACGATAACTTGGAAGACTCTCCAGAGACATACCAAGAGTGGGGGTTGCAGGGGAGCCAATCCCAGATGGTTACATACTGTATGATTCTATTAAACACTTGAAATGACAGAATTATAGAAATGTAGGACAGACTAGTATCAGGAAGGTGAGCTAGAGGAGATAATAGGGAAGTACATGTGATTTTAAAAGGAGAACACAAGGGATACTCATTGAAAGTATTCTGTATCTTGATTGTGGTGGTGGGCACATGCGTCTATACACATGATAAAAATCACCTAGCCCCCATCTTAAAAATAAAATAAACCCCATCTTAAAAAAAAAAAATCACCTAGCACCCCACACACATACATACATCTGGGTACCAGTAAAACCAGGTGGGTTATATCAGAAACAATATTCTGGCTGTGATACTGCACTATGGTTTCATACAATGCTCCTTTAGGAGAATCTGCCTAAAAAATTATTTCTTACTACTGCTTATGGCTTACATTTTTCGGGTATACTCTAATTTTCTATAGAGAGCAATGGAAAGCTATTGCTTCTGCCTGGCCAATATCCATTCCCTCTTCTGTCAAGAATGCTCAATTTTGGTTGAGCATGGTGCCTCATGCCTATAATCCCAGCACTTTGGAAGGCTGAGGCAGGCAGATCACTTGAGGATAGGAGTTCAAGACCAACTTGACCAACATAGTGAAATTTTGTCTTTATTAAAAATACATAAAGTTAGCTGGGTGTGGTGGTGTGCACCTGTAATCCAAGTTACTTGGGTGGCTGAGGCAGGAAAATTGCTTGAACCCAGGAGGCAGAGGTTGCAGTGAGCAGAGATTGTACCAAAACACTCCAGTCTGGGCAACAGAGCAAGATTATGTCTTAAAAAAAAAAAAAAAAAAAAGAATGCTTACTTTTGCTTTGGGAAACTATGTCCTACTCTACTGGAAGCAGTCTTGCTAAGACCATCCATCAAGATGTCTCACCATCCCTGAGCATTGGGACAAGAAGTTCACTGTCCCTTAAAGTTTAACCTTGAGCGGAGTAGACAATGACTAATTTAGCCCAGCTGGAGTATCATGATGAGACTAGGCATTAGTTCGATCTACCTGATCTCTGAAGCTGCCTTCCTCCTCCTAATTTCAGAGCCTGTTTCTTGCTTTGAGTCCGAGTCTTGCCTTTACCTCCACATTCTTCAAATAAACCTCATTTTGCTTAAGTTATTCGCATTTGGTTCCTATCATTTGCACTTAAACAACCCAAACAATGGCCAGGCCTGGTGACTTAGGCTTGTAATCCCAGCACTTTGGGAGGCTGAGGTGGGCCTTCCTTGACTTGAGGTCAGGAAGTCGAGACCAGCCTAGCCAACATGGTAAAACCCCATCTCTACTAAAAATGCAAAAATTAGCCAGGAGTGGTGGCAGATGCCTGTAATCCCAGCTACTCGGGTGGCTGAGGCAGGAGAATCACGAAACCTGAAAGGCAGAGGTCGCAGTGAGCCGAGATCATGCAACTTGCACTCCAGAGCTTGGGTGACAGAGCAAGACTCTGTCTCCAAATAAGTAAATATGCTTCCTTCAAACAAACTAACCAAAACAAAAATTTACCTAGTTTTGATTTTTAATTATAATTTAAATTGGTAAGACCTTGATTAAGCTTTCATCCACAAACTCTTGCTTATAATAAATAGGTTCTTACAAATGAACTTAATGAACTACAGATTTAACTAGAGTTAAAAAGACTAACTAAGCTCTAACTATAACTCAAGCATGCCGTGTCCACATAACATTGAAATACATGGACATGGCTGCTGGCCTCAAGTCTCACAGGCAAAGTAGACAATAGTACAGCACGGGAGCTGCTATGGCAGAGACGAATCTAAAAGGCCATGCCCACACACAAAAGGCCAGTTCAGTAAAGGATCCAGACTATGATGTTTAACCCATTCTGCCCTGGTTTTAAGTATCATGGCCCTAGAGGATTTCCCTTTTTTTTTTTTTGAGATGGAGTCTGGCTCTGTTGCGCAGGCTGGAGTGCAGTGGAACGATCTTGGCTCACTGCAACATCTGCCTCCCAAGTTCAAGCAATTCTCCTGTCTCAGCCTCCCAAGTAGCTGGGACTACAGGTGCCTGACACCGTGTCTGGCTAATTTTTGTATTTTTTAGTAGAGATGGGGTTTCACCATATTGGTCAGGCTGGTCTCGAACTCCTGACCTCAGGTGATCCACTCACCTTGGCCTCCCAAAGTGCTGGGATTACAGCGTGAGCTCCCATGCCTGGCCAATTTACCATATTTTATCTAAATTAGAGCATAAACATACATTTTTGATCTTACAGCTATAAAGCAAAAGTTAATATACACTTTTCCAGTCTATTAAATATTTTCATCATTAATCTGCAAAATACTTGGTATCCCAATGCTATTATAGGTCAAATGTTGATTTTAATAAATTTTAATGTAGATTGGATTTCTAAACTTATGATCAAACAATGAATACAGACTGGAAGAACCGAAAAAAGCACACTTAATGAATGAACATTAACATAATGATATTGATATTACATGGTTTCTGGACAATTATTTAGTTTTATAAGGTAAAACTCATGCCTCCAAAGGTAAGTTAAATTTATAAAAGTGTGCTTTATAATTGCATAATACTTCCTTAGAATAAAGTAATACTTCTTTCCTTTTGGAGTTGGAATGCAGTGCAGGAAAATGAAAGAAGGGGGAAAAAAAAGCTTTTTTCTTACAAAGCAACAATAAAGCCCAAAGCGAAACTGTCCCTTCCCCTCCCAGCAATATCCACAATTCCCCAAACTAGCAACCCTCTCATTATGCTACATAGAACATTAATTTCTTCATTAAAATTTACAAGTTAGCCAAAAATATCATATCCAAACATATCTAACAATACTCCAATTTAGGTAAATAGTCTAAAATGCTTCAGAAAACAGTTGTAGTAATTTGATTATTTCTAAACTTATGATCAAACAATGAATACAAACTGGAAGAACTGAAAAGAACAGTAAAACTGTTAGGGCAATTTACAGTTAAAAGTGAATACAAGGAATACTTCCCATTCTTTAATATTCTTCCCATGCATTTCAATGTCAAGGAGCCACCATAAAGCCATCAGTTACGGACTTAAGGTTTATGAGCTTCCCTGTGACCCGGTAATAGAGCTCTTGAGGATTTGAATTACAATGGATAAGAATACTCTTTTCTGTCGAGACCCAAGTATTTCGTTGTCATTTTTTCATTATTAATCCTTCTTGACATCCCTACCAGTTTTGTGAACCTCAAAGCAGATTACAACTAATAGGCAGGGAAGATGGCTGGGCACAGTGGCTCATGCCCAGGCCAAAGCAGGAGAATTGCTTGAGCCCAAGAGTTCAAGATCAGCCTGAGCAACATAGTGAGACCCCATCTCTACAAAGAATATTTTAAAGATGTTTAAAAAGAAGAGGAGGAGGAAGATGCAGGCTTAACCATGAAGGTATCAGCCAACCTTAGATATAATATCAATACAATACAAGATGTTCTTCATTCTAAAACTAAGCTCTTTCTAATGAAATCCTAGCAAATAATCGAATGATCTACTCTGCAGGGGTAAGGATTTCTGCTGGAAAGTCACAGAGAACATTGACTTTATTTCCCTTGCTATATACTTTTGCATGTGGAGAGATGGGGAAAAAATAGGTGCTCCGATTGGTTTTTGTGTAAAGTAAGCTAAAACATATAACCTTAAATACTGTAGGAAAGAGATCATTTTCTTCATAGACAAATTAGTACTAACAGATGTCATTAGGACTCCCCCAGACAAAGAGGTAAAATCCCAATCTGTAAAATGTTTACTGAGCATGGTCTTTGCTGGGTGGTTCCCAGAGTTCTTTACAATCTAGGCAGTTGGTCACATGCATTCATTAGCTTTATAACTTACTTATTCATCTTATATGTAATATATGTGTGGAAGATTCAAACTCACCAAAATTACTAATTATATATCAGGAACCCTTGGGATCACTCATAAATGGTTTAATTCAGAAAATGCCCAATTCATGGATGATAAATTCATGAACAAATAATCTTCCTAATTTATTTCCCTTCTTCTATTCATGAATGGAAAGACAAGAAAAACTATTCAGAATAGGATCTCAAGAACGAAATACTTTACTATTTTTCTCTTCTTTCCTAAAAACACTATTTCTCCATTAGCTGATATAAGAAGAGTCAAGATAATACAGCTAACAAAATGAGCAAAGCAGGTTAAGGAAACTCCAAAGGCAGGGAGGGGGAAAAGCACTAAGGTAATAGCTACTTTAGAAGGAAGGCATTAACTCCTACAATTAATGCTATAAAAGCACATCTGTCAACCAATGGCAGCCACAGCTGATGGAGGGGGAAAACCTATTGTATATCTAGCCTAAGAGTAGAAGCAGTCATGAGTAACAGTAAAGAATTAACAGGCATGGTTTCAAAGAGTATTCAGGGTGTGTATTCTGTTAACAGTGTGTATGCTTAATGTGTAGATTTAATTGTTTTATTTTGTATAACAAGCCAAAATATCAAAATTGCACACAACTAGTCTCAAGTTCTTATCTGTTAGATATATACTGACATACTCATATGATAAAATGACTGCAATTTATTTCAGAACACCCAAGGTATAAAGACTATTTATAGTTTATGATGGAGGATGTATACTTTTGTTTTAGTTTAGAATTTTCCAAAAGTAAAAATTTATATTTTTAAAAAGTGTCTTTAGGCCAAGTGTCGTGGCTTACACCTATAATCCCAGCAGTTTGGGAAGCCAAGGTGGGAGGATCCCTTAAGCTCAGGAGTTTCAGACCAGCCTGGGCAACACAGAGACCTTGTCTCTACCCAAAATTTAAAAATTAGCCAGGAATGGTGATGTGTGCCTGTGGTACCAGCTACTAGAAAGGCTAAGGTGGGAGCATCACTTGAGGCTGCAGTGAGCTGTGATTGGAAAAAAAAACAAACAAGAGGTGGCCAGATGCAGTGGCTCATGACTGTAAACTTTGGGAGGCCAAAGCAAGAGGACCACTTGAGTCCAAGAGTTCAAGACCAGCCTGAGCAACATGACAAAACCCTGTCTCTACAAAAAATATAAAACATTAGCCAAGCACGACGGCACATGCCTGTGGTCCCAGCTACTTAGGAAGTTAAGGCTGCAGTGAGCCATGATTGTGCCACTGCACTCTAGTCTGGGTTACAGTGAGACCCTGTCTCAAAGAAAAGAAAAAAGAGAAAGAAAGAAGTTACATTCACTCATGTGTTTAGCTGTACCTGTATATTTCTATATATTACATAAATACGTAGTAGCTAATATTTATTCCCCAAAAGGTTGGACAGGTTCACCAGCAAAGGGCTTTACAGCAAAGCTCTTCTAGTACCTAGCAGGCAGTTTTCCTGTGGCCACCTCAGGTTACAGCACCGCTGAACTTTGTCATCCACTGAACCAGAGCCCTGCTTTCTCTTTACCTTTGAATAGTTAATCCCTAGTTAATCTGTTAATAACTTCCAGCTGGTAATGTGCCTGTTCAAATTACTGTGTAGTTTCTGGTCTTCTGATCAGACCCTAAGAACTATAGAACTGTATAGCTCAGAGGCTTACAGAGAACATTTAAATAAACTATCAATGTCCAAAATCTCAGATAGTTCCATGAAGCTGTGTGGGAGTAGCTATGGGAGCATATTTGGGAGACTGCCGTTTGAATCACCTCTGACACTTCCTGACCAATGGCATAGTTTGTAATGACAAGAAGAAATATGGGCTCGAGTTGGGAGAAACTTAAAAACAAACTGGGGCACTAGGTGCTCTTTGTTTCTCTGCAAACTGTAAAATCAACATCACTGGACAAAAAGGAAAGCACTTGTTTAAAAGGCTGTTTTATATCCTGGTGGCTAATGACAGCCATTTTGCCATAAATGTTACTTTGATTCAAGGTAACATAAAATTCTGAATTGTTTCCCTTAGAGAGTAACTGAAGTACACCATCAAAATGTACACAAGTGGACACATCTCTCTGAATCCTTGGTTTTATTTCTAGTGTCTCAGAGGGAAACAAAATACCTAGCCATTCCTTCAATATTTAGATTTATACAAATGCACAGTATAATCCAGAATCAACACACGAGATATAATAATGAGAATATGGGCTCTTTTATTTTTTTTTTTAGAAACAGGGTTTCACAGTGTTAGCCAGAATGGTCTCAATCTCCTTACCTCATGATCCACCCACCTTGGCCTCCCAAAGTGCTGGGATTACCGGCATGAGCCACCTCGCCCAACCAGAATATGGATTCTTTAACTAAACAAACCCAATAAACAAAATCTCTACCCCATATATAGATTGATTTTTAAAAAGCAAACTGTCTACAGAAAAACAAATGAGTAAAAGTTTACAAAATTGTTTTAAAGGTTCTAACAGTACTTCAAATTTGGAACAAGCAATTCTGTGTCGAAGCCTCAACCCTAGGAAACAACTGGCACATTAGCATTGGTATTTATGGAACAAACAAAAATCAGGTTCTATTTTAGCCACAGAAAACTGCACGAGGACGTGAGACGTCTCTCAACAAAATTCATCTTACTATTTTTAATTTTATGAAACAACTGTTTATTGGTAAACAGTATGGGAGTTAACTTTTCTCTACTTACAAATGACCAGATACCACAGTTACAAAATTTATAATATCAATAACTTCTCATGGCTTGTTTCAACTGTTCCAAAAAGAACGAAGCTACTTTAAAGAACTCTACAATGCCTTTGCTACTAAGTGTACCAGAAACAGTTCTTAACCTCTCCTAGCCTAAGTCATGTCCTCCTCCCATTTCACCTGAAACATCAAAACTTCTGGTTTTTTTCCTCCCTATTACTCTATGGGAAATTCTTTTTTTTTTTTTTTTTTTTTTTAAGAGGCAGAGTGTTGCTTTGTTGCCCAGGACTGGAGTGCAGTGGCACGATCATGGCTCACTGCAGCCTGGACCTCCTGGGCTCAAGAGATCTTCCTGCCTCAGCCTCCCAGCATATTTGGGAGGCTGTAGTTTGAATCACCTCTGACACTTCCTGAGGTGATTATCATTAATGTACAAGGTATTAGTAATACCTCATATATTCATAGAACATACGTTCATGGAACCATAGGCCTGCACTAGCATGTTTTGTTTTTTGTTTTTGGTGAAGATAAGGTCACACTATGTTATTCAGGCTGATCTCAAACCTCAGGCCTCAAGTGATTCTCCTGTGTCAGCTTCCCAGAGTGTTGGGGTTACAGGTGTGAGCCACCATGCCCCACCTAAACAATCTTTAAAATTAGTGCATTAATGTATAAAATAATAATAATGGAATACACAGTCATAGATAATGGTAAGCGGGAAAATTTAAGGACCTTTTTCTTCCTATATTTTCTAAAATGCGGCCATGCTTTATAGTTATAAACAGGCATTTAAAGATTGTAATGCTTTTTTTTAAAAAAGGTAATTCATGTTTCTAATTAATTCTCAGGATTCCATACTTTGGATAAATGATTGTCAGTCTTACCACCTAAATTCTTAAAGGGGTTAGCAGCTGAAACTTTCTCAGCGAGGAGCTAACCACTTCTTTTTAAACATTTTATTAGTTGGTTGTGGCAAAGCCCGCATAACACAAAAGTTACCATTTTAACCATTTTTAATCAGTGGCATTAAGTACATTGACAATGTTGTCACCATCATCCATTTTCAGAACTTGTCTACGTCTCTAACAGAAATTCTGTACTCATTCAATAGTAACTCACTTTCTACGAACTTACCTAGATATTTCATGTAAGTGGAGTCATATATTTGTACTTTTGGGTCTGATTACTTCACTTAGCATAATGTTTTCAAGGTTCATCCATACTGTAGCATGTATCAGAATTTTCTATCTTAAGACTGAATAATATTCCATTGTGTGCATGTACCTTATTTTGTTTATTCATTAATATGTTCATAATATTTCAGTTGTTACCACTTTAATAAATTTTAAAATCAATCAAAACTGGTGTTGAATAATCAAAGCAAAATTCTTCCAAATGTAGGAGCCAAAGGGAAAATATAAAGGGAGAAGAGTTCCAAGTCATGTACTGAGGTCTGAGGAATGAAAATAAAACAGGAAGTAGTCACACACCTTTGAGAAGCATAGTACGTGTTTCATTCTGTAATCTTTCTAAAAACTTTTAAGAGTATAAGACTACCAGCTGGGCATGGTGGCTCACGCCTGTAATCCCAGCACTTTGGGAGGCCAAGACAGGAGTATTGCTAGAGTCCAAGAGTTTAAGACCAATGTGAGCAACATGGTGAACCCCTTGTCTCTACAAAAAATACAAAAATTAGCTAGCGTTGGTGGCACATGTACCTCTCATCCCAGCTACTCAGGAAGCTGAGGTCATGGGATTGCCTGATCCCCAAAAAACAGGGCTGCAGTGAGCCGAGGCACCACTGCACTCCAGCCTGGGTGATAGAGCGAGAACCGGTCTCAGATTAAAAAAAAAAAGTCTACCATTTGACATATCACTGCAGCAAGAGAATGATCTATAACTACATATGAAAATGATCTTTCAACCATATATTCATTAGCAATGAGGTTTTATTTATTTATTTATTTTCTTCTTTTTTTCTTTTTCTTTTTTCAGTTAGTTGTAAACAAGCAGGTTTGAAATGCTATGCACCATATTTATGTACCATATGCTGAGGGGTGGGGGAAAGATAGTGTCACTGCCTCTGGAGCTAGCTTAATGTAAGGTACAGAGAAATAGTATGTTTTTTTACAATCACAAAAATATATAATTTCAGACCTTAATGCTATGAAGAACACAGAACACGCTGGGAGCAGTGGCTCACACCTGTAATCCCAGCACTTTGGGAGGCCAAGGAGGGTCGATCATTTGAGGTCAAGAGTTTGAGACCAGCCTGGCCAATACAGTGAAACTCTGTCTCTACTAAAAATACAAACATTAGCCACTCGTGGTGGCACGCACCTGTATTCCCAGCTACTTGGGAAGCTATGGCAGGAGAATCGCTTGAACCCGGGAGGCGGAGGTTGCAGTGAGCCAAGATCACACCATTGCACTCCAGCCTGGGTGACAAGAGCAAAACTCTGTCTCAAAAAAAAAAAAAAAAAGAAAAGAAAAGAAAAAAACACAGAACACTAAAACAAATTAAAATAGGTAGATATGATCAAGACCACTAAGTCAGGCAAAATTCTCTCTGAAAAAGAGGTACCCAAATGGAGACCTGAAAGATTTAACTGTCAAATAGCTGAGTGAAAGCACATCCCCTGCTAAGGGCGGTCAGCAGGTACAGAAACTGAGAGGGAAAGTAGCTTCCTTATATATGTGGAAGTTAACAAAACAGAAATGATATTTAAAGCTATGGAAATGGAAATAAAAACGGCATTTAAATTGGAGAGAAGGTTATTAGCACAAACGCTGAGAAAGAAAGCTTAGAGAGGAAGGAAGGTAGGAAACTTCATGGCATCACTTAAGTTTCAAGAAGGAAGTAATACAATAGCCTCCTATGTTAAATAATTCTAAGAGGTAGAAAAGGCAAGAAGTAAAAATCCTGTAGATTTGGCAAAATGAAAGTTACTGGTGACGTAGAAAGAACTGTTTTGTGTTCCCATAACTGCATAACCACAATATAGTTTAACCAGGAAAAGCTACTTTAAATTGTCACCAAGTGAACCAGAAGCTATCTGATGATCCACATACTTTACTAGCTTTTTTAAAAAACCTGCTGTTGTTTTGTTTTGTTTACTAATCTTTATTTACTATTCCTGCTTGCTCCCAGGAAATAATCATGGCAAGTTTAAAGTCCCAAAGGCTTACTATGTTAGAGCTGAATGATACTGACATTTAGACCTCCTAACCTCACATGATCTTCCTGCTTCGGCCTCCCAAAGTGCTGGAATTACAGGTGTGAGCCAGTGCGTCCAGCCCACAAAAAGTATTTTTAAAAGCAAATTCTTGAAATGTATTTTTTTTTTTGAGATGGAATCTTGCTCTGTTGCCCAGGCTGGGGTGCAGTGGCACAATCTCAGCTCACTGCAACCCCCACCTCCCAGGTTCCAGCTATTCTCCTACATCAGACACTCGAATAGCTGGGATTACCGTGCACGCCACCATGCCTGGCTGATTTTTCTTTTCTTTTCTTTTTTTTTGAGGCGGAGTTTCGCTCTTGTTACCCAGGCTGGAGTGCAATGGTGCAATCTCGGCTCACCACAACCTCCGCCTCCTGGGTTCAGGCAATTCTCCTGCCTCAGCCTCCTGAGTAGCTGGGATTACAGGCATTCACCACCATGCCCAGCTAAGTTTCTGTATTTTTAGTAGAGACGGGGTTTCACCATGTTGACCAAGATGGTCTCGATCTCTTGACCTCGTGATCCACCCACTCGGCCTCCCAAAGTGCTGGGATTACAGGCGTGAGCCACTGCGTCCAGCCTTCAAATGCATTTTAAAGTTTTAATTTTAAAATGTTTACATTCCATTTTTCAGGGATGTGTTATATAACACTAATTTATAATTCACTTTTTCATATCCATGAAGCAAACCTAATTTATTTCAGCCTACTGAAGTTTCACTATAAATCAAAACAAAAAAAAAATGGAAACTGCTTTAGAGAAAGCCAATTTAAAAACTCAATTAGAATTTCATGTCAATGAAAAAAAAAATGAGTGCCCATAGTCCTGGCTTTAGGAGGCAGAAATGGGAGAATCACTTCAGGCCAGGAGTTGAAGTGTACCATGATCAGCCACTGCTCTCCAGGCTGCGCAATATAATGAGACTCCATCTTTTTTTTTTTTTTTGAGACAGAGTCTCACTCTGTCACTAGACTGGAGTGCAGTGGCACAATCTCAGCTCACCACAACCTCCGCCTCTCTGGTTCAAGCAATTCTTCTGCCTCAGCCCCCCGAGTAGCTGGGATTACAGGCACATGCCATCATGCCCAACTAATTTTTGTATTTTTAGCAGTGACAGAGTTTCACCATGTTGGCCAGGATGGTCTCGAACTCCTGGCCTCGTGATCTGCCCACCTTGGCCTCCCAAAGTGCTGGGATGAGCCACTGCGCCCAGTCAGAGACTCTATCTCTTAAAAAAATAAAAATGAAAAAGGCCAGGTGTGGTGGTCATGCCTGTAATCTCAACACATTGGGAGGCCGAGATGGGTGGATCACCTGAGGTCAGGGGTTTGAGAGAAGCTCAACCAACATGGAGAAATCTGTCTCTACTAAAAATACAAAATAAGCCGATGTGGTGGCACATGCCTGTAATCCCAGCTACTGGGGGGCTGATGCAGAAGAATCGCTTGAACCTGGGGGGCGAGGTTGTAGTGAGCTGAGATTACACCACTGCACTCCAGCCTGGGCAACAAAAGCAAAACTTTGTCTCAAAATAAAAGAAAATGAGAAACAAAACCTAGAACATGCAATGGCTATTCATCAGGAAATATATTGTCCATTTACAGATATTTGGGCATAGCTTCCTGTTTCTCAATGGGAACACTACTGGTACCTGAGATGAAAAACTATTCAATGTGAAGCAATATCCAGCACAGTGCCAGACATTTAGCATTCCTGTGACCTGCCCACTAAATGACACTGTGTTCCCCCACTGCAATCACTGTATAATCAAAATCAGCCCCCCAAAATTCTGAACTCTTTCTCTAAGGGTGTTATACAATCCCACCCATAGCTGAAAACAACTAGTAGTTTGAAAGCACTGCAGCTTTTCCTATGTTAATGAAAATCTAACATAGTCTCCCAATTTTCTGTCTTAATATACAGAGCATACTTAATATAAGTTTAACATTTCCTGATGTTAGAGAGCCTTGATTAAGAACATTGACTATTGGCCGGGTGCGGTGGCTCACGCCTGTAATCCCAGCACTTTGAGAGGCTGAGCCAATGGATCACTTGAGGTTGGGAGTTCAAGACCAACCTGGCCAACATGGTGAATCCCCGCCTCTACTAAAAATACAAAAATTAGCCGGGCAGGGTGGTGCGTGCCTATAATCCCAGCTACTCAGGAGGCTGAGGCAGGAGAATTTCTTGAACTGGGGAGGCAGAGGTTGCAGTTAGCCAAGATTGTGCCACTGAACTCCAGCCTGGGCAACAGAGCAAGACTCTGTCTAAAAATATAAAGAACACTGACTATTAGGTATTATTGTGATTTTTTTTTTTTTTTTACAAGACAGAGTCTTGCTCTGTCGCCCAGGCTGGAGTGCAGTGGCATCTTCTTAGCACTCTGCAGCTTCAAACTGCTGGACTCAAGCGATCCTCCCACCTCGGCCTCCCAAAGAGCTAGGACTATAGGAGCACACCACCAAATCTAATTAATTCCATTTTTTGTAGAGATGAGGTTTCACTATGTTGGCCAGGCTGGTCTCAAACTCCTGGCCTCGAGCAATCCTCCCATCTCAGCCTCCCAAAGAGCTAGGATTACAAGTGTAAGCCACCATGCCTGGCTTGTTATTGTAATATAATAAGGTTCTTAGAAATTAAAGTGTGTGTTATCTTTAATCCTGTATTAATGACCCAAGTCTATTATGTTTGAACACGGTAAGATCATTACTTGACATATATACTGCTTTTTTTCATTTTATCCTTTTTAGCCAGTGTTATTTCTTCCTAGACTATCTGTCGACCTCAAGGACTCTCCCTGTATGACAATAACTTTTATCACTAATGACCAAGTTTATTAAATCAAAAGCCTGAAGTAACAGATGAAGGCTTGAAGATGGCTCCAGCCCTTCCTAAAATTTAAAGTGCATGAGCTTAAAGATAGCTATGCTCCTCCTAAGAATTTAACTAATTTCTGGTTTTAAAACTATGTAATGACTTAAAAATTCCAAGGATCTGACAGCTGAATAAACCATTAACAAATGATTAAAATTTAATGAATAATCTTCAAGACTAAAGGATACTACTATATGCTACCAAATACTCTGATCAAGTATTATTAATTATTACTAATAATATATATAAATAACTCACCTGATTTCTTTTAGTCCTTCTCTTTGGATAACCTGAAGAATTTCTTTATGACTCATGGGTGTATTGAGGTATTTTTCTAAGACCTGAGAAATAAGTATATAATAATAAATTATTTCTAAAGTTCTTATAATTCTATATGTAATTATATTTCTTATAATTATGCCTTAATTATATCCAGACCATACATATACAGAGACTTTTCATCCCTTCTATTTTGAGAAATGAAAAATTAACAATATGTATCAGATATTCTTTCCCTCAGTCATAAGTAGTAAGTCAAGTCTGAAGCAGAAATTGACCAAAATATCTAAAATTAATAACCCAATTATTCACTACTAATAAATATGTAATTGTTTACCTTCTGCCTCCATCCCCACATCCCTTCACTATCTGTGACCCAGCAGGCATGTTAGATCATCCATTTCCTGGTAAATGTACAGCAAAGCCTAGTAAATCACAGGTACACAATAAATCCTTAACCAAAAGAAGTGAACAATATAATTATAATAAAATTAAAGTGATATCTATGTTCTGGTTCCAGTGAAGAGTAGGCATAGTCCATTCTGTCTCTCCCACTGAATGTAACTAAAAACCTGGACAGAATGCATGGAGCAGCTATTCGAGGACTTGGGAAATAGTAGCAGATGGCTTAGGGAGAAAACCACAACTAGAAGTACCACTAGTCCAGCAGTGATTTTCCTGATTTTGTTTCCCTCTGGTACCTCCCCTGAGCCTGACTCAAAGGCAGCCCCAAACCCAGAACTGCAGGCTAAGTGTAGGCAGAAAGTTGTCCAAAAGAAAAATCTCTTGTTTTTCTCTGCCCTTTCCCAAGGCAGTCTCATGAGAGCAGCTGTGGTAACACCAGCAGCAGCTAGACAAGGACCTAAAACTCCAAGAAAGCAGAACCTCGCAAGGGGTCCTACAAGCATGGGAGGAATCCCTACGATTTATCTCAGTTTTGGGCACAGTGGCTCACACCTGTAATCTCAGCACTTTGGGAGGCCAAGGTGAGCAGATAACAGATAACTTGAGGTAAGGAGTTCAAGACCAGCGTGGCCAACATGTTGAAACCCCATCTCCACTAAAAATATAAAAATTAGCCAGGCATCGGGGTGAGTGCCTTTAATCCCAGCTACTCAGTAGGCTAAGGCAGGAGAATCGCTTGAACCCAGGAGGTGGAGGTTGCAGAGAGCCAAGATCATGCCACTGCACTCCAGCCTGGGGAACAGTCTCAAAAAAAGAAAAAAAAAATAGCCGGGCATGTTGGCATATGCCTGTGATTTTAGCTACTAGGGAGACTGAGGCCAAGAATAGCTTGAACCTGGGAGGTGGAGGTTGCAGTAAGCGGAGATCATGTCTGCACTCCAGCCTGGGCAACAGAGCAAGACTCTGTCTCAAAAAAAAAAAAAGTGCCTAACATACAATTCAAACTTACTCAACATATGAAGATTAAGGAAATCAATAACTCATAAAAGAAAAGACAAGCTATACACAATAAACCCAAGGTGACACAGATGTTGGAATTATCAGACAAAAGCAGCTATTGTAACTATGCTTCAAGATGTCTGGGGAATATTCTTGAAACAAATAGCTAACAGAGTCTCAACAGATATACATGTGTATTTTGTGTATGTTTTATTTTCTTGTTTACACTTACAATTCTATATGAAATTAAAATGCAATAACCAGTAATATTTCCAAACATAACATAGCAAGATAAGCGGCAGCCAAAATTCAAATCCAAGTCTTGCATCACGATAACATACTGTCTCCTGTGTTTGCAACTATTTTCTTTTGGTCAGCCATAAAATCCAATGCATATTTCTGTTGATCATCTTCTTTGATCTCTCTACTACATCTGACATTATTAACTGTTCCCTTCACAGATGTCACAGTCCTAAACTTTTCTTTTTCCCAAAAATATTTTTCTCAGTCTTCTTTGTAGATGTCTTTTCTATGCCCATCCCTCAAATATTTTATAAACATCCACTTACCCCTTTTACTTTTCACTCCACCAAAATCTCCCTGAATAACATTATCCGCACCAAGCCTTCACCACTCACACTTTGAAGGATCAAGCAGTCTACTACAAACTATTAAAAACCTGTAATCGTTGGATATCCCATAAGCATTTCAAATTTCAGTTGTCCAAAGTTGAACTTACTGCCTTCATCAAGTTAAGGCCCATACAGAAAACCAAACCTTTATTTATTTATTGTCTGTATGTTAAAAATGTATTAAAGTACTGAAAATGAACAAAAATACACTATGGACCTGGACAAGAAATAGTTCACAAAAGGGTTAATATAACTGGATAATAACCAGATGAAAAACCATTTGCACACTAGAGTATTTATGGATGAAATCATGTGACGTCTGGGAGTTATTTCAAAAAATATACAAGAGGACAGCGGTTTAAATATAGCAAGACTGGCCATAAATTGATAATTACAGAAGCTAAATGGTGAGCACAGATATTCACTATGTTATTGTCCACTTTTATGTACATATTCAATATCCCATAATAAAAATCTATGAAGCAAATGAAATACATTTGACTTTACTAGCAGTCAAATATAATACATTTCAATGTGGGTTTTTTCCTGCCAATTTAAATGGCAAAAACACCGCAATAATAAACACCATGAAATGTCTACATGTGTGAATACATACATCTGTCCAAGGAGCTAGAAGATGGAAATTAGTATTTCTGGAGTGTAATTCTCTGGCATATCAAATCTTAATTGAAAGGTGATTATTAAATCATTATCAGAATGAGTCACACTCAGAACTGAAAATATTTATATTATCCATGCTAATAGTAAAAATTAATAATTTCTAATATATTCTGCAGAATAAGGAATTAAGTTATTTTAATATTTTAATGTGGTTGAAACATCATAAAACATTAAACTATTACAAGTGGAGACCAAAAACTATGTCGTTTTAGTGAGGATTTCACTGATTTCCCAGATGTTCTGTACTTTAATGAAACAGAGAAAAACAGTTGGTTAAAACTATTTAAGGAGGCCAGGCGTGGCGGCTCACGCCTGTAATCCCAGCACTTTGGGAGACCAAGACAGGCAGATCACCTGAGGTCAAGAGTTCTGAGACCGGCCTGGCCAATGTGGTAAAACACTGTATCTACTAAAAATACAAAAATTTAGCCAGGTATGGTGTCGGGTGCCTATGGTCTTGGCTTCCAGGGAGGCTGAGGCAGGAGAATAGCTTGGGCCTGGGAGGCGGAGGTTGTAGTGAGCTGAGATCACGCCATTGCACTCTAGTCTGGGCAACAAGAGCAAAACTATGTCTCAAAATATACATATATACATATACACACACACACACATACACATACACACACACACACACACACACGCACATACTTAAGTAATGTTTATTTTCTTCAAAACAAAAATGTTTAGGCCAGGCATGGTGGCTCATACCTGTAATCCCAGCACTTTGGGAGGCCGAGAAGGACAGATCACAGGGTCAGGAGATCGAGACTAGCCTGAACAACATGGTGAAACCCCGTCTCTACTAAAAATATAAAAATTAGGCGAGGGTGGTGTGCACCTGTAATCCCAGCTACTCAGGAGGCTGAGGCATAAGGCTCGGCTTGAACCCAGGAGGCAGAGGTTACAGTGAGCTGAGATCACACCACTGCACTCCAGCCTGGGCGACAGAGTGAGACTCTGTCTCAAGAAAGAAAACTTAGTGTTGCAGTAAAACTTAGTGATGTACAGTATACATCATCGCACAGGTGAACATGCGTATCTCAGACTATTTAAAGCTGTAAGTAGTTTTGGGGGGAAAGAAAAATGTTTTTCAATTACAGACTTAAATATTATACTTTTAAGTCATTTTATTATGGAAATTTCAAAACATTTACTAAATTAGAGAGAACATTACAATGAACCATCACATATCCCTCACTGATTTTCAACAATTATCAACACATAGCCTATCTTGTTTCATAAAATACATTCAGCCACCCTCCCTCCACTAACTGGGTTATTCTGAACCAAGCCTTAGACATTTCATTCATTAATATTATATGTAGTATATATCTCTGACAACAAGGACTTAAAAAAATTTATACATCAGAAAATGACTAATTCCTTAATAACAAATTATTTAGTCAATGTCTTAAATTTACATGGGAAAAACTTTTTTTAACAGTTGGTTTGTTCAAACCAAATTGCATTTGGTTAACACATGTCTTGAAGTATCTTGTGATCTATGGGTGTCTCTCCCTCTTTTTTTCTTCCCATTTACTTACAGAAGAAAACTAGTAAACTGTGCTATAGTTACCCACATTGTGTATTTTGCTAATCATACGGTCCTCTGTCCTTTGCACTTCCAGAAAATTAGAATTGAAACCTAGGTCAGCTCAGATTCAGATTTTATTTTAGAAAGAAAACGTCAAAGGCATACGGTATACCTCCTACCACACCACATCAGAGCATACAAAGTCTCTATAATCTCTTTTTTGAGATGCTAAGATACATCAGTGGATAGATGCAGTCTACTTGATCCACTTATTAGAAAGTTTCCCATTGGCATTTCAGTCTAATTGTTTTAGCAGCCACCAATGATCACTATCTCCATCCATTATTTTATTTAGGAGCTGGAAAGTGCTGATAGTCTATCGTTCCTTTTTCATCTAAAAAGAAATGTTTTCCACCATCTATTTGGTTATCTGAGGTACAATTCATATTTTTTAAAAAGCAGGATAAGGCTTGGCACGGTGGCTCACACCTGTAATCTCAGCACTTTGGTAGGCCGAGGCGGGTAGATCACTTGAGGTCAGGAGTTCAAGATCAGCCTGGCCAACATGGTGAAACCCCATCTCTACTAAAAATACAAAAATTAGCCAGGCATGGTTGTGGGTGCCTGTAATCCTGGCTACTCAGGAGACTGAGACAGGAGAATCCCTTAAACCCTGGAGACAGAGGTTGCAGTGAGTCAGGATCAAACCATTGTACTCCAGCCTGGGTGACAGAGCATCCATCTCAAAAAAAAAAAAAAAAAACCACAAAGGTTAGCTGGGTGTGGTGGCACATGCCTGTTATCCCAACTACTAAGGAGGGCTGAGGCACAAGAATCTGAGGCACAAGAACCACTTGAGCCTGGGAGGCGGAGGTTGCCATAAGCTGAGATCATGCCGCTGGACTCCAGCCTGGGTGACAGAGTGAGACTCTGACTCCCCACCAAAAAAAGAAAGAAAATGTGCACAGATAGAAATGAGAAAAATGTGTAGACGTATTAGAAAAAAACTAAGAGGGAGAGAATGAGGGGAAAAAAATGCTAAATGGCCACATATATTACTAAGAATATGCTGCATGAAACCGCTGCATTATTTTACCACAAGTGGAAAAGACTACAACAGTTTTGCCAAACTATTATCTTACGTTAACCACAGGAGGGCAGTGTTTATCAAACAAAACCTGATAAAGTCATCGCAGATAATAAAAATTAAAAAAACCTGATTCCACTGAAATGTTCATGGAACTTTTAAGTACAATTTTAGAAACTGTGACAATATGAATAACCACTGAGAAGAATTAAAAATCAACACTACACAGATTTAAATCTAGATTTTAAGAGGGTGCTTAATATATTGACTTCTTAGCTTATAGATTCCTAATTCAGTTAATAAAAAGGATTTGAAAAAGGATCTTTTGAGCAGTCAAGAATAATTGAGTTGCCTCGAAGATTCAAGTTTGATTCTAGCCTAAATAACAGGAATATTTCAATTATTATTGCACTATGAGTTCATTCCAGATATACAGATGTGCACAGTCTGAATTCTGTATAATTCACATGACTGTTACATTTAAAATGTGCAAATAAATAACACAGTGACCTTTACATAGAGTTGTATCAGTGTTATAAGGCTCATTTAACTGCCCAAAAGCTTTAATTAGGGTAACTTGTGTGTGTGTGTAAGAGAGAGAGAGAGAGAGATTGACTTTGAGATAGCGTCTCTACTCAGGCTAGAGAACAGTGTCATGAACACAGCTCACTGCAATCCCGAGCTCAAGCAATCCCCCCACCTCAGCCTCCTGAGTAGGTGGGACCATAGACATACTCCACCAAGTCCTGTTAATTATTTGTATTTTTATTAGAGATGGAGTCTCGCCATGTTGTCCAGGCTGGTCTCAAACTCCAGATTGTGGGCTCAAGCAATCTACCCACTTTGGCCTCTCACAGGGCTGGGATTACAGGTGTGAGCCACCACACTTGGCCCCCATTTCTAATTTTTAAAATATAATAAATTTAAATGACCTAAATACTAAGATGCTTCCTCAAAACATTTTTATTATCTTGAAACATAATGGTTTTAGTTTGTCTTAAATAACCCCAACTCTTAGCCACACTGGAGGATCAAGATTTCATACTGGGTCCAGCCAACAAAGAAGGAATAGCAGCAGGAAACCAAGGCTGACAGTGCCATTCTACAAATATACAGTGTTCCCATCACAGAAGAACTTCACTAGAAGGATTCTGTGTCTAAGCTAAAAAGTAGGTGTCAAATTCTAGAGTTGTTAGGCCATCCCTGATTTAAAAAACCAATTAAAAAAAAAAAAAAAGGCCGGGCTTGGTGACTCACACCTGTAATCCCAGCACTTTGGAAGGCCAATATCAAGACCATCATGACCAACATGGTGAAACCCTGTCCCTACTAAAAAAATACAAAGATCAGCCGAGTGTGGTGGCACGTGCTTGTAGTCCCAGCAGCTTGGGAGGCTGAGGTAGAAGAATCACCTGAACTAGAAGGTGGAGGGTGCAGTGAGCTGAGATTGCACCACTGCACTCCAGCTTGGTATCAGAGCGAGACTCGGTCTCCAAAAAAAAAAAAAAACCTTCCAATGAAATGAAGTAGGCTAAATCATACACTAAGAAAACCTATTTTCTCCCTTTGTCACCCAGGCTGGAGTAGTGGTGGGATCACAGCTCACTGCTGTACTGACATCCCAGACTCAAGCAATCCTCCCACCTCAGCCTCCCAAGTTGCTGGGAATACAGGAGCACATCACCACGTCTAGCTGATTTTTTTTTTTTTTAGAAACAAGGTCTCACCATGTTGCCCAGGCTGGTCTCAAACTCCTGGGTTCATACAATCCTCCTGCCCTGGCCTTCCAAAGTGCTAGGATTACAGGTGTGAGCCAGCACTCCTGGCCTCAAACTTTAAACTCTTCAGCAATATTTCACTTTTATCCCAATCATTA
Source organism: Callithrix jacchus (assembly GCF_049354715.1). NCBI lineage: Eukaryota > Metazoa > Chordata > Mammalia > Primates > Cebidae > Callithrix > Callithrix jacchus. Next base: position 88,725,887 of record NC_133515.1, read on the forward strand.
ATGGAATGGTTCCGAAAATTGACTGTTTATTAGAAAACTGGCCAGGCGCAGTGGCTCATGACTGTAATCTAGAACTTTGGGAGGTCGAGGTGGGTGGATCACCTGAGGTGAGGAATTTGAGACCAGCCTGGCCAACACGGCAAAATCCCATCTCTACTAAAAACACAAAAATTAGCTGGGAATGGTGGTGCATGCCTGTAATCCCAGCTACTCAGGAGACTGAGGCAGGAGAATTGCTTGAACCCGGGAGGCAGAGGTTGCAATGAGTTGACATCCTGCCATTGGACTCTTGCCTGGGCAACAAGAGTGAAACTTCGACTAAAAAACAAACAAACCTCAAAGCCATAAAGTGTTCCAACTAAATATTTTCTGACTAAAATGCAAGAGGCCAGGTGCAATAGCTCATGCCTGTAATCCCAGCACTTTGGGAGGCAGAGGCAGGCGGATAGCAAGGCCGAGTTCGAGACCAGCCTGGCCAACGTGGTGAAACCCTGTCTCTACTAAAAATACAAAAATTAGCTGGGTGTAGTGACAGGTGCCTGTGATCCCAGCTACTCAGGAGGCTGATGCAGGCGAATCACTTGAACCCTGGAGGTGGAGGTTGCAGTGAGTCAAGATCACCCCACTGCACTCCAGCCTGGGCAACAGCGCAAGATTCTGTCTCAAAAAAAGAGAGACAGGTTCTCTCTCTGTTTCCCAGGCTAGAGCAGACAGGCTAGAGCGCAGTGGTGCTATCACAGCTTACTGCAGCCTTGGCCTCATGGGCTGAGGCAATCCTCCCACCTCAGCCTCCCAAGTAGCTGAGATATCAGGCCTGTGTCACCACACCTGGCTAACTTTTGTATTTTTAGTACAGATGTGGTTTCATCATGTTGGCCATGCTAGTCTCGAACTCCTCACCTCATGTGATCCACCCGCCTCAGCCTCCCAAGGTGCTGGGTGCTGGGATTATAGGCACGACCCGCCATGCCCGGCCAATATAAAAAATGTTGATGATGATGATGATGATGATGATGATGTTGGAGACACAGTCTTGCCTTGTTGGTCAAGTTGGAGTGCAGTGGCACAATCTCAGCTCACTGCAACCTCCACCTCCCAGGTTCAAGCGATTCTCCTCTCTCAGCCTCCCACGTGAGTAACCATGCCCAGGATTTAACAAATTAGGAGAAGAGAAAGTTGCTGCCAAGGAGCTGTGACTCATGCCTATAATCACAACACTTTGGGAGGCTGAGGTGGGTGAAATACTTGAGACCAGGAGTTCAAGACCAGCTTGGCCAACATGGCAAAACCCCGTCTCTACTAAAAACACAAAAATTAGCCCGTTGTGGTGGTGGGTGCCTATAGTCCCAGCCAGTCAGGAGGCTGAGCCAGGAGAATGGCTTGATCCAGGACGCAGAGGTTGCAGTGAGCAGAGATCGCGCCACTGCACTCCAGCCTGGGCAACAGAGGGAGACTGTGTCTCAAAAAAAAAAAGAAAGAAAGAAAATTGTTTCTCACAAGTTAATGCTGATGAATACATGTAGGAAAAATAATGGCATTTAAAAGCCACAATTTAGCAATCATAGCAGTAATTATTTCATGCAAGAAACCTCATAAAATGTTACAACTAGTGGGTAAAATTCAGAGGAGGAGTGGGGATATTTACATAGTTACATAGTATCGCCTCATAAAATGCTTATTAATTAAAAGGGGCAAATAGTAACTGTATAATAGGGAATCCTGGCAGATACCATCTGAATCAAGTGCTCAAAGTTAACATTGCCAGTAACGGGTCAAGGCAATGTCACCATGCGCACCTGATGGGATACCGTGAAAAGACCACAGCATCAGTTCTGTGTACCCCCTGAATCTAATCATGAGACAGTAGACAAACCTGAATTGAAGGACTGTCTGCAAATTAACTTGCCTGGGATACTACAGTCTGTTAAGAGCATCAAGGTCATTTAGGTCATGAATGGACTGCGGAACTTTAGATGGGAGACTAAAGAGATATGACAACCAAGAGCAACCCAGGATCTGGGTTGGATCCTTCTGCTGTAATGGTCATTCTTAGGACAGTTGGCAAAACTTGAATGGGGTCCCTAGATGAAGAGTATACGCAAGTTCTTAGTGCAATGCTTCTTGCAACTGTTCCATGAGTTTTATTTATTCATTTTAAATGTGTTTTTGAGATGGAGTCTCACTCTGGCACCCAGGATGGAGTGCAGTGGCATGATCTTGGCTCACTGCAACCTATGCCTCCTAGGTTCAAGCAATTCTCCTGTCTCGGCTTCCTGAGTAGCTGGGATTACAGGCACCCAGCACCATACCAAGCTTATTTTTTGAATTTTTAGTAGAGACAGGGTTTCACCATGTCAGCCAGGCTGGTCTCAAATTCCTGACCTCGGGTGATCCAGCTGCCTCAGCCTTCCAAAGTGCTGAGACTACAGATCTGAGCCACCATGCCCAGCCTGTTCTGTGAGGTTTTTTTTTTCTTTTGAGAAGGAGTCTGGCTCCATCACCTAACTTGGAGTGCAGTGGTCCGATCTTGGCTCACTGCAACCTCTGATTCTTGGGTTCAAACAATTCTCCTGCCTCAGCCTCCTGAGTAGCTGCAATTACAGGAATGCACCACCACAACCGGCTAACTTTTGTATTCTTCGAGGGGATAGATTTCACCATGTTGGCCAGGCTGGTCTCGAACTCTTGACTTCATGATCAGCCCCCCCCCCCTTGGCCTCCTAAAGTGCTGGGATTACAGGCATAAGCCACTGTGCCTGGCCCTGCTCTATGAGTTTTAAATTATTTTAAAAATAAAATAAACATTCTGGCGGGCACATCTGTAATCCCAGCACTGAGGCAGAAGAATCACTTGAACCCAGGAGGCAGAGGTTGCTGTGAGCCTAGATCACTCCTTTGCACTCCAGCCTGAGCAACAACAGTGAAACTCTGTCTCTAAATAAATAAATAAATACAAATACAAATACAAAAATAGCAGGGGGTGGTGGCAGGCGTCTGTAATCCCAGCTACTCTGGAAACTGAGGCAGGAGAATCACTTGAACCCAGGAGGCAGCAGTTGCAGTGAGCCGAGGTCGTACCGTTGCACTCCAGCCTAGGCAACAGAGAGAGACTCTGTCTCAAAATAAAATAAAATAAAAAACACACAACAAAAACCATAAACAGTGTGTCTAACTCATCAGTCCTCATGCCTTCCAGGCCCATCCCAAGCCCGCTAATCATTTGTGTGACTTTCCAGAATCACTTTCCTTTTTTTGGCCTACTTTTCCCTGTTACAAAATAAGAGCTTTGGATATAACAATAATCACTTTAGGCTGGCATAGTGGCTCATGCCTGTCATCCAGCACTTTGGGGGGCTGAGACAGGGAGATTGCTTGATGCCAGGAGTTAGCAACCAGCCTGGACAGCATAACAAGACCCCAATTCTACAAAAAATACAAAAACTAGTTGGGCATGTGGCATGCACCTCAGTCCCAGCTACTTGGGAGGCCGAGGTGGGAGGATCACTTGAGCCCAGGAGTAGGAGGTTACGGCTATGATTGCTCTGCTGCACTCCAAGCTGAGTGACAACAATTTTTCATTATTGTCATTAACCAAAAACTAATAACGACAATCATCACCATCACTTTGGCTTCCTAGTCCAAAGAGGGAAGCACCCCACCCCACCCTCCACCCTGTTGTAAAGGGAAACGTGGCTGAGCACTGGGGTGCCTTCCAATGGCTTTGTGCCCTCTGTGCTCTACTACTCGGGAGCCCAATCCTGGTGTCACATAAACAGTGGGGGCCCCAGTGCTGGGCCTACTGAAGAGCAGGCCCACTGTGAGGATGGCTCTGAATAATAAAACTGGGACTGAGATTCTCACACTTCAGTGAGTATTCACAGAGATCACCTGGAGGGAGCAGGCATGGTGGCTCACACCTATAATCCCAGCATTTTGGGAGGCTGAGGAAGGCAGATCACTTTAAGGTCAGGAGTTCAAGACCAGCCTGGCCAACATTGTGAACCCCGCCTCTACTAAAAAATACAAAAATTAGCCAGGCATGGTGCCATGTGCTTGTAATCCCAGCTACCTGGGAGGCTGAGGTAAGAGAATCCCTTGAACCTGGGAAGTGGAGGCTGCAGTGAGCCAAGATTGTGAAACTGCACTCCAGCCTGTGCAACAAGAGCAAAACTCCATCTCAAAAAAATAAAGAAATTGGACAGGCCTGGTGGCTCACGCCTGTAATCCCAGCAGTTTGGGAGGCTGAGGCGGGTGGATCATGAGGTCAGGAGTTTGAGTCTAGCCTGGCCAACATGGTGAAACCCCATCTCTACTAAAAATACAAAAATTAGCCAGGTGTGGTGACATGTGCCTGTAGTCCCAGCTACTCATGAGGCTGATGTAGGAGCTGCACCAAGATTCCGCCACTGCACTCCAGCCTGGGGGACAGAGTGAGACGACATCTCAAAAAAAAAGAAAATAAATAAAGAAAGAAAAAAGAAATCACCAGGAGGTGCTCATTTAAGTTCAAGGCTGCAGTGAGCTATGATTGCGCCACTGCACCCCATTTGGGTGACAGAGCAAGACTCTGTTACAAAAAAATAAAAGCACTTATTATTATCCAACATGCAATAAATTGTCTTGTTTAGTTTTTCTTACTGCCCTACAATGTAGCACCATGAGGATAGGGACTTTTTTTTTTTTTTTTTTTTTTACACCATCTCACTCTGTCACCCAGGCTGGAATGCAGTGATCTTGACTCATTGAACCTCTGCCTCCTGGGTTCAAGCAATTCTCCTGCCTCAACTCTCCCAAGAAGCTGGGATTACAGGTGCACACCACCATGCCCAGCTAATTTTGGGGGTATTTTTAGTAGAGATGGGGTTTCATCATGTTGGCCAAGTTGGTCTTAAATTCCTGGCCTCAAGTGATTCACCGGCCTAAGCCTCTGAAAGTGCTGGGATTACAGGCATGAGCCACTGCACCCAGCCAGGGATTGTCTTTTCTGTTCATTTCTATATTCCCAGCACTTAAAACGTTACCTGGAACATATAGGTCCCCAAATCAAAGGGCCCTCGGGAGCCAGGCTAGCTTTGGAGGTTCCAGGCAGGCTCAGGGATTAGGTCTGGGCCTGAGGAATCCAGGATCCACTAGAGACAATCTGGACTCTTGAGACTACGTGGTGGGAGCAACAGCATGTCCCCGCCAGCTCCTTTCCCAGGGGAGGCGTGGTGGGCTGCAATCTTACTGCCACCAGCCCAGTCCTTGGGTCTAGACCTGCCATTCCCCATCCACACCATCTCACGCTCACCTGACTGAGCTCTCTCTTGTCCAGATCCTCCCTACCTTTGAGATGCTGCAATGCCCCGGTCCACAGTCTTATGGGCAGCTAATAACAGGGTTTCCAGCAGGATCTTGGTGGCACTTCCACCTTTCATCCGGGAGGAGCCACTGAGACTCTCAGGCTGAATGACGTGAAGACACCCAAGAGGAATTGGGAGAGGTTGAAGACTTCAGAGACCGCTTGTTAGTGACCCCCAGGCGTGTATGTGATGGTACTGCTGGCCCCCAGTGTGCCTGTGAGGAAGGGTGCTGGGGTGGGCTTAACTCAGAGGAAGATTGGAAAGAGGGAAAAGGCCTGCTCTGGTCATTCCTGAGTATATATTTAGGACTCTCTGGGGAGGAAGTCACAGTGATTGGGTCTCTTGTCAGCTGGGTCAAGGGTTTTCCATAAAGTGCTTTCCTTTTCTTTCTTTTCTTTTTTTTTTTTTTTCTTTTTTTCAGATGGAATCTTGCTCTGCCACCCAGGCTGGCTGGAGTACAGTGGTGCGATCTTGGCTCACTGTAACCTCCACCTCCTAAATTCAAGCGATTCTCCTGCCTCAGCCTCCCGAGTAGCTGGGATTACCAGCTAATTTTTGTATTTTTAGTAGAGATGTGGTTTCACCATGTTGGCCAGGCTGGTCTCAAACTCTTGACCTCAAGTGATCTGCCCACCTTGGCCTCTCAAAGTGCTGGTATTACAAGTGTAAGCCACCACACCCAGCCCAGAGAGCGCTTTTCTTTCCAAGAAATTTCTCCCCAACCTCTCCCACCTCTACTATTTTCTGTGGTAGTTTATCAATCCAAATACCATGTCATATGCTTTGGACAGACCGATGAAGCAGCTCTTGCAGGGGTCCAGATGTGGAACACAGCACACCAGACAGCAAAGAGATTCCGGCAAACAGAATGATAACAGTAATGATGAGAAAAGAAGATTGAAAGTCAACATTTGCAGAGAGGAGGAAAGAGAGACGAGTATTTGGGAGGTCAAAACTATGGAATTCGTACATCATACGGAATTCTACCTTCCTATGTCACAAAAGGAAGATGGAGGAGAATGTCTCAGATCACATGGCCATCACTGGTAGAGGGAGGCACCGGCTGGAATTTGGCTAAGGCCCTCCTAAGGCCCAAGTGAGAAGAAATGGTGCTAGTGAAATGTATCCACAATCCAGATGAGAAAAAAGAAACAGGAGAAAACAGCTTTCAAGCTAAGAAGGGCCAGCCAATTTTGGAGAGGATTTGGAGGCAGAATGAAACAAAACTGTACCCCATTTTTTAAAGCCCATATTTAAAATTTAAATATGTAAGACAGACAGACATAACTGTGGCTATTCAACGCTGTCTATACATAGATGGCAAAGAGCTTCTTTAAACAGGAACTGCCCCAGATCACTAAAGGGTTTAATGATTACGGATTTGAGAGGCAGGATAAGAATGAAGATGAAATATCTTAAGGTGAAAAAGTAAATGGGAAAATAGGATTTGGTTTATAACATCTTAGCTGACTCACAATGCCTCAGGAATTTAAACAAGATGTAAAAGAACCTAAAATCAGAGGCCCCAAGGAAGTGGCAAGCAGTTCCCAGGTGTTGGGGGGTTGGAGAACATAGGAAAAGGAGAAGCCCTACCCCGATGGCAGGATTGAGCACAAAAGCTTTCTGTTTCTGCTGCATTTTCTGCATCCGCTCTGCCACTTGTCGGAATGTTGAACTCCAGTCTTCAATGGGGTCATTTCTGGGGTCCAGAGTGACACAAGGTGGGGAGATTGTCTATGAGAATTTCAAAGAAGGGCCTCAGCTGGGAGTCATGATCAAGGACTGCTTTGGGATTGAGGTCAGAGGTCGACAACTTCACATAAACGTATGCTTTGGAGCTTTTAGAGGCACTGTGTCCCTGAACCCCAAGGACGGGGGTTAATAAAACATTCAGCACCTCAAGCCCAGAGCAAAGCCAACACTCAAGTTTAAAGTTCCAGCCTGAGACCCAGACTGTCTTGCATAAGCCCCAATGCCATGGCCACAAAAACCTCGCCCTCTGCAGGCCCCTTAGGGAATGCCTGTCATTCAAATGTCAAAGTTGCCACCTTATTTTCCATCTTAAGGTTCATCAGAAGCCCTTGCCATTCATGGAAATACATTCTGGAAATCCCTCCAAAGAGTGAACCCCTAGTAATGGAGGGAGGGATGATGGTGAGGGAACCAAGCTGCAAGGTAGGTGTAGCACCTCACGGTTGTCAAACGTTCCTTGAATGAATTAATCAGGAACAAATGAATGTGTTAATGAGGCAGACTTGTTATCTGCTTAGTTACAAATCATGGAATCTCAATGAATGAGGATCTTCTTTAGTTGATTTCTAATGGCTTTGCTAGGGGATAATTTGTGAATCGCCCATTATGGCAGGACCTCCAAGACTGTGACCTCTGTACATGGCAATGAAATGTAAAAGCACCCAAAATTTACATTTCATTGGGGTGCATTTCATGGTACCTCAAATTTCACCTTATCATCCCTTCCTGCAAACATTTTATCCCTTCTTGAACTATTTTTGTATCACTTCCAGGGCAGACGAGTTTTACATATTTCATGCTCGTTGTGTAAACTGTCTTCTGTCATTTGTCCTCAAACTATTTCTGAAACTTGCTAGAGATCTAAGAAAGAGGAGACCAAAGCAGAAACCAGAGACAGGGTTCATATTGCATGGTTTAACATCTAGATTCCTAAACACAGCTGGGCATCCAAATCATCTGGGGAGTTTTGTTTTTTAATAACTATCCATTTCTGGGTACCACATCCACCCTAAGATTCAGATTCAGTTGTTATGGAGTGGAGCCCAAAATTCGTATTTTTAGAAAGCTTCCCAGATGACTGAAAATCAGCCAAGTTTGGGAGCCACTGATTTAAGGAACAACTGGAAGATCTCCACGCCTACACTGTTTGAAATTCTTCATTTCACTTAGTCATAGGGCCTGACATAGCATCCACTGCAGCAGATACATTTTTGGTGAAGGAGGGCCCTCCATGAAAAGGATCAGTTAGGATATTTCAGATTCATTTACACCTTCACATGAGTTATACAGCCTAGAACCTGGGAGATGGAAAAGCACCTTCAAAAAACCCTCTTGTCCCCCTTTCCAAGACCACCGCTAAATACAAAAAGCTGCTCTAAAATCATCAACAAGCCTCTGCCGCATCCCTCTCGTGTCAGGAAGCCCTCAGCTTTGTCAGGTGGCCCACTCCAATGGTTTATTTAGCAGAGTTTCCCAAACCTGGCTGTGCATCAGAATCTCCAGGGATGCTTTCAAAAAATAGATACTTCAGGGCCTTACTCCAAACCTACAAAACCAGACCTCTCACAAGGAACTAAGAATCTTCTCTATTTTTTTGTAACATTCCCCAGGCAGCTCATGCACAGAACCACATCTGAGCATGGGAGGTGGAGGCTGCAGCGAGATGAGATCACACCATTGGACTGCAGCCTGGGTGACAGAGCGAGACTCTGTCTCAAAAAAAAAAAATTTTTTTTTAAAACAGGCAGCTGGCTGCATTGGCCAGCCGGTATACTTTGCTTACCCATGGACCAGTCCATATCTCTTGGTTGCTGATTGATTTAAATACAATCCCTCCCCATCTTCCCACATTCATACAAATCAATTCAAGTTAGTGAAATGAAAACCAAAATTCCTTGAGCAAACTTCCTGTTTTCTAGCACCCACCTCATTGATCTCTCTTCCATGCTATTCCATTCCCACTCACTTCTTCTCTCTAAAATTCATCCACTCAACCCATCTTTCTACTCACAGAGAGTCCCACAGAAATGCCAACGACAATCACCCTCTTCTTCCCGACAGTCACTTGGGAGAGGAGGATGGACAACGCAGTGTAACTGGGAGTATTCCAGGCACAAACGTAGTGTGTGAGGGTATCAGGGCCAGGAACAGGGGAGGGAGGGAATAGGCTTTGGCTGAATGCTGGGGCTTTTATGTCCCCATGAGAAGGAACAGATAGAGGTCTCTGGTCAAGTATCAGTGGGAAGCACAGACCTTCTTCAGTTCCTCGATCCCGTGCAAGGCACTATCTTCCATCCCCTCCCTAGAGGCCACCACAGACCGAAGAGGACAGACGCGAGGTCAGTGGCACTGGTTGGGAAGAAGAAGCCTATGGTTTATTAGGGCAGGCTACATTAAGAGATGGGAATAAAGGGAAAACTATCATTGAATGAGCGCCCACTGTTTGTTGGGCACCATGATAGACACTCCACAGAGTTGAAAAACCCAAATAACCCAAATACCTGCAACAGCCGGTCAGGTGACATAAGTATGTAAAGTGGACCAAGTGTAAGGCAATAAGGAATGGGGGACTAAGGCAAGCTGGACTCAATCTCTGCCCAAAGGCATTCAGCTCAATTTCTAAGAAGCGCTATTCAGGCCAAACAAAATATTCACAGCCTAACTTGGCTTACCTGTCACCCCCTGCAATGAGGTAGGTGTAAAGAGGTTTCTGTCCCAGACCTTTCATCAGCTGATTAAAGGACACCTGTCAAGGAGAGATGATGTGAAGGGGTAATGACAGAGAAGAAACAATTATCTTGGATTTTCAACTCCTAGAGGACAGAGACTATATAACGATTCTCTTAGACCAGTGCTTAACCCAGTCCTACATGGAATCTGGCGCTTAAAGCCGCCACTTGGGGATGATTAGTTGGCAGTGCATGGGATGTAGAGACATTGACAATCAGACTGGTGGGACTCAGATGGGCTCAGAAGAAATGGGACTTCATGGTGACACCTAGCTTTTGGAAGAGAGAGAGAGCCACGCTTGGTCTAGTGGCGGGGGGGGGCCCTGGGAGCTCAGTTATGGTGATCTCTATGGTCCTGAGGGTCACCTCAAAAAGTGGAGAGGGAAGGAAACCAGGGACCAGGGTGCTCACCAACATGAGGAATGCCATCCGGCCAGAGGTGCCCCCTCCACTCAATACAACCAGCCCCCCATCTGGCTCCTGAAGAAGGAAAAAGGCGTATATCACCAGGGCCTGGCTTAGGTTGGGGGAAGCATATTCTTTGTCAGTAATGCAAGAGGAACTGAAAAGGCTCCTTATCCCTCCTCTCATCACAAAAGTGAACACATACATGCAGTGTAGTGTAGAAAAAGAACACCGGATTAGAGAAACCAGTTTGACTCCCAGGTCTTGCTCCACTACTGATTCAAATCCTTACTTATCCCCGAAAGAATGGAAAGCAGCTTTGTCATCTAAATAAAAGCAGCGTTATCCAGCAATTATTAGCTGGGTGTATTTGACAAGCTACAGTGATTATCTTTCTAAGTCTTTGTTTTTTCATCTGATAAAAACAACAAACAGAAATCATGTCAACTTCACCGGTTTTTGTGAGGTAATAGCTGTGAAAGTAGACTGTCAATTACAAAGTGTTAAGCGAGAATTATTATTAATAATAAGATAAAAATAAGGATCCAAAAGGGAGGATCTTCAAAAGGGAGAAAGGAGGATGAGATCTGTAAAAGTGAGAAATAGAGACCAACGAAAGAGAAAGAGGGAAACAGAAAAGTTGAGGCAGGGAGCAGAAGGAAGGTTGTACCTTCAGCACTTCCTGAACTTTCCCGGCCACGTGTACCATGGTGGTCAGAATGGATTCTTTGTAGAGCCTCTGTAGGGGACAGGCAGGAATCAGAAGCCAAGACGAGGAGGACGGTGGATGGGGGAGGGGGTCTCAGGGTTTCCAATGTTAGGAGCCATGGTCAGGGAGGGCAGAGGTGGGATTGGGATTGGCATGTTTATTTGCAGGGTGCAGGGCATGGGTCTGGGTTACCTGGTATGTGGGCAGAGCTTGCCCTTCCTCCTGGAAGATCTCAGCATCACATTGCCCCAGCATTCGAACAATTTTCTCAGTATCTGCTTTGTCTAGGTCCCGGGTCAGTGGATTTGACTTCTCTGTGATTGGCACAGCTGTCTCATACCCAGACAACTAGAAGGAAGAGGGGACAAGGAGGGAGCAGGAAGCCACGGCCTCATTCATGCCTGCTGAGCTGGAGGTGGGAGTGGCAGCAGGCACAGAGTTTGGACTCTCATACACACACACACACACACACACACACACACACCACACCAGAAATTCAGCCTGCACTTGCTACTCTGGGCATATTAGGGAAAGAACATCAGGAAGGAAAAAGAGATGAGCAGAAACCCAGGGCAGATGGAAGACTGGATGAAAAATAATTTTAGGAATCAGCACGGAAAGCCAGCATGGAGAAGGGGTCTCACCTCCCACTGGCCAGGCTCCAGGGTCTCAAAGACATGTTGAAACCATTTTGTGGCTGGCATGGTCCTGCGCTGTGGATACACTGTTCTGCCTGCCTCTTCAGCCACATGAACCCCTCTGGTCACAGTGACTCTGCTTCCAGTTGGCAGGGCCTTATCTGAGCCACAGTGATGATTAACTGAAGCACCCTGGGCTCTCAGAGCACTATTCCCTGTACCACCGCCTGCACCACCCTTCCCTGATCACTAGGCCCCCAGCCCTCTGGTAACCTCAGGGAAACTCCTCTTTGCATGCACCCTGACTCTGCAGCCTCTGCTTTGGCCCCTGAAGGGGAAGACCTGAGGCTCCTGACTCTTGCTCTACAGGGACAATGCCCTCTTCTCCGGAGGACCTAGAGCCTGGGAGTGCAGGACAACACCCAGGGCAGTGAGAATCCCTGGGCAGGTGTCCTCCAAGGCCAGAGATCAGAGTGGCCAGGTCAGCAGATGTCAGAGGACCTGGCCCATGACTTGATCACATGCTCCACAGGCAAAGTCCCACTGGTCCCATTTTACCGTCTCCTCTCAGAAAGGAAGGCAGCAGAAGCTTCTGAGCCCCAAGTGTGCACACACTGTACTGGACATTACAGCTGGAAAAATGCCACAGAGACAGGAATACTGCATGGAGAATTAGAAACCAAAGAATCTGCCCTAAACACAATGCTAGCCAGCATCTGTTTACACTGAACAACACACTTTTCACAGACAATATCTCATGGGATACACCAACACTAAGACGGTCAATATTGACACCTTCATTTGTCAGATGATGAAACAGGCACAGAGTAGTTGAGTTGGTTGCTTAACATCACACAGCTGGACAAATCGGGACTCACACCCAGGTTCTCATTCCAGATTTCAAGCTCAACCAAAGCATGAAATACTTTAAGGGCTTACATGCTTATTGAACAAAGGAAGTAACCAAAACATTGGTGCAAATTTACAATCACCATCTATTCACATGGTGTTGTGAGATTTATAAAGATCTCTCCCCAACGTTGTCTCATCTGAGCCTCACAACAACCCTGAGGTTTCACTTGCTTTGCTTTACAGGTGGGAAATCTGCGGCACAGATAAACCTGTTTCTCCAAAACCACAGGGTAAGTGGCAGAGCTTTAGAAAAACAAAAACAATACAATACAAAACAAACAAAAAAGACACAAAGAAAGGAATAACAATTTTTTTAAAAAAGCCATAGGTCTCTGAGCTTTAATTCTCCCTAGAAGCTCAACACTCTTAATCTCTGTGTCTCCAGGTTTTAACCAGACACATAAGAGATGCTCAATAAACATTTGCTGACTAAATGAAAAGAATGAATGAGAAAGCGAACGGAATTAAATCAGATTATGAATGGGAAAGAGACTTAAAAGCTGACCCAGTCTATAAGTAAGGGATTGTTAAAGCAATTATTATCTCTATCACTCTGTTCCCTCTCCTCTTAGCCCCTCTGGCACTGGAGGTGGAATTCCTCCTGCCAACTTGGCTCTTCCATGCAGGGAGGAAGGGGATCTCCCAGGTGCCGGAGACCCTCGCACCCGAGCCTCCCTCCATGCCCCCGCCGGCTCCGCCGCATGAGCTGGGAGAGAGAAGGGCTAAGGGATCGGGGCCCCGGAGGCGCCATTGGGAGGGTCGTGGGAGGAGCCCGGAAAGGACGGGGGTGGGGGGCTAGAGGGGAATGACGGCGGCCAGAACCCCGGCGGGACGGGGTGGGGCGGGCCCGCGCGTCCCAGTGGGTCTCCGGCGGAGCAAGAGGGGCCAGCATAGCAGAAGGCGGCTGGCTCTCCGGGACGGTCACATTCCGCTGCAGGGGCGGGCGGAGGCCGCCGCACTGCCTCCCGCACCGTTGACCCAGGCCAGCGTGGGGCAACGCCCCCTGCTCAGGGACAGATTCCCCCCGCCGCCCGAGCTCTGGGCGCTCCGCAGACCGCGCCTGCTCCGCCCGCAGCTCGGCCCCGCGCTGCCTGCCTCGCCGGGCCCGCGTCAGGATGGGGTAGGGACAGCGCCACCGAGTCGGGGAATGGGCCGCCCTCTGGGCACCGAGCAGCCCCCGGAGGTCTGATCGATCCCGAGGACCGGTGGAAGTCGGTGTGGGCAGGGCTGACCGCGCTCTGGGGGCGCCCAGGCAATGCAGGGGCGGGAGGGTGGGGCGGGGGGGAATAGGGCTGTTGCGAGCTGTGGGGAGCCCAGGAGAGGTGCTGCCCCCCGCACCCGATCCCCAGGAGTTCTGGGCAGTCCTTGACCTCCCACAACTCCTGCCACCTCCAGGAGCCCCGGCTGGATGTCAAGCGGATGCCCCAGTGCCCCGCCAGCAGACTCGGTGGGGACATGGCTTCGCTAATGCCCCTTTCCCCATATCTAAGCCCCACGGTCCTCCTGTTGGTCAACTGTGACCTGGGTTCGTGCCAGTAGGTGAGTAAAGGGGAACTGGGCTGAGGGTCCACCAGAGCTAGTCAGTGGGTGAACCTGTTAACACTCTGGCTCCTGCAGACCGGCCTCCCTCTCCTGTGAATGTGACGGTCACTCACCTCAGAGCCAACTCGGCCACTGTGTCCTGGGACGTCCCAGAGGGCAACATCGTCATTGGCTACTCCATTTCCCAGCAAGTATGAATCACCCTTCTGCTCCCCCAACCTGTGTCCTTGGATTTCTGCACATTCCTTCACTTAGGTGGGGGATCTGGAAGCAGGCTATCCTGGCTCAGGCTGCCCTTTTCACGCTACTCCCCCGGAGTGCTTGGATGTTGAAGAGTCTCGGTTGAGCCTTGTGGCCTGGCACTGGGTTGAGGCTGGTCTCCTCTCCCCTCATCTCCCTGCAGCGGAAGAATGGCCCCGGGCAGCGTGTGGTTCGGGAGGTGAACACCACCACCCGGGCTGGTGCCCTCTGGGGCCTGGCTGAAGACAGTGACTACACAGTGCAGGTCAGGAGCATCGGCCTTCGAGGAGAGAGCCCCCCAGGGCCCCGGGTGCACTTCCGAACTCTCAAGGGTTCTGACTGGCTAACTTCAAACAGCCCAGGCCCAGGTGAGGGTCTGTGCTATTGGATTCTCTGGCTGCTTACCCGGCTTGCAGCCTCTTTCTTACTTCCCCAAGACAAGTAACAATCCAGCTGAGATGAATAGGATGATTTAATTCATTGTACTACCAGGAAAGGAAGGAAAAGCAGGTGGGAAGGGGACTGGGTATAGACAGGCTGGTATTGAGTTGTTCTGGGGGAAGGGCTTCTAAGCTTCCTGTTACCCAACTTCACATCAGCTGCAGCCTGCATGAGTGAGTAATTAACCTGCAGCCATCTGCTTTTTAGTCGCTAACCACCTGTCCACCAATGGCTTCCTCCCACGGAGGGGCTACTCTACACTCCAAGGGCAACATTACGATGGGTCTGCCCTCTCTAATCCCCAGCATCTCCATCCTGCATATGTCTGCGCAGAGAGCTATTCCCCAGTAACCTGAAGTCTGCCTTCTCCCTTCTCAGGTGACATCACAAGGGAGGGTTTTGATGGAGAGCGACCACTGCAGACTGGGGAAGTGGTCATCATTGTGGTGGTGTTGCTCATGTGGGCTGGTGAGTAAGCAGCTAGACGGGACCAGGGACTCACTTAAGGTGGGAGGTGGCAAAGGTTGTCAGGAGAAAAAGTGAGAGAAATGGGCCAGTCACGTGGCTCATGCCTGTAATCCCAGCACTTTGGGAGGCTGAGGCAGGCAGATCACCTGAGGTCAGGAGTTTGAGACCAGCCTGGCCAACATGGTGAAACCCTGTCTCTAGTAAAAATACAAAAATTACCGGGATGTGGTGGAGGACGCCTTTAACCCCAGCTACTCGGGAGGGTGAGGCAGGAGAATCGCTTGAACTCAGGGGTGAAAGTTGCAGTGAGCCGAGATCACGCCACTGCACCCCAGCCTGGGTGACAGAGCGAGACTCTGTCTCAAAGAAAAAAAAAAGAGAAGTGAAAGAAATGGAGTGGGGAGATACTTAGTTGAGGAGGGATGATTCGTTAGTTTGAAGAGAGGGAGAGGAGGCTGTTGAGAGCCCAGAGAGGAGGACTGCTATGGGCACCAGGAATTCAGGATGTTCTTCATGGATTTTTCTAGAAGCTATGTGGGTATCTCCCTGTTGGGGGAGATGAAAGCTCAGACTGTATTGTGTTTCAGCTGTAATTGGGCTGTTCTGCCATCAGTATGACATCATCAAGGACAACAACTCCACCAACAATCCCAAGAAGAAGGGAAAGGGACCGGAACAGAGTCCTCAGGGAAGGCCAGTGGGGACAAGACAGGTGATGTGGGGACCAGTGAGGGCAGAAAGGGTGCTTTTGCCCCTGAGGGACAGCCAGGAAAAGGAATAAAGTCAAAGAGGGGCAGAAAAAGATGAAAATGGAAGACCTGGGCTGGGGGAGGATGGAGAGAAAGGGTGGCACCTATTACCTTCCTGAAATTGAGACTCAGTCCATTTCCTTTCACAGAAAAAGTCACCATCCGTCAACACCATTGACGTTTGAGTGAAGAAACACACCCAGAAGAGAGATGCACTAACAAATTGGGGATGGGGGTGGGGCCAAGGAAAGTCCAAGATGGTGATCTCCCTGAGACTCCCAGAAGGTAATGACAGTCTCCCAATCTCAGGCCTGGTACCCATTCTCTTTCCACTGTGAGAGAGCCAGAAGGTAGGTCTGTTAAAAGTCTGTGCCCCTGGACCTGGGGAGCGGATATCAGATGGGATATCTCCTCCCATCCCCTGGTCCAGGGGAGAGTCACTTGTTCTACCCTAACCCATTAGGTCCCAAATGGGGGGCCCATTCCACCTGTATCAGGACTCTCAGCATGCCCAGCTGCCCCCACATCTTGCCTCTGGGCCTCAGAGAGGGGTGTTTCTGTGGGTACTCCTCTTTCCCCAGCAAACAAAAGGAATTGTCGCACCCTAGAGGCAGATGCTGCGCTGCACTACTCCAATGTCTTCCATGGAGCCTCAGGTGCTCCCCCTCTCACCTGGCAGCCCCTTCAGCTGCCAGTGATCTCACTCCTTGCACATTTTTCCAATAAAGGTTCTTGGACAAACTGGAGCTGACTATATAGTATGCCGAAGACATTTCCTCACCTCGTCTCTCTCCTGACCCTCCAAGGGCCCCTCACATCACCACCTACTTGACAGGAGCAGATTCTCATTGCAAGGTGTAAAAATACTCCACCTTGGGATAGGGACCAGGAAGAAGAGGTGTAGAAAACTAGAACCCCAGATTCTGTTGCTTTGTTGGGTGAGAAGGGGAAAAAGATAAGAGAAAGATGTAAGTTCCAGGACCACTGGAAACTAAGGCATATCAAAGGAGAGGGCCGTAGCTTTTTAATCTTCACTGCTTGCATCAACAGCACAGCTCCTCACCACTTATTCTTCTGACTCCTCCATCAACCCTGGGCTAATGGTCAGAAAAGGACTAAGCAGTGTCTTGGGGACTATTGAAAGGACAGCTACACTCATGGATTCCTGGTGCCACATGCTCCTATCCTATGTGTTCCTGTGTCTGTTCCTCCCTCCTTTGCATTCCCTTTCTGCTCTGCCTCTGTTTAGTCAAAGTCAATAATAAGTGTAAATCATAAATGAGTTTATGTTCATGCTCTGCCACCATATCCAGAGGAGGATTCTGAAAATAAAACTGAGGGGTTGGGACTCCCCTGTCAAAAGAATTATCATTTGAGCTCTGAAGCCTACTTGTTTCCCGTGAAAATAGGGGCTGTCCTCTACTCTTTCCTATTTTCCAAGGAGTGGTTGGTGGCCATGAGACAAACCCCTGTTGACATTTACAGCCACTGTGGGGGAAGGTTTCTGGACCCACAATCTCTCTAGAGAGCATATACTACACTTTCTGGAGAGTCACAGATCTTCCCAGCTTTGGGTCATTTCAGAGAGGCTTATGAGTAACTCCTTTTCTGCATTTCAATATCTCTGGTATGTTAGAAGATAGGCCAAAAATCTGGAAAGGAACTCCAATCCAAACAAAGATCAACAAGTCAGTATCTTTTCTACTTAACCAATCTCCAACCCCAGGTATCACAAGACAACTATCAGGTGAGCCAAGTCTGGTCTGCCCTCAATACTGAACCCTAAAAGCATTCCAATGTAAACAACAGTCTTTAACCCACCATTACCCAATTTGGAAGTAGGGTACCTTACATTTCTCTGGCAGCTGGTTCGAAAACACTCATCTCTCAGATTCTGAGAATAAATATCATCATTTATTGGGATGGGAGTGTCGCAGGTTATAGTATCATGGCATGGAGAGAGCGAGCTAGGAGATGAGAAGGAAAATAAAAGGTGTTTAAAGCTACCAACTCTGGGTTGAATTCCAGTTCCAAGTCCTTTGCTGACTGTGTTAGTTTGAGCAAGTGCCCTGAGTCTCCTGTTCTGTAAAATGAGACTAATAATAACGCTACCCCCTTCAAAAGGCGGTTTTGGGATTAAATGACATAAATGCATTTATAACAGTTTGCACAGTACCTGGCAGGCACATACTGAGCATCAATGGTTAGCTATTGTTATTAGCCTTGCGATCTCGTGCAAGTCATGTAACTAACCTATTTGGGCACAATTCCGGCAACTGCAAAAGGCCTATCATAGCAACCGCCCTGCTTTTCTCCAGGGTTTTGAAGATTAAAAGAGTGCACTCAGCAACAGTCAGGTATGACAAACAGCAAGACGGACCGCGATGACTTAGGACCCAGGGCTGGCCGAAGGCTTGTGGGCGGGGCTTAATCTTGGGTTTGCATGCGGCGACAGGATTGGTCAAGAACAGCATTCATCAAGCCCTCTCAAGGGCCCGCCCCAGATGTCACTGCGCCTGTACACCTTCTGTTTGATTCGCCGCAAAGCGACATGTGACCTTGCGACGCTTGTAGCTGTCGGGTCGCAGAAGCGTCAGTGGCTGTCGCTGCGGCTGCGTGGCGGGTTGTCCAGGTAACCACTGGAGTTGTCGCCGTCCGGTAGCAACTGTTGTTGCGCGTCAGGCAGTTGAAGCACCTGAGGACCCTGCTGAGCCTTCAGGTGACGAGTTGCGTGCCCGTCCCTCCCCGTTTCGCTTTACGTTCCGAGAAAAGTGGGGAAACTGAAGTTTGTTAGTTTGTTTTTTCTTTTTTCGTTTTGGACTTAGTCCCTGGGTGCCAAGAAACTCAAGTTTAATGATGTGGAGCTCCTACTTTGTGCAGAAGGCTGGAAAGGGTATAGCGATGACCCCGGCCTTGTCCTGTCGATACAGTGTTCAGGACGTGAGATGCAGCGCGAAGCTTTCCTTACATTTCATTCACATCAGTTGTGTACAGGCCCCGGCCCCGTGCTGGCGCTCGAAGGAATTCCAAACCACCCGACTTATTGCCCCTGCCTTCAGGAGGCTCGTATTAAAGGGAGAGGTGCCCGTGTAAGCAGCGAGTATACATCCACCCATAAATAAGCGCCGTAGGTGCAAGCCGTGAAGGGGGAGTGCAAAGACCGAGCGGTGTATACTGATGGTAGAGATCTAATCTCCTCTGATTGAGGAGAGGCAGGGCCCTAGGGGAGGAGCCCTGGAACACGGTGAAGAAAGGGTGAGCTTTGGAGTTAGCACACCAGAATTTAAGTTCTAGCTCCACCACTACTTTCTTACTTCCTTTTTCAAATGTCTTACCTTGCCCTTATTTTAGATCCACCACTAATTTATTTATTTAACAATTTATTTGAGTCTGAGTCTTGCTCTGTTGCCCAGACTGCAGTGCAGTGGCACGATCTCAGAACCTCTGCCTCCTGGGTTCAAGCGATTCTTCTGCCTCAGCCTCCTGAGTAGCTGGGATTACAGACGTGCGATAGCAGGCCCCGGGGTAATTTTATTTTTTATTTTTATTTATTTGTTTATTTTTGTAGAGATGGGGTTTCCCCATGTTGCCCAGCCTGGTCACCACATCTTTAAGCAAATGACCTTTAGCCTTCATCATACAGTGTCTCTGAGCACTCACCAGCTTCTTCATTTGGAAAACATGAGTACTAATAGCAACTTTAGGGGACTTGGGTAAGAGTTAGATAATATACACAAAAGAGCATTGTAAACTGAAAAGCAGTGTGAAAAATTCATAGACAACAGGAAAGTACATTCAAAATTCAAAGGGCGGAATAATACAAAGCTAGTAAGAATAAGACGTCTGGGTAGACACAGTGGCTCACACCTGTAATCCGAGCAATTTGGGAGGCCAAGGTGGGAGGATCACTTGAGCTCAGCAGTCCAAGACCTCTACAAAAAATTTTTAAATTAGCCACATGTGGCGGTGAGCACCTATAGGCCCAACTACCGGGGTCACTGAAGTAGGAGGATCTCCTGAACCCAGGAGGTCGAGGCTGCAGTGAGACACGATCGCACTCCAGCCTGGGTGACAGAGTGAGACTCTGTCTCAAAAATTAATTAATTAATTAAATCGTGGTTCTACCACTTACAAACTGTGTGTGGGAACTTGGGCAAATAACTTAATCTTCTTGGGCTTTCATTCCTCCATCTGTAAAACAGGGATAATAACAGCATCTACCTCAGTGTTATGAGGTAAAATGAGATTATCCTTGTCAGCCACTTATCAAAATGCCTATTCTCTGGTAGGTACTTGTTAAAGGCAAGCTCTTGTTATTTTATTCCCTACCTCACTCCATAAAACAATCTAGTGAGGTAAAGATTGTAGAGAAAGGAGAATTAATTGATTATGGGAATAAGGAAGGCTTCACTTCATACATACTGTGGCATCTGGACAATAGAAGGAAATTAGAACATAGGCGGGGCATGGTGGCTCATGCCTGTAATTCCAGCACTTTGAGAGGCCAAGGCGACTGGATCACTTGGGTCAGGAGTTCAGGAACAGCCTGGGCAATATGGTGAAACCCCGTCTCTAACAAAAATACAAAAAAATTAGCCGGGCATGGTGGCACACTCTTATAGTTCCAGGGAAGCTGAGGCAGGAGGATTGCTTGAGTCCAGGAAACAGAGGTTGCAGTGAGCTGACATTGTGACACTGCACTCCAGCCTGGGAGGACAGAGCAAAACTCCATCTCCAAAAAAAAAAAAAAGAACGAAAAGAAGGAAATTAGAACAAAAGAGAGTTGTGCTCTCTCCTCAGTTGAAGAAGGCAAAAAAAAAAAAGAGAGAGAGAGAGATTGGTGCTCATTGCTCAGCAAGTTGTCCCTTGAATCTGTAATTTACAAATTTCTTTGCCCTAATGGAAAACCTGGAAATGAAATCCTCCTTCAGTCTCTCCAAATAAGGTAATGTCATGATGCAGGTGGGGCTGAACGTCCAGGATTGGGCAAAGCGATGAAGCAGGAGGATCAGCAAAAGTTGATGAGGAGCCTCAGCCCTTCTAACCTAATGTAATGAAGAGTCAGAGGGTGATAGTGATGCTGGGGTGGCTATTTTCTGGTTTGAGGATTTGCGGGAAAAGAGCATTTTTACTTCTGACTTTGGAGATAGGTGAGTTTGGAGTGAAAAGTGTCAATGTTTTAATCAAGAACTCTAGTGTCCAAGTAATTAAAAAAAAAAAACAGTTGGAGCAGAAGAAAAGCAGAATAAATGTTTTGATTTCAAGGAAGGAAACCCTTTGTAGCAGAACCATACAGGAGCAGAGCTAGTGTTGGAAGGGTCAGGTCTGGTCAGGGTAATTCACCTGGAGATAACTTCTAACTTAGGTTTCTGTGAAGTAGGTAGGTAAGAGGAAAAGCAAGTGGCATTGTTTATCCTGAGTCTCAGCTCTAATTACTTTACTCCCCCTATCCTGAGCTCTCACTGTCCCTCCCTTTCCTGCCAAATAAGCCCAAACTCCTTTGCCTGGCTTCAAAGACTCTTCCTGAGCTCGTACATTTTTCCTGCCTTTCCCCTTCTGTTCTACTATTTATAAGGTATAATAGTCTTAAATAAACTAAATTCGTGTTTCTTGTCCAGAACTTGCCTTTGCTCATTGCCATTGCTCACATCTCAGATAATTTCTACTCAACTGCATTCATTCTTCAAAGCTTAATTTTGGTAATTTAAGCATGAAATTCTCTCAGGCTTCTCCAAACTATTACAGCACTTTATACAGACTTTAATGGGACTTTTCCTATTTTGCACCATCTTATTAGACCTGGAGGCAGGATCTATGTTTTGCTTTTTGTCTCTCTCTCAGCCCCTGGCCAAGTGCCTTGATCAGTAAGGTGCTCAAAAAATACTAATTGAATGAATGGCTAAAGATCAAAACTTATCAGACGAATTGAATTTATTTCAGTAGCAGACCTGGCATCTAAGGGAACGAGGAGGCTGTTGCAGCAATTCACTGATACAGTGGACTTAGCACACTGCCGCTTAGTACATTTGCATATGAGTCTCTAGAAGCACACGATTCTCACAGTCTAGGGTCTGAAGGCCTTGGAGACCAGGATGGGCAACAGGCATCTCTTTATTTTGAGGATAGGACCGTGACAGGAAGAAAATTGACTAGAATTACACTAGAATTAATGGAGCTGGAATGCTTTTGTCATTCTAGACCAGCACATGGGTTTGTTTTTACCCCTTTGCCTCTGCAGGATGGAACTGCAAAGGTGACCTGCATGGCTTGTCCCAGAACAATGCCAAATTTGCTGTCTGCACAGTGGACCGAGTGGTATTGCTGTATGATGAACATGGAGAACGGAGAGAGAAATTCTCCACCAAACCAGCCGACATGAAGGTAAGAGTGCATTCATGTGTACCTTAACCTACTGATAGGGTCATACAAACCTGGAAGACCTAGTCTGTCTCCTAGCCATAGGCATAGGAAATGGCGTACCCCACCTTTTTCTCCCCCTTAGGAGAACATATGTACCTTTTTTCTTTTTTCTCTTTAATGTATACTTATTACTGCTTTTTCTCTTTTTTTTTTTTTAACTTTTAGCTATATGGTGAAGGGCATGGCTTTTTCTCCTGATTCCACTAAAATTGCCATAGGACAGACTGATGTCATCTATGTCTACAAGATTGGAGAAGATTGGTGAGGATAGAGACTGGGAGATGGGATGGCCCAGGAAAGAAGGGAAAGGCAAGAGAAATGCCTCTCTGGGGAGGGGAAATGAAGAGGATGAGAAGACAAGCTTGGGTATTGAAGGCACTTTCTGGAGTCTGTTGTTGCTTTTCTACCTTCGCCTGTCCCATGTGTTCTGCAATCCCATCCCTGGAGGAATCAGTCCAAGGTCAACAGGAGGCCGTGTGAGATCCTGGAAGCCCAGAGGGATGTTGCGTCTTTGTTACTGCTCTGAAGCTACCTAGGCTCCCTCATATGCCTCCTTTCAGGGCTCCTTCAGAGTAGTCAGAAACACTAGTGGGCCAGAAAGCAATCTGCTCTTTCTTCTCTTCCCTCAGCATCATGTTTGGCAATTTGTTTATGAAAGTGGTTTTAAATATGCTCCCCTGTGTTTGTTTGGCAGGGGTGACAAGAAAGTCATCTGCAACAAGTTCATCCATACGATAAAGTTCAGTCCAGTCCCTGGAAGCTTAGGATGAGCAAACATCTATCAATATATCTATATATGTCTGTCTATATCAATATATCTACCTACTTATATATAAGTAGATATATTTGTATAGTAGATATAGTAGAAACGCAGGAGTTGCATTTCTAACATCTGAATCTGGACTTTTCCTACTGTAAGGACGGTGTTTCGTGGCTGCTCATGGTCACCTGCTTTCTTCCTCAGAGCCCTGTTGTGTCCCTTCCCTCCTATAGGAGGTGGGGGTGTGTGGTGGGGTGTTCAAGTTGTTATAAATGTGCTGGCCCCCACAGACATCGTTTCCATCGTTTCCTTTCATGCAGAGTGCTGTCACTTGTCTGCAGTGGCCCGCAGAGTACATCATTGTCTTTGGACTGGCTGAAGGGAAGGTAAAAGAGGGAAACACAAGAGAGGGGGTGGTTGGGAAAAGGGTTCTGGACAGAGGAATATGGTTCGTCCTGTTTCTTAGGATCAAGCTGTATACTGGGGAGAATGCATAGGGACCGGTTTTGTGGGATAATTTTTCCTTTTCTTCTTAGGGCCTGGTTAAATGTAAAATAGCCTGACTATATTTGTTGTGTCCATTTTTCCATTTTCAGGTTCGTTTAGCAAACACCAAAACTAATAAATCCTCTACCATCTATGGGACAGAGTCTTATGTGGTGGCCCTGACAGCAAAGTGAGTAAAGAGGAGGAGGTCACAGAGTCTGGAGGTGTTAGGAAAGCACTGTGGGGAAGTCTGGACTGCAGGACCACAGTATGAAAGGCAGGAGAACTGGTGGCAGGAACCACAGGCGGGGCTGTGTTCAACAGAGAGAGGGGCGTTCTTGGTGAGAGAGAATGATCTCTTCCTGTATTTCTCTCCTTTCTCCTTTTTCAGTTGCTCTGGGAAAGGAATTCTCTCTGGTCACGTAGTCGGTACCATTGTTAGGTATTTCTTTGATGATGAAGGCTCCGGAGAGTCACAGGTATGAATAAAGAATGTTGTGGGAGGCTGATGTGGGTGGATCATTTGAGTCCAGGAGTTTGAGACTGGCCTGGGCAACACGGTGAAACCCTGTCTCTAACAGGAAAAAAAAAAAAAAAAAAAATATATATATATATATATATGTCTATATATAATAAAATATATGTGTGTGTGTGTGTGTGTGTGTGTGTGTATAAATTAGTCAGGTGTGGTGGCATGGTCGTATAGTCCCAGCTACTTAGGAAGCTAGAGTGGGAGGATCACTTGAGCCCAGGAGGTTGAGGCTGCAGTGAGCTGCAATAGCACCACTGCGCTACAGCTTGAGTGACAGAACAAGACCCTGTCTCAAAAAAAAAACAGATGCTGTGGGATAGGGGATAAGGAAATTCCGGGAACCCTCCTAGAGGAGGCTGGACTTCTAAGGCATTTGGGTCGAGGTACAGGGAGGAGGCTAGAGGAGTGAGACCTCAGGGACAGAGAAAAAAATTGAATATGGCCACCAAGAGGATTTGTGTTTAGGAGCCTGGAGCTTACTGCTTATAAGAAGGGATGGCTCAGGTGCAAAGGACCTTGAGACAAAGGGAAATAAAAACTCTTAGGGGAATGAAAAGTGAAAATTATTCCTATTTACATAAAATATATATAATATATATTTATATAGGTAAATTTATAGAGAAAAGAGTTAACAGTTTACTCTGGAGAGGGGAAAGGAAAAAGATGGGGGATAAAAAGGAAACTTTCATGTTTTACTCCATATAATTCTGTATTGTTTGAATTATTTATATTAAGAATTACTTGTAGGCCAGGCACGGTGGCACACGTTTGTAATGCCAGCACTATGGGAGGCCAAGGCAGGTTGATCACCTGAGGTCAAGAGTTCAAGACCAGCCTGACTAACAAAGGTGAAACCCCATGTCTACTAAATACAAAAAATTAGCTGGCATGGTGGGACATGCCTGTAATTCCAGCTATTTGGGAGGCTGAGGCAGGAGAATCACTTCAACCCGGTAGGCAGAGGTTGCAGTGAGCCAAATCATGCCATTGCACTCCAGCCTGGGCAATAAGAGCAAAACTCCATATCAAAAAAAATAATAATTTATCGTATAGGCCAGGCATGGTGGCTCACTCCTGTAACCCCAGCATGTTGGGAGGCTGAGGCAGGTGGATCATCTGAAGTCAGGAGTTCAACACCAGCCTGGCCAACATGGTGAAACCCCGTCTCTACTAAAAATACAAAAATTAGCCAGGTGTGGTGGCATGCACCTTGAATCCCAGCTACTCTGGAGGCTGAGGCAGGAGAATCACTTGAACCCAGCTGGTAGAGGTTGCCATGAGCTGAGATTGTGCCATTGCACTCCAACCTGGGCAACAGAGTGAGACTCCATGTTAAAAAAGAAACAAACAAACAAAAAAAAACAAGACTTGTATAATAGTTAAATTTAACCCTCCTTAAAAAAAGAAGCCCTATGCTCTTTGTGGGCCTAGACAGTGTCGGTTAATGTGTAGGACATCTCCTTTTCAGAGGAGCTTTACCAGGTGCATATTAAAAATTTCCAATACGCAAGCATTTTGAGGTTTTCTAGAGAACAAGGTTAACAAGCATCTGTATAGGTGTGTGTGTGTGTGTGTGTGTGTGTGACAGTTTGTGAAGAGTTCCGGATTAGGATGTGTTGGGATGGGAAAATGTTGGGAGAAAGACTTCTGCAGGGTACGATGGTCAGAGTGAATGTATCAGGTGCTGAGAGTGAGGAATTTCTGGGGTGGAGTCTTCAGAGACTGATTGAAACCCTCTCCTTCTGTCTGTCTTAGGGGAAGTTGGTTAACCACCCGTGTCCACCCTGTGCCTTGGCATGGGCAACCAATAGCATCATGGCTGCAGGCTGTGATAGGAGGATTATAGCCTATGGAAAAGAAGGCCACGTGCTACAAACTTGATTATAGCCGTGACCCTCAGGAGCGGGAGTTCACCACAGCTGTAGCAAGTCCTGGGGGCCAGTCCGTTGTGCTAGGAAGCTGTGACAGGTGAGTCCCCTTTCTAGTTTTATCTTTGGCCTGCTTTCCCTGTGGACACTCCCTGCTTTATGCTTTAGCCAAATTATTCTGAGCCGGAGTGGGAGACTGGACCAAAATCGAGTGTCTGTTGAAAGAGATTCTCAGATTGTAATTCATGTGCTTTCCTCGTCCTGTTCTCACCATCCATGGGTGTGCAGGCAGTTCCAGATGTCCTGTACTCTTGTTTTGTCTGTGCCTCTCCCTGCACTTCCACAGCAGAATTCTTCTCTATGATCTGTTTCCATTGCCTGCTTTGAGACTGCGTAGAATTTCTCACATCATATTACAGTTTGTTGTTTGCATCTATCTTGCTAAATCAGAGTCCTTGAGAAGGGGGCTTATTATTCATCCTTTCATCTCCAGTGCCTAGATTAGCATCTGTATGCTGTATATATTTAAGATATGCTCAGATGTTTGGTGAATGAGTGAATGAATGGTGGAGCAGCAGATGAACAGCCATGTCCCAGGTCTCATCACTTCTCTGGCATGTGTTTAACCCCAGCTTTGTCAGTCCTGTCTTTCTATCCCCTTCAATCTTATGTCTCCTCGTGTTCTGTCCTTTCTTCACTGCCTCCTACCATTTATCTCCTTGTTCCATATTTTTTGCTCCTAACAGCTCATTTTTCTCACCTGCCCTGATCTTTTTGTTTTCTCCAATCCCCTCACTCTTATTCTGTTTTAGTTTTGCCTTGATTTTCCCAGCTTACTTCCTGTGCACCTTTGTGTCCTCTCCTGCTAGATGCCTAGCTTGTGTGTTCTTTTTATTTCCTTTTTTTTCTGTTGCATGTGCTTGTATAGACTTTGGTGGTCATTTGCATGCAGATTTTTTTGTTTGTTTGTTTGTTTTTGAGATGGAGTCTCGCTCTGTCACCCAGGCTGGAGTGCAATGGCATGCTCTCGGCTCACTGCAACCTCTGCCTCCTGGGTTCAAGCAATTCTTCTCCCTCAGCCTCCTGAGTAGCTGGAATTACACATGCGCGCCACCACGCCTGGCTAATTTTTTGTATTTTTTAGTAGAGACAGGGTTTCACCATGTTGGCCACGTTGGTCTTGAACCCCTGACTTTGTGATCCACCCACCTCAGCCTCCCAAAGTGCTGGAATTACAGGCGTGAGCCACTACACCCAGCCAAGACTTTAACTTTCATCTCCTTCCTCGTATCATTGTTTACCATTATTTTGGTTCTAATCTTTTGTCCCCAAAGTTAGCCATGATTATTTTATTTTGTTTCAGACGGAGTCTCTCTGTCACCAAGGCTGGGATGCAGTGGCGTGATCTAGGCTCACTGCAACCTCTGCCTTCCAGGTTCAAGGGATTTTCCTGCCTCAGCCTCCCAATTAGCTGGTGTTACAGGTGCCCACCACTATGCCTGACCAATTTTTTTTTTTTTTTTTTTTTTTTTGAGACAGAGTTTCACTCTTGTTACCCAGGCTGGAGTGCAATGGCGCGATCTCGGCTCACCGCAACCTCCGCCTCCTGGGTTCAGGCATTTATCCTGCTTCAGCCTCCTGAGTAGCTGGGATTACAGGCACGCGCCACCATGCCCCACTAATTTTTTGTATTTTTAGTAGAGACGGGGTTTCACCATGTTGACCAGGATGGTCTCGATCTCTTGGCCTCCCACAGTGCTGGGATTACAGGCATGAGCCACTGCGCCCTGCCTGGTTATTTTATAAGACAGAATGCATTTGGATTTACCATCATGGTACCGGTTCCCTCTGGAATGACTTTTCCTCTTCTTGGAGAGTATTACCGAGAAGTTTTTTGTTTCTGTTTTTTGAGACAGGGTCTCACTCTGTTGCCCAGGCTGGAGTGCAGTGGCACAATCTCGGCTCATTGCAACCTCTACCTCCTATGTTCAAGTGGTTCTCCCACCTCAGCCTCCCAAGTAGCGGGGATTAGAGTCATGTGCCACCACCCCTGGCTAATTTTTGTCCTTTTAGTAGAGATGGGTTTCATCATGTTGGCCAGGCTGGTCTCAAACTCCTGACCTCAAGTGATCCACCCTCACTTAGTCTCCCAAAGTGCTGGGATTACAGACATGAGCCACCGCGCCCAGACTTATTTAGAAGTTTCTTCAGTGAAAGATGGTAAATTCTCAGTTTTTGATTATCTGGAAATGTTTTTATTTAGCCTTTATTCTAAAAAGATGCTTGGACTCAGTACCCAGTTCGAGATTGACAGTTAATTTTTCTTAATTTGTAAATGTTGTCTCATTAATTGACTTACATTGCTGTTGTGAGAAATTTAACAGCAGCCATTTCTGTACAGGTGATCTGTTTTATTTTCTTTGGTTTCTTTTAAAGACTTCTTATTTAGGCCTGGGCACAGTGGCTTATGCCTGTAATTCCAGCACTTTGGGAGGCTGATATGGGTGGATCACTTGAGGCTAGGAATTTGAGACCAGCCTGGCCAACATGAAGAAACCCTGTCTCTACTAAAAATAATAAAAATTAGCCAGGCATGGTGGTGCGTGCCTGTAATCCCACCTACTCAGGAGGCTGAGGCATGAGAATCACTTGAACATGGAAGGCAGAGGTTGCAGTGAGCCAAAGTTGTACCACTGTGCTCCAGCCTGAGTGAAAGAGTGAGACCCTGTCTCAGAAAAAAAAAAATTCTCTTTTTCTCAGGTGTTTTGAAGTTTTACTACAATGTGTCTAGATATAAAATTTTCACATTTATCCTGCTTAGTATAGATTGTGCTCCTGTGTTTATGAATACACACATTTTCATCACTCTTGGAAGTTTTTTTTTAAAATAATACCTGGTTTATTGGGAAAACTTCATAATACAAACTACAATTGGCTTTTTCCACAACTTACAAAATAATAATGTGATATTTAAAATGAATTGGTTTTCATTATGTAAGTAGAAATGGTAAAAAATCATAATAATCCATCTGATGCATCATACATATGCTATTCAGAGAAACTCAAATCCCCAAATTCTCCTGTGGCACATTTTATATCAAATATTGTAAATATGTTTACCAAGAAAGACCAGGATATTAACTATATGTAGGTTTCTGCTTAACAGTTGCAAACTATCAGAAGCCTGCGTATATGACAGAGCCCAGATAGAGCTGAGATTTAGAAAAGCGAGGCATTTATTCTCCTGAGGCTGTTTTAGTGGCACTTTTGTGACAGGCATGGCCCTCCTAATGCTTTACTGTACAGCCTAACCAGATCTATCAGTCATGATAAAGTAGACCCAGTTCATCTTTCAATCCAGTCTACTCTGGTTCTGAACATATAAACACAAAACACTACAGATTTCTTAATATAGCCTTTTCCCACACCCTAATCCTATAAAGAACTTTAAAAGACACAATTCCATCTAAATATTTCACACTTAAAAGAAAGCCTTACTAACTACAGCAACAGGTTTGGACCACGAAACTATACATTCCTAGATGACATATCGAGTCAACATGAAGCTTAGCAAAAATGAATTATTCAGGATCTTAATGAGAAATTCTCACAACCAATATGCATTTAGGAAACTCTTTTGCTTTCCTTTAATAGTTTGAAGACTTGAAAAAAAACCTTTTTTTTTTTTTTGCATTTCTTTTAGACTGTTGAGTCATTGACAATTTTTGACATTATCTTCCTCTTCTCCTTAGACCTTAGCAGACCCAATCCATTCTATCTGGAAATAACAAGAACTTGATCAGATTATTAAATCTTGGAAACCTCGTTTTTACCATATGAAGTGTTAACATTCATGTTCATATTCTCTTACAAATATAGTATAAATGTTATAGATAAAAGGAAATATTGTGAAATTAGTTAAATATTGTATAATTAGTGAAAAGACACAACATCACAAAACATAATAAAAGATGAACATGAAACTATAACACTACTTAAAAAATATTTTCACCCATATTATTTTAGCATTTTTGACTGGTTTACTAATAAAAAACACTGCAAAAAAAACAAAACATGGGTTCAAAGTCACCTGGAGAAACAGTTTTCTCTCTGGAGTCCATCTCAGTAGCAGTGATTTTCTCCAGTTAGGCAGAGGTGTAGAAATACCTAGGCTTGGCATTGCCCAGGAGGTCACCTTCGTAGTTTGGGAGGCAGCAGAAGAAGGCACAGCCGATCAGGATAATCGTGACTGCCCACCCAAAGCCATAGGCCCAGTTGTAGATGTGACAGCTGGGTTGGCGTGAAGGCCGAAGGTCTGGGTGTAGTTCACGGGGTAAATTACCAGGGAGATGATCTGGAACACAGCAGCCAAGGCAAGGAGACCTCCAATCACTCTTAGGAAGACAAGCATCTGGGGTCTAATGAGGGCGAAGAAGGAGAAGATGAAACAGATCACCAGGATGATGAAGCCGCAGAAGAGCATGGCAGCTGCTGCTCTACCCCACGCATACTCCATGAGGCTCTGACAGCCGTCCTCGTAGGACCCACTGCCGCCACCCTCGTGGAAGCATCTCCACCACAGCGAGGACGTCTGGACGTGGTCGTTCGACTGCAGCCAGCCGCGGCCGGCCAGCGCAGTGATGTCGAAGGCGATGGCGCTGAGCAGGAGCAGGGGCAGGATCCCGCGGCAGCGCTCGCAGGCCAGGCCGCAGCGGATCCTGGTGACCCGCGGCGCGGGGCCGAGCGGGGCCGAGCCGAGCGCAGAGGGGCGGAGGAGTGCGCGGGGCGGGCGGCGGCGGAGAGTGGCCTGCGAGTGCGGGCGCCGCCACAAAAGGCCACTCTTGGAAGTTTCTCAGTCATTATCTCTTTGAACATTGCTTCTCCTGAGCCATTCTCTAGGCTCTTCATCAGACTCTAGTTAGGCAAATGTTAGATTTCTTGTTTTGCATTTTTAACTTCTCTTTCATACTTTCTTTCTTCTTCCTCCATGCTCTATTCTGGATAATTCTTTTTTCTTTTTTCTTTTTTTTTTGGAGATAGGGTCTCACTCTGTTGTCCCATGGTGGAATGCAGTGGCGTGATCTTAGCTCACTGTAGCCTCGACCTCCTGGGCTCAAGCTATCCTCCTATCTCAGCCTCCCGAGTACCTGGGAGTACAGGTGTATGATACCATGCCCAGCTTCCCCCTGCCCCCCCCCCCCAATTTTCTATAAAGATATGTTCTTGGTATGTTTCCCAGGCTAGTCTCAAACTCCTGGGCTGAAGCAATCTTCCCACCTCAGCCTCCCAAAGTGTTGGGATTACAGCTGTGAGCCACTGCATCTGGCCTCTGGGTAATTTCTTTAGAGCTGGTTTGATTCATTAATTTGCTTTTCATCATTGTCTAATCAGCTATTTAAACTGTCATTGAGTTTTTTACCTCAAACATTAAATTTTTCTTTATTTGATTTCTCTGGTCTGTCTGGCCATATGGATAATTTCTTATTCCTTGCTTAATTTTTCATTTCATCTTTTGAGATATTTAGGTATTTCATAAATAATCATTTTGTATTCCATAACTAGGCTTTTTAAAACAAAACAAAACAAAAAACAGCGTCTCACTCTGTCACCCAGGCTGTGCAGTAGCATGATCACAGCTCACTGCAGGCTCAAACTCCTGGGCTCAAATGATCCTCTCACCTCAGCCTCCTGAGTAGCTGGGACTACCAGTACCTGCAACCACACCTGGCTAATTCCTTTTTTTTTTTTTTAAAGTAGAGCTGAGGTCTCACTATGTTGCCCAGACTGGTCTTGAACTCCTGAGCTTCAGTGATCCTCCCACCTTGGTCTCGCAAAGTGCTGGGATTACAGGCATGAGCCACCAAGCCCAGCCTTTAACTGTTATTTTTAATATCTTAAATTCTTGAAGGTCTAAAACTGTTGTTTTTAGTTATTATTTACTCTTTCCTAGTGGTTTGCTTCCTTGTATTTTTTTTTAATTGTGAGCTCAAGTTACTTTGAATGTGTTTTTTTGGAATCCTGAGGGCCTAAGATGGATATGTTCTCCAGTGATGATCTGGTCTTGCTTCTGCAGGAATCAGGCACATTAATGATCTGTAACCATTACTTTTGTTGCCTTTACTAAAGAGTGGGTACCAGGTTTAATTAAGGATTCTCAAATTCAGCCTCCCCATCCCGCTGGAGGGTCTGATGTTTATTCTCCTGACACTCCATTTGCGTTCAGGACAACTGTACCTTTCCCATTTGCTCACTTTCCTGTTTTTCTTGCTCAGGATTTCGCTTATTGACCTTTTTCTTTCTGTCTGTCTTTTTTGAGAGAGAAGGGTAGGATATGGGTAGGGAACATTCTTAGTGATTTCTTCAAGTAAGCGCAAGCAATGCATTAAAAAGTATGTTCTAGGTTCAAGTTGTATTTTAACAAGAGAACCCTTAAGAATATCTACTCTTATGGCACTGCTGGAAGCAGAAGTGGATGCCACACTTTGTACCTCTAGGAATTGGTGCTGTCACGGTTAGGAGTACACTTTAACCCAAGGATATCACTACAAATAAAGTATTTTTTTATGCTTGAGAGAGACTAAAATGTTAGGAAAATCAGGACTGCTGTGACTCTTGAGCACTGGGTTGGATGAGGGTGAGTCTGTTCTACAGTTGATTCAGTGGAAACTAACCTGAAATTAGGGTGGGGTCGGGGATGACCTTTTACAGGGTGATGTTATAGGTCTGGAGCGGGGCGGGGGAAAGACTGAGGTGATGGTGATGGAAGCTGTGACTACTGTTGCCTACACACTGGATGAAGGCCTCATGGAGTTTGGAACAGCCATTGATGATGGCAACTACACCCGGTGAGAGGCCAGACAATAACCAGTGAGGTGGTGGGAGAGTCTGGTTCTGAGAGGGAAGGACATGGGGTGGGGTGTAAAACTGGCCAAAACTGTTAAGGATTCAGTGATCCTGGGAGGAGATGAGACAAAAATGGTCCTTCCCCCTCCCCCTGCCCCATCACCAGTCTTCTGCTGTGTCTTCCTGACTCGTCCCTCATTCCTTTTGCTTTGCTTCCTTCCCTTTCCAGGGCAACAGCCTTCTTAGAGACTCTGGAAATGACCCCAGAAACAGAGGCAATGTGGAAAACCTTGAGTCAACTGGCACTAGAGGCAAGGCAACTATACATTGCGGAGAGGTGAGGTGTAGAACAAAGGTCCAGGCAGCTAGGATGGATGACCACATGAGTATTTTCCCTGTGGGCCGCTCCAACCCAGTGTTAAGGCACTGCTTCCCTTCCCACTGCCAGCAAATAACATAGAACCTTTCTGCATTACAATATTCCAAACACTCTCCCATCCTAGATTATAAGGGTATGTCTTGGCCAGGCACAGTGGCTCACGCCTGTAATCCTAACACTTTAAGAGGCCGAGGCAGGGATATCACTTGATCCAGGAGTTTGAGACCAACATGGCAAAACCCCAACTCAACTAAAAATACAGAAATTAGCCAGGCAGGGTAGTGCGCACCTGTGGTCTCAGCTACTCAGCAGGCTGAGGGACAGGATTCGCTTGAACCCAGGAGGCAAAGGTTGCAGTGAGCTGAGGTCATACCACTGCACTCCAGCCTGGGTGAGAGTGAGACCTTATCTCAAAAAGAAAAAAAGTCAAAAAACAAGAGTATGTCTTCTGTTGTTTTTATTGCCCCTTCTTGTAACTAGGTTCCCCTTAACATGTTTTACTATTCATACCCTTCAACCCATGCATATGTGTATAATCCAGGTTTAGTATCGGAGTGTAGTTAATAGGACAGACTTGGGACTCCAGACTCCTTGAGTTCAAATTGTGGTTCCAATTACCAACTTGTATAACCTTAGAGAGGTTATTTGACCTTTGCAAACCTTGGCTTCTTTATTTTCTCTTTGTACAATAGGGATAATAATAGTATTTGCCTCATCTGATGATAAAGAAGATGGTAAGGGTATTGGTAGAGAAGGAGTGATGAGAGAATCTGTGCAAAGTGCTCAATAAATGTCACCTGCTGCCAGGCGGGAATCATCCTTGATCCCATTTTCCCCATACTTCCCACATGTAGATAGATTATCAGCAAGTCCTAAGGACTCTCTTCAAAACACATCCTGATGTCTCCATCCTAGTGCAGACCACCGCCATCTCCCACCTGCAATATTGCACAGCCTCTTAATTAGTCTTGCTGATACTGTTTCTTGTACCCCTACCGTCTGTTCATTCAGAGCAGCTGAGGTAATTTTTTTAAGCATAGATTGTGTCTTTTTCATGACAGGAACCTTCCAATAGCTTACTCTTTTACTTGGTGAGAAACCCAGACTCCTTGTGTGGCCTCAGCCCTGAAGGTTTTTGGCCTCTGCTTCCTTCTCGTGCCAGCCCCCTACTTGCCTGTTAGTCTCCAACCCACTGGCATCCTTCAGGCTCTGTGAGCGTGCCAAGCTCATACCTGCTACAGGGCCTTTACACTAGCTGTTCCCTCTCAGGAATGACTTTTGCCCATCCTGCCATGACTGGCTTTTTCTTGTATTCAGGTTTCAGCTCAAATTAGTTCATCAGGGAGACCTTCTCCAACTACCAACTAAAGTGGCCCCTTCAGTCACTATAACAGGGGCATCCAATCTTTTGGCTTCCCTGGGCCACATTGGAAGAATTATCATCTCTGGCCACACATAAAATACACTAACACTAATGATAGCTGATGAGCTTAAAAAAAAAAAGCGAATAAAAAGAAAATCTCATAATATTTTAAGAAGGTTTATGAATTTGTGTTGGGCCACATTCAAAGCCATCTTGGGCCAGGGGTTGAGCAAGCTCGATCTATAGTATTATATTACTTTATTTTTTATTATCTCTACTTTTACTAATTATTTGTCTCTATTAGAATGAGGAAGTTCTCCTGAGAGCAAGGCCCTCATCTTCCCTTTTCTCCTATGTGTCTCCAGTGACAAGCACACTGCCTGGCTCATCGTAGATGCACATCAATTTGTATTTGCTGAACCAGTGAATTAATGACGATTCTGTAATAATATTATATTAATGTCTCTGCTTCCGTGCCATAGGTGCTTTTCTGCTTTGGGCCAAGTAGCAAAAGCTCGATTCCTGCATGAGACCAATGAGATTGCAGATCAAGTATCCCGGGAATATGCAAGTATTATGCTCCTGATTCATTCCGTCTCCCAAACCGATTTCTCATAGTATTCAGTCCCATGATTCCTAGCTCTCCAGCCATCCCTAGTTTCCTTTACCCTGCCCACTCCACCTCTACCCTCCAGTCAGATCATTTCAGAGTCGCTGAAGCTCAAACCCTTAAGCTCCATAAAGTGTTTTACCTTCCCAAGACTTTTCTTTCTTTTTTTTTTTTTTTAACTTCCTGTTGATTCATAAGGTCTTTTATTTTCTACATCCATCTGGCCTTCTAATCTCAGCCCTCACAGACAGAATGCAGCAACTACAGAAAAACCAGACCTCCTTTTTCCCCATAGGGCGGAGAAGGGACAGACTTTTATCAGGTCCGAGCACGTCTAGCCATGCTGGAAAAGAACCACAAACTGGCCGAAATGATCTTTTTGGAACAGGTAACAGAAAAGAGGGACAGGATGCAGGGGGGGATATGAGGGAAAAAGAGGGAAAAGGGGGTGCAAACTCAAGGGAGGAAAGTGTACTGGTGAGCTACGTTTCCAAAGCTTTGGGGAAAGCTTTCAGAGAGGTTTACATAGTTAATTTCACCCCTTTTTAAATTTCCTCCTCTTGGGTTAGTCCTTACTTTTCTAGACAAATTTCCTTCTTGGGCCTTTGATTACTTCTTTCTTTCATAAGCAGTCTACCACCTCCCCTCTAGCCCAGAGCCTGTCTTTGCAATTCTTCTGCATAGGGGTAGATCCATGTTTTGTTTTTGGCTGGAAACTTACACAATTTGAGGAGCTCTCTTTAAGAACAGTTAGCCTTAGGCTGGGTGTGGTGGTGGCTCACGCCAGTAATCCCAGCCCTTTGGGAGTCTGAGGCAGGTGGATCACATGAGGGCAGGAATTCAAGACCAGCCTGGCGAACATAGTGAAACCCATCTCTATTAAAAATTAAAAAAAAAAAATTAGTCAGGTATGGTGGCACATGCCTGTATGTAATCCCAGCTACTAGAGAGGCTGAGGCGGGAGAATCACTTGAGCCTAGGAAGCAGAGGTTGCAGTGAGCTGAGATCGCACCCCTGCCTTTCAGCCTGGATGACAGAGTAATACTACATCTCAAACACAAAGAACACTTGCCTTGGAAAGGGCTCGTGCAAAGAAGGAGCCCTGAATCTTAAGCTTTTTTTAGTTTCCCAATATTTTTGCTGGTATAGTGGTTAAAAGGTAAGGTTTTCAGTCCTCATGTGCTGACATCTCAGCCAGGCTGAGGGGAACGTGCTGCTTTCTGATCCTCATATCCTTCTGTCATCCTCTCTGCTCTGCCTGTTTCCCCTAGAATGCTGTGGAGGAGGCCGTGCGCATGTACCAGGAGCTACACCGTTGGGATGAGTGTATCGTTGTTGCTGAAGCCAAGGTACCCATTTTGTCTTCTCCACAGTTGTTCAGAATTTGGTTCTGCCAATTTCAAAAACCTTCTTTTGTCGAGGAGGCCATACAAACCAGAACAGGGTTGGGGCTTGGACTTGGTATGGTGAGGAGTTAGGATACTGCTGACCCAGGAGGATTTACCTTGTTATAGAAGGATTAGAGAAGCATGGGAGGCACAAGGGTAGGAAGGGATGTGACTCCTAGTTCTCCTCTGTGTGTCCAGGGGCACCCAGCCCTGGAAAATCTACGCCAGTTATTACTAGTGGCTGATGGACACACAGCAGGAGGAGCGAGCAGGTGAACTACAGAAGAGCCAAGGAGATGGGCTAGCAGCCTTCAGCCTCTACCTCAAAGCTGGGCTCCCTGCCAAAGCTGCTCGGCTGGTGCTGTCCCGAGACGAACTGCTAGCCAACACAGAGCTGGTAGAACACATCACTGCAGCCCTTATCAAGGGGGAACTCTACGAAAGGGTATGCTCACTTCCTCTTCCTAGCCCTTATCTCCAGAGCTCAGGACCTTCTCTCACCCAGAGGAGTCTCAGGGCACAGAGCACTTCCTGACTGCTCGTGTTCCCTTGTTTTTGGAGCTAATACTTGATTCTTTGTGTTGTAGGGGTACCATAGTAACGTGGTATGTGTTAACAGGCAGGTGATCTCTTTGAGAAGATTCACAATCCACAGCAGGCCCTGGAGTGCTACCATAAAGGGAACGCATCCATGAAAGGTACTAGCCCCCTATAAGCCAACCTTTACTATTATGGCCTCTTGCCCATCCATCTCCCTGGCACCTCTTGGTGCGTGTGTTCAGGTTGTCTGGCTCCAGTTCTCCATTCCTCCCCTTCGCACCTCTCCTTCTCACTCCATGCTTCATCTCCCTGTCCTACCTTTTTCCTGAGGTCCATCCCTGGAAGTCTGGGCTGAGCACCTTTTCTCTCCCTGGCAGCGGTAGAGCTGGCCCAATTGGCCTTCCCAGTGGAGGTGGTGAAACTAGAGGAGGCATGGGGGGACCACCTGGTGCAGCAGAAGCAGCTTGATGCAGCCATTAATCACTACATCGAAGCCAGGTATGGGAGTATGGGAGTGTAAAGGACATTTGGGTGTGAAGTGAGGGGCAGTGGAGCAAGTAAGGACACCAAGGCTGAAAAGAAGAGATCTCAAAATGTCGGTCGGTGGAAGTGTGCTTAAGGGGTCGCTTTACCTCCATTCATCTTCATCTTTCAGCCTACATATTTATGTCTTTCCCAACCTTGCCAGGGGCTCC
The DNA here is from genome assembly GCF_049354715.1 of Callithrix jacchus. NCBI lineage: Eukaryota > Metazoa > Chordata > Mammalia > Primates > Cebidae > Callithrix > Callithrix jacchus. The sequence continues at coordinate 88,763,698 of NC_133515.1, forward strand.
CTTAAGACAATTGAGGCCACCCTGGGTGCCCACCAGTGGAAGAAGGCAATTTGTATATTCAATCTACAGGACCGGAACACCGCATCCAAATACTATCCTCTTGTGGCCCAATACTATGCATCTCTGCAGGAGTACGAGGTGAGGGAGAGTCCTTTCCGCAGCATGAGGTGGTGCAGTAGAGGATAACAGTGAGAGGACCCAAAACAGGAAGTGGAGGCCAATTCACCTGATCCTTCTTTCTGGGCCCCAAACAGCATCACCACCTTGAATGAGAAAAGAACAGTTTGCTTTCCCAGTTTCATTCCAGTGTGACAGATACCTCCCTTCACCCCAGATATATAAAGTGAGTCTCTAGCTCTGTTCCAGCCAGCATGGGTGATTCTTCATGAATAACTATATAAAATTGCTTTGCATTGCAGGAACGTGAGGCCCTTTTGAATTCCACTGTATGGTCCTACTGTTTGGGGCTGGCCTTTCTTTTTAAATGGTAGAATGTATGAGACACCCATACTCATCTTTTCTTCTCTGTTATTACAAGGTCATGTCGCAGGCTCTCCACCATCCCAGCCAAGGTTTGTTCTTTCCTCATTCAACCCTGTTGCTCTGACCTTTTGTATCTACCTCTCATCAACTGCAGATTGCTGAGGAGCTCTATACTAAGGGAGACTGAACAAAAGATGCTATAGACATGTACACCCAGGCTGGCCGTTGGGAACAAGCCCACAAGGTAGATGAGAGAACTCTGCCTTAGTGGCAGTGTGGCCTCATTCCTGGGTCTGTTTCTCCTCTTTGCTTGGCTCCCTGAAAGCTGACAAAGAGTACCAAAAAACAGTCTGAGCCACTTTGATCCCTAGCCACAGAGAAAGGAAGGGATGAAGAGAGGCCCTTGTTTCCAGACCTATCTATCATTCTTGAAGGAACAGATGGGCTTGCGAGCTGCAGAATCTGAACTACCACTCCTGATGGCTCTGGTCACAATGATGACTTTGCTCTTGCCTTACACTTCAGAGCCCAGTGGTTACAGTGGCAATGGCAGTGTATGTCCCAGCACAAGGCATTGCAGACCGTCCCACCTTAGCAGAATATACTTCTTCCTCTGCTCCATAAGGACTTGGAATTCCCCGACCTGACTAGTAGAGAGGCAATAACCAAACTCCTGTGATTGTTGGGAGAGTTCAGAGTTCCTGAAAAACAGGTTCCCTTGAAGCCCTGCTTCCCTGGGGAATTGGACCTGAGGCTACCCTGCCTCTGTGCCTCCACAGCTGGTGATGAAATGCATGAGACCGGAAGATGTGTCGATGTTGTACATCACTCAGGCCCAGGAAATGGAGAAGCAGGGCAAGTACCGTGAGGCTGAAAGGTGAGCCGTGGCCTCAGAGGAGGTATAGGGAGAGATGAGATTTCATTGCTGGGAGGAGGGATGGGGCTCAGGATGTGTACCCTCTTCCCAGAAGGCACTGATAGTAGGGATCTGGGTCTAGGAGGCCCCAGATGTATCTCCCTTCCCCAGGCCCTATGTGACAGTAGAAGAGCCTGATCTTGCCATCACCATGTACAAAAAGCACAAGCTGTATGATGACATGATCCGCCTGGTTGGGAAGCACCATCCAGATCTCCTCAGTGACACACACCTACATCTGGGCAAGGTGAGCCCTTCTCCTGGCTCTACCTATCTCTTCCCCAGCCAGGCTCCACCTCCCCATCCCTCCATCTTGACTCACCTTCTTGCAGGAGCTGGAGGCTGAAGGCTGACTACAGGAGGCCGAGTACCACTACCTCTAGGCCCAGGAATGGAAGGCAACAGTGAACATGTACCAAGCCAGTGGGCTTTAGGAAGAGGCCTATGGGGTAAGGAATTCAGGCCACAGTGAGGGATACATGCATCCTATTTTCCCATGGTTTTTTTTTTCCTTGTAGACAGGGTGTCACTGTCACCCAGGCTGGCGTGCAGTGATGTAATTACAGCTCTCTGCAGCCTTGACCTCCTGGGTTTAAGCAATGGATCCTCCCACTTCAACCTCCTGTGTAGCTGGGACTATAGGTGTGCACACCACACCTGGCTAATTTTTTAATTTTTTTATAGAGGCAGGTTTTCACCATGTTTCCCAGGCTGGTCTTGAACCCCTGGGCTCAAGCAATCTACCTACCTTGGCCTCCCAAAGTGTCAGCATTACAGGCATGAGCCACCATCCAGCCCTTCTTTCCCATTTTAAGTAATTCACAATCAGTCAGAGCATCTTTGAAAATGGAGTGAAGATCAGAGTCTCTCTTGCCAGAACCACGTTCACATCTATATACAGAAAATGTCACTTATAATTTTAAGGGTCTGTGGCAGGTGAAGCCTCTCCTTGGACCCTAAGTACTTCAACCTAAGTTAAGAAACCCTAAGATGTAGCCTTCTTCCTGCTAACTTTTATTTTATGAGATGGAGTCTTACTCTGTTGCCCAGGCTGAAGTGCAATGGCATGATCTTGGCTCACCGCAGCCTCTATCTCCCAGGTTCAAGCAGTTCTCCTGCCTCAGCCTCCCGAGTAGCTAAAATACAGGCACTCACCACCATGCCCAGCTAATTTTTGTATTTTTAGTAGAGATGGGCTTTCACGATGTTGGTCAGGCTGGTCTTGAACTCCTGGCCTCAGGTGATTGGCCTGCCTCTGCCTCCCAAAATGCTGGGATTATAGGCATAAGCCACCGCACCCGGCCTCTCCCTGTTAATTTAGAACAGTTACTGGATCCTTGTCAAAGCCAAGGTCAGAGATGAGAAGGAAGCAACTCTGTATTGGAGGATTATTGAGTGAGTTTGCTTTACAGGTGGCCAGGACTCAAGGAGGGGCCAGTGCCCACAAACACGTGGCCTATCTGTGGGCAAAGAGCCTGGGAGGAGAAGCTGCAGTTAGATTGCTTACCAAGCTGGGACTCCTGGAAGCTTCTGTTGACCACGCTGCAGACAATTGGTGAGGCCCCAAACTTTCTCTCCATGAGCCCCATCCCAGCCAAAACCCCTTTCTAGATAAAGAGAATTGATGTATAACTGAAAAGTATTTCCAGAAGCAGAGGCAAGAATGAAGAAATGTGGTAAAGGAAGATCCTTGGAAGGACATGATAGAGTGGCAAGAATAAATTAACTGCTCCTATTCCCTAGGGGCTCCGAACAGTGTTTAAGTTTTGGCCGTTCTAAGAAGGGTGGAGAGGGAACAGATTGTAAAGCCAGCACTGCAGACTGCTCTAAGCCAGTCACTTGCTTCTGGGTAGGGGAAGTGTGATTCTGTCAAATTCAAAGCGAACTTTTCTTTTTTTGGAAGCACCAGAGCTCATGAGGTATTTTATTTGTAAATATGTATTACATCTCTAGAGAATCCCAGGATTTTCCCTCCGATGTGTTGTTGTCTTGCTTCTTCATGGTCCATGATGCCAGCTGAGTTTGTCAGTACAATAAAACCAAACTGGTGGCCAGGCACGGTGGCTCACACATGTAATCCCAGCACTTTGGGAGGCAGAGGCGAGTGGATCATGAGGTCCAGAGTTCGAGAACAGCCTGGCCAATATGGTGAAACCCCCATCTATACTAAAAATACAAAAATTAGCTGGGCATGGTAGCAGGCACCTGTAGTCCCAGCTACTTGGGAGGCTGAGGCATGACAATCGCTTGAACCTGGGAGGCAGAGGTTGCAGCAAGCCAAGATCCTGCCATTGCACTCCAGCCTGGGCAACTGAGTGAGACTCCATCTCAACAACAACAAAACACCAAACTGGCAGGATGGGAGCAGATTATTCTGCCATTTTTCTAGATCTCTGAGTTGCTTGTCGGATCTGGGGCTGATCGCTCCACACTTGTTCAGCCTGCCTGTGAGGTTCACAACAATATTCCTAGCTCTATGATCATCAGTGATTTCAAATTCGCCCAGTGTATTTCATCATCATCTCCACCTCAGGAGGAGGTGATGAGCACCAGGAGCCCTCCTGGCCCTGTCAGCATAGGACTGAGAGGCTCACTCCTCCCTTCCCCTTCGCAGGCCCATTATCCTTCCACAGGAGCAGCTGGCCTCAGGGAAGCCATAGGCTTTTCCAGACGTCTCTTGATCCGCGCCGACAGTGACATGGTCTTCACAGGGCTGCCTGCCTGTCTTCCTCTTTATCTCTATGCTTTTCTGTCACTTCATGTCTGTTATCCTTAAACCTGTCACTTTTTCTCCCCTCAATCCTGTCCTTTCTCTGTTTTGTCTTGTCTTGTTCCTTTTATGAAGGGAAGTGTGAAGTAAGAAAACTTTATCTGCACCTTCTGTTTCAGCTCCTTTGAATTTGCTTTTGAACTCTCTCGGCTGGCCCTCAAGCACAAAACCCCCGAGATCCATCTCAAATATGCTATGTACCTGGAGGATGAGGTATGGGTGTGATTTGGACCCTGACCGCAGAGCCCTCTTGTTCCATCCCCTAGTGCACCGCTGCCTGGTGTGCAGACCCTGGTCTCGTGGCTGCCTGTGATGCCAGTCTCCTTCCCATCACGCACAGCTGTCCGTCTCCCTGTAGGGTAAATTTGAAGAGGCTGAAGCTGAATTCATCAAAGCTGGTAAACCCAGGGAAGCAGTCCTCATGTGAGTTACCCCATACATTCCTTAATCCTGTTTCCCCAGTCACAGTCCCAGGATCTTTCATGATTATCTTGACCTTCATTCAAACCTAGAACAAATCAGTGTTACACCCCTCAGTGACATGGCTGTTTGTCTCCCCGAATTGGGGCCTTAGTCCTATATTCATTCTCTCTTCTGTCCCCATTTGGGGGCAGGTTTGTTCATAATCAGGACGGGGAGACAGCTCAGTGTGTGGCCGAGGCCCACGTGAGGTGCTTGTGGGACAGGCTCGGAGGGCGTCGGAGGAGGAGGACTTTCAGAAAGCAGAAGGGCTGCTGCTCTGGGCCCAGAGATCAGGCCTGACTCTCAATTATAATAAGGTGGGGACTGGATTCAGGGCCATGAGGGGACGGAGAGAGTCTGAGAGCCCACAGATAGCCACAGTGACCCCTGGTATGAAGAAAGATCAGGGAGATTAGTACTGGGGAGTGGGAAAGACAGAAAAGAGGAAGGAGAAGAGAGGTCTAAGGACCCAGGAGTCCGTGGACCAGGGCACCTGTGTGGCAGTGGGAAGCTGTCATGCCTGCCTCTGCCTTCTTGATACCTGGAAATCTGAGCAGGAGGCTGGATTATGAAGTGACACGCTGCAGATCTGCAAGGACTATGTGCCTGGCCAGCTGGAGGCTCTGCAGGAGGAGTATGAGTGGGAAGCTACTAAGAAGGGGGCCAGGTATGAGGCCAGAGGTCCAGCAGCAGTGGCAGCACTGGGAGGGTCATGAGGCATGCACAGGTTAGAGCATGCCGCCCCCCCATGCCTAGTCCCAGTGCTCTAATCTCCAGAGGGGTGTGGAGGGACTCGTGGAACAAGCTCAACACTGGGAGCAGGCTGGGAGTACAGCCGTGCCGTGGACTGCTACCTCAGAGTGCAAGACTCTAGAAACAGCGGCCTGATGGAGAAGGGCTGGATGAAGGTGAGGGCAGCAGGCTCTTTCTGGCCCTCCTTCTTCCTAGGCCTCCATTCACACTCAGCTTCCCTTCTCACATCTACAGCTGTATACTCTGTGTCTTTTCCTTTACAATCAGGTAGCGGGAATCTGTGGAGCGCCCGCTGGATAATAGAGCCAGAACCTCTGAAGGCTGTTAAGCAGATGTAAGACAGAGCCCTGACAGCTAAAAGTTAGGGGAGTTGGACTAACACATGGCTCAGTTGATATTATATCAGAGTAAAGACCAAAGTGCGTGACTTAGAGTTAGGTATTATGGTGAGCAAAGAAAAGTCAAACTTGGTGTTTTCGAAGTGATTTTTACAACTTTAAAAATCGCTGGGCTGGGCACGGTGGCTCACGCCTGTAATTCCAGAACTTTGGGAGGCTGAAGCGGGTGGATCATCTGAGGTCAGAAGTTCGAGACAAGCCTGGCTAACATGGTGACACCCCGTTTCTACTAAAAATACAAAAAATTAGCCAGGCATGGTGGCCAATGCCTGTAATCCCAGCTACTCAGGAGGCTGAGGCAGCGGAATTGCTTGAACCTTAGACACAGAGGTTCAAGTCTCCCAACTTCAATTCTTTTTCTTTTTTGAGACGTAGTTTTCCTCTTGTTGCCCAGGTTACAGTGAGCTGAGATTGCACCACTGCACTCTGGCTTGGGCAACAAGAGTGAAACTCCGGCTCAAAAAAAAAAGAAAAAACAAATCATGTCTTGATATGCTATCCTTTCCAACTTTGTTCCTACAGTACTACTTAATTCATTTTCTAAAATACCATTCTGTTGGCTTCCGGTCAGCAACCTTCACAGCGATGACCCCGTGCCATCTATATATTGTCCAAAATGCTTCCATTCTCTTAATGGCCCCAGACAAGGCTTTTAGAAAGCTCGGTGCTGCATTCTGGCATGTGTGGTGGTGCGTGCCTGTAGTCCCAGCTACTTGGGAGGCTGAGGAAGGAGAATCGCTTAAACCCAGTAGGCGGAGGTTGTGGTGAACTGAGATCATGCCACTGCACTCCAGCCTGTGAGAAAGTGAGACTCTGTCCCAAAAAAGAAAAAGAAAAAAAAGGAAGAAGAATGCTTTGGCCAGTTCTGTTAATCTTTGTTATAGCATGAATTGATTCCTTGTACATTTTTTGTTTAGTGAATTAGCCCTGAAGAATCCAGTCACGTCCGGATGACCTGACAGAATAAATGTTCCAGACTTTGAAAATGAGACTGTAGATTCTGGGGCAGAGTGATCCTCTAAGGTCATTTAATTTCCCTCTCTGGCATCTCTTTTCTGTCCCAGTGCAATAGCAGCTAGGAAATGTGTCAAGCCTTAGATTTAGGAAACCGTATGTCTCAAATGTTCTGAGAGTACCTACTTAAAATATCCTAGCTTTCTTTAGTTTACTTGGTCTTGTATTCTAGTTTGTGGTTTGGGACATTTAACTCCATACCTGGACTTCTAGGGAGTGACTGGCTCTAGAGAAAATGCTTGCAGGGCAGAACAGGCCACTTGGAAGGCCTGCGTCTTTGAAACCTTGCCTCTATACTCCCTACTTAATGACAAGCTGTCTAGCCCAATCCTAGAAGAGTCATAAAGGAGTTCTTCCCCGAGTTTGGCTGTCAGAGCAGAGCCTAAGAACAGCTGCAGGAAGGGGCAGCAGATGCTACTTTGGGTGTGGCTCAGAGAAGAGACCTAAGCAGCCTGCACACTGACTGCATGCTGTCAGATTTACCTGGGAAAGCCCATTGTGATAGCACATGAAGTCACAGCCTGGAGGCAGAAAATCCCTCAGCTGAGAAGAGCATCTGGTTGAAAAATGGCACCCATTTGGGGGATGGACGTCCCACTGCTGTCATGTATCAACCTTTTATTCTTATTTGTTTTTTTCATTTTGGGGCTTTGGATGCTGTTCTCTGGGACTCAGAGCTGGAAGCAGGTGCCAGCCAAGATAAACTCAGAGGTATGTGATGTAGCCCTCCCCTTGAAACTCACTGGTCCCTGCTCCTGAGGCCATAGAAACTCCTATACTTTGGGTCAGGGAGGAACTGGATGTGGAGAGAGGGGAGCTGAGACAGTGCCCATGGATGTCTTCCTATAGGTCACTATAAACCATTTTCCCTTCAATTCATTTCAGCAGACCTTGAGCACCTATTATGTATGGCAGTGTAGTAGACATTGAGGAAGAATAAAAAACTATCCCCACTTTCTAGGAGCTCGAGGTGAAGTGGGGGAGACAGATAGACACATAACTTCAAGGAAAGAGAATGTGTTAAGAGTTAGTAGATGTATACATGTTGCTAAAGACATGGGAGGTAGACAGCATTTTGAACTAGGGGGCTCTATAAAATGCCATCTGGGAGAGCTCAGGTTTGAGTGTGCTTCAGAGGAAGAGTGGGATTTGTAAGGTGGTTGGGGTGAATAGAGGAGGGCGGTGGAAACCTTGAGAAAAGAGGGCATACACTGGAAAAAGGCATGGGAAAGGGAAGAGTATTGGATGTGTTTGAGGAGAGATGTCACCAATCTGGATGGAGTATAGAACTATCGGGACTCAAAGAAAAGGTTGAAAAGTTGACAGAGGTCACATTGTAGAGTTTTGAATGCCAGGTTGAATACTTTATATAAATACAACTGTGCAATTTGAAAGACATCAAAGATTTTAAAGCCAGGTAAAAAATGTGCCTTAGATCTGTGCTTTAGAGCAATGCTTCTCAAACTTTATCATGCATATGTGTCACCCGGGGGGGTCTTGCTAAAAAGCAGATTCTGATGTAGTAAGTCTGGGGTAGGGATTGAGTTTCTACAGTTCTAACAAGCTCCCAGGCGATGCTGCTGCCCTTGGACCGGGACCGCACTTTAAGAGTGAGGCTTTAAATACCTCCAGCAGGCTTTTATTATAGTTCTCTGGCATAGCTAGGCCATTTTAATGGTTTAGTGGGAAGAAGGGAGGAAATAAAAGAATAAGAGAATACGGTGAAAAAGAGAACATAGCCTGGCAGGAGGGGGCTCACACCTGTAATCCCAGCACTTTGGGAGGTTGAGGTGTGTGGATCACTTGAGGTTAGGAGTTCAAGACCAGCCTGGCCAACATGGTGAAACCCTGCCTCTACTAAAAATACTAAATTAGCCAGGCGTGGTGGCATGCACCTGTGGTCCCAGCTACTCAGGAGGCTGAGGCAGGAGAATGACTTGAACCTGGGAAGTGGAGGCTGCAGTGAGCCAGGGTGGTGCCACTGCACTGCACTCCAGCCTGGATGACAGAGCAAGATGCTGTCACAAACAAACAAAGACAGCACACACAGAACCCCCAAAGCTAACTGTGTCACTCTGCTAAAAGTAACTAAGCACACAAAATTTCTCTGTATCCTATTGCCTGCAGCAGCATTTTCAAACCTTTTTTGATTCTCAAACTTCTTTCACTCATAATTTTGTCAACCTCCTTAGCAACTTCAAAAGCAATTTGTCCTTTGTTCATAACATATAAGTTATTTTAGATAAATTTGATTTTAAAACAATAACTTTTTATAATTGGAAAGTTATTTTAACATCATCTTAAAGAGTAAAAGACAAACGTCTACTTTTTCTTCTGTAACAAGTGATGCATGACATTTAATTGACTTTAAGTATATTAGGTATGACAGTTTTCACAACTGCGCATGAGAAATAGCAAAGGTTTTGTTTTTGATTTTTGTCTATATCAAACATAATCTGGCTTAAGCCTCCCTTTACCTAGGTTGACAAAAAAAAAAAAAAAAAGTCCAACCTTTGTGTTGTGTAAGAATTCCAGAGTTTCTGCAGTTTATCCAGAGTAGAAGTGAGACAGGCCCTTAAGCTACAGGGACAGCTCTTGCTTTTGTGCTTAGCCGTCTGAAGGCAAAAACTGTCTCAACCCCTCTCTGCCAAGTTTGGTCTCCAGGGTCTTTGCTAAGGTTCCTAAACTGCTGTATCTGGGCTCTTAACACCAAAAGGGCTCGGGGACTCCCTACCCAGGGTCCTCCTACCCAGTGCACCTGAGGCATCAGGACTGTTGGCATTTCAGGGAGCCAGCTTCCTTCCGGTCTCAACCCTCTGGGACACTTCAGCTTAAAATTTTCACAGATCTAGACTTATTTGAGGATTGGTTTCTAGGTTCCTGACAATTGTTTCAGCCCTGAAATACGAACTCCCTGCTGTGCATTAGCAGTTCCAAGACCCTGTGGATAAAGGCCTGGCTACCTTCTTTGGTACAGGGAAGCATGAATCTACTTTCTTTGTCAGAAAATGCAGCAATAAAAATATAGTGTAAATTATTCAGGAAGTCACTCTGCCTCATAAAACAACTAATACAATTTCTTACTACATATTTATGTAACAAAAAACCTTTTTGTTAACAAACAATTTTTATTAAGGTACAATGAATACCATAAGATGCACAGATCTTAAGTGTATAGGGTGATGAGTTTTGACAAATGTACATACCCATGTAACTAAAACCCTGATCGAGATATGGCTTAGCCACAGCCCTGAATGGAAATGACCCTCATGTTGTTTTCTGGTCTCTGCCCTCCTCTCTGCTCAGAGACAACCTCTATTCTGATTTCTATCATCATGGATTAGTTGTGCCTGTTCTTTTTTTCTGAAGAAATTAAAAGTTAAATTTAAAAATATCTTACAACAAATAAAAGTGTAAAAAACAACATACCGAAACTCATGGACTGCAGCAAAAACAGTTAAAAAGGAAATTTATAGCAGTAAATGTTCTATGCTTTGAATATTTTGTCCTTTCAAAAGTCATACCTAAATGTCATCCCCAATGTGGCAGCATCGTGAGGGATTCTTTTTTTCTTTTTTTATTATTATACTTTAAGTTTTGCAATACATGTGCAGAATGTGCATGTTTGTTACATAGGTATACACGTGCCATGGTGGTTTGCTATACCCATCAACCCATCATTTACATTAGGTATTTCTGATAATGCTATCTCTCTCCCCGACAGGCCTCAGTGTGTGATGCTCCCCTTCTATGGCCATGTGTTCTCATTGTTCAACTTGCACTTATGAGTGAGAACATGCCATGTTTGGCTTTTTGTTCTTGTGTTAGTTTGCTGAGAATGATGGTGTCCAGCTTTATCCACATCTCTGCAAAGGACATGAACTCATCCTTTTTTATGACTGCATTGTACTCCATGGTGTATATGTGCCACATTTTCTTTATCCAGTCTATCATTGATGGGCATTTGAGTTGGTTCGAGGTCTTTGCTATTGTGAACACTGCTGCAATAAACATACATGTGCATGTGTCTTTATAGCAGAATGATGTATAAACCTTTGGGTATATACCCATTAAAGGGATTGCTGGATCAAATGGCATTTCTGGTTCTAGATGCTTGAGGAATCACCACACTGTCTTCCACATTGGTTGAACTAATTTACACTCCCACCAACAGTATAAAAGCATTCCTGTTTCTCCACATCCTCTCCAGCATCTGTTGTTTCCTGACTTTTTCATGATCATTGTAACTGGCATGAGATGGTATCTCACTGTGGTTTTGATTTGCATTTCTCTAATGACCAGTGATGATGAGCTTTTTTTCATATGTTTGTTGGCTGTTAGTTCTGCCTGTTCTTGAACCTTGCAAAAAATAGAATCATACAGTATATGTTCTTGTGTGTCTGACTTCTTTTGCTAAACATAATGTGTTTGAGATTCACACATGTTGTTGACAATTTTTTTTTTTTTTCTGAGACAGAGTCTCACTCTGTCATCCGGGCTGGAGTGCACTGGTGCAATCTTGGCTCACTTCAGCTTCCATCTCCCAGCTTCAAGCGAGTCTCCTGGCTCAGTCTACCAAGTAGCTGGGATTACAGGGGCTCACCACCATGCCCAGCTAATTTTTGTATTTTTAGTAGAGATGGGGTTCCGCTGTGTTAGCCACGCTGCTCTTGAACTCTTGACCTCAGGTGATCCACCCCACCCCGGCCTCCCAAAATGCTGAGATTACAGATGTGAGCCACTGTGCCCAGCCCACCTTTTTCATTTTAGTCACTCTGGTGAGTCTGCATGATATTGCACTGTGGTTTTAATGTGCATTTCCCTAATGACTAATAATAGTGTACAACTTCTCATGTTTATCGGCTATTTAGAAATTTTCTTTTGTGAACTGCCTGTTCATCTTTTGCACATTTTTAATAATTGAGTTATCAGTGTTTCTTTTACTTAACTGATTTGTAGGAATTCTTTGAATACTATGGACATGAGTCCTTTGCCACATACAGGTATTTAAAATAAATTCTACCACTCTGTGACTCGTTTTTTCATTTACAGTGGTGTCTTAATGACCAAAAATTCTAAATTTTAATGAAATCCAATTTATGAAGTTTTGTTGTTAAGATTAGTGTTCTCCTCCTTACCCCCACCCCCACCCCCAGTGCAAGAAATCTTTGCTTACCACTAGACCATGAAGATACCCATCTATATTTCTTCTAGAAGCCTTATTTTTTTTCTTTCACATTTAGATCTATGATCCATCTCAAATTATTTTTGTGTATGGTGAGGGGTAGGGGTCAACACTCCCCTCCTCCCTATGTAGATATCTAATTCTTCCAGTACGGCAGGAACTAGGGTGAAAATGAGTGAGGTACTTACCTTGAACACAGAATGTAAGGAGCACCAAAACTTAATAATCGAGATATTTAATGAAACATTCTTGGCTGGGCACAGTGGCTCACTCCTGTAATCCCAGCACTTTGAGGCTGAAGCAGGCAGATCATGAGGTCAGGAGATCGAGACTATCCTGACCAACATGGTGAAACCCCGTCTCTACTAAAAATACAAAAATTAGCCAGGAGTGGTGGCACGTGCCTGTAATTCCAGCTACTCGGGAGGCTGAGGCAGGAGAATCACTTTAACCTGGGAATCAGAGGTTGCAGTGAGCCGTGATTGCACCACTGCACTCCAGCCTGGCTACAGAGTGAGACTCCATCTCAAAAAAAAAAAAAAAAATTAAACACAATACCATTATCATGCCAAAAAATTTAACAGTAATTTTGTAATACCATCAAATACCCTTCAGCGTTCAAATTCCAACTATCATCTGGGTGTGGTGGCTCACAACTGTAATCCCAGCACTTTGGGAGACCGAGGCAGAAGAATTGCTTGAGCTCAGGAGTTGGAGATCAGCCTGGGCAACATGGTGAAACCCTGTCTCTACTAACAATACAAAAATTAGCTGGGTGTGGTGGTGTGTGCCTGTGGTCCCAGCTACTCAGGAGGCTGAGATGAGAGGATCACTTAAGTCTGGAGGGAAAAGGTTGCAGTCAAGACTGCTCCCCAGCATACCAGCTTGGGTGATGGAACCAGATCTTGTTTCAAAAAAAAAAAATTCGAATTGTCTTCTAAGTGATATAAATTATTATTTACAGTCTGTTTGATTAAAGATCACAGATTGAAATGGATTTGTGCATCTCTTAACTGTCTTCTAATCTGTAAATCGTTCATTTTCATTTCTTTCTTTTATTTTATCCAATTATGTGTTGAAGAAATGGGGTCAGGTGTGGTGCCTCACACCTGTAATCCTGGCACTTTGAGAGGCCAAGGTGGGTGGATCACGTGAGGTCAGGAGTTTGAGACAAGCCTGGCCAACATGGTGAAACCCTGTCTCTACTGAAAATACAAAAAATTAGCCAGGCGTGGTGGTATGTGCCTGTAATCCCAGCTACTTGGGAGGCTGAGCCAGGAGAATTGCTTGAACCCGGGAGGCAGAGGTTGCAGTGAGCTGAGATCGCTCCACTGCACTCCATTCTGGGTAATGGAGCAAGACTCCATCTCAAAAAATAAAAAATAAATAAATTTGTTTTGTAGAGTTGGGGTCTCACTATATTGCTCTGACTGGTCTTGAATTTCTGGCCTCAAGCAATCCTCCCACCTTGGCCTCCCAAAGTGCTAGGATTACAGGCATGAGCCACCATACCCAGCCTAAATGTCATTTTCTAAATGATCCTGATACTTGAAAACACAATAGATTTTTCTATATTGACCTTGAGATGTTGCTAAATTTGCTTATCAATTCTAATTATCTATCTGTAGGTGTTTTTGAATATTCTACACAATTATATTGTCTGCAAATAATAATTTTATTTCTTCCTTTCTGATTCTTATACCTTTTCTTTCTTTTTTTTTTTTTTTACTGCATAGAAGTTTATTGTGAAAGTAAATTTAACATACAAACACACAGTATGGCTAATGGTGGCAAAAGCAATCTGGTAGCTTAAGGCAAATGTTAATGGAGATCAATTTAGAAAAGATGATGCAATTATGTAATTTTGTTTAAATATAGATTATGAAAGAATATCAAATTGCATCAATAACTTACTAGAAGTAGTTTTCAAAGCCTGCACTAATGGAGAAAAAGAGCTCATGATCTTAATGCCAGCATTAAGACAGACAGAAGCAGTGCAGTGCTTAACGACAGGAAAATCCAGTATTTACAGAAGGATGGTAACAGGAACATTTCATGGCATTTGATCGTATTTACTGGTGGACTGAAAGCCCTTAGCTAGACAATAGAGGAAAATGTACCATCATCATGTTATTTAAAAAAATTTAAGTGCAGAAGTCAAAAACCAAGGAGCTCTGTAATAAAGTAACCATCAAACACCACTGTAAGGATCACTTAAATAGCAATTCCCTCAGGGGAAATTAGGGCACTGAGTGTGTAAACATGTGAGCTGTGCAACACCAAAGCCAACCAAATTCATTCATAGTACTTATACTTACACAAGATCAGCGTGGTCTTTAATGATGCATTATTGTTTATAACAATTTAAACACACTCCTTACCATGCATGACTTCAAATATATAACAAATATTTTTATTCTGATACAGGATATCAGTTATGAAATAAGATCTATATACAATGAAAGTAACACCTCCCTCACCAATCAAGTAGTTTTATGCTTTTTAAATGCAAAGACCTTATTCAGACTTCAGTTCATTTTTTTGAATTGACTGTGTCAGTTTTTCACTCATTAAAATAATGCCATTTTATGATAAAATACATTTTTCAAAAATTCAGAAATGTAGTAACATTTAATAAATGTGACCATGAAAAATATTTGTAAGGAGGTGCCAAATGACCTAGCACTTTTTTCCAGTCTGTATCTAAAAAAAAGTTGCACTCAATTTGACAGAAAGCCTATTTAAAAAATATTCTTACATTAATTCATCTCAAAAGTTTCTATTAATAGTCCTTTTGCAAAATACCATATATATAGCTGAAAATGTTTTTTTCCAGAATTAATAGAAGAAAATGTATCCTCTGCACAGATGAACATTTTCTCTCTAAAACTAATCTTCCATCATCACCCAGCATGTTTTTACAAAAGCATGCAATATAAAATACACATAAAAGCAGCTATCTTAAACATGATTTTGATACAATATTACCTTTGTAGCTGATTCATCACTGTCTCCAGTTTAATATGCTGTTACATACATGAAGAAGCTCCAGTATCCCTTTTCTGATTGACTATTTTAAAAAATTCCTGAATAAAATAGAAGCCAGCCTGTGACTTCTTTAGGCATTTCAGTAGAAGATCATCTATGGAGACTATCTCCAGCCAAACTCATGATAGAGCAGAAGCTAAAACAGTCTGGGTCAGATTACAGAGTTAATACCAATTTTAAAGTTTTACATTTAAAAAGAAAGAGCCTGTAATTCCAGCACTCTGGGAGGCTGAGGCAGGAGGATCGTTTGATGCCAGGAGTTTGAGACCAGCCTGGGCAACACTGCAAAACCCTGTCTCTCTATATATAAAATTTTAAAGAAAGGAAGAAAGAAAGAGTGCTGATTATTAGCATTTAAAAGGATACTGCAACTTTAACCACTGTAAATTTTGTTAGAAGGCTGTGGCAGACAGCTCTAGGCTACTAGGTATTGAGCCTGTAAATAATGCAAACAACATCAGCAGTTTAAAAATGCTATAAAACTATAAAAACACAAAAGAAAATGGGGCAAACAAAACAAAACAAAAAACAAGAATGCTTATCTAAAATGAAGCTGTATAATCAAAACATCTAGAAGTACAAACAAAAATTAGAAAAAATGATTAGAGAAATCCTCTGATATAATTTTAATTTCTTGACCTGTTTTAAAATGACACAAAGTTTTAAATCAAAATGGAAGAAAAAGAGCTTTACAAGTAGATAGTTTCAACTCACTAAAATAATGCCGAGGGGAGGACTCAAGATGGCGCTGTGAGAACAACCCAGGATTGGAGCTCTTGTTGAATCCGCAAAGAGGTGAGTCCGAGCTGCATTTCCAGACTGATCTCTGTTGCCCACAGAATGGGGAAACTCCCAAGTATAAAAAAGACACGGGACGCCAGGCAGTAAGTCTGCCTGGCGAAGCCGGCAGCCGGGGTGCGGCGGCGACCGGCCCTACCCAGCAATCCCCACAGGGCGCGCTTGTCCGGGTGCCCTGTTGAACCGGCAACCTGAGACTTGAGAGGGCTGCACTTGAGACTGAACGAGACTTGGACAGTAGGCCAGCCCAGGGGATTGCAGGGACAGAGCGTTCGGGATACCCAGTGGGACGAACAAAACCGCGATTTGAAACTA
Organism: Callithrix jacchus; assembly: GCF_049354715.1. Taxonomy (NCBI): domain Eukaryota; kingdom Metazoa; phylum Chordata; class Mammalia; order Primates; family Cebidae; genus Callithrix; species Callithrix jacchus. Next base: position 88,779,840 of record NC_133515.1, read on the forward strand.
TCCCGGGCAGACGGTCCGAGACGCTCTGTGGGGGAGGGGCATCAACCACTACTGAGGCAACCCGCCCCAACTGAGATACACGCCCACTGCTGACGCAGCCAGCCATTGCCAAGGCAACCCGTCCCTACTGAGATGCACGCCCACTGCTGACGCAGCCAGCCATTGCCAAGGCAACCCGTCCCTACTGAGATGCACGCCCACTGCTGACGCAGCCTGCCGTTGCCGAGGCAACACGCTACAATGAAGAGACTCCGCCGCAGGGCGTGGCGGAGACCACAGCAGAGCCTGCAGGAACAGGGCGAATCACTCAACAGCAGGGCAGAGACTCGGCAGGCAAACAGTGGCTAGTCTGCCTCCTAGCTGGGCAGGACACCTCAAAGGACATCGAAAAATAAAGCCTGAACCCCCCAACACAGAGCATTTGAGAAAAAAAGGTTTTTTTTAATGAGCTCTGTTGCAGCAGAATCAAACATAGCAGCCTAACAGCCCTGAATGAACAACAGAGCTCACAGCTCAGAAATTGAGCTCCTAAAAAGAACAGACTGTCTCCTCAAGCAGCTCCCTGACCCCTCTATATCCAAAAGACTGACATTTGGCAGGCATCATCCTGGGACAAAGATAGCAGAAAAAGAAACGGGTAGCATCCCTCACTGCGCCACAGCTGCTAGAGGTGCACCCCAGACAAGCAGGGCCTGGAGTGGACCTCAGCAGTCGTACAGCGAAGGGGCTAGGCTGGTAGAAGGAAAACCAAGTAACAGAAATACTTCATCATCAACAATCTGGGTGTCCACTCAGAGACCCAATTGAAAAGTCAGCAACTACACAGATGACAAGCGGATAAACCCACAAAGATTGGAAGAAACCAGCAAAAAAAGGAGGAAAACACCCGAAACCAGAACACCTCGCCTCCTAGAAAGGACGAAAAGTCCTCACCAGCAAGGGAACAAAGCTGGACGGAGAATGACTGTGACGAAATGACGGAATTAGACTTCAGAAGGTGGATAATGAGAAACATTTGTGAGCTAAAATAACATGTATTAAATCAATGCAAAGAAACTAAGGAACTTCAAAAAAGATATGAGGAAATGATAACAAGAATGGATAACTTAGAGAGGAATATGAATGAATTAAAGGAGCTGAAAAACACAATACGAGAACTTCGCGAAGCATGCACAAGTTTCAATAGCCGAATTGACCAAGCAGAAGAAAGAATATCTGAAGTCGAAGACCAACTCAACGAAATAAAACGAGAAACCAAGATTAGAGAAAAAAGCGCAAAAAGGAATGAACAAAGTCTCCAAGAAACGTGGGACTATGTGAAAAGACCTAACCTACGTTTGATAGGTGTACCAGAAGGGGACGAAGAGAATGAATCCAAGCTGGAAAATACTCTTCAGGACATCATCCAGGAAAACTTCCCCCACCTAGCAAGACAGGCCAACACTCAAATGCAGGAAATTCAGAGAACACCACAAAGATATTCTGCAAGAAGAGCAACCCCAAGGCACATAATCGTCAGATTCAACAAGGTTGAAATAAAGGAGAAAATACTAAGGGCAGCCAGAGAGAAAGGTCGAGTTACCCACAAAGGGAAGCCCATCAGACTCACAGCAGATCTCTCGGCAGAAACACTACAAGCCAGAAGAGAATGGGGGCCAGTATTCAACATTCTTAAAGAAAAGAACTTTCAACCCAGAATTTCATGTCCAGCCAAACTGAGCTTCAGAAGTGAAGGAAAAATAAAATCCTTTGCGAACAAGCAAGTACTCAGAGATTTTGTCACCACCAGGCCTGCTTTACAAGACCTCCTAAAAGAGGCACTACACATAGAAAGGATCAACCAGTACCAGCCATTCCAAAATCACACTGAATGCTAAAGAGCATCAACATAATGAAGAATCTACAACAACTAACAGGAAAAACAGCCACTTAGCATCAAAATGGCAGTATCAAATTCACACATAACAATACTAACCCTAAATGTAAATGGACTAAATGCACCAATCAAAAGAAACAGACTGGCAAATTGGATAAAAATCCAAAACCCATCAGTGTGCTGTATCCAGGAAACCCATCTCACATGCAAGGATACACAAAGGCTCAAAATAAAGGAATGGAGGAAGATTTACCAAGCAAATGGAGAGCAAAAAAAAGCAGGAGTTGCAATTCTCATCTCTGATAAAATAGACTTTAAAGCAACAAAGATCAAAAGAGACAAAGAAGGCCATTACATAATGGTAAAAGGATCAATAAAACAAGAAGAGCTAACGATCCTAAACATATATGGACCCAATGCAGGAGCACCCAGATACGTAAGGCAAGTTCTTAATGACTTACAAAGAGACTTAGACTCCCACACAATAATAATGGGAGACTTTAACACTCCACTGTCAATATTAGACAGATCAACCAGACAGAAAATCAACAAGGATATCCAGGGCTTGAACTCAGACCTGGAGCAAGCAAACCTGATAGACATTTACAGAACTCTCCACCCCAAATCCACAGAATATACATTCTTCTCAGCACCACATCACACCTACTCAAAAATTGACCACATAATTGGAAGTAAAGCACTGCTCAACAAATGCAAAACAACTGAAATCATAACAAACAGCCTCTCAGACCATAGTGCAATCAAGTTAGAACTCAGAATACAGAAACCAACCCAGAACCGCACAGCTTCATGGAAACTGAACAACTGGCTCTTGAATGTTGACTGGGTAAACAATGAAATGAAGTCAGAAATAAAGAAGTTCTTCAAAACCAATGAGAACGAAGACACAACATGCCAGAACCTCTGGGACACATTTAAAGCAGTCTCTAGAGGAAAGTATATAGCAATAAGTGCCCATATGAGGAGAATGGAGAGATCCAAAATTGACACCCTATCGTCAAAATTGAAAGAGCTAGAGGAGCAAGATCAAAAAAACTCAAAACCCAGCAGAAGACAAGAAATAACTAAGATCAGAGCTGAACTGAAGGAGATTGAGACACGAAAAACCCTTCAAAAAATCAATAAATCCAAGAGCTAGTTTTTTGAAAAGATCAACAAAATAGACAGACCACTAGCCAGATTGATTAAAAAGAAAAGAGAGAACAACCAAATAGATGCAATAAAAAATGATAAAGGGGAAATCACCACAGATTCCACAGAAATTCAAACCATCATCAGAGAATGTTACAAACAACTCTATGCACATAAACTAGTAAACATGGAAGAAATGGATAAATTCCTGGACTCCTGCATCCTCCCAAGCCTAAACCAGGAGGAAGCTGAAACTATGAATAGACCAATAACAAGGTCAGAAGTCGAGGCAGCAATTAAGAGCCTACCACACAAAAAAAGCCCAGGTCCAGATGGGTTCACAGCCAAATTCTACGAGACACACAAAGAGGAGCTGGTACCATTCCTTCTAAAACTATTTCAAACAATCCAAAAAGAGGGAATACTTCCCAAATCATTTTATGAGACCAACATCATTCTGATACCAAAACCCGGCAGAGACCCAACAAGAAAAGAAAACTTCAGGCCAATATCCATGATGAACATAGATGCAAAAATCTTCAATAAAATATTGGCAAGCCGATTGCAACAGCAAATCAAAAAACTTATTCACCATGATCAAGTAGGATTCATCCCGGGGATGCAAGGCTGGTTCAACATACGCAAGTCTATAAACGTAATTCACCACATAAACAGAACCAAAAACAAAAACCACATGATTATCTCAATTGATGCAGAGAAGGCATTTGACAAAATTCAACAGCCCTTTATGCTAAAAACCCTCAATAAACTCGGTATCGATGGAACATATCTCAAAGTAATAAAAGCTATTTATGACAAACCAACAGCCAATATCATACTGAATGGGCAAAAACTGGAAGCATTCCCTTTGAAATTGGGCACTAGACAAGGATGCCCTCTTTCACCACTCCTATTCAATATAGTTCTGGAAGTTCTAGCCAGAGCAATCAGGCAAGAAAAAGAAATAAAGGGTATTCAAATAGGAAAGGAGGAAGCCAAATTGTCTCTATTTGTAGACGACATGATAGTATACCTAGAAGACACCATCACCTCAGCCCAAAAACTCCTGAAACTGATAAGCAACTTCAGCAAAGTCTCAGGATATAAAATCAATGTGCAAAAATCACAAGCATTCGTCTACACCAATAACAGACTTAAAGAAAGCCAAATCAAGAGCGAACTGCCATTCACAATTGCTACAGAAAGAATAAAATACCTTGGAATACAACGCACAAGGAACGTAAGGGACCTCTTCAAGGAGAACTACAAACCGCTGCTCAACGAAATCAGAGAGGACACAAACAGATGGAGAAACATTCCATGTTCATGGTTAGGAAGAATTAACATCGTGAAAATGGCTATACTGCCCAAAGTAATTTACAGAATCAACGCTATCCCCATCAAGCTACCATTGACTTTCTTTACAGAACTGGAAAAAACCACCATGAACTTCATATGGAACCAAAAGAGAGCCCACATAGCCAAGTCAATTCTAAGCAAAAAGAACACAGCGGGGGGCATCACACTACCGGATTTCAAACTATACTACAAGGCTACAGTAATCAAAACAGCATGGTACTGGTACCAAAACAGAGATATAGACCAATGGAACAAAACAGAGGCACCGGAGGCAACACAACATATCTACAACTATACAATCTTTGATAAACCTGACAAAAACAAGCAAGGGGGAAAGAATTCCCTGTTTAACAAATGGTGTTGGGAAAACTGGCTAGCCATGTGCAGAAAGCAGAAACTGGACCCCTTCCTGACACCTTACACTAAAATTAACTCCAGATGGATTAAAGACTTAAACATAAGACTTGGCACGATAAAAACCCTAGAAGGAAATCTAGGCAAAACTATCCAGGACATAGGAGTAGGCAAGGACTTCATGAACAAAACACCAAAAGCATTGGCAACAAAAGCCAAAATAGACAAATGGGACCTAATGAAACTCCACAGCTTCTGCACGGCAAAAGAAACAGTCACTAGAGTGGATCGGCAACCAACAGAATGGGAAAAAATTTTTGCAGTTTACCCATCTGACAAAGGGCTGATATCCAGAATTTACAAAGAACTCAAACGGATTTACAGGAAAAAAACAAACAAGCCCATTCAAAAGTGGGCAAAGGATATGAACCGACACTTTACGAAAGAAGACATATATGAGGCCAACAATCATATGAAAAAATGCTCATCGTCACTGGTCATCAGAGAGATGCAAATCAAAACCACATTGAGATACCATCTCACGCCAGTTAGAATGGCGATCATTAAAAAATCTGGAGACAACAGATGCTGGAGAGGATGTGGAGAAAAAGGAACACTTACACTGTTGGTGGGAGTGTAAATTAGTTCAACCATTGTGGAAGACAGTGTGGCGATTCCTCAAGGCCTTAGAAATAGAAATTCCATTTGACCCAGCAATCCCATTACTGGGTATATATCCAAAAGACTATAAATCGTTCTACTATAAGGACACATGTACACGAATGTTCATTGCAGCACTGTTTACAATTGCAAAGACCTGGAATCAACCCAAATGCCCATTGATAATAGACTGGATTGGAAAAATGTGGCACATATACACCATGGAATATTATGCAGCAATCAGAAATTATGAGTTTGTGTCATTTGTAGGGACATGGATGAATCTGGAGAACGTCATCCTCAGCAAACTGACACAAGAACAGAAAATGAAACACCGCATATTCTCACTCATAGGCGGGTGATGAAAAATGAGAACACATGGACACAGAAAGGGGAGTACTAAACACTGGGGTCTATTGGGGGGAAAAGGGGAGGGCCAGTGGGAGGGGGAGGTGGGGAGGGATAGCCTGGGGAGAAATGCCAAATGTGGGTGAAGGGGAGAAGGAAAGAAAAGCACACTGCCATGTGTGTTCCTACGCAACTGTCTTGCATGCTCTGCTCATGTACCCCAAAACCTAAAATCCAATAAAAAATTTAAAAATAAATAAATAAATAAATAAATAAATAAATAAAATAATGCCAACAAGGTAAGCTTGAGTAGAGGAAAGTTTTCAAGAATTTACCATATATGTGTAATGTTTGGTATATGGCTTTTGCAATTACTCTGTCAAACTAAGGAAGTTCCCTTTTATTTCTAGTCTGCAAACAGTTTTAGTATGAATGGGTGTTAATTTTTTTTTTTTTTTTTTTTTTTGAGACGGAATCTCACTCTGTTGCCGGGGCTGGAGTGCAGTGGTGCGATCTTGGCTCACTGCAACCTCCGCCTCCTGAGTTCAAATGATTCTTGTGCCTCATTCTCTTGAGCATCTGGGATTTCAGGCAAGCATCACCACACCTGACTAATTTTTGTATTTTCAGTAGAGATGAGGTTTCACCATTTTGGCTAGGCTGGCCTCAAACTCCTGACCTCAGGAGTTTGACATCCCAAAGTGCTCACAAGCATAAGCCACTGTGCCTGGCCGGGTGATAAATTTTATCAAGTAATTTTCATGTCTCTATGTGAGATGGTTATATGTTTTTCTTGTTTATTCTATCAATGTGCTGAATTACACAGAGTTTTGAAAATAAAACAACTGTGAATTCTTGGAATAAATATAACATGTTCATGATGATGTTCATGATGCTTTTCTTTTCTTTTCGTCTTCTTTTTTTTCTCTTTCTTGATATGGAGTCTCACTCTGTCACCCAGGCTGGAGTGCAGTGGTATAATCTCGGCTCACTCCAACCTCACCTCTTGGTTCAAGGGATTCTCCTGACTCAGTCTTTCTAGTAGCTGGGATTACATGTGCCTGCACAACACTTGGCTAATTTTTAATATTATTAATAGAGATGGGTTTCATCATGTTGGATAGGCTGGTCTTGAACTCCTGACCTCAAGGGATCCACCTGCCTTGGTCTCCCAGAGTGCTGGGATTACAGGTCTGAGCCACTGCGCCAGGCAGATGCTTTTCATATATTACTGGATTCACTTTGCTGATATTTGTTTTAGGACTTTTGTATCTACGTCCATGAAAGAGATTGGCTTATAATTTTTCTTTCTAATATTGTCCTTATTAGATTTTAGAATCAAGTCAGTCCTGCCTCCTAACATAGAAGAAGAAGTCATTCCTCTTTTTCACCTCATTGGAATAAGAGACACCCCTAAAACAAAATTCTAAAGGTTTTTGATGTTTTATGCCAGGAACCTGTGACAAAACGAGATTATTCTTTATTATAACAAACACACATATATGAGAGAGAGAGATTGATTTTACGAAATTGACTCACAAAATTGTCAGGGCTTAACAAATCAGAAATCCTTAGGACATACCAGAAACTCAGATAACTGAGTTGATGTATCAGTCTTGAGTCCAAAATCAGTGTGTAGGCCAGGCTTGAAACTTAGGCAAGGATTTTCCATTGCAGTCTTGAGGCAGAATTCCTTCCTCTTCAGGAAACCTCAGTGACTGCTCTTAAGGCCTTCAATGGATTGGATGATGCCCGCCCACATTATGGATGTTAATCTGCTTTAAGGTGTACTAATTCTAAATATTAAGCACATCTGAAAACTACTTTCACAGCAACACCTAGACTAGCTATTGAACAAGCAACTGGGCACACAGCTCATCCAAGTTGACATGAAACTAACCATCACAATTCTATGCTTTCTTCTGAGAGTTTTATAATTTTACAGCTCTTACATTTAGATATTTGCATCATTTTGAATTAATTTTTGTAGATGATGTGAATTAAGAGTCCAACTTCATTCTTTTGCATGTGGCTGTCTAGTTGTCCAAGCACCATTTGTTGAAGAGACTATTCCTATTGCATGGTCTTGTTACTCTTATAGAAAATCAATTGATTTATAGATATAAGGGTTTATTTCTAGATTCAATTTGATTTCATAGATATATATGTTTATCCTTATGCCACTACCACACTGTTTTGATTACTACAGCTTTGTAAGTTTTAAAATCAGGAAGTATGAGTCCTCCAACTTTGTTCTTTTTCAAGATTATCTTGACTATTCAGGGACCCTTGTCATTCCATGGGAATTTTATGACCAACTTTTTCACTTCTGTCAAAAAGGCTATTGAGATTGTGATAGGGATTATACTAACTCTGTAGATTGCTCTGGGGAATACTGCCATTTTAACAATATTAAATATTCCAATCCAGGAAGAAGGGATGTCTTTCCATTTGTTTAGGTCTTCTTTAGTTTTTCAACAATGCTTTGTACTTTTCAGTGTACAATCTTGCACCTTCTTGATTAAATTTATTCATGAGTATTTTATTCTTTTGGATGCTAAAAATGGAGTTGCTTTTATTAGCTCTAATAGGTTTCTTTCAGATATTCTGTATGTAAGATACGTCTTCTGTGAACACAGTTTTACTTATTTCTTTCTAATTTGGATGGCTTTTCTTTTTCTTGCCTAATTGCTCTGGTTAGAACTTCTGTACAATTTTAAACAGATGAGGCTTCACTGGGGCAGTGAAGTCAGGACTTCTAGACCCACTGGGGTGAAGGACCTGCTCTAGTGTCTCTACTGGGCAGGAGTTCCACCAAGTGAGGCAGTGGTCCCCCTTTTTGAAACAGAGGTGGCAGCCCTGATGATCTCTGAATTACCTTCCAGATTACTCTTCCCTTGTCTTCAAGAATAGTACATGTTTGTGGCTGAAGAGCTCTACGGTCCTGAACAGTAAAATTCCAGAAGACCAACAGCTTTCCTTCATTCCCTCCCATCTCCTGCTTCTTCAGTTCAACCTGGCAGTTTTCCTGCTGTGGTGACTGATTGACTGATTAATCCACGTTTCACACATATACTGATCCCCTTGTTAAAGGGTTACTTGGCCACGCCTTTAGTGTTCTCTTTCAATACACATTTTTCTTTGTTTTTGGCAATACGAATAGGCTGAGAATTTTTCAAATCCTTAAATTCTAGTTCTTTTTTGCTCAATAATTCCATATTCAAGTCGATTCTCTCTTCTCACATTTTACTTTAAACAGGAGAACCAAGGCACTTCTTCAAAACTTTACTTAGGAATCGCATTAGCTAAATATCCAATTTTATGACTCACAAGTTCTATTTTCCATGGAACATTAGAACATGAACAGAATTCAGCTAAGTTCTTCACTACTTTACAAGGATCACCAATTCTGTTTCCAATAATATGGTCCTTATTTCTCTCTGAGACCTTGTCAGAATGGCCTTTACTGTGCATATTTCTACCAACATTCTGTTTGTGATTACTTAGATATTCTCTAAGAAGATGGAAGCTTTCCCTACAACTCTCCTCTTTTCTTCCCGAGCCCTCAGCAGCATCACCCTTGATAGTTCATTCTGGCAACGTAGGCTTTTTCTGGCACGCATCTCAAAACTCTTCCACCCTCTGCTCATTACGCAGTTTTTGGTGTATGTTGCAGCAGCACCCTCACTTCTTGGTACCAATTTCTATCTTAGTCCATTAGGTTTCTATAATAAAATATGATAAGCTGGGTGGCTTATAAACAACAGAAACTTCTTTCACACAGCTCTGGGGGCTGGGAAGTCCAATATTGGGATGCCAGCATGGTCAGATTTTGGTGAGGTACTTCTTCCAGGTTGCAGACTGCCAGCTTCTCACTGTGTTTTTACATGGTGGAAAGAGTTAGAGCTATCTCTGGAGTTGTTTTGTTTGTGTGTGTGTGTGTGTGTGTGTGTGTGTGTGTGTGGTTATTTTTGTTTTTGAGACAGAGTCTCTCTCTGTTACCCAGGTTGGAGTGCAGTGACATGATCTCAGCTCACTGTAACCTCCTCCTCCTAGGTTCAAGCAATTCTCATGCCTTAGCCACTTGAATAGCTGGGATTACAGGCATGTCCCACCACACCTGGCTAATTTTTGTATTTTTAGTAGAGACAGGGTTTTGCCATGTTGGCCAGGCTGGTCTCAAACTCCTGGCCTTAAGTGATTTACCTTCCTCAGCTTCCCAAAGTTCTGAGATTACAGGTGTGAGCCACCGTGCTCAATCCTCTGGAGAATTTTTTGTAAAAACACTAATTCCATTCAAGAATTAGTGAATAACCTGATCACTTCCCAAAGGCCTCATCTACTAATACATTTCATTGAGGGTGAGGATTTAAACAAATGAATTTTGGGGGGGACATTAACACTGGGTCCATTGCAATGTCCTTTATCAGCGAAGGAAGTCTCCTTCTATTCCTATTTGGTTATGGTTTTTATCATAAATCGTTGTTGTATTACATTAAATGCTCTTTTCTACATCCAGTTATATGATCATGTGTTTTTTTCTTTAAGTTATTAATGTGGTATATTACAATGATTTATTTTCTTGTGTTAAAAAACCTTTGCGTTTTTGGGAAAAATCCTGTTTTCACTACTTCTATTCAACATTGCTTTGAAAGTTCTAGGCAGACTGTGAATAGTTTGCTTTTCTTTGACTGAACATATTCCTATTTTGCCTTATATTTTGAAGGGTAGTTTCGCTAAGTATAAAAGTCTAAGAGCCGTGTGCTATGGTTTATGCCTGTAATTTCAGCACTTCAAGAAGCCAAGACAGAGGGATAATTTGAGGCCAGCAGTTTGAGACTAGCTTGGGAAACATACTAAGATCCCATCTCTCCAAAAACCAAAAAAAAAAAAGTCTGGGTGTGGTGCTATGCACCTGTAGTCCTAGCTACTCAGGAGCCTGAGACAGGATGATTGCTTGAGCCCAAGAGTTTGAGGTTACACTGAGCTATGATTATGCCACTGCACTGTAACTTGGGCAACAGAGAGAGATCTGGTCTCTAAAAGGAAAAAAAAATCTAGGTAGGCAGTTATTTTATTTTTAGCACATTAAAGGATGTTATTCTATTGTTTTCTGGCTTCCAATATTCCTGAAAGGTATAAAGTGTTCATCTTATTCTTCCTTTGAATATAATGTGTTTTAATTTTGCCTGGTAAGATTCATTGCATTGGTATCAGATTCTGTAATGTACTTAAGTTTAGGTTTTCTTTGTCTTCATGCTGCTTCATAACACTTCTCGCATCTAAGGCTTTCTCAGTTTTGGAAAGCTCTCAGCTATTTCCTTAAAAAAAATAGACTACATTTTAAAGCCGTTTTTAGGTTCACAGCAAAATTGAGCAGAAAGTACAGAGAGTTACCATATACTCCCTGACTTTTAACTTTCAAATACTGTTTCTGCTCCCTTTCTGTCTGGGACTCCTATTCTGTCTCCCTTTCCTTCTGGGACTCCTGTTACTCGGTCTCATATGTCTGTTGGCTCTTACATCTATTTTCTTTCCATGCTTCATTATGGATATTTTCTTCAGACATTTCTTCAGTTGTGTCTAATATGTACCCCTTTCTGAGTTCTTTATTCCTTCTGTTCTACAATTTCCATTAGATTTTTTATTTGTATTTTTTTAGTTTTTAGTTCTTGGCCAAAATTATCCATCTTGTCATCTAATTTCTTGTATATTTAAAACACATATATTTAAAAAACCATGTTTTGTTATCTGATATCTGGATTGCCTATGAATTTGTTTTTATTCCCCAGGTTTATCTCTTAGTCTTCAATCACTCAGTCTTGTCTTCTTGCCAGCATGGTAATTTTTGATTTAATACCAGAGAGTTTATATATAAATTTGAAGAGAAAAATTTAAGGTTCTGGATAAAGTTGGTTTTTTCCAGAGGGTAGAGCTATTCTAGCTTCTGGCAGTCATTTAGATTAGGAATCATCTCAATCCAAATAAGGATTGAATTTGTCAGAGACTGAGATTCCATTTTTGAGCCTGGTTTATTTCAGGTTTATTCTTACTCCTAAGTATAGCCCTTTGGGGGTCCCAACTGAAAGCCTGTGATATTAGGGCCCTCAACTCATTTTTTTGTTCATCTATCCCTACAAAACTGTGAAGTTTCAATTTAGCTGGGCTTATTTACCTCCACTTCATTTTCCTCTGGGATCTTGGCTCCTCTGATTTTTGATCCCTTGATCCTTAATGACTTTAAATAGATATTTTAAAATAGATATTTGTCCAACTTTTCTTGTTATTTTTATTTGAAGGGTTCAAACCACTACTATAAATTGAAATCCCAAACTGGTGCTTTTTTCCTTCCATTTTTTCCCTTCTACTAGTTTGGAAGTTATGAACTCTGTTTCTATTCTTTTAGTGGTTACTCATCAGACTTAAATATGTGTACATATCCATTCTTTATTCAGAAATATTCTATCAATGACAAGTCCATCCATTTCAGTACTTTTCATTCTTATTAATTTCTGGAAGTAAGATTTGATTCTTTTTTCAAATCTGCTAGATCACTTTTTATGGGCTTCTGTTTCTTACAAATTTATTTATACTTGAATTTTATTTCCTTAAATATAATATGCTTAGGGGTTTTCTAATCTACATCTGATAATTCCAATACCTGACATCTCTGCAGGTTTGTTTCTGTGCTTGTGCTTATTTTTTTAATAGTTAACATTTCTGAAATTGGGGTATGTCTTACAATTGATGGTACTTAATAATTTAATTAACAGTGTATTTTTTTTCATTCTACTAGCATATAAATAGATGGTATATTTTATAATCAGTAGCATCTTAAATTTAATTATGTGGAGATTTTGAAGCCTAAGATAAAGATTTTCCTCAGAGAGTATTTCATTTACTTTTGACTCTGGCACCATCAGTCCAGGAGCATTTTAAATTCATGGCTTGAAGAGTTTTTGGGACAACTCAGATAATGTGAACTTGAGCTGCCAAATATACAGAAGTGAGCTTGTGGTTATGGCTTCCCAGAGACTTCACCTCAGACCCCTGAACTTCTCAGTGTGAAGGCAACTTTCTTTGTAGTTACCTGAGGTTAGGAGTGAGTGGCAGATTTGTCATTGTGAGGTTCCATTTGAATGTGGGAGGGTGTTCTACTGGATTAAAAATTTTTTGAGAGGCCGGGCATAGTGGCTCACACCTGGAATCCCAGCACTTTGAGAGACCAAAGTGGGTGGATCACTTGAGGTCAGGAGTTTGAGACCAGCCTGGCCAACATGGTAAAACCCCATCTCTACAAAAAGTACAAAAATTAGCAGGGCATGATGGTGCATGCCTATAATCCCAGCTTACCTGGGAGGCTGAGGCATGTGAATCACTTGACCCAGGAGGCAGAGGTTGCTAGAAACTTAGATTGAACCATTGCACTCCAGCCTGGGTGACAGAGGGAAACGCTATCTGAAAAAAATTTATTTTTTTTAAAATTTGAGACATACTAATGTATACATTTGTGGGGTATAATGTGATGGTTTGCTGCATGCTTACATTGTGGATTGACTAAATCGAGTGAATTAACATAGCCATCTCACTTATCTGTTTTGTGGGTGGCAGAAACATTTAAATTCTTCTCTTTTAGCAATTATGCCTATGGTTTATTTTTCTGAAGTTTTCCTTAAGGAGTTCTCTGCTTCAGGTCACAAAGATTTTCTCCTACCTTGTTTTCTATGTTCCAGTCTTACATCTCACATTTTAGTTTTTAATATTCTTGGAGTCCACTTCTATATGTGGTATTAAAAAGTGATCCAATTTTATTTTTCTCTATAGTGAGCCAGTTTTCCCATAACCATTTCTTTCTTTTTTTTTTTTCTTTAACATAGAGATGGGGTCTCACCATGTTGGTCAGGTTGGTCTCGAACTCCTTACCTCATGATCCTCTAACCTCGACCTTCCAAAGTGCTGGGCTTACAGGCATGAGCCACCACACCTGGCCTTTTTTTTTTTTTTTTTTTTTTAAGACAGGGTTTCACTGTTTCACTCAGGTTGGAGTGCAATGATACCGTCTCTGCTCACTGCAACCTACGCCTCCCAGGCTCAAGTGACCCTCCCACCTAAGCCTCCCGAGTAGGTGGGACCACAGGCGTGTGCCACCATGCCTGGCTAATTTTTTGCATTTTTTGTGCACATTACCCAGCCCACATTGCCCAGGCTGGTCTGGAACTCCTGAGCTCAAACAATCTGTCCGACTTGGCCTCCCAAAGTGCTGGGATTATAGGCATGAGTCACTGTGCCCGGCTCTCATCACTGTTTGCTAAACAATCATTTTCTCATTGATTTATGGAACTCCCTTTATTATAATAATTTGCCATGTATACATAAGTTTGGCTCTGAGCTCTCTATTTGTTCCATTGGTCTACTTGTTCCTGTTTTTATTTCCTACAGCTTTGTCTTAGTGTTTGTATGTTTGCTGTTTCGTACAGCAAGTCACTCCTTTGCTCTTCTTTTTAAGGTTGGTTTAGCTATTAGTAGACCTTTATTTTGTCATATTAATTTTAGAGCATTTAACAAGTTCTTGAAACATTCCAAATGAAATTTTAATTGGAATGCATTAAAATATTATTTAAGCCTGAGAAATATAATGAGAGCTTGTCTCTACAAAAACTAAAAATAAAAACATTAGCCAGGTATGGGGTCATGCACCCATAGTCCCAGCTACTTGGGAGACTGCGGCAGGAGAATTACTTGAGCCCAGGATGTCAAGGCTGTAGTGAATCATGCCACTGTACTCCAGCCTAGGAAATAGAGCAAGATCCTGTCTCTATAAACAAACAAACAAACAAATATATATATATATACACATACATATATACGTCTATATACAGACACACACATATATACATAATTTAATTTGGCTGGGCTGGTGGCTCACACCTGTAATCCTAGCACTTTGGAAGGCCAAGGCAGGTGGATCATGGGGTCAGGAGTTCATGGTGAAACCTTGGCCAACATGGTGAAACCCTGTCTCTACTCAAAATATAAAAATTAGCCAGGCCTGGTGGCGCACACTTGTAGTCCCAGCTACTCAGGCAGGTGAGGCAGGAGAATTGCTTGAACCCAGGAAGCGAAGGCTGCAGCGAGCTGAGTACACACCACAGCACTCCAGCCTGGCTGACAGACCAAGACTCTTAAAAAAAAAAATTAATTTGGGGAATAATGACATCTTTGTAATTTCAAGTTATTCCAACTTAGAACTTGGACTGTCTCTCCATTTATTCTGATCATCTTCTATGTCTTTTATTAGCATGTTTTAGTTTTCTACATGGAAGTCTTCTGTATTCTTGGTTTACTTAACACCTTGCTACTTTTATCATTTTTATTGCTATTGTGAAGAATATCTTTTATTATTTTAAATAGTATTTTTATAGTTTTTACTGTAGTAATGTTATTGATATTTGTAAGTCGTTCTGGTATTCAGAAACCTTGGTGAATTATTTTATTATGTCTGAGGAAGAATGTCTGATTATCATTTCAACTGCTTTCGTCCTTACTGGTCTACTCAAATGATCTAGTCCTTTTTGCCCAATTTTGGTATCTTATTTTTTTCTAGAAATTTATTTTATCAGCGTTTTCACATTATTAATGTGTACTTATTCAAACTGGTTTCTTCTTCCTCCTTCGCTTTCTCTCTCTCTTTTCTTTCTTTCGTTCTTTCTTTCTCTTTTTTCTGACAGCGTCTTGCTGTGTCACTCAGGCTGGAGAGTGCAGTGGCAGGATCACAGCTCACTGCAACCTCGATCTCCTGGGCTCAAGAGATCCTCCTACCTCAGCCACCAAAGTATCTGGGACCACAGGCATACACCACCACACCCAGCTAATTTTTTTGAGACTGACTCTTGCTCTGTTGCCCAGGTTGGAGTGCAGTGGCATGATCTTGGCTCACTGCAACCTCCACCTCCCGGGTTCAAGTGATCTCCTGCCTCAGCGTCCTGAGTAGTTGGGATTACAGGCATGCACCACCATGCCTGGCTGATTTCTGTATTTTTAGTAGAGATGGGGTTTTACCATGTTGGCCAGGCTGGTCTGGAACTCCCAACCCCAAGTGATCTGTCTGCCTTGGCTTTCCAAAGTGCTGGGATTACAGGTGTGAGCCACCATGCCTGGCCACCCCGGCTAATTTTTTTAAATTATTTTTTATTTTTTGTAGAAACAGGGTCTCACATGTTGCCCAGGCTGGTCTCAAACTCCTGGGCACAAGGGATCCTCCTGCCTCAGCCTCCCAAAATGCTGGATTATGGTCATGAGCCACTGCACCTGACCACTTCTACTTCTTTTTAATTTCCAAGGAGATTTACATTTACTTTCATCTTTACCCTAAAGCATTACCGGCCCAGGTTCACTCCACTTTTATTTTCAGTTTGAGGGTTCCTGGCTACACAGTGGGTTTAATTAGAATGCCAAGCCAGTATGGGTATAGACTCATGGTTGAAATTCTCAGGGAGGGGTTTGTTTGTTTGTTTTCCCCGCAAGAGTACAAATTTTCTTGTGGTGGGCAGATTTTTTCCTAGCCGCCTTTCCACTAAACATGTGGCACTTTGAGAATTCTGACTTTTTCCCAGGGCCTCAACCCAAATACACACTTCACATGGGCCTTGTCTTTTGCTCCTACTTCGTTGTTAACCTAAATCCCTTCTGATTGACGCTACAAATGATGTAGGGCATTGAAATATCAGATGATATTCCACTCACGTTTTTCACTTTTCTCCTTATTTTTGGCCTGTAACGATTTCCCTTACTCTTTTTTGAGAAGCTTAATTCAGTATTAAAAGGCTGCTGGGCTGGGAGTGGTGGCTCATGCCTGTAATTCCAGCTAGCACTTTGGGAGGCCGAGGCAGGCGGATCACCTGAGGTCAGGAGTTTGAGACCAGCCTGGCCAACGTGGCAAAACCCTGTCTCTACTATTAGTCAGGTATGGTGCCACATGCCTATAATCCCAGCTCCTTGGGAGGCTGTGGCAGGAGAATCGGTTGAACCCAGGAGGTGGAAGTTGCAGTGAGCCGAGATCACACCACTGCACTCCAGCCTAGGTGACAGAACAAGACTCTGTCTCAACAAAAAATTGTTTCATTTGAAATGGTAACAAATGCCATTACTGCCTTTAAAATGACCTGGAGCATTTTGCAAAAACCTTGGGAATTTTCCAACTATAGAATAAAATTAAAATTTTATCATTAGGCATAACCTGGCTTCCATCTACTTTGTCAGCCTGGCATCTCCCACTACTTAGCAAAAGTGCACCTGACCTTCATGACATGCTGATCTCAGTGATGTTTCCGTTTGCCTGAAATACTCTTTCTTCACCTAAAAGTCTTATGCTGATTTTTAAAACTCCAGTAGAAATGTAACTTCTTGAGTAATTCATCCCTTCCGTCTTAGGAAGTTAATCACTATCCTCTAAATATTTATGTAAGGTTATGGGTGCCAACTCTATCAATACCTGATACATGAGATGTATCAATATCTGATATCTAAAAGGTGAGATGTGCTGTCAATAAAGTCTCTAACCTAGAACATAACCTGATTTTCTTTTTGTGCTTCTATAGACTTCAAAGCACCATAGATGGAAAAAGATCCAGAAATTAACAGGTCAGAATGATTCTATCCTTTACTCTTCAGTTCCAGGTTAATGACAGACCAATTATAGGTCTGCCTTATGCCTCTAGCCTTAAATAGCAGGTGGAGGGAGGTTGGAAAGAGGATGTAAATGGAAGAAGTGTGCTTCCTCTAGTATCCCCATGTCTAAAGAGATGTATGTTAATCTGTCATAAGATTAGGAAAAAAAAAGACCTGTATGTATACAGCTGCATGGTTCCTTTCCTCATGCTTCCTCTCCTCAGCTCCTTTTGTTCAAATCCCAAGGTATTGGGAAGGAAACTTGGTGAGATTGTAAAATGGACAAAGGGTAACTACCAAGAGTTTGGTGAGGGAAGTTTCCCTATCTTTTTTCCCCCACCATAGATACTAGATAGACTCCTTTGGAGGAAAAGATATGTATCATGGCCTCTCTTTCCCCTACTCCCACTGCTTATTACTATGATTATTCCTATTCTTTCCAATGTATATAGCTTACATCTATGTATGATGAAGGCAGCATGTATGATGGAAGCAGTGTAGCTTTTTGAAAAATGTTGAGATGGGTTAAGTCTGAGATCAACCACTAACTAGCTTCATGATATTGGGCATAACTTCATCTTTATTTTTTTATTTACAAAATGAGTGGGTTGGATGAAATGATGTCGATAATCATGATGCTGACAGATCCTTCACCTCTTCCTCCAGATCCACAGAGGAAAGAAACCCTCAGGATGGCTTGCAGTGAAGCTAACCTGACGTGGTGAGTAAAGCCTGTCTTCCGCCAATTCTACTGATAAACTCTGTGAAAGTTAAAGTAAACTACCTGGTACCCTATTTTCCTTCCTTCACTATGTTAGCTTTCTCTTTTCTAAGTTAAATCTCTTACTGTTTTCCTTACTGGTATTTTTTTTATGAGACTTCAATTACATTGACATACAGTGTTGCATCCAGTGTTTCAGGACTCCCTGGGGACAGGACCCAGGAAAATACACTCTGGTCAATGATGCAGACTCTTCAACAGATCTCCCGACACCTGAAAAGCGCAAGGTCAGGCATTGTAGTTTCTGGATGAGGACTGAAGGTGGTGGAGGTTTTAAAAAGGAGGAAGGAAGGGGAGGAAGGAGGGAGGGAGAGAGTTCATTTTGTCTGTGGAGGAAGTTCTGGGTTCAAACTGGTCGAAGGGTCATTTCTGGGTGGAATGGGAACAGTTTTCTCCCTTTGTCCTGGTAGAGGAATTCTTTCTATAGGTAACTGATGTTAGCGGAAGAAACTTTTTTTTCCCCCAATTCTCCTTCAGGCCAAAAATATTTTGCATTTGAAATAGCCACTTTTTTCTTTTTCCAATTTCAATGCAAACTGAAACATTTTTCTTTATTTCTTAGATCAAGGCTTAGGGAACAGGATTTGCCGGAACCACAGGATACAATTTCTTCATCTATCGCCTCTGTTCTTGTGTCTCAGAAGACTGTTTTACGCTGTTGTAACTGTAAGAAAGCAAAACATTCTACTGACCACAGCATCTCCTTGAGATCATCATGCAGTAAATCTAGTTGTTCTGAAGGAAAAACTTGGGAATGCCAGAGCCATAGTTTACCTATCTCCCACAAAAAGTCACGTGTGGTTGAGAACCAAGGCACAACCCTGTCTCCTTTTCAGCTATCAGAGCCCCAAAAATCCAAACTTTTTCAGAATTTGACAGATCTTTCACCCTTACAATCTCAGAGCCCTTTTATCAACTCTATTTCTGAGCCTCTAAATATCTGCAAACAGAAAAGGGAAAAAAAAGATGAGAGAAGGAGCAAGAGTCATTTGATATCAGATCACGAGCCAAATTCTGTTTCCAGGGAGAGACCACAACTCCCAAGGTGGGCTCCATTCAAGCTCTCTCCTTCGGTTAGAAGAAAGCTAAAAAGACATATATCTCAGAAGGCTTTCTCTTTGCAGCAACAAATGGTACCTTTACCTGTGAGGAAATCATGGGCGATGTTCAATTATTTAACTGAAGTACAAAGAGGAGTCGCTGAATCAAATAAACTCCAAACTCAGTTATCTATGCCCATTCATCAAAACACTGAGCAAAACATTAACAAAAATTCCCCAGACCTTCCATCATTTCCACTTCATGTGAATGCTG
Organism: Callithrix jacchus; assembly: GCF_049354715.1. NCBI lineage: Eukaryota > Metazoa > Chordata > Mammalia > Primates > Cebidae > Callithrix > Callithrix jacchus. Next base: position 88,799,351 of record NC_133515.1, read on the forward strand.
AAGTGGGATCTGGAACAAATAGCACAGAAACAAAACTTTCACAGTCACTTATCTCAGGCAAGCAGTTACAACCTGGGGATGGCCCCCAAATCCTTGGATCCAAGCCTTTCGTTACATCAGTGGGCACTCTACCTCCAAGAAGTTTAGGACTTAATGTAACTCAAGAGGAAACCGCTTTACTGAAGAAAGAGCCAAAACACATACTAGAGCTTAGTATAGAGAAGAGGGTCATAGGTGTTCCAGAAAAAAGCATAGAGCAGCACAAGACACAAGTGACTAATGTGGACGTGGCACCAAGTCTACCATATCAAGTCAAGGACAGCATAAAGGTAACTCCATTGGCATTACTTCAGGCCATAGAGTCAATGGCGATGATCCCAGAAGCACATTCAGAATCTGTGGGTTTGTTCCCACAGCTGCCAAGTCAAGTTGTGAAACCAATGGAAACTATGAAAACAATGAGCATAACCCCCAAACCACCAAATCAAGTCATCCAGTCAATGGAGGCAGCCCCAAGGCCAAAGCACCAAGTTGTGGAATCAGAGAGGATGACCACGAGATTACTGAATCAAGTCACAGATAATGAGAAAGCAACTCCTGTAGCACTGCTTCAAGTTATGGATTCTATGGGGATGATTAACAAATATCCACACACAGAATTAGTGGGAACGACTTCAACACCACAACATCAAGCCATAGAGTCAGTGAAGATGAACACAATATTGAAGCATCAAGTCACAAAACCAGAAAAGATGAATGTAAGGCCACAACGTGCAGTTATGGAAACTATGGAAATGATGCCAGCGCCACAGCATAAAGTCATGGAATCAGTTGACATGACCTCAGGATCACAAAGTCAAGTCATGGAACAAGGAAAGACTATTCCAGGGCCAATATGTCAAGGCACAAAGTCATCGGAAGTGATCTCAGCACCATTACATCAAGTGGAAAAATCTATTGGGTTGACCCAACCATCTTTAGGAACTACTCCAGGGCCACTGAGTCAAACTTCAGAATCTGTGGAGATGAGCTCAATGTCATTCCAAGACACTCTTGAGACAATGCACCAACTTGGAAAAGCAATGGGGGAAACTCCAGTATCACAACACACAACAAAAGAATCTCCAGATTTGATACCAGGATCAGAGATACAAAGTGTGAAATTAGAAGTGTTGACCACAGAGCAACAGCCCCATGATATGAAGTTTGTTCATGGCAATCTAGGGCCATGCTTAGAAATTACTGAGTTGTCAGAGACACCCCCCACCTCAGAACATAAAGACCCAGAAACTGTGGGGTTGGCATTGCCTCAAGTTGGTAAGACCCAGGGAGTTATCCCACTATCACTAGATTCAGAAACAGGAGTTCTGGAGTTGACTCCAGGACCAGATATGCAGTATGAGAAATCAGAGCCACTACTGCAAAATTTGAAATCTGCAGAGTTAACCAGTGAGTCATCTCCATTAGTGATAGGATCTAAAAAGTTAATTACAGAACCAAAACCACATGTTATGGACCTGACCCCAGGGCCACAGGTCCAGGGAGGAAAGTCTATGCAGTTGGATCTAGAGTCACAGTTGCAAGACGCAAAACATGTGAATTTAATCCAACAGTCAACTACAGGAGTGGGAAAATCAGAGGAGATGATACTGGATCTACCGCTACAAAGTATGCCATTGGAGGATTTGACTAAGAGGGCAGAGCTCCAAGATGTAAACTCTGTGGATTTAAATCTAGGCCCATGTCAGCCAAGTGTCAAATCTGGATTGACCCCAGGGCCACAGTCACAAAGTGTCAGGTTTTCAAAGGTATTTCCAGGGCCACTCCTTCAAGGAGAAAAACCTGTAGATTTAATCTCACAACCCCTACATTATGGTGCAAAATCGGATGAACGGACCTCGGATTCCCCAGTTCAGTACATCAAATCATCAGATTTCATCCCAGACCTAACACCCCAAAGTGTCAAATTTGTACAGCTGACTCCAGAAACACAACCTCAAGGTGTGAAATTTGTGGAGCTAAACCCAGGACTAGGCTTGCAAGATGTCAAATTTTCTGATTCGATCCCAGGGTCAAAGCACCAAGGTTTCAAACATGTGCAGATGACACCAGGAACTCAGCCTGAAGATATAAAGTCTCCAGGTTTTATGCCACAGTCGTCTTTGCAGTTAAGCCAAGGGCCACATGTTGAAGACATGAAATCTGTTCTGTCTGCTGAAGGATCACAGTTTCACAGGATGAAATCTGCAAAACTGACCTCAGAACTACCAGTTCAAAGTGCAAAATCTGAGGAAGTAAACCTAGGGCCTTGGCAAAATCTCAAATTTTCTGAATTGACTTTAAGGCCAAAGCTGCAAGGTGTCACATTTGGGGATCAAACTGCAGGATCAGTGGTTCACAGTGTGAATTCTGTAGAGGTGGTTCCAGAGTTAGGGCTGCAAGATTCCACATTAGCAAAGATGTCTCAAGGAACTCAAAGCATGAAACAGGAAGGGCTTAACCGAGAGCTGCAGCTACGAGATGTCAAAATTTTTGATTTAGTACCAGGAACTCAACCTCAGGGTGTGAAATCTTTAGAGTTAAACTCAGGACCACAGCTACAATGTGTACAATTTTTAGAGTTGACCCCAGGGCCAAAGATGCAAGGGGTACCACCTATGGCAATGGCTCCAGGGCCAGAGGGGCAAGGGGTTAATCCTCAGTTGTTAGTACCAGAGCCACTGTTTCAAGATGTAAAATATGTAGTAGGCAATCAAGTGCCAAGCCTTAAAGCTGACGTTTCCAGTAAATTAATCTCAGAGCCACAAATGCCAGATGCAGAATCCATGGGGTTGACTCCAGGACCACAGCTGCCCAGTGTAAATCATTCTGAGTTAACCAGAAAACCACAGTTACAAGATAGGATATCTTCTGGATTGACACAAGGACCACAGTTCCAAGACGTAAATCCTGTGGAGGAGAGCCTAGTCTTAAAACTTCAAGGTTTCAAACATGAAAAGCTAACCCCAGAGCCACAGCTAGAAGATATGAAATCTGTGGAATTAGTCCCTGGGCCACATTTGGGAGATATGAAAACTAGGCAGCTAACACCAGAGCCAGAATTGGAAGATGTCAAATCTATCATGTTAACCCCAGAGCCACAGGCAGGAGGTGTAAAACTTGAGGAGGTAACCCCAGGCTCAAAGCTCCGATCTGAGTTACTGGTCTCACAGTCACAGTTAGAAGATATGAAATCTGTGACCTTAACTCCAGGACCATGCCTGGAAGGGATGAAATCTATGGAAATAACTCCAAGTCCACAGCAGGAAGGTGGGAAATCCGTGGCAATAAGCTTAAAATCACAGAGAGGAGATGTCAGAGCTGTGGAATTCATCCCTGATTCGGAGCTTCAAGATGTAAAATCTGCGGAGTTGGTCCCAGATACACAGCTGCACGATATGAAAGCTGTGAAATTAAAATTTGGGCTAAAGATGCAAGGTGAGAGGCCTATGGCTTTTGCACCAGAGCCATTGCCTCAAGGGGTTAAATCTATGGAGATGCTTCAAAGGCCTCAGCTACAAAGCATGAAACCTGAGGAACTGACTTCAGTCCCACAAATGCAAGATATGAAATTTGTGGAGATTACTCCACGTTTAAAGCTTCAAAGTTTAAAATCTATAAAGAAGACTCAAGATCCACATCTGCAATGTGTAAAATCTGTAAAGCTTGCACCAAGGCAGAAGAGACTGGTAGTAAAATCTGTGACTGTAACCAGAAGACAAGAGTTTGAAGAAGTAAAACCTGTGGATTTAACCCTTGAGCCAGAACAGGATGGTCAGAAATCTGTAAACTCACTAGAGCAGCAATGTGTGAATTTTGAGCAAGTAAAGAGAGGGTCTGAGTCAGAAGGTATAATGTCTTTGGAGTTAATTCCAGAGTCAAAATCTGAAGGTATAAAATCTGTAGACCTCAAGTCTGACCCACAGTCAAAAGGTAGAAAAGCATCTGAGTTGACTCCAGAACCAAATATGCAAGATGTAAAAGCTGAAGAGTTCAAACATGAACCACAGTTGCAAAGTCTGAAATATCCCAAGTTGACTCCAGGACCACAGTTGCACCAAGCGAAACCTTTGGGCTCAACTGCAAAGCCACAGCTTCAAAGTGTGAAAATCATGGAGTTAAACAAAGAGCCAGAGGTTGGAAGAAGAAAATCTGTTCAGTGGATAACAAGACCTGAGTTCCAAGGTGTAAAATCCGTAGGATTAAATCTTGGGCCACAATCTCCAAGTGTCAAATCTGCAGCGTACAAACTTTCCTTACAGTTGGGAGATATGGTAGCATCTAAATTGGTTCTAGCACCAAAACTTCAAGGTGCAAAACCTATGCAGTTTAACCTTGGGGCACAGTTGAAGTGTGTAAAAGCCCCTGAGTTGTCTGCTGGACCACAATTACAAAAAGGGAAAATTTTGGCTTCAGGCTCAGAGCCACAAGTTCTAGGTGTGAAAACTGTGGAGTTAAACCAAGACTCACAGCTTGGAAGTGTGAAATCAGTGCAGTGGATACCAGGACCTGAGTTCCAAGGTGTGAAACCTACAGGGTTAAATCTTGGTTCACAATCTCAAGTTGTCAAACCTGCAGAGTTGAAATCTTCCATAGAGTCAGGAGGTGTAAAGTCATCTCAACTGCCTCTAGGGCCAAAACTTCAAAGTGCAACATCTATGGAGTTTAACCTCGGGTCACAGGTGCACTGTGTGAAAGCTGCTGAGTTGTCTCAAGGACCACAGCTGCAAAAAAGGAAAAGTCCAGCATCAAGCCCAGAGCCACAGCTTCAAGGTGTGAAAACTGTGGAGTTAAACCAAGACTCACGGCTTGGAAGTGCAAAATCTGTGCAGTGCATACCAGGTCCTGAGTCCCAAGATGGAAAAACTGGAGGGCTAAATCTTGGTTCACAATCTCGAGGTGTCAAACCTGCAGAGTTGAAATCCTCCGTAGAGTCAGGAGGTGTAAAATCATCTGAATTGATTCTAGGGCCAAAAATTCGAAGTGCAAAACCTGTGGAGTTTAACTATGGGCCACGGTTGCAATTTGTGAAAACTCCTAAGTTGTCCCAAGGACCACAGTTGCCGAAAGGGAAAATTCTGGCATCAACCTCAGAGCCACAGCTTAAGGGGGTAAAAACTGTGGAGTTAAACCAAGACTCACAGCTTGGAAGTGTGAAATCTGTGCAGTGGATACCAGTACCTGAGTTCCAAGGTATGAAATCTATGCTAAAATGTGGTTCACAATCTCAAGCTGTCACACCTGTAGAACTGAAAACTTCAATACAACTAAGAGATGTGAAGTCATCTGAATTGACTCCAAGGCCAAAGCTCCACAGTGTACCACCTTTGACATCACTCCAGAAACATCAGGTGCCAGTGTTCAAAACTATTGATTTGAAATCTGGGTTACAGTTGAGAAGTGTGAAGTCATGTGGCCCAATTTTAACATCAAAGCTCTGTGATATAAAATCTATGGCATTCAAACCTGGGCTTCATTTGCAAGATGTGAAATCTTCTGAGTTGACCCCAAGACCACAGCGGCACAAAGTGAAACATTTGCAGGCATATCCAAGAACACAGCAGCAAGATGTGAAGTCTCTAGTGTTTACACAAGAGTCACAGTTTTCAGGGGTGAAATCTAAAGTATTAAGCCAAGAGCTACAATTACAAAGTGATAAAACTGTAGGGTTCAACTTCTTACTGCACTTGAAAAGCACGAAATCATCCGAGTTGGCTCAGACAAAGCTTCCAGGTACGAAATCTGAGGAGTTTAGCTCTTGGCCACAATGGCAATGTGTCAAATCTTTTAAGTTGAACCCTAAGACGAAGTCCCAAGACATGAAATTTATAGAGTTAAACCCCAGCTCACAGTTGAAAAATATCCCACATTCTGATTTGACCATGAAGACCAAGATTCAAGATGTCAAATCTACAGACTTCAAACCTGGGCCACAGTTGCAAAGAGTGAAATCTTCTGAGTCGATATCAAAGACAAAGCTTCAAGAAGTGAAGTTAGTGGAATCCAACTCAGGCCCACAGTTGCAAGATTTGAAATCTTCTAGGTCGATCATGGGTATACTGCTTCGAGACATTAAATCTATCGTTTTCAGTTCTGGACCACATTTACAGAGTGTGAAATCATCTGAAATGATTCCAGGGGTGAAGCTTCAGGGTGTGAAACCTGTAGACTTCAAACCTAGTCCAAAGTTACAAAGTGAAAAATCTGATTTAACCCTGGGGAGAAAGTCTCCAGGTGTGAAATCTGTAGAGCTGAAATCAGGCCCACAGTTACAAGATATAAAATCTTCCAATCTGATCATGGGTATAAAGCTTCCAGATGTAAAATCTGTGAAGCTCAGTTCTGGACAACACTTTCAAGGTATAAAATCTTCTGAGGTAACCTCAGGGACAAGGCTTCAAAGTATGAAATCAATGTATTTCAATTCTGGACAACAGATACAAGGTGAAAAATCTTCTGAGTTGATTCAAGGAACAAACTATCGAGATGTAAAATCTGTAGAATACAACCATGGTCCAAAGTTACAAGGTGTGACATCTTCTCAGTTAACCCCAGAGACAAAGCTTCAAGGTGGGGAATCTGTGGAGTTCAACTCAGGCCCACAGTGGCAAGATGTGAAATATCGTAACTCAATCAAGGGGACAGAGCTTCAAGACGTAAAATCTAAGGAGTTCAGTTCTGATTCACAATTACAAGGTACGAAATCTTCTGAAGAGATCCCAGTGACAAAGCTTCAAACAGTGAAATCTGTGGGGCTCATGCCTAGGCCAGTGCAGCAAGATGTAAAATGTTTTGAATTGTCTCTAGGTACAAAGGTACAGGATAGGACTTCGTTGGGGTTAAACTCAACCTCACAGTTACAAGATAGAAAATTATTTATGTCGACACCAGGGATACAACATCAAGGTGTGAAATCTGTAGAATTCAATCCTGGGGCAAAGTTGCAAGATATGAAATCTGGGTTGATAAAGCTTCAGACAGTGAACTCTACAGAAGGCAACGATGACCCAGAATTGCAAGTTGCAGAACTCTCTAAGTTGGCCTTGGAATCAAAGATTCACAGTGTGGCACCTTCTGAGTTCAATACTGAAAAGCAGCAGCAAGATGAGAAATCTCATATATTGAATCTGTGGCCAGACCTTCAAAGTGTTAAATCTATGGGATTCGATCCTGAGCCACATTTGCAATATAGGAAACCTTCAGAATTATGTACAGGGACAAAGCTTCAAGATGTAAAATCTATGAAATTCAATCTTCAGGAAAAGTTGCAAGGTGTGAAATCTGAGTTGCACTTTGGAACAAGGCTTCAAGGTATACAATCTTTAGATTTCAACCCTGGGCCACAGTTGCAAGGAATAAAATCTGCCAAGTTTAATCCTGGGCCTGAGCTTCAAGGTATGAAATCTAAGGTGTTCTGCCTTGGACCACATTTGCAAGATGTGAATTCTTCCGCATCCATTCCAGAGCCACCACCTCAGTGTGCAAATTCTATTGTGTGCAACCGTGGGCCATGTTTTCAAGGTGTAAATTCTTCTGCATCTATTCCAGGCCCTAAACTTCAGTGTGTAAGTTCTAATGGGTTCAACTCTGGGTCAAACTTGCAAGGTATTAATTATTCTGTATCCATTCAAGAACCACCACTTCAGGGTATAAATTCTATTGAGTATAATTCTAGGCCAGATCCACAAAGTGTGAATTCTTCTACATCCATTCTAGGGCCCAAACTTCAGAGTGTTAATCCTAATGGGTGCAACCCTGGGTCATATTTGCAAGGTGTGAATTCTTCTGCACTCACTCCAGAGCCACCACTTCCGTGTGTAAATTTTAATGGGTGCAATCCTGGGCTGCACTTGCAAGGTGTAAATTCCTCTGCACCCATTCCAGGGCCAAAACTTCAGAGTGAAAATTCTATTGGGTGCAGCCCAGGGCCACATTTGCAAGGTGTGAATTCTGCATTAATGCCACAGCCACAAGCTCTGTGTGTAAATTCTATTGGGTGCAACACAGAGCCATATTTACAAGGTATGAAATCTCCTGAATTAACTTCGGTTTCAAAACTTCAAGGTATGAAGTGTTCTGAATTGAACCCAGGGACAAAAATTCAAAGCAAGACATCTTTAATGGTCAACCTTAGACCATGTTTGCAAGATTTAGAATCTGATTTGACACCAGGGTCAAAGTTTCTACGTGTAGCACCTTTGGAATGCAACCCTGGGCCACAGGTGCAGTGTGCAAGTTCTTCTGAGTTGAATCCAGGGCTAAAGTTACGATGCGTAAATTCTATGGAGTGCAAACTTGAGCCACACTTGCAAGGTGTAAAATCAGGGTCAAAATTTCAAGTTATGAAATCTGAGTTGGATCCAGGGCCAGAGCTTCACAGTATAAAATCTGTTATGTTCAGCTCTGCGCAACATTTACAAGATGTAAAATGTGAACTGACTTCAGGGACAAAATTTCAAGATATAACACCAAAGGAGTTCCACTCTGGCCCACAGCTGCAAGGTATGAATTCTTCTGGGTTGAATTCAGAGTCAGAATTTCAATGCATAAATTCTATCAACTTGAATCCAGGGCCACAGATACGAGACATGAAGCCCTCTGAATTGAACCCTGGGTCAGAATCTCAAGGTATGAAATCTATTCTGTTCAATCCCAGACCACACTTGCAAGGTGTGAAATCTTCTGAGTTAAGTCCAGGGACTAAGTTTCAAGGAGTCCAATTTTGGGGGAAGCACCTTGGCTCACAGCAAGCTGTGCAACCTGCATTCAATTTGAGTCCTCAGATAAATGGTACAAAATCTGAGGTATTTTTACCAGAGCCACTGCTTAAAGTTGTAAAATCTGTGGACATAAATAAGCAGCCATTGCTTTATGATGCAAATTCTGCAAAAATGATTTCAGCCTCTGAGCTACCGGACTTAAAATATGAGGTATTTACGCTAGAGCCATGTTTTCAAAAAGCAAAATCTGTGGAGTTAAAACCAGAACCATATCCTCAAGGTGTGAAATCCGTGGAGTTAAAACCAGAACCATATCCTCAAGGTGTGAAATCTGTGGAGTTAAAACCAGAACCATATCCTCAAGGTGTGAAATCCGTGGAGTTAAAACCAGAACCATATCCTCAAGGTGTGAAATCCGTGGAGTTAAAACCAGAACCATATCCTCAAGGTGTGAAATCTGTGGAGTTAAAACCAGAACCATATCCTCAAGGTGTGAAATCCGTGGAGTTAAAACCAGAACCATATCCTCAAGATGTGAAATCCGTGGAGTTAAAACCAGAACCATATCCTCAAGGTGTGAATTCTGAGGAGGTGCATTCACACCTCAGGCAGCATAATGTAAGATCTATGCTATTTGTATCAGAGCCACTTTCTCGAGATGTGAAATCTGTGAAGCCAACTCTATGGCCACAACCTCAAAGTGTAAATTCTTTGACATCATGCTTTAGGTCACAATGCATTAAATCTGTGGCCTTTGCACCGAAGCTATGTTTTCAAGATGTAAAACCTATGGAGCTGACGCCAGGGGCCCAACAGCAAGGTATAAATTATCAGGAGTTGACTTCAGGATGGCAAGATGTGAAATCAATGGTGTTGGCACCAGAGCCAACTAGGAAGTTCTCATCAGGACCAATGTTGGCTAGTGTCAGATTTTCAAATTTGTCTCCAGAATCACAGCATCAAGCCATGAAATCTTTGGAGTTTACTCTAGAGTCAAAGTTGCAAAGTGTAAAACATGTGAAATTGTCTTCGGTGTCTCTGCAGCAAGAAAAAGTTGTTCAGCCTGAGAAAGCGACCCCTGGACCACCATTTCAAGTTGTAAAGTCTAGGACAACGCCAAGGCCCACCCCTCAAGTGGTAGAATATATTGAGTTGACTCCAAAACTGCAAGATGTGCAACCTTGCACACAAAGGAAGGCTAAAATTCATACTCAAGCTTTCAGGAGTTCTACTTCCACAGCAGATTTGCAGTCTGGGTCCTCCCAGTCCCCTGCTCCTGTACTAATCGACATCAGAGGAAGACAACACAGCAGCCCTGACCTGGAAGAAAAGACAATAATTAGAGCATGTAGACACTATGAATCCATTCAGGTTCACACCCTATCGGAGAGTGACTCTGAAATCACTCAGAATGAGAAACGGGCTAAAGTGAGAACCAAAAAGACCTCTGGTTCAAAATATCCAATGAAGAGAATGACCAAGGGCCTTAGAAAACACAGAAAGTTCTACACAAGCAGTAGAACCACAAAAGAGAGACCCTCTAGGGAATTACAAGCCCATTTAAGAAGGAAGACGATTGGAGCAGCTCAGACAAGTACTGCCTTCTTAAAAAGACAACCTAAGAAACCTTCCCAACCCAAGTTCATGCAACTGCTTTTTCAGGGCCTACAGCGGGCATTCCAAACAGCATACAGAGTTATAGCTTTTGCTGGGCAGAAGCCTGTGGACAGGACAATCCCAGACAATGTGTGGGCAAGCAAAAACTATTATCTGAAACAAAATGGCAGGGACTATTGCATACCCAGAAATCACAAAAGAGACAGGAGGTCAGCTGACAAGCCAAAGTCAGCAGGCTCAACCATTAAGCAGGAGGACATATTGGGGGAAGGAAGAGACCAGTGCAGATCAGCTCAACAGCCAAGAAGAGCTCACCGTTTCCAACCCAGACCTCTTCAACTTCCCAAGCCCACAGGTTCCCAAAGTGACATCACTTTCCAAGCTGCCTCAGTGGAGCAGCCTTTGGGAACTGTCCAAAAGGACAGGAGTAGCAGATCAAAGAAAAATGAAATCTTTAGCCAGGAGTCTAAGAACTTGCCCACACCAGGAACCAGAGTTCAGGCCCAAGGAAGAATGCTACATTGTTCCCCTGTGAAGAGAACCTGGCACCGTCCCCTTAAAGAGAAACTCACACACGAGGAGCAAAACCACCCCAGCTTCTATAGGGACAGAACCCCACACAGTCCTGAGAGAACCGGTCATAACCGCTGTTGGAGAAACCATCGTAGTCCCTCCAAGAGGAGCCACTGCGGTCCCTCGGAGAGGAGCCGTCACAGTCCTTCAGATAGAAGATTTCGCAGTCCATCTCAAAGAAATCAACACAGTCCCATGGAGAGAAGTCTTCACCGTGCTGCCCTTTCCAGCCTTTTTTCCTGTTCAGCCATTGCCTCCCGTTTCTGCACCCCCAGCATGGAAAGGCTTCCATGTCTCTCTACAGGGGGTGGCATGTGAGATTCATTCTCTAATAAAGTGGCAATAACTGATCTCCCTGTGCATCTAGACTGAGGCCACTGGGTGGGTGGGTAGGGAAGGCAGGGTGGTGGGACACGAGGAGTTGTGCAAAGGCTCGGAATGAGAGCAGGGTTTTAAGGCCGGGCAGAGGCTCCAAGCTCCGCCCCTTCATTTCAGACCCCATCCACAGGTTCCCAGGTTCTTTGTCACAATCCCCAGTGAGGCCGAGTCTCAGGAATCAAAGGGTTACTCATCACGTGACTTGCTCCAGCTGCAGCCCCCTCGGAAGCTGCCAGGCAGAAGTGGACTTTCAGAAGAGGGCTAGGTGGGGGCCGAGCCCACATCTGGGATAGGCGAGGAGAGCGGAAGTGGCGTTGGTCTGGCCAGAGTCCTTTGGTGAAATTGTTAGGCGTGGAGAGGGAGCAATGTCTTCCAGACTAGGTGCTGTACCCCTGAGTTTCTTGGTTTGACCGTCATGCTTTAGAGGTAGCGCTGTTGAGCCCAGAACACGCGGTCTCTCGCTTTTGTCCCATGCGCAGAGTTGGTTTTATCAGAGGCTATCGTAGGCCCCACCCTTCTAGATCAGATCACCTGTCCCCTTTTTCTTTACCCACGTTCTGCTGCCTGTTCCCCACCTCCTTGGATTTAATTCCTCGCCACATTGCCATTAGTTTCTATTTCTTTACATCCCCAGTGTCTCTCATATTCGTTGTCTTTTCTTTTGGCCTCTTTTTTAGAGCCTCGGACAGGGCTTTGAGAATGGGGAGGACAAAGGCTCTCGTATTGTTACCCGCCTTTGCACTACTGGAAGATAGGACAGCGCAGTTTTCCTAAAAAGTGTTGCCTTCTTCAGTTTGAGGTGGTTTCCCCGGGAGAGTTTCATTTCTTCTGGGCATAGGGGAATTCGTCTTTTTGTGGTCGAGGTTCAGAGGTCCCTGGCACTCACTCATCTGCTTGTGATTTGCTAGACTTCGGGACCCACAACCTTTAAACAGCAGAGAAGCACGAGGAGCTAAAAAGTACGTGAGGTTTTCTCAGGTCCTTTTATGATTGTGTCGCCAGAGCTGTCCAGTAGAACTTCTTCCTGTGATGAAAATGTTCTGTATCTGCATTGTCCAGTAACATAGCCAGTAGCCCTGTGTGGATTTTGAGCCATTGAAATGTGGCTAGTGCAACTGAGGGACTGAATTTTAAATTTTATTTGCTAAGTAAGAGGTTTTTCTAAGGTTCTTTCATGATTGTGTGGTCAGTGCTGCCCAGTAGAACTTGTGACAAAAATGTTCTGTATCTGCACTGTTTAGTATTGTAGCCACTAGCCCCTTATGGCTTTTGAGCTCTAGAAGTGTGGCTAGTGTGACTGAGGGATTGAATTTTAAATTTTATTGTATTTTAACTAAATAGCCACCTGTAACTAGTGACTACTGGATTAAACAGTGTACGTATAAGCCTAGTGTGTGGGAGAGAAACCTAGCTTGCAAAAAAAGAGTACAAATTATAATAAAAATGGAACCAATGACTTAGTGGTAATCCTGTATTTCTCCAGACATCACATTCGTGCACATAAATACATTGATTTACTTGGGATGGATGATAAAAATGGCTGGAAGAAATTCTTGTATTTTTAAACTACTTGGCTGTAAGACTGGTTTATTATTTAGAACACTGAAGGTACTTAGTGTAGGTTTATTCTTACAAGGTTTATTGCCAAGTTTAAAATGAGGAAACTGAGGCCAGCATAAGAAAATTAAATACCAATTTATTTAACTCCCAGGCAAGGTTCCATGGTCCCAGGGAAAGGGGCCAGGGAAGTTGCGCCTGACTTCTCTCAGGTGTGGGGTTTTATAGGGAGGGAAGGCATTCTGATTGGCTGTGGAGAAACAAGACATGGATGGGGCAAGCAGTTATTAGTAGGTAGGCGGGATTTCCGGTGAGCGGGCTGGATGGGGCAAAATGCTATTGGGCAGGTTTCGGCAGGGCTTCTTTTAAATTTTGGTGGGGTTTTCCAATGGCTGGCTAGGTGCTGAGTGCAGAGTTTAGTGTTGAGTGCAGACTCTGGTGTGGAGTGCAGAGATGGGCATTGGTGCCAAGTGCAGAGTCTGGTGTGGAGTGCAGAGGTGGGCATGTGTTGAGTGCAGATTCTGGTGACGTAATTTTCAGGCATGGAGAGGGATGGGCATGCCCGAGCTCCGGGTAAGGCAACCGGCCTTACATTCCAACCCTTTTGATGATACAGGACGCCGCTTCTTTCTGGCTACCTCCTGCTGAATAGGGGCAGAGTGGGGGAAAGGGGTCAGTTGGCTGGTGCCTCAGTTGCGAGTTGGACACAGAGGTGAAGTAGCATCTGGTTTATGGCCACCCTGGAAATTTCCATTATGCAGGCCTGTAAAAATCTGAGGAAAAATGGGGCTAGCATTAGTAGAAGACACACAACAATAACGGGGGTGATAATGGGAGCTAGCCAGGTAAGCATGGGGGATTGCCGCCAGTTGAGAGACGAGGCTGGTGCACTCTGCTTCCTGCGGAGGTTCTCTTGGAGATGATAGAGAGTGTTGACATTTTCTTCCACAAGGCCTATTTCATTGATGTAATAGCAGCACTGTGTCCTAGAGAAACAGACAGGTACCTCATTTTTCTGCCATTAGTAGGTCCAGGGCCTGTCGGTTCTGGAGAGTTACCTGAGCCAGTGATGTGATTTGTAGCTGGAGGGAGGCTAAAGAGGCGGTTGACGCTTCAGTAGCCGCACGGAGCTTGTCTTCCAGTTGAGCGGCTGAAGTGATGCAAACTTTGGGGTTTGCAATTACATCTGTAAAAATGAAGCAGCCCCAGTTGACGACCCAGGTGCAGTGCTTTGGGTGGGGGTTTCTGGACGTAGATTGTATACCTGCCTTAACTTTATTGTTTCCGAACCAAATGATTCCGAGTCTACTTTGCAGTCCAGGCTGGACATTGACTCCCTGACACATAGCTAAGCTTTACTTTGAGTCTACCAAATTCTGCTTTATTTAAACTGCATCTTGGCTCTACTAAAGGTTTACAATCTTCTAGTATGTGTTATTAAGTAGACGTACATATTACATATTCATAGAGTTCCATTTGGAGCATCTATAAACTTCTTTTTAACAATTAAAAAATGGTATTTGTGAAGTTAGTGACAGTTAAGCAAATCAAATGGTTTCTTTGTCTCTATGTGAAACTTGTCTGGGATTAGAGTTTTTTCAGTTCTAGTAACCCCCAAACAGTTATTTGGGTGGTAAAGCTTATTGCCCAGAAAGCTGATTTTTTTTTTTTTTTTTTTTTTTTTTTGAGACTGAGTCTCACTCTGTCACCCAGGCTGGAGTGCAGTGGTGCAATCTTGGCTCACTGCAACCTCTGCCTCCCAGATTCAAGTTATTCTCCTGCTTCAGCCTCCCCAGTAGCTGGGATTACAAGTGCCTGTCACATGCCCAGCTAATTTTTGTATTTTTAGAAGAGATGGGGTTACACCATGTTGGCCAGCCTGGTCTCGAATTCCTGACCTCAAGTGATCCACCGGCCTCAGCCTCCCAAAGTGCTGGGATTACAGGCATGAAGCACTGCACCCAGTCTGATTTTTTAAAAGTCAAATAAAAACATTATGTCAATGTTCCATTATCAAAAAATAGGATATTTGATCTCTTCAGTAGATCTTGTTGATTAGTTACTATAACTTTATTTCCATACATTATACAGCAATTATTTTTTAGAATATTCTTAGGATCTATGAGTTAATTCACTTTTCAGAACTAACTACTTAGCAATATTATCCTGCTTCATGCTTGGTGGCGAATTCTCCAGTGTTATATTCAGCTCCAAGAATGATATTTGAACATGTTCACACCTATCGGGTCTTGGACCCAATAGCAAGGTAGGTGTGAATGGCGTTCAAGTATCAGCCTCCCTTTCCTGAATGACCACTTCACATCTTTGAGTTTCAATGCTGTCTTGTTTCTCCTAAGGTATACACTATTCATGCACATTAATCCTAACTAAGAAGATGAAGGTACCATAAAATTCCTTTTTTTTTAGATCTAAATTTTGGAGATTATATTCTCTATGATGGACACTTTGGTTATTTTAAATCTCTCGCTATTGAAAGCACGCTGCAATGAACGCTTTCCTTGCACCCTCCTGAGATTAAAAGATCATCTATTCACTTAGTATTAATGGGGTAAAACACAGGCATGCCTCCCTAACATATGTAGCCTTAAGTCACACTTGCTGTAGTGGCTGCATCTCAGTTTTGAAGTCTGGATGCCAAAGCCAGTTGTACACGTAGGAGGACTGGACTGGCAGTGGCCTGTGTTGTGTGCTTTGAGAGATGCCAGGCATATCCCCACCCCCAAGCTTACCATAGTGCCTACAATTTCAACAACAAAGATTCATTCCTTTGGGTTTGTACTTTGCTATCTCAGGGAAATTCTTTAAACAAATCACTCCTCCCTAATTATGGTTATTGTAGAAAATTGAGAATGTGCAGAGAAGTTAATAAATGAAAATAGAAATTACCTGTAGCTCACAACTCAAAAACCACTACAGTTAACGTTTTGGTATTTTGTTCTCCTTTCCCATACATGAAATTGAAAAGTTGATTGTATTAGTTTGTTTTCACGCTGCTGACAAAGGCATACCCGAGACTGGGTAAAATACAAATGAAAGAGGTTTAATTGTACATAGAGTTCCATATGACTGGGGAAGGTCCAACAATCATGGTGGCGCAGAAATTAGTCAGATTTGCATCCGTGTCCCACTAATCCTGTAGGCTGATAATCTGGGCTCCCTCTCTCTAGTTTCCTCCCTAACCAAATCCACCTTGCACACTAGTGTAAGACTGTTCCTCTTCAAACGCTGCTTCCATTTTGTCACTACCCTCCTCTCTGTCTAGCTCAGCATTGTCCAGTAGAAATATAATACAAGGCTGGTCACAGTGGCTCACACCTGTAATACCAGCACTTTGAAAGGCCAATATAGGAGGATCACTTGAGCCCAGGAGTTCAAGACCAGCCTAGGCAACATAGCAAGCCCCCATCTCTACTAAAAATAAATTAGCTGGGCATGGTGGCACCTGCCTATTGTCCCAGCTACTCAGGAAGCTGAGATGGGAAGATTGCTTGAGCTCAGGAGTTTGATGCTGCAGTGAGCCATGATGGCATCACTGCACTCCAGCCTGGGTAATAGAGACCCTGTCTATAAAAAAAAGAAAAAGAAAGAAAAAAATATAATGCAAATCACCTATGTAAGTTTAAGTTTTTAGTAGCTGCGTTAAAAAAAGAAACAGGTGAAACTGGCCAGGCACGGTGGCTCACACCTATAATCCCAGCACTTCGGGAGGCCGAGACAAGCAGATCACAAGGTCAGGAGTTCGAGGCCAGCCTGACCAACATGGTGAAACCCAGTCTCTACTAAAAAGATGAAAAAGAAAAATTAGCTGGGTGTGGTGGTGCACACCTGTAATCTAAGCTAGTTGGGAGGCTGAACAGGAGAATGACTTGACCCCAGGTGGCAGAGGTTGCAGTGAGCCGAGATTGTGCCACTGTGCTCTAGCCTGGGCAAAAGAGCAAGACTCCATCTGAAAAAAAAATTTTTTTTCAGGCACCCAGCCTGAAATCAATTTTAATAATATATTTTCCTTAACCCAATATATAACCCAATGTCAACAATGTTAAACATTATTAGTGAGATGTTTTGCAATATTTTTCTATATATGTATTTTGAAATCTAGTGTGTGTTTTACAATCATAGTACACCTCAATTTGGTTTTTTGTGGCTTTAAAAAAAAAATTTTATTTTAGACAGAGTCTCACTCTGTCACCTAGGCTGGATTGCAGTGGTGCTATGTTGACTCACTGCAACCTCCATCTCCCAGGTTCCAACGATTTTCCTTCCTCAGCTTCCTTAGCAGATAGTAGAACTACAGGCTTGTGCCACCGGGCCCGGCTAATTTATTTTCTATTTATTTTTTACTTTTAGTAGAGACAGGGTTTCACTGTGTTGGCCAGGCTGGTCTCAAACTCTTGACCTCAAGTGATCCACCTGTTTCAGCCCCCCAGAATGCTGGGATTACAGGCATGAGCCACTGCACCCAGCCAGCACACCTCAGTTTGCTTGCTAGATTTGCAATGCTAAAAAGCAGAATGTAGTTCTACCAAAACATTAAAGTTTCTTTTAATTTAAAAATAATACAGCTAAAGTTCCAAATATAGCTGGGTGTGGTGGCTCATGCCTGTAATCCCAGCACTTTGGGAGGCTGAGGCAGGCAGATCAAGAAATCAAGACCATCCTGGCCAACATGGTGAAACCCCATCTCTACTAAAAATACAAAAATTAGCTGGGCATGGTGGCAGGCACCTGTAGTCCCAGCTACTTGGGAGGCTGAGGCAGGAGAATTGCTTGAGCCTGGGAGGCGGAGGTTGCAGTGACCTGAGATCATGCCACTGCACTTCAGCTGGGCAGCAGAGCAAGACTCCATCTCAAAAAAAAAAAGTCCCAAATATATACAGAAGTATAAAAAATAGTATAATGGGCTGGATGCAGTGGCTCACACCTGTAACCCCAACACTTTCAGAGGCTGAGGTCGCCAGATCACCTGAGGTCAGGAGTTCGAGATCAGCCTGGCAAACATGGTGAAACCCCATCTCTAATAAAAATACAGAAATTAGCAGGGCGTGGTGGCGCACGCTTGTAGTCTTGGTTACTTGGAATGTTGAAGCAGGAGATTCGTTTGAACCTGGGAAGCAGAGATTGCAGTGAGCTAAGACTGAGCCACTGCACTCCAGCCTGGGCAACAGAGTGAGACTCCGTCTCAAAAAAAAACAATATAATGACCTCCCATGTATCTTTACCCAGTTTCAACAAGTATTCATAATTCATGACCACCCTGATTTTATTTTTAATCACAGCCCTCCCCCAATCCCTCCATATTATATATATATACATATATATGTGTGTGTGTGTGTGTATATATATATATATATCTGTGTATGTATATGTATTTTATTTTTTGAGATGAAGTCTCACTATGTTGCCCATGCTGGAGTACACTGGTGCAATCTCGGCTCACTGTAACCTCTGCCTTTTGGGCTCAGGTGATTCTCTGCCTCAGCCTCCCAAGTAGCTGGGAGTACAGGCACACATCACCATGCCTGGCTAATTTTGTATTTTTAGTAGAGACGGGGGTTCACCACGTTGGCCAGGCTGGTCTCAAACTCCTGACCTCAGGTGATCTGCCTGCCTAAGCCTCTCAAAGTGCTGGGTTTACAGGCGTGAGCCACTGCTCCCGGCCCCCCTCCATATTATATTGAAGCAAATTCCAGATATCATCGTTTTACCCAGAAATAATATTTCAGTGTGTGTCTCCAAAAGATAAGGACTCTTTTACAACATAACCACAATGGCATTAACATACCTTTCAAAGCTAACAATTTCTTAGTCTCATGAAGTAGCCAGTCAGTATTCAAATTGTCCTAATGTGTGTATATAAATTCTTCACTTCTCTTACCTAGTTTCAAACCCATTCTTACCCTTTTACATCCCTGTGTTTTTCTATGTGTCATCCCTTCTGCCTAGATTGTTGTTGTTTTTGTGCGTAAGTGACAAGACACAGTCTTCTAGATCTGTTCAAATATCGCTTCCTCCAGCAATCTTTCCCTGGCAACACTCAGGAGTTAGTCATCCCTACAGCACTAACACTCTGCACTCTGCGCTGGGTATTTCTCTACATGGTTGTCTGTTCTCCAGATTGTGAGCTCTGTGAAGACTTGAACCATATTCTTGTGGCCTTTGAGAACCTCAGTACCTAGCATGGTGCCTGGCCCACATGATTTGCTTCAAGCCAGAATATTATTTCTAAGGAGGGGCTCCCAAGGCCTCTTCCATAGTTCTTGGTGTTCATTTATCCTTTCCTAAAGTTCACTGTCTTTTGCAAAGATAATGTCCTCTCCACTTTCCCCATTTGAGCTGGGAGCTGATCAAATGTTTTCAATCTTTTGCTTTAAGAAGCCACTGGAGGCAGAATTAATTGGTTTAGAGGTGGTGTTTTTGTTTTTGTTTTTTTCTTTTTTAAGATCCCAGGATTGATATAAAGCAGAAAGACTGAGAAAGAGAAAGCCACTTAGTCAGCAGTCGCTCTGGGATTAATGTCGTAAGAGTGGTACAGAATTTAAAAGCAAAAAGCATTGTCCTCATCCTCTAATTGAATATGATCCACAAACCTTCTGGTTCTCTGAGGAGGACCTTGGAATGTGCTTGCAGTTTCCAGACTGTAATTAATAACAGTTCAAATCATAGTTTTCAAGTGATTCTTTTACCTCAGAACCCCTTCCTCAGTTTTATCCGCCTGGAAATTCTGTTACACAGATAAAAGCTCTGGTGGGGCCAGGTGCAGTGGCACAAGCCTGTCGTCTCTGCTTTTTTTTTTTTTTGAGGCAGAGTCTCATTCTGTCATCCAGGCTGGAGTGCAGTGGTACCATCTCAGCTCACTGCAACCTCCACCTCCCAGATTCAAGTGATTCTCCTGCCTCAGCCTCCTGAGTAGCTGGGATTACAGGTGTGAACCACCGCACCTAACAAATTTTTTTATGTTGAGTAGAGAAAGTGTTTACCATGTTGGCCAGGCTGATCTCAAACTCCTGACCTCAGGTGATCCACCCACCTTGGCCTCCCAAAGTGCCGGGATTACAGGTGTGAGCCACCACACCTGGCCTAGTCTCTGACATTTCACAGGCTAAGGTGGGAGGATTGCTTGAGCCCAGGAGTTCAAGTTTGAGGCTATAGTGCACTATGATTGTGCCTGTCAACAACCATTGTACTCCATCCTGAGCAACATAGCCAGACTGTGGTGGAAAGATGGCAGACAGGTCCCTGGGACTCAGTTTTATTGGACCATCTGCTAGGCCTTCCCGGACGTGGCTCCGGAGACACAGATCCCAGAGCAGTTGCTCAGTCATTCATCAATCTCTCAATCTTCCACCATACAACTGTTTATTGAGTGCCTGCTATGTGTGGTGCTAGAGGTACTATACTGAACAAGACAGATGAACTTCCATTTTCTTGGAGTTTACATTCTAGGACAGGCTTGAGAGAGAGGAGAAATAATCACTGTAAACCAGTGCAACGGTTTGAATGTGTCTTCCAAAAGTTCATGTGTTGAAAAGTTAATTATTATTGTAACACTATTCAGAGGTGGGGCCTTTCAGAGGTGATTATCAGGCCATGAGTGCTCTCCCCTCATGAATGAATGAATGCTATTATTGAGGAGGTAGGTTACTTATCATGAGAGTGGACTCGATAAAAAGGAAAAGTTTGGCCCAATTTCTACACTGTGTGTTTTGCATGTTCACTTGCCCTTCTGCCTTCTGCCTTCTGCCATGGGGTGACCCTCTTCAAATACCAGTGCCATGCTTCTGGACTTCCCGGTCTCTAGAACTGTGAGCCACGTAAACATCCGTTGTTTATGAATTACCTAGTCTGTGGTATTCTGATGTTGCAGCAGAAGATGGACTAAGAGTGCCAGTGGTTGCCAAATTTAATTTTTGTCAAAATCAAGTTGCTACATACAGATCTTTGGATCCTATGCTCACAATTTCTGATTCAAAAGGTCTAGAGTAGGGCCTGAGAATATGCAGTTAGAACTAGTTCCCGGTGATGCTAATACTGCTGGTCCTGGGACCAAACATTAAGAGCTACTAAGGTAAACAATCAAGGAAGTAAAATACCTTCAGACACTGGTAAGTGCTATGCTTTCGGAAAATCAAATAGGGTAACAGAATAGGAAGTCATCTGGTGGTGGGGGGCTACTTTAGGTTGGGTAGCCAGGGAAAGACTCTCGGAGAAGGTGACATTTGATATGAGCAGGCCACCTAAAAATCTGGGGGATGGCCATTCTATGAAAAGAACATATCAAGTGGGTAGGTGCAGTGGCCCATGCCTGTAATCCCAGCACACTGGGAGGCTGAGGCAGCCAGATCACCTGAGGCCAGGAGTTCAAGACCAGCCTGGCTAACATGGCAAAACCTCATCTCTACTAAAAATACAAAAATTAGCTGGGTGTGGTAGTGCACACCTCTAGTCCCAGCTACTCAGGAGGTTGAAGCAGGAGAATCACTTGAACCAGGGAAGGGGAGGTTGTGAGCTGAGATTGTGCCACTGCACTCCAGCCTGGGTGACAAAGCAAGACTCTGTCTTGGGAAAAAAAAAAAAAAAAAGCCAGGCCCAGTGGCTCACATCTGTAATCCCAGCACACTGGGAGGCCAAGGCAGGCAGATCACAAGGTCAGGAGTTCCAGACCAGCCTGACCAATATAGTGAAACCCTGTCTTTACTAAAAATACAAAAATTTAGCCAGGTGTGGTGGGTGCCTGTAATTCCAGCTACTTGGGAGGCTGAGGCACAGGAATTGCTTGAACCTGGGAGGTGGAGGTTGCAGTGAGCTGAGATCACCTCACAGCACTCCAGCCCGGGCAACAGAGCAAGACTCAGTTTCAAAAAAAAAAAAAAGAGGCCAAGCGTGGTGTCTCTCATCTGTAATCCCAGCACTTTGGGAGGCCGAGGCGGGCAGATCACTAGGTCAGGAGTTTGAGACCAGCCTGACCAACGTGGCGAAACCCCGTCTCTACTAAAAATGCAAAAATTAACTGGGCATGGTGCCTCACGCCTGTAATCTCAGCTACTTGGGAGGCTGAGGCAAGAGAATCACTTGAACCCTGGAGGTGGAGTTTGTGGTGAGCCAAGAGTGTGCCATTGTACTCCAGCCTGGCAACAAAATAAAAAAAAAAAAAAATGACATAGCAAGTGCAAAGGCCCTAAGCAGAAAAGCAGCACAGTTTGTGCTTTTTGTTTTAAGAAACAAAATAAGACATTCAAAGTGCCAGGACAGCTGCAGAGTTTTGTTTTTGATTTTATTTTTTGAAACCAAGTTTTGCTCTTGTTACCCAGGCTGGAGTACAATGGTGCAATGTCAGCTCACTGCAACCTCCACCTCCCTGGTTCAAGTGATTCTCCTGCCTTAACCTCCTGAATATCTGGGTTACAGGCACCTGTAGCAGGAGCAGCCGCGGGAAACGGATCTCTCGAACGCCCAATGGAGAAGGAAGAAGTTTATTCGGCCGGGAGCCTGAGCATAATTTGTCCAAAGCTCAGCTCATCTAACAAAGGAAGGTTCTGCCTTTATATAGGCTTATTATACTTTAGATATTACACGTGGAAGAATCTTAGGTTTATAGCTTTAGAAATAACATAAAAAAGGTCTCGGTTTACAGCTTCAGGAATCACATATGAAAGGGTTCTGGTTCACAGTTTTCAGACTCAAGTGAAAAGGTTTCTGGTTTGATCTTGTTTTAAGTAAAAATAGTGCCTTCTGGAGAGTTTCCCCAAGACCAAGCCTGCCACCTACGGGAAGGTAAAACAGGAGGCACCAGTCAGTCAGCCTTTTCTTCTTTTGAAATCCAGCGTGATAGTCAAAGGGGAAGTTGAGCTGAGATGCCTGGGTCTCCCTCTTCACACCCATCACTATGCCTGGCTAATTTTGTATGTTTTGCAGAGACAGGGTTTCGCCATGTTGGCTTGGCTGGTTTCCAACTCCTGGCCTCAAGTGATCCGCCTGCCTCAGTCTCTCAACGTGCTGGGATTACAGGCATGAGCCTTTATTTTACTTTTTTTTTTTTTTTTTGAGATGGAGTTTCACCCTTGTCGCCCAGGCTAGAGTGCAATGGCACAATCATGGCTCACCGCAACCTCTGCCTCCCGGGTTCAAGCGATTCTCCTACCTCAGCTCCCCGAGTAGCTGGGATTACAGACATGCGCCACCACATCCGGCTAATTTTGTATTTTTCAGTAGAGACAGGGCTTCTCCATGTTGGTCAGGCTGGTCTCAAACTCCCAACCTCAGGTGATCTGCCCGCCTCGGCCTCCTAAAGTGCTGGGATTACAGGCGTGAGCCACTGTGCCTGGCTATTTTACATTTTAAATATGAATTATTTGCTCTTAAATATCTTTTAGGCTATGGTGTGGAGAGTACCATGGAGGATGGTGGTGGTGAGGGTGGCAGGGTGTATGGGAAAGCAACTAGAAACGGAGAGACCAGTCAGGAGGTCTTGCAATATCCTGGGGAGGGGAAGTAGCAATGGATACGGTGAGAAATGGTCAGTTTGCAGCAGTGAGGACTTGCTAATGACAACGACACTTCGCATAATGTCTTGCACATTGTGGGCATTCAGCTAACAGTCATCGAAGGAATCATGAAGTCCCCTTCCTTTCTGAAATGCATGATTATAATCCTTCACTTTACTGATAAAGCAAAGAATATTGTAAATTATTCTCCAAACTGGATTCCATTGTCTTGTTGGTAACAGTGGTTTTGTATATGTGTTATACACATATACAAAAGGGTATATGAGGGTGCGTGTGCCTGTGTTACTTGAATTTTTTTGGATATAATATTCCCCTCCACTCTCCAGCTCACTTATTAAATATTGCACTCCTACCCCTTCCCTTTTTTTGGGGTACAATGCAGGTTTCCAACAGCTTGCTAAGAATTATTTTCCCTTTGTAAAGCAAATTGAGTGGGGGTGGCTCCAGAGCTCGGCAATCCTCCTGGGAGGCGGAAGGGGTTGGTTGGTCTCCAGGGGCTCTGGTTGCTGGGAGAGGTGAATTGTGAGTGCTGGTAGTGACACGAAACTCTTCCTAGTGCACTGATGGCAATAAGCAAGTTATTCCTTGAAGTCTATTTCTTGGAAGTGTTTTTATTGTTTCCACAGTATTTCATCCCTACTGCAACCAAAGGCAATCAACATATGGGTTTAATTTGACAAGGAAAAGGGCCATAAACACCTGTAAATTGTCAAAACTGGCAGATGACAGCCCTGATCTCTGCAATAGCAAAGATGAGCCAAGCAGCCAGCTTTCGCACATCAAAGAGAGCTGTCACACTGCTCAACTGATTATGCTGGTTAGGTGAGGAAGAAAATATCTCAAACACGAGTCATCTCATCCAAGGAAATAAACCATTGTTTCAGCACAAGTTTCAAAAATGAAATAATAATAAAAGCAGAAAATCTGTTTTTTCTTTGCAGAGATGACATTGAAATCCTTCCACCAGCCAAGAGGTCTGATTCCAAGTTTAGTTTTAACTTGCTTTCCTGCTGGGGCCCTGGAGGTCTGTGGAGCACAGTGGGCCTCCTGCTGAGCCTCTTCTCAGTCTCCCAGAGACTGCATTTCTCCCTGCATGTTTCCTTTCTGAATACTGTTTTCTTTATTTCTTCCTTTCTTTCACAGGGTCTTGCTCTATTGCCCAGGCTAGAGTGTGGTGGCTCAATCCTGTGGGACCAGAGGCATATGTGCCACCCTGTCTGGCTAATTTGCTTTTATGTTTTTATAGAGATGGGGGTCTTACCATGTTGGCCAGACTGGTCTTGAACTCCTGCGCTCATGTGTCGGCCCCTCTCAGCCTCTCAAATTGCTTGGATTACAGGCGTGAGCCACCGCACCTGGCCTCTCAATGCCATTTTCTAGGTGTCTCAGGATAGCGTTTTCATTTATGTCTGTCTTTCTTTATTGCTTTCCTGAAAACCCATTTCTTCTCTCTCCCCCTTGTATAGGCATGTATTACAAATCTTAAATAGCAAAACATAAAACTATCCAAAGGCTGTGCATGGTGGCTGACACCTGTAATCCCAGCACTTTGGGAGGCTGAGGCGGGCGGATCACCTGAGGTCAGGGGTTCGAGACCAGCCTGATCAACATTGTGAAACTCTGTCTCTACTTTAAAAATACAAAAATTAACCAGGCATGGTGATGCATGCCTGTAATCCCAGCTACTCAGGAGGCTGAGGTAGGAGAATCCCTTGAACCAGGTAAGTGGAGGTTGCAGTGATCCAAGATTGTGAAACTGCACTCCAGCCTGTGCAACAAGAGTGAAACTCCATCTCAAAAAAGAGGAATTGGCCAGTATGGTGGCTCATGCCTGTAATCCCAGCACTTTGGGAAGCTGAGGTGGGCAAATCACAGGGTCAGGAGTTCGAGACCAGCCCGGCCAATATGGTCAAACCCCAGCTCTACTAAAAATACAAAAATTAGCTGGGCGTGGTGGCAGGCACCTGTAGTCCCAGCTACTTGAGAGGCTGAGGCAGGAGAATCGCTTGAACCCAGGAGGCAGAGATTGCAGTGAGCCAAGATCACGTCACTGCACTTCATCCTAGGCGACAGAGTGAGATTATCTCAAAAAAAAAAAAAAACACCAGGAGGTGCTCATTTAAGTTCAAGGCTGCAGTGAGCTATGATTGCGCCACTGTACCCCAACCTGGGTGACAGAGTAAGACTGTCAGAAAAACAAAAAAGCACTTATTATCCAACATGCAATATGTTTTCTTGTTTAAAGTCTCTCTCCCAACCCTAGAATGTAGTACCATGAGGACAGGGACTTTTTTTTTTGAGACCATTTCACTCTGTCACCCAGGCTGGAATGCAGCGATCTTGACTCACTGCAACCTCCACCTCCTGGGTTCAAGTGATTCTCCTGCCTCAACCCTCCCAATTAGCTGGGATTACAGATGCATACCACCATACCCAGCTAATTTTGGAGGTATTTTTAGTAAAGATGGGGTTTCACCATGTTGGCCAAGTTGGTCTTGAACTCCTGGCCTCAAGTGATTCACCTGCCTAAGCCTCTGAAAGTGCTGGGATTACAGGCATGAGCAACCGTACCCAGCCAGGGATTGTCTTTTCTGTTCATTGCTATATTCCCAGCACTTAGAACTTTACCTATAATGTATAGGTAACAGGTGCTCAATAAATACTTGTTGAATGAATGAACGACTACACTTGTAAGAGGTGCATTTGAGTTTCAGGCTGGAAAAACAAAGCAGAAGAGGAGAAAAGGTTGATGTCTATATCAGGAAAGCAAAAACTTTTCCAGAAATCCCTAGCAGATTTCTACTTACATCTCCTTAGCCAAAACCATGTCACATGGCAACCCATTGCTGTCATATTCATCAAAAAGATGAGTATTTCTACCTGGGCACACTGCCTTCCTTGAACAAAATTATCTTTTAAGCAAGGAAGAAGGGAAGAATGAATATTGGAAAGGCAATCTGTAGTGTCTACCAGTGGGTTTATCCTGGACATGATCAAGCAGAATCTGAGAGTGGTTATTTATTTATTTATTTACTTATTTATTTACTTCGATGGAGTTTCACTCTTGTCATCCAGGCTGGAGTGCAATAGCGCGATCTAGGCTGACTGCAACCTCCGTCTCCTGGATTCAAGCAATTCCCCTACCTCAGCCTCCTGAGTAGCTGGGATTACAGGCACCTACTACCATGCCTGGCTAATTTTTGTATTTTTAGTAGAGATGGGGGTTTCACCACATCGGCCAGTCTGGTCTCAGATTCCTGAATTCAGGTGATCCACCCACCTCAGCCTCCCAAAGTGCTGGGATTACACATGTGAGCCACTGCACCTGGCCGAGGATGGTAATTTTGATGCAAGGACCCTTGGACCACATTGTAAGAAAAATGGCTGGGGTAGGCCAGGCGAGGTGACTCATGCCTGTAATTCCAGCACTTTGGGAGGCCAAGGAGGGTGGATCACAAGGTCAGGAGGTCAAGACCAGCCTGGACAAGATGGTGAAACCCCGTCTCTACTAATAAAAAATACAGGCTGGTCTTGGTAGCTCATACCTGTAATCTCAGCACTTTAGGAGGCCAAAGCAGGTGGATTACAAGATCAGGAGTTCAAGACCAGCCTCACTAATATGTTGAAACCCCATCTCTATTAAAAATAACAAAAATTAGCCAGGCGTGGTGGTGGGTGTGTGTAGTCCCAGCTACTCAGGAGGCTGAGGCAGGAGAATCGCTTGAACCCGGGAGGTGGAGGTTGCAGTGAGATGAGATCCCAGCACTGCACTCCAGCCTGGATGACAGAGTGAGACTCCATCTCAAAAACAAAACAAAATGAAAAAGAAAAACAACAAAATTAGCTGGGCGTGGTGGCGGGCACCTGTAATCCCAGCTATTTGGGAGACTGAGGCAGAGAATTGCTTGAACCCGGGAAGGTAGGTTGCAGTGAGCCAAGATTGTGCCACTGCACTCCAGCCTGGGTGACAGAGTGAAACTCTGTCTCAAAAAAGGAAAATAAAAAATGGCCAGGGTAATAGAATGAGCCCAGATTGAATTTTTTTTCTCTCTCTCTTTTTTGAGATGGTGTCTTGTTATGTTGCCCAGGCTGATCTTGAATTCCTGGACTCAAGTGACCCTCCTGCCTTTAGCCTCCCGAGTAGCTGGGATTTCAGGCATGTGCCACCATGCCTGGCTCCAGATTAAAATTTTCTAAAGCCATTCCTGGGTGATGGACACACTGGTGAAGAACATCTGTTGTCCTGGCTGCCAAGGGCTCATTCTACTCCACTCCCACTCCCATTCTCTTTTTTGAGAAATACTTTTATTTCCACCTCATCCCTCCCCCATCTACATGGGTGCAGCCATGGGACTCTTGGAGGTTTTGTTCGTACATCATATTCCCACCCACCTGACCCAAACTGCTCAATCAGAGTCTCATTCCCATGAATTCGGCATTGGGACTGAGATGCTAAACCTCTCCAGATGGCTGGATCATGTACACAAGAGAGCTGCCAGCAGATGTATTTCCTACATCGTGAACTGGAGCAGCTGAAGACAGAGTGTAAACCCCTCACAGAAGGCAGTGTGATTAAACAGAGAGGGTCTTCGTAGTGTTTGAGTCCCTGGTACTAGGTCATTCCTGAGGCCTGGGTCTGTCCTTGCCCTTGGTTGCCACAGCACACTTCTGGGTCGGACCAGCTTAAATAATTCTTTAGTTGTGGCCAAGAGTTCTAACACTCACCCTACTCCTCCAAGGGGACAGAAGGTAGTGTTTTCTACACCCCAGCTCTAGGTTCTGAGAGCAGAAAGAAAAAACTGTGGAGAGCAGGTGTCCAGTTTTGGAGGAAGAAGTGAAACATGGCAGTTTCCTTGTCAACAAACTGTCTATCAACAAAAGACCAAGAGCCCTGGGCCAAGGGAGAGTCTACCATCTGGCTGTTTCTGTGGGGCTCAGGAAAACCACATGCTGTACAGGCGCTCCCACTGCTGACAAAGGAATTAGTGGTTTTACAATAGGATCTGCAGGCAAGGGTCTGCAGATCTGGTCTAATGCCCAACCTTGCCCATGGAGATAAATCACTCTGTCCTGTCCCTGGCTGTCACCACTTGGGAACCATGTACAGTGCCTGTCAGTTTTCCTGAGGTACACACAGGCTAGAGAAGTAGTGTGGCAAAGAGGGGAAAACATGGGTTCTAGAGCCTGCAAGCCCAGCTTCATCACGAACTGGGTCTTTAGCCCGTTGGTTAATTTCCCTTACGTCCATCTCTAAATTGGTCACTATAATCCTCTCACTAGGAGAATGAAATGACATGAGAGTGTGAGTGTGTGTGTGTGTGTGTGTGTGTGTGTGTGTGTAAAGCACCTAACATAATACCTAGCAAACATCCCCGAAGCAGGAGAGCCACTCCGGCCCTGGAATCCTGTTAAAGATCAGGGCAAGAAGCTGGCACAGACACAGGACATCCCTCCAAGAAAGCTGTCGGTGCCAAATAGCTGGTTTACTGCCAGTTTTTTGCACCAGACAAAGCTCAGTGCTCCCTTAGGAGTCAGGGTTCAAGGCTTGGTGTTGGTTCTTTAGCAGTAACTACTTTTCATTTCCTCTGAGACCTCCACACTACAGAGAGCTAGTGGTGAGAACCCAGCAGGAGGGAACAGAGGTCCCAAGAAGAGTCTCTCCTTTTTTTGGAAACAGAGTTTCACTCATGTTGCCCAGGCTGGAGTGCAGTGGCGCGATCTCGACTCACTCCAACTCCGCCTCCCAGGTTCAAGCAGTTCTCCTGCCTCCGCCTCCCAAGTAGCTGGGATTACAGGTGCCTGCCACCACGCCTGGCTAATTTTTGTATTTTTAGTAGAGATGGGGTTTCACCATGTTGGCCAGGCTGGTCTCAAACTCCTGACCTCAGGTGATTCACCCGCCTTGGCCTCCCAAAGTGCTGGGATTACAGGTGTGAACCAATGCGCCCAGCTGACATACTCTTGAGCCCCTAGTGGAAAAACAAGGAAGAGAAAGGAGAAAATGAAAAAGGGAGGGAGTAAAAGTAGAAAGAAACAAAGGGAAGAGAAGGCAGGCAGTCAACTCCGTGACGATACTCATTCCTTTATTGTCAGCTGTGTTGATTGGAACAGGGCTGGGGCCTGCAAGCTGCTGGCAGCACCCAGCTGCAGGTGCATTTCAACTCAACAGAGGCCCCCATCCTAAGCCAAGGGGACAGAGGGGAATGTTTTATATATATATATATTTATATATTACATATGTCCCGTATAGTCATATGTATAGAGTGACAAGAATGGGCCACTGCGTTGTTAACTGTTGTCCTAAATAAAGACCATAGCAACACACATGGGAATTTGGTCCTAACCAAGGCCCTTACTTTGTCAATCAAATGTTTGATACACCAAAAGGAAAAGGAGGGAAAGAGAGACCAGAGACTGAGAGCCAGCCACCCCTAGTGGCCCTGTTCCCAGCAAATCTTACACTGAGTGTAGTGTGTCTCCTGTGGAGGTAAACACACACACAAACACACACACTCATACACACATACACAAAACCGCAGGCAGGAGCTCCTCCTCCAACCATACCTTGGGCCCAGCCCTCGGACTGGGGGTGCTGATTCGGGTATATTGTGCTATAAGACTGTGAGGGAGGAGTGACAGGACAATGCAGGGGCAATGTGTCCAAGTGATGAATGGGGTGACATGTGCTGCTTTGTCCACAAACGAGAAAGAGGTCAGTGGGAGAGGCTGTGCAATGCAGCCCTGGAGGTCCCCCGCGCCCAGGCCACCTGGGGAATTTCTACACACGACTCCTGTCCCAGCCACAGTCGAACCTCTGATCTGAATCCCGAGTCTCAAATAATCTCTTGGGCTCTGATGAGAACCGTGATTTCCTGGAAGGACAAGAGCAAATGGCAACTGGGTGGCTCAACCCTCCAGTCCAGTAATGAAGCAGAAATGACAGCGTCGTGGAGTTAAAGCAGACCCAAGCGTGATCCTCAGAGCAGAACTTGAAATGATGTAAGAAGGGTTCATTTCCTGAAGGAAAGAGAATAACCCTGCCGCCAGCTCCCACGCCCCCCGTTTCAGGCAGATCTGTCAGTCTTACGGCTTCACCCCAATGACAGCGCTCTTCATATTCTAGGAACTGGAGACTTGCACTATTCGGGCACTCTGAAATCCTATCTCACTCCCTTGCTTTCCTTATTACCTCTTCACCCCTCCACCAAAATATACACTTAAAAAGCCAGTCAATAAACGTTAACCATTTTTTTTTGTAGAAATTTACTTATCACTTGAGATACCTGGAGACAATTTGGGCCATCACAAAGGAAGGTAAGGAGTAGCCCCCTAGGAACCAATTTGCATACCTAGTAAATAAAGGATTTTCAACAAAATAATACCTTAAAAATGCGACTCAGAAACAAGGGTAATAGGCAAAGCTTATTGAAAAGATTGTGCCTCAGCTTGTTTCCTGGGACAGATGAAGGGAAAAAGCAATAGAGTTAGCATCTCCAGTTAGCTGGGGGTAGAATGACAGTGACTCCTCCCACTGTGAATGGGGTCCAGGCGGCTGCAGGAGAAATGCTCAAAGCAGGTGGGAGCACCCTTTCGAAAATGGGGAGTTGCCTTGATGGCCTATTGACCAATATGACTTCTCAGAGGGGACAGAAACAAAGGGATCTGGTGGAGGGACTTCCGTTGATGACTGTTTAAGTTGTCTCAGTTGTCGTTCCATTTCCTGCCGATTCCAAGGTGATGGCAATTGGTTGGTCCATAATTCCGATCCAAGGTGGGCAGAAAGCAGAGTTTGGGAAGCTGTGAGTTCTTGTCAAAGCTGAAGGGCATGGGCTATGTTGGTGAGGTTGTTAATGTCCTCAAAAGGAGCCAAAGAGGCCGAATGATGTTGTCTGATGCTCAGAAAGTGGAAAGCGGGGCTGTGTCCACAGGGAGCAGATGCCAACACTGTCAGGATGTCTCTTGTCCTCAGGGAACACCAAGCAGTTTCCTAGTCCCAGAAAGTGTTCAGGGGCTGCTCACCATCAGTGTGGGAGAAGATGAAGGTTATGGAGTGCGGTGGGTAGAAAAGGGACTATCTTCTCAGGCACTGGCTACCTTCCCTTCTGAAGGCAGCTGAAACAGGAACGAGCCTGAGGTATGACTGGGGGGGCTCTCAGGTCAGAAGAAAAGGAGGCTACACAGTGACCATGGTAGGCCCAGACAGCTCAGGCGAGGGCATCTCCCCCCCCACGAACTGAGCTCCGCGAATAAATAACATGAATTAAATAAAGGAGGGGAAGAAGAGCAGGCAGAGGCACCGCCTGCCAGATTCTCACCCCTGCACACACGCACACGCACATGCACGCACACGCACACACACCAAGCGGCAGACGAGATGAGCCAGAGGTGGCGGCCCCATCCCAGGAGTCTATCGGATGGGCAGCCTGACATGAAAGTTGTCACTCATGGTCCGCCACTGTCACAGGGCGCAGAGAAGCAGAGGCCAGGGAGGCATGTGTGGTGGAAGGTGGAGGCCGCTGAGGACTCTGGCACCTGCAGGGGGATGAGGCAGGCAAAGGGGAAGGTTAGAAAAATGCAGGGAACAGGAAAGTGAGTCCTCTCCTTTTTTTTTTTTTGAGACGAGTTTCACTCTTGTTGCCGAGGTTGGAGTGCAGTGGTGTGATCTTGGCTCACTGCAATCTCTGCCTCCCGGGTTCAAGTGATTCTCCTGCCTCAGCCTCCCAAGTAACTAGGATTACAAGTATCCACTACCACACCCAGCTAATTTTTTATTTTTAGTAGAGACAGGGTTTCACCATGTTGGCCAGGCTGATCTTGAACTCCTGACCTCAGGTGGTCCATCCGCCTCGGCCTCCCAAAGTGCTGGGATTACAGGTGTGACCCACCACAGCCAGCTGTGAGTCCTCTCCTTTGTCCTGTCCTGTTGCTGCAGGAACCCCTCCAACATCCCCAGTCACCCCTCGCCCTTCCTGCCCTTTGGGTGCCACCAAAACCCTCTTTAGCTTCATCCAGCCCCTGCAGTTCCCTGCCTCCTGGGTCCAGTGCTGCCACGGACCATGAAGGTACTGACCAGGATCTGGACTTTCGGACTTTAGACGTGGAAGGTCTTTCCAGAAAGCTGTCCAACCGCATGAGCCTCTCCATGTGTAGCGCGCGAGGGTCTTGTTCTTGGTCATGAGAGAATTCCATCTCAAAGACAGCTGGAGGGGACACATCCAACTCCAGAAACATGATGTTTTCAGCCTGTGGTGGGAATTTCATGCCAGACGTGAGCAGTGTCCTGGTGAGTGTGCCTTCTAGGCACTCAGCTAGTCTGGGTATAGCAGGGCTGATGAGGGTGTTGAGGAAGCAAAGGCTGTCAGCATCCCCTCCCCTCCCATAGGCTTTTTTTTTTTTTTTGAGATGGAGTCTTGTTCTGTCATCCAGGCTGGAGTGCAGTGGCACAATCTCGGCTCACTGCAACCTCTG
This sequence comes from Callithrix jacchus, assembly GCF_049354715.1. Classification (NCBI taxonomy): domain Eukaryota; kingdom Metazoa; phylum Chordata; class Mammalia; order Primates; family Cebidae; genus Callithrix; species Callithrix jacchus. The sequence goes on from NC_133515.1 coordinate 88,832,226, forward strand.
CCTCCTGGGTTCAAGCGATTCTCCTGCCTCAGCCTCCCAAGTAGTTGGGATTACAGGCACCCATCAACACACCTGCCTAATTTTCGTATTTTTAGTAGAGACAGGGTTTCACCATGTTGGCCAGGCTGGTCTCGAACTCCTGACCTCAGGTGATCCACCTGCCTCGGCCTCCCAAAGTGCTGGGATTTACAGGTGTGACCCACCACACCCAGCCTCCCTCCCACAGGCTCTTTCTCCCCTGCCCACTTCTTACCCTATACCTGGGGTGGGACCCCATTGCCATGGCAACCCGAGCATACTGGCTGATAGGCCTCTTGTAGCCTACTGCGGATGTTGGTCGCTTCTTCATCTGGCTGTTATTGCTGTAGGGAAGAGGCTATATGAGAAAGGATTTCTGTGGAACACAAACAGCAAACAACATCATGAGGGCCTATCATTCAGGTAGCCAGGAGGCCCTGCAGATGGCAGGTTCTGGAATCTTCCTCTCCTTGCTCTATTTCAGCTTGACACCTGAAGCTAGTGCAGTTGTCCCCCTCATCCGTGGTTTTGATCCCCACAGTTTCGGTTACTGTGGTCTGAAAATAAGCAAGTACAGTACAATCAGATGTTTCAAGAGAGAGACCACATCCACACCACTTTTACTATAGTATATTGTGTTTTTGTTGTTGCTGTTTCGAGATGAAGTCTCTCTCTGTCACCCAGGCTGGAGTGCAGTGGCACAGTCTCAGCTCACTGCAGCCTCCACCTCCCAGGTTCAAGCGATTCTCCTGCCTCAGCCTCCTGAGTAGCTGAAATTTCAGGCATGCACCACCACACCTGGTTAATTTTTGTATTTTTAGTAGAGACAGGGTTTCACCATGTTGGCCAGGCTGGTTTCAAACTCCTGACCTCAAGTGATCCACCTGCCTTGGCCTCCCAAAGATCTGGGATAATAGGCATGAGCCACTGCACCCAGCTGTATTAAAGTATATTGTTATGATTGTTTTGTCTTATACATCTCATGTACCCCATTAACATATACACCTATGTACCCACAAAATTATTATTTTTTTTTTTTTGAGACAGAGTTTCGCTTTTGTTGCCCAGGTTGGAGTGCAATGGTGTGATCTCAGCTCACCGCAACCTCCGCCTCCTGGATTCAAGCAATTCTCCTGCCTCAACCTTCCGAGTAGCTGGGATTACAGGCATGCACCACCACGGCCTGCTAATTTTGTATTCTTAGTAGAGATGGGGGTCTCTTCATGTTGGTCAGGCTGGTCTTGAACTCCTGACCTCAGGTGATCCTCCCGCCTCAGCCTCCCAAAGTGCTGGGATTATAGGCGTGAGCCACCATGACCGGCCAACAATTTTAAATCATAATAAAATTTAAAATAAACTTCACAGCATATATAGGGTTTTAAGATCTCTAGTAAATGCAGTTTCAGCATCCACTAGAGGTCTTAAAATGTATCCCCTGTGGCTAAGGGGAGACTACTGTGTAACACAAAGAGGCACATATTAGTATTTCTTCACTATTGTTGCTTTAACTTGTTTCTGCAGTAGAAAGGACTGATTGAAGGCTGAAATGAAATCCAGTCTCACTTTAGCTTGTAGCTTTATATACTTTCTTTTTTTTTGAGACAGAGTTTCACTCTTGTTGCCTAGGCTGGAGTACAATTGTGCAATCTCAGCTCACTGCAACCTCTACCTCCCGGGTTCAAGCGATTCTCCTGCCTCAGCCTCCTGACTAGCTGGGACCACAGGTGCGTGCCATCAGGCCCAGCTAATTTTTGTATTTTTAGTAGAGATAAGGTTTCGCCATGTTGGCCAGGACGATCTTGATCTCTTGATCTTGTGATCCACCTGCCTTGGCCTCCCAAAGTGCTGGGATTACAGCCCTGAGCCACCCTGCCCAGCCAATTTTCTTTATTTTTTTTGAGACAGAGTCTCACTCTTGTCACTCAGGTTGGAATGCAATGGCACGATCACGGCTCACTGCAACCACCGACTCCCAGGCTCGAGCAAGTCTTATGTCTCTGCCTCCCAAGTAGCTGGGACCACAGGCGCGTACCAACACGCCTGGCTAATTGTTGTATTTTTAGTAGAGATGGGGTTTTGCCATATTGGCCAGGCTGGTCCTGAACTCCTGACCTTAGGTGATCTGCCTGCCTCAACCTCCCACAGTGCTGGCATTACAGGTGTGAGACACCGCAGCAGCCTAGTCAATTAATTTTCAACAACAGTGACAAGACACTTCTATGGGGAGAGAATAGTCTTTTGAACCAGAGAGGACTGGATATCCATGTGCAAAAAAATGAGTTTGGATCCTTACCTTGCCTCATACATAGAAATTAGCTCAAAATGGATCATAGATCTAATAAATATAAGAGCTAAAACTCTGTATCTCTTAGAATAAGACACATGGGTAATTTTTCATGACCTTAGATTAGGCAATGGTTGCTCTCTGTTTTTTTTTTTTACTCTATCACACAGGGTAGAGTGCAGTGGTATGATCATAGCTTACTACAACCTTGACCTCCTGGGCTCAAATGACCCTCCCACTTCAGCCCCTTGAGTAGCTGGGACTACAATCATACGCCAACAAACCAGGCTAATTTTTTTTTTTTTTGAGACAGAGTCTCACTCTGTCGCCAGGCTTGAGTGCAGTGGTGCAGTCTTGGCTCACTGCAACCTCCGCCTCCTGGGTTCAAGCAATTCTCTTGCCTCAGCCTCCTGAGTAGCTGGGACTACAGGCACGTACCACCACGCCCAACTAATTTTTGTATTTTTAGTAGAGACAGGCTTTTACCATGTTGGCCAGGATGGTCTCAATCTCTTGACCTTGTGATCCACCCGCATCAGCCTCCCAAAGTCCTGGGATTACAGATGTGAGCCACCGAGCCTGGCTTTAAAAATGTTTTCAAATGCATATTCTTTGACCCAAATTACCCCTCCTAGGAACTTCACTAAGGAAATAATCAGAGATAAATAGAAAAATTTACATGCAGGGGTATGTGCTGAAGCTTTTTTTTCTATAGACAGGGTCTTGCTCTGTCACCAGGCTGATGTGTGATGGTGAGATCATATTTCACTGCAGCCTTGAATTCTTGACCTCAAATGGTCTTCCTGCCTCAGCCTCCTGGGTAGATCAGACTACAGGCAGGTGCCACCACATCTGACTAATTTTGTTATTTTTTGACAGGGTCTCCCTATGTTGCCCAGGCTCGTCTCAAACTCCTTCTCTCAAGCCATCCTCCCACCTCAGCCTCCGAAAGTGTGAGCCACTGTGCCTGGCCCTGAATCATTATTTACAACTGCGAGAGATTAGCAACAACCAAAATGGGGTTGGTTAAATTATTACGACCCAGTTAAATTATTATTGAGTCCTATGAAGGAACTTTATGTATTCAATAAAATTTTTGTGTGGCTCTATGTAGATGCAGAAAGACTGCCACAATATATTAAATAAAGAGCAAATAAAAAATTAAGTTCGTGTTTGTATTTAAAAAAATTTTTTTAGAGATGGTCTCTTGCTATGTTATCCAGGCTGGTCTTGAGCTCCTGACCTCAAGTGATCCCCCAGCCTCAGTGTCCCCAAGTGTTGGAATTACAGGCATGAGCTACTGCAGCTGGCTGGTTTTAAGGAAATGTGTGTGTATGTGTGTGTCTGCTTAGGAAAAAGTCTAGATATTTGACAAAATATTGACAGTTATAATCTTTGAATTGTGTGATTATGGTAATTTTTATTTTCTTTCTGCCTTTCTGCAATATCTGAAGTTTTTTTACAATGACCATGTATAACTTTATATCTAATTAATTAGTTCAAACATCTACAGGAAATCATACATATCTGTATGCCTGCCATCCGGTTTTGTCAAGAGTGCCGCTGTGAAGATTTCTACAGGTATTTTCATGTTTATATTGAACATTTTCCCTGGGGTGTGTTTCCAGGAATGGAAGGGTTGCATTGTAGGGTATGCATATTTTTAGCTTTATTTGATATTGTCAATTGCTTTTGAAAGTGGTTATACTTATGAACGTTTCCATTGCTCTACATCCTAGAAAGCTCATTGTGTGCTTTTTACTTTCAGCAATTTGGTGAGTGTGATTTATTATTTTATTTTATTTTTGAGATGGAATTTTGCTCCTGTTGCCCAGGCTGGAGTGCCATGGCATGATCTTGGCTCACCGCAACCTCCACCTCCCGGGTTCAAGCGATTCTTCTGCCTTAGCCTCCTGAGAAGCTGGGATTACAGGAATGCGCTACCATGCACAGCTAGTTTTGTATTTTTAGTAGTGACAGGGTTTCTCCATGTTGGTCAGGGTGGTCTCGAACTCCTGACCTCAGGTGATCCGCCTGGGCCTCCCAGAGCGCTGGGATTACAGGCGTGAGCCACCACACCCGGCGAGTGTGATGTGTTATTAAAATATTGTTACGACCCTGAACAAAAACGAACAGAAAAAACAAAAGAAAAGAAAACAAGAAAGCTACTTCCATTTTAAAAAATCAAAGAAGACAGGTTTTGGAGTAAGTCAGACCTGGGTTTCAATGCTGGCTCTGCCCCTCAAGCTCTGTTACCTGGGGAAGTGGCTTACCATCGCTGAGCCTCAGACATATCATCCCTATCATACAGGATTGCTGAGATTAAACAAGATAAGCACTTAGCACAGTGCGCCCGCCACAGGGCTAACATGTGGCAGCTGTGATTATGATTTATTTTCAATTCCACTTGCTAAGGGGATACAAATGAAATCAGCAAGGATAAAACTCAAAAGGTGACAGTTGGAAGAGGAGAATAAACAGGCCGAGTAACTCAGAGAGAGGACATTCTGTCCTTGAATGGCAGAACAAGCTATGCAGGAGCCACTGAACAATGGCTGCCTGCTGCAGCAGCAGTGACAGGAAATAAGTCTTGTGGTTCAGTTGATGAAGCATATAAGAAAATGCTATACCCCATTCTCCTGACCCTCTCTATAGATGAAAATGAGGAAAGATAGGGCTCCAGAAGCCCCAGCTGGGTCTGCAGCTGAGCTTACATTTTACAGGATGGTGGAAGGTGTGCCTGTGGGGAGAGGCAGTCTCAGTGGCAGTGGTAGGAAGGAGACAGTCCTGCTGCAGTCACAGCTGGAAATGCAGAGCTGTCCCCTCTAAGAGAGGAGTGAGAAAATTAGGAAAACAGCAACTTATTTACAAGGTGCTTCTACGCAGTTCATCTGAACTTAACAACCTCCCAAGGTGTGGATACAGCAAAGGAGACTAAGGCCCAGGGACGTGTAGCACCTTTTGTGTCCCAGGTCATACAATTAGGGAAAGACTAGGAATCTGAATCTTCCCATGTACTCCTTTTAAAATTATTATTATTGGCCAGGCACAGTGGCTCACGGGACGCCTGTAATCCCAGCACTTTGGGAGGCTGAGGCAGGTGGATTACCTGAGGTCAGGAGTTCGAGACCAGTCTGGTCAACATGGTGAAACCCTGTCTCTACTAAAAATATAAAAAGTAGCTGGTGCCTGTAGTCCCAGATACTTGGGAGGCTGAGGTGAGAGAATCACTTGAACCCGAGGTGGAGGTTGCAGTGAGCTGAGACTGCACCACTGCACTCCAGCCTGGGCGACAGAGTGAGCCTTCATCTCTAAAACAAATAATAATAATTATTATTTTGTGGCCAGGCATGGTGGATCAAGCCTATAATCTCAACTTTGGGAGGCCAAGACAGGTGGATCACCTGAGGTCAGGAGTTCAAGACCAGCCTGACCAACATGGTAAAACCCCTCTCTACCAAAAGTACAAAAATTAGCCAGGCATGGCATGCGCCAGTAATCCCAGTACTTAGGAGGCTGAGGCAGGAGAATTGTTTGAACCCGAGAGTCAGAGGTTGCAATGAGCTGAGATTATGCCACTGCACTCCAGCCTGGGTGACAGAGTGAGACTCAGTCTCAAAACAAACAAAAATTTATTATTATGTTGTGAAATTTTTGAATCGGGCAACACCTCATTCTATGCCACAGAGTGGGTGTTCCCCCCAAGGACTCTTTAGTATCATCTCTCAGGAGGGCACTAGAGCAGACGGGGCAGGGAGTGCCTCAGGCTCTGGGAACAGGACAGAGATACAGGGCTGGGTGAGCAGAGCAGTGGATCAGCGCGAATTGGCAGCCTGACCCAGTAAAGATGCCAGGGCTATTCTGGGTGGCATGTGGGAGAGAAGGGTTGGGGGAAGGGAGTCTGTAATTGGGGCACCAGCCTTCCCATCAACTCCCTCTTCTGCCCCAGGCCTGCTTTCCAAGATTGATCCTCTGTAGGAAGCAGGTTGTGGCAGCTCAGAGCTGAGGCCTGGATCTGCATTTATGCACCCCTCCCTTTAAGCACCCCTCCCTGCAGGGCCCCACAACCACAGTTATCCTGCAAGATCTAACGCGTTCTCCTAGGACCCTCCCTCCGTAATTGGCTGCTATCATTTTTTTCCCTTTAATATTAAAAAGTCATCTCTCAGCTCCATCTCAGGGGTTGACACCATTCTCCTTTCTGGCTGTTTGATCACTCCCTTTGCCCTCTCCTTCCCCTCCTTCTTTCCTGTTCTCTCTCTCTCTTTCTCTCTCTCTCTCCCTCCCTCCCTCCCTCCTTCCCTCACTCTGTTACCCAGGCTGGAGTGCAGTGGCACAATCTCGGCACACTACAACCTCTGCCTCCCAGATTCAAGGAATTTTTGGGCCTCAGTTTCCCAAGTAGCTGGGATTACAGGTGAGAGTCACACTACACCTGGCTAATATTTGTATTTTTGGAAGAGACGGGGTTCTGCCATGTAGGCCAGGCTGGTCTCAAACTTCTGGCCTACAGTGATTCACCTGCCTTGCCCTCCCAAAGTGCTGGGATTACAGGTGTCAGCCACCACACTCAGCCCTCCCCTCTTGTTCTGAAAGCAGGCATCCGACATCACTGGGTGTGTTTCCTTCCAGATCCTTTCTGCAAATTCAACACAGCCAATCACGCTTTCCTCTTCCATCTGGCTTCTCTGTCCCGGCAAGCCGTCTGCCCACCTTGTTCCATTGCCTGGGTGTCTGAACTGTCAGTCTTCTCACTTCCCCTCCATGCTCCCCCTCACCTGTCTGGGAAGCTGCAACTGCTCCCTGCTTCACGCTATCTTCAATTCTCACAGGTCTATGAAGAAATACATGGACTCAACACAGAGCTAGGGATGTTCTTACTGGGGTGAACTTTGCCTCTGTGACAAAACAGTTTCACTTTCTTTCCTGATTCTATTTAGAGCAAAAAACACTCTCTCTTTAAACCCAGAGGCAGAGGCCAGGCAAGGTGGCTCATGCCTGTAATCCCAGCGCTTTTGGGAGGCCAAGACAGATCACCTGAGGTCAGAAATTCAAGACCAGCTTGGCCAACATTGAAACTCCGTCACTACTAAAAATAGAAAAATTAGCGTGGTGGCGCACACCTGTAGTGCCAGCTACTCAGGAAGCTGAGGTACAAGAATCGCTTGAACCAGGGAGGTGGAGGTTGCAGTGAGCCGTGATCATGCCACTGTACTCCAGACCAGGTGACAGAGTGAAACTCTCTCTCAAAAAAATAAAAATAAAAATAAATAACAAACCCAGAGACAGTTTAACAAAAACTCAACATCTAAAACAAAAACATCAAGTCAAACTAAGGGAGAGAGGCAGGCGGTTTCTCCAGAGTCCCCGTAATTAGAATATGGCTTATAAGTACGAGTGCAGCTCTTCATTGGTTATCTCCTCTATGCCAGGCACAGGCCTGGAACCTTACATATATTATTTCATTTCAACCTTGACAATCCTATAAGGTACATATTATTATTCCCTCTTTATAGATGAAGAAATTTGGGTTCCGACAGGTTAAAAAAACTTACTCAAGGCCAGGTGAGATGGCTCATGCCTGTTATCCTAGCACTGGAGGCTGAGGCAGGAGAATCGCTTCAACCCAGGAGGCAGAAGTTGCAGTGAGCTGAGATGACACCACTGCATTCCGGCCTTGGCAACAGAGTGACTGACACTCTGACTTAAGGCCACTAGTAAGTGCCAGGGCCTAGAATTCAGAATGTTCTTTTTTTTTTTTTGAGACAGTCTCACTCTGTTGCCCAGGCTGGAGTGCAGTGGCACGATCTCAGCTCACTGCAACCTCTGCCTCCCGGGTTCACATGATTCTCCTCCTACCTCAGCCTCTCAGGTAGCTGGGATTACAGGTGCCCACCTCCATACCCAGCTAATTTTTGTATTTTTAGTAGAGATGGGGTTTCACCATGTTGGCCAAGCTGGTCTCAAATTCCTGACCTCAAGTGATCTGACTGTCTCAGCCTCCCAAAGTGCTGGGATTATAGTCATGAGCCACTGTGCCCGGCCAAATTCAGAATGTTCTAAATCCAAAATCCAGTCTCTCTCTACTGCACCATGATGCCTTTGAAAAGAATCTAGGGGCTGGGCACGGTGGCTCAGGCTTGTAATCCCAGCACGTTGGGAGGAGTTCACTTGAGCTCCGGAGTTCAAGACCAGCCTAGGCAACATAGTGAGACCCCTGTCTCTACTAAAAATTGAAAAAAAAAATTAGCTGGGTGTGGTGGTCTATGTCTGTTCTGTAGTCTAAGCTACTTGGGAAGCTGAAGCAGGAGGATCACTTGAGCCTGGAAGGTCAAGGCTGTAGTGAGCCATGATTGTGCCACTACACTCCAGGCTGGGCAACAGAGAGAGACTCTGTCTCAAAAAAAGAAAGAAAAGAATCTAGGGTAGCCGGAGTTACAAAGACCAAAGGGCTAAAAAGTTACAATGGAATGTTGTGAACTGTAGACCATGGGCTATGGATATTGTCACATATATAACCCTCTAGAAGACAATTTTGTGAGGCTGGCTCACACCTGGAACCCCAGCACTTTGGGAGGCTGAGGTGTGTGAACTGCTTGACATCAGACACTTGAGAACAGTCTGGCCAACCTAGTGAATCCCTGTCTCTATTTAAAAAAAAAAAGAAAGAAAGAAGATAATTTTACCTAAACATAATTAAAAATAAAGTCTAGGCAAGGTGTGGTGGCTCACGCCTATAATCTCAGCATTTTGGGAGACTGAGATGGAGGTATCACTTGAGTCCAGGAGTTCAAGACCAGCCTGTGCAAGGTAGCGAGACCCCCATCTCTACAATAAGTAAAAAATTAGCCAGGCATGGTGGTACAAGCCTGAGGTCCCAGCTACCCAGGAGGCTGAGGTGGGAGGATTGCTTGAGCCAAGAAAGTGAGCCAAGATTGTGCCACTGTACTCCAGCCTGGGCACCAGAGTGAGACCTTGTCTCAAAAAATAAAACTAAATTAACTGGGCATAGTGGCATGCACCTGTGGTCCCAGCTACTCAGGGGGCTGAGGTGGGAGGATTGCTTGAGCCTGGGAAGCAGAGGTTTCAGTGAATCAAGATTGTGCTACTGCACTCCAGACTGGGTGACAGAGTGAGACCCTGTCTCAAAAAAATAGATAAAAATTAAATTAAATTAAATTAAAAAGTCTAGGCCAGGTAAGGTGGCTCACGCCTATAATCCCAGGACTTTGGGAAGCTAAGGCAGGCAGATCACCTGAGGTCAGGAGTTCGAGACCAGCCTGGCCAACATGGAGAAACTCTGTCTCTACTAAAAATATAAAAATTAGCTGGACGTGGTGGCGCATACCTGTAATCCCAGCTACTTGGGAGGCTGAGGCAGCAGAATCACTTGAACCTGGGAGGCAGAGGCTGCAGTGAGCCGAGATTGCACCACTGCACTCCAGCCTGAGTGATGGAGCAAGACTCCATCTCAAAAAATAAGAATAATAAAAAGTAAATAAAAATAAAAAACTAAAATGTCTATTATGAGAAACTAAAAATAAAAGGTCATACTTGTAAAATATTTATTGCTGGAGCTAGTTGCAAAAATGTTTTTAAAGTAACTTTAAGATTATGCAAGATTGTGACTGTGGAAAGCACCTCACCTTAAATTATTTTGTATCAAGGGAAAAAAGAGAAAGGGCTAGACTTCCAAAATAATTTGATTAGGGACAGGTCTCAAGAGTTACCTGACAACTCCTTGTTTGAGAGGCACTGGTCAGAGTGTGGGGTAGGTGCTGGGAGCTGGGGTAGGAGGAGGGAGAGTGTTTCTCACAGAAGCTTTCTAAGGGACAGCATGACTTTAGGTAGTTCTTCACAAATAACGCTTTTCTTCTCACTCTGAGCAGCCGTCAGCGTTCTCATCACCAGAATACCTCAGGCCACAATAAAGCAAAATATTCCACACCCGAGTTGAGCAAATGGCACAATGCCCTGATTAGTTAAACGTGCTTTGAAGAGAAAGAGCTTTTCTGTCTGTGTTTTAGCCCTAATGAAGTGATGTTGCAAGAGGAGGCGGTCAGCGCTGAAGGAAAGGACCTTTCCTCTGGGGAGTGGGGGGTCTATTTCACAGCTGCCGCCTCAGACCCCCTGGTGCCGGAAATGAGGAAAGCTGCCCTGTTCAAGGACCTCCCTGCCCTCAACCTTCCACAGTGAAATGACGGACAGCAGGTAGATGACCTCAGAGATCCAGGCCAGCAGCTCCCTGCCCCCTGCTGCACCCCACCAGGCTCCCTCTGCTGAGTCAGAATCAAAACTGGGATTTCAATGACCGTGGAATTGTTTTTACTTTATTCTAACCATCCTGGCTTTAAAAAGAGTAATTTTAAAAACTTGTTTCATATTTTAAAAAATCCTAGAACCATTTTTTACTTGCCTTTTCTATTGTATTTTTTAAAGTTCTGAAGTAAATATTAAATATTGCAAATTGCAGTCATCAGACATAGCAAAGTGGACAGTGACAAAGAAAAATGAAAAAGAATATATTCATGATTACTTGGTATTTTTTCTTTTTTTTTTTTTTAATTGAGACTGAATTTTTAATTGAAACTGCTCTGTTACCCAGGCTGGAGTGCAGTGGCTCCATCTCGGCTCACTGCAACCTCTGCCTCCCAAGTTCAAGGGATTCTCCTACCTCAGCTTCCCTAGTAGCTGGGATTACAGGCGTATGCTAGCACACCCAGCTATTTTTCTGTGTTTGTAGTAGAGACGGGATTTGTGTTAGCCAGCATGGTCTCAATCTCCTGACCCTGTGATCCACCCACCTCAGCCGTCTAAAGCGCTGAGATTACAGGCGGGAGCCACCATGCCTGGCCACTTTTTTTTTTTCTTTTTAGTGGCGACGAAGTCTTGCTCTGTCACTGAGGCTGGAGTGCAATGGCATGATCTTGGCTCACTGCAACTTCTACCTCCCAGGTTCAAGCGATTCCCCTGTTTCAGCCTCCCAAGTAGCTGGGATTACAGGCACCCACCACCATGCCCGGCTAATTTTTGTATTTTTAGAAGAGACAAGGTTTCTCCATGTCGCCCAGGCTGGTCTTGAACTCCTGACCTCAGGTGATCTATCCAGCTCAGCCTCCCAAAATGCTGGGATTACAGGCATGAGCCACCACACTCAGCTACTTGATATTTCTTAATAACTGTTTTGAAGTAACTTCTTTCTTCGAATCCTTTTATTATATTAGAGCATTCTGTAATTACCATTCATATAATTTGTATTTAAGTGTAGAAGAGAGCATTGGTATATCATAATTGTCTTTTTTTTTGAGACAGGGTCTCACTCTGTTGCCCAGGCTGGAGTGTAGTGGCACAGTCATGGCTTAGTGCAGCCTCAACCTCCTAGGCTCAAGCAATCCTCCTCCCTCAGCCTCCCAAATAGCTGGGAGTACAGGCATGTGCTAACACCCGGCTAAGTTTTTGTATTTTTTTGTAGAGACAGGATCTCACTATGTTGCCCAGGCTGGTTTCAAACACCTGGGCTCTAGCCATCTACCTGCTTCAGTCTCCTAAAGTGCTGAGATTACAGGCATGAGCCACTGTACCTGGCCCATAATTGCCTTTTACCCTACCCAGCTGTATTTGAATATTTTCTGTACATATGTTGTACTTGGTCTTTATTCCGAACAGGTACAAACATATTCTGTATAAAGTAACATGGATAAGTTATAAATATACTTAACCATAATTTTGGAAAATGTTGTAAATCTATTTATAGCTTTAAATTTTCAATATAAAAATTTCAGGGATCCCAGGTGCAGTGGCTCAAGCCTGTAATCCCAACACTTTGGGAGGCTGTGGGGTGGATCACCTGAGGTCAGGAGTTTGAGACTAGCCTGGCCAACATGGAGAAACCCTGTCTCTACTAAAGATACAAAAAATACACTGGGTGTCATGGTGTGCACCTGTACTCCTAGCTACTCAGGAGGCTGAGGCCAGAGAATTGCATGAGACCGGGAGGTGGAGGTTGCAGCGAGCAGAGATCACACCACTGCACTCCAGCCTGGGTGATAGAGTGAGACTCCATCTCAAAAAAAAAAGGCCAGCTGAGGTGGCTCATGCCTGTAATCCCAGCACTTTAGGTGGCTGAAGCAGGCAGAAAACCTGAGGTCAGGAGTTCAAGACCAGCCTGGCCAACATGGTGAAACTCTGTGCTTACTGAAAATACAAAAAAAAAAAAAAATATATTAGCTGGGCATGATAGTGGGGGCCTATAATCTCAGCTACTCAGGAGACTAAGGGAGGAGAATTGCTTGAACCTGGGAAGCAGAGGTTGCAGTGAGCCAAGATCACGCTATCATACTCCAACCTAGGCAACAAGAGCACAGGGCTTTTGGAGACATACATTAGAACCCTTTAATAAGGGTTTTAATAACCCTTTTAAAGGCACACACTTGCCTTTAAAGCAGAAGATAGGGGTAGAAAAGACAATGGGCTAGAAATTGGCAACCATTACGTAGTAAAGAAGATTCTATATTCTAGCCAGCTTCTTTCTTTTAAGAAAGTTATTATAGGTATCTACTGTAAAAATTAATTAAAGTATGCTGTTTTAAGGTAGGTATTTTTAAATCTGTGAATGTTTTTTTTTTTGGCATATACAAACCATTTTAACTCTCAAAAAGGAGAAAAGTTTATGTATAAAAAAAGAAAAGATGGTGGAAAGTTCATATCCAATTGTTAGTCAACACTACCACTAGATAGGTGGAATTTCCATCCTTTCTATGTTTATCTAAATTTTCCATAATAAAAGCATTGTTTGTAATTGAAGTAAGGGTTACTTAAAGGGAAGCAAGTAAATTTAAAAAATGTTTTTAGAGATGAGGTCTCATTCTGTCACCCAAGCTATAGAGTACAGTGGCAGGATCCTAGTTTACAGCAGCCTGGGCTCAAGCAATCTTCCCATCTCAGCCCCCAGAGCAGCTGGGATTACAGACAGAAACACCTGGTGGAAGAAAGCAAACTCTTAAAAAACATTAAAACAAAATTAGCTGGCCATGGCAGCAACTGCCTGCTTGTTCAAGCTACTCGGGAGGCTGAGGTGGGAGGATCACTTGAGCCCAGAAGGTCAAGGCTGCAGTGAGCTGTGATCACAACACTGCACTCCAGCCTGAATGCAGACAGAGCTAGACTCTGTTTCAAAAATAATACAAAGAAATAAATAACATAAATAAGGAGTGGAAGTCCAGGTTGCGTGGGGTGGCTCACGCCTGTGATCCCAACACTGGGAGGCTGTGGCAGGAGGATTGCTTGAGCCCGGGACTTCATGACCAGACTAGGCAACAAAGTGAGATCCCATCTCTACAAAAGATAAAAAACTGAGCTGGTGTGGTGGTGCATGCCTGTGGCCCCAGCTACTCAGGCAGCTGAGGCAGGAGGATCACTTGAGCCCAGGAGCTCGAGGCTGCAGTTATATACTCCAGCCTGGGAGACAGTGAGATCCCAACTCAAGAAAAAAGAAACCAAGAAAGCAAGGAAGGAAGGAAGAAAATAATGAAAGGAAGAAAGAGAGAGACAGAGAGGGAAAGAGAGAGGCAGAGAAAGAAAAGAAAAATTTCAGTAGCATTGTCTCCATAGAGATACAGACAGATATATTACATTCATTGGAAACCATCCTTTTATTTCCATAATGGTTCCAGATCCACAGTCAAAAGTTAGGAACCTTCCCCTGAACATGTCTTACCCCAACAGACAAGCAGCCCAGTGGGTTCTAGAAAAAGTTTTCCTTCCCCAGCTTCCAAGTGAAACTGGAGGTTAGCCAGACCTGCTTGCAAACTTTTAACTTCACTTTCCTAGAAGCCCATTTCAGCAGCTTACGATCGAGATATGAAGTATAGGAAGAAAATCTGCCAGTTCATCACACCTCTGCCGATTGTTGGAGAATTAACCAAAATATTCAACAACAGGGTATATTACAAAACTATCCAAAGATAAGCCTGTTGCCACTGAAAATGAGGATTCCAAGAAATTTTTAAGGAAACAGGGTATGCTCACCCCATATAACTTAAATTAAAAAATGGTAGGCCAGGCACGGTGGCTCACGCCTATAATCCCAGCACTTTGGGAGGCCGAGGCGGGTGGATCACGAGCTCAAGAGATCGAGACCATCCTAGTCAACATGGTGAAACCCCGTCTCTACTAAAAATACAAAAAATTAGCTGGGCATGGTGGTGCGGGCCTGTAGTCCCAGCTACTCGGGAGGCTGAGGCAGGAGAATTGCTTGAACCCAGAAGGCAGAGGTTGTGGTGAGTCGAGATCGTGCCACTGCACTCCAGCCTAGGTAACAAGAGCAAAACTCCGTCTCAAAAAAAAAAAAATGGTATATACACAGAATATAGCGACATATTTTAAATGTAAAATATGCTTTTGAAATGCATGTTGCAATGAAAATATGTTGAGCTAATCCTACTCCCGGCTGTTAATCCAAATATAAAGTATACTAAGAGATATTTGCTGCCCAAATTAAATATTCAGACATTTCAATATAGTTTAAAGATAAAATTGTTCATTCCTCAAACTATTATTAAACAGTACACTAGTATTTTCTACATGGTGTCAATGTCCCTCATCCAAATGTATTACAAACTCACTTATTAGTTTAGGAAGCTGTTAAGCCAGATTTAGAAAACAAGCCTAATCTTACTTTAGATTTAGAAAACAAGCCTAATCACCCTTACTGATTATGAATTAACTTCCTTTTTTCCCTCCCTCCCTCCCTCCCTTCCTTCCTTCCTTCCTTCCACCTCTGCCTCCCAAGTTCAGCAATTCTCCTGCCTCAGCCTCCCCAGTTGCTGGGATTGCAGACACCTGCCACCACACCTGGCTAATTTTTGTATTTTTAGTAGAGACGGGGTTTCACTACGTTGGCCAGGCTGGTTTCGAACTCCTGAACTCAAGTGATCCGCCCACCTCGGCCTCCCAAAGTGCTGGGATTACAGGCGTGAGCCACCACAACTGGCAGACAGAACTTTTCTAAGCATAAGATAACTTGACAGAGTGAAGCCTCGCCAGCATCTAACTCCGCCAAATGGCACTAGAGCAGTGGTTTTCTAGCCTGGCTTCAAATGCAGAATCACAAAACTTAAGACCTGGAATGGGATCCCTTCTTTTTTTGATGAAGTTTTTTTTTTTTTTTTTTTTTTTTTTTTTGATGGAGTTTTACTCTTGTTGCCCAAGCTAGAGTGCAATGGTGCGATCTCGGTTCACCGCCATCTCTGCCTCCTGTATTCAAGCAATTCTTCTACCTCAGCCTCCCGAGTAGCTGGGATTAAGGCATGTGCCACCACACAGGATAATTTTTTGTATTATTCGTAGAGATACGGTTTCTCCATGTTAATCAGGCTGGTCTCGAACTCCCGACCTCAGGTGATCACTGCCTTGCCTCCCAAAGTGCTGGGATTACAGGCATGAGCCTCCGCGCCTGGCCGACCTGGAATCCCTTAAATCAGACTTTCTGGAGCCCAACTCACAGATATTCTAGCTGCACCCAGGGTGGAAAACCTCTGCAATAGCTGATGTACTATTGAGAACCTCTACCTAGATTGGAAACGTGGATTGTAGGTGCAAAGTGATACCACTGAAAAGTTCTCTGCTCATGTGCTTGCCACTTACAAACTTATGTGGTATCACCTTAAGTAAGATCAGCCTTTCAGAATGATCAAATAGGCATCTAAACTATAGTTGTTAAAAAAAAAAAAAAAAGAAGAAAGGAAAAAAAAAAACAGGCATGATACTTCAGTTGCTTCAGTGAGAAACTATAGACTTCTTGCTAGCTTCCCATCCCAGATTTTGGGAGACTCTTGCCCTATCTTAACATTAATATTCCCAGCATAGAAAAAGCAAAGACTCTTCAGGAAGGGGCATCGGTCTCCAGCCTCCTAAACACCTCTTTATACAGATTTGCAAGGGCCCATAGTTCAGCGGTGTGAGGCAATCACTCTGCTGGGATGTTCTTTATGGCCACCAGCAGAGGGAGCTGCACACTCAGCCCATGGCCGCAGCTGCATCCAAGGGCTAGGACGTGGAAACAGGTGGAAATGCTGAATCACGCGGATGAGCAGTCCGCTGAGCCTGGATCACAGCTTTATCACATTATGATCTGATTACTTATTTCCCATTGGACTATGAGCTCGGGCCACGTCTAATTTACCTTCTGTCTCCTGAGTTTCGCGCAGCACCCAGCACACAGTAGCGCTTGGCAAATATTAGCTATGGTTGCTATTTCAGGCATCTAACAAATGAGTATCACCAGACCTGGCCAGATGTTACCATTCTCTAGGATTGTTGAGAGGCCAAGATGCTCTTCCTCCCTCCCAGGACCCCTCACAGGGTATTTTCTGCATCCCAGGCCAATGAGACACTTTTTTTCCCATGACACCCTTCCTTCATGGAGACCCCTACAAATTAGATCCTGAAAAATTCATCCCCCATCAGCATCCTCCACATCTTTTCCCCAACCCACAAAACATATGTCTCCTGGCAGGCAGGGCCTCAGGCCCTTCATCACCCCCGAGCTGGAGTGGACCCACAAATGCCCCAGCCCAGACAGCAGGGTCAGAGACTCACAGGCCGGCTGGCACCAGTGGCTGAAACTTCCACTGCTCCTCCTCACAGTCCAGGAAAAGCCGGTTCATGATCTTGTTCTTCTCCTCCGGGGGAATGAAGTTCTCAATGATTAGGTACCTGGGAGCGGTAATGAAGGAGCAATGGGGAACTGAGTGAGCGAGAGGCTACACGGTGCATGTGAGGGTTGAAGGATTAGATGCAACAAGCCAAGAGGCAGGCGGAACGTGGAGCATGGAAAATCAAGAAATTAAGGGAAGGGATTCCTACAGAAATACTGTAGCTTGCAAATCACTGCTTCCAACGGGTACAAAAAAAATAGAAAAATGAATAAGCACTATTATTTGATAGCACAATAGGGTGACTATACTCAATAACAATTGTATGATAATATATATATATTTTTTTTTTTTTGAGACAGTTTTGCTCTTGTCATCCAGACTGGAGGGCAGTGACACCATCTTGGCTCACTGCAACTTCCGCCTCCCGGGTTCAAGCTATTCTCCTGCCTCCTGAGTAGCCGGGATTACAGGCACATGCCACCACACCTGGCTAATTTTTGTATTTTTCTGTTTTCTTTTTTATTTTGTATTTTTTACCCCACCACCCTAATTTTTGTATTTTTAGTAGAGATGGGGTTTTACCACATTGGCCAGGCTGGTCTCAAACTCCTGACCTCAGGTGATCCACCGGCTTCGGCCTCCCAAAGTGTTGGGATTACAGGTATGAGCCACCATGCCCAGCCAATTGTATATTTTTAAATAACTTAAAGAATGTAAATGGTTTGTAACTTGAAGGATAAATGCTTGAGGGGATGGATACCCCATTCTCCACGATGTGCTTAGTTCACATTTGCATGCCTGTATCAAGACATCTCATGTGGCTGGGCATGGTGGCTCATACCTGTAATCCCAGCACTTTGGGAGGCCCAGGTGGGTGGGTCACCTCAGGTCAGGAGTGGGAGACCAGCCTGGCCAACATGACAAAACCCCATCTCTACCAAAAATGCAAAAATTAGCCAGGCATTGTGGTGTATGCCTGTAATCCCAGCTACTCGGCAGGCTGAGGCAGAAGGATCACTTGAACCTGGGAGGTAGAGGCTGCAGTGAGCCGAGATTGCACCACTGCACTCCAGCCTGGATGAAGCCAAGACTCCATCTCCAAAAACAAAACAAAACAAAACTCATGTATCCCATAAATATTAATATATACACCTCTATATATACACATTAAAAAAAATTTTTTTTTAAGTTAGAATTTTTTTTTTAATTTAAAATGATTGCTTCTTATGCAAAGATGGTAGCCTCAGGGCCTTCGGAGTTACTTTTGGCCAGCATCTAGCTTCCATTTTGGGGGGGGGGGGTCCATCAAATATAGGCAGAGAAGGTAGAAGAAACTCCAGCACCTGGGCCCACCCCTCAGCCCTCAGACACATTTTATTCCTAAGGGACTCATGGGAGGGGAGACAGTCAGGATGAGGCCTTAGGGAAGGAGAGGCCTGAGTACTGAGGGCTGGCTGTGGGGACCCGGGAGGGAAAGAGCTGCGGGCCCTACTTGAGCTTGAGTTCGCGCGTCTGCTCATTCTGCGCCTCCTCCAGGTCCTGCCGCACGCGGATGTACTCATCGTGCTGGTCCTGGATCTCCGCTTTCACCGCCTGCAGCTTGGCATAGAGCTGGGTGGGGACAGGTGCCACTCAGAGGCTGCTGGGTGTGGTAACGAGGCCCCAGTCACCCAGCCTGGGCCGCAGCGCTGCAGGCTGAGTCCACTGACTCAGCCTAGGATGAGGCTGGGGGTCCTGGTCCCAACTCCTCACTGTGCTGAACCCATTTAGGGCTGCTCTCCCCACCCCCATTTGAGGCTTGTGGCCATTGCCTGCTCTTTCTCAGCTGCTATCAGCATCGTGGAATGTACAAACAGGAAGGGACCCCAGGGACTTCTGGTCCAATACCCTCCTTTTATAGATGAGGAAGCCTGGCACAGACTTGCTCAAGGTCAAACAACCAGCCAAGAGAAGAGCCGGAACTAGCACCCAGGTCTCATCTGGTGACCGAGGGCTTAGGGAGCAGGCAGCCTGAAAGAGTTTGGAAGGTGACTCCTCCCACTCCAGTCTCTTCAGGGGCTCTCAAAAGTGGGGTGTGGAGGCAGCACAGGCATCCTGCTCCTTTCCAAAGCCACTGAGCGCTGGGTCTGTGGTCACTGCTGCAGCAGCTGGGCTTCTGCCACATCAGCAACCCCGAAGGGTCTCCAGTTTTTCCCAGAATCCAGGCTGGAGCTTTGCTGTTTCCTTCCCTCGGCCCCCTCACATGTACATCTTCCCATTCCACAGGCTTTGCGAGTCCTGGTGAGTGGCTATTCTCATCCCTTGACATGTCCTTGAGGGCCTTCTGTTCCCCGCTTGAGCTTCCCTGGGTTCCAGTCTCCTCCTCAGCCTCTCTGTATTCCCTGGCCCTGCTCCAGGCCCAGCTATCCCAACTGTGACTCACTGGTGACATGGAAAAGGGGGAACTCACCCAGGACCATGAGGACGGTAACCCTAGATACTGCAAGTGACAGAGTTTGAAGCCTGTCACACCCACCCTTGCCCAGGAGAGAAGGCTCTACTCCACCCCTGGTCCCAGCCTCCTGCCTCCCCCTGCTGCTCACCCCTGAGGTCCAAGCCAAGTTACTCAGGGGTTCAGCAGTTCCAGCAAAATGGGGAGGAGTTCCAGAAGCACACACCCTTGGGCAGAGGTGGGCCTCCAGCACACCCTGACCCGTCCTGCTGCAGGTCTTACCTTCTTGAGTTTCTTGGTTTTGACCTCCACCTCCTGCTGCAGGGACGTGTAGGTGCCCCGGAGCTCCATGGTCTCCTCGTCTCGAAGCATCATCTCCTGCTGCATTTCCCGCTCACGACGTTTCTAGGCCAAGGACGGGCAGGGGGCTCAAAGGAGCGGCGTGTACTCGGGAGGGCCAAGAAAGCTCAGGGGACTGGCTCACTCTGCCTGTCATGGGACCTGGCTTCACCATGGCCCACGCCCACTGCTCCCACCCAATTCTTCAGCGCACCTAGGAACCCTCCTCTCAGCTCCCAGGGCCATGCCTTTGCCAGTCTCTGCCTCATGTGGATGGAGACCCCAACCCTAAGAACTGGCCTACTCCGAGGGTGTCAGTCACACAGATGGAGGCACAGCACGCCCACTGCCTTCCAAGCTGCCTTACTCTCTCCCCAAGTAGTGTAACAGTTGATTGGTAAGACCGACATGCTCAGCCGGGTGTGGTGGCTCACGCCTGTAATCCCAACACTTTGGGAGGCTGAGGCGGGTGGACCACGAGTTCAGGGAATCAAGACCAGACTGGCTAACATGGTGAAACCCCGTCTGTACTAAAATACAAAGAGTTAGCCTGGCATGGTGGCCTGTGTTTGTAATCCCAGCTACTCAGGAGGCTGAGGCAGGAGAATTGCTTGAACCCAGGAGGTGGAGGTTACAGTGAGCCGAGATCACGTCACTGCACTCCAGCCCAGGTGACAGAGCAAGACTCCATCTCAAAAAAATAAATAAAAAATAAATTAATTAATTGTGGTTCTTGATTATTTGGGAAAACAGTCATACAGTTGGCAAAGAACTTGCACCACCTTGTGGAAGGCCCAGGAATTAGTAGTAGGTGCCTTGTGGAGGCTGATGTCAGGGACAGCCATCACTTCCTCTCACCCACCAGCTAGCTGTGCCCCTGCCAGGGGAAAGACCCTGGGCTAGTAGACCTGTGGGACCCAGGGTGGCATGTCTGCGATTCTCAGCACTGTAATCCCAGAGATCCACAGTCCACGATGGTTTACTGCCCTGCCCCACCCAGACATGAGCTGCAGGCCATGCTCCCCAAGGTGACCTGGTGCCTGGCAGCCCTACCTGCTCAGCAATCTCCTGCCTCTTCAGCTCCAACATCTTCTGCTGCTCGTTGGTGTGATCCATGATGTTCCTGCCCCCGATGAGCAGCTTGCTCTCCATCGCCTGGGAACACAGAGGTGCTGGGAGGTGGGCTTTGCAAAGGGCCACAGCATCGCCAGCTAGAGAGATTTTGCTTCCCCGTTCTGTGGTCCTTCCAGGAGTGGACACGAGATGTGTCTAAGATGGAACTTTGTGGCTTTCAGGGAGAATGGAGTTCTCCCCTCTAGTGTCTCAGGTCCCAGCACAAGGCTCCCATTGTCAGCAGGACACTAGGGAGGCAGAGAGGGAACCCCTCGGGGAATCTAGAGCACCTGATCTGCTTGCTTTGGATACACAGGAAAGGTTGGTTGGTGAGGAGGAGGTTGGGGGTGGCAATCTAATCCTGGCCACCAGGCCCCAGCTGGTGTTGAGGATTGGGAAAGATAAGATACAGTCACCGGGTGGTCCAGCCTTTAGCTAACTGGCTTCCAACTCAGGAAGACAGCTCTCAATACAGGCAGCAGCAAAGGGTCTAAATCATCAGTTTATGTGAAAAGCAGAAGAAAAGCCAGAGGACAGACTGCACAGCAAGAAGGAAGAGCATGGGGCCCAGCACAGCAGGAGCTTTGGAGAAGGCCAGGAAGACTTGGGTTCTACTCATTTACCTTAAGGCTTTGGGCCAATTATTCCCATCAGGTCTGTCATCTATAATATCGGAACACTGCCTATGTTCCTGGATGGCTAGCAAACGTTTGCTGAGTGCTAAGTATCCGTTAGGTGTTGAGCTAAGCCTTTAACACCATAGTTTCCATCCTCCCCATTTAACAAGTGAAGACATTGAAAATGACCAGCCTCGGGTCATGCCGCTATTGAGTAGCAAAGAGGTCAGATTTGAACCCTGCACCCCCAGCCTCACTCTGTGAAAGCCCCTAGTCAGTGCTTGGCACAGACATTCAGTCAGTGTTTTTGAATCTTAAGATGAAATAATATCAGCTTTGTGTAAACTGTGTAAACTGTGACTACATAAAATGTGTTTTCAAGAGGGTGCTGCCAGCAGCCTCTCAGAACTTACTCAGGTTTGGGGGGTGCCCGATTTGAAATTTTAGAAAATGAAAATCAGAAGAAGGTGCTGTCCCAGGGTACCCAGCTGTCCTCTGGCTTCATCACGGGCCTCCTGGAAGGTTGAAATCACCTTGAACCAGCGGAAAAAGCTGGCTGCTTCTCCACTGGAATTTTTCCCAGTGGAAACAGCTGACCTGCCTGAGGGATCTCAAAGCAGGGGGCGCTGTCAGACTGGGGGAGCCGGAGACCACCTGTAAGAGCCACATCTCTGGGAACAGAGCCAGACAAGAGTTAACAGTGGCCTTTGGGAGGTCAGGGACTGGGCTGTGTGAAGGCACCCAAAGATGCCGAGCAAAGCTGGGCCAGCAAGAGAGGCACCAGCCTCACTCCAGCCCCATACAGCCTTGGAGGCCAAGGCGGGAGGAAGGGGCCTTGAGCCCTGGAGACTGTCCATTCGGCCACATTGCAGCCACCTGTGCTCCTGGTTAATGGTCTCCCCACTTACCCCGCCACCTTGTCACAGACCTAAACCCATCCTAGGCTCTTCCTTCACATTCCAGGTCAGCATTTGCAAAACCGTGAGAGGGAATAATCCCTTACACTGCACCCTAGGTGGCTCACCTGCCTCGCCTCATCCCTTCCCTACTTCTCCCCCACTGCATCTGCCCAGTGAGTCAAGGCCATCAAACCTGCTCCTTAGTGAGGCTCCCACCACCCCCTCTTTTAACATGCTGACTTCATTGCAGCCCTCACAACTCCCCTGGACCACTGCTGGGGGCTCCCCACTGCCGCAGTTTCCCCTTCCACCCATTCACCACATGGCACCTGGGTGGATCCACTAAAAACATAATTCTAGGCCAGGCGAGGTGGCTCACACCTATAATCCCAGAACTTTGGGAGGCCGAGGTGAGTGGATCACCTGAAGTCAGGAGTTCAAAACCAGCCTGGCCAACATGGTGAAACCCCATTTCTACCAAAAATACAAAAATTAGCCAGGTGTGGTGAAGCGCATCTGTAGTCCCAGCTACTCAGGAGGCTGAAGCAGGAGAATCTCTTGAACTTGGGAGGAAGAGGCTGCAGTGAGCCAAGATCATGCCACTGCACTCCAACCTGGGTGAGAGTGAGACTTCATTGTGAAAAAAAAACAAAAAAACAAAAAAAGCCAGCACAACTCTGAATGGTTGCTCCTCGAATTCAAACTACTGAATGGACCTCCATTCCTTGCAGCATGAAATCCAAGGTTGGCTGCAGTGAGAGTCCCCAGGAGCTGGCCTGGCCTCCCAGGTTCCTCTCACCACTCATGCTTCGCGTGTGCTCTGCACTCCAGCCTCGCCAAAAGAATTCCAGCCCCCTCAATGTGACATGGCACTTCACAAGCCTGGGTTCCTCCTCCCACTCCACATCTAAGTGGAAAACTGCTACTTCTTCTGCAAGAGACATCTTGACCATTGGGAAATTTTCCCTGATCCCCTCAAAATTGCTCTTTCAGGCCCCCTCAGTAACCAGGCCATATTCCTACTATTTCTCATAATAGAATCATTATTTATTGACATGCTGTCTCCCTGTGAGCTCCCTTGGGTAGCAATCATATCTTGCTCATATCTCAGGGTCCCTGGACTTAGCACAGTGCTTGACAGATACCAAGTGCTCAATACATATTTGATGGACCAAACAGAATCCTTGAGGATTGTCCCAGAGCGGGTATCAGGTCCCTTCCTTGGGCTTTTTTTTTTTTTTTTTTTTTGAGAGAGAGTCTTACTCCGTTGCCCAGACTGGTGTGCAGTGGCACAATCTCGGCTCACTGCAACCTCTGCCTCCCGGGTTCAAGCAATTCTCCTGCCTCAGCCTCCCATGTAGCTGGGACTGCAGGCACGTGCCACCACACCTAGCTAATTTTTGTATTTTTAGTAGAGATGGGGTTTCACCATGTTGGCCAGGCTAGTCTCAAACTCCTGACCTCAAGTGACCCGCCCACCTTGGCCTCCCAAAGTTCTGGGATTACGGGTGTGAGCCACCGAGCCCAGCCACCTGGGACTCTCTTAATCCCAGTTTCTCTTCCCCGCATTGGTCAATCCACACTCATTGGCATGGGGCCCAATCATCTAGGGAACATGGCAAGAAGGGTGGGGTGGGTGTGAGAGAGGAAAGAACCACATGGAGGAGGCCCCTACTGTTGTGGACCATGCATACTTGATCCCCTAACTACTGGGTCACAGGTCTTGAGGAGCCTGCTATCTGGCCTGGCCTTTGAATCTGGGACACATTGGTTCATTTCAACCCTGAGACCTTTCATTTTCCCCAGCATTTTATGTGACTCTAGCATTCTTTATTCTTTGGCACCTAATAAAAAGACACTTGCTCTCAAATTTTGCTGCATGTTAGAATCACCTGGGGAGCTTTTTAACAACCCAGAGCCAGGTGTGGTGGCTCCTGCCTGTGGTCCCAGTTGTTTGGGAGGCTGAGGATTGCTTGAGCCCAGGGATTCAAGATCAGCTTGGCAACATAGCAAGGCCCTATCTGAAAAATAAATAAGCAAATCAGCTAAGAAATTCAGACCTAGTGAATGGAGGTCCACATTGAACTGAGATCCCAGGTAATCTGGATGCACAAGAATGTTTGAAAAGGGCTGCTGTAAGGCACATGCATACTATTAGCACTCTCATTTCTCCAGTGAAAGCTCAGGGAGGTTAAGTGACCCATCCAAGGTCACATCATGGCCATTAAATTTAAATGGAGATGCAGCTGAGCAGGATGGCTCATGCCTGTAATCTCAGCACTTTGGGAGGCTGAGGTGGATGGATCCCTTGAGACCAGGAGTTCAAGACCACCCCAGGCAACATGGCAAAACCCATCTCTATAAAATACATTAAAACAGTGGGGTTTTTATATATAAAACAGCACTTTGGGAGGCTGAGGCAGGTGGATCACCTGAGGTCGGGAGCTCGAAACCAACCTGACCAACATGGAGAAACTCCATCTCTACTAAAAATACAAAATTAGCCGGACGTGGTGGCGCATGCCTGTAACCCCAGCTACTTGAGAGACTGAGGCAGAAGAATTGCTTGAACCTGGGAGGCGGAGGTTGTGGTGAGCCAAGATTGCGTCATTGCACTCCAACCTGGACAACAAGAGTGAAACTCTGTCTCAAGAAAAAAAAGAGTTAGGCATGGTGGTGTGAACTTGTAGTCCCAACTATTCAGCAGGCTGTGGCAGGATCACTTGAGTCCAGAAGGTTGAGGCTGCAGTGAACTGAGATCGCATCACTGCACTCTAGCTTGGGTGACAGTAAGATCCCATTACAAAAAAAAAAAAAGAGAGAGAGAGAGAATTAGAAATAATAAACTTAAATGGAGACCAGGCCCAGGCCTGCCTGGCTCCAAAGCCCAGGCTCTTCCTATTGCAGGGGCTGTGGTGACTCCTGAAGGAAGCAGAACCTGCTAAAGGAAATCGACATGTTCCCGGCAAGAGGAAGTCGTGTCTGACTAATCTCCGAGAGTTCTTTCAGAATGGGACGGAACAGGTTATTTCAGCACATGGGTAAGCCAGTGACCAGAACTCAGAAGGTGAAAGCACTCCTGGCAACGCTGCACATCAGAGGTTATTCAAAGTTACATGGGGAGTGAGGAGATGGAGAAAGGGGAAAGGAAACAGAAATAAACAGGTATTTCTCTGGATGGAAAGGTGCTCGAGTGCATAGGTGAAATACCCAACTTCACAGACACCCCCAAATTCTCCTAGGGGGTAAAGTACAAGAGAATTTCCAGCCTATGTGAGCTGACAAGAAAATGGCAGATTTTACATTTTGGGGAAAAAGAATCCTAACTCTAGTAATGAAATGATAGCTGTGGACAATTGGTTACAAGCCCTAAAAAGGGGAGGAGGAGGAGTAACACTCCATTGTTCCCAGAAGACACTGGCTGAATATGCCGCCACAGCTAAAAACGTCAATATCGGCCCAGGCACCATCATGAAGCTTTTTGGAAACAAAACATTATACCCTCATCTAAAACCATGATGCGGCTGAATCTGGAGTACTGTGTGTAGTGTCTTACTGCCATCTCCAGAGACATAAAGGAGAGAGAAGATCAAGAGAAGGGCGGCCGAAACCATCCCAGGGCTGTTACAAGAGACTTTAAAAAATAGGACTCTTCGGTCTGCGAAGACAAAGAAAGGTTAAGAGAATAAGTCTGGAAACAATCAAAACTGGGTGTGAAAGGGAAAGATCCAGACTTTTCCAATCCATCCTGGCACGTAGAGTTAAGAGCTTATGCCTTGAGGTTTGATAGCAGCAGTTTTTAGGACAAATGAAAGGGAGTTTTACTGTTCATAGAAGGTAATACATTTATGAAATTTGTTACTTCAAGAGTTAACCCTTGGGGGCCGGGCGCGGTGGCTCACGCCTGTAATCCCAGCACTTTGGGAGGCCGAGGAGGGTGGATCACGAGGTCAAGAGATCGAGACCATCCTGGTCAACATGGTGAAACCCCATCTCTAATAAAAATAGAAAAAAAATTAGCTGGGCATGGTGGCACGTGCCTGTAATCCCAGCTACTCAGGAGGCTGAGGCAGGAGAATTGCCTGAACCCAGGAGGCGGAGGTTGCGGTGAGCCGAGATCGCGCCATTGCACTCCAGCCTGGGTAACAAGAGTGAAACTCCGTCTCAAAAAAAAAAAAAAAAAGAGTTAACCCTGGAGGAAATACTTACCAGTATTCTTAAAATACAGGTATTTTAAAGAATAGCAGTATTTTAAATTAAAGAATTCATTTAAAGAATTAAAAAATTTAATTAAAATTAAATTTATTTCATTTATTAAAGAATTCTGGAGACATGTTTTTTAACCCCTTATTGTCTTTCTCCCCTTTCAGAAAAAAAGAATTGCACAAACATCAAAATCACCATAGAAATAAAATGAGAAATGCCACATATTCCCTACCATAGCTACTTAGTTTCCTTCATTTTCCCTGGGTTTTTTTCCCAGACTTCTCCACATGCACTCATCTTTTTTTCACCTCTATAGACAGCATAAGTACAAATTTATGTCTTGCGATTTCCACTTTACCTAATATTTCTTTCTTTCTTTCTTTCTTTTTGAGACAGGAGACACTCTGTCACCCAGGCTGGAGGGCAGTGGCATGGTCTCAGCTGAACCCCTGTCTCCTAGGTTCAAGCAATTCTCCTGCCTTGGCTTCCTGAATATGTGGGACCACAGGTACCCACGACCATGCCTGGCTACTTTTTGTATTTTTTGTAGAGACAGGGTTTTGCCATGTTACCCAGACTGGTATTGAATTGCTGGACTGAAGAGATCCACCTGCCTTGGCCTCCTAAAGTGCTGTGATTATAAGTGTGAGCCACCACTCCCAGCCTAATTTTTTGCTTTTTTTAGGTGACTTTCTTAGAAATTTCAGGAAAGGACAAAGGGTTATAAACATTTTGTATATCTTGGAACATATTATCAATTATCATTCTAACGGCTTATACCACTTAAACTTCTGCCAGCAGTAAATAATGGAACCATTTTTATTACAGGATCATAGGCATGAAGTATTACTATTTTAAAAATTTGTTATGGCTCGGCACAGTAGCTCATACCTGTACTCCCAACCCTGGGAGACCGAGGCAGGTGGATCATTTGAGGCCAAGAGTTCAAGACCAGCCTGGCCAACATGGCAAAACCTGGTCTCTACTAAAAATACAGAAATTAGCTGGGCATGGTGGCTTTGCACCTATAACCTCAGCTACTCGGGAGGCTGAGGCACAAGAATCGCCAGAGTTTGCAACGGGCCAAGATTACCCCACTGTACCCTAGCCTGGGCCACAAAGCAAGACTCTATCTCAAAAATAAAATAAAAATGAGGTGGCTCATGCCAGAATCCCAGCACTTTGGGAGGCCAAGGCAGCAGATCACCTGAGGTCAGGAGTTTGAGACCAGCCTGACCAATATGGAGAAACTCCGTTTCTACTAAAAATACAAAATTAGCTGGGTGTGGTGGCACATGCCTGTAATCCCAGCTACTCAGGAGGCTGAGGCAGGAGAATCACTTGAACCTGGGAGATAGAGGTTGCAGTAAGCCAAGATCACACCATAGCACTCCAGCCTGGGCAACAAGAGCAACACTCCGATTCAAAAAAAAAAAAAAAAAAGAGGAAAATAAAATAAAAATAAACATTTGATAATAGATATAAAATTGAGCCTCTGCATTAGTTTTATATTCTCCATACCTTCAAGGTGTTCTTGTGGAGGCCTGAGCTTTCCTTTCCCAACAACTATATTGTTTTTAAACCATTTTGGCGATTTATCTTTTTCTGTTAGAGACAGGGTCTTGTTCTGTTGCCCAGGCTGGAATGCAGTGGCAAGATCAGAGCTCACTGCAGCCTCCAGTTCTTACGCTCAAGAGATCTTCCCACCTCAGCCTTCTGAGTAGCTGGAACTACAGGCATATGCCAGCATGCCTGGCTAATTTCTTTGGTGATTTTCAAGTGAAGAGATGGACCTCAGATTCAAAACAAAATTCTTTGTTTATTCAGCCCCCACCTTCCCCAGTTACCCACACCAAGGCCCAATTCCTCCTCACTCAAAGGCTACCACCTCACCCAGTGCTTGAAGCCACCCGGACACTATCAGGCATAATTTGGGCTGCCAGTCAAGCCTGGGGTCTGATGTATCAGCCAAGACTGCTGAAGCCCCAAGTCCCAGCCCTCCTCCCTCCCACATCCCCATTACAGGAGTCTCGGGACCGGCTCCTGGGCTGGTTTCTGCTGATCTGCTTCACTGCTGGATCTCCTCTGTGGACCTAGAAATCTGCTTCACTATCTTGGCTGGGCCCTTGGCTCCATGAAGAGAATCCTGGACAATGACTAACTGGCCACTTTTACTCCACCCGTCTGTCCAATGCCCCTGTGTTTCTCTGCCAGCCCCGCTGGGCCCCAGCACAGACATGCTCTGAATGACAACTGAATTTGCCTTATCAGTCACTGGCCAAGTCTTGCCCACTTGCTCAAACCCACACTCTCAGCCAAGCCTGGCTGACAGACCAGTCTTGTGCTGAGAAGAGGGGGCTGGCTCTGGCATGAAATCTGTGGGTGGGCCTCAGTCCAGGTGCAACATCTCTGCTCCCTCTTTCTCCCCAGTCTCAACCCATACTGTCTGCTCCACTCCTGTGCTCAGAAATATGTCACGCATGAGATTCCTTTCTTGGCTTAAAAATAGATATTTGTCCTTTTTTTTTAATTTCCACATATGCCTGAGGATACCAGTAGCCATCTCTTCCTTTTTCTCAGAGATCTCTAGCTTTTTCTTTTGTTTCTTTCCTCTTTTCTTTTTTTTTTTTTTTTTTGAGATGGAGTCTTGCTCTTGTTGCCCAGGCTGGAGTGCTATGGTGTGATCTCGGCTCACTGCAACCTCCGCCTCCCAGGTTCAAGTGATTCTCCTGCCTCGGCCTCCTGAGTAACTAGAATTACAGGCATGCGCCACCATGCCCAGCTAATTTTGTATTTTTAGTAGAAACAGGGTTTATCCATGTTGGTCAGGCTGGTCTCAAACTCCTGAGGTGATCCGCCTGCCTCGACCTCCCAAAGTGCTAGGATTATAGGTGTGAGCCACCTCGCCTGGTTTTTTTTTTTTTTTTTTTTTTTTTTTAAGATACAGGGTCTTACTCTGTTGTCCCAACTGGAGTTCAGTGGTTCACTGCAGCCTGAACGTTCTGGACTCAAGAGATCCTCCCACCTAAGCCTCCCAAGTAGCTGGGACTACAGGCATGTGAGCTACCACACCCAGCTAATTTTTTCAGAGATCTCTATCCTTAACCATCACCTACGAGGGCAGGAAGGGATAGGGATGCCTGAAATCCCTCAGCTCAATGCAGGCTAGAATATACCAAGCAGAGGACATGAGAATGTGGAGTTCCTAGTCCTTAAGAGAAGTTCCCAGCCAGGCGCACCTGTAATCGCAGCACTTTGGGAAGCTGAGGTGGACAGATCACCTGAGGTCAGGAATTTGAGACCAGCCTGGCCAACATGATGAAACCCTGTCTCTACTAAAAATAAAAACATTAGCCAGGTGTGGTGGTATGCACCTATAGTCCTAGCTACTCGGGAGGCTGAGGCAGGAGAATGGCTTGAACCCAGAAAGCAGAGGTTGTTGCAGTAAGCAGAGATTGTGCCCCTGCACTCTGGTCTGAGTGACAGAGTGAGACCCTGTCTGAAAAAAAAAAAAAAGAGAGAGAGAGAAGATCTCTGAAGCTCTCAGCCACTCCAGTCAATGCTTCTTTTGTAATATTTCAGAGCAAAAGACTACAGGTGGGTGGGCCTGGGGACAGGACCCAGTTTGTCTGCTGATTCTAAATAAGTCCAGTGTAACTAAAAGGCCAGTAGAGGCTGTGGGGGTGGAAAAGACAGGGCTGGGAACTCCAGGGGACCATGCTCTCACTCTTGAGAGATGGATACAAAGGGCAGGGTAATCAAGAGGACTTTGAGAATCATTATCCCCAACCCCCATGCTTTATAGATAGGAAAATAAGGCCTAGAGGTGGAGTCCTCAAAGCCTGGAGTCTCCTAATTAGGGAATCTTGGTCTAGCTCCTCTTTTTTTTTTTGACACAGAGTCTCATTTAGTCACCCAGGCTGGAGTACAGTGGTACAATCTCAGCTCACTGCAACCTCTGCCTCCCGGGTTCAAGTGATTCTCCTGCCTCACCCTCCTGAGTAGCTAGAACTATAAGTACCCCACCACCATGCCCAGGTAGTTTTTGCATTTTTAGTAGAGGCATCGTTTCATCATGTTGGCCAGGCTGGTACTGAATTCCTGACCTCGAGTGATCTGCCCACCTCGGCCTCCCAAAGTGCTGGGATTACCAGTGTGAGCCAGCATGTCCAGCTGCTCTTATATTGACTATGTACTTTCTAAATAATTTCCCAATTTGATTAGAGCCCTGATTCCAGGTATCAGAGGCAGGTCAGCTGGTATGACAACAGCCAGGGTCACTACAGGGAGAATGCCAGCTTGTAGACACAACTGGGGATACACAGAGGCTCACATTTAACTATTCTAAGAGCAAATGGAGTACAAAACCAGAGAGGGGAGCAAGGGGGCCCAGTACTCATAAAGCACTGATGTGGAAAGCAAGAATGGAGACAGCCAGGCCCAGCCAGCCACTCTTCTGGGAATATAGCATCGAGTACAATTTT
Source organism: Callithrix jacchus (assembly GCF_049354715.1). Lineage (NCBI taxonomy): Eukaryota > Metazoa > Chordata > Mammalia > Primates > Cebidae > Callithrix > Callithrix jacchus. The sequence continues at coordinate 88,863,274 of NC_133515.1, forward strand.
ACGAGGACAGAGAAGCCAAACAGGCTCTGCCCTGCCACTGCCACCTATCTGTGACATTCTGGAGGAGACAGGAGTCTCAGATGCAACTGGCCATGTGCCTCAACTGGGTTAACTCCCTTTTACCTTAATTATCCTATTTAATGCTCACAAGACTCTTATGTGATAATGATTATGATCCACATTTGACAAAAAAGAAAACTAAAGCTCATACAGGCAAAGTGATTTGCTCAAGGTTTGGAGCCAGTAAATGGCAGAGTGATATTTGATCACCTCCATCCTCACTCCAAGTCCAATGTCCTTTTCTCAGTTCCATGGCTTTCTTCCAAGTTCAGACAGGAAAGCACCTTGAAGGGAAGCAGCATTTGGTATTTGTACCTTTGCCAACTGAGGAACCATCAGGAAAGCTCTGAGCCTCCTTGCTTTCTCTTTTGGCTGAAATAGGCAGGGCTCTGCTGCTGCTGCTTCTGCCTGTGTGAGACTCTCATGGGGGTCTCTGAGATAAGTGGGTTAGAGCTCTTAACTGTGTGCTGGTAGGGAGGTTGATGGGATCCCTAGAATCTCAGAGAGAGGCTACAAAACCTGGAAGAATGTTTGTGGGAAGGGCCACTGGACAAGTTCCCTGGTGGAATGGCATAAAGAGTGGCTGGGCGTGGCAGCCAAGGTGCCCCAGTCCTGCTATACACTCTGCCACTCTCTGCTACAAAACCTAGCTGTTCAGCCCTCTGGACTTCCACTTTCTCATCTGTAAAATGGGGAGAATACCTGCTACCTTTCAGGCCTTGGGTAAGAACAGCAAGTTGGGCTGGGTACAGTGGCACACACCTATAATCCCAGCACTTTGGGAGGCTGAGGTGAGCAGATCACTTGAGCCCAGGAGTTCAAGACCAGCCTGGGCAACATAGTGAGACCCCATCTCTACAAAAATTTTTTTTAAAAAATTAGGCATGATGTTGTGTGTCTGTAGTCCCATCTCTATAATCCCATCTAGTTGGTAAACTGAGGTGAAAGGATCCTTTGAGCCCAGGAGGCTGAGACTACTGAGCTGAGATTGCACTACCACACTCTTGCCTGGGTGACAGAGTGAGACCCTGTCTCAAAAAACAAAACAAAACAAAAAACAGAAACAAAGCAACCAGGGAGTTTGATAATAGATGTGAAAGTGCTTGTTAAGTGACAAAGTACAACCCGTTAGTCGTTACTCACAGTTTTGGTATCCCATTGGTATTTTAACCACCACTTGCCACAAAGAGCAAAAGCAAAACAATCTCAGCAGACCCCACTTCCATCTCTTAGAAACAGCCACTCCTACCTTCACGGACCTATTTCTCCTTCCCGGCTTCCTGACTGTGCATCTTGAGGGGTCAGCAGTAAGGGAAGAAGAAATGAAAGAGACAACAGGGAGGGAATGAAGAGTACTATTTTCAGATGAATAATGCTATTTTCAATCATTTCCTGCCCTGGGGAACAAAAATCAGGAGACTGAGTCTGAGTCTCCTCCTTGGGTGGCTCAAAACACAACAAAAATGATGCATGGTTCGAATGCTAGGAATTTCCTTATCAAGAAGAAAGAACAATTTAGGATCAGGAAAATAGGCCAAGTGACTCGTCCCAGCCTTGTACTGGGCAAGGCCGGAATGCCCAGAAGTGCTTCCGCTCACCTTGAGGAAAAGCAGGAGAAAATTAATCAGCCCTTCTACTCTAGTGAGAAAACCACAAGCCCCTCAGATCAATGCTTATCTTCACCTTTCTCCCCTATTTTCCCTGCTTATTTGTAGCTTTCCAGAGGGTTTCTCTCCAGCAAATCCAGACAATAGAATGCTCCAGTGTCAGAACTGGATGAACCTAAGGATGTATATAGTGTAGTCTGAGCAGTTTACAGATGAGGTGCAGGGCCCAGAGGGTTTAGGTGCGTGGTCCTGGGTCACACAGCCTCTAGGCTCCCAGTCAAGGCTGGGTCATTCCTCTCTATCCTTTACTGTCCTTCATTCAGGCTGATTTCTAACCCTGGCCTGCTTCCAAGGTGAATCAGCAAATGGTACAGAAAGGAAGGAATCACTTTTTTTTTTTTTGGAGATGGATTCTTGCTCTGTCACCCAGGCTGGAGTGCCATGGCGTGATCTCGGCTCATTGCAACCTCTGCCTTCCAAGTTCAAGCTATTCTCCTGCCTCAGCCTCCCAAGTAGCTGGGATTACAGGCATGTGCCCCACCATGCCCAGCTAATTTTTGCATTTTCTATAGAGACGGGGTTTCACCACATTGGTCAGCCTTGTCTCGAACTCCTGACCTCAGGTAATCCACCCGCCTCGGCCTCCCAATGTGCTGGGATTACAGGCGTGAGCCACCACATCCAGTCAGAAATCATCTATTGGTCATTCCTTACAGCTCCTGGGAGGGAAAGCAGCTTGTCTAAGGTCATAGGATTACCAATGAATGACTGAGTATAACTGAGCATTATTATCAACCCTGGATTTCCCGCAATTATTAATTACTGTTAAGCAAATATTCCAACAGGCATTAAAATATATCTTTTATATCCCCCCCAACTCCCACTTTTTTTAAACCACAGAACCCTGACAATGGGCTTTTTCCTTTAAACAATTCAGATTAGTTTTTGTTTCATTTTTTAAAAGTGGGTGGCAGGTACACCAAAATCTCAGAAATACCACTAAAGAACTTATTCATGTAACTAAAAACTACCTGTTCCCCCAAAAACTATTGAAACAATAAAAAATAAAAATAAAGTGCCAGATGATTTTTCAAGTATTATATGCTTATTGTGAAAAATAAAAGGAATAAAGTGAAAAATAAAAATTCCCCTCCATATTAAAATCCCTAGCAATAACCATTATTAGCAAGTTCTTGTGACTTCTTCCAGAAATTTAAAGATTTTTAAAACAACGTTAACTATATCTACTGATTTATGTCCTTGGCCATGGTTACTCAAAGAGATTTGCTGGGCTTTTTTTTTGAGACACAGAGTCTCACTCTATCCCCCAGGCTGAAGTACAGTGGTGTGATCTTGGCTCACTGTAACCTCTGCCTCCCAGATTCAAGTGATTCTCCTGGCTCAGCCTCTGGCGTAGCTGGGACTACAGGCACGTGCCACCATGCCCAGCTAATTTTTGCATTTTTGGTAGAGAAGGGGTTTTGTCATGTTGGCCAAAATAATCTTGAACTCTGGCCTCAAGTGATCTGCCCACTTAGGCCTCCCAAAGTTCTGGGATGACGGACATGAGCCACTGCCCCAGCCAAAGATTTGTTGATTATACAAATGAATGGGGCTGGGCTGAGGTTAGAGGCCAGGGGTGTGCATCATACAAAAGGACAAAGATGAGTTAAACATCTCAGGAGACAGGAGTTCCCACTGGGGCCTATTAGCCAGGGATCTGGCATAAATCCTTCCTGTCTGAGCTGGCATTACAGTGTGGAGGTGAAGACCATAGGTTAGGGAGTCAGGCAGATACAGGCTCATAACTCTGGCTCCAGTACTTTCTAGGCATGTGACCTTAGGTTGTTCATTCCTTAATTTGCCTCAGTGTCCTCACTGGTCAGATGGAGATTCATTATTCCATGAGGATGAAGCAAAATGATACACATAAAGAACACATCATGCCTGGCTCACGCCTGTAATCCCAGAACTTTGGGAGGCCGAGGTGGGCAGATCACCTAAGATCAGGAGTTCCACACCAGCCTGGTAAACATGGCGAAACCCTGTCTCTACTGAAAATACAAAAACTAGCCGGGTGTGGTGGTGGGCACCTGTAATTCTAGCTACTCGGGAGGCTGAGGCAGGAGAATCGCTTGAACCTGGGAGGCAGAGGTTGCGATGAGCTGAGATCGTGCCATTGCACTGCAGCCTGGACAATCAGAGTGAAAGTGTCTCAAAAAAAAGGACACATAAGGGTGCTTGGCATTAAGCATGCATGGAAGAAATGGTAGCTATCATTATTATGATCACTGTTGTTATTTTTCTGCTGGCCCACCTGATGAAAGAAGAAAGCCTACAGGTCCATTAGCTAGTGTTACAGAAAAAGCTCAGCCCAGGGCCTGGGACTCTTCTGTTGAGTATATCTGGAAGGAAAGTGAGACACCTAGAAAGCAATTTTTTAGTATGAGCTGGAGTTAATGCCCAGGAATTTCTCAGAATATTAAAAATTCTGGATATACCACACTGCAAGTGTGGGGGTCCTATAAGCTTTGAGCATGAGGGTGTGTCTTGCACAGCCTCTATAGCTGCAGAGCTGGATCTGTGGAAAGAGGGACCATTTTGTTTTGTTTTCTTTTTTTGTGAGTTGGGGTCTTGCTCTGTTATCCAGGCTGGAGTACAGTGGCAAGATAAAGGCTCACTGAAACCTCGAACTCCTGAGCTCAAGCCATCCTTCCATGTCAGCCTCCTGAATAGCTAGGACTACAGGCATGCACTACCATGCCTAGATAATTTTTTTTTTTTTTTTACTTTTTTGTAGAGATGGAGTCTGGCTATGTTGTCCAGTCTGGTCTCAAACTCCTGACCTCAAGTGATCCTCCCACCTCAGCCTCCCAAAGTCCTGGGATTTCAGGCATGAGCCACTGCACCTGAGGGACCATTTCCTTATTCATTCAACCATGCCACCTGGTTCAGCAGCTCCAGAAGAAGTGCCCCAGACTGGCCAGGAGCAGTGGTCTGGCAGAGAAAAGTGCCCCTCTCTATTTGAATTCCAGGCCTTTCTTCCTAGTCTTCAGAGCACAATGAGAATATTATCAAAGTCCCCCAAGGCATTTGAGTTGTGAAAGAAAAAAAAAGAGAATATTATCAAAGCCACTTCATCCAGTCTCATGCTCTTCGGAGGCTGGAAATGACTAAGCACAGTATAATAATACCCTCCTCCAGCCAACGCATAGCATGGGAAACCTAACACTGGACCAAAACCTGCTGAGCCTCAATATCATTTGAAGCCTAGAATCTCAGATGGAAAGGCATTAGTGTCATATACTTCCCACTAGTTAAATCCTTATGTTACAAAATGTACCCAGGATGCAACAATTCTGTTAACTGACCATACCCACCAGTGATGAGAAGGAACACAAGACACTGTTGTCACCAAGAGGTCATGGACTGTGACCTAGATTCAAACCCAGCCTGGAGTATGGGTAGCTTGTTATCTCAAGGCTTCTTTCAAGGGTCTGATCATACAGGACTCAGCTGATCACACAGCCCCCACAAATCTCAGAGTGTCCGGCATGGGGCTGGTGTCCTTGGGTTCACGTGGATGAAACCAGATCAGCTTTGTGGAAGTCTCTGAAGACTGGAGGTAGCCCTATGTGGAAGCTAACATGAAGATCAGGACAGTGGAATGATACACAGTATTTAACTCTCTCCAGTACTGCACTTCCTCTCAAGGTTTCTTCTCCCCAGAAACCCTGTCGTCCATACCTTTACCCACTCTCCCTCCCTGCCTGTTCCCCTCTTTATTGTCCCCCTCTATTTCTCTCTTGCTTTTGTCCTATTCTCTCTCTCTCTTCTCTTCTTCTCATTATCTTTGACTCTTCTCTGACTGGTTATGACAGAGAGCTGAAAAATATCCTTTCTTATATTATTGGTTGAATTCATACTATATTAAAATTTAAACATTCTGGTCATAATTTTCAGACAACTAAACTGAACATTTTCTATTTTGCTGTTAAAAAATAGATACCATTTTAAACAATTAAGAACCTTTAAGAGAAGGGGATTGTGAAAGATCATCTGGTTCAATGGCTTTTCTCATACATCAAGCTCTTAGAGCACCCCTGACATTCTGTCTCTCCTTGAACACTTCCAGGGATGGGAGCCCATGACTTTACTGCGCATGACTGATGCATAAAAAGCTGTACATATTTAATGTATATAACTCAATGAGTCTGGGGACAAGTATACAACCACGAAACCATCACCACCCTCAGGGCCACCTATTTCTTCTCGAAACAGCCCAATTTTAACTGTTAAAAAATCTTTAAATAAAGGTTAACCTGCTTCCATAATTCCTATCCCTGGTTACCAGGAACAATCCAGGACACAAAAACAGTACAATCAGCAGAAGAACAGGGAGGCCTGTGTTGCTTTCAAAGGCAGGGGTAGAACAGCTGGCTGTAGGGTTTTCCCATTGGGGTAACTTGCTTGGACAGGCAAGATAGAAGAGATACACTGCAGTCAGATTCTGAAGGGCCTTGAATGCCAAGCTCAAATGTGATGTGTTTAACATACCAGGAAGGTGGTCAACTGAAAACATCCCTTAGGTGGTTGGACATAATGATAATAATTATTTACTGAACACTTGTATGCCAGAAACTGTGCAAAGCGCTTTATGTTCATTATCTTGTTTAATTCTTTTTTTTCCAGAGACAAGGTCTTGCTGTGTTACCCAGGCTAGTCTTGAATTCCTAGGCTCAAGTGATCCTCCCACCTCAGTCTCCCAAAGTGCTGGGATTACAGGCATGAGCCACTGCTCCTGGCCCTTGTTTAATTCTTTCAATAGCACCGTAACAGAGATACTGTTACTATCCTATTTTATAACTAAGGAAACTGGTACTCAGAGGTCTCAGAACTGGTAAGTCACTAAATCCAGACCCGGCTGACTCTGTTGCCTATGCCCTGAACACAGTGCTGCATATAAAAAGGTGAGCAGAGAGACCAGGAGAGAAAACCTCAATCTGGGAGTCACTTACAAACAGAGAGAGATGGTGTCAAAAACAGAGGATCTAGGCAGTGGCTCCCGTCTGTAATCCCAGCACTTTGGGAAGCTGAGGTGAGTGGATCACCTGAGGTTGGGAGTTCAAGGCCAGCCTGACCAACACAGAGAAACCCTGTCTCTACTAAAAATACAAAATTAGCCAGGCATGATGGCGCACGCCTGCAATCCCAGCTACTCAGGAGGCTAAGGCAGAAGGATCACTTGAACCTGGGAGGTGGAGGTTGCAGTGAGCAGAGTTTGTGCCATCGCACTCCAGCCTGGGCAACAAGAGTGAAATTCCATCTCAAAAACTAAAAAAGCAAAAAACAAAAAACAGAGGGGCATGGGTCTCATCTGAGTCTTCTTCTAAAGATGACACCCAATCTCCATTTCCAGTCTTGGGCTTGCTTCTAAACTCTACTGGCCCAACTCCAGCTGCCCACTGAACTCTGTCACCTCAAATGTGACACATTTACAACAGCTCCTATCAGTTTTCTTTTCTTTCCTATTTAAGACAGGGTTTTGCTCTGTCACCCAGGCTGGAGTGCAGTGGTGCAATCATGGCTCATTGCAGCCTCAATCTCTTGGGCTCAAGCGATCCTCCCACCTCAGCCTCCCGAGTAGCTGGGACTACCAGTGCACACCACCATGCCTGGCTAATTTTTTTATTTTTTGTCGAGACGGGGTTTCTCCACGCTGGTCTGGAACTCCTGGGCTCAAGGAATCCACCCACCTTGGCTTCCCAAAGTGCTGGGATTACAGGTGTGAGCCACTGTACCCAGCCTACTCCTATCATTTTTTAGCACCTCTTCAGGAAACAGTTCCCAACTTGATATTCCTAATTTTTTTAAGCCTAAAAGAACATCAGACTTTGTGTCAAATCTAACTGGGTTTACATAGTTTTACTATGCCAAACATGTGCCCTTGGGTGAGTTATTTCACCTCAGTGGGGCTCTGTTTTCTCATCTGTAAAATGAGAACAGTATCAACATCTTTCTTAGAGAGCGGTCGCGTGGATTAAATAAGATAATCTGTATGTAGCATAGTACTTGGCACAAAGCGAGTGCTCAGTAAATGTCATTATTACTGCTGTTACTATTGTCGCTCCAGCTTGAAACGGTCTCTCTTGCATTTACGGCTAATCTCCCTGCTGAGGGGTGGGAGAAAGTGGGACCCACAAAAAGGACAATAAAATTGCAACACAGTTCATGTTCCTCTGCATGACCACCTCCCTCAGGCTTCCAGGCCTGCTTCTGCAGGCTGTCCTTTCTACAATCACCACAGAGAGTGGGCTCCAGCCAACACCCCGGCTCTTCTCCCTTCAGACTTACTTATTGGGGATCACATTCAATGCTGTTGTTTCTACCTGTCTTCAATTTGTGCCTGCATTCTGTAACATCTGTACACAAACACCCTCTTTTCCCTTTAAGTAGCTAGAATCAAAGTGTTAGGAATCATCTAGTCCAACTCCTGGAAAAGATTAATTTCAAAATTAAAGCAGTCATTTCAAAATTGTCTTGTGTGATTACATTTGAGTAAACAGGGCCTTCTCCCAACCAATCTACATGTGTTCACCAGTCCTCACTGCAGTATGTGCACTGTGCACAAACATTTGGGTTTTCACTGGGCAGTACCAAACATCTGAGGTTTTCCCTGTGCATTGTGGGTCTGTGATGTTACTTATTCCTCCTACCTCATAGGCCTAGTATGTTATCAAGCCCCCACCAGCATTCCCGCCCACATCTCCCTCCCCCAGACACTACATAAGTATAAATTGCTAATGATTACCGATAAACAGGGCGCTGATCACAATCACCAACTCTCACACATTTGCACACCCGAACATCCCCTGAGGCCCATGGTAAAGATGAAAGGAGGGATGAAAGGAGATTCCAAGGAGACAGGCATGGTGTTTGTACACGGTGAGGGGAGAACAAAGAGAACAGGGAGCCTGGGAGGTGGCAGGCAGGGAGAGCTGGCGAGACAGACTATGAGATGAGTCAGACAGAGTGAATGAGGGCACTGGGTCGCATCAACTACGGCTTAGCTGCCCCCAGAGGGTGGTATGAACTGGAAGAAGGGACTGGGAGCTGGTGGGGGAAGAAGCGGAATTGACGCCCTAACTCAGAAATTGGGGACAGGAGTGAGTTGCAGATGGGGAGCCTGCCTCCTGAAATCTCTAGACCTCTCCTGCCTGGCTCTGCTTCCAGCAGCTGGAGGGTTATGGCAAGGCAGCTGGGATGGCAGGGTAAGGAGGAAGTTGAGCTAACAACAAAGATGTCAGTCCTGGTGATCACTGGAACCCAGCTTGGTGGACAGAAGGCACCCCGTGGCTGCTATTGCCCTCCACATATTTGGTGCTTTCAATGTATTTTAAATACCCTCATGCTAATGATCTCATTTAATCCTCGGCACAATCCTGGGAAATAGGCAGGGCTGGGATTGGTATCTCTAACATGCTCCTCCCTCTTTACCCTATGGATCCCTCAAATTGTTTTCACCAGCCTGGAAACATCCAACACATGCCGGGTGCAGTGGCTCACGCCTGTAATCCCAGCACTTTGGGAGGCCGAGGTGGGTGGATCACGAGGTCAAGAGATCGAGATCATCTCGGTCAACATGGTGAAACCCCGTCTCTACTAAAAAAATATAAAAAATTAGCTGGGCACGGTGGCACGTGCCTGTAATCCCAGCTACTCAGGAGGCTGAGGCCGGAGAATTGCCTGAACCCAGGAGGCAGAAGGTTGAGGTGAGCTGAGATCGCGCCATCGAACTCCAGCCTGGGTAACAAGAGCGAAACTCAGTCTCAACAACAACAAAAAAAGAAACATCCAACACAGAACCAGGCGGTACACTGGGGCTATGGGGAACGTGGGTCCTCTGTATAGGTTCCATTCTGGGCTTGCTGGCTGCTGACTGTCCTAGGCTGGGTGTGATGAGAAGTCACAAGATATGGAATCATTCCTGTCCTGGAATTTCCCAGGCACTCCTCCTGCTTCGCTTCCATCTGAACACCTGGTATATAATGACTGTTCACCCACTCCCCAGGGGCAAGGTCGGGCCTCTCCTCCTCGTTAGGTGAAGAGAAGCCCGAGGCCTGGAGAGGCAAAGGCTCCTGCCCTGACTCACACAGTGAGCAAACATGAAGGAATCTGAGATGCCTTGGAAAGACCACAGGTCTGGGGGCATCAGAAGACCTGGGTTCCAGTCCTGACTCTGCTGCCTATCACCCAGGGTCACGAGCTGATAAGACACTCATTCCACCTCCCCAGACTTAGTTTTCCTAACTGTCAAATGGAAATAATAGTAACCACCTCTCTGGGTTGTTGAGAGGATTGAATGAGATTAGGATATGAAAGTGTTATATAAAAATGAATTACTCTCTGATTATCAAGTAGCACAAGTAACATCAGGACTCATGCAATGGAAAGAGGCTGGGCTGAGTATAAACAGGCTAGGCTGTCCTCAACTCACTTGTGTGGCCCTGGGCCAGTCTAGGCCTCAGTTTTCCAAAGCTCCTGCCAGCTCTAAGACTGTGATATTTTGTGGGCTATACCTCCGGTGCAAGAATTCTGGTGTTGGCCACCCTGATCTCTTGGCCCTCCTATCATCTGTGTCCCACACTGCCTTAGATCAAGAATCTCACCGAGGGGAATCAGTCAGTTCCCAACAATGGAAACCTTTGCCCCATCCCTCAGGGATGCTGAAGTGTGCTATTGCATTTTCCTCCCTTCTTAGCCTTTGTTGCCTCCCAGCTTTCAGGGAGGCAGGGGGTCTTCTCAGAAAAATCAATGGCAGATTGACCAGGTAAGCAAACACTGGATTCCCTCCCTCCTAGGGAGGGCTCAATCTAACAGCTTTGCCTTTAATATCTCTCAGGATGTCCCTAACGGTTCCAGGCCCCTGATTCTTTCCATGAGGAAACAGCTCAGCATAACTCGTGCTGGGCTCAAAGAAGTGAATTAAATATTAAACATGTAAGGCCAGAGCCCCTGGTGCAGCAGCACATTCCCAAAACAGACAATGGCATGCAGCTCATCTGCCACTCTCACAGTGGCTGTAGGCTAGGCCCCCCTGTTCCCCAGCCCAGACTCCTGAGAATGAATAAGAAATGGCAATGTTTTGCTCTTCCCAGCAAGCTCATGACTTCCCATGTCCTTCCTTCAACCCCTAGTGTTGAAGGCTCCAGGGGCCTGGAAATGCCTAGAACATTGAGTTGTGGCATCCCCAGCACTGAAATTTAATAGGTCTATGACTGGACAGGCAGGAGCCTCTGTAGTTAGCCCCAATAGGGCCTGGAAAGTCCCAGAGAGGGAGGAAACAGCTCAGGAAGGATGATGAGGTCCTGACATCTCTTGGGGTCATGGGGAACTGGATATTAACTGTGGTAACTCAGGGTGGGGGTTGGTTGGTTTGCTGCTCAGATTAATAAGGCCATAGAATTGTCAGATAGGTAGAGCCTCAGAGATCACCCAGGCCAACCCTCTATTTTACAGAAAGGTAAACTAAGGCCTGAGAAAAGGGAGAAGCAACTTATACCAGGTCACTCAATGAGCTATAAAATAGCTAGGCCAGATTCTTGGTCTCTGGTATAGAGCTTGGTGCTTTTGCCACCCTGTCTCCTATATAATCCCCAAGTCTCCTTCCTAATGATAGCAAGCAATGGCCCCTACATTGTAAGGCCCAGGGACCATTTCCCAGGGAGCAGAATCTGTTCATGGTCCCACTTTGCCCAGCTAAGAACTGAAAGAGGTCCCACTTTGCCCAGCTAAGAACCATGAGGTCTATGGGTTCCAGCTCAGCTCTGCCACTTCATAGGATGGAACCTTGATTATGTCACTTCTCCGAGCCTTAATTCCTTACCTCTGAAATGGGATTTCAGAACTGTGACCCTGGATGGCCAAAGGATCAAATGAGATCATGTATGGATCATGTATGTGGAACATTTTGTAAACTGAAGCACTAACCAAATGATATTATTAAAACAATGTGAGGTTGGAAGATGCTGCAGAGGGAGGAAGCCTCAGGAGAGGAAGATGGGAAGGAATGAGAACCCACATTCACAAGAGGCTGCCTGGGCATCCCACAGACCTGACTGATCCTGAAGCCACCAGCAGGAACTGACCGCAGCAGATCAGACCACCCCAAGCTCACTGGCTTGACAGGCCACCTGTCTGCTCTGCTTCACATGTGCATGTGCACGCACATGTGTGTGTGTGCCTGTGCATGTACCTGGCAGACCGGTATCACAGACATTTGCCTGGCTGCTCCGGGGGCACATTTGGCAGGAGAGCAGTGTGTGGAGCTGAGGGAGGACCTCCACTTCAGGCCAGGTCACAGACTCTCAAGGAGCAGCCTATCAAGTGCCGGGCTCCTCTGGGGCCCTTACCTTGTACTTGGCCGCAAGCAGCTCTGTGGCCTGCTGTTCCCGCCGCAGGTCTTCCAGCATCTTCTCCTTCTCCTCCAGCAGCTTCTGCTTCTCCTCGCTCACCAGGCTGCGGTCATCCTGAATGGCTGCCTTCTCCTCCTCCAGCCGTTCCTTCTGCTCCTGCAGGTAATTCTCCATGTTCTTCTCCAAGGCTGACTCCAGAATGGGCTGGGGCGGGTGGTGGTTGTTGTTGTTGTCATCCTCCTCTTCTGCCACCCAGGCCTCAATCACAGGGCCCTCAGGGTACCCTGGCGGGGCGGACACGGCCTTCTTCCTGCGGCTGCTCTTCCTCCGGGGCCGCTTTCCCAGCATCCCCTTCTTCTCCAGTTGGGCCTTCAGGCGGGCGATCTCCTCTTGGAATTCCCGCAGCAGCGTGTCCTTGGGGTCCTCGTTCACCCGGGGCTTATTCTTGATGTTCTTGGCTCGGTTGGCAAAGCGCAGGGTTGAGAGGCTTTCATCGTAGCTGTGAGAAGCTGGCCCCAGTGTGGCTACCATGATGGTCTTGGCATTCCCCCCCAGGGAGTCCTGGAGCAGCCGGGTCAGCTTGGAGTCCCGGTAGGGAATATGGGTGCTCCTGTTGCCCGCCAGGGCAGCAATTACGTTGCCCAGGGCAGATAATGAGAGGTTGATTTTGGAAGCTTCTTTAGGCCTCTCTCCACCACCACTGCCACCACTGCCTCCACTGCCACCAGTGCCACCTGAGGACGGTGTGGCTGCTCCTCCTGCTGTGTTGGGGCCCGCCTTGTTCTGCCTCTCACTGCCAGCCAGGTCCACTAGGTTGAGCTTGCCCACTCGGATGTGGTCCTGGCCATCAGAGCCACGCTCACTGCACTCCACGGTGATGATGAAGATGGCATGGGAGCGGGAGCTGACCTCGTTCATGTGGGTGCTGCCCACAGCCCGGGTCTGGTTCCCCAGATTCATCACGTGCTCAATCTCCTTGACATTCTTGGTTACGAAGGAGGAGAGGTCCTTGATGTAGACGCCCGTCTCAGGGTTCTCTTTCAGCTCTAGCCTCTTGCCCGGTTCCTTGGAGAGCAGGTCTCGAATCTCTTCCTGGTAGATCTCCAAGTAGGAGGCCCGGACCAGGTATTGCTGGTTCTGGGAGCGGGAGATGTGGGTGAAGATGTGCTCAAAGGCGTTCGGGATGACCCCGCGCAGCTCGGGCTCCACCCAGGTCCCCTGCATGGTATAGGTCTTGCCAGTGCCCGTCTGGCCATAGGCAAACACCGTGCCATTGAAACCCTGGAGCACAGAGTCTATCAGGGGCCTCACGGTTTCGTCATACAGGTCGGCCTGTTTGGAGCTGGCATCATACACGGCGTCAAAGGTGAAGGTCTTGGGCAGCTCCCCCGCGGCAGCACGGGGGTTCCGCAGGGTCACCTGGCCCAGTTTCACGTCCATGGTCAGGATCTGCTCGTGACCAGCAGCCTCCTCCTTCCTGCTGAGGGGGCGGCATCGGGCCACCACCTTGAGGGCCTCGCTGGCCTTGGTCTTACTGGCCATCTTGCCGCTCTGACCTTCCTGCCCCTGAGCCCCTTCGCAGCCTGGGCGGTCCTGCTGTCCTGGGCGGTCCTGCTGTCCTGCTCTCTAGGTTGGGATCAGCGGGGCCAGCCCAGCCCCCAGGCGCCGCTCTTCAATCTGCATGCAGCCTCCTAGGGTGGGGACGCTGGGAGGTGGCCCCGACGCTGCTGCAATCCGGGCCTCCACCGCTCTCGGGTCCTCGCTGCACCGGCTGGGAGGTGAATTAGGCAAAATCCCCCAGCCGCAGCGGGAGCAGCGCCTGCCGAGCGGCCGTGCCCGGAGCCCGCCCCATGCTGGAGCAGAGGGAGCGCTGCCGTAAACAGCTTCGGCAACAATGAGATAAAGGAAGAGGAAAATGGGATGGGGGTGGGCGGCGAGCTGTCTTCTCCTCCTCCCTCTAGGGATCCATAGCGGCGGCTGCTGGTCCTGGGCGGCCGGGGGTCCCGGGCCTCCCGCGGGCAGAGGCTCACCTGGAGTCCTCCCCCCGAGCTGGGGGATCATTCATTGCAGCCAGCGCGGCTGCTGCTGCTGCCTCTGCCTCCGCCTTCCCCGCCGCCGCCACCGGAGAATGAGAGAGAAAAACAGAAGGGGATGGGGCGGAGCAGCGGCGGCGAGAGTGATGTTGCCGCCGCGCTGCGGCCCCAGCTAAGCCTCCCGGCTGGGGTGGGGCAGGGGGCGGGGCCGCGGGGCGGGAGGCGCGAGCCGGGCGCGGCCCGGGTGCGGGGGACAGGGGCGCATCGCCGGCTCCGCACCCCCGCCGACCGCTCCGGGATGACAGGCTCCGGTGCCGACCCAGGTCCTGCGCCCACCAGTCGGGTGCAGCGCAGCCACCGCCCGCCGTCACCCCACCGAACCCGAGCATGCCGGGAGTTGTAGTCCCGCCTTTGTTAACCGGGTTCTTGCAGGTTGCTAAAGCCTTCCGCGGCCCCCCAGTCTGGGAGGCGCCTCCCTCATCGGCATGCCACCCCTCGAATGACGGTTGAGCTTGCACCACCCACGTCTGGTCCCTCCGAGCCGCCATCCTCGGACACCCCCCTGCTTCTGCCTTTCTGCCTGCAAATGGGTGCGCGTCACTCCTCCCAGTCAGGGTGTCGCCAAGGCCTCCTGGAGCCGAACTCCCAAATATTTCTTGACTCTGTCCTTTCCTTCCCCTGCCCTGGTCTACTTCTGGCCTTCCTCTTCTCTCTGCTGGAGCCATCTTCCAGCTGATTCTCTCGCACCTCATGTCCGCACATGCACCCGGGGCCCCCTCGCTGCTCCTCCACCGCCTTCCTTGTGTGAAAGCCTCTCCATCTTCTTACTTCGCAGCCTCACCTCCACTACTCCTCTGTTCCAGACAGCCCTTCCTTCACTTACCCAGCGCCTGCTGAGCCCCAAGCCCCGTTCTAGGCTCTGGGTCTTTCCTGTCCTCAAGGAGTGCACATTCCAGGAACCGTCCTTTGGTTCTTTAACTGGATTTGCTGTGCAGCGTCTTTGTGCTTTTGCCCTTTGGCATTTAGTGTCCTGCCACTTGGGCAGTTCAAGCACCTCCTCCTCCATGAAGCCTTCCCTGAGCAATTTTTTTTTTTTTTTTTTTTTTTTTGTCCTATAGTGAAAGAGACCCAGAATTTGCCTAAGACAAAACCTGGATTCAAGTTCCAGTTTCGATGGCCATCCAACGGGGTGGTTTTGAGCAGTCACTTCCCTTGCTCCAGTCTTAGTTTCCTGATTTATTTTTTTTTAATTGGAGATCAGGAAAAGAAATAATTAATAGCTACTTCATGGAGTGGTTGGGAGGCTCAAATGAAACAATGAATCATGAAGTATTACACCATGAGAAGTCCTTAATACATGCACCTGCTCTGGCTGGGATTGCCTGACAGCTTCTGCTTCCTTCAGTATCCTGGAGAGACCAGGTCAGGGCTTGGTTCCCCTATGGGGTCTTCATCTTTTTTTCCTGTAGGATGCAAATCAAATGTAATTCCACAAGGCCAAGGACCAAGCCAGAGTCCTATCCATGGTCCCCTCTGCAGAGGAGAGTTGAGTCTGTGGACTGAGCCCAAGTTGTCCTTACTCTCCATATGAGATCCAGATCAAGAGGTGCTGTTATCTGAAACCTGGAGGCCGTCCTTCACGGAGGCACCAGAATAGTCTTTCCACAAAACATTTCCAAGCATGTTATCCTCTAGAGGACCCAATTGTTTAGTTTTCCAACTCAATAAAATTTGTCTCCTTAACTCTTCCCCATCCCAGGATTTGAGTAGGAGCTGGACTAGAGGCTTGAGACTTAGCTGAGAGTTTGCCCGGTTCTGAAGTTTCCTGGCCTCCCTCCACACTCTCTCTCCTTGATTAAGCTCCACTGCTTATGATTAACTTGGCTTTTGGACCAATTATTGGGTGGGGTTTTGGCTCTGTAGACTAACCTCTCTTGGGTCTCACATGATTTCTGGATGGAGCCTTTAGTTCTTCAACCATTTTCTGGTTGCATTCGGCTTTGGTTTTCGAATACCCTTTCTCTGCTTGGGCTAATGCATCTGACACTACAGTGCTGGATAAAAGGGGTTCTCACCCTGTTCTCCCCACTTGATGTCACCACCTGGCAGGGCACTTACTCAGATCCTTCTGTGTGGGAGGGAGATTGGAATCCCATTGCTTACAAGATGTGCAATGTCAGGTATATTATTTAATTTCTCTGAACAGCTATTTTCTCAGTGGGATAAGTGAGATAAGCATGCTTACACTGGCCAGGTGTGGTGGCTCAAGCTGTAATCCTAGCCATTCAGTAGGCTGAGGTAGAAGGATCACTTAAGCCCAGGAGTTTGAGGCTGCAGTAAGTGATTATTGTACTACTGCACTCTAGCCTGGGTGACAGAGTGAGAGTCTTGTCTCTGAAAAAAAAAAAAAGAATGCTTACAGGCGGGCTCAGTGGCTCACACCTGTAATCCCAGCACTTTGAAAGGCCAAGGAGGGTGGATCACCTGAGATCGGGAGTTTGAGAATAGTCTGACCAACATGGAGAAACCCATCGCTGCTAAAAATGCAAAAACATTAGCCAGATATGGTAGCAGGAACCTGTAATCCTAGCTACTCGGGAGGCTGAGGCAGGAGAAACACTTGAACCTGGGAAGCAGAGGTTGTGGTGAGCTGAGATTGTGCCATTGCACTCCAACCTGGGCAATAAGAGTGAAACTCTGTCTCAAAAAAAAAAAAAGAATGCTTACCTTACACACCAGGATTAAGTGAAATAATGTATACAAAAACTCCTAGGACATAGCACTCAAGAAATAGCAGTGTTCTTTCCTTTTGTCCTTTGCATTTAAGGCTGTTCACTTCAGCGTCTCCATTTCCACTACTGTCTTTATTTTTACTTCTTACACACTCAAGTCTCCAGCCACTGATTAGCTTAAGTCCCCCAAACACACCCCTATACACTCACTACAACCTATACATCCCAGATTCAAGTGATTCTCTGCCTCAGCCTCCTGAGTAGCTGGCATCACAGGCATCTGCCACCACACCCAGCTAATTTTTTAAAATTGTTTTTTGTATTTTTAGTAGAGACAGGGTTTCACTATGTTGGCCAGGCTGGTCTTGAACTCCACTTTTTTGTGTCTCCTTGTTTTGCTTATGCTGCTCCTCTGCCAGAAATGTCCTAACTTTGTTTTTATTTTAATTAATTTATTTGAGAAGGGGTCCCACTCTGTCACTCAGGCTGGAGTGCAATGGTATGATTATGGCTCACTGCTACCTTAAACGCCTGAGCTCAAGCGATCCTCCTGCCTTAGCATCCCGAATAGCTGGGACTACAGGTGCATGTCATCACATGTATATGTGTGTGTGTGTGTGTGTGCGCGCGCGCACGCGTGTGCGTGTGTGTATGAGATGGAGTCTCGCATTGTCACCAGGGATGGAGTGAAGTGGCTTGATCTTGGTTTACTGCAACCTCTGCCTCCCAGGTTCAAGCAATTTTCCTTGCCTCAGCCTCCCAAAGTGCTGGGATTACAGGCATGAGCCACTGGGCCTGGCCAACTATGGATAGATAGATATATAGATAGATTTTTTTTTTTTTTTTTTGAGATGGAGTCTTACTCTGTAGCCCAGGCTGGAGTGCAGTGGTGTGATCTCAGCTCACTACAACCTATACATCCCAGATTCAAGTGATTCTCTGCCTCAGCCTCCTGAGTAGCTGGCATCACAGGCATCTGCCACCACACCCAGCTAATTTTTTTAAATTGTTTTTTGTATTTTTAGTAGAGACGGGGTTTCACTATGTTGGCCAGGCTGGTCTTGAACTCCTGACCTCATGATCTGCCCATCTCGGCCTCCCAAAGCACTGGGATTTCAGGCGTGATCCACTGCACCTGGCCCAGCAATATTTTTTTTTTAATTAGCCATGTCTCACTATGTTGCCCAGGTTGGTCTCAAACCCCTGGACTCAAGTGATTCTCCTACCTTGATCTCCCAAAGTGCTAGGAGTATAAACGTGAGCCACCACATTCAGTCTTCCTAACTTTGTCTGTTTCTGTCTACATAGCCTTAGCTTTTATTCATTCCACTGCTCAATCTCATATGGCTGGCTCAGAGTGGTGGCTCACGCCTGTAATCCCAGGACTTCGGGAGGCAGAGGTGGAAGAACATTTTAGGCCAGGATTTTGAGACCAGCCCTGTCTCAATTAAACAAACAAATTTACATGGCTTCTCCTCTAACCATGCAATAGTGACCTCTCTTACCAAGGACATCAGCAAGTTTCAGTGCTACCCTGTAGTGTCATAAGCTTATGGCTTCCATTATTGTCTATATGGTTTCTAGATTTGTATCTCCAGTCCAGACCTCTCTTCTGAGTTCCAAACCTCTATATCTGACTCTGTAATGGACAGAGCCACTTGGGTGGCTCTCCAGGTATCTGAAATTCTACTTGTTCACACTGAACTCATTATTCTACCCTCCAAACATGATGCCTAGCTTTGTAAATAGCACTTCCTTCACTCTCAATGTATCCACTCAAATACAAAATTCTGCCAAATCCAATTCCTGCATATTCTCAGATTTATCCATTTGTTTTCTACTTCCGTAGCTGCTATCATGACCAGCCTATTCTCTGACTTGGCCTCCCAGAGTAGCCCCCAATCTGGTCTCTCTGAATGGAGAGATTCAGAGTCTGCTCTTACCCCTATGTATTCATTCTCTTGTTTGTTTTTATTATTTTGTTATTATTATTTTTACCCATATGTATTCATTCTTTAGAAAGTAATCTTTTAGGCCAGGCACAGTGGCTCATGCCTATAATCCCAGCACTCTGGGAGGCTGAGGTGTGCAGATCACCTGAGGTCAGGAGCTCAAGACCAGCCTGGCCAATGTGGTGAAACCCCATCTCTACTACAAATACAAAAATTAATCTTGTCTCTACTAAAAATAAAAAAATAGCTGTATTACCAGCTACTGTAATACCAGCTACTCAGGAGACTGAGGCAGGAGAATCACTTGAACCTGGGAGGCAGAGGTTGCAGAAAGCTGAGATCGGGCCACTGCACTCCAGCCTGGGCAGACAAAAAAAGAAAGAAAGTAATCTTTGAAAAACATCTATCTGGCCTGGCACTGTGGCTCATGCCTGTAATCCCAGCATTTTGGGAGGCTGGCAGGAAGATCACTTGAGGCTAAGAGTTCAAGACCAACCTGGGCAACATAGTAAGACCCTATTTCTACAAACAAACAAAAAAAAAAAAACTTTTAAATAGTTAGATGTGATGGTGCATGCCTATAGTCCTAGCTACTTGGGAGGCTGAGGCAGGAGAACCCCTAAAGCCCAGGAATTCAGGGATGCAGTGAACCTTGATCACACCACTGCACTCCAGCCTGGGCAACAGAGCAAGACCCTGTCTCTAAAAATAAATTAAGTTTAAAAATCGGCCAGGCACTAAGGTAATCCCAGCACTTTGAGATGCCAAGACAGGTGGATCACCCTGAAGTCAGGAGTTCAAGATCAGTGTGGCCAACACGGAGAAGCCTCATCTCTACTAAACATACAAAAAATTAGCTGGGCATGGTGGGGGGCACCCATAATCCCAGTTACTCAGGAGGCTGAGGCAGGAGAATCCCTTGAACTTGGGAGGCAGACATTGTAGTAAGCCAAGATCGCACCACTGCAATCCAGCCTGGGAGTCAGAGCGAAACTGTCTCAAAAAAAAAAGGAAAACTAAAAACACCTATTTGATCGTGTCACCCCATGCTTGAAAGCTCGCAATGCTTCTCACTGATTTTTTTTTTTTTTTTTTTTTTTTTGAGGCGAAGTTTCGCTCTTGTTACCCAGGCTGGAGTGCAATGGTGCGATCTCGGCTCACCGCAACCTCCGCCTCCTGGGTTCAGGCAATTCTCCTGCCTCAGCCTCCTGAGTACCTGGTATTACAGGCACGCGCCACCATGCCCAGCTAATTTTTTGTATCTATAGTAGAGACGGGGTTTCACCATGTTGACCAGGATGGTCTCAATATCTTGACCTCGTGATCCACCCGCCGTCGACCTCCCAAAGTGCTGGGATTACAGGCTTGAGCCACCACGCCCGGCCTGATTTTTTTTTTTTTTTAGATAGAGTCTTGTTCTTTAGCCAGGCTGGAGTACAGTGGCACAATATTGGCTCACTGCAACCCCCGCCTCCCAGGTTCAAGCAGTTCTCCTGCCTCAGTCCCTAGCACTGCAGTAAGTCACCATACCCAGCTAATTTTTGTATTTTTAGTAGAGACTGGGTTTCACCAGGTTGGCCAGGATGGTCTCAATCTCCTGACCTCATGATCCGCCCGCCTCGGCATCCCAAAGTGCTGGGATTACAGGCATGAGCCACCGTGCCCAGGCTGCTTCTCATGGATCTTAAGGTAAAGTCTACATCGTTAATCCAGTCCGAAATGCCCTGCACAATACGGTACCTGCCCACATCTCCTGTCACATCACATGCCACTCTCCATCTTGCTCCCCGTACTCTAGTTACAATGAGCTTCTTCAGCTCCCTTCCAACCTCCTATCACAGGGCCTTTACACATTGTGTCTCTGCTTCTAGAATATTTATCCTCACCATCTTTGCCTAGATACCTCCTCTTCACCTTTCAGATTTCGGCTTGAATGTCCCTTCCTGAGTATACTTTTCTTGATTTCCCCACCTAGCTTATATCCCTCTGTAATAGGTTCTCATCATTCCTGGTACTTTCCTCCATAGAAATTAGTATGAGTGTAATTAAATCATAATTTGTCCACCTCCCCTGTTCTGCAAAGTCATAACATGTCTGCTTCATTCATTTTTGTGATTACAGTGACTACTGCAGCTTCCAGCACATAGTATGTGCTCAAATAAATATTTTTCCTTTCTTTGAGATGGAGTTTCACTCTTGTTACCCAGGCTGGAGTGCAACCTCTGCCTCCTGGGTTCAAGCGGTTCTCCCGCCTCAGCCTCCCAAGTAACTGGGATTACAGGCATGTGCCACCACACCTGGCTAATTTTTGTATTTTTAGTAGAGACGGGGTTTCTCCATGTTGGTCAAGCTGGTCTCAAACTCCTGACCTCAGGTGATCTGCTCGCCTCGGCCTCCCAAAGTGAAATATTGTTTCAAATAAATAAAATAAAGTCCAGGCTGGGCACGGCTCAAGCCTGTAATCCCAGCACTTTGGGAGGCCAAGGTGGGTAGATCACGAGGTCAAGAGATCGAGACCATCCAGGTCAACATGGTGAAACCCCGTCTCTACTAAAAATACAAAAAATTAGCTGGACATGGTCGCACATGTGTGTAATCCCAGCTACCCAGGAGGCTGAGGCAGAAGAATTGCCTGAACCCAGGAGGCAGAGGTTGCGGTGAGCCGAGATCACGTTATTGCGCTCCAGCCTGGGTAACAAGAGCAAAACTTCATCTCAAAAAAAGAAAAAAAAAAAAAGTCCCATATGAGCATCACCTCTTCTGGGAAGAATTACTCGACTCCTCTGACTGTACCAGAATTAACTTTCCTTTTGGCCAGGTGCTATGGCTCAGCCTGTAATCTCAGCACTTTGGGAGGTTGAGTCTGGTGGATCGCTTAAGCACTGAAGTTCAAGACCAGCCTGGGCAACATCCTGAAACCCCCATTTAAAAAAAAAATTAATTAATTTGTAAAAAAGAAAAAAAAATTTCCTCTCTTCATGATGCTATAGCTCACTGTTTAGCTAGACTCCTAGTACTCATCACAGTTGACTTGCACTGTGGGTAACAGAGTCTATCTCTCACCAGAAAGTGTGACTCCTGAAGACAAGAGCTGTGTTTTGTTTGTTTGTTTGTTTGCTGTTTGTTTTTTTTAAATAGAGACGGAGTTTCACCATGTTGGCCAGGATGGTCTCAATCTCTTGACCTGGAGATCTACCCACCTCGGCCTCCCAAAGTGCTGGGATTACAGGCGTGAGCCACTGCACCCAGCTAAGAGCTGTGGTTTTTGTCTTTGTGTCTCCTTTTCCCATACCTAACACAGTACTAGCTACATTTAAGATAGTTAATATTTGGCCGAGGGCTGTAGCTCATGCCTGTAAACTCAGCACTTTGGGAGGCCAAGGCCAGTGGATTGCTTGAGCTCAGGGGTTTGAGACCAGCCTGGCCAACATGGAGAAACCTTATCTCTACAAAAAATACAAAAATTGGCCAGATGCAGTGGGTCACGCCTGTAATCCCAACACTTTGGGAGGCCAAAGTGGGCAGATTGCTTGAGGTCAGGGGTTCGAGACCTGCCTGGCCAACATGGTCAAACCCTGTCTCTACCAAAAATACAGAAATTAGTTGGGTGTGGTGGTATGTGCCTATAGTCCCAGCTACTTGGGAGGCTGAGGCAGGAGAATTGCTTGAACCTGGGAGGCAGATGTTGCAATGAGCTGAGATTATGTCCCTGCACTCCAGCCTGGGCAATGGAGCAAGACTCCATCTCAAAAAAAAAAAAAAAAAAGGTTATCTTTCCACAGGGAATTCTCATTCCACCATCTTCTTCCAGTGTGGTCCCAGGAACAGCTATGGTGAGATTATACAAAGAAGACAGAGTTCACTCTTTGGTAATCCTGGGGTCTACAAATGTTCAAATGCAAGTAATTCAGGTTTGGATCGACCCTACACAAACCAAGTTCTGGCTGGGCATGATGGCTCACACCTGTAATCTAGCACTTTGGGAGGCTGAGGCAAAAAGATCCCTGAGATCGGGAGTTCAAGACCACCTTGGCCAACATGGTGAAATCCCGTCTCTACTAAAAATACAAAAATTAGTCGGGCATAGTGGCAGAAGCCTGTAATCCCAGCTACTTGGAAAGCTGAGGCAGGAGAATCACTTGAACCTGGGAGGTAGGGGTTGCAGTGAACTCTGAAATTAAGCCACTGTACTCCAGCCTGGGTGACAGAGCAAGACTGTCTCAAAAACAAAAAACAAAAAATAACCAAACCAAGTTTTGCCAGCAGAGGGAGATATGACTATGTGACAAAATTACTGGATGAACTCCAATTTCTGGGCTATCAATCATTAAGTGATTACCTAACTACATGAGTTATTACCTAACTATTGGAGTCTCCCAAGCTTGATTTATCATTGCTCCTCTTTCCCCTGCAGCTTCCTGTCTACAGTCTCTGTTGTAATTGCTGGTGAACGGGATTTGTCAACCTAAATAAAGAAATAATAGAAAAATCTGAAAATGAAGACTCTGGATGTTATAAAAAGAACAGTTCATAGCTGTTCCCCTTTACTGAGAGCCTAATGGGTGGGTCACAGATGTTTTATCTAATCTTCACATTCACTCAGCTGGCAAGTGGCTGCACTGGAACTTGAGCCTCATTCCTCCTGCTGGGAAGCCAGTGTTTTCCCACCACCCTCTCCTGAGTCCTGAGCCTCAGCCCTCAATCCACCTCTATCTGGTCTAACTCCACCTTCCCCTTTCAACAACCCAGTTGAAAAAAAAATCTTTTCAGTAAAGACCTGCCTCCTCCAGACCTAGGGGCCTCTTCCTTTCCTTACCTTCTGTGGCAATTTGTATGCTGTGCAATTAACATCTGCTTTTTAAAATGGTGCTGCCCATCCATCTATGAATATATTCTGTCTCCCCAACTTGGATTCTTCTAATTTGCTATACATAAGTTTCTTGTTCCAAAAGTAATTTAAGAGCATTTTCAAAAGAGTTTTGACCAAATTGTATATAGAATTGTCTCAATTTTGTTTTAAAGCATCGTACATGTTGTTGACTCCTCTTCCTCTTACCCTAAATGCAATTCATCAACAAATTCTATCCCTGTTCTACTTAGAAAATCTGTTGGTCCTGAGTCCAAAACTCTCCATGCTACCACCACTACCCTCTTAGTCCATGCCACCTACATCTTTCACCAGGACGCTGCAGTAGTATTTTAACAGGAACCCCTGGTTCCACCCTTATCCTCCTACTCTCCCTCCGAGACAGAACAGCCAGAGTCTTTCTTCAGAACTAAACATCAAATCGTTCTACCTCCTCCTCTCAATTCTCCAATGATGTCTCATTATTCTCAGAATAAAATCTAGGCCAGGTGCATTCACTCACGCTTGTAATCCCAGCACTTTGGGAGGCCGAGGCAGGCAGATCACCTGAGGTCAGGAGTTTAAGACCAGCCTGGGCAACATGGCAAAACCCCATCTGTACTACAAATATAAAAATTAGCTCAGCATGCTGGCGGACACCTGTAATCCCAGCTAGGCAGGAGGCTGAGGCAGGTGAATCTCTTGAACCCGAGAGGCAGAGGTTGCAGTGAGCCGAGATTGCACCACTGTACTCCAGCCTGGGCAGCAGAGAGAGACTCCATCTCAAAAAAAGGAATGAAATCCAAAGTCCTTGGCGGGGCACATACACCTTACTCAATCAAGCGCCTGGGCACTTCTCCTGTTTCATGTGCTCCTGTTCCCTCCTTCCTCACTCTGATCCAACAACACTGGCCTCCCTGTTGCTCAGTCCCGCCAGGCACCTTCAGGCTTGAGGG
This sequence comes from Callithrix jacchus, assembly GCF_049354715.1. Lineage (NCBI taxonomy): Eukaryota > Metazoa > Chordata > Mammalia > Primates > Cebidae > Callithrix > Callithrix jacchus. The sequence goes on from NC_133515.1 coordinate 88,887,875, forward strand.
CCTGCACGCTTGCTCTTTCCTCTGCCTGCAAGCTTTCCCTCCCAGCACCGAGCCGGCTTCCCTCCCTCCCTTCATTCAGTTGCATTTGCAAATATTTGTCACCTCCTCGGAAAGGCCCCGCCCCGCACACGGAGTTTCGCTCTTGTTACCCAGGTGGAGTGCAATGGCGCGTTCTCCGCTCACCGCAACCTCCGTCTCCTGGGTTCAGGCAATTCTTCTGCCTCAGCCTCCTGAGTAGCTGGGATTACAGGCACGTGCCACCATGCCCCGCTAATTTTTTGTATTTTTAGTAGAGACGGGGTTTCACCATGTTGACCAGGATGGTCTCGATCTGTTGACCTCGTGATCCACCCGCCTCGGCCTCCCAAAGTGCTGGGATTACAGGCTTGAGCCACCGCGCCCAGCCAGAAAAGCTTTTTTGACCGTGCTTTCTAAAATACTTCTTCATCACTCCTTGTATCCTTACTCCGCTTTGTTTTTCTTCACAGCACTTACCACAATAAGACATTCTAGATATTTCTTTATCTGTTTATGTTTTCTTCTTCCCATTAATGTGCAATGAGATAATTTCTCCCAGTGCCTAGAAATATGTCTAGTTCATGATAGGCCCCAAGAGATATTCACTTAATGAATAAATGATGAATGACGCTATTAATAGTCTTCACAACCATCTTTTTTTCTTTTCTTTTCTTTCTTTCTTTTTTTTTTTGAGACAGGGTCTTACTCTGTCACCCAGACTAGAGTGCAGTGGTACAACCACATCTCACTGCAGCCTCAACCTCCTGGGCTCAAGTGATCCTCCCACCTCAGCCTCTCGAGTAGCTGGTACTAAGTGCCACTGCACTCAGCTAATTTTTTTATTTTTTATTTTTTGTAGAGACGGGGTTTCACTATGTTGCTCAGGCTGGTCTCAAACTCTTGGACTCAAGCAATTCACCATCCTCAACTTCTCAAAGTGTTGGGATTACAGGTGTGAGCCACCATGCCCAGCCACAACCATCATTTAGAATGGTTGCTGAACTTAATGTAAATTATTTTTTATTGTGAAGTATTAAGTTGAATCATATGAATGCTCATTTTGTAGGTTAAAAATGACCGCCCACTGACTTCTGGCCAGATCCCCAGACATCCGCTGAGTGACCCTTACAAGTCCTTCCTGATCCTGCGTGGATTAGGCGCCGCTATTGCCGCTCATGTTGAATCCAGAACCGCAGCCAGACATGGAACTGGAGGATGAGTGAAGGAATCTGACTGAATCCAGAGATCCTAAGGAGGAGGAAGAGGAAGAGGAGGAATGAGTGTTTCTACCTCAGGATCCCCTAACAACAGTGAGAGAGCAATACGAGCAGTTGGGGGAATGTGTAAAGGCCCAGGAGTGGCTAGAGCTCTGTGATGAGCTTGTATCCTCTTGATCACACACAGAAGAGGATTACATGGAGGAGCTCTTTGACTTCTTACATCAAGGGACATTGCATGAGCCACAAATTCTTTAACAACTTGAAATAAATGTGTGGACTTATTCTTCACCCCAGCCTCCATCACTTGGGCATCAGGATATTTTGATGGTTTTGGGTATGCCATTTGCTTCTTATTTGTGTGACCGTAAGCTCACATGAACCACCTCTCCTCTTTTTTTTTTTTTTTTGAAACAAAGTCTCACTCTGTCACCCAGGCTGGAGTGCAGTGGTATGATCTTGGTTCACTGCAACCTCTGACTCCCGGGTTCAAGTGATTCTCCTGCCTCAGTCTCCCAAGTAGCTGGGATTACAGGTGCCTGCCACCCCACACTTGGCTTTTTTTTTTTTTTTTTTTTTTCGGTGGAGATGGGCTTTTACCATGTTGAACAGGCTGGTTTCAAACTCCTGACCTCAGGTGATCTACCCGCTTTGGCCTCCCAAAGTCCTGGGATTACAGGCATGAGCCACCACACTAAGCCAATAGCTAGAATTTCTTAATTTTAATGTAGACATATTTGTCAATTATCAATTTTTTTAGGTCATTTATTTTCCTTCTAGTCCTGGGTTCAGTACATAGATGGCTTCTCTTCACCCTTTGGGTTGACAGTTTTCTCCAGGTTGCTGCTTATGTTATGATAAAGCTCAGCACACAAGGCCCTCAGGTCCAGCACCACGGCCCTGAGCTCCCCATAGGCTGCCTCATCGCTCGTGCACCAAGGCTTGGTAATCCAGCACAGGAGTCTCCTTGGAGGCGTTGGCCACAGCATCCCCACATTCTGAGAAGTATTTGGAAATGGTTATCTGGAAAGCTTCCTCTTTGGTCTTGATGGCATTCACCCTCTCCAGCACCTTCTCCTGGATTGCTACCCCAAAATCATTTCCATCATCAATCTTGGCGATCAGGTGCTGGATCCATGTGATCACCAGAGTGCCTTTCTCTTTGAGAGTCCAGACTTCTGCCTTAACCAGGGCAAGCAGGTACAGGACCTTTTCATTCCCAGGGAAAAATCCACATGTAGGGACTTCTTTCTTCTCCTGCTTATCTGTTTCCATCTCATCATCCTTGGATGGAGGATCTGGGATGGAGATGTCCAGTGGGGCCCAGAGGAAAGTCAGGTCAGCCACATTGAGGGAGTCCTCTTGCAAGAGCTGATTCAGGTATATGATTTTCTGTGGCAAGAATCTGTAGAGGAATTCCTCAACCTCCTGGAAAAGATTCTGCCTGAAGACCTCCACCTGTTTGCAGGCCTCCCCGCTCAGGTACACCCCACACAGCTTGGCCATGCTGCTACAAGTCACTAGATCTTGTCTCCATTTATCAATCTTTTACTTGGCTTGGCACTTTTTGGGTTTGCTTAAAAACTCTTCGTCTACCCCAAAAGTCACAAAGATATTCTTGTGTATTGTTTTCTTTTTTTATTTTATTTTTTTCCTTTCTTTCTTCTTTTTTTTTTTTTTTGAGGCAGAGTCTCACTCTGTCACCCAGGCTGGAGTGCAGTGATGCAGTCTTGGCTCACTGCAACCACCACCTCACAGGTTCAAGTGATTCTCCTGCCTCAGCCTCCCTAAGTAGCTGGGTCTATAGACACATGCCACCACACCTGGCTGATTTATGTATTTTTAGTAGAGATGGGGGTTTACCATGTTGGCCAGGCTAGTCTCAAAACTCCTGACTTCAGGTGATCTTCCTGCCTTGGCTTCCAAAGGGCTGGGATTACAGGCGTCAACTACCACGCTCACCCTTCCTTCCCTCCTTTCTTCCTTCTCTCTCTTTTTTTCCTTTCTGTCCCTCTCTCTCTCTCTCTTTCTTTTTCTGAGACAGGGTCTTATTCTGTCAAACAGGCTGCGTGCAGTGGTGTGATCACAGCTCACTGCAGTCTCAACCTCCTGGATTCAAGTAATCCTCCTACCTCAACCTTCTGAGTAGCTGAGACTACAGGTGGGTGCCACCATGCCTGGCTAATTTTTGTATTTTTTGTAGAGATGGGGTTTTGCTATGCTGCCTAGGATGGTCTCAAGTGATCTTCCCAACTTGGCCTCCCAAAGTGCTGGGATTACAGGCATGAGCCACTGTGCCCAGCCAGTTTTATTGCTTTGAATGGCTACTTAACTTTATACTTCACTTCATAATTTATTTCATATCATTCTCTCTATTGCACATTTAGGCTGTCTCTGATTTTTTTAAACCATTATATACATTATAATGAAGAATTCACATTATTCTTTTCTGTCTTGCTCACCCCTCTGTGACTCAGGAAAAGGAAATGGAGGGTGAGATGGGATAGGTATTGCCATTCTGACCTACTTACATTCTAGCTTTGCTCTTTTTTTTTTTTTTTTCCTACTTTTTTCTTTTCTTTTTCTGAAACTAAGTCTCACTCTATCAGCCAGGCTGGAGTGCAATGGCATGATCTTGGCTCACAGTAACCTCTGCCTCCTGGGTTCAAGTGATTCTCCTGGCTTAGCCTCCCTCATAGCTGGAATTACAGGTGCCTGCCACCATGCCCAGCTAATTTTTTATTTTTAGTAGAGCTGGGGTTTCACCATGTTGGCCAGGCTGGTCTCAAACTCTTGACCTCAAGTGATCTGCCCGACTCGGCCTCCCAAAGTGCTGGGACTACAGGAATGAGCCACTGCACCAGCCAAACGGCTCTTTCTTAAATCTCAGATTGGGACTGCCAGTGCCTGTCTGGCATTCCCTATTGAATAATCCACCATCATCACCTATTTGAGAGGAGGCACTACAGTAGGAAGCCAGGACAACCAGGTGGGGCCAAACTCTGGTCTCCCAGGCATTTCGCCTTGATAGGAAAAGTGCCTGAATCTGTCTGCCTCACTTGGCTCATGTGCAGAACAAGGCACAGAGCCCTGCATCTCCCAGCTGCCTGTTGGCTGCCCTTTCCCTCACCATCAATCAGCAGTCAGACCAAGGTCCAGGCTCTTGCCTCCTGGAATGCTGCAGGGATAGTTTCCTGGTGTGATTCACATACAGCAGAATGTTTCAGCCTGACTTGGAGACCACTTGGGGGTGATGTCCTCAGCCAGGAAGCTTCCTCAGGGCCTCTGAGTCCCCAGAGAGCTTTGCCTTGCTTTTCCTTCCCTCCCTCCCTCCCTTCCTTCCTTTCTCTTCCTTCTACTCCCTTCCTTCCTTTCCTTCTTTCTCTTTTTTCTTTCTTTTTTTTTTTTTTGACATGTAGTCTCACTCTGTCACCCAAGCTGGAGTGCAGTGGCACGATTTCAGCTCACTGCAACCTCCGCCTCCTGGGTTCAAGCAATTCTCTGGCCTCAGCCTCCCATGTAACTGGGACTACAGGCAAGTGCCACCATGCCCGGCTAATTTTTGTATTTTTAGTAGAGACAGGGTTTTGCCATATTGGCCAGGCTTGTCTTGAACTCCTGACCTCAGATGATCCTCCCTCCTGGGCCTCCCAAAGTGCTAGGATTACACATGTGAGCCACCACACCCAGCCTCCAGCCTCTTTCTTTTTCTTTTCTTTTCTTCCTTCCTCTTTCTTTCTTTCCTCCCTCCCTTCCTCCCTCCCCTCTCTCCCTTTGTCCCTTCCTCCTTCCTTCCTTCCCTCTTTCCTTCTTTCCCTCCCTCCTTCTTTCCTTCCCTCCTTCCTTCCCTCCTTCCTTCTTTCCCTCCCTCCTTCCTTCCTTCCCTCCTTCCTTCCTTCTTCTCTCTCTGTTTCTTTCTTTCTCTTTCTTTCTCTCTCTCTCTCTCTCTCTCTCTCTCTTTCTTTCTTTCTTTTTCTTCTTTCTTTTTGACTGGGATGATCTCTGTCTCCCAGGATCGAAGGCAGTGATGCAATCATAGCTCACTGGAACCTCAAGCTCCTGGGCTCAAGTGATCCTCCTGCCTCGGCTTCCCAAAGTGCTGGGATTACAGGCATGAGCCCCACACTAGTATGTCTTATCCAGGGCCCTTGTACCACCTTCTTTGCTGTTGTCTTCATGTGTGGTATTGTTTCTCCAACCGTGAGCAACTCCAGGTCAGGGAACATGGATTTCCTTGCCTAACCCTAACCCTGGATACCAATAACACTCACTAGCTGTGAGATTGAGCCATCGATTTTGTGGAATACTTAGGCTTTCTGCAGCCAGTATGGTTAGAATCACACTTGGAGGATGTCTTCCAAGATGGTCCCAAATGAACACCTGTGACCTGGCTATTTGCTGACCACTGTCACGAGGAGTCATAGAGGAGTGTGGCAAACTCTCACAATCTTGGTTGAGTCGATTTTTAAAATCCAAACCTGGGCCAGGCACGGTGGCTCACTCCTGTAATCCAAGCATTTTGGGAAGCCGAGGTAGGTGGATCACTTGAGGTCAAGAGTTCAAGACCAGCCTGGTCAACATGACGAAACCCCATCTCTACTAAACATACAAAAATTAGCCAGGCGCAGTGGCACACACCTGTAATCCCAGCTACTCGGATGGCTGAGACATGAGAACCACTTGAACCTGGGAGGCAGAGGTTATAGTGAGCTAGGATTCTGCCACTGCACTCCAGCCTAGACAACAGAGTGAGACTCTGTCTCAAAAGACAAATAAACAAAAAACCCAAGCCTGTCTCACTGGCAAAGGCTCAAGTGTCCTCTGAAATAGCTGTACCCAAAGACCATGCTCACTGCTGTGGAAAAGTGAATCCCCCAGAGGAGATCTTGTCTGTGTGCTCTGAAGGTTTATAATCTAAACAGAACAACAGCTGGTAAACGCTGGAAGCAGAGCAGCCCCAAGAGCTGGGAGCAGGTCCCAAGTTGGAGTCAGGAAACCTGAGCTCAGGCCTGGATCGGCCACAGTATGCCGCGTGATGCTGGACCTCTGACGCTGGGACTCATGGTGACTTCACCCCTCTGAGCCTGTGGCCTTATATGCCCAGCAAGGGGAAGCCCTGCCCAGCCACCCACACAGAGATGGTGTCAGGAGCAAATGACACAATACAAATAAAAGTACTTTGAGAAGCTTAACGTGCAATAACGATGTGAAGGGTTATTAGAAACAGAAGCTCTTCTAGATGAAAGGGGCAGGTCTCTAACACTTGCCAAGGTAATTTACTCAGTAGCAGGAACAATGCCTTATTTGTCCAGTACTTGATAATTTACAAAGGGTTTCTAGATTCTTTATCTCCCCTGAGCCTCACAATAACCCAGTAAGGTAGGCAAGGCCAGGTTGTTCTCCGTGACCACAGGGAGGAAAAGGAGGCTTAAGAGAGGAGACAAGCTTCTCCCAAGCTCGCATGGTCACAGAGCTAGGACTAAACACCTCCCCCGCTACCTTTTATTTTTTTTTTTTTGAGTCTCACTCTTGTCACCCAGGCTGGAGTGCAGAGGTGTGATCTCCACTCACTGCAACCTCTATCTCCCAGGTTCAAATGATCCTCCCACCTCAGCTTTGTATTTTTAGTAGAGACAGGGTTTCACCATGTTGGCCCGGCTGGTCTCCAACTCCTAAGCTCAAGTGATCTATCCACCTCAGCCTCCCAAAGTGCGGGGATTTCAGGCTTGAGCCACCGCACCAGCCCCCAACCCCTTTTGTAGTTCCCCCATGCTCCTTATGCTGAGCCATTGTGGGGCTACCTGTTTCAGCTGCTGCAACCCCATGGAGCAATTTCCCGCAAGAACTGTGTGAACATATCCTAGTAGGCGCTGAAACCCCAATAAGGCTGGACCGGCAGGGAGGGACGGGGAGAGGCGCTGATCAAGGAGCAACTGGAAATTATCAAAAGGTTTTCAGCAGAGAAATAATATGATCAAGGTTATGTTTTTAAAAAACTACTCTCCTCCACCTCTTTCTTCCTTTCCCACTCCTTCTTCTCTTCTCCTTTTCTCCTATTCTTTCTCCTTTTCCTCTTTATTGTTCAATAATGTTATATAATTCCCTAGGAAAGAGAAAGAAAGCAAGACTCTGGGACCTTCTATTGCCAGAATCCGTGGGCGTTCAGCCAGCTGGAGCCCTAACTGGTTGGCTCCTTACACTGTAGGAGGCCAGTGTTTTGCCCAGAATCCGGGGCCCTGCTCAGAGACTCCCCTCTCCAGGGGTAGTCCTGGGAGTGGCATGCTCCAGGATCAAAGCCAAGGACTCAGTAAAGGAGGATGAGGCGACAGGCATGTGCCTGGGACTGCTTGCCTCTGGAAAGGCTGGCATCAGGCCCCCAGGGACCTCTCTCACCCTTTGAAAGGGGCCTTGCCTCAAGAACTGCCTGAAGTGGCCCCCAACCTGAGACCCTGGCAGGGTGCCCTTCTCCACTGGGTGCTTGCCATTCAGAGTTATGCATTCCCTGGGCCACTTGCTAATAAGCATGTCCTGGGGTGCCCCTTCTGGGCTGTCTGCCCCCTCTCCTCCCCAGTTTCCTTTGGCTCCCAGCCCAACTTCCTTCCCATTTGTCTGTGTCCCACACAGCTCGCATGCCTGGCAGCTAGACCCCAAGTCAGAGGCTTTGGGGAGGATGTTAACAGAAAAAGTGAACATATATGCTTGCACACATGTGCATGTGTGTGGTGTCTTGGGTGGGAGAAGTACATGTACATGCTGCCTTTACAGAGAATGTCTGACTCACCAAACTTGTTCAATATTGTATTCCCGGTACCGGGGATACAATAAGTAGTCGGCACCTAACAAATGTTTGTTGATGTAAACGAATGAATAAACAATGGATGAATGAAATAAGATTAGAACTGAAGAGCATCTGTTGCTTGGCTATAGCAACAAGAAAATCCTTGGAGACATTGCTAGCCCACTTCTTTTTTTTTAATTGCATTTTAGGTTTGGGGGTACATGTGACGAACATGCAAGATTGCTGCATAGGTACACACATGGCAATGTGATTTGGCTAGCCCATTTCTAAGGCGTGTCAGCAGGGTAGGCCTGGTGCTGCAGGTGGAGGAGTGTGTGGGAGGTGAGCTAGGAGGCACGGGCAGTGTTTAAGGAGTTTGGAGTGAAGAAAAGGAGTCTGGAGGGGCCAGGGCAGTGGAGAGGATGGCACAGCCTGTTTAAGCCTGAAAGGAAGAATCCCGGAGAGAATGCCATTGGCCAGTAAGGCCTTCAAACATTCTCATCTGGCCTTGCTCATTCTCAGAACTTGACCTTGTTGTTTCCCCTTCCCAAATGAAAATCAGTCTCCTCTTTTGCCATCCTTGAACACAGATCCTACGCCTTGCTGACCCCAGGCCTGGGGTGATCAAGGTCTTCCTTCAGCCAGTTCTTGGCCTGGAGACTCTTTGGATGCCCTGTCCAGCTGGCATGCTCTGCTCAGCAGCTTCCCTCCTGACGGGATTCCCAGGGCACTCCAGTTTCTGCCAGGGTTGCCCTCCCCACAAGGAAGCAGAAGAAACAGATGCAGAGAAGAACAGAGGGAAGACCATGTACCCTGAAGTTACAGAGGGAGGAGCCTCCAGTTTGGGCTTTCCGGTTCCCCACCTTCAGCTAGCATGAGTAGGCTTCTGCTGCTTCCAAGCAGATGATGTTCCAGACCCACAGCTTGGACTTGATTTGATTTGAACAAATTCAAAATGTAGCCACCACCCACCTTAATACTCCTAGCCTGGCCTCTCACTCCCAGTTACCCTGCCCAGTCACCATTACCAGTATTTGGAGTTACATTTTCCTTATATCCTTGTTCCCGTACTCTGTGAGGCTTTTCTTACTTTTCCATCCCCATCCCCTCCCAATTCCCACTGTCCCACTCCATACCTTCCTCAGCCCAAGCCCTCATCTCAGCACCAGTTTCCTTTCCATGTCTCTGACTCTGGGTCTCTCTTCTCCATCCCATTCAGCAGATCACCACCACAACATCATTTATTTTCTTTTTCGTTTTTAAAAATTATGAACAATAACCAACCAACCCTATGTAAACAGTAAAAAAATAATAGGCTGGGTGTGGTGGCTCACGCCTCTAATCCCAGCACTTTGGGAGGCAGAGGCAGGCAGATTGCCTGAGGTCAAGAGTTCAAGACCAGCCTGGCCAACATGGTGAAACCCCGTCTCTATTAAAAATGCAAAAATTGGCTGGGCGTAGTGGTATGCATCTGTAATCCCAACTACTTGAGAGGCTGAGGCAGGAGAATCCCTCGAACCTGGAAGGTGGAGGTTGCGGTGAGCTGAGATTGTGCCACTGTACTCCAGCCTGGGCAAAAAATAAGTAATAATAATATGAATGGCCGAGCGTGGTGGCTCATACCTGTAATCCTAGCACTTTGGGAGGTCGAGGCAGACCAGCCTGGGCAACATGGTGAACCTCATCTCTACCAAATAATGTATACATATACAAAAGTTAACTGGGTGTGGTCACACCTGTAGTCCCATCTACTCAGGAGGCTGAGGTGGGAGGATTGCTTGAGCCAGAGAGGCAGAGATTATAGTGAGCCAGGATCATACCACTGCACTCCAGCCTGAATGACAAAGTGAAACCCTGTCTCATTAAAAAAAAAAAAAAATATATATATATATATATATGAATTGCACCATATATTTATTCAGAAGTACATACAAAATATATCAGTATAATTTCTAATGAATGTATGCGGGGAGCTAAAGCCATCCCCCATGTTAAGAAACAGAACACAAAGCCAGGCTCGGTGGCTCATGCCCATAATCCCGGCACTCTGGGAGGCCAAGGCAGGCAGATCACAAGGTCAGGAGATCAAGACCAGCCTGGCTAACATGGTGAAACTCCATCTCTACTAAAAAAAAAAGATACATAAAATTAGCCAGGCATGGTGGCGCTTGTCTATAGTCCCAGCTACTAGGGAGACTGAGGCAGAAGAATTGCTTGAACCCAGTAGGCAGAAGTTGCAGTGAGCCGAAATCATGCCACTGCACTCCAGCCTGAGAAACAGAGCAAGACTCCACCTCAAAAAAAAAAAAAAAGAAAGAAAAAAGAAACAGAGCACTAGTATGCATTATCTTCTTTAAAGGCCTCATTTAAATTGTTCAAGCACGGCCAGATGTGGTGGCTCATGCCTGTAATCCCAGCACTTTGGGAGGCCAAGGCAGGCGTCCCTTAAGCTCAGGAGTCTGAGACCTGCCTGGGCAACATGGTGAAACCTATCTCTAAAAACAACAACAACAACATTAAAAATGTGCTCAAGTGCCCTTGGTGACTTCCTGTTTTCTATTCCGGCTTCCCCAGCACATTTTTCAGTCCAGCCTATCACACTGGCCTTGGTGCTCTCCTCACTGCCTCTTCCACCCCACCTTCACTCTGGCCATTCCACTTCAGCTAAGAGCACAGTATCAGAAACGAAATCTGTGTTGCAGGCCCCTCTTTGTCATTTATTAGCTGTCTGAATTCAAATAATAAAGCTCTCTGAGTTAGTCAGCCTTCTTTTGGTAGCAAGTAACAGAAACCAAATTCAAACTGGCTGAAATCAAGGAGGATATGTAACGGCTTACCTGAGAAAAATTTTAGGGTAACTCTAGCTTCAGGCACAGCTGGATCTAAGGACCCAAATCATGTCGCCAGGAAATGGCCTCTTGGCTCTGTTCTCCTCTGGGTTGGTTTTATTATCATCCTTCATTGTTTCAGCAAAGATTTTGTTTTTGTTTTTGTTTTGTTTTTGGTTTTTTGAGACACAGTTTCACTCTTGTCACCTAGGCTGGAGTACAATGGCATGATCTCAGCTCACTGCAACCTCTGCCTCCCAGGTTCAAGCGATTCTCTTGCCTCAGCCTCCCAAGTAGCCGAGATTATAGGCGCACGAGATTACAGCCTGGCTAATTTTTGTATTTTTAGTAGAGACGGGGTTTCACCAGGTTAGCCAGGGTAGTCTTGAACTCCTGACCTTGTGATCTGCCCCCACTTTGGCCTCCCAAAGTGCTGGGATTACAACTGTGAGCCACTACATCCAGCTCAGCAAAGGTTCTGACTGTGAGTCTCATTGGCCTACTTGAGTCATATACCCATTTCTGGAGCCCTGGCCAGTGGTGGGTCAGGCCTGGTTATGCCCACTCTGGAGTTTGGATGGAGTCAGATCCTGGCTGGTGTGAGACTGAAGAGAGAGGTTTTCTAATTGCAGAAGGGAAAAGTGATGTTGAACAAACAACATCAACAGATACTCTCAGTTCTCACTTTCCTTGTGAGTGGGAATCTCTGTTCTGCCAAATGTTCAAGCCTGCTGAGAAGATCAAAAAAGATCAGGGATATGAAGTTTCGTTAAAACTTTAAAGTTCAACCAAAATGGAAGTGATTTTGAAGAAAATAATGGTTTGACTGTCCCCCAACTGTTTACTTCTCAGAATGCCCTTTGTCTATCTAAGCCTACCCTTCCTTCAGCCCCCAGCCCAGTAGGAATTGGACTTTTTCTAGCACATAGAGCATCTTGGGTACCTGGAGACCTTCTTAGCATTTAGATGGACCACATAGTTTACTATTTAATTAGATATGGGCTGGGTGTGGTGGCTCACGCCTGTAATCCCAGCACTTTAGGAGGGCAAGGTGGGTGGATCACTTGAGGTCGGGGGTTCAAGACCAGCCTGGCCAACATGGTAAAACCCCATCTCTACTAAAAATACAAAAATTAGGTGGGCATAGCAGCGCACACCTGTAATCCCAGCTACTCAGGAGGCTGAGGCAGGAAAATAGCTTGAACCTGGGAGGTAGAGATTGCAGTGAGCCGAGATTGTGCCACTGCACACCAGCCTGCATGACAGAGGAGACTTGAGACTCCATCTCAAAAAAATAACAATAATAAAAATTATAATAATAATTAGATATGGTTTTTTCACTGTCTAGGTTATTTGTTTTTTAGGAATATTAGGCCAGGCATGGTGGCTCACACCTGTAATCTCAGTACTTTGGAAGGCCAAGGCAAGAGTTCGAGAGCAGCCTGGACAGCATAGTGAGACCTCAGCTCTATTTTTTTTTTTTTTTTTTTGAGACAGAGTCTCTCTCTGTTGCCCAGGCTGCAGTGTAGTGATGTGATCTTGTCTCACTGCAACCTCCACCTCCCTGGGTCAAGCAATTTCCCTGCCTCAGCCTCCCAAATAGCTGATACCAGGGATTACAGGCACATGCTACCATGCCCAGCTAATTTTTTTTGGTATTTTTAGTACAGATGGAGTTTCACCATGTTGGTCAGATTGATCTTGAACTCCTGACCCCAGGCAATCCTCCCACCTGGGCCTCCCAACGTGCTGGGATTATGGGCATGAGCTACCGTGCCCAGCCCTCTATTTTTTTTTTAAAGACTATTTCAGTTTATTTGACAGTTCTCTCATGGATCATCAACACTTACAGATGAACTGGTAACAACGTTGAGTCCCAGGATAGCTCCTCCTCTCCTCCTGCCATGTTTAACACTCTCACTGTTCCCAGCTGGTGTCTGCTCAGGGAGTTCATGCTAATTTTAATTTGCTCTAGTTATTAGCTTCTTTGAGAGAAGAACTTGTGCCTATTGTTCTCTACTCCTTATAAGGGCCTAACCCACTGTTGAACACATTGTTAAAGTGTGCAATACATCTTTGTTGGTTGATTTAAAAATGATCTTCTGAGCTGGGTGCAGTGTGCATGCCTACAGTCCTCACTACTCGGGAGGCCAAGGCAAGAGGATCACTTGAGCCCAGGAGTTCTAGACCAGCAGGGTAACATAGCAAGACCGTGTCTCTACAACAAACTAACCAAAAGTAATCTTCTGGCTGGGTGCAGTGGCTCACACTTGTAATCCCAGCACCTTGGGAGGCCCAGGTAAGTGGATCACTTGAGGTCAGGAATTCAAGACCGACCTGGCCAACATGGCAAAACCTCATCTCCAATAAAAATACAAAAATTAGCCAGGGATGGTGGCTCATGCCTGTAATCCCAGCTGCTCAGGAGGCTGAGGCAAGAGAATCGCTCAAACTCGGGAGGCAGAGGTTGCAGTAAGCTGAGACTGCACCACTACACTCCAGCCTGGATGCCAGAGTAAGACTCCATCTCAAAAAAAAAAAAAAAGGACACCACACACAGGTATAAAAAGTAATGAGGAGGCTGGGCGCGGTTGCTCAAGCCTGTAATCCCAGCACTTTGGGAGGCCGAGGCGGGTGGATCACGAGGTCAAGAGATCGAGACCATCCTGGTCAACATGGTGAAACCCCGTCTCTACTAAAAATACAAAATATCAGCTGCGCACGGTGGTGCGTGCCTGTAATCCCAGCTACTCAGGAGGCTGAGGCAGGAGAATTGCCTGAACCCAGGAGGCAGAGGTTGCGGTGAACTGAGATCGTGCCATTGCACTCCAGCCTGGGTAACAAGAGCAAAACTCCGTCTCAAAAAAAAAAAAAAAAGTAATGAGGACTTAAGGAGTGTCAACCCAAAGATCTCTTTCAGAGAAGTTCCCTTAACTCCGGCAGGCCATGAGGAAGATGCGTGGGAGCCCCGGGATTTTCCTGTCACTTTCTTGTGCCCTCAGAAATTACCCCCAGTGACTCAATGACACAAACCTAGGGCTTGAGTGGGTGGGGCACCGCTTCCTATCCCAGTTTATCCAGTTTTCCCAGGCAGAAGAGTGCATTGAAGTTGTAGGCAAAGAGGAAGCCCCACATACTGGAAGGCCAGGGTGTTGGTTCCTCAACTTGTTGAAACCAGAGTCATGAAGTAAGACAAGAGCCAGGGCTTGCTCAGCATTTCTCCTTCCTGGCATGGTTCCAACTCAGCCCCAGTTCATTGGCAGCCCTGTTGGTTCAGAGGGGTGGGGGATCCAAGAGGAGGAAGCTTGTACAATTCTGCTAGCAGGGGAGGGCAGGTAGTGGGTGGGGTTTCAAAGGAAGCCTCTGACCTCTGACAAACGCTGAGTCAGTTATATTGCCCCATCTCTGAATCTGGCTTCTCCTGCTCCTCTACCTTACCCACCCTGCCTTCTAGACACACTGAAGCTCTTTTTTATCCCTGACCATGACAGGCATGGCTGCTGTGTGCAGCTTCATGGGTTGTGCCCTGTACAATTCCAGGAGGTGCCATTCTCATAGACAAAGGAGTGAACAGCAACTACAAGAATCATGCGCTATTATACCAGGCAGCCCCGAGCCAAGACCATTTATGACTTCCTTCCTTTCCCCATATTGTTTCCTCTGCCACAAATGCCCTTGTTCGCCTTTCTTCCCACCATTTCTGTGTATGGTACAACATCTAATACTTAGTTCTCAAATTCTGCTCAAATATAATGCTGGTGAACACAAACATAACAGAATGTTTTTGGAAATGTGTAAAACTAATGGGAAGAAACATCTTACACAAGAGCGTCGAAGTGACACACTGCCAGCTCATTAAGCTTGGTAGTTTTATTATGCCTGTAGGGTGTTCAGCCATTAGAATGGCTGAAATGAAGAAGACACAATATTAAGTGTCGATGAGGATGTGGAGCAACTGGAACTCTCATACATTGCTAGTGGGAATGTAAATTGGAATAGCTACTTTGGGAAACTAGTGGTATCTACTGCAGTAGAAGAGATACCTAGTCACATATACACATGTACTCCAAGAAATATGCATGCATATGTACACACTAAGAAAAGTACAAAAATGTTCACAGCAGCACTACTTATAATAGCCCCAAACTACTCAAATACCCATCAACCTTAGAATAGATGAATAATGTAGTATATTAATAAAATGCCTGCATGGTGGCTCACACCTGTAATCCCAGCACTTTGGAAGGCCAAGGTAGGCAGATCACAAGGTCAAGAGATTGAGACCATCCTGGCCAACATGGTGAAACCCCATCTCTACTAAAAATACAAAAATTAGTTGGGCATGGTGGTGTACACCTACAGATACTTGGGAGGGTGAGGCAGGAGAATTGCTTGAACCTGGGACGTGGAGGTTGCAGTGAGCCGAGTCGCAGCACTGCACTCCAGCCTGGTGACAGAGCAAGACTCCGCCTCCGAACAAACAAATAATTAATTAGTTAAAATAAGTAAATAAAATGGGATGTTACACAGCAGTGAAAAGAAATTATTTCTTCATACAATGCATAGAAAAGCTCAGACACAAAGAATACATACTGCAAGTTCAAAAACAAGCACCATGGTGTTACAAATTGGAAACGTGGCTCCCCTGGGAAGATGGGTAGTGATTGGAAAGCGCATGACATTTCTGGAGTGCCAGTAGTGTTCTGTTGATTAACGTGAGAGGTGGTTGCACAGGTGTGCTCATTTTGTGAAAGTTTATTGAGCTGAACACTTAGGATTTGTATGCTTTTGTGTATGTGTGCTTCAATAAAAATAATGACTTAACAAAAGAAGGCAGTATCTACTTTTTACCATGATGAAGGAATGGGGTTTAGATTTATCTTCTTAATCAACCAAAAAGTTGAATGAAATATATGAAACAGTGATTTTAAGACATTGGTTATCAGTCAACAGGTAACTCAGGACACTGATCCCTAAGAGAAGGGAAACTGGCCAGTTGCGGTGGCTCACACCTGTAATCCCAGCACTTTGGGAGGCTGAGGCCAGTGGGTCATGAGGTCAGAAAATCAAGACCATGCTGACCACATGATGAAATCTGGTCTCTACTAAAAATATAAAAAATTAGTTAGGCATGGTGGTGTGCACCTGTAATCCCAGCTACTCAGGAGGCTGAGGCAGGAAAATCTCTTGAACCCGGGAAATGGAGGTTGCAGTGAGCTGAGATTGCACCACTGCACTCCAGCCTGGTGACAGAGTGAGACTCCATTAAAAAAAAAAGAAAGAGAGAGAGAGAGAAGGGCCGGGTGTGGTGGCTCACGACTGTAATCCTAGTACTTTGGGAGGCCGAGGTGGGTGGATCACAAGGTCAGGAGTTTGAGACCAGCCTGGCCAAGATGTTGAAACCCCATCTCTACTAAAAATACAAAAATTAGCTGGGTGCGGTGGCATGCGCCTGTAATCCCAGCTACTCAGGAGGCTGAGGCAGGAGAATCGCTTGAACCTGGGAGGCGGAGGTTGCAGTGAGCAGAGATGGCGTTGCTGTACTCCAGCCTGGGTGACAGAGTGAGACTCTGTCTCAAAAAAAAAAAAAAGAGAAGGGAAACCAATGAGGTGAGCAGGGCAAATGTCCCAGCTCACTGCCTGGAGAGTGTCCAGGCTACAGCACAGAAAACATGAGCTCCTGGAGACCTGCAGAGGAGTTCCCTGACTTTTTTTTTTTTTTTTTTTTTGAGACAGGGTTTCACTTTGTCACCGAGGCTGGAGTGCAGTGGTTCAAACTTGGCTCACAGCCTGAGTAGCTGGGACTATACTTGCAAGCCACCATGCCTGGCTAATTTTTGTAATTTTTATAGAGACAGAGTTTCATCATGTTGCCCAGGCTGGTCTCAAACTCCTGAGCTCAGGTTATCTGCCTGCCTCAGCCTCCCAGAGTGCTGGGTTTATAGGCGTGAGCTATCGCGCCTGGCTTCCTTGATTCTTTGGGTTCCAATCAGTCCTGTGTGTGAAGAAACTACTGACCCACTGGGGAAAAGAACACTGGAGAGGAGAAGGAGATGGATCCATCAGCAGAGCCTACACAAGGCTGGGAAGAGTTGGTGTTCCCATTAGCTAGGGTAGAAAGACCTTCCAACCCACTGGGCATAGAGTGTGCCCACAGTAAGGCCCTGGGGCTAGACCGGCAGCCGTGAAAGAATTAGTGGGCCTCAAGTCTAGTTATTAAAACATGGCCTCTCCGGCCAGGTCAGACTAGAGGGAAATTTGATCTGCTAAATCCTCTGAGATTGAGCTAAAGCTTCTTAAGTCTTCCTGGTGCACAGGAGACAGGGAGGGTCTAGTATCTCAGAGATGCTGAGCCTGTATGCAGGAATTCAGTAACCCCAAGTGTGGACTCTCAGTTTATCTATTGATACATTTGCCTTTCTGTTCCGTGTCACCCCCTCATCAGCGCCTGCACTCTGTGAGGATAGAGATCTTATCTGACTGTCACAAGGCTCTGACCAATGCCTGGCACGTAAATGGCACTCAATAAATATTTGTTGAACTGATGTTGAATGAATAAACTCACTCTAAACCAAACCCACGAGGGAGAAACCAGATGCAGCATTATTCATTCATTCTGTGAACTATAATTGACAATAGGCTGGAAGAAACCCCTGTCAGCACATTCCTTGCTTTGTGGGAAGGCGCACTTGAGAAGCTCAAAGTAGATCCAAGAGTCGCTTTGTAAATAGAGTCGGGCTAAGGGGACTTGAAAGATCTTAAGAGCCTGTGTCACTGAGCTATGGCTCCGATGAGTCATGCTTTCCCACACAGGGACAGACATCCCTTGCCAAACAGGATCCTGCCTTGCCCAGCACTGGCCTCTCTTCTCTGTCATTGTGGGAGAAGCGCTGACGGTCTGTCCTCTCCCACTTCCCTTCTCCGTACTCTTTATCAGTCATAAAGCTTTGGTCCTTCTACTTGACCTCACATTACAGTGTCTTAGATTACACAGTGTCCCTTACTCGTTACATTTTCCATGTGAATTTGGCCACAATTTCATACCATCCTGCAAAAGACAAACCATCCTAGAAATAGATCAAGACCTCCCACTGTCTAAGTTGCAAAGTTCCTCAGTCACTGTCCCTCAATTCCCCTATCTTTAGAAAATGAAATAATACATATCCCTTTTCCATCTAGCCTACTGGGCTGTTAAGCAAAGAAAAAAAAAAAGGAAGAAAATGAATAAGAGTGGCTCAGAAAGCTGTGATTTAGGTCGGGCGCGATGGCTCACGCCTGTAATCCCAGCACTTTGGGAAGCCAAGGCAGGCAAATCACGAGGTCAGGAAAATTAGCTGGGCATGGTGGTGGGCACCTGTAAACCCAGCTACTTCGGAGGCTGAGGCAGGAGAATCACTTGAACCTAGAAGGTGGAGTCTGTAGTGAGCCAAGATCACACCACTGCACTCCAGTTCAGGCGACAGGGCAAGACTCCGCCTCAAAAAAAAAAAATGAAGTTGTGATTTAACCTTTCTAACTGAAGTTCTATACCAGATGTGCCACTAATGAACTATATGACATGAAATCATTTTGTCAGATGCTTAGCCCAGCATCTTATTCTTAACAAGCCTCCAGGAAATATTTATGATTGACATGGCTCTATTGCCATAGAATGAACTGAGATACCTCCCACTTTCCCAAGGAGCATGCTTGAGGAAAAATAGTCAGTTGCTTTTTAGGTAACTATTGTGCTTTCCTTTTGTCAAGTGACCATAGGCTTGGAAGAAAAGAAGGAATTCAGAAGTTGTAGCAAGGGAGGTAGCAAGGGAGAAAACTTGGAGGGAGAACAGGTCTAGCTGGTGGAGTGGAGAGATCTAATTGAGCTGTGCTTTATGGTGTGGGACGTAATCCTCTTCTGTCTTCCCATGAAGCCTTCAGTAAAATCTCCTTAGTCATAAATGCTTTTGAATATGAATGTGTGTGGGGGGATGTAAACAAAGTTCTCAGTTTGGACTTGAGGTGCATAAAGACTGAGCAAAGAACAATCATCTTCTGGTTATATTATCAATTTAAAAATGAGGAGGTGAGGCTGGGCCCGGTGCCTTATGCCTGTGATCCCAGCACTTTGGGAGGCTGAGGCAGGCAGAACACTTGAGGTCAGGAGTTCAAGACCAGCCTGGCCAATATGGTGAAACTCGTCTCTACTAAAAATACAAAAGTCAGCAGGGCATGGTGGCAGGTACCTGTAATCCCAACTACTCAGGAAACTGAGGCAGGAGAATTGCTTGAACCCAGGAGGCAGAGGTCACAGAGAGCCGAGATCGTGCCATTATGCTCTAGCCTGGGAGACGGAGTGAGACTCCAACTCAAGAAAAAAAAAGAATGCCTGGAATTATGCAGTCAGGACTGTGGTGTGGTGTGGTCTGGCAGATGATCAGAAAACAACGGGCCCATATAGGTATAAATACAATTTATGGGAGGCTACTGGTTTGAACTGAGCTCCTGCACTAGGTCCAACAGACCAAACCAAAATGAGGTTACTCATGCTGAAATTTCATGTCATCAAGCTGAAACTAAGTTTATCTGACCTTCTACAAAATCAGGAAAGTGAGAGATAATAGCCAAATTTCCAAAAAGGCCAGTTTTAGCCAGCGTGATAAGGAAGTCCCCTTTGTTTTAGCCTTTATAAGAAAAGTAACTTTGAAACAACAAATCCACTTTTTGTTTTCTGTTTCTGCTTTCTGCCTATAAAACCAACCTCCTCAGCTCAACTCATCGGAACATTCATTCGGCTTTATAGAATGAGATGTTGCCCAATTCTGGAATTTCAAATAAAAGCCAGTTAAAGCCGGGCACGGTGGCTAACACCTATAATCCCAACACTTTGGGAAGCCAAGGCGGGTGGATCATGAGGTCAAGAGATCAAGACCATCCTGGTCAATATGGTGAAACCCCGTCTCTACTAAAAATGCAAAAATTAGCTGGGCATGGTGGCACGCACCTGTAGTCCCAGCTACTCGGGAGGCTGAGGCAGGAGAATTGCTTGAACCTAGGAGGCAGAGGTTGCGGTGAGCTGAGATCGCACCATTGCACTCCAGCCTGGGTAACAAGAGTGAAACTCTGTCTCAAAAAAAAAAAAAAAAAAAAAAAAAAAGCCAGTTAAAATCTTTAAGCTAAATTTGTTGCAATTTTGTCTTTTGACGTGGAAATCAGTGGAAGGTATTGGGACTCTGGTGTAAATGCCCAGAATCAAGAGTGAAGAACTGGGCAGCGCTTTGTCTCAGGCCTAAAAGCTTTGATATCAGTGCAGTTTGAATAGGAGCTGGTCCCAAGGAGCAAGGAAAAGTGAAAGACACTGATTTCTTTCTTTTTTTTTTTTTTAGACAGGGTCTTGCTCTGTTGCCTGGGCTCACTGATCTCGGCTCACTGCAATCTCTGACTCCTGGGCTCAAGTGATCCTCCCTCCTCAACCTCCTGAGTAGCTAGGACTACATGCAAACACCACTGAGACTGCCAATTTTTTTTGTATTTGTAGAGACAGGGTATTTGTAGAGACAAATACAAAAATTTATTTTGTATTTGTTTCACCATGTTACCTAGGCTGGTCTTGAACTCCTGAGCTCAAGCCATCCCCCAGCCTTGGCCTCCCAAAGCGCTGGGATTATAGGCATGTACCACTGCACCCAGCAAGGACAAAGATTTTTATTGTGCACCAAGTGCCTCAAATGAATTACTTTGTCTGACCTTCATGACAACTTGCAAGGTAGGTGTTGTGTTCCTACCTTATGGATGAGAAAAACTGGGGCTCAGAATGGTTAGTTACTAGCTCAAGGTCACATATGCCTCAGTGGCAGGGCCAGGATTCAGATCAGGCTGGCCTGGAGGTCTGAGGTTGGAAGCAGGTGTCACCTTAGTGACTTAGCAATAAGATCGGTGTCTGTGTCCTCCAACCATAGTGCCAGGTTCGGTCCCCACCAATGCCTGGAGAATATGTTGACACTTATGGTAGCTTCATGTTTAGACCAAGAAAAGGCTGAGATGAGACGATCCATGAGAGTTTCTTACAGAAACACAGACCAAGAATTTGGTCTCCATATTGCCCTAGCCCTGTTCTCTTCTGGGACTGAACTTAGTGGTGCAATCCTGCTCTGCAGGAATCGGGGGCTTCTTTACGTTTCATAATGGTTTGTTTCCCTAAAGCAAATCCCAGAGCTACTCTGAGAGGGAAGACCCTTCTGCAGATGATGCAGAGGTGCCCAGGCCATCCTATGTCATCTATACCCAGAGACAGTGTCCAGATCTCTGTTCATGCCTCTGAGGACATGGAGTGGGCCTTTTAGCTCTCTTAGAGTTTCAGGCATGCGGTTGCTGCCCTATATGACAAGGATAGTGCAAAGGTGGGAACTCCAGATGCATGTAAGGGAGCAAAAAGCTGCCCACTGAGGAGGATACTGGGGTAACTCAGGGCTGGGCTGACCCAACCAGCTCAACTCAGCCAGTAAAGGGCAGGTCAGATCTGGCTCAGCAGGGAAGGCTGTGTAAGGGAGTGGTGCTGACTCAGGGCCTGGTGAGTCAGGTGACAACCAAGGACAGCTGTTGCCTGGGTGTTTTTAGAAAACTTTGGCTGCCAACCACTCTCTCATGGGTGCTTCTGCACCTACTCAGAAGCAGGCAGAAAAAAGGAGGGCATCCTCTGTATAAGCAGCTCTGGGTGAGGGGTATTAATATCTGGGTCTACTTGTGTTGATCCTTCCCATGAAGTACTTGGAAAACAGAGCAGAAATGAATTGAGAGGCTTCCAAATCCCTTCTGAATTCTCTGAAATTCACTTATCTTTTCTGCTCAGTTCTTTTTAGGCACCTTGCCAGATATCCAGCATAGACGTTAAGAGAGCAGGCTCTGGAGTTAGGAGGGCCTGGGATTGAAACCTAATTTTATCATTTATGTTTGTATGACTTAGATCATGCTAAAAACAACTTTTAATTATGAAATGTTTCAAATATATATGAATTATACACATGAGTGTGATGGACTTCCATAAACTTATTATCAAGCTTGAATAATTACTAACCCACTGTAATCTTATTTCAGCTATACTCTACTTATCCCCCTTGCTCCCAATTATTTTGAAGGAAACACCAGGCACCATCACATTCCATCTTTTTTCTTTTTTGAGATGGAGTCTTGCTCTGTTGCCCAGGCTGGTGTGCAGTGGTGCTATCTCAGCTCACTGCATCTTCCCAGATTCAAGCAATTCTCCTGTCTCAGTCTTCCGAGTAGCTGGGATTACAGACGCCTACCACCACGCCCGGCTAATTTCTGTATTTTTAGTAGAGATGGGGTTTCACTGTGTTGGCCAGGCTGGTCTCGCACTCCTGATGTCAGGTGATCTGCCTGCCTCAGCCTCCCAAAGTGCTGGGATTACAGGTGTGAACCATGGTGCCCACATTCCATCTCTTTTAACATATATATATTTTTGAGATAGAGTCTTCCTCTGTTGTCCAAGCTGGAGTGTAGTGGTGCAATCCTAGCTCACTGCAACCTCTGCCTCGAAGCTTCAAGCAATCCTCTCACCTCAGCCTCCCATGTAGCTGGGACTACAGGCACCCACAACCGTGCCCAGCTAATTTTTGTATTTTTCGTAGAGACGGGGTTTCACTATGTTGCCCAATCTGGCCTCGAACCCCAGGCCTCAAACGATGTGCTAGATTTGGCTTCCCAAAGTGCTGAGATTACAGGTGTGAGATACCATGCCTGGCCTCTTCTAACCTCTTTAAACACTTGTTTCTTCATCTGAAAATGGGGATGATTATAGTTCCTATATCAATGTATTATTGTGAAGTCATGCCTCTAAAGGGCCAGAACAATGCAGAAACTCGGTAAATGAGAACTCATGTTGTTAGATAAAATATAAAAATACCCTTGGCGTGGTGGTTCACACCTGTAATTCCAGTACTTTGGGAGGCTGAGGTGGGAGGACTGCTTGAGGCCAGGAGTTGAAGACCACCTTGAAATACAGAGTGACACCCCCATCTCTATTAAAAAAGACAAAGTAGCTGGGTGTAGTGTCTCACACCTATAATCTCAGTTACTTGGGAGACTGAGGCAAGATGATCACTTGAGCACAGGAGTTTAAGGCCACAGTTAGCTATGATCAAGCCATTATATTCCAGCCTGGGTGACAGAGTGAGACCCGCCTCAAGAAAAACAAAAACAAAAACAAAAATTAGCTGGGTGTGATGGCACACACCTGTAATCCCAACTACACAAGAGGCTGAGGCAGGAGAATCAACTTGAACCTGGAAGGCAGAGGCTGGAGTGAGCCAAGATAGCACCACTGCACTCCAGCCTGGACACAGCAAGACTGTGTCTCAGAACAAACAAACGAAAAAGGAGGTTTCTGCAACCTTCCTATCTCTTTGCCTGTGTCCCTCTTTCCTCCTGGTGACCCTCCCTTCTAGCATCTGAGGAATCTGCCCTGCCAGCACTAGGCCCGGTGCTGACATCACGACAGAGTTAGGATTACTGCCTAACCTGTCTAGGCCTCAGGATGAGCTGGGCGCACAGGGCACCTGAACCTGGGGTAGAAGGGGTTAGAAGGAGGCAGTGGAGACACAGGAGAGAGGGAATGAAGCTGCAGCAGCCTTGGAGGAGGACTGGCAGGCAGGAGCCAAGTTTGAGCAGAGGTGCAGCACATTCAAGAGGCGAGGTCAGCAGAAGATGGGAAAGAGGAAGTGGACATGCACGAATGTCAGGTACAGCTGGGGTCATCTTGGGAATTTTACCAGAAACAAATGTGTCAGTCATAGGTTTTGGTTGCAACAGAAACTGATATTTGGCATTTAGAAGCAGAACATAAATTCACTGAAAGGCTATTGGGTAGCTCTCAGAATTACTGGGAAGGCTAGAGAAACAGGCTTGGGGGTCTGAGGAAAGAAACAGGTCACAAATTCAGTCTGTTAGGCCAAGCAGTGAGTCCATCACTGCCCCTGCCAGGCCCCAAAAGAGATTCTGCAGCCTGTAGCACCACAGTGGCCAGCACTGGACTTGGAATCCCATCCAACTCTGGAGCCAAGAGGTGCCCCAGAATCCAAATGCTGCTGCTGCTGCTGCACCACTGCCCTCTCAGTCACCCTCACTGTGCCTGCTTCTTTGGGTCATCATCCTCTAAGAGTCCAAGTCTGGGGCTGGTGCTTCTGACTGGTAGAACTCGGGTCATGTCTCCACAGCCTAGAATGAGTTTGGGGTTGGGATGAGGTTGGGAAATGGTGCTGGGGAAGGGGCTCTGCCTACTGAAGCTCATGGTGGAATGTTTCCCAGTCAAAGACAAGGAGTTTGTTGCTGAACGGCCAAAGACCTGACAACTGTCCATTAAAAAAGGAAGTGAGGGTGAATATTGGTAAGGGTGGGGGGAATGGCACAGGTAGCAAAACGACAAAAAACAAAAATAGCATCCCTGGCCAGGCACGGTGGCTCACACTGTAATCCCAGCACTTTGGGAAGCCAAGGAGCGCAGATCACTTGAGGCCAGGAGTTTGAGATCAGCCTGGCCAACATGGTAAAACACCCTCTCTACTAAAAATACAAAAATTAGACAGGCATTGTGGTATGTGCCTGTAATCCCAGCTACTCGGGAGGCTGAGGTAGGAGAATGACTTGAACCTGGGAGGCGGTGATTGCAGTGAGCTGAGATAGTGCCACTGCATTCCAGCCTGGGCTACAGAGTGAGGCTCCATCTCAAGGGGGAAAAAAAAGAAAAAGAAATAGCATCCCTATTAGGCCTTCAAGGACACAGGGCATGTTTGCCCTGTGGATACTAGTGCCCTGAGGAAGGGCAAAAGGTAGTGGAACCCTGAATGCATAAGCTACATGGGCAAAAGCCTGCCTTCCTCTTGGGGGCATTTTTTCTTTTCTTTTTATTTTTAATGATTGTGGCTACCTAGTAGTTGTATATATTTAGCAGGTACATGAGATGTTTTGATACAGACATGCAATGTGAAAGATGCACATTGCAGAAAATGGGGTTTCCACTCCCCTAACTTTATCCTTTGAGTTGCGAACAGTAAAATTATACTCTTTTAAGTTATTATTTATTTATTATTATTTTTTTTGATGCAGAGTCTCTCTCCGTCACCCAGGCTGGAGTGCAGTGGTGCAATCTCAGCTCACTGAAACCTCCTCCTCCTGGGTTCAAGTGATTATCTTGCCTCAGCCTCCAGAGTAGCGGGGACTACAGGCACACGCCACCACATCTGGCTAATTTTTTGTGTTTTTAGTAGAGACAGGGTTTCACCATGCTGACCATGCTAGTCTCAAACTTCTGACCTCGTGATCTGCCTTCCTCAGCCTCCCAAAGTGCTAGGATTACAGGCGTGAGCCACTACACCCAGCCTATTTTTCCCCCTTCTTCCCTCCCATTGCCTTCCTCTTCCATAGGTTCCATGTGTAATATGTTTGATGTATGTTATTAAACGTGTGACACCTCATAAAAGAAAGTATAGTTTTGGTTTTTGTAATTTACCTGAATGGCATTGTATTATAAATCATTTTCTGTCTCCTTCATTTCAGTTCACCATGTTGCTGAAGGTGCAGTTAGAAGCTTAATAGAGCATGTGTGATAGGCCATGGGAAGCCTGCTATCCTTGCAATAATACAAGAAACTTTATGGTATACGGTAGGCCCTTGAATGCTGACCTGACCTCCTCCTGAGCCTAATCCTACCAAAAAAGCTAGTCCCAACTGTGACCTCATTAGACCAGTTTTCTCTCTATGAGTGTGGGATAGGCCATGGGTAAGGCCTGCGCTGATCACCAGAACTTGGGGATGTTTCTGTGAGGAAATAGGAAAGCATTGTTCTTATGCTTAGTGTTTGCCAGTTTATTACTTATTTATTTTTGAGAAGGAGTCTCTCTCCCTCTCTCACTCAGGCTGGAGTGCAGTGGCACTATCTCAGCTCACTGCAATCTCTGCCTTCTGGGTTCAAGCAATTCTCCTGCCTCAGCCTCCTGAGTAGCTGGGATTACAGGCCTGTGCCACCACACCTGGCTAATTTTTTTTTTTTTTTTGTATTTTTAGTAGAGATGGGATTTCACCATGTTGTCCAGGCTGGTCTCGAGCTCCTGACCTCAAGTGATCTACCTACTGTGGCCTCCCAATGTGCTGGGATTATAGGTGTGAGCCACCATGCCTGGCTGCCAGTTTATTAATATGCATAAATGCTAACTTGGGTCTGACTCGTCATAATAGCCAATTTTCAAACCCAAGCCAACCCTTTGTGATCTGGTCTAACTCAGTGAGCATCCATTGTATTTTATTTAGTTATTCTCCTAGTAATAGATGCTTAGATTGTATCCAATCCAACATATAACTACCACAAACAAAGCCATGATGAATCTGTGTGGGAATTTCTCTTGGACGCCCCCAGAAATGGTGCTGTTGAGTCACAGGTATGTACATTATTTATTAAACATTGCCTGGTTGCTTCCCAGAATGGCTGGGCCAGATTGAATTCCCATCAGCTATGCATGAGAGTTCTCATCTCTTCACATCTTTACTAACACTTGGTATTATCCATCTTTCTAATTTTTGCCATGCTGATAGATGGAAAATATTGTCTTATTGTTTAAATTTTAATTTCTCTGGTTACAAATTTGAATATTTTGTATTAGAATGTTTCTTTATATAGTCATACACTTCCGTGAATTACCTGTTCTTCTGTTAGTTTTATTTTATTTTTTGAAATAAGATCTCCCTTTTTCTCTCGGGTTTGAGTGCAGCGGCACTACCGCAGCTCACTGCAACCTTGAACTTGTGAGCTTAAGTGATCCTCCTACTTCAGCCTTCTGAGCAGCTAGGATTACAGGCGTGAGCCACCACGCCCAGCTAATTTTATTTTTTGTAGAGACAGGGTCTTGCCATGTTGCCTATGCTGATTGTGAATTCCTGGAATCAAGTGATCCTCCTTCCTCGGCCTCCCAAAGTGTTGGGGTTACAGGCACAGCCATTGTGCCTAGCCTTCTTGGTCTATTTTAAATTTGTAAATGTGAAATGTAATGTTAATCATAATTTATTGTATAGCTCTTTAGTTAATGCAGTTAACCTGGAAGGTGGTTTTCAAACCATCTTAGTCTTAGACATTTCTATTACCTGCCAGTGGTAACTTAATCTGGGTATTTCTATGGGATTATGCCGTCAACTCAAGCACAATTTCAGTTATGGGTGTCGCACTTTAAGAGAGACATAAGCAAAGCAGAATGATGGTGATGGTAGTTTTCTGAGAATCATCTTGTATGAAAAGAGTTTCAACACCTCAGAAGGGGAAAAAGAGAGAGAGGGTTAACTTAAAGCAGCCTAGAGGAAAACACCAATACTATCTTCAGATAGTTAAAGTGCTATCATGTGAAATTGGGGTTTTCTATGTTGCTCTAGAGGATGGAATTAAAACAAATGGGTGATGTTATAGAAAACCAGTTACTCTCATTCTATGGAAAGCTTTTTTGTCAGAAATACCCAGCCCTGCAATCGGCTGTCTGTATGGCAAGCTCACTGGCCATGCTGACATAGAGGCTGGTTGCAGCATTTCTACATGGAGCAGGAAATTAGTTATGACTTCCAACATTTCTCCCAATACAGATACAATTTAATTGTTTATTGAGCTCCTACTATGTGTAAGACACTGGGCCGAGATAGGAGGACTGCTTGAGGCCAGGAGTTCAAGACCAGCTCAGGCAACATAGTGAGAACTTATCTCTAACAAAAAATAAAATACATTAGTCAGGCATCGTGGCACATTCCTGCAGTTCTAGCTACTTGGGAGACTGAGGCAGGAGACTCAATTGAACACAGAAGTTTACTGTGGGAACAGAGAAGATACTGTGGGAAAGAAGACTCATCCACCTTCTCTGGAGGTTAGCATGTGGAAACTAGGGTAGAAAATAAGACTCAGTGATCTGGTGGTTATCTTGTAAAATTGTGTAATTGCACCTTTTTAGTGGTTGTTACTCAAATCTCAGTTTCTATAATTAATTGCTTATTATGGGCTAACTTGTAACACCATTTTAGACTTAAAAATTTTTTTTTTTTAGAGAAGGAAAGAAAAGGAGTGAAGGAGAGGAAGAAAGGAAGAAAAAGGGAGAGAGAAGGGAAATGTTGCTTTATTCTAAAAAAAAATGGGTATTAATAATGGCCAATCAATGTTTCATTTAAACCTATGAGTAGGTGTGATGTGGTATTGACAAGAATGTATATTTTGTGTATTTAAAGTGGAGAGCTCTATAAATATTTATTAAGTTTACTTGTTCCGGATCTGAGTTCAAGTCCTTGATATCTTTATTTTCTGTCTCGTTGAGTCTAAGTCTCTTTATAGGTCTTATGTATCTGGGTGTCAGGATCATTAGCTCTTTTTGTTGCATTGATCCTTTTACCACTATATCTTTGTTGCTTTAAGATCTATTTTATCATATTCGAGAATTGCAACTCCTGCTTTTTATTTATTCATTTATTTTTGCTCTCCATTTGGTTAGTAAATCTTTCTCCATCCCTTTGTTTTGAGTCTTTGTGTGTCCTTGCAAGTGAAATGGGTCTGGATGTAACATGCCGTTGGGTTTTGGCTGTATCTTTTGATTGGGGGATTTAGTCGATTTAAATTTAGCATTACTGCCATTTGATGTTAACTGGCTGTTTTATCCATTCGTTGATGTAAATTCTCCTTTATGTTGATGCTCTTTACTTTTTGGTGTATTTTTAGAAAGGCTAATACTGGTTGTTTCTTTCTATGTGTAATGCTTCTTTCAGAAGCTCTTGTAAAGCAGGCCTGATGGTAATAAAATCTCCGAGTACTTGCTTGTTCATAAAAGATTTTAGTTTCCCTTCAGTTGTGAAGCTTAATTTGGCTGGATATGAAATTCTGGGCTGAAAGTTCTGTTCTTTAAGGATGTTGAATATTGGCCCCCACTCTCTTCTGGCTTGTAGAGTTTCTGCTGGGAGATCTGCTGTAAGTCTGATAGGCTTCCCTTTGTAATTAACCTGACCTTTCTCTCTGGCTGCCCTTAGTAATTTCTCCTTCGTTTCAACCCTGGTGAATCTAATGATTATGTGCCTTGGGGTTGCTCTTCTTGAGGAATATCTTTGTGGTGTTCTCTGTATTACCTGGGGTTGAATATTGTCCTGCTTTGCTAGTTTAGGAAAATTTTCCTGAATAATATCCTGAAGAATATTTTCCAGCTCGGATTCATTCTCTCTGTCACATTCAGGTACACCTATCAAACGTAAATTTGGTCTTTTCACATAGTCCCACATTTCTTGGAGACTTTGCTCATTCCTTTTTATCCTTTTTTCTCTAATCTTGTCTTCTCGTTTTATTTCATTAAGTTGGACTTCTACCTCTGATATCCTTTCTTCTGCTTGAACAATTCGAGTGTTCAAGATAACCACCAGATCACTGAAATGTACATCTCTCTTAATAAATGTAAAAAGTAAATAATATTCAGTATTCTGAGGCACTGTATTATTTTGTATCTATATTATCTCTACATCAAAGTTGCTATTCTCCCACCCACTCCCTTGATAAGCAAACACAGCCAATGTCCAGGATCCCTCATATGGAGAGGTCAGTCAACGTCATAAATAATAATAGTAATAAAAACAATTTCTAATGGGAGAATTAAAAACGGACTGTGGAATCCAAATAGGATGGAAGGTACATGGCAGCATGAAACTGTTTCTCACTTCTGATTCTTCTGCATCACTGCCTCCCAAAGGACTAGAGAATCTGAAGCTCTCATTGCCACATCTACAAATTAAAGTATCATGTTTAAAGAGCTCACAGGTTCTACGAATGGTCAGTATTTAACAAAAGCACCCCACTACACAGAAACTCACTCAGCTGCAAAAAAAAAAAAAAAAGAAAAGAAGACTCATTGGCTAGGGCCTGGAGCCCCTCAAATGCCAACTGAGATTAGCATTTCAGAAATCAGGCATCCTTGGCAGTGGACTAGAACAAACACCTCCAATGGGCTGGGGAAGACTTCTGGGGCAATCATTTTCTCTTATTTTCTTTTTTGTTGAGACAGGGTCTTGCTCTGTTGCCCAGTCTGGAGTACAGTGGCGGGATCTTGGCTCACTGCAACCTTTACTTCCCAGGTTCAAGCAATCCTCCTGCATCAGCCCCCTAAGAAGCTGGGACTATAGGCATCTGCCACCATGCCTGGTGGACCAATCATTTTCTAACAAGAGGAGGCCCGAGTCAAGATATGCAGGCAGAGCAGAATACTGACAAGCTGCCAGCCGCGAGGCTATCAGTACTTAGCATCAGGAAAGTCCAACCAAGATCTGTCCTTATGAAGTCCCTGCAGGAAGACTATGGGTGTGAACACAGGAAGCAAGCAGTAATAAATACAGAAAGTCCTGGAGACTGGAGGGGAAGGTTTTACAGCAAGGTGATGACGTAGCAGTGGGGTGGTCCTTCCAGGGAAGACTCCATTCTTAGGAAGAACACTGAGAGTAAGTTGGGGAGGGACAAAAATTAAGAAATCAGGTATAGGGGCTGAGCGCAGTGGCTCATGCATGTAATCTCAGCACTTTGGGAGGCCGAGGCAGGTGGATCACGAGGAGATCAAGACCATTCTGGCTAACACCGTGAAACCCAGTCTCTACTCAAAATACAAAAAATTAGCAAAGTGTGGTGGTGGGTGCCTATAGTCCCACCTACTTCGAAGGCTAAGGCAGGAGAATCCTTTGAACCAGGGAAGCAGAGGTTGTAGTGAGGCGAGATCGCACCACTGCACTCCAGCCTGGACAGAGCGAGACTCTGTCTTAAAAAAAAAAAAAAAAAAAAGAAATCAGGTATAGAGACTGAACATGAGTGGGAACAGTGGTAAAGATGATCCTGCCTCAATATAAAAAAATGCTTGCTTCCAAAGATAAGGTAGAGGCAGATCCTAAAAGCTTAAGTGGAAGACTAGAACCATGAACTGGTCAGCTGTGCTTTTTCTATAAAAATATAGAGATAATACCTTAATTAATAGTATAAACATATAAATATGCTTATTTTTTTCTTGGCTTTGCAAATATTTGGACGACTTTCTTTTTGAGACAGTGTCTCACTGCTGCCCAGGCTGGAGTGCAGTGGCAGAATCATGGCTCACTGCAACCTTTGCCTCCCGGCTCTAGCAATCCTCTTACCTCAGCCTTCTGAGTAGCTGCGATCACAGGAGCACACTACCATGTCCAGCTAATTTTTTCTTAATTTTTAAGAGATGGGGCTTCACTATGTTGCCTAGACTGGTCTGGAACTCCTAGACTTAAGCTATTTGCCTATGTTGGCCTCCCAAAGTTTTGGGATTACAGGCGTAAGCCTCTGCGTCCAGCCTGGATTACATTTTTTGTTATTGTTGTTGAGACAGAGTCTTGCTCTGTCACCCAGGCTGGAGTGCAGTGATGCAATCTCAACTCACTGTAATCTCGGCCTACCAGGCTCGAGAGTCTCCTGCCTCAGCCTTCCAAATTGCTGGAATTACAGGCACCTGTCACCATGCCTGGCTAATTTTTGTATTTCTAATAGAGATGAGGTTTCACCAAGTTGGCCAGGCTGGTCTTGAACTCCTGAGCTCAAGTGATCTGCCCACCTTGGCCTCCCAAAGAACTGGGATTACAGGTGTGAGCCACCATGCCTGGCCTCTGGACTACATTCTGTATAGAGCAATTTTGAAAAAAAGCATAAGCCCTAAACTAGAACTAGATTGGTATTTTCTTTCACTATTTCCACTTTTATGAAAGATTTCTTCGTAACTCCAAGTTTATCCTCTAGGCCTATGTAGATCCCCATTTTATTCTTTTTTCTAGAGTCCGAGATCTTCCATGCCTTGATCATTTCTGCTTGCTTTACTGGCAGATATAGCTTGATGCTTAGGCCTCACTCCAGCAAAACCTTTAATTAACTTTAGAGAATCCAAATGCTAAGTACTGGCTGAGCCTCTCAATCCTCCCAATTCTCACCTTGACATAATATGATGTCTTATGGAGGTTTTCTTCTCTTTTCCCTTACCCATATAGTCTAAGTTCTGCATTAACACTGTGACTTCTGGGAAGGCTCTGACTTCTCTGAGCCTCAGACTCCTCATCAGTGGGTTACGTGCAGGGGTCGAATTATGCCTGGGCACGGTGGCTCACGCCTGTTATTCCAGCACTTTGGGAGCCCAAAGTGCATGGATTGCTTGAGCCCAAGAGTTCAAGACCAGCCTGGGCAACATGGCAAATCCCTGTCTCTACAAAAAACATAAAAATTAGCCAGGCATAATGGTGCGCATCTGTAGACTCAGATGCTGGGGAGGCTAAAGAGGGAGAATTGCTTGAGCTCAAGAGGTTGAGGCTGCAGTGAGCTGTGACTGCTCCACTGCACTGCAGCCTGGGTGACAGAGACCCTACCTCAAAAAAAAAAAAAAAAAAAAAAAAGGTATGATCCTGGCTGGGCGCAGTGGCTCATGCCTATAATCCCGGCACTTTGGGAGGCTGAGGAGGGCAGATCACCTGAGGTCAGGAATTTGAGACCATCCTGGTCAGGCATGGTGGCTCATGTCCTAGTTTAGGGCTTATGCTTTTTTCAAAATTGCTTTATAAGGAATGTAGTCCAGGGGCCAGGTGCAGTGGCTCATGCCTGTAATTCCAGCACTTTGGGAGGCTGAGGAGGGCAGATCACGTGAGGTCAGGAGTTTAAGACCAGCCTTGACAACATGGTTAAACGCTGCCTCTACTAAAAATACAAAAATTAGATGAGCATGGTGGTGGTGCCTATAATCCCAGCTACTTAGAAGTCTGAGGAAGGAGATTCACTTGAACCCAGGAGGCAAAAGTTGCAGTGAGCCAAGATGTGCCACTGCACTCCAGCCTGGGTGAAACAGTCAGACTTTGTGAAAAAAAAAAAAAAATTCTATGATTAATAATTTGTTAATAAATGTAACCTAAAGTTTCAGAATATGAGTTCATAGGGAAAATTTTCTAAGTGATAAAATGGTTGGTTACAGGATAAAAAATAAAGTCAAAAAATCTTTTCTACTGGTACATATTTGTACATATTTATGGAAGTACATGCGATATTTGATACATGCATACAGTGTGTAATGATCAAATCAGGGTAATGGGGGTATCCATCACCTCAAACATTTATCATTTGTGTTGGTTTTTTCAAATTTTTCAACTGTCCATTATCCCCAAAATTTATGTAGTGGTATTACTCTCCAAATTAGGCTTTTTATTTTTTTGAGATGGAGTTTTGCTCTTGCCAGGTTGGAGTGCAGTGGCGCGATCTTGGCTTACTGCAACCTCCCAGGTTCAAGTGATTCTCCTGCCACAGTCTCCCATGTAGCTGGGACTACAGGTGCACGCCACCACACCCAGCTAATTTTCATATTTTTAGTAGAGACAGGGTTTTACCATGTTGGCCAGGATGGTCATCTCTTGACTTTGTGATCTGCCCGACTTGGACTCCCAGCACTTTGAGCATGATCTACCATGCTCAGACTGAATTAGGCTTTCTACACGAAAAATCTTGGCTGGGTGCGTTGGCTCATGCCTGTAACCCCAGCACCTTGGGAAGCCAAGGTGGATCGCTTCAGGCCAGGAGGTTGAGGTTGCATTCAGGCCTCTGCACTCCAGCCTGTGTAACAAGCAAGACTCTGTCTCAAAACAAACAAACAAGACCTTTAACACTTCATTTTTTCACAGATGGTGTCCACTTTATTACCCAGGCTGGTGTCAAACTCCTGGACTCAAGCAATCCTCCCACTTCAGCTTCCTGAATAGCTGGGACTACAGGTTCAGTCACTGTACCCAGTTTAAATACATTTAAGACTTTTTTTTTTTTTTTTTTAAGATTGGGGTTTCACCATGATGGCCAGGCTGGTCTTGAACTCCTGACCTTAGGTGATCTACCCACCTTGGCCTCCCAAAGTGCTAGGATTACAGGCGTGAGCCACTGCGCCAGGCAAGACTTTTTTTTTTAAGACGGAGTTTTGCTCTTGTTACCCAGGCTAGAGTGCAAGGGCGCGATCTCGGCTCACCGCAACCTCCACCTCCTGGGTTCAGCCAATTCTCCTGCCTCAGCCTCCCGAGTAGCTGGGATTACAGGCACGCGCCACCATGCCCAGCTAATTTTTTGTAGTTTTAGTAGAGACGGGGTTTCACTATGTTGACCAGGATGGTCTCGATCTCTTGACCTGGTGATCCACCCGCCTCGGCCTCCCAAGGTGTTGGGATTACAGGCGTGAGCCACCGTGCCCGGCAAGACTTTTTTTTTTTTTTTGAGACTGAGTCTCACTTTGGTGCCCAGGCTGGAGTGTAATGGTACGGTCTCAGCTCACTGCAACCTCCGCCTTCCGGGTTCAAGCGATTCTCCTGCCTCAGCCTCCAAGTAGCTGGGATTACAGGCGCACGACACCATGCCCAGCTAATTTTTTGTATTTTTAGTAGAGACGAGGTCAATGTGTGTGCTGCTGACCCTGAGTATGGAAGGTCAGCAGCATACACATTCACCATGTTGACCAGGCTGGTCTCGAACTCCTGACTTCATGATCCGCCTGCCTCGGCCTCCCAAAGTGCTGGGATTACAGGCATGAGCCACCGCGCCCAGCAAGACTTTTTTTTTTTTTTTTTTTTAGACGGAGTTTCGCTCGTTACCCAGTCTGGAGTGCAATGGCGCGATCTCGGCTCACCGCAACCTCCGCCTCCTGGGTTCAGGCAATTCTCCTGCCTCAGCCTCCCGAGTAGCTGGGATTACAGGCATGCGCCACCATGCCCAGCTAATTTTTTGTATTTTTAGTAGAGACGGGGTTTCACCATGTTGACCAGGATGGTCTCGATCTCTCGACCTCATGATCCACCCGCCTGGCCTCCCAAAGTGCTGGGATTACAGGCTTGAGCCACCACGCCCGGCCAAGACTTTTAAGATACTTTATAACATTGGGGCTTGAGTTAATCTAACTTATTTTGAAAGGAATAATCAAGGTAAAAAGATTTTCCTTCTGACTCTGAATTGATAACACACCTGTGCTGCACTAACCATCGCTCACTTCGTGATTTGCATAGTCTATTTTAGAATTATTATCGTAAGGCATTCCCAACTGAAGTCAGAACGATTCATAGAGGACAAGAAGGTTTAAGTGAGGGCCGGTGCGGTGGCTCACTCCTGTAATCCCAGCACTTTGGGAGGGTGAGGCAAGTGGATCACCTGAGGTCAGGAGACCAGCCTGGCCAACGTGGTGAAAACCCATGTCTACTAAAAATACAAAAATTAGCCAGGTGTGTTGGCACACGCCTGTAATCCCAGCTACAAAGGAGGCTGAGGCAGGAGAATAGCTTGAACCTGGGAGGCGGAGGTTGAAGTGAGCTGAGATCTGCCATTGCACTCCAGCCTGGGTGGCAGAGTGAAACCCTGTCTCATTAAAAAAAAAAAAAAAAAAAAAAAAAAAAGTTTAAGTGACATGACTAGGAGCAATTAGAGAAAATGACTGAAGAGAGATGTATTAGTGAAGACAAGTATCTTTGGCAAGGATGCTTTAGGGGTGGTTGGGAAGAAAGGAAACATCTAAAACTGAAACCTAAGATGGAAATGTAAGACAGAATTGCCTGAAAGTCTAACTTTACACATAAAATACACGTTTTGGTGACTTGGCGATTGTGGGATGATGTGTGTAAAAATGTAGTTTTTACTTTCCTATCCCTGTTTCTTACTTCCCACGTCTCAGCGTTTTTCGCTTTATCAGGCTGAACCAGCTCACCAGGTTCAACTCCTGTGCCAGCACACCTAGACGTGCTTAAGGGATGGATGACCCTGAGAACGGAAGGTCAGCAGCATACACATTGCAACTACGGAAGGCAAGGAGAAAAAGAGCGGTGTAAATAGGATTGATGGGGAGAGAGGTCAGAAGTAGGTAAAACAAATGAAGAGAGAATGCGAGGATGGAGGCTGTGTCGGATTGGGGGTAGGCTTGACCACCTTTCAATTTTTTTTTTTTTTTAATCAGACGAGGTCTCGCTCTGTCGCCAGGCTGGAGTGCAGTGGCAAGATCTCGGCTCACTGCAATCTCTGCCTCCCAGGTTCATGCGATTCTCCTGCCTCAGCCTCCAGAGCAACTGGGACTACAGGCACGTACCAACACGCTCGGCTAATTTTTTGTTTTTTTAGTAGATATGGGGTTTCACCGTGTTAGGATGGTCTCGATCTCCTGAACTCGTGATCCACCCGCCTTGGCCTCCCAAAGTGCTGGGATTACAGGCAAGAGCCACCTCGCCCGGCCCACCTTTCAATTTTCAACCCAGTACGACTCTGGTGGCAGGTAGACGCTCCACGTCCTCTGCGGAGAGCTCTCGGGTTCTCCCGGATTCCTAAAGGCCAGCAAAGGCCTAGAGCAGGTTCTCTGAGCATCGCACATAACCTTCCACTTCGCGGGGTTGTTGTTCCTGCGCCCAGGTGTTCCTCAGCCTTCCTCTCCTCGCCCAGGAAGAGGCTGTGGGGATTACATCATACCAACCCGAGCAGCATGGCCAGGTTTTCCATCTCCAACTCTTGCTCCAGAAGCGAACCGGGATGGAGCGCTCAAGTTTCCC
Organism: Callithrix jacchus; assembly: GCF_049354715.1. NCBI lineage: Eukaryota > Metazoa > Chordata > Mammalia > Primates > Cebidae > Callithrix > Callithrix jacchus. The sequence continues at coordinate 88,924,294 of NC_133515.1, forward strand.
CGTCAGGGTTGGCCCTGGCGGGGGGGAGGGGAGCGGGTGGCACGCCGGGAGGAGTCTCGTTCTAGCAAAGAAGCTATTAAATGACCCAAGGCACGACTTTTTCTCGCATTCACGAGCTCCACCTACACAGGAACACATGGCCACCCAAGCCCGTCGCTGCGCCCAGACCTCCGGCTCAACACACCCGACAAACTCTGTGCAGAGAAACCGCAGCGCGGGCTAGTCGGCGACCCCGGGAAAGGAAAGAGGTGCGCGGTGCGGAAAGCGTGTACCCGAAGGCGCTGCGCCTGCGTAGTGGCTAGGCAGCGACTCCCGAGGGGCGTGCTCGTAACGCCGCGCACCCTATCAGGCGGCCAAAGGGAGCGCGCCGCGGCCTCACCCCCTCTCGCCCCTCCCTTCTCCCCTCTGGGTTTAGCTTCAGACTGAGGCTTGGAGGCCGGAGGGGGCGCTCCACTCTCCACCCAGGCGCGCCCCACGCCCTCTTGTGCGCGTGCGCAGAGGCGGACCGCAAGGCGAGGGCGCGAGGGAAGGGCGGGCGTACGTCCTTGCGTGCGTCTCAGGCAGCGCGCACGCTGGCGTGAGAGGGCACGGGGGAAAGGTGGCTCTGGCCGGGGTGGCTCGGCTTCCTGGGGCTATGTAGCTGAGCCCGTCGACTTGGGGGTTCTTCTTCGCTGTCCTCGCGGCGTGCTAGCGCAGAGTTTCTGCTCCGGGGAGAGACTGTACACACGCCCGCCGCACCTCCTCGACGGCAGAGCAAGCTTGCTCGCCCGTGGGAGCGTCCCGGCCGAGAAACCCTGAGGGGGGAGGGGAGGCCATTTTGTCCCGACCGACTCCCCGGAACCGGGCGGAGCGGCTGGGAGAGGCTGCGGAGCTGCGGTCGCCGCCCTCGGAGGCACTGGACGGAGGCACTGTCTGGGCTTCCTCGAAGCTGTTCGTAGGTCGCCCGCACCCTCTCGAGCTTTCCTTTTTCCCACGCTTCCCCGTCCTCCGGCCTGAGAACGCCCGAGTGAGGAGTTGGCTGTAGTGAGAGGGACCGATCCCTTGGGGCCGCCGGCGGCGAGAGCCCGAGCCGCTCCTCCCAATGGCGAAGAAGACGTACGACCTGCTTTTCAAGCTGCTCCTGATCGGGGACTCGGGAGTGGGGAAGACCTGCGTCCTTTTTCGTTTTTCGGATGATGCCTTCAATACCACCTTTATTTCCACCATAGGTAAGACCTGTGGGAGGACAGTGTACGGTCTCGGTAGCTGCAAACCTTTTATTTTACTCCAGACATCTTGCTTCCCGTGATATACGCCTTTGTTTCGGTGATTCCGATTCCAAACGACAGACCCAAGTTACTGTTTGAATCGGTATGGAGCTTACTGGGGCGGGGTCTTCCATGCTTTCCATCCGGCCTTTTGCTTTCAAGTCTCCCACTATGCTCAGTGCCTTCGGTTACAAAATATGCATCATTTAACCACGTTCCGGAACCTTATTTCTTCAGGACTGGCTTTTTCCACATTTGCGTGGAATTATTAGATGTGTGGTATATGTAAGGTATTTATTTCAGTGGTTGTGATAGAAGCAGTACTAGCTATTTGGGAAAGGCCTGAGTTTATACTCCGGGGCAAAAAGAAGATTCCATATGGTCATAACTTAGAGTAAACTTGAGGGTTTGTGTGTAGAATAATTAAGGCAAATTAGAAGGGAAAAGTGAGTTGTCCTCCTTGACTAATCCATTGATGTGTCAAACAATCGGAGGCCCTTCGCGCTTGGGGTGGGACTCTGGCATATTTGCCTCAGTGCCTTTTGAGACATCAACAGAAACAGTAATCTGAGGGAGATATGATCAGTTTCTGTCCTCAAACCCAACAGAATGAAGTCAAGTTCTCTCTTCTGTTTCGACTGTAGTATTTACAGGAAAGTATTTTGCCAGTCATAGCCCTAAGGACTTCTAATGTACTTTCACCACGTTTCAGAATTACTTAGTGTGGAAGTAAGAGCTAAAGAGTGACCTTTTAAATCGAATTTCCCATTTAGGAAAGGAAAAGGGAAGGCTCTAGGAAAGTCCCTTTTGAATCTGGTTAGAAAATTTAGTGGCGCTGATGCTAATTGTGCTAAATTAATTGTGAAACTCATCCGATCCCCAATACATTTCTTCAAGACACATAGCTGCCTCTGTCACTTGGAGCCCAGCACTCAGCATTGTGGCGGTGTAGTTTAACCCATTTTTAAATGTAATTTTCTATTGAGACGATTTTAAAAAGCAACTGCAGTTGTCTTTGAACTCTGGGAATTGTTAAAATTAAGCTGATTTGAAAGAATTTATAGCGTTACTGAAATAATTTGGTTTGGATTTTTGTGCGTGTGTGACAAATAGCTGCTTCATTCTCACAAAAGAAATTACACTGAAATTAAATTGGACAAGTGGTTTTTTAAAAATAGATTTTTATTTTGCTCACCCTTTTTGGGTGGAAATTACAGTTCTTATTTCCGGAGTATCTTACTGTTCTCTTGGTCTTTCACAAATTTCATGAAACTTAGAACTTGTTCTCTAACTTCTGGGTTAGAGAACACTAGCACTTAGCGCTAGCACTTACAATGCACTAAGTTTGCTTTTAACACTCCACTTTTAGCTGTAGTTGGGTGGGGTTAGGTGATCAGATGGGTCAGCAAATATTTACTGAGCACCTAATGCTTGGCACTATTCTTAGGCACTGGGAATAAGTGGTGAACACAACAGACCCCTCGAAGAGCATTCCAGTGAGGTCAATCATAACAATGTGGAAGGTGCTACAGTAGTAACCATAGGGAGGAGGACTGGCTAGCCTAAATCGTGAGGAGTCTGAGTAGGCTTACATAGAGATGATATCTAAAATGATGAAGTCTGAGGGACTAATAGGAATTGGGTCAGAGGGGTGAGATAAGGCCTTTCTGGAAAAGGGAACATAGAACAAACGTATAGTAAGGTTGAGGATTTAATTCATGTGGTCAACTTTATTTTGAGACAGAATTTCGCTCTGTCACCCAGGCTGGAGTGCAGTGGCATGATCTCAGCTCTCTGCAGCCTCCACTTCAGGGGTTCAAGCAATCCTCCTGCTTCAGCCTCCTGAGTAGCTGAGATTAAAGGTGCCCACCACCGTGCCTGTCTAATTTATGTATTTTTAGTAGAGACTGGGTTTCACCATGTTGGTCAGGCTGGTCTTGAACTCCTGACCTCAAGCAGTCCACCGCCTCAGCCTACTAAAGTGCTGGGATTCCAGGGGTGAGCCACCATGCCCAGCCATGTGGTCACCTTTAACCTGTCATTAGGAACAGTGGTGGATGGAGAGAATTGGAAGCAAAACATTGTCTACTCCAATGTTTTTGTAAAGGGTACATGCCCCCATCTAAAACTCAGTCCTCTAAGATAATGCTATAATCTTTTTGTCGTCCTTTTACTTGGGAAGATGTGTGATGATTTCGGATCAAGTCTGCTGGGTTGAAATCCTGGTTCCACAATACTACCTGTGCAACTTTGGCAAATTACTTAACCTCTCTTGGCTTCAGGTTCTTTAGAAGTGTTAATAATGGTATCTACCACATAGGACAATTGTGAAGATTTTATGAGTTAGTGAGAGTAAGGCACTTCACATGGTGCCAGGCACTTTGTAGGAGCACAGTCCACATTAGCTATATATAGAATATGTGACTCTTCTGCTGTGGAAGTGTGGCAGAACATGTCATTGTGTGGATTGAACATCCTGCGCATAGTGGTATCCAAGTATTTGTTGGTGCTCCACTAAATGATTACTTTTTTTTTTTTTTTTGAGATGGAGTTTCGTTCTTTTTGCCCAGGCTGGAGTGCAATGGAATGATCTTGGCTCACTGCAACCTCTGCCTCCCAGGCTGAATTCTCCTGCCTCAGCCTTCGAAGTAGCTGGGATTACAGGTGCCCACCAGCACACTCAGCTAATTTTTTGTATATTTAGTAGAAACAGCGTTTCACCATGTTTGCCTGGCTGATCATGAACTCCTGACCTCAGGTGATCCGCTCACCTCGGCTTCCCAAAGTATGGAGATCACAGGCGTGAGCCAGTGTGCCCACTCTCCCTTTTTTTTTTTTTTTTTTTTTTTTTGAGATGGAGTTGTGCTCCTGTTGCTCAGCTTGGAGTGCAGTGGTGCAATCTTGGATCACTGTAACCTCTGCCTCCCAGGTTCAAGCGATTCTCCTGCCCTCAGTCTCCGAAATAGCTGGGATTACAGGTGCATACCACCACGCCCAGCCAGTTTAGTATTTTTAGTAGAGACAGAGTTTCATCATGTTGGTCAGGCTGCTCTCCAACTCCTGACCTCAGGTGATCCACCTATCTCAGCCTCCCAAAGGTGCTGGGATTACAGGTATGTGCCACTGCACCCAGCCCCACTAAATTACTATAGATTCTGCATTTTGATACTTTCCTATAAAAATGTTTTCATACAGGCTGGGCGCGGTGGCTCACGCCTGTAATCCCAGGACTTTGGGAGGCTGAGGTGGGTGGATCACCTAAGGTCAGGAGTTCGAGACCAGCCTGACCAATATGGTGAAACCTCGTCTCTAAAAAAAAAATGAAAAAAAAAAAAGTTTTCATATTTAAGATGTTGAATAGTGTAAATTGAGAAAATGAATATGATTCTAAGTACTGCTTGAACACATTCATGTATTAGCTCTGTGTGCACAGGTTTAGAAGTCTGTCATTGAGTTTAACCAGTGCCATCCAAGTGAAATAATGTGAGCCACAAATAATACTTTCAATAGCCATCTTTTTTTTTTTTTTTTTTTTTTTTTTTTTTTTTTTGAGATGGAGTCTCGTTCTGTTGCCCAGGCTGGAGTTCAGTGGTGCAATCTTGGCTTACCACCTCCTGGGTTCATGGGATACTCCTGCCTCAGCCTCCCAAGTAGCTGGTATTACAGGCGTCTGCAACAATGCCTAGCTAATTTTTGAATTTTTTTTTTAGTAGAGACAGGGTTTCACCATGTTGGTCAGGCTGGTTTTGAATGCTTTACTCAGGTGATCTGCCCACCTTGGCCTCCCAAAATGCTGGGATTACAGGTGTGAGCCACCGAGCCCTGCCAAATAGCCACATTTTAAAAAGCAAATTTTAATATTATATTTCAACTTATATCTAAAATGTTATTTTATTGTGTAATCAAGACTTAAAAATTGTTGAGGGCAGGCTCAGTGGCTCACACCTCTAATCCCAGCACTTTGTCAGGCCAAGGTGGGAGGATTGCTTGGACTTAGAAGTTTGAGACCAGCCTGGGCAACATAGTGAGACTCTGTCTGTATGAAAAAAAATAAAATTGTTGAGATATTTTGCATTCTTTTTCTCTGGTTTGTAAGCTATGCTTACAACTCATCTCAATTTAGATTTGGTATATTTCTACATGGATAATATATTTTATAATGAAAAAATAAATTTTACAAAGGTACATTTCAAGTGATTAATAGCCACATGTGGCTAGTGGCTACCGTACTGGGTGGTACTTTTCTTTTTTTTTTTTTGAGACGGAGTTTCGCTCTTGTTACCCAGGCTGGAGTGCAATGGTGCAATCTCGGCTCACCGCAACCTCCGCCCCCTGGGTTCAGGCAATTCTCCTGCCTCAGCCTCCTGAGTAACTGGGATTACAGGCACGCACCACCGTGCCCAGCTAATTTTTTGTAATTTTTAGTAGAGACGGGGTTTCACCATGTTGACCGGGATGGTCTCGATCTGTTGACCTCGTGATCCACCTGCCTCCGCCTCCCAAAGTGCTGGGATTACAGTCTTGAGCCACCCTGCCCAGCCTGGGTGGTACTTTTCTAAACAATCTAAAGTAGCCAGTTGGCCATTATGCAGATGACTAGAAATGCTTTGAATGCAGAATACTTTCAGGAATGTGTTAGATTTTATCAAATGACTTGGGTTTGTTGTTTAAAAGATTAAATTTCACTCTTTCACCCAGGTTGGAGTGCAGTGGTGCAGTTGTAGCTCACTGTAGCCTCGAACTCCTGGGCTCAAGCAATCCTTCTTCCTCAGCCTCTCGAGTAGCTGGGACTGTAGGTGAGCACCATTGCATCTGGCTGGGTTGTTTCTAAAATCTAGAGCATTCTTTAAGTATAAGTGATAATGAAATTTGTGAGTGTCACTTGATTGTTAAAACATCCTGAGGGCTGGGCATGGTGGCTCAAACCTGTAATCCCAGCACTTTGGGAGGCTGATTTGGGAGGATCATTTGAGGTCAGGAGTTTGAGACCGTCTGGGCAACGTAATGAGACCTCCATCTCTACATAAACAAAAAATTAGCGGGACATGATAGCATGTTTTCTGTAGTTCTAGCTACAGGGGAGGCTGAGGTTGGAGGATCACTTGAGCCCTGGAGTTCAAGGGTGCAGTGAGCTCTGATCACGCCACTGCACTCCAGCGTGGGTGACAGAGCGAGACTGTGTGAAAAAAACAAAACAAAAAACATCCCAAGGTTTGTATAGTAATATCTTGCAGGTGTTCAGAAGAACCAGACAGCCAAAATAAGGCAGGCCCTCATTATTTCAGGTACAGTCATCCTAGTTTCTTATTGGCTATTGGTTTTTTGAAGAAATAATTTTTATAGATTTATAGGGTGGTATTCACAAAGACTACTGTATTTGAATTTTTTTGTGTATTTTTAGCTCTCATATATCTGTGTTAGGAATTATGTATTATATTTATGATCATATTTTTTGCAGACTGCTGCAAAAACAAGTTCCTGGTATGTTACACTCAACCAATCTCAAAATGAATCTGAGGGCACCAGAATATAAGTTGCACAAGGGCAGAAATCTTTTGTTTTTTTTCTCATGTGTGCTAAACTACACTTACTGGGTACACCATAAATAATGAATGAAGGCGGACAGGTGGTACAATCAGGATCCTCTTAATGCAAATTGGGACTAGTTTATTTAAAATTTTTCCTTTTTTTTTTTACCTACTTTCTGATCATTATGTGAAGTAGGTTGGCATCGGGCTTAAGAATATTAGCTGTGGTCAGGCCCTGTGGCACATGCCTATAATCCCAGCACTTTGGGAGGCTGAGGCAGGCAGATTACCAGAGGTCAGGAAGTCGACCTGACCTCGAGAGAGGAAGGCCAATAAGGCAAAACTCTCTCTCTACTAAAAATACAAAAATTAACTGGGCATGGTGGTGCCCACCTATAGTCCTAGCTGCTTGGGAGGCTAAGGCAGGAGAATTGCTTGAACCCGGGAGGTGGAGGTTGCAGTGAGCCAACATTGTGCCACTGCATTCCAGCTTGGCCGACAAGAGTGAGATTCTGACTCAGAAAAACAAAACGAAAAAGAATATTAGCTGTTTGGCTAATAGGGCAGGACTGCTCTTAGAAATTGAAAGGTTGTTTGAAAGATAGTCTTGAGAGAGTTACTGCTTTTGGATGAGCAGATTTCAGTGGTTGATTTGACCATAACCATCTTGGTAGTATGAGCTCAGGAACACATTTCTCATCAGTGGTGTGGGAATTACATAGACTTGTCCCCAAAGCACAAGTTTTTAGTGGGCTGCTTCTATACTGGATATGCTACCTTTTGGTGTCATTAATTCTTTCACCACCATAAAACTTAACTCCTTTTTTTCACAGGGAGTATTTTCTATTGGGAATTGGAGTCTCTGGGCTCCATGTCAGTAATCAAGTTGGTAAAGGCTGTTGTTCCTGAGAGAGGTATAATACATACATTTTGTTAGGATGTTTTTTGCTAAGTTTTGGAAGAGTAGGTTGGTTCCACTAATCAGAGTTTAAGAAATGATTGATTAGGCTGGGTGCTATGGTTCACACCTGTATTTCCAACACTTTGGGAGGCTGAGGCAGGAGGATAGCTTGAGCTCAGGAGTTCAAGACCAGCCTGGGCAACTTAGACCACATCTCTACAAAAAGATCTTTTAAATAAAAAAATTAGCTGGGTGTGGTGGTGTATACCCATAGTTCCAGCTACTCAGGAGGCTGAGAGGGGAGGATCACTTGAGCCCAGGATTTTGAAGCTGCAGTGAGCCATGATTGTATCATCACACTCCAGCCTGGGTGACAGAGTGAGATTCTATCTTAAACCAAAAACCCCAAAAAACTATCCAGAGTGCTTGCTTTGGCAGCATATATACTAAAATTGGAATGATATGGAGAAGATTAGCATGGCCCCTGTGCAAGGATGACCTGCAAATTTCTGAAGTGTTTCATAATTATTATTTTTTTAAAAAATCTATCCAGATATACTTCAAAGAAGATAAACAGTTGGCCAATAAGCACATAGAAAGATGTTCAGCATCACTAATAATTAGGGAAATGCAAATCAAAACCACAATGAGATGCTATTTTGCCACTGTTAGGATAGTTATAATAACAACAATAAAAGACAAAAACAAATTGAGGTTGTAGAGAAATTGGAACCTTGGTACATTGCTGGTAGTAATGTGAAATGGTGCAGCCACAGTGGGAAACAATATAGTGGTTTCTCAAAAAATTTAAAATGAAATTACCATATGACCTACTAATCACACTTCAAGTTATATCTAGAATAATTTAAATCAAAGATTCAAACAGGGCCAGGTGCGGTGGCTCATGCCTGTAAATCCCAGCACTTTGGGAGGCCAGATTACTTGAGCTAAGGAGTTCAAGACCAGCCTGGGCAACATACTGAGATTCTGTCTCTACCAAGAAACCCCCAAATATTAGCTGGATGTGGTGGCGCATGCCTCTTGTACCAACTATTTGGAAGGCCAAGGTAAGAAAATTACTTGAACCTGGGAAGCGGAGGTTGCAATGAGCTAAGATCATGCCACTGTGCTCCAGCCAGGGCAGCAGAGTAAGACCCTGTCTCAAAACAAAAGACAACAATAACAAACTCAAACAGATATTTTTTTCACCAGTGTTCATAGCAGCTTTATTCACAATAGCTGAAAGGTGGAAACAACTCAAGGGTTCATCAGTGGATGACTGGATAAAAATATGTGGTATATACATAAGATGGAATGTTACTCAGCCTTAAAAGGGAGGGAAATTCTAAAATATGTAACCACATGGACGAGCCTTTAAAGGTTTACTAAGTAAAATGAGTTGGATACAAAAGGACGGATAATGTGTGAGGTACCTGTAATAGACAAATTAGTGGAATGGTGGTTACTAGGGTCTGGGGGATTCGGTAATGGGGAATTATTGCTTACTGAGCAGAGTTTTAGTTTGGGGGGATGAAAAAGTTCAAGAGAAGGATAGTGGTGATAGTTGCATAACAGTATGAATTAATTTAATGCCACTGAACTGTTCACTTGAAAATGTTTGAAATGCATGAAAAGACAACTACTAAGTGATTTCATTTATATGAGGATATCAAAGTCAAATTCATAAAAAGAGAAAAAATGATGATTACGAGGGGCTGGGGAAGAGGGAAATAGGAAGGTGTTTAATGAGTATAAAATAACGCATTACAGTTTTGCAAAAATGAAAAGACTCTGGAGAGCTGTTGCACAGTGGTGTGATACACTTGACACCTATTGGACTGTACACATTAAAAATGGTTAAGATGGCAAATTTAATGTTATATTTTATGCCATGTTTTAAAAGATGGTTTAGATATATTTTCCCCACCACCCAACAAACCCAGAAAACTGACACTTGACCTAGCTCTCTAAAAGAACATTTGATTACAGATGGCCCCTCCTGTTCCAGGTGTTAGCTACTGTTAACCAGTGGTTGTGAATCAAGAGGATCCTTTATGGTACTTTCCCATGCTTTAATATCACTGGTCTGTACTTTTAGATATTAAAGGCAGATTTGTCTTTTTGTTGTCTGTATCTACATAGACCTTCTTGGAATGTTAGGATCATAAAATATTAGTGCAGGAATAAACCCTAAAATGAATTTTCAAAGTGGGAAAACAGACTGGTGAGGTGAAGTAACTTCCAGAAGGTCACATGGCTAATTAGTGAAGGAGTTTTTTGTTTTTCTTGAGATGGAATTTTATTCTTGTTGCCCAGGCAATGGCATGATCTTGGCTTATTGCAACTTCCACCTCCTGGGTTCAAATGATCTTCCTGCCTCAGCTTCCTCAGTAGCTGGGATTACAGGCACAAGCCACCATGCCCGGCTAATTTTTGTATTTTTAGTAGAAATGAGATTTCACCGTGTTGACCAGGCTGGGTCTCAAATTCCTGAGCTCAGGTGATCCGCCCGCCTCGGCCTCTCAAAACGCTGGGATTACATGCGTGAGCCACTGCACCCAGCCAGGAGTTTTTATCAGAATCCACAGCCAATCTTGTTCATAACCACATTGCTCATTCTGAGAATTTCATTATTGTGTTTAAAAAAATCAATGATAGTTGATACTCATCAATTTCAATTTGAAAAGTAGAGTTGCTATGGTTTTTTGTTTTTTGGGAGGGACAAAAATAGGGAAATAACAAGTCTTAGCATAAAATATCAAGGATTTTGTTCAGTTTACTTGTCCTTTGCTAACTTAGAGCATAATCGAGAAGAAAGAATTGTATATATAATGATGCACAAGCCCAGCAAAGGAAATACTGATATTCTTATTTTGTTTGCAAAAGGGAGAGAACAATAGGAGAAATATTGGCAATCTCTTTCAACTATTAACAGTAGAAGGTTGCCCAGGCAGAGCTGTGGTAGCAGTTGTGAAGAACAGAGGAGTAGGAGCTTGTTGAGTGTTTATTTACAAATAAGAGACCGTCATTTAGCACAGAATATAAATTGTATGATTGGCTGAAGAGATTTGCAGAGAAAACTGTTTATTGAGATGGTTAAGTCATAAAGGAGGAGTTTAGTTTTTATTTTATTTGACTCTTGTAGAGACAGGGTCTTGCTATGTTGCCCAGGCTGGATTCAAATTCCTGGGCTCAAGTGATCCTCCTGCCTCAGCCTCCCAAAGTGCTGATATTATAGGTGTGAGCCACTGTGCCTGGCCTAGAATGCTGTGTTTCAAATATGACCCAGAAACAGAGCTTCCAAAGTTGTAAAACATTAGAAAATGGAAAAACCATTATTCTGGAGACCCAAAAAGTACATCACATCAAAATTAGAACAGAAGACAGTGTTGATTTGTTTCTTTCATATCATTAGTAATGTTTATCTACAGTCTTTTTAAAATTAAAATTTTATTATTATTTTTTAAGACAGTGTCTTGCTCTGTTGCCAGGCTAGAGTGCAGTGGCGAGATCTCGGCTCATTACAACCTCCACCTCCCAGGTCCAATCGATTCTACTGCTTCAGACTCCTGAGTAGCTGGGACTACAGGTGCCTGCCACCGTGCCCAGCTAGTTTTTGTATTTTTAGTAGAGACAGGGTTTTACCATGTGGGCTGGGATGATCTTGATCTCTTGACCTTGTGATCTGCCCACCATGAGCCACCATGCTCGGCCTAAATTGAAATCTTTATTAGAATAATTGTAGTTTATCATGCAGTTGTGAAAGATAATACAAAGAGATCTCTTGTACACTTTGCCCAGTTTCTCCCAGTGGTAACAGTTTTGGGAAACTGTAGTATAAGATCACAAGCAGAATATTTACATCTGTTGTAATACATCAGACTTATTAAAATTTCCCTAGTTTTATTTTTATTCATTTGTATTTATATTAAATTTGGTACAATTTTATCACTCATATAGGTTCATGTATCCACCACCACAGTCAGTACACAACAGTTCCAAGGAACAAGAATCCTTCATGTTCTTTTATAATCATAGTCCGCGATATTTCTACACTCCACACCTTGGTAACTGTGAAACTATCCTCCATTTCTAAAATTTTGTCACTTTACAAATGTTATATAAATTGAATCATAAAGAATGTAACCTTTTGGGATTGGCTTCCCCCCCACTCCCACTCAGCATAATTCCTTGGAGATTAATGCTAGTTGTATGTATCATTAGTTGTTTTTCCTTTTTCTTTCTTTCTTTCTTTCTTTCTTTTTTTTTTTGAGACGGAGTTTCACTCTTGTTACCCAGGCTAGAGTGCAATGGCGCGATCTTGGCTCACTGCAACCTCCGCCTCCTCGGTTCAGGCAATTCTCCTGCCTCAGCCTCCTGAGTAGCTGGGATTACAGGCACACGCCACCATGCCCAGCTAATTTTTTGTATTTTTTTAGTAGAGACGGGGTTTCACATGTTGACCAGGGTGGTCTCAGTCTCTTGACCTCGTGATCCACCCGCCTTGGCCTCCCAAAGTGCTGGGATTACAGGCTTGAGCCACCGCGCCTGGCCTCTTTTTCTTTCTTTCTTTTTTTTTTTTTTGAGACAGTCTCACTCTTGCTCAGGCTGGAATGCAGTGGTGCAATCTTGACTGACTGCAACCTCTGCCTTCGGGGTTCAAGTGATTTTCCTGCCTCAGCCTCCCAAGTAGCTGGGACTGCAGGCATGTGCCACCACAGCTGGCTAGTTTTCGTATTTCGTAGAGACAGGTTTTCACTGTGTTGACCAGACTGGTCTCAAACTCCTGACATTAGGTGATCTGCCTGCCTTGGCCTCCCAAAGTGCTGGGATTACAGGTGTGAGCCACTGTGCTTGGCCCATTAGTTTTTTAATTGTTGAGTAGTACTTCATGGTATGTACCATAGTTTGTTTAATCTTCACCCATTGAGGAACAAACATCTGGGCTGATTCCAGTTTTTAGCTAATAGGAATAAAGCTGCTACAAATATTTGTATACAGGTTTTTGTGTGATCATAAATTTTCATTTCTCTGGAATAAACACCCAAAACTGCAGTTGTTGGGTCACATAATAATTGCATGTTTAGTTTTATAAGAAACTGCCAGACTGTTTCCAGAATGGCTATACCGTTTTACACCCCCATCCTCAGCAGCCTATGAGTGCACTTTATCTGCATTCTCACCAGCATTTGATAATGTTACACTGTTTTGTACTTTAGTCATTCTGGTAAGTGTGTAGTGATAATCTAATTATGGTTTTTAATTTGCATTTCCCTGATGGCCAAAGGTGTTGAAAAGTCTTTTTATGTGCTTATTTGCCATCTTTGGAAAAATGTCTGTTCATGTGGTTGCCCATTTTCTAATTGGATTGTTTGAAAATTTTTTGTACATTTAAAATTCTAGTCCTGACTCATGCCTGTAATCCCAGCACTTTGGGAGGCTGAGGTGGGTGGATCACTTGAGACTAGCTTGGGCAACATGGGTAAACCCTATCTCTACAAAAAAGAAAAAAAAAATTAACTGGATATGGTGGTGCGCACCTGTAGTCCCAGCTACCTGGGAGACTTAGATGGAAGGATCAGCTGAGGACAGGGAGGTTGAGGCTGCAGTGAGCTGTGATCGCTCCAGTCTGGACGACGGTGAGACTCTATCTCAAAAGAATAGAAAAATAAATAAAATTCTAATCCTTTGTTGGATATGTGGTTTGCAAATATTTTCTTCCAGTGTGTAGCTTGTCTTTTCATTCTCTTCATAGTGTGGGGTTTAGGTTGAGGTTGACTTATTTTTTGCTTGTGGAAGAGATGTCTGTTTGCCCCAGTACCATTTATTGAATATGAAGGCCTTTCTCCCCCACCTAATTTCATGTAGTTAATCAGATGATGTAGATGTTCTCAAGGTTTCAGAGATTCTGTATGACCTGACAGGAATGAAAATTGACTTAGTGGTTTACTCTTACCATAATTTACAATGTGCTTTCTGAAATTTTTTTTTCTTTTCTTTTTTGGGATGGAGTTTTGCTCTTGTTTCCCAGGCTGGAGTGCAATGGTGCAATCTCGGCTCGCTGCAACCTCCGCCTCCCTGGTTCAAGTGATTTTCCTGCCTCAGCCTCCCGAGTAGCTGGGATTACAGGCGCCTACCACCACACCCAGCTAATTTTTTTTTTGTCTTTTCTTTTCTTTTTTCTTTTTTTTTAAGATGGGGTTTCACCAGGTTGGCCAGGCTAGCCTTGAACTCCTTACCTCAGGTGATCCACCCACCTCGGCCTCCCAAAGTGCTAAGATTACAGGCATGAGCCACCACACCTGGCCAATGCCCAGCTAATTTTTTGTATTTTTAGTAGAGACGGGGTTTCACCATGTTGGCCAGGCTGGTCTCAAACTTCTGACCTCAGGTGATCCTCCTGTCTCAGCCTCCCAGAGTGCTGGGATTACAGACATGAGCCACTGCCCTGGCCTAGATGAGAATTTTAACCTTTTATAGTCTCATTCCACTCTCTGTTTCAATTCTTTCTTAAATTGGTATGCAGTGGTTACATTAATGTGGCTGTGTAAATATTCCATTTAGTCAAGTAGTCTACTATATTTCTTCTGAAGTTAAAAATTCTCTTGTTTGATTAATTTCAATCTTCCTATGTACGCCAGCAACCTCTCAAAATGAATTTCCGCATAGTCAAACCATCAGAAAAATAATCTTTTGGTTTTTATTGTTTTCCTGGACACCTCTCTACTAAGATATTTTCCTCTGTCCTGCTTCAGTAATGGACTGATTATTAATTATGCCTATTTTGTAATTATTGCCTTGGGAATTTTGTAAGTTTCTCTCCTGTATGTGATACCTTATTTTATTTTATTTTTTTGCAATACCTTTCTTTGTTGGTTTACTGCTTTTGAGCGTATCATTCTGTCATAGTTTCTTGCTAAAAGGGTATATGGTAAAGGAAATTTTTTGAGGCTTTCCATGTTTAACAATGTCTTAATTCTTTCCTTTACACTCAGTTGAGTGTTTGACAAGGCAAAGAGTTCTATGTTGAAAACAGTTTTCCCTAGGACTTTGCAAGCATTATTACATTGTCTTCCAGTTGCTGATAGTTCTGATACTGTTCTGATTCTTTATCCTTTATCAGTAGGATAATTATTTGTTTATAGTAGCCTAGTTTGTTTCTGAAAGATTGCTAATTTTTTAAAATCTTAGTTTAAAAAAATTCATAATCTTGTACCTTGGTTGGTGGGGCTTTTTCTGTTGTTCTGGGTACTTGGTGGGCCTTTCCACTTCCCACTTTGTTAATTTATTTTACTGCCTGGGAGATTTCTTTGACTTTATCTTTTTACCTTTATATTGAAAGTTTTATTTCAGCTGTCTTATTTTTTAATTTCTAGTAGTTTTTTTCTTGTCTATTTCTTACTTTTTTTTTGAGACAGGGTTTTACTCTGTCACCCAGGTTTGTGACAGCCTTACTCTAGCCTCAACCTCCTAGGCCCAAGCCGTCCTCCCACTTCAGCCTCCTGAGTGGTTGAGACCACAGGTGCACACCACTACGCCTGGCTAATTTTTTCTGTTTTTTTTTTTTTTTTTTTTTTTTTTAATACATGGGTCTCATTTTGTCTCCAGGTCTCAAGTGATTGTCCCATGTCAGCTTCCCAAAGTGCTTAGATTATAGGTATGATCCTTGTGCCTGGTCCTTAAATTTTTTTGTTTGATTTTTCTTTTTGGAAGCAGAGTCTTGCTCTGTCGCCCAGGCTAGAGTGCAGTGGCGTGATCATGGCTCTCTGCATCCTCAACCTCCTGGGCTAAAGTGAACAGCAGGTGATTCAGCAAATTCGTAATCTGCTAGAGGATTTCAATGGGTCCCATATATCATAGCACTTAGCATTGAATAATAAGGTATCATTTTGATTTTTTTGCTGATTTGAAACGTGCTGGTAAACATTTGTGCTTACAAAGTGGGAGTATTTTTAGTCTACCTCTTTATATATTCTTAGTCTTACATAAATACTTTTGCTGTCCTTAAATTAGATATTAATGGATACGTTTATTTTTTTAATCCAAGCAAATATTTTTTTAAAATAATTTTTTAATTTTCTACTTCGGTTTTTTGTGGAAAATATATATATTTTGAGATGGTGTCTCA
Organism: Callithrix jacchus; assembly: GCF_049354715.1. Lineage (NCBI taxonomy): Eukaryota > Metazoa > Chordata > Mammalia > Primates > Cebidae > Callithrix > Callithrix jacchus. The sequence continues at coordinate 88,940,098 of NC_133515.1, forward strand.
CTCTGTCACCCAGACTGGAGTGCAATGGTGTGATCTCAGCTCACTGCGACTTCCACCTCCCAGGTTCAAGCAGTTCTCCTGTTTCAGCTTCCCGAGTAGCTGGGATTATAGGTGCCTGCCATAATATTTATTTATTATTATAAATAAATAGAGTTCATATCCAGATCTTGGTTTCTTTTTTCTTCTTCTTCTTCTTTTTTTGAGAAGTTGTTTCACTCTTGTTGCCCAGGCTGGAGTTCAGTGGTGTGATCTTGGCTCACTGCAACCTCCACCTCCTGGGTTCAAGCAATTCTTCTGCCTCAGCTTCCTGAGTAGCTGGGACTACAGGCATATGCCACCCACACCCAACTAATTTTCATATTTTTGGTAGAGACCGGGTTTCACCATGTTGGCCAGGATGATCTCGATCTCCTGATCTTGTGATCCACCCACCTCAGCCTCCCAAAGTACTGGGATTACAGGCATGAGCGACCATGCCTGGCCCCTTTTTTTTAAGATGTAGAATTTTAAACACTCAGTTTAGTAAGACCACATTTATCTAGAGATTAGTCTTTTATCAATTTCTGACTACAATCCAGATTCAAACAAGATGTATTTTCACATATTCCCTAAATTATTTATTATTTTTCTTGAGACAGAGTCTTGGTCTGTCGTCATCCTGGCTAGAGTGTCATGGTGTGACCATATAGCTCACTGTAATCTTCAACTCTTGGGCTCAAGCAGTCCTCCCCATCAGCCTCATGAGTAGCTAGGACTACGGGTTCATGCCACTACACACAGCTACATTTTTATTTTTTGTAGAGGTAAGTTTTGCAATGTTGCCCAAGTTGGTCTCGAACTCCTGGCCTCAAGTGATCCTTATGTCTCCTGAAGTGCCGGGATTATAGGTGTGAGCCACTGAGCCTGGCCCTAAAAACTGTGTGGCGCCAACTACGAAGGACTTTGTATGATCTGACAATAAGCTTGTACTTTGCTGTATAGAGGTGTCATGGGTGGCAGCATTAGCTCTATGCCACATATTTCTGGTACTACCACTGGCTGGGCCAACTGGTAACATTAACTTAGGGAATGAATATGCAAGAAAGAGCATATCTCAGAGGCATGATATTCCTTGTTGTGACATGCTTGTAGGATATTTAGGTTAATGTGTCCAGTAGACATTTGTATGCTATGTCTGGGAGATAAGGAGTGGAATCTAGACTTGAGAAATAAAAGTACTTGAAGTCATAGTGGCTTCAATGAGTATGGGGTGAGAAGACCTCCAAAAACTAAGGAAGCTGGGCATATTGGTGGGTGCCTATAGTCCCAGCTACTGGGGGACTGAGGCAGGAGGATTGTTTGAGCCCAGGAGTTTGAGCTAGCATGACACACAGTTGTGCCTATGAATAGCCACTGGACTCCCACCTGGGCAACAACAGTCAGACAGTCTCTAAAAAAAAAAAAAAATAAAAATAAAAAAACTGTAAGGAATGCCAACAATTAAGATATAGACAGGATGGGAATCCAGCAAAGAAATTAAGAAGCAGTGGCTAGAGTGGTTGGGGTGATGATGTTGAGAAAAAGGCCATGGATTAATTGGAATTTGTTTTGTCCCTTGTTTGACTAAAGGCAAGTTTTATTTATTTTTTTTGAGACGGAGTCTTGCTCTGTCACCAAGCCTGGCTCACTGCAACCTCTGCCTCCTGAGTTCAAGCAGTTCTCTCACTTCTGCCTCCCGAGTAGCTTGGATTACAGGCACACCACCATGCCTGACTAATTTTTGTATTTTTTTTTTTTTTTTTTTTTTGAGATGAAGTCTCACTCTGTCACCAGGCGCAATCTCAGCCCACTGCAACCTCTGCTTCCCGGGTTCAAGCAATTCTCCTGTCTCAGCCTCCCAAGTAGCTGGGATTACAGGAATGCACCACCACGCTCAGCTAATTTTTGTGTTTTTAGTAGAGAAAGGTTTCACCATGTTGGCCAGGCTAGTCTCCAACTCCTGATCTTAGGTGATCCACTGGCTTCAGCCTCCCAAAGTGCTGGGATTACAGGCGTGAGCCACCACACCCAGCTAAGAACAAAAATTATTTAATAACTGTTTCCAGTGATCTCTAAATCATAGACCACATTTAACAGTTCTGTGTATCTTAAATAAAGTTCTTTGTATATAGTAGGTGCTATATAAAGTTCATGTTTTAGTATGAAGTATTGTACTAATTGCTTATTGCTTTACCATTTTAGAAATCTGTACTTGATTATTAACAACGTTCTTTTTGTTTAGGTGCTCCAACAAACTTAAAGTTGGAGATGCAGTATATTTTCGTTTTGCTAATACGTTCCTTCATTTGAATATTTGAATAGCCCAGTATGTGCTAGATACTGGGGATATGACAGCGAAGTTCTTTTCCTATGATTTTTTTTTTTTTTTCATGGAGTCTTGCTCTGTCGCCCAGGCTAGAGTTCAGTGGCCCGATCTTGGCTCACTGCAATCTCCACCTCCCAGGTTCAAGCGATTCTCCTGCCTCAGCGTCCCGGGTAACTGGGATTTCAGGCACCCACCACCATGCCTGGCTAATTTTTGTATTTTTAGTAGAGATGGGATTTCACAATTTTGGCCAGGCTGGTCTCGAACTCCTGACCTTGAGATCCACCCACATTGGCCTCGCAAAGTACTCGGATTATAGGTGTGAGCCACTGTGCCAGGCCATGAAATTTTATTCTAGTGGGAGAGACAGGTGTATCAAATAAACACAAACAACATACGAGAATAGAATTCTAGCATTTAGTAGCATAAGCAAGCATACATTAGAATAAACTCTTAATTTAGGGATTTTGTTTTTTAATCAAAATGCAAAATTTGAGAAGCATATAGTAAGTAAATGTTTCAGAAATTTGTTGGGGCAAAAATTGTGAGGACTTTGGTATTAAAATTATCGTAAGTACTCAACAAATTAAAAATAGAATTACCTTATGATCCAGCAGTCCCACTGCCAGGTATATATCCCAAAGAACTGAAAGCAAGGTTTTGAGATCTTTGCATACCCATGTTTATAACAGCACTATTCACAGTAGCCAAGAGGTGGAAACAACTTAGTTGTCCATTGATAGTTATCAGGATCTGGGGGAGGGAAGGGATGAAGGGGAGTTATTAACGGATATGGAGTTTCAGTTCTGCAAGAGGAAAAGTTCTGGAATTATATTTCACAAAATTGAAAATTAAACACTATTGAACTGTACAGTTAAAAATTGTTAACGTGGTAAATTTTAACAATTTTGATGTGTTTTAAATTATGTGTTTTTAAATAAAATATCACAATAAAAATATTGAAAGATTGTCATAACTAGGTTGGGATTGTATAGCATAGTTCAGGCCATACCATCACGGTTTTGTTCTAAGTATACATAATAATAGCTAGAATTGGGGGTAGAGGCAGATTACTTATAATGACAGTCTTTTCTAAATCCTCCTTAATTGGCACGTTTGAAGAAGCTTGTTTGGATTTAGAATTTGAATTCAAGTGAATGCTGTGAATTCGCTAATATGGAGGGGGAAAGAGAAAGATACTGAACAACTGCTATATGCCTGGCACTGTGTGAAATACTTTTATATGGATTACTCTATTTTATTTTTTTCTAACAGTAGTTCTCTGAGGAAAATTGTATATCCTTATTTTGACAATGAGAAAATTTTGGATTAGAAACATTAGGTAATTTGTCAAAGAAGGTTATGTCGCTAATAGTAAGTGGTAGAACTGGAATTGCTAACCCAGGTCTGTCAGACTCCAAAACTCATGTTCTTTCTTTCTATCACATTATGCCAGAGAAGCTGTAGAGTTTTTTGTTTGTTTTAGAGTAAAACTAGTTAAAAAAAGCCACAACAATAAAATATCTGCTGGCCAGACTTAAATGTCTGGCATGAGGGCTACAGAGCTGCCATTTTGTGACTTGAAAAAAACTTCATTGACAAAAATCTTCTAGATGAGTGATTTCTTCAGTTACATATAATTTTGGGAGTGGTTATAGACAGACTAGATGTAGCTTCTTTGTATACAAGAACTTCATTTGCTTTTTTAAAAATACTGATTGAAAGAGCTGATAGTTGAGGTTTTTTTTTTTTCATTTATCTCTCTTTTTCTTTTTTTGAGACAGGGTCTGACTCTGTCACCCAGGCTGTATTACAGTGGTGCCATCTCAGCTAACTGCAACCTCTGCCTCCGGAGCTTAAGCTATCCTTCTACCTCAGCGACCCCAAGTAGCTCGGATTGCAGGCTCACACCACCAGTCCCAGCTAATTTTTTGTGATTTTGTAGAGATGGGATTTCACCATATTGCCCAGGCTGGTGTTGAACCACCTGAGCTTAAGTAATTCACCTGCATATGTTTCCCAAAGTGCTGAGATTACAGCTGTGAGCCATTGTGCCTGGTCCATTTTTTTTTTTTTGAAAGACAGGCTCTTGCCCTGTCACCCAGGCTAGAGTACAGTGGCACAGTAAATAGCCCACCACAGCTGTGATCTTTGTTGGCTGCCCAAGTAGCTAGTATTACAGGTGAGTGCCAGTATGCTTGGCTAATGAAAAAAAATTTTTTTTGGTAGAAACAGGTCTCGTCAGGTTTCTCTCCCGGGCTGGTCTCGAACTCCTACCCTACATTAATTCTCCTGCCTTGGCCTCCCAAAGTGTTGAGATTATAGGCATGAGCCATTTTCCCCAGCCTTATTTATCTCTCTTAATGGTAATTTTAAGCAGCCATCTCTCTTCACTTCATATCTGCTCCCCAGCCCCTTGTTACTTTTGAGACAAGGTGTCATGCTGTCACTGAGGCTGGAGTGCAATGCTACGATTTTGGGTTACTGCAGCCTTGACCTGGGCTCAAGTGCTCCTCCTGGCTCAGCCTCCAATGTAGCTGGGACTGCAGGTGCATGCCACCGCACCTGGCTAATTTTTTTTTATACAGAGTCTCACTTTGTTGCCCAGGCTAAACATCATATCCCTTAAAAGGAACCTACTGAAACAGCAAAATCTCTTACCATGAACAGTTGATGGTTCTAGGAACTTGCAGAAAAGGGTTAGAGGTGAGGTTTCTGTATGCGATGTCTTTTTTGGTTCAGAATAATTTTTGTTTGTGGTAAATTACTGTAGTAAGGGTAACTTTCAATAATAGGCAATAGTAAGTACAGTTTTTTTTTGAATTATATTTATTTAAAATTAAACGTTAAAAAGTAGTGCCTGTTAGTTTAAAAACATAGTAATAGATAATATAGCATAGAAAGTATAAATACTGTAATTTTCCTTCTTCGTAACCCGTCCTCTGCTCCACAGCCTTAGTGTAATTTTGGTGGCAATACTTTTTCCAATGGATCTATGTATTATGATGCCTTTATTTGGAAGTGACGGTTCATCCCCTCCCCTCAAAAAAAAAAACCCCAAAACTATAAAACTGCAGCCAGGCTTGGCGGCTCACGCCTGTAATCCCAGCCCTTTGGGAGGCTGAGGCAGGCAGATCGCTAGAGGCCAGGAGTTTGAGACCAGTGTGGTTAACATGGCGGGACCCTGTCTCTACTAAAAATACAAAAATGCCCTTTTGGCCGGAATTGCCATCTTCCAGTAATTCGCCAAAATGATGAACACAAAGGGAAAGAGGAGAGGCACTTGATGTATGTTCTCCTTTTAGAAAACATGGTGTTGTTCCTTTGGCCACATATATGCGAATCTATAAGAAAAGGGATATTGTAGTCGTCAAGGGAATGGGTACTGTTCAAAAAGGAATGCCCCACAAATGTTATGGTAAAATTGGAAGAGTCTACAATGTTACCCAGCATGCTGTTGGCGTTGTTGTAAACAAACAAGTTAAGGGCAAGATTCTTGCCAAAAGAATTAATCTGCGTATTGAGCACATTAAGCACTCTAAGAACCAAGATAGCTTCCTGAAAGGTATGAAGGAAAATGATCAGAAAAAGAAGCCAAAGAGAAAGGTACCAGGGTTCAGCTAAAGCACCAGCCTGCTCCACCCAGAGAAGCACACTTTGTGAGAACCAAGGGGAAGGAGCCTGAGAGGCTGGAACCTATTCCCTATGAATTCATGGCATAATAGGTGTTATATTTAAAAAAAAAACAAAACTCTGGACTTAAAAAAAAATACAAAAATAAGCTGGGCATAGTGGCACAAACCTGTAATCTCAGCTGCTCGGAAGGTTGAGGCACGAGAATTGCTTGAACCATGGAGGCGGAGATTGCAGTGAGCTGAGATCACGCTGCTCCACTCTAGCCTGGGCAACAGAGTGAGACTCTGTCTCAAAAATAAATTAATTTTAAAAAATCCCCTTCCAACTGACTTAAACTTAATAAAAAGTTTAAATAACTTGAACCTTCTAAAGGAGTACTACTTCTAGGGTTAGTTTGTTGACAACCTCATCAAGAATCTAAGTTATCCTGGCCAGGTGCAGTGGCTCATGCCTGTAATCTCAGCACTCTGGAAGACTCAGGCAGATGGATCACCTGAGGTCAGGAGTTCAAGACCAGGTTGGCCAACATGGTGAAACCCTGTGTCTACTAAAAATATAAAAATTAGCTAGGCGTGGTGGCGGGCCTGGTGGCAGGTATCTGTAATCCCAGCTACTTGGGAGGCTGAGGTAGGAGAATCATTTGAATCTGGGAGGCAAAGGTTTCAGTGAGCCGAGATCACACCATTGCACTTCAGTCTGGGCAATAAGAGTGAAACTCCATTTCAAGAAAAAAAATTAAATTATCTTTAAAATCTAATGGTCAGTCTGTTAGACTCAGGCTGGCTGGCTTATGGAGATAGCCTTGGCAGTTTTAGACTACAGTCATATTGGACAGATCATCTGAGAAAAGAGGGACCATCTCTTCCTTGTGTCCCTTTTCCCTTTCAGCTTTTTATTTTGAAAGGTTTCATACCTACTGACACTCTGGAAGAACTGTGCCATTGAACATATACCCTTCATGTGGGTTTTCTCATTACCATTTTATTGCATTTGGTCACTCACATTCTTTGTGTGTGTGATTTTTCTTTTGCTAAACCATTTGAAAATTTGAAAAGTAAGCTACAGATGTCATGATACTTCATCTCTAAATACTTCAGCATATACCTCTTCAAAACAATATTTTCTTACATAAGAACAGTATCATTACATGCAAAAAGTTTAATATTAGGAAGTAATATTACATACTTTATAATATAATCTTTATTCAAGCTTCCTCAACTTTTTTGCATTTTGGGAAGTGGTGGTGGTAGTGGTAAGGTGTCTAGAGTCCAGTTCAGGATCATGCATTGAATTTAATTGCGTTGTCTCTTTGTATTCCTTAATCTAGAACAAATCCAGTCATGACATTGACATTTTTGGATGAGTCTTAATAGAATGTTTCATAATTTGTTTTTTCACCATTAGATTCAAATTAAACATTTTGGCAAAAATAACTGCATAGGTTTTTTTGTTTGTTTTTTTGAGAAACAGAGTCTCTGTCGCCCAGGCTGGAGTGCAATGGGGCAATCTCAGCTCGCTGCAACCTCTACTTCCCGGGTTCAAGCGATTCTCCTGCTTTAGCTTCCAAAGTAGCCAGGACTACAGGCATGTGCCACTATACCCAGCTAATTTTTGTATTTTTTAGCAGAGGTGGGATTTCACTATGTGTTGGCCAGGCTAGTCTCGAACTCCTGACCTCAGCTGATCCGCCCTCCTTGGCGGTAATGTCTTTCTCAGTTAATCCCAGTAGTAGGTGCTTAATGTCATTTTGTTCAATTTTTGGAGATACTAAATTTGAGCCTTCTGGTAGGATATAGTCTGCCATATTTCTTCATTGAAGATACTCTTCCCCTTTGTAATTAATAAATAAGGAGGGCCAAATCCTATGATAAAGCCAAGGATGTGGACCAGCCATGGTGGCTCACGCCTGTAATCCCAGCACTTTGGAAGGCCAAGGCGGGTGGATCATGAGGTCAGGAGTTCAGTACCAGCCTGGCCAAGATGGTAAAACCCTGTCTCTACTAAAATTACAAAAATTAGCCAGATGTGGTGACAGGCACCTGTAATCCCAGCTACTCAGGAGGCTGAGACAGGAGAATCACTTGAACCCGGTGGCAGAGATTGCAGTGAGTTGAGATTGTGCCGCTGCACTCCAGCCTGGGTGATAGAGTGAGTCTCTGTCTCAAAAAAAAAAAGCTTGTTACCATTGTAGGGCACTTAAATTGACTTATGAAGTAGTTCTGCGAAGGTTCAAACATTTCCAAAAATATCATTGATGACATGTAACAAAAATCACATGTCGCTATTCATATGTATTTAATATGTAAATCATCATCTTGATCACAGATTTTATAGTTCAGTTACTATGTATATCTATACATTTCCACATCTACAGCATATATTTCAGTTGGTAAAATATTATAGTCTTTTTGCATGTAGTTATGAGTAATGTACTCCATAATCATTTCAATTTTTTTTTAATCCTTTTTTTGGCTTAGTGGGAATATTGTTTTTACCATGACAGTCTACTTAATTAAAATTCGTATTCTCATTGTCACTAAAACAAAATTTTATCTTCAGTGTTACGTATTTTTAAACAGAGTTCACAACATACACAGTAATATGATATGTTTTACTTTTAACAGAGTTAACTTTCAAAAAGCTTTATTTTGATCCCATGAATTGGATGAAGGAAATCAAGCAGTTAATGTGATGATGTTTTTTTCTGTGGAAGAGATCTCATGATAGCGATAAACTTACATCTGCTCTCTCTGGGAATTTCTGCTAGTGAAGCCAACATGAACAGTTACTGATTTTTTTTTCCAGTGGGCAAGAAAACTTGGACTTGAAAAGAAAATTTAGAAGAACAGCCATCGGATCTAATTACAAGTTCTGTTTCACAGGATGTTTTTTAAAAGCATCTTTTGCAGCTGCATGTATTGTCATTTTCAGACAGTCTTACAATAACTGCTTATTGCCTTTGAATTAAATGTTGATAGTGTTAGTCTTTTCTCATGCTGCTATAAAGAAATACCAAAGAATGGGTAATTTATAAAAGAGTTTTATTGACTCAGTTTCGCATGGTTGGGGAGGCCTCAGGAAACTTACAGTCATGGTGGAAGGCACCTCTTCACAGGCTGGCAGGAGAGAGAGTGAGAGACGAGTAAAGGGGGAAGCCCCTTATAAAACTGTCAGATCTTGTGAGAACTCGCTATCACGAGAACAGCATGGAGGTAACCTCCCCTATGCTTCAATTACCTCCCTTCAGGTCCCTCCCATGACACGTGGGGATTATGGGAACTACAATTCAAGATGAAATTTGGGTGGAGACACAGCCAAACCCTATCATCAGTTTTGTTTTGTTTTGTTTTGTTTTGTTTTTTGAGACAGGGTCTTGCTCTCTTGCTCAGGCTGGAGTGCAGTGGCATGATCATGGCTCACTGCTGCCTCAACCTCCCAGGCCCAAAGGATCATCCCAGCTCAGCCTCCCAAATAGCTGGGACAGGCTCATGCCACCACACCTGGCTGGTTTTTGTATTTTTAGTGGCGAAGGGATTTCTCCATGTTGACCAGGCTGGTCTCAAACTCCTGACCTCAGGTGATTCGCCTGCCTTGGCCTCCCAGAGTGCTGGGATTATAGGTTTGAGCCACCTCTCGGGGCTAATTTTTTATTTTTTGTAGAGATGGGGGTCTCCCTGTGTTGCCCAAGCTGGTCTCAAACTCCTGGGCCCAAGTGATCCTCCTGTCCTAGTCTTCTAAAGTGCTGGGTTTGCAAGTGTAGACCACCTCACCTGGCCAAATGTTGATGCTTCTTCAGATTTTCTGCTCAAAGTCATTGTTACCACTTTATGCTTGAGTGCATTGCTATCTAAAGGGCTTATTTCAAAATACATAGATTAGTTTTAGATACATACTGTATAACAATGAAAAGGTCATTGTAGCAAAAGATTTTTGAACTGTATCTGTATTCTCTATGAAAGGACCACTCATACACATTTCCTATGTATATATTTTTTTCATGTTTTGTACTATCTCTTGTTGGTTGAGGAATTGGCCATTGCACAGATGATGAATGGGGCAGCAGCATCAAACATTCTCCTCCTAGCAACTCTCAAGACCAGAGGGAGGGAGTGAGCTGCCCGTTACCATACTTGATATTGATTTGCTGTCCCAAAAAGGAAAAATTTCCTAAAAAGGAAACTGTTAGTTGTTTCAAATTCATAAAGGGTTGAGAAAAGAGGCAGACTACCACTACTCATCTTTTTAGATTTAATCATGTTAAAAAATGATAGTTGTTTACAGTGCACATCTCACATGACTCCTGTGTAAGACTTTGTCAGAAGTTAGAAATACCAATTCATTGTCTATGAAACCATCAGTATTTATTTTAATGCAACTCTGTTGAAAATGTAAAGTCTAAGACGGTAGATTTGTACATGATGTTGGGAAACACCAATCAAGTGAAGACTTGTAGTCAAAGAGACTTATAAGCACCATACCTGCAGCAGAGTTTGCTGGGGGGTGATATGTTCATCAAATAAACAGAACCACCAAACCAGAGTAGTTCTCTAGTTAGTGAAATCAGAACAAACAGGTCATTAATCTATGTCAGGGGATGGTCAGGTGGCTTAGAGAATGCTGTCCTGGGGAAATGACATTTATACTGCTATATGAGATATGATTAGAAGTTAGGTAGAAGAACAACATTCCAGGCAGAGGAAATGGGCATTAAAAGGTCCTTAGTAAAGGAGCTTATTGAGTTCAAATAACTGAAAGGGGATCTGTTTTGCAAATGTGACTTGTGAGGCTAGCAGAAACGATAGATGTTGAAGAGGTGGGTGTGAGCCAGATCGTGCAGAGCCTGGTAGTCCATGCTAAGGATTTGAATTCCATGGAAGGTTTAAGGAGGGATGTGACAGGGTAGGATTCAATTTTTAAAAGATGATTGGCCCAGAAAATGTGGAAAACTAATTGGAGTTGGAATTTTCTAATTAAAGACTTAACAAAGATGTATTTAAACTTTTATTGTCCATTATTTAATGTTTAAGGATTATGAGTGATTAAATGTGAAAATACCATCAGTGACTGTGATAATGAGCCTTTAATTTTTTTTAGGTGATCATTTTAGTGCTAATTACATCAGACAGAATTTTGAGCTAGGAGGCAGAGTTCTACCATAGTTTGGTTTGTGAGCTTGAGCAAGTCATTTAAACTCTGAGCTTTTTTCTTTATCTGTAAATTGAGCATGTTTGAGAAATGTGTGCTTAAAGTTAACTTTAATTGTGTTAATCGCTTAACTTTAGTTAACATATGGGCTGAGTGTTGCTGAGTCATTTTCCCTGATGTTGTGGGCAAGGCTTAATTAAAACCAGCTAAGCAAACTTAGTGACACCTTGTGCCTCTTCTGTAGAAGTCAGAGGAAAGAGTTGTTTCAAAAATGTTTTTATTTATTGTTTTCATGCAGATTATCTCTTCATGGAGGAGAGAATACAGTACATGATAGCTTAGGCATGAGCTCAGTACATGATAACTGATGCACTGCCTTCCATTTTAGTGGCAGTTTGAATTTAAGAATTTCTAATTTGCCTTAAGCCTCTCTGTAACCTCTCACATATATGTATTTTTAATTTCAACTGATAATTACTTTTTAAATATCTAATATAGCCTCTTTGCCTTCTGAACAGCACTGAGATGCTTTAACATTTTTATGCCCAAAACGTTAAGGTAGTATTATTCATTTCTGCAGTAGAACCAATGTTAAGGCTAATGGTCTCATCAGCATTAGCAGGCCCGTGGCTAGTCGCACAGTAAAACCACCTGTTTCCCTCTAGTAAAGGAGATAACCCCAACTGTTTTAGGATTAATGCTGAGTCGTTGAGTTCTTTGGGATTTACAGGTTTTTGTTTTTCTATAATTTATACTTCCTGAGGCATATCTTGAGGATAATAGAAAGGCATTTAAAAAACTTCAACTGCTCAGATACTTTTTTTTTTTGAGACAGGTCTCACTCTGTTGCCCAGGCTGGAGTGCAGTAGCACGATCTCGGCTCACTGCAACCACTGCCTCCCAGGTTTAAGTGATTGTTCTGCCTCAGCCTCCGGAGTAGCTGGGACTACAGGCCTGTGCCACCATACCTGGCTAATTTTTGTATTTTTAGGAGAGATGAGGTTTCGCAATGTTGGGCAAGCTAATCTCAAACTCCTGACCTCAAGTGATCTGCCCTTTGGCTTCCCAAAGTTCTGGGATTACAGGCGTGAGCCACCATACCTGGCCTCAGATACTTTTGATAATAATCTTGGTTTTGGCAGAGCTGTGTGTGTGTGTCAGTCTTAGGTTTATACTCACTCTGCATTGTGTGTTGTATTGAGCTAAATGGATGTGCAGCTATCCAGATGCTTCTAGAGGTCCTTGAAGCTATGCATCCTTGGCTTTATCACAAGATTTGGCCTTCTTGGCCTCGGTTTTTCAGAGTAGAGAATTTGCTTTTGGCTCTTCTAGGAAGTACACAAATGAGAACTTGCTGCAGGAGGATAGGCTTGGGAGCGCAAAAGAAAATGGTGGGAAAAGACTAGAGTAAATCAAGTAATTGTGTGATTTGAGTGAAGTAGTGAGCCAGGATCACACCATTGCACTCCAGCCTGGGCAACAAGAACAAAACTTCGTTTCAAAAAAAGGAAAAGAAAAGAAATGAGAATAGTTAAGTACAGTGCTAAGAGCATCAGGTAGTAGATAGTTATAGTTGGCTATGAACACTGCATAAATAAGAAAGGACTCCACAGTTACCTTCCAGTTCCTAGTAAAGGGAGGGAAAAGTACAGAAGGGAATGAGTAGCGCTAAAGTGTTATGAAAGCTAAAAATGGATGTAGATAAGATTTGATTGAATAGAAAGAATTGGAGGGTTTCTAGGCAGTTGATCAATATGAATAAAGGGAGATTACAGTGGGTAAATTGATTACAGTTTAGAGGAGGTTATATATTTTAGAGCAATGAGAAATCAGGTTGAATATGCAGACCAGGAGCAGTTTATGTTGAGTGCTGTGAAAAACTGGCAAAGGTATTCCAAATTTGTCTGGTAGAAGCTTCAGCAAGATTGACGTGATGAAAGGCGTCTTATATTAGGAAGGTCAGCATGGTGAGAAAATGTAGGATGATACAGAAGAGGCGACAATATCAGGAAGATTGCCTTGGGAGGTCACTGGTAATCTAAGCATGAGATGATGGTTTGGTAGCGGAGAAAAGACCCTTAAAGGAGTATTTTGAATGAAACAGATATGAAGGGCTGTCTAGATTATAAATGGTGAAATGAAGGCAAATTAGAGATGACTTAAAAGATTTTAAACTGCTTATCTCTAATCAAAGTGTATAGTTGGGATTGGAAGCAAGTGATTGTGAAATTAAGGGATTAGAAACGGTGAGAAGTGTACTTTTAAAGTATTTTTATTTATTTATTTATTCATTTATTTTTAGAAACAGAGTTTCACTCTTGTCACCTCAGGCTGTGTGCAATGGCATGATCTTGGCTCACTGCAACCTCCGCCTCCTGGGTTCAAGCAATTTTCCTGCCTTAGCCTCCTGAGTAGCTGGGATTACAGGCACCCACCACCATACCCAGCTAATTTTTGTATTTTTAGTGGAGACAGGGTTTCACCCTTGGCCAGGCTGGTCTCTAACTCCGACCTCAGGTGATCCACCCACCTCGGCTTCCCAAAGTGCTGGGATTACATGCACGAGCCACTGTGCCCAGCCTTTAGATGTTGAAAAAAGTAAGAAGGAGCATTCGTAGTTAAGAGCATGGGATCTGGAGTCAAACTCAAGTACTAGCCTTGTGTGCTTGAGTAAGTTACTTAACTCCCTTCTGCCTTAGTTTTTCTCGTCCATAGCACTCTAAGAGCTGTTAGGAGCATCAAATGAGTAAATAAATGTTTGTAAAATGCTTGGAACATGTCTGGCATGTAGTAAGCACTATAAATGTTAATAAAACAAAAACAGTAGTAAATACCAAGGACTTTTGGGAGGGACAAAAATTTGGGGAAAGGGCGAAGTTCTTCTCTCATATTTCTTGAGAGCAGAGAATGAGATTAGTTGGTAGCTCTTGGAGAGACTGGACTGATTCTAATTTTGAAGCAGCTGGATGGACGATTATCAGAGTACAGGCTTCCTGGAGAGCAAACTACAAAAGATGCCAAGATGAGATAAATTGAAGGTAGAATATTGGTAAGGGATTAGAGAACATTGTGTTCAGTTTTTACCAAGATGAGATAAATTGAAGGTAGAACATTGGTAAGGAATTAGAGAACATTGTGCTCAGTTTTTACTAGTACCTTTCTGTCTCTTTTTTCGCAATCGTACTTTCTTAGCAAATCATTGTGTGCTAAATTATTTAGTACCAAAAGTAGAGCTGTTCTTTATTTCGTCAATAGGGAGAAGAGTCCTGATCTCCTCCATTAAGTCATTTATTGCCTGATACTATTTGAAGATACTTCCTACCCACCTCCTCCCTCTTCTTTGTTGGAATGAACTGTTTTTGTGCTTTGACTGCAGGGGTCCTGAATGGATAAGCACAGGTTTAATTCGTTTAAGCAGATGTTTTGTCTCTCTGATAAAAAAGCTCAAGAACAGATTGCTTGAAAGATTTTACAGAATTTTTTAAAAGGAAAACATAAACCCTCAACTGAAAGCTAGAAGGGGAGAAGGAGGGAGGTAAACAGATAAGCAAGAATTTAAAGTAGTTATGTTTATTCTAATACAGAAGAATCATGACCAAGGGACAAGTTGTCATGACATTATGTGGGGAGTAAGCATTATGAACTAATAAATTTGAAACAGTTAATCAACAAGTCTTGGATTCTGAAGATTTGGTGGCTTTTAGAGATAATATCTGAATTCATTTTTCAGCAATGTAGAAAAATAGGAAAACTTGTAAATGTCCTTAAAAGGTGGGGGGTTGGGGGTCGAAGACAAGTAGGGGGTTAGGAGATCAGTAAGCAAGTTCTAAGACAATTGAGCATAGAGTTGCCAACCTGAAAGTCATGCTGTGGTATATAGTTTGAGCTAGATCAGGGAGTTATATCAGGAGAAAATGATAAGGGCAGGCCAAAAAGAAGGTAGACATTTGGTTCACTATTGGCAAAGGATTGGATTGGGAGGAGGTTGAAATTCAGTAGCTAGCATAGTAGTATCCAGAAGCAAGAGAATTTAATAGCATAACTGAGGGCTGTTTATCTATCCAGGCCTTGACCTAGGCTTTCTACATGTGATCTCATTTAATCCTCATAACATTGGAGACTGTAAGTAGGGGAAACAGGCCTGGAGAAGTTAAAATTTCACCTGATACTACACAGCTAGAATGTTGCAGAGCCAGAGACCATGCTTGTCTGAATTCTCTTAATTACTATGTTATATACTGCTTTTTTTTTTTGAGACAGAGTCTTGCTGTGTCACCCAGGCTGGAGTGCAGTGGTGCGATCTCTGCTCACTGCAACCTCTGCCTCCTCCCAGGTTCAAGCGATTCACCTGCCTCAGCCTCCCGAGTAGCTGGGACTACAGGCACGTACCACCACGCCTAGCTAATTTTTTTGTACTTTTAGTAGAGACGGGGTTTCACCGTGTTAGCCAGGATGGTCTCGATTTCCTGACTTCATGATTTGTCTGCCTCAGTCTCCCAAATTGCTGGGATTACAAGCGTGAGCCACCGTGTCCGGCCTGTATTGCTTTTCTTAATTCTGAAAGTGAATCTACTGTCAACATTATACCTGTATTTTCTTATTAGCATGTAGTTTATAACCTGACATCATAAAAATTTGTTGGGAGTAGCTTTGTGGTTATTTGAGGCAGGATTACTCTTTTTTTTTTTTTTTTTTGAGATGGAGTTTTGCTCTTGTTACCCAGGCTGGAGTGCAATGGCGCGATCTTGGCTCACCGCAACTTCTGCCTCCTGGGTTCAGGCAGTTCTCCTGCCTCCGCCTCCTGAGTAGCTGGGATTACAGGCACGTGTCACCATGCACAGCTAATTTTTTTTTTTTATTACTCTTGATGCTCTTCAACTGAAAAGGGCATAAGATACTGCCACGTTCTGAAGAACACCTTCTTTTGGAAGGTGTCCCCAAAGTTTCAGATAGTAGAGGTGACAGTAGAAGCAGCAAAATGGGATTTCATCACAGAATCTACTTAGTTTTTTTACACAAAAAAGTTTCTCCTCTTTATAGAAAAGTGTCAAAAGAACACTATAAAGAGAACTCCGAAATTAAAGAAATGAAGGAATTCGTTAGGAACTCATTAACTACACGTGCCAAATTTAAAACTACCTCTGGATATAAATCTTAGGACTTTTGTGAAATAAATCTGCATTAATTTCACTATACCAATTTTGAATTAAAAGTAATTCAGACATATGATTGTGTTTTACTTTTTCAGAGCTTTTGATTTTTTAAAAATCTTGTGAAATCAAATGCAAATTTTTTTAAGTAGTACATGTATATTGCAAATATAGGTATTAAAGGAAATTTCAAATTGTCAAATGAGAAAATTTCTTATTCTGGTGGCACATCTTTTGCCTGTAGAGAAACATATTAATTTTGTGGTGTTTGCTTCTCTTGCTATGTTATTGTCCATTAGCTGATACTGTGGAATTCATCAGATTTCTGAGAATCTTAATGACCTTATGAATCTTTCTAAAATTAGTGCATAAAAAACAAGACTTTTGTTACTCTGTCTTAGATCTATGGATTCAGCAGTTCTTGGGAATTAAGAATTTGTTACATTACTGTGTAATGTCAGCTTCTTTTGTTTACTTGGATGACATTTTTTTATTAGAATGACTTGTTTTAATTTGTAATATAATTTTAATGTCGTGCAGAACTTCAGAGCAGAATTGCTACCTTGCTTTTTAAAAGTCTGTAGATGGGATATAAAAAAATTAGTTGTGTTTCTGTACACTAGCAATGACTCATCCAAAAATTAAATTAAGACAATTTCATTTACAGTAGCATCAAAAAGAATACCTAGGAATAGATTTAACAAAAGAAGTGTAAAACTTGCACAATGAAAACTAGAAAACATTGTTGAAAGAAATTTTAAAAGATCTAAATAAATGGAAGGGCATCCAATGTCTGTAGACCAGAAGACTTAATGTCGTTAAGATGGCCGTACTACCCAAATTGCTTATAGAGTCAGTGCAGTTCATATCAAAATTTTAGCTAGCTTGATTGCAGAAATTGACATATGGCTCCTAAAATTCATATGGAAAGCGGCAGGAGGGAAAAAAATTCGTATGGAAATAAAGAGGACACTGAATAATGAAAACAGTCTTGAAAAAGAAGTAAAAAGTTGGGAGCCTCACATTTCCTGGTTTCAGCACTTAAAAGAAAGCTGTGGCAATTAAGGCAATGGGGTGCTAGCCTAAGAACAGGTGTACAGATCAATGGAATAGAATTGAGAATCTGGAAATAAAACTTAAGATTTCTGATCAGTTGATTTTTTTTTTAATAATAAATATCCAAGCACCCTAAAATGCTGTCCTCTCCTGTTTACTATTTGTCTCTATCCTCTTTCTTCCTTTACTTAAATTGACAGGTATTTGCTGGTCAGTAGGTAGGATTAGGTTGATTTCTGAGGTGATACATGTAATTGGCATCTAGAAAAGAGTGGGGAGGGGTTGCGGAAAAAGCATTTGAAGAAATAATGGCTAAAGAGTTTCCATCTATGATGAAGGCTATAGACCTGATGGACCTAGGTAGGGTAGATACAAAGAAAATCATACCGAGGCACATCCTAATCAAGTTACTAAAAGCCATAGTAAAAAAATTAACATTTTATATATATGAACAAAGATAGGAACTGTTAACTTTTTTCTCAAAAACCTTGCAAGTCAACAAATGAAAATAACTGTATTACAAAGGAACAGCATAATCACACCGAGGAAGAGTAAAAGAAACTTTGGAAAATATTTTGACTTGGCCAGGAGTGGTGGCTTACACCTGCAATCCCAGCACTTTGGGAGGCCAAGGTGGGTGGATCACTTGAGGTCAGGAATTCGAGACCAGTCTGGTGACATGGTGAAACCCGGTCTCTACTACAAATACAAAAATCAGCTTGGTATGGTGGTGCATGCCTGTAGTCCCAGCTACTCTGCAGGCTGAGGCATGAGAATCACTTGTCATAGGAGGTGGAGGTTGTAGTGAGCTGAGATTGTGCCATTGCACTTCAGCCTGGGCAACAGAGCAAGACTCTGTCAAAAGAAGAATTTTTTGTGGACTAGATAATATAAGGCTAAAGATAAAATGAACCATATACACATATTTTATTCTAGTTAGTAAGTCTTGTTCCTCATGGGGTGGGGATAGGAGCTAGCAAGTTTGAAACATAAATACACACTAGAATTAAATATATAAGTAAAAATTTATAGATAATGACAGCTGGGTTTCTTATTGTTGAAGAAAGAAGTTATGAATAAGGAAAGGAAGAAGGCTAGAATGAACTGTGATATTGGATTGGAATTAGAGGTATCAGTATGAACTCATGGTTCCATATAGATATGTAAATGTAAATATGTATATATGTATGGGTTAGTGCATAAAAATATATTTCCTTATTCTGCTCACTGGGAAGTCATAGAAGAAATGATGCCGAAGTAGCAGTAAAGATGCCCAGATCTTGGACTATAAACATAGTCCCTCCCTCTTTTCGCTTTTTTCCCTTTTCTGCCTCCCTTTCTTTTCTCCTTCCCTTTTTCTCCCCTTTCTTTCCCTTTTTTTGACAAAGTCTCTGTCACCCAGACTGGAGTGCAGTGGTGCAATTACAGCCCACTAAAGCCTCAACTTCCTGGGTTCAAGTGATCCCCCTGCCTCAGCCTCCCTACTAACTGGGACTACAGGCATGTGCCACCATGCTTGGGTGATTTTTGTATTTTTTGTAGAGACGAGGTCTCACTATCTTGCCCAGTCTGGTCTTGAATTCCTGGGCTCAAGTGATCCACCTGCCTCAGCCTCCCAAAGTGCTGAGATTACAGATGTGAGCCACTTCTCTCGGCTTAAATATAATCTCTTAATAAAAAGAATTCGTTTATTTTTTAACTGGGGTAGGAGAAATACAGAATGATCCTGGAACATCTTGTGATTCTAGAAAACAAAGAAGTGCTCAGAAAAAGATGGGACATGTTAGAAGTACACAGGAACTGGCCTGAAGGAGCTTATTGGCCAGAGCTGGAATGAAATAATGGTAGTATTGAATTACAACCAATAGAATAAAATATCTATTAGTCCATACTAGCAAAAATAAATAATTGAATAAACAATAGAATGGAAGAAACAACTCTCAAAAGCAGAATTTCACCTAAGGACTGTAAAAAGCATGAGAGAAACACAGAATCACTGTTAGGGAAATACTACACTAACAGTTGTTGCAGGCAAGAACCAGTCATGGAATGTAAAATCACTGGGCAAAAATATGATGAGAAACATGATATTTATATAGTCTGAAAGTATCTTCTCCAGTAAATTTTTGTATCAAGATACAGTTCTGACTTCTTCACCCCCAAATTCAAACCTAAATTGAGGGAAATTTTATGGAATACCTGACCATTATTTGTCAACAATGTATGCAGGAGTACAGTGACACAATCTTGGTTCACTATAACCTAGAACTCTTGGGCTCAAGTGATCTTCCTGCTCGTCCTGAATAGTTGTGATCTCAGGCACACACTACCACACTTGGCTAGGGTTGGCTTTGGTTTGGTTTTGTGTTGTGTTGTTTGTAGAGATGGGATCTTGCAATATGTTGCCCTGGCTGGACTCTCTCCTGCCTTGGCCACCCAAAATGATGAGATTACAGGTGCTTGGCTCCCAAGAAATTTATTAATTACCAAGTGGAAAACAGTAAATTTACAATAGAGAGAAGCTCTGTAGCTACTACCATAACCAAGTATTGGAAGTGTATTCAGGGTTAATATCACTAGTAACAAGACCTGTTGATATGGTTTGGCTGTGCCTCCACACAAATCTAGAATTGTAACTGCCACAATTCCCACATGTTGTAGGAAGAACCTGGTGGGAAGTAATTGAATCATGGGGGCACATTTTTCCTGTGATAGTGAATAAGCCTCATGAGATTTGATGGTTTTAAAAATGAAAGTTTTCCTGCACAAGCTCTCTCTTTGCTTGCTGCCATCCATGTAAGATGTGACTTGCTCCTCCTTGCTTCCACCTTGATTGTGAGGCCTCCCCAGCCATGTGAACTGTAAGTCCATTAAACCTCTTTCAACAGTAATTTGCCCAGTCTCAGGTATGTCTTTGTTAACAGTGTGAAAACAGAATAATACACCTGTTCATAATTTGTACTCCTGGATTTGATGAAGTGAGAAAGGTAAAACATCATATCTGTGATATTCTGTGACATTTCTATACCCCAGAATGCAAACAGACCTAAACTGAAGGAAATTCTATGGAATACCTGACCATTATTTGTTAAAAGAATGAAAGTCCTGAAAGGGAAAGACTGAAGGACTGTCTTAAGTTAGAGCAGACTAAGGAGATACACAGCTAAATGCAATGTGGGAACCTGAATTGGATCCTGAAACAGACGAAAAAAAGTTTAAAAAAAACCTGGGGAATTGGGTTTGTAGTTTAGTTCATTTCAGTGTACCAGTGTTATTTTCCTGTTTCTGATTGATGTACTTTGGTTATATAAGTTGTTAACATCAGGATAAGTTGATTGAAAGGTATTTGTGAACTTTGTACTGTTTTTGCAAGTTCTCTGGAAAGTTATTTCAAAATAAAAAGTTTCTTAAATTTATTTTTCTTCCAAAAAAGGAAAAAGAAAAGAATGCAAGGCACAAGACAGTGAAGTAATATTTAAATTCAGAAAGGAAACACTATCAATTTAGAATTCAGCCCTGACAAAAATAGCATTAATAAAGGCAAAATAAAGACACTTTTCAGACAGACAAAAGCTGAGAGAATTTTTTACCTGTGGTTTTAAGAAATGTTAAAGAAAGATTTTCAGCCTGAAAATAAATTATTCTAGATGGAAATTGAAACTAAAGGAATGAAAAGGACAGGAAATGGTAAAAATGTTGGGAAATGGAAAATATTTCTTCTCAAATTTTAATTTATTTAAAAGGTAATTATTTACAGTAAAATATTTTGATGTTTTATAGGATTTATAGCACTTAGCAGTAAAATGTCGAAGTGTAGCAGAGAAATTTTTAAAAACAATAATAGCCCAATGATGAGGGGGATAAGAATGGAAGAGGTTCTTACGTTAAAAGCTGTATAATACCATTTGGAGGTAGACTGTACTAGTTATGATGTATATTATGAACCTTAGAGAAACCACGAAGAAATATATTGGGCATATCTAATCAGCTACTAAATCTTAAAGTTGGAGTGCTATGTTAATATTAGACAAGGTAGATTTTAGAGCAAGGAGTATATTTCCAGAAATAAAGAGGATCTTTTTATTTATAATGATAAAGGGGTTAGTTTATCATATATGCCTAATAACAGAATATCAAAATACTTGAAGCAAAAACTGACAGATTTGGAAGGAGAAATAGAAATCCACAATTATAAGTTGGATATTTCAACAGTTCTTTCTTAGTAGATAGAGTAGTAAGTAGATACTTATTTAAGAAATGGAATCTTAATTGAAAACCTTTCTGAAGGAAACCTTGAGGCCAAAATAGCTTCATTGGTGAATTATATCAAATGTTTAAAGAAGAATTAATATGAATCTTAAGCTCTTTCAATAAATGCAAGAGGGTATGCTTTCCAAGTCGTTTTATGGGATCAGCCTTGTCTTTGATACTAAAACCAAAGATATGACCTATCCCTAATGAACACAGAGACTTTTTTCAAGAACATAAGAATTATTAACTAAATAATTACAAATCAAATCCAGGAATTTATGAAAAGAATAATACATCATGACTCACGTGAACTTTATTCCAGGAATGCAAGGTTGGTTTCACATTCAAAATCAAAGTAATTAGCTGCCTTAATGGAGTAAAGAAGAAAAATCATATCATCATGGTAGGCACGGAAGAAGTATTTGATGAAACACACCTTATGATAACTCAAGAATCTGGGAACAGAGGGACGTTTCTTCAGCGTGCTAAATTTTGTACAGTTAACATACTTCAATGGCAGAGCTTTTAGTCTAAAGCTTTCTAAGGTCAAGTACAGAACAACAGAATATTAGAGGTTGTAGATAATAAAATAAAACGAGAAATAAGTTGGAAGTTGTAAAAGTGCCTTTATTTAGACTATGTTGTTACATACATGGAAAATCCTAAATAATCTACCTTCCCCACAAAAAAAGAGCAACTAGAATTAATAAGCGAATATAACAGGTTGCAAGATACAAGGACAGTATACAAAAAACAATTGTATTGTTTTTCTTTTTTCTCTCCCCTCCTCTCCCTCTCCTTTCCTCCCATTCCTTCCTTCCTTCCTTCCTTTCCCTCCCCTCTCTTTACTCCCCTCCCCTTCCCTTCCTCTACCCTCCCTCCCCTCCTCCCCTCTCCCTTCCCTCCCCTGTCCTCCCCTCCTCTCCCTCTTCTTCTCCCCTCCTCTTTTCCCCTCCCCTCCCCTTCCTCCCCTCCTCTCCCTCTCCTCTCCCCTTCCCTCTTCTCCCTCCCTTCCCTCCCCTCCTCTCCCCTTCCTCCCCTCCACTTCCCTCCCCTCCCCTTCCTTCCTTCTCTCCTTCCTCTCCTCCCCTCCCCTTCCTTCCCTCCCCTCCTCTCCCTCTCCTCTCCTCTCCTCTCCTCTCCTCTCCTCTCCTCCTGTCCCATCCCTCTCCCTCCCTCCCTCCCCTCCCCTCCCCTCCCTCTCCTCTCCTTCTCTCCCTCTCCTCCCCTCCCCTTCCCTCTGCCTCCTTTCCTTTCCTTTCCCTCCCTCCCTCCCTCCCTCCCTCCCTCCCTCCCTCCCTCCCTTCCTTCCTTCCTTCCTTCCTTCCCCTCCGCCTCCCTCCCCTATTTTAGTAGCCAGAGTTACAGATGTACACCACCAAACACACTAAGTTTTTGTATCTTTAGTAGAGAGTGACTTTACTATGTTGGCCAGGCTGGCCTCAACCTCCTGGTATCAAGTGATCTGCCTGTGCTGGCCCCACAAAGTGCTGGGATTACAGGCATGAGCCACTGCACCCAGCCTAATCAATTGTACTTCTGTGTTTAACAGCAAACAGAAAATGTTAAAAAAAAAAAAATTATTTACAATAACATCCAAAAAATGAAAATGAAATGGGGGTACATTTTAGAAATATGCGCAAGGCTTAGACATGGAAAACTACAAAATATTGCTGAGAGAACTAAAGACAACCCAAATAGAGCTATACCATATTCATGGATTAGAAGGCTCATCACTCTGTTCAAAATGCTTCTTGTGTTTCTTGAACATGCCAAGCATATTTCATGTCAAACCCTTTGTACTTGCTTTTTCTTTGCCTGGAACACTCTCCCTAAATAGTCACATGGCCTGTTCCCTTATCTAAAGTCTTTGCTCAGATGTCTCATTGAGTCATTCTTTGACCACCTCATATAAGACAGCTCTTCTTTCTGTTCTGGTTCATAGGATTTATTGTTAACTAACATTAGAGATTTGAAATTGGGAATGGGTAAATTGGGAACTTCCCTTTTGTAAGTTCCCTCAGCAGAAGGACTTTGTCTGTCTTAAGCATTGCCTAGTGTGTATAAATGTGGTTTACCCTGCTGAAACTTATGTTACTATAATGTGAATTAGCTTATAGCCAGTTATTAAAAAGTGAATATCAGAATAATAAGGAAGTCATGTTGGCTCATATGTGCTTTCCCCTAGTGTGTTATGTTTTTGGTACATGGTACATCATGTTTTGGTATGTGGTGCATGTTTTTGGTACTTGGTTCACTAAGTACATTGTTACAGTTGATTGCAGCAGTGTGTCCCAGAGGAATACAGAAGTGTGCATATACCAACTCATTCCTCAGCCTTGCTATTGGCACAGTTTGGCCAAGGGAAGTTTATAAGGTTCTGTGTAATTTTTATACATTTTACCCCTTCTTTCATAATTCTGCAGTTTTAGTCCTTCCTTACATCCCTTTTCATCAAATTACCTCTGCCTCCCAGGTTCAAGCAATTCTTCTACCTCAGCCTCTGAGTATAGGATTACAGGTGTGCACCACCATGCCCCGGTAAATTTGTAGTTATAATAGAGACGGGGTTTTGCCATTTTCGCTAGGCCAGTCTCAAACTCCTGACCTCAGGTGATCAGCCTCCCAAAGTGTTGGGATAACAGGCATGAGCCACCATGCCGGCCATCTTTATCATTTTTAAGGGTAAAAATTGATACTTGTAGTCGCTTCATTATTAAGAAGTCAACATTTATTTTTAATAGTGCTAGTATTTTTAGTTTTCTTAATAAAATTGCTTATAACTATCTACCTTAACCCTTTTCTTATAAGCCTGATTATTATTATTATTATTAATTTTTTTTTTTTTTTAATACGGGGTTTCACCATGTTGGTCAGGCTGGTCTTGAACTCCCGACCTCAGGTGATCCACCCGCCTTAGCCTCCCAGATGGTCTTGAACTCCCGACCTCAGGTGATCCACCCGCCTTAGCCTCCCAGAGTGCTAGGATTACAGGCATGAGCCACCCTGCCTGGCCTAGCCTGATTATTTTTAATTTGTGATTTTGTGGAACTAAAGGGTTATTTAGGAATGTGTACATTACATTGTACTAAAAATGCTTGTATTACCCCCAGTTTCAACTGGTTTCTTAGTTGTAGTTGGCAGAAGTTCAGTTTAACTTTGATTCTGTCACCTAGGATTTTTCAGTATCCAGGAACTACTCTCTCAGCTATTTCAGAAATCAAAATGAGTGGAGCCATGGCATGCAGCAAAAGGAAGAATGGATAAAATAATTGGACTTCATCAAAATGAACTCTTGTTCATTTTGCATCAAAGGACATAGAAAGTGAAACAACATGCCGGGCGTGATGACTCATGCATGTAATCCTAGCACTTTGGAACACCTGGCACTTTGGGAAGCCAAGGCAGGCAGATCACTTGAGACCAGGAGTTTGAGACCAGCATGGTAAAACCCCGTCTCTACTAAAAATAAAAATAAAAATTAGCCGGGTGTGGTGATGTGCATCTGTAGTGTCAGCTACACTGGAGGTTGAGGCAGGAGAATGGCTTGAACCCAGGAGGCAGTGGTTGCAATGAGCCGAGATGCACCGCTGCACCCTAGCCTGGGCGACAGAGCAGGACTGTGTCTCAAAAAAAAAAAAAAAAAAAAACAACATGAAAAGACACTTTCAAGTTACCGGCTTGATCCTCTTCTACGTGTATTTTCCTTCCCTGTGTTCCTGCTCTAAAGCTTTTTAATAAACTTTCACTCCAGCTCTGAAAAAATAAAGAAGTGAAAAGACAGCATACAGAATGGAAGAAAACATTTGCAAATCTCACGCATCTGATCAAGATTAAGATTGTAAAATATATAAAGAGGCTGGGTGCAGTGGCTTATGCCTGTAATCCCAGCACTTTGAGAGGCCAAGGCAGGCAGATACCTGAGGCTGGGAGTTCGAGACCAGCCTGACCAACGTGGTAAAACCCTGTCTTTAGAAAAATAAATAAAATAATAATAATAAATAATCAGGCTTATAAGAAAAGGGTTATAACATGGGGAAACCCCATCTCTATTAAAAATACAAAAAAAATTAGCCAGGCATGATGGTACATGCCTGTAATCCTACCTACTCAGGAAGCTGAGGCAGGAGAATCGCTTGAACCTGGGAGACAGAGCTTGTGGTGAGCTGAGATTGCGCCATTTCAGCCATTACAATCCAGCTTTGGCAACTCTGCCCTAAAAAATAATTTTAAAAATGCAAAGTGTCAGGCACAGTACCTCACGCCTGTAATCCCAGCACTTAGGGAGGCTGAGGCGGGTGGATCACCTGAGGCCAGGAGTTCGAGACCACACTGGCTAACATGATGAAACCTCGTCTCTACTAAAAATACAAAAAAAATTAACCAGGTTTGGTGGCAGTGGCCTGTAACCTCAGCTACTCGGGAGGCTCAGGCAGTAGAATCACTTGAACCCCGAAGGCAGAGGCTGCAGTGAGCCAAGATCACACCATTACACTCCAGCCTGGGCAACAAGAGCAAAACTCCATCTCAAAAAAAAAGGGCAGAGGACTTGAGTAGACTTCAGAGATATACAAGTGATCAACAAAGACATGGAAAGTTCTCAGCATCCTTAGTCATTAAAGAAATGCTCATAAAAAACCACAATGAGGTATCATTTCATACTCACTTGGATGGCTATTTAAAAACAAGGAAAGTAACAGGTATGAATGAGGATGTGGAGAAATTGGAGCCCTTATACATTGCTCGTGTCAGGGTAAAATGGTACAGCCACCATGGCAATTCCTTAAAAAGTTAAACATAAATTTTCCATATGACTCAGCATTTCCACCCGTTGTATATACCCCAAAAGAATTGAAAACAGATCCAAATACATGTATATGCATATTCATAACAACTCTATTCATAAAAGCCAAAAGGTGGAAACAGTTTAGATTTCCATCAGGAGATGATTGGATAGACAAATTATGCATACAGTGGAATATTATTCAGTCATAAAAAAGAGACAGAATGCTAATACATGCTGCATAATGTGGATGGACCTTAAACATACTAAGTGAAAGAAGCCAGACAAAAGCTCACATGTTGTTGGCTTCTGTTTCATGAAATATCAAAAATACATAAATCCATAGAGACAATGCAGATTGGTGGTTTCCAGGGACTGGAGGGGAGGGGAGAATGGGAAGCAATTGCTGAATGGATATGGGATCGTTTTGAGGTGATAAATCATTTTGCAACTAGATAGAGGTGATGGTTACACAGCATTATGAATTGTTTATTTTTTATTTTTTCTATTCCTTTTTTTTTCTTAATTTGAGACACAAGTCTCACCCTGTTGCCCAGGCTGGAGTGCAGTGGCACGATCTCTGCCTCCCAAATTCAAGCAATTCTGCCTCCGCCTCCCAAGTAGCTGGGATTACAGGCATGTGCCAGCACACCTGGTGAATTTTTGTATTTTTAGTGGAGATGGGATTTCACCATGTTGACCAACTTGGTCTCGAACACCTGACCTCAGGTGATATACCTGCCTTGGCCTCCCAAAGTGCTGAGATTACAGGTGTGAGCCATCACGCCCAGCCGTTTTCTTCTCTTTTTTTTTGTTTTTATTTTGTTTATTTTTAAAATTATTCACTTTAAACTGGTCAATTTTCTGTGAATTTTACCTCAAAAAAAAAAAAAAACAGAACTTAGTATAGGTTGAAAGCATGTATGATATGAATAAAACAGGCATGTTATTGAATCCTGGTTCTGCCATCTGTTAATTCTGCACCTTTAAGTAAATTACCTTGGACTTCCTGTTTTATTAAATAGGCATATTGGTACTGTCTCAGGATTTTTGTGAATATTAAGTGAGATAGTATATGTGAAATGCTTGGCACTCTTAGTAATTATCTACTGAACACTAGTGTTATTGCTGTTATTGCTGCTGCTGCTGTTACTGAGGTGAAGTTTTGCTCTTGGAGCCCAGGCTGGATTGCAATGGCATGATCTCAGTTAACTACAACCTCCATCTCCTGGGTTCAAGTGATTCTCTTGCCTCAGTCTCCCCAGAAGCTGGGATTACAGGCGCCTGCCACCCCACCCAGCCAATTTTTGTGTTTTTAGTAGAGACAGGGTTTTATCATGTTCAGGTTGGTCTCGAACTCCTGACCTTAAGGGACCTACCCGCCTTGGTCTCCCAACGTGTTGGAATTACAAGGCATGAGCTACCATGCCCAGTCTTGCTGCTATTGACTTTTTATTTTCTTTCTCATTTGCAAAAAGGAAATACTACTATGAACTAGGATTGTTCTGAGATTTTAATGAGTTAATCCGTGCAAAGATCTTTTTTTTTTTTTGAAACAGAGTGTCGCCCTGTAGCCCAGGCTGGAGTACAGTGGCATGATCTGCCTCCTGGGTCCTGGTTCAAACGATTCTTCTGCCTCGGTCTCCCTAGTAGCTGAAATTACAGGCACATGCCACCACGCCTGGCTAATTTTTGTATTTTTAGTAGAGACAGGGTTTCATGATGTTGGCCAGGATGGTCTCGGACTCCTGACCTTGTGGTCTGCCTGCCTCAGCATCCCAAAGTGCTGGGATTACAGGTGTGCGCCACCATGCCCAGCCCATGCAAAGATCTTCTAACAGTGCCAGGCAAATTGTGCCTGGCATTGCCTGGCACTGTTAACGGGAGTGTTAGGTACCCTGTTATTATCATTACATGAAAGGATCTTTAGAGGAAACTTTTTCACATTCTGTATTTTTACATCTGCATACAGATAAAGAAACAAACACCCATATTAGAAAATGACCTTTTCAAAATGTATATTGTTAATGACAAAGCTAGGACCTGGTCTCAAAATCCAGACTAAGCTGCATTCAAACGATATAGGTATGTGATTATTTCTTCTCCAGGTATGTGGAAGGATCTGGACACTTAATTTTCACATGTTAAAACCCCCAAAATTGATCATTTAGCTATAAATGATGGTTTGGTTATTTGGTTGGTTACTTCTGCCTGCATTAATTACTATCTATTGATATGTTATCAGAAGCCAAGCTCTGGAAAAGTGGTATTTTTAGTGGCTAGAGGTTGCAGTTACTCCTCTTGCCACTGGATGGTGCTTCTGCAACATCACTAAGGTAAATATGGTGGCTGATACTGTTTTTCTCTTGAGCAGCTAAAAATCGAAATTCCCTTGAGCTGGGCCCTAAGAATCTGTAAAAAGTGCGAATTTTGTTTAGTGTGTTTTTACATAAGCAAAACCAAAAAAAGAATCACTGGGTCAAACTCTGTAATTTCTGTGCTAATTTAGCAATTTATAATGTTGCAGGAGAGTCTGATTATTTCTTCTGACAGAATTTCAGAGGGTGGTAGGTTTTTCTAGCATCTCTTGTTAGCGGAACTGTTGACTTTCTCTTATCTCTAAATTTTATCATAAGCTTTTCCACTCTGTTTATCTTCAGTTTTACTCCCCACCACTCCTCCCAAGAGGAAGTCTTGCTCTGTCACCCAGGCTGGAGTGCAGCAGTGTGATCTCAGCTCACTGCAACCTCCGCCTCCGGGGTTCGAGTGATTCTCCTGTTTCAGCCTCCTGAGTGGCTGGGATTACAGGTAACCACTACTGTGCCTAGCTAATTTTTGTATTTTAGTAGAGACAGGGTTTCACTATGATGGCGAGGCTGGTCTCAAACTCCTGACCTCGTGATCTGCCTGCCTTGGCCTCCCAAAGTGCCGGGATTACAGGTGTGAGCCACCTTGCTTAGCCTATCTTCAGTTTTTCTTAGGTGTTTGCTTGTGGGTATATATGGTGGAGGAGGGTGGAAAGTACCTGCTAATATAACAATGGTATTTACTTGAAAAAAGTTAGCATTTTTAAAGTTGTGTTTGAATGTGACTACAGGAGAAAAACTGAAGGGAATAAGACTGGAGAGGTGGCTTGAGGCCATGCTCAGAAATATATTTATTTGTAGAGAGTGATGATTGAGGCCACACTCCATGGGTCATGCCTGTAATCCCAGCATGTTGGGAGGCAAGGCTGGAAGATCATTTGAAGTCAGGAGTTTGAGACCAGTCTGGCCAAAATGGTGAAACTCAGTCTTTACCAACAACACAAAAATTAGCTGGGCATGGTGGTGGGTGCCTGTAATCCCAGCTACTCAGGAGGCGGAGGTTGCAGTGAGCAGGGATTGTGCCGCTGCATTCCAGCCTGGGAGACAGTGAGAGCCAGTTTCAAAAAACAAAAAAAAAGAAGTGATGGATTGAGTTCAAGTTGTTAAGTAGTGGAGAGAATGCATTTGTAAACATACCTCCTTCTCTGTTAACCTAATTTTTATTTCTATGAATAGGTACATATTTTTAAAAGTCATATTACTTTAGGGCTGTGACAGTGAAGCAGCAACTGCAGCAACAAATCCTAGCCCCATATGCACCTGTGCCTTACCTTTCTCAAACATTTTTGGCTTTTCTTCTGTTAAATTTATCTCCTATTCTCTAGTCATGTTTCTAAACTTTAAAAAGACCTAGTCTTAAAAGCACTCTTTTTGTTATGGAAGATGAGAATTTAATACTCTTACACCACCAGATATTCCTAGTACCTCTTTCTTTATCATTTCAGTTAGTAATAACAAATATTTTGTTTAACTGCTAAGCCAAATAGTGTACTATAATTGCATTTCCCTTTTTGTACAACTTTTAAATTTTATTTTAGTTTACAGTTATTTGTTACATTTGCCTAGATTTCAAGGCACTGTCTTTTCTTTATCTCATGTAGAATTGTTAGATCCTTTTGTTTTTCAAACAGATTCTACTAATACTATTTCCTCCTTCTCACCCCCAGGAAACATACCTCCTGGAACTTTTCTGTTCTGAACTAGTTGCCCTCTAGGCCAGTGTGGTCTGCCATTTACTTCACACTGTTGAATGGATTTCATTTCTTCTTCTTTGCTGGTTTGGTAAAGCTATCTCTTAGCACTATCTTAGAAAGGATGCTTGGGAGCTAAATATTTTGAGATCTTTTGTGTCTGGGAATGTGTTTCATTCAGTTTTGGCTGGATATAGGTTGAAAGTATTTTTAAAAGATACTGTGCTTTTGTCTTCTGGATTCTAGTGTTGTTATTGAGAAGTTGAGAGTTGTTCTTGATGTTTTAATGTGGTCTTGTTTGTTTCTGTGTGTGCTTTTAGAAACTTTCTGGTATTCTGAAATTTCGCTGTGATGTGCTTTGCTATAACTTTTATGTTCATTGTTCTTCATGCTAGGTTCTTGGAGGGTCTTTGAGTTTAAAAGTAGATTGTTTTGGTTCTGCATTCTTGCATAATACTTTTGATTATTTTCTATATGTTACTTTCTCTGTTCTTTTTCAAACTTCTGTTGGATGTCAGAGCTGCTTTGCTTTTCTAATTTGTTATGTCTTATATTGCTTCTGTTAACTTTTTTTTTGTTAAATTGTTTTGATATCTGGCTGGACGCAGTGGCTTGTCCCTGTAATAGCACTTTGGGAGGCCGAGGAGGGTGAACCACATAAGTCTGGGAGTTCGAGACTCATCTCTACTAAAAATACAAGTTAGCTGGCTGTGGTGGTGCCCACCTGTAGTCCCAGCTGCTCTGGAGGCTGAAGCAGGAGAATGACTTGAACCTGAGAGGTAGAGGTTGCAGTGAGCCAAGATCACACCACTGCACTCCAGCCTGGGCAACAGAATGAGACCCTGTCTCTTAAAAAAAAAAAAAAAAAGTTTTGCTATCTCATTGGAGCCTTTGGTCTGAGGCTCTAAAAAGCTGATTGAAAGCAGAGTAGAAAAGGATGGGGCTTGTCAAGTGATGTTTCAACTAAAGGGTGAAACATTTTTCTCAGGGACTCTTTAATTTCTCCAGAAAACACCATTTATCTGTTTATTCGACGGATACTTTTTTGAATACCTGCTAAATATCAGATAATGTTCTTAGGTGCAGGGAATTTAACTCAGTTAAACAGATAAAAATCTCCCCTTTTGGGTCTCACATTTTGGTAGCATGAGACAGATAACAGAAATAAGGACACATTTAAGTTCAAAGGTCAGGAAGAAGATTAGGAAGTGTTAACAGACGGAGGGTGGGGAACATGGAGAAATATTGCAGGTTAGGATAGGGTAGCTAGGGGAAAGAGCCATGATGGACAAGGATAGTCAGAGGTTAGGGAAATAGTACCTTTGTGGAAAGGCAGTGAGAAGCAAACCTGCCTGTTGTGTGCGGAGAGCCTCAAAAAGGAAGGCAATACAGTTAGCTAGATCAGAGTGAGACCATGTAGAAAATGTTGAGGGCGGGGTAAAAAGGGGGACGTAGGAGAATATGTAGGGCCTTATTTATTTATGGATTTAAAAGAGTTTTCCTTTTAGTCTTTATGAGAGATGGGATTTGGAGATAACTAATAAGCAATTGGGTATCTTGGGTTTGGAGTTCAGGTGAGAGACCATCGGTGTATGTGGAATTTAAAGCCATAAAACTAGGGAATGCATCAAGATAGAAAAGAGAAGTCCACTTCAGTTTTTAGGGGTCAGAGAGATGAAGAGAAACCAGCAGTGAAGATTGATGAGTGGCTAGAAAGGTAGGAAAGTCAGGAGTTTACATGAAGAAAACAATGAAGAACTCCTTCAACTACAGCTAGTAAGATCAGATGAGGACCAGGCACGGTAGCTCATGCCTGTAATCCCAGAACTTTGGGAGGCCAAGGTGAGTGGATCACCTAAGGTCAGGAGTACGAGACCAGCCTAGCCAACATGGTGAAACCTTGCCGCTATCAAAAATATAAAAATTACCTGGATGTGGTGTGCCCACAAGTAGTACCAGCTTCTCAGGAGGCTGAGACAGGAGAATCACTTGAACTTGGAAGGCAGAGATTGCAATGAGCTGAAGATGGTGCCACTTCATGAGACTCTGCTGCTAAAAAAAAAGAAAAAAAAATATCAGATGAGGACATTGACCATAGTGAGGGGTGTGTGCGTGTGTGTGTGTGTGTGTGTGTGTGTATGTTGGTGGGAGTGGTTAATAACAAAGCCTGTTTGGAAAAGATTCAAGAGATGGGAGGAGAAAAAACTCGACATAACATGTATAGGTAGCTTTCAAGAAGTTTGATAAAAAGTGAAATGGAGAGGAAACTCAGTGAGGAAGGATCCTTAACCTCCAAATTAAAGAGGTTTAGTAACAGAGCCTAGTAGTTGTGATTATTGTCAAGATGAAGTTGTGAGGGAAACTCATGGAGTCCAAAATGAGGCTTCTATGTAGATTAAGTAGGTGCCTTGGCCGGGTGCAGTGGCTTACGCCTATAATCTCAGCACTTTGGGAGGCCAAGGTGGGTAGATCACCTAAGGTCAGGAGTTCAAGACCAGCCTGGCCAAACATGGTGAAACCCTGTCTCTTCAAAGGAAAGATTTAATAGGTGCCTTAAAACAGCCCAAATTCTTAGGTATTTTCCAGTGATGCCTGGTTTTCATCCCAAGGGAGATTGTATCCTTATTTCATCTTTCTTCAGGCTGGTTTCCTGAAATATTATCAGTTGTCAGGCTCATTATTAAAATTAATTAATAAATTGTATGCGTGGCTAAAGTTGTTGGTCATGTTCTGAGTTAGTCTTGACAACCGCGTCATTTTAGGGTGATTTTCTGAGAAATTCTTAAAGGAAAACAAAATATGTTCAGACATAGACTCATGCCTGTTTATTAAAAAAAATAATAATTAAAAAGAAAAAGAAAATATGGGCTGTAGAAATAGGGTTAGGTTAATGGTGAGTAAATGGCCCCTTTTTCTTTTGATTCTATATGAGAAACAGTAGGGGCAAGCTGAAAGGTTTTGACTGATTAAAAAGCAGACTGGCTCAAATTAAGAGAAGAGCAATAAGGTAAACCCAAGGGTTTGAAGGGGTAGGGGTGTTATTGTAGGTTCTGGGGAATAACAGGTTTTGTCAAAGGTTGATTTTAGACCATTTCTTAGTGAGAGGTTAGTTATGAAAAAGGAGATGCAGAGTAGAGGGAAGGTGTGGGCAGGAAACTCACTGAATCATTTTGTTTCTTGTTTTTACATGGTGGGCATTTCCCTACCCCAGAACCTCTTCACAGAAGTTTATAGGCAAGGACTTTGTTTTCTTCTTTCTTCCCTGGATGCCCAGAATATTTGAATCAAAAATAATTCCTTCCCTAGAAAAATTTGTGAAGTCTTTATAAAAAAGTTTTAATTATCGGTATATACTCTCGTCATGGAAAGATGATGTCAGCAATACACATCAAACCAATATTCATTAGAAACACCTAACAGGTTTTAATGATCTCACATATATATTTATATATATTTAAGATTACAGCACATATTTTCTTAAGTTTGATTTACCTTTAGGTTTGTTTATGTGTTTTAGACAGATTGCATCATTAAATGTTCATTATCAGTTGAGGCTTGCATAGATACCTCTTTAGTGCTTGTTCCCCAGGAGCAAAACTGAGTCTTGAAAGTTAAATGGAAGTTTACCAGGAAAACTGGGATGAGGAGAGGATTTGAGAAGTAGCATATGCTAAATGAGAGACATGAGAAAGCATGATGAACAGGGATGTCATGTAGACTGAAGACTTTGATACTGGGATGCATTTTTCACAGTTTTATCCTGAAAGCCTAGAGAAAACAAATCAGCTTGTCTTTTTCAAAACTTATGCTGGCTGTAATCTCAGTAAAAGGACAGCTTTTAAAGTCAAGCTTTATGAAAAATTTACTACCTTGTTTCCGTTTTTCTCATGTTTATTATTTTATTTTGAGACAGGGTGTTATTGTGTTTTGCCCAGGCTGGAGTGCAGTGGCACGATCACAGCTCACTGGAGCCTCAACCTCCTGGACGCAGGTGATCCTCCCATCACAGCCTCCCAAGTAGCTGGCAATACAGGTGTGCACCACCATGTATGACTAATTTTTTGTAGAGATAAGGCTTTGCCATGTTGCTCAGGCTGGTCTTGAACTCCCAGACAAAAACGATTCTCCTACCTTGGCCTCCCAAAGTGCTATATCACAAGCCACCACACCCAGCCTTTTCCCTTACTTTAAAAAAAAAAAAAAAAAAAAAAAAAAAAAAAAAAGCCCCCTTAATTATTTTGTTATTTATTTATTTATTTATTTTTTTGAGAGGGCGTTTCACTCTTGTCACCCAGGCTGGAGTGCAGTGGCATGGTCTTGACTTAGTGCAACTTTTGCCCTCCAAGTGAAAGTGATTCTCCTGTCTCAGCCTCCTGAATAGCTGGGATTACAGACACCCACTACCACAACTGGCTAATTTTTGTATTTTTAATAGAGATGGGGGTTTCACCATGTTGGCCAGGCTGGTCTCAAACTCTTGACCTCGGGTGACCCTCCTGCCTCGGCCTCCAAAAGTGCTGGGATTATAGGCATGAGCCACCACACCTGGCCTTATTTTAAAATTTATTTTATATATATATATATTTTTGGAGGGGGGGGGACGGAGTCTCGCTCTCTTGCCCAGGCTAGAGTGCAATGGTGCGATCTTGGCTCACTGCAGCCTCAGCCTCCCGAGTACCTGGGATTACAGGCACATGCCACCATGCCTGGCTAATTTTTGTATTTTTAGTAGTCATGGGGTTTCACCACATTGTCCAGGCTAGTCTTGAACTGACCTCAAGTGATAAGCCCACCTCAATCTCCCAAAGTGCTGGCTTTACAGGCGTGAGCCACTGTGCCTGGCCACACCCCGTTAGTAATTTTAATCAGGTTAAGGAATTATTTTATCATCTGAAAATTTGGGGGTTCAGTTGTCTTTGTTGATTAGTCAAAGTGGGTAAGTTTTATATGGTATTTAATGTTTCTTAATTTTGTATTGTTAGCTAGTATTCAATAGTTTTATTTGTGGGAATCCTGTAGGTTCTGATGAAAGGATTTGTACCTTTAGATAGTTTTTACATTTGTTGTTAATAGCCAAGGATTATTTTTTATGTATTAGTATTGTCAAATCTGAACCATGAGGCCTGATACCAAACGCTTCCTTATGATCTCCCTTTGCCAGTGAATAGTTGTGTTTTGTTTTTTCCCCAGGCAGCTCTCACTAAGATTGTAGTCCTTTTCTGGGTTTCAGACAAGGGTCTTGGTTCCAGCTGCTTAAAGGCTCCAGACCTAGACCTTTCATTGTGTTCTCAGTATGATTGTTAAAAATGCAAGCCCAGGTTGGATGCAGTGGCTCACGCCTGTAATCCCAGCACTGTGGGAGGCTAAGGCAGGAGGATCACTTGAGCCCAGGAGTTGGAGCAACAACCTGGTCAACAGAGCAGGGTGTCGTCTCTACAAAAAATACAAGAATTAGCTGGACAGAATGGCATACACCTGTAGTCCCAGCTACTCAGGAGGCTGAGGTGGGAGGATCACCTGAGCCCAGAAGGTTGAGGCTGCAGTGAGCCATGACTGTGCCACTGCACTCCATCCTGGGTGACAGAGGGACAGCCCGCCTCCAAAAAGCAAGTTCTTTGGTAAATGTTCTCCACAGCCCTGCCACCACCAAAGTGCAAGTAAAGCGTGTTTATCTGCTCTGGTTTTTAGTTTTGTCTTTTTTTCGGGCATATAGCAGTTTCTCTTGGAAAAATCTAATGACAGTGTGCTTGATATATGAAACATTTTTGGATGTTTTGTAGTGAAATAAATTTATTGGGACTGCTCTATTACTGGGATTTGATAACACAAATTTGTCTGCAGATTTACTTAATATTCATTTTATAAACAGACATTAGCCCTTTCTTTCACTTCGCTTTTTGCTTTTTACTCCACTTACTGCCTTCAAGTCAAATGGACTATTGCTGTCATTCATAAGATGATGTAGTCACAGAGCAGCTTCAGAATACTCATGTAGAAAATATAAGGATGATATGCCAGACTTGGGTATTTTTGTGGAGTCCTTGCCATAGTGATGAATAAATGAAGAATGAATCTTCTAGTAATGTTTAGTTTGCAGCTTATGCCTTTTTCGGGATTGACTTTGTTTTGAAGGTACCTTTTTCTAGTAACCTTTTTCTACTCTGTCAAATAAGTCCTGTGAGGACCGCTTTTAAAAACGTGGCTTTTTTGATCTTTGGAACATGCTTTAAGAATTACTGACTTAGGCCGGGCGCGGTGACTCACACCTGTAAATCCCAGCAGTTTGGGAGGCCAAGGCGGGAGGATCACGAGGTCCAGAGATTGAGACCATCCTGGCTGACACAGTGAGACCCTGTCTCTACTAAAAACACAAAAAATTAGCTGTGCGTGGTGGTGGGCGCCTGTAGTTCCAGCTACTCAGGAAGCTGAGGCAGGAGAGTTGCTTGAACCTGGGAGGCAGAGGTTGCTGTGAACCAAGGTCGCACCACTGCACTCCAGCCTGGGCGACAGAGCAAGACTTCATCTCAAAAAAAAAAAAAAAAGAAAAAGACTGACTTAACCTGTTCTTTTGGCGTTTGTCTCCTTCTGAAACAATGCTTTCATTTTGTTATAGTTTTATTTCCTAACGTGAAATTTTAATGTAATACTAGGAATTTCTCTCTAAAATACTGCTTTAGCTATATCCTACAAATTTTGATATTATGTTCTCATTTTAATTCATTTCAGAAATTTTCTAATTTTCACTATAATTTCTTTTTTGACCCATGAATTATCAAATATTTGAGAATTTTCCCAGATGTCTTTCTGTTATTGATTTCCAGTTCAGTTTTGCTGTGGACAGAAAACATACTTTGGGCCAGGTATAGTGGCTTATGCCTGTAATAATACTAGGACCTTGGGAAGCCAAGGCCAGTGGCTCACTTTGAGCTCAGGAGTTCGAGACTAGTCTGGGCAACATGGCGAGATCCTATCCTAAAAAACAAATAAAAAGTTAGCTAGGCATGGTGGCTCGCCCCCGTGTTCCCAGCTGCTTGGGAGGCTGAGATGAGCTTAAGAATCACTTAAGCTGGTTGCAGTGAGCTGAGATCATGCCACTGTACTCTGGGTGACAGAGTGAGACCTTGTCTCAAAAAAAAAAAACCCCAGGAAACAAAAATAGACTTTGTATGACTTCAATATTCTTTGTTTGTTTGTTTTTGAGATGGAGTCTGGCTTTGTCACCCAGGCTGGTGTGCAGTGGCATGATCTCAGCTCACTGCACCTCTGCCTCCCGGGTTCAAGCAATTCTCCTGCTTCAGCCTCCTGAGTAGCTTAGATTACTAATGTGTACCACCACCATGCTCAAATAATTTTTTAATTTTTCCTTTTTTTTTTGAGACGGAATTTTGCTCTTGTTGCCCAGGCTGGAGTGCAATGGCTTGATCTCGGCCCACCACAACCTCCGCTTCCCAGGTTCAAGCAGTTCTCCTGCCTCAACCTCCCGAGTATCTGGAATTACAGGCATGTGCCACCATGCCTGGCTAATTTTGTATTTCTTTCGTAGAGATGGGGTTTCTCCATGTTGGCCAGGCTGGTCTTGAATTCCTAACCTCAGGTGATCCGCCTGCCTCGGCCTCCCAGAGTGCTCGGATTACAGGCATGACCCACTGTGCCTGGTGACTTCAATACTTTTAAATGTGTTGAAACTTTTTTTGCAACTCTTATGTTTTATCTTGGTACATGTTCAGTCTGCACTTGAAAAGGGTATATATTCTGTTGCTGTTGGATGGAAATTTCTGTATATGTCAATTATGCTAAATTGGTTAATGTAGCGTGGTTTTAAGTCTTCTGTAGCATTGATTTTTCTGTCTACTTAAAAAATCTGTTTTTGAGGGAAGGGATGTTGAAGTCTCCAACTATAATTGTAAGTTTATGTATTTTTTTTTTTTGCAGCTGTATTAATTTTTGCTTCATGCTAAACATTTGTATTTTTATCCCTTCCTAAAGAATATACTGTTTTTTAAAAAAAAAAAGACTGTTTTATCATTATGAAATGACTCTATCTCTGATAGTTTTCTTTTATTCTACAAGTTAGCGAAGGCAATATTTTTTCCCCCACTAGGAAACATGTTTTTATTCTTTTGCATTAGAATATTAGGTATTTAAAAGTTTACTTTATTTCCTAATTTCTAAGAACTCTTTTTTTTTTTTTTTTTTTCCCTTTTCTTTTGAAACAGGATCTCGTTCTGTTGCCCAGGCTAAAGTGTAGTGGCACAGTTAGAGGCTCTGCTCCCTGGGTTCAAGGGGTTCTTCCACCTCAACCTCCTGAGTAGCTAGGACTACAGGTGTGTGCCACTATACCTGGCTAATTTTTGTATTTTTAGTAGAGACAGGATTTCACCATGTGCCCAGGCTGATCTTGAATTCCTGGGCTCATGCCATCTGCCTGCCTCAGCCTCTCAAAGTGCTGGGATTAGAGGCATGAGCCACCACGCCCAGCCCAAAACTTGGTCTTTCCTTACCTGTTTTTCCTACTATCCTGGATCTTGTATTTCTCAGGTTTAAAATTGAATATGGGCCGGGCGCGGTGGCTCACGCCTGTAATCCCAACACTTTGGGAGGCCGAGGTGGGTGGATCACGAGGTCAAGAGATCGAGACCATCCTGGTCAACATGGTGAAACCCCGTCTCTACTAAAAATACAAAATATCAGCTGGGCATGGTGGCGCGTGCCTGTAATCCCAGCTACTCAGGAGGCTGAGGCAGGAGAA
Organism: Callithrix jacchus; assembly: GCF_049354715.1. Taxonomy (NCBI): domain Eukaryota; kingdom Metazoa; phylum Chordata; class Mammalia; order Primates; family Cebidae; genus Callithrix; species Callithrix jacchus. The sequence goes on from NC_133515.1 coordinate 88,979,269, forward strand.
TTGCCTGAACCCAGGAGGCAGAGGTTGTGGTGAGCCGAGATCGTGCCATTGCACTCCAGCCTGGGTAACAAGAGCGAAACTCCATCTCAAAAAAAAAAAGAAAGAAAATTGAATATATTTGCTCAGTGTTGCGTACTTGGTAAATATCTGGAATCAAACACAGACAAGTTTAAAGGTGTGAGCCTTTTCACTGTGATTAATTTTAGTATAGCCAAATGTAAAGCCACAGTTACAGTTTACCTTTTTCTGCATTGTAGGAATAGACTTCAAGATTAAAACAGTTGAATTACAAGGAAAGAAGATCAAGCTACAGATATGGTAAGTGATGCTAATTTACTTTACATAGCGAATGCTAAGTTCCTTAAGGTTTCATAGTGAAATTCTTTTTTGTCACAGGTTTAGATTCTGAGACTGGGTTACATGAAATAATCTCTAAAGTTTTTAGTGACATGCTTTGTGAAAATATTTGTTTTCTTTAATAGGTTTTTAACTTTTTATGGGCATTATTTTTATTAGTTTGTATTAGGTTTGCCTGAAGAAGTACAAAAAATTATTTGAATTTGTATTTTTCTGAATCAGAATTTTGAATTATAATAACAATATTTTCCAACAAATATTGTTTTATTTGTATTATGTATATTAACCTATTAATTATTAACAAGGACCCTGTGAAATCTGTGTTACACCTTTTGAGAAAACAGCTTTACTGAGGTATAACTGACAGAATAAGTGCACATTACGGTTTGATAAGTTTTGACACGTATAAACCTCTAAAACCATCACTACAGTCAAGATAATGAACAGATTTGTCACTTCAAAAGTTTCCTCAAGTCTCTTTGTGATCATTTGTAATCCCTTCTTCCCTACTACCACTGGGTCCCCAGGCAGCTACTGTGCTTTCTTGTCACTATTTCTAATACTAGATATAAACGGAGGGTATGTTTTCTCTTTGTCTTTTTGCGGGGGCTAGGGTCGGCCTTCTTTCACTCATCATAATTGTTTTGGAAATGATCAATACGTTTATTACTTTTTATTGCTCAGTACTATTTCATTAAGATACACAACTTGTTTATTCAGCATAAAGCAGCTATGAGACTTTGTATAGGCATATACTTTCTTTTCTCTTGGATTATTCCTATTTTACAGATAACGAAACAGACGTACTTTGAGATAATTTAACCAAGATCTTAGAGCATATTTGTGGCAGAGCTGGGATGCATACTTGCTGGGATTACAGACCTGAACCACTGCTCCTGGCTCATTTTTTGTTCTTCATTGCCTGTCAGCAGTTGTGCTGGGCCAAATGTGGTGACTCAATTGTGGAGGCAGGAGGGTCTCTTGAGACCAGCCTGGAAACATAGTGAGACCCCTATCTACAAAAAAAAAAATTATGAATTTTTATGTTTTCTCAATGGGTTTTTTTTTTCTGTGATAGGACCTGTTATATGATAGTTAGGATGAGTGATACATATAGAGTACTTTAGAACAGTGTCTGACACATAATTAATGTTCAGTAAATCATAGCTACTGTTATTTTGGGGTCTCCCGTTATGAGGTTAGAATGCTAAGAATATTATTTTAGGCTATGAGCAGAGGAGGCAGTTAGCAAAGGACATTGCAAAGCCATACCTGGAGACTTAGAATGAGGAGAAATCAGTGTCCCAGAATCCGATAGAAGACTGTTCTGAACGTTAGGTATTCCCTTTTAAAGGAAGCTAATAGTTAGAAATTGAATATGTTTAACCAAAATGTCTCTGTTACCTGATGTTGTAATTAGAAATATCTTTATGTGTAACGTTCTTTTAATATAAATTTAAATAGAATTTAGATATTTTTAAGTGTTTCCTAAAACTAGTAGTTCTCTTTGAAACAAAATCCACTTGATGATCATTGATTTTTGTTTACTTTAGCTGGGAAATAACTCAGCAAATGAACTGTGGCTCATACTCTGTTTCATTATAATTAAAGTTGATCTCTGAGGAAGGACGTCAGCTATTTATTTTGAATTTCAAATAGGTGCCCCCTCATCCATGTCTGACCTTCGTTCTAAGTGGTGACCTTAGTACCAAGCCCTGACTAGCTCTGCCATGCTGATTGGCTCTCTTAACTATGTTCCTTTGTGTTTATACTTCAAGCTACGGATTAGCTTTTTGACAGTAAGAGATACATTGTGGCTGGGTATATATATATATGTATGTTTGAGTATATATATAACAGAAACAATATTTCCTTAAAATATATTTTACATAAGACCTTTGCCCTACAAATTTATACTGTTCCTCCATCTGTTCTCCCTCTTCCACAAACTTTCTCTTATTCTGTTCCTTGACTTTGTAGATTTATATATTTCCCCTTTTCATTTTAGTCTTTTTTTTTTTTATTTAGATAGAATTTTGCTTTGTCACTCAGGTTGGAGTGCAGTGGCATGATCTCAGCTCATTACAACCTCTGCCTTCCGGCTTCAAGTGATTCTTGTGCCTCAGTCTCCCAGGTAGCTGGGATTAGGATGTGCATCACCACGCCCAGCTACTTTTTATTTTTATTTATTTATTTTGAGACAGAGTCTCACTCAAGCGCCAGGCTGGAGTGTAGTGACACAACCTCCATCTCTCGAGTTCAATCAGTTCTCCTGCCTCAGCCTCCCAAGTAGCTGGGACTACAGGCACGTACCACCATGCCCAGCTAATTTTTGTATTTTTAGTAGAGACAGGATTTCACGATGTTGGCCAGGATGGTCTTGATCTCTTGAACTCATGATCTGCCCACCTCAGCCTCCCAAAGTGCTGGGATTACAAGTGTGAGCCACCACACCTGCCCTAATTTTTATATTTTTAATAGAGATGGGGGTTCACCATTTTGGCCAGGCTGGTCTCGAACTCCTGACCTCCAGTGATCTGCCAGCCTCAGCCTCCTAAAATGCTGAGATTACAGGCATGAGCTACTACACCTGGACCCATTTTAATTTTTAGCTAGCTTTTAGACTTCTAGAAGTAAAAAGTAACAGGCCAGAGTTGGTGGCTCAGACCTGTAACCCCAACACTTTGGGAGGCCAAGGCAAGTGGATCGTTTGAGACCAGCCTGAGCATTGTGGTGAAATCTCATCTCTACAAAAAAATACAGAAATTAGCTGGGTATGGTGGCATGTGCCCATGAAGTCCTAGCTGTTTGAGGACTGAGGCAGGAGATCGCTTGAGCCCTGGAGGTCAACTGCAATGAGCTGTGTTCACACCACTGAGCTGTGTTCACACCACTGTACAGCCTGGGTGACAAAGCAAGATCCTGTCTCCAAAAAGAAAAAAATAAACAAACAATAAATAAGTAATGATTGACACTGGTTTTTAAAGAGAGCCTTCCCTAAAAGATGCTCTAGTGGCCTTCAAGATTAATCTGTAAAAGATTTCTATTGTACCTATGAAACTCAAGAATATTACAGAAATAGTAACATTTCCAATTTAAAGTTGTTTAATTTTTAGACATGTTAAATAGAACCTCTCTGAGCTAAAACGCTTTTCTACATGCTAACATGCCAGAGAGAAAGAAGCCATGCAGCTCAAGGTTAAGAGATCTGAGATATCCAGGTAATTTAACAAGGCTTTTAGCATGAAAAAGCTCATTACCCATAATTTACGATACACAGAAATGCAAAACATCGTCCTCAGCTTTAATGCTTTGCCTCCAGTTGTTACCGAAAAGTACAGTGATTTTTTTTAAATCTCACTAGTTCAAATAAATATATTCAGATTCTTATTGTAGCGTGAAAATTCCTATTCTGTCATTAAATATTAGCTTTGGAAAATTTCTTCAATTTGTGCTTAAGCTTTTCCTATTTTTCTTTATTTGAATGATCTTCATGTCTTGCTTTCATTCCAGGAAATCCATGGTGTACAACACCCTTTGTTCTTTAATGTTTTAACTCCTTCATCTTCCAGAATCTCTTATGCCCAGTTATCCTCCCTATTTTTATATGATCTCCCATTTGATTTTTTTTTAACATTCTAGATCCCATTTTTATTTATATGTTTCAAACTTTTTTTTTTTTTTTTTTGAGATGGAGTCTTGCTCTGTCACCCAGGCTGGAGTGCAGTGGCGTGATTTCGGCTCACTGCAACCTCCTCCTCCTGGGTTCTTGGAATTCTCCTGCCTCGGCCTCCTGAGTAGCTGGGCCTATAGGCACACACCCCCACGCCTGGCTAATTTTTTGTATTTTAGTAGAGATGGGGTTTCACCATGTTGTCCAGGCTGGTCTCGAGCTCCTGAGCTCAGGCAATTCAGCCACCTCGGCCTCCGGGATAATAGATGTGAGCCACCGCGCCCGGCCTGTTTCATTCAGACTTTTATACTTTTTAGCATGACTGTATCTATCCCACAAAATAGTCTGGCTCCTTGATTTTAAATTATCCTTTCCTTGAGTCCTGCCCAGACTGTCATTATACCAGCCCCTAACAGTTGTTAAGGCAATCAACAATTTATTTCCAACAAGGGAACAGGGTCCTTGCCTCACTATTTCTAGGCTAAATGATGCTCCTCTGCCCAGGGCTAAAAATAGCCACAGCTGCTTGTTTATTGGTCACATTATTTTTAGGTTTGCATACACACATATGCCTAAATCTACTCCAGCCCAGCAGGTCAAATCCAATAAGCAAAAGAAAGTGGTAAATATCTGAAGAGACAGTTAAACATTGTACATGTTCACAGTATCTTTTTATGTCACTATAATACAGGTTTCTAAGCCTGTTTTCAAAACTACTCTCTTATCTTCTGTTTTTAAAATTTTTTCCCTGCCAGTCTACTTAGTAAGATAAGTTTCTGAAATTACAGAACAATGACAGTAGAATTTTCCTCACTTAAAGTAATAAATAGCCGAGAATTGCTGTGAAATCCTACTTTTCCCACTGACAAATTATAAAAATTAAGTGATATGTTCTTCAGAATTAAAAAGGTATGTTTCCTTAACTGTTAATACCACACTTGGGGTCAGGTAAGCTATGTACTCTGGCTGTTACTATGACAGTTATTTTTGGTCTGGGCACTGACAAAACCAGGAGAGGCCAGAGGCAACATCAATCTACTCTGCAAGACAGAGACCCCAAGTTTCATAACTCTGTGTTTTTTGGTAAAATAATGAAGTTGTTCCTTACTTTATAAATTAGGATGTCAAATTTCTCATGTTGAGTTTTCTTTTAAGCAGATCTGGATTTCTTCAGATACACAATTTGGCTATACCCAAAATACCATGAGCTTGTTAAGTTTCTCTTTATTCAAGAAATTTTTTTTTCACAAATTGTGATAAATGCTGTCAAGGTGAATAGGGTAAAATGATGGAGAATGGGGTAAGGATGAGGGAGGAAGTGATTTAGATAGAATGATCAGGGAGGTCCTCTCTATAGAGGTGATATTTAAGATAAGAAGTTGAGAGATGAACAGAAAGCAACCAAAGTCATTTAGTCAGTAAATGTTTATTGAGTATCTATTTGTCAGCTGTTGGTTGGTGGTAGGAATATAAGCATAAATCAGACATATAGGAGCCCTGCCTGCAAAAGCTTACATTTTAGTAAGTTAAGTCTAGATCTTATTATGCTTTTTACCATGTTGCCCAGGCTGGATCTGCCTCCCTTTTCAAAGAGTCTGAATTAATTAACTTTATTTTTCTTATACTATAAAAGCACTACATAGCAGCCACAGCTGGAGCCTGGGTCTCCTTCATAGAGACTCTGGTATGGGTCTTACAAGTTGGTCAGTGAATACCTGATAGGGAGACTCATTGAACATGTTGTCTTTCTTGAGGTATTGAGGATGAGATAGCTGTAGGTCTTGAAGATAGTATTAAAGGTAACCTTGGCAAAGGTGCCTAGGGTAGCAGTGCAGCTCCTGGTGGAGGTGTAGCAGTCATTGATATGGGCCATCAGCAGCAGCTTCTTGGGCATAGGGGCTGACAGTGCCTCTAGGGGACTGGGATGAGGCCACCAGCACAGAGCTACAGTGGTTACCTTGCAAGGGACTGTGGGTCTTGCTGATCTTGATCCCTAAGTAGCTTCATTGAACATGGGAAATGGAGAGGTTGGCCCGTATATGTTGACCCTGGAGATGGCAGGGACTACTTCCTTGAAACACGTAACATAGAGACTGATGTGACTCTTGTCCCTGACTGTGACAGATGCCTTGAACCTGGTCCACTGGCCAGCACAGGTCTCTTTTTGCATGGGCGTAATCTTCAAAACCTCATCTTTGAGGACATCCTTAGGAAAAAATGAGCAATCTCAGGCTCCTTGATAGGCAGGGAGAAGAGAGAGATTTCCTCCAGGAACTTGACTGTTATGTCATTTATCACGTGGCCCACCTTGGTGACAGGGAGCTTTTCCTTGTCCTTGTCTCCTTGAGCTCCCAGGCCTTGGTGACAACCCTGGCCCAGTCACCCCTCCTGAAGCTTCCCAGTTTAGGGCCCCTAGCAGTGGCAGAATCTTTATCTCTTTTCTTGCTCCACTTTTTGTTTCCTTGACACTTACAATCCTCTGACATTCCATAATGTTTCACTTATTTGTTGTCTATCTTCAGTAGAATATAAACTTTGTTACAGCAGGACTTTTTATTTCATTTATGGCTTTATCTCCAGTGCCTAGAATAATGTCTAGCATGTAGTACTTGCTTAGTAATATTGGTAGAATGAAAGAATGGGATATTGTCTTATTTTCTTATTTTAAAGGGTAGGTTTATATACTTTGAGATGAAATGAGCAAATCACAGGGCTGTGATTTTCATAAGGAGATTAAAAAGTCCAAGTCTTTCACTTAGCTAAAAACCATTTTATTTTACTTGTGTAGAAGTAGGCTACAGGCAAAGCCAGCATTTTCCTTGTGAGGCAGCTGTAAGTACTGCTTAAGCACAGATAAATATTAACTTGAGAGCTCAGTACCATAGAGCATCTATCTGCAAAGATGGTCTTGACTTAGAGCATTGTTAGGACATCTTAAAAACATAGAATTAAATTTTGAGTCTCATGGTGACATGATTGTAGCTCTGCATATTTTTATGGAAAATATTTCTTATTGTTTGTTATCTCTCCTTATTGTTTATAAGGGGGGGAAAAAAAGAGCAACAGCTAAGGTCCAAGGAAGTTAAGTACATTCATGGTCACTAAGCTGGTAGAGGTAGAACCTGACGATAAATTTAGGCCAGACCCCAAACCCATGTTCTGTGTATGTTCTTGCATAATGCCCGACGTATAGTAGACATTCAGTTAATATTTGGATTGATGGATAAATGAGTAGATGGCAAACGTATGAACATTCTAAGAGCATTAAAGATATGAAAAGATTGAGAATCTAATCATATGCAGGGAGTAGGAACAGATCTTGCAGAAGTTCTTAGTAGGAACAAACTTAAGAATTTAAAAATGGTTTCTAGTGATTAGCGAAAAGAGTACCTCAAAATGATAGAGGCTGGAGAAAGGTTTAAAATACTGTAAGGCTTTGTAACCCCCAGAATAGAGTCTGAATTGATTCTGGTTATAATGAGTTTTTATTGGAAGTTTTCTGTTTTTACTTTTATTTTTGTGGAAAGCCCAGTCATGTTTTCAGTTTGTTTTGTAGTAACTCTTTTGATCATAATTCACATACCATACAATATACCCATTTAAAACAATTTAATAGTTTTAGTATATTCGCAAATTTGTACAATCGTTGTTACCATTTGAGAACATTTTTATCTCCCCTGAAAAGAAACCCCATGCCTGTCATTCTTTATCCTCCCAACCTCCTGGCCAGGGAAACCACTCATCAATTTTGTCCCTATTAAATTTCTTATTCTGGACATTTTAAATATATGGAATCATATAATATGTGGTCTTTTGTGACTAGTTTCTTTCAGTTAGCATGAGGTTATTGGGGTTTGTCTGTGTTGTACGTTAATCAGTACTTCATTCATTTTTATGGCTGAATAATATTCCATTGTATGGATATACCACATTTTATTTATTCATTCATTAGTTGATGGACCTTTCAGTTGTTTCTACTTTTTGGCTATTATGAATAATGTTGCTGTGAATATTCACATCTGTGTTTTTGTGTGGATCTACAAGTTTTCATTTCTTTTGGCTGTATACCTAGAATTGTTGGATCGTACGGTAGCTCCATGTTGAACATTTTGAGGAACTACCTTACTGTTTTCTAACATGGCTCTATCATTTTACATTGTCACCAAGAGCATATGAGGGTTTCAGTTTCTCTACATCCTTACCAACGCGTCTTACTGTCTTTTGGGTCATAGCCATCCTGTGGTGGTGGGGGTTGTATCCTAGGTTTGTATCTTATTGTGGTTTTTATTTGCATTTCACTAATGACTAAGGATGTAGTGTATCTTAAGTGTTTATTGGCCATTTGTGTATCTTCTTTAAATAAATGTCTGTTTAGATCTTTTGTCCATTTTTAAGTTTGGTCATTTGTCCTTTTATTGTTGAGTTGCAAGTTCTTTGTATATTCTGCATACACAAGTCCCATATCAGACAGACAGTTTGCAAATAATTTCTTCCATTCTGTGGGTTGTCGTTTCACTTTGTTGGTAGTGTCCACTGAAATAAAAGTTTTTAATTTTTCATGTCCCATTTACCTGTTTTTTCTTGCTTTGGTCAATTGTCAAATCGACTATTTGAAGATGACCCCATATGTTTTCTTCTAAGAGTTTTTATAGTTCAGCTCTTGGATTTAGGTCTTCATCTATTTTGAGTTAATTTTTATAAACGGTATGTGGTAGAGGGTCCAACTTCATCCTTTTACATGGATATATATTCAGTTGTTTCAGCACCATTTGTTGGAAAGCCTGTTTTTTCTCAATGAAACTATTAGAAGTTTTAAGCAGAAAAATAGGATCAAACAGATATTTAAAGAAGATCACTCTGGCTGCTGTGTGAAGAATGGCAGTCCATCATCTTTGGATCTTAGAATGCCAACAAAAGGTACTGTGAACAAGCAACCAGTGACTTAGAATGAAGACCACCAGGAACTTATCCAAAGAGGCATGAGAATAAAGTGTTAAAAGGAGAAAATGCAGTTGGCCGAGCACAGTGGCTCACGGCTGAAATCCTAGCACTTTGGGAGGCTGAGGCAGGCAAATCACCTGTGGTCGGGAGTTCAATAGCAGCCTGGCCAACATGGTGAAACCTCGTCTCCACTAAAAATATAAAAATTATCTGGGCCTGGTGGCACGCATTTGTGATCCCAGCTACTTGGGAGGCTAAGCCAGGAGAATAACCTGAACCCGGGAGGTGAAGATTACAGTAACCCAAGATTGTATCACTGCACTCCCTGAGACTCTGTCTTAGAAAAAAAAAAGAGAGAGAGAGAGAATGTAGTCAACTGTGTAGCATTCTGCTTAGTGATTAAGATGCAGTCATGCAGTGCATAATGATATTTCAACACAATGGTTGTCCCATTAATATTATATTACCATATTTTTACTGTACTTTTTCAAGATGTATTTAGATGTTTAGATATACAAATACTTATTGTGTTACAGTTGCCTACTGTATTCAGTATAGTCACATACTCTACACGTTTGTAGCCTGGGAGCAATATGCTCTACCATATACTACAGGTATGTTGTAGGCTATAATAATTTAGGTTTGTATAAGTACACTCTATGATTTGTGCACAATGATGACACTGTCTAATGGTGCATTTCTCAGAATGTATCCCTGTCATTAAGAGGTACAAAATATATGAAAAGGAAGTAGCTATTGGATTTAGTATCCAGGTTATTGGATGGAGACCTTCTGAAAAGGAGTTTTGGTAGAGTAATCAGTAATAGCAATCCAATTAGAATTAGTTAAGGACCAAAAATGGGAAAACAGCAACTAGAGAAAACTCTTTAAAGAAATTTGCTGGGAAGATTTTTGTGTAAATATAGATAAGTTTATCCTAATATTTATATGGGAAGGCTAGGATAGCTAAAACAATTTTGACAAAGTAAAGTAAGTGGGAAGAATCAGTCTATCTGTTTATTTAGCCTCAGTAATGAAGACAGTATGGTAATGGAGGAGGCCTAGACACATAGGAGATTAAAAGAGAAAAAGAACCCATAGATTGAACTGTGGTATGGCCTGCAGCTTTTTGACAGAGGTACAAAAGCAATTCTGTAGGGGAAGGTTATTACTTCGGTATTTCCAGCAAATGGTACTAGAGCAATGGACATTCATAGGCAAAACTGTAAACCCCTACTTAAAATTCACAGTTTGTGCTGAAATTAACTCAAAATATACCATCAGTTTAATAAAACCATAAGACAGCCAGGCACAGCGGCTTATGCCTGTAACCCCAACAGTTTGGGAGGCTGAGGCAGGCAGATCATCTGAGGTCAGGAGTTCGAGATCAGCCTGGCCAACATGGCAAAACCCCGTCTCTACTAAAAATAGAAAAATTATCTAGTGTGGTGGCATGCGCCTATAATCCCAGCTACTCAGGAGGCTGAGGCAGGAGAATCTCTTGAACCCTGATGGCAGAGGTTGGAAGAGCTGAGATCATGCCACTGCACTCCAGCCTGGGCGACAGAGGAAGACTCCATCTCAAATATATATATATATATATATATGTAGAAGAAAAATCTTTGGAACATAAGACTAGGTAAAGAGGCTGGGCACAGCAGATCACTTGAGGTCAGGAGTTTGAGACCAGCCTGACCAACATGGCAAAAACCGTCTCTACCAAAAATAAAAAATTAGATAGGTGTCGTGGTACATGCTTGTAATCTCAGCTACTCGGGAGGCTGAGGCAAGAGAATCACTTGAACCCAGGAGATGGAGGTTGCAGTGAGACGAGATCACCCCACTGCACTCTAGCCTGGGCAACAGAGTGAGACCCTATTTTAAAAAAAAAAAAAAAAAGGTAAAGATTTCTTAGACGTACCACTAAACACATGATCTGTGAAAGAAAAAAATCAGTAAATTAATTAGACTTTCACAAAATTAAAAGCTTCTTCTCTACAAAATACCTTGTCAAGAGAATGAAAAGACTAGCTACAGACTTGGAGAAAATATTTACAATCCAGTGTATCTGACAGTGGACTTCTGTTTAAAAATAACTTTCAAAAGTCAACAGTAAAAAAAACTAACAATCCAGGCCGAGCACAGTGAGGTGGCTCACACCTGTAATCCCAGCACTTTGGGAGACCAAGGTGGGAGGATCACCTGAGGTCAGGAGTTCAAGACCAGCCTGGCCAACAGTACCAACAATTGCTACTAAAAATACAGCAATTGGCTGGGTATGGTGGTGGGCGCCTATAATCCCAGCTACTCGGGAGGCTGAGGTAGGTGAATCGATTGAACCCTGGGGGTAGAGGCTGAAGTGAGCCAAGACCGCACCATTGCACTCCAGCCTGGGCAACAAGATCAAAACCCTGTCTCAAAAAAAAAAAAACCCAGAAACAAAAAACCAACAATCGAATTAGAAAGGGGACAAAAGAGATAAACAGAGATTTCACCAAAGAGGATGTGCGAATGGCAGATAAACACATGAAAAAATGTTCACCATCTTAGCCACAGGGAAGTACAAATTAATATGATGATGAAATATTACTATATGCCCTCTTAGAACTGCAGAAATTAAAAAATAGCAACAGCATCCAATGCCGATGAGGATGCAGAGAAACTGGATCTTTTATATGTTGCTAGTGCAAATGTCAAGTGATAGACCCACTCTGGAAAAAGTTGGCCAGTTGCTTACAGTTGTACACTTACCATATGACCCATGAATACCATTCTTGGGCATTTATTTCAAAGAAATCAAAAGTTATGTCCTCATATAAACCTGTACATGAATATTCTTAAAACTTTGTTACAGCCCAAAACTGGAAACAGCCTCAAATGTCATTCCCTTGGGTGAATGATTAAACAAATTGTGGTATATACATACCATAGAATGCTACTCAGCAATGAAATGGAACAGACCAGGAATACATGCAACAATTTGGAGAGGACCTCAAGAGCATTATGGTGAAAGAAGTGTTAAATGACGGTTTCAAACGGCAGCATACTACACGATTGTACTTACGTAACATTCTGGAAAAGAAAAAAGTATAAACATGGAAAACAGATTATTGATTAGAGTTTAGGGACTATGGGGAGTACAGGAGTGATGCAGTAGTTCTCTATGGTGTTTGTTGTGGTAGTTACATAAATCTATACATGTGATAAATTGTAGAGAACTATGTATATATACATGCATACACAAATAAGCGCACGTTAAAAAAAAAAAAGCCCTGAAATCTGAATAAGGTCTGTAGATCATAATACCCAATGTCAATTTTCTGGTTTTGCTATTATGCTGCAGTTATATTCGATAATATCATTAGGGAAAGCTGGGTGAAAGGTACTCCGGACCTCTCTGCACAGTTTTTTAACTTCCTGTAGGCTATAATTATTTCAAAATAAAAATTTTAAAAATATCACCTCAAAAAAGGAACAGGAATGGTTGGAGAGATGTAGGGTTGAGAGTGGGGTTTTTTGCTTTATTTTTGCCTTTATTTATTTTTTTGAGATGGAGTCTTGCTCTGTCACGCAGGCTGGAGTGCAGTGGTGTGATCTCGGCTCACTGCAACCTCTGTCTCCCACGTTCACATGATCTTCCTGCCTCAGCCTCCCGAGTAGCTGGGATTGCAGGCATGCACCACCACGTCCAACTAATTTTTTTATTTTTAGTAGAGACAGGGTTTCACCATTTTGGCCAGAATGGTCTTGAACTTCTGACCTCAAGTGATCTGCCCACCTCGGCCTCCCAAAATGCTGGGAGTACAGGCATGAGCCACCATGCCTGGCCTTATTTTTGCTTTTTTAAAAAAGATACTAAAACATGTTTGTAAGCTTATGAGATGATCAAAAAGGGCAAAATGATGATACAAATGAGAGGACATAGTTAACAGGAACAAATCTTAAACCTTTGGCTTTAAGCATTAAATGAGAAAAATAGTATTATTTACATTTCTGTCTTATTTATAAGTGAGGTTATCTTTACAACATTTTGTAAATGATTCTAAGTGTAAATGTGGCTATCGTATGGTATAGTTCTCTAATGTTCTAAAAATTCTACCTGCTTTTGTATTGCATCATGGAACTAAATTATTAAATAAAATTAAATTTTAAGAGTTTTTATGGTGTTTGCTATGCTTATTCAATAACCTTGAGTTTTATGTGTCACTTCCTACTGTTTTCCCTTTCGGATTTTTATCCAATATGGGTAGGTTATTAATTTCCTTCAATTAAAAAGTTTTTATATATACTTAGGAAAAACTAATTATTTATTCTTGTTTTGTCCTTTATGTAAAATGTGGTAATATAAAAATGCTTAATAGAAATTATTGGCTGTTTATTTCAGGGATACAGCAGGCCAGGAGCGATTTCACACCATCACAACCTCCTACTACAGAGGAGCAATGGGTATCATGCTAGTATATGACATCACCAATGGTAAAAGTTTTGAAAACATCAGCAAATGGCTTAGAAACATAGATGAGGTAAGACTAGAAATTGTATAAACCCTTCATGAACACACATTTGTGTGCTTGGTTAGGAAGAATAAATATTCCAGTTGATCTTCACGATATAATGTACTGTTGAAGACATTACTATTGAAATATTTCTACTTTCTAAAAGTTAGTGTTGGCTGGGTGCGGTGGTTCACACCTGTAATTCCAGCACTTTGGGAGGCTCATGCAGGAGGATCACCTGAGGTCAGGAGATTGAGACCAGCCTGGCCAACATGGTGAAACCCTGTTCCTACTAAAAATTACAAAAATTAGCTGGGCATTGTGGCATGTGCCTGTAGTCCCAGCTCCGGGAGAGGCTAAAGTAGGAGAATCACTTGAACCTGGGAGGCAGACATTTGGAGTGAGCTGAGATCGCACCACTGCATTCTAGCCTGGGCAACAGAGCAAGACTCAGTCTCAAAAAAAAAAAAAAGAAAAGTTAATGTTATTATTTGCCTACCTTTTTCTTAAGTTTTTGGGAAGTCTGTCTAGAGCCCTATTCAAGACAATTAGTAAATTACTTCAAAACTCTATATAGCCATCTTATAAGATGACCCCAAATAGAAGCTACCAGTGACTTTCTGGAAATGACTTTTTTCTTTTTTTTTTTCTCCTAACCACTAGACCACCAGGAAGAATTTTTTCTTAATAAATTTTTACTGAATGAGTGAAATGTCCAGCAATTTTTTAAGACTTTATTTTTCATGTTATAGAAATAAAATATTGTTTCTAGGCATTTTGAATTATGTGGAATGCTAATACAGTAAAAACCTAACTAAGAAAATAGTTCCATTGCATGTCAAGATGTTGGGGTTTGTTTTTTGATTTTTGTTTTTTTGAGGTAGTCTTACTTCATCACCCAGGCTGGAGTGCAGTGGCATGATCTTGGCTCACTGCAACCTCTTCCTCCTAGGTTCAAGTGATTCTGTGTCTCTGTGTCCTGCGTAGCTGGAATTACAGGTGTGTGCCACCACACCCGGCTAAGTTTTGTATTTGTAGTAGAGACGGAGTCTTGCCACGTTGGCCAGTCTGGTCTTGAACTCCTGGCCTCGAGTGATCTGCTCACCTTGACCTCCTGAAGTGCTGGGATTGCAGGGGCGTCCAGCCTGATGTTGCTTTTTATAAGTTAAAACTATGTATCGAAGCATGTTTGTTTCTTTGCTATGGCATAGGTGGCTTCTTGTTAAAGAGTTTTTTTTTTTCCATGCCTATTGCTACCTTCTAGGCTTTGAATTTCATTAAGAGTAACTCTTTGAAGCAAGTTTTGGCCAAACACACAAAGACCAAGTCTTAAGCCAATATTAGACCTAAGATAATACCCTTAATGGTAGCAATACTAAGGACTCATTACTACTTTTTTGTTGCTAGAATAAATCTTTAGGAGAAGTCTATTATTTTGTAATAATTATTTAAAGATACACAGATCTTACAAAAAGCTTTATTTTGATTTCCTTATTCTTTATTATTCAGGTAAGTAGTCTATAGTAAGAGCAGTTTAAAGATTTTGCAGTGCGTTTCCAACAACCATCATTTCTCTGATTCTACCACATGAACTGGTGTCCTCCTATTCAATCCTATTTGACATTAACCACCCTTAGTGTCAGACTCCACAAGTTTGAGGATTCAGTCCACAAGACCGCCCTCACTTGCAGCACCACTTGCAAGTCCTGGGTCCCCAGGCTTACCCACATTTCTGTCTTCTGTCCAAGTTGGCTGTAGATTTTGGAAATGCCACTCCATGTGATCATTTGCTAGAGTGAGTCATAGAACTCAGGAAAATGCTATGCTTAGGATTACCATTTTATTATAAAATATACAACTTGCAAACAGCCAAATGGAAGAAGGGCATATGCAGGGAGTTGGGGCAGGGCTCCAGAGCTTCCATGCCCTCTCCGGATACGCCACCTCTCCCAACACCTTGATGTAATTCATTAAATTGGAATATTCCTTACCCTCAGTTTTTCAGATTTTGAATTGAAATTCCATCACTTAGGCATGATTGATTAAATCATTGACCTCTGGTGATTGAGTGTAATGTCTGTCTCCCTTCCCCTCCTAAGAGGTCAGGAAGTGGGACTGAAAGTTTCAGCCCTCTAATCACTTGGTTGATTCCTCTGGAGACCAGCCCCCATTCTGAAGCTAGATAGAAGCCTTGTCATCAGTCATCTCATTAGCATAAACCCATTATAGTCAAAAGAATCTTGTTATGAATAGCAAAAGACAACCCTGTCACTTAGGAAATTGGGAGGTCAGTGACAGGAACCGGGAACAAAGACTCAATATATGTTTTTATTATACCACAGACTTAAACACCTGACATGGTAGACTGAATGGTTTGTTTCCCATCATAAACTGAGAAACATACAACCTAGGTATTAAAAAGGAAAATTGTGGGTGTGGTGATACACACCTGTGGTCCCAGTTACTTGCAAGTCGGAGGCAGGAAGGTCGCTTGAGCCCAGGAATTCAAGGCTGCAGCGAGCTATTATCATACACTGTACTTCAGCCTGGGTGACAGAGTGAGACCCTGTCTCTAAAAAAGAAAAAACAAATTAAGTTATTTAAAAAAGAAAATCTTGGCCGGGCACAGTGGGTCATGCCTGTAATCCTAGCACTTTGGGAGGCCAAGGCAGGCGGATCAGCTGAGGTCAGGAGTTTGAAACCAGTCTAGTCAACATGGTGAAACCCTGTCTCTATGAAAAACACAAAAAATTATCTGGGCGTGGTGATGGGCACCTGTAGTCCCAGCTACTTGGGAGGCTGAGGCAGGAGAATTGTTTGAACCCAGGACGCGGAGGAAGCTGTCATGAGCTGAGATCATACCACTGTACTTCAGTCTGGGTGGCAGAGTGCAACTCCATCTTAGAAAAAAAGAAAAAGAAAATCTTGTTTCTTTGACACATTAAAGGGTTATATAACATGATCAAGAGGAACTTACCCCAGGAATGAAAGGGTAGTTCAACATATAGAACTATCAATATAATATACCATATTAATAAAGGACAAAACTATATAATCATCTCAGTTCACACAAAAAGTAACATTTGACAAAACCCAGCATTCTTTTATGATTAGAACAGTCGTCTGGGCGTGGTGGCTCACACCTGTAATCCCAGCACTTTGGGAGGCCAAGGTGAATGGATCACCTGAGGTCAGGAGTTTGAGACCAGCCTGGCCAACATGCTGAAACCACATCTCTACTAAAAATACAAAAATCAACTGGATGTGGTGGCAGATGCCTGTAATCCCAGCTACTTAAGAGGCTGAGGCAGGAGAATTGCTTGAACCGGGAGGCAGAGATTGGAATGAGCCGAAATTATGCCATTGCACTCCAGCAAGACTCTGTCTCAATAACAACAACAACAACAACAAAAAGGCAGCAAACTAGGAATAGCAAATAACTTCCTTAATTCTGTAAGTGACATCTACAAAACTACCACAGGTAATAACATACCTGTCCCCTAAGATCAAGAACTTGGCAAGAATATCTGCTCTGGCCACTTCTGTTCAACATTATGCTGAGATTCCAGCCAGAGAAGGAAAAAAAAAGCCATCCAGCTTCAAGAAACTATTTATAAATGGTGGAATCTTTTATATAGAAAATCCTTAAGAATCCACATATATATATATCCGAAAACTCTTAAAACTATAAACAAGTTTAGCAAGGTTGCAGGAAATGAGATCAAGATACAAAAATCACTTTTATTTCTGTACACTAGCAATAACCGAAAATTACACTGAGAATAAAATTCCTTTTGTAATAATATCAAAAAGGAAAAAGTAATTAGGAGTAAATTTAACCAAGAGTGTAAGACTTGTACACAGAAAACCATGAAATATTATTGAAAGAAATTAAAGGTCTAAATAATTAGAAAGATAACCAGTGTTCATGAATTGGAAGACAGTATTGTTAAGGTGGCTTTACTACCCAAAGTGATCTACAGATTCAGTGAATCCCAATTGCTTTTTTAAAAATCCCCCCCTGCAGAAATAGGCAAATAGGCAAACTGACCCTAAAACTAACACAGACAGGCAAGGGACCCAGAATAGCCAAAATAATCTTGAAAAGGAAGTGCAAAGTTGTAAGACTCACACTTTCTGTTTTTGTTTGTTTGATTTTGTTTTTGTTTGTTTTTTTGAGACAGACACTTGTTCCGTCACCAGGCTGGTGTGCGGTGGCGCAGTCTTGATTTCCTGCAACCTCCACCTCCCAGGTTCAAGCAATTCCACTGCCTCAGCCTCACGAGTAGCTGGGACTACAGATGCACGCCACCACACCCAGCTAATTTTTGTATTTCTTCAATAGAGACGGTGTTTCACCATGTTGGCCAGGGTGGTCTCAATCTCGACCTCGTGGTCCACCCACCTTGGCCTCCCAAAGTACTGAGATTGTGCTCGGCCACACTTTATGGTTTTAAAGTTTACTGCAAAGCCACAATAATCAAGACATTGTGATACTAACACAAGGATAGTCATAAAGATCGATGGAATAGTACCGAGAGTCTAAAAATAAACTCTTACATATATGGTCAGTTGACATTTAACAAGATTGCTAGACAGTCCAGTAGGCAAAACAATAGTCTTTCCAGCAAATGGTACGGGAAAACTGGCTATCCTCATGTGAAAGAATGAAAGTTGGATACCCACTTCATCCCATACAGAAAAGTTAACTCAAAATGGATCATGACACCTGGGGATGGTGTGCCACACCTGTAATCCCAACACTTTGGGAGGCCAAGGTGGGCCAGTTGCTGGAGCGCAGGAGTCTGAGACCAGCCTGGGCAACATGGTGAAACTCTATCTCTAGGAAAAAAAAAAAATTAGCCGGGTATGGTGGCATCCACCTGTAGTTCAAACTAGCTGGGAGGCTGAAGTGGGAGTATCACTTGAGTCCAGGAGGTCAAGACTGCAGTGAACCATGATTGCACTACTACACTCCAGCCTGGGCAACAGAGTGAGATTCTGTCTTAAAAAAGAAAAAAAATGGCCGTGGACTTACATGTAAGATCTAAAGCCATGAAGTGGCAAAAGAAAAGAAATGGATAAATTGGGGTACATCGGATTTAAAACCTTTGTGCTTTGAAGGTTCTACCATTAAGAAAGTGAAAAGCCACCCCACAGAATGGAAGAAAACAGGACAGACTTTAACAAGTGTTGACAAAGATGTAGAGAAATTGTATATTGCTGGTAGAATTGTAGAATGATGCAGCTGCTTTGGAAGATATTTTGGCAGTTCTCAAAATGTTAAACACACAGTTACCTTATGACCAACAATTTCACTCCTAGGTATTTTTACCCAAGAGAATTAACAACATATATCAACACAAAAGGTATACGCAAGTATTTATAACAGCATTATTCACAGTAGCCAAAAAAATAGAAACGACGCGAACATCCATCAACTGACGAATTCATAAATAAAATGTGTATATTCATATAATGGAATATCACTCGGCCATTAAAGGGCATGAAGTACTGATAAGTGGTACAATGTGGGTGAACCTTGAAAACCTGATGGAAGAAGCCAGACATGAAGGCCATATATGATTCCCTTTAAATGAAATACCCCAAATTGACAAAAACATAGAGACAGAAAGTACATTCATGGTTGTCAAGGGCTGGGGATGATGTGTGGAGAGAAAAGAGTGATTGCTCTGAATAGAGGTTTATTGGGGAGTGATAAAAATATTCTAAAGTTAGTAGTGGTGATAATTGAACTGTCTCATAAATATACTAAAAAACACTGAATTGTATATTTTTACAGGGTGAATTTTATGATGTGTGAATTATAAACTCAGTAAAACTGTTATTTTTTTAAAACTTGAATTGAGCTTTAATACCTTGCTTTACAATTACAGCTGACCTTTGAACAATTGGGTTTGAACTACACAGGTACAGTTATTATTTTTTAATTTGAAAAATATTTTTGAGATGGGTGTCTCACTGTGTTGCCCAGGCTGGTCTTGAACCCCTGAGCTCCAGTGTTTCTCCCATCTTGGCCTTCCTAGTAGCTAGGACCATAGGCGTGTGCCATCATGCCTGACTCACAGATCCACTTAATATACATATTTTTCAACCAAAGTCAGATTGAAAATAAGAATTTTGACACTCACATGTAATAAAGCGTGGTTTGGGGCCATCTTTGCATGTATGTCTGTTTCACAGGGCTGGCTGCAGGACTTGAGTATGCGTGGATTTTGATAAAGGAAGTAGGGTTCTGGAACTAATCAACCACCCCCATGGTTACTGAGGGGACTGTATTTCTTCCCCCTCCCATCCCCTTCCCTCTCCTCTTTCGGTTTCTGAATGGTTTTATTATTATTAAACGTCAACATCCTTTTAAAGTATTTGTTGTTTCTATTTAATTATAGACAGTGATCTCTCTGTGATATGTTTATCAATATGTGGAGATATTTTTGGTTATTACAGCTTGGGTTCAAGAAAAATGCTGACCCAAAATGTCAGTAGGGCTGATGTTGAGAAACCTTGGTCTAAATACACCTCTCTGTATTAGTACCTTGGGAAGATTAATCATATTTTAAGCTAGTTACAGTTTGCATGTGTAGTTCATGTAGATAGAGATATGTGTCCTCCTGCATAAACATGTCTCTTTATGGATTTGTCTGTGTGGTGTAACTACCAGTCTTTCTTCGGGTGTTTTTGCCTTACATGGTTGTAAACACAATATGTATCTGACTGGAAAAAGATTAATGTGCATGTTGGCATAAGAAAATGTATGAGAGAAGTTCTCTATATACTGAGTGCTGCCCTGGCTCAGCAGTGAAGTCTTTAACCTCATCATGCTTGTTTCTTATTGTTAGTAAGGATCATACAAATAAGGATGATCTTAGCTGTGAAGATATGTATTGGACCGTGCATAGCGGCTCACACCTGTGATCCCAGCACTTTGGGAATCTGAGGTGGGAGGATTGCTTGAGCTTAGGAGTTCAGGACCAGCCTGAGCCGTATAGCAAGACCTTACCTCTACTAAAAAAAATTTTTAAAGCCGGGCATGGTGACAAGTACCTGTAGTTCCAGCTATTTGGGAGGCTGAGATGGGAGGATCACCTGAGCCGAGGAGATCAAGGCTACAGTGAGCTACGATTGTAGCAGTATTGTAGCACTCCAGCCTGGGTGACATAGCAAGACCCTGTCTCAAAAAAATAAATAAATTTTTAAAAAGACTTGTATAATACTGTTTTGATTTTTTTTTTTAGTTTTTATGTTTTATTATTCAGAGAAGCATATCCTAGCTCTTTTTCAGATCTTAGCTTTTTTTTTTTTTGAAGACAATTTCTCACTCTGTCACTTAGGCTAGAGTGCAGTGGCACAATCGCAGCTTACTGCAGCCTCTACCTCCTGAGCTCAAGCAATCCTCCCACCCCAGCCTCCCAAGTACCTAGAACCACAAGCATGCTCTATCATGTTTGGCTAATTTTTATTTTTGTCGAGAGGGAGTCTCACTGTGTTGCCCTGGCTGGCCTCAAATTATTGGGCTCAATCAGTCTTCCTCCGTTGGCTTCCCAAAGTATTGGGATTACACAAATGAGCCACTATGCCCAGCCAGGCTTACTGTCAAATATGTTTTTGAGGCCAGGCGCGGTGGCTCAAGCCTGTAATCCCAGCACTTTGGGATTATAGGCCGAGGTGGGTGGATCACGAGGTCAAGAGATCAAGACCATCCTGGTCAACATGGTGAAACCTCGTCTCTATTAAAAATACAAAAAATTAGCTGGGCATGGTGGCGCGTGCCTTTAATCCCAGCCACTTAGGAGGCTGAGGCAGGAGAATTGCCTGAACCCAGGAGGCGGAGGTTGTAGTGAGCCGAGATCGCGCCATTACACTCCAGCCTGGGTAATAAGAGCAAAACTCTGTCTCAAAAAAAAAAAAAAAAAATGGTTTTGAGCTAAAGTTTTATTTATGCTCTGAAATGCCACTCATGTTTAAGGAATTATATCTGTTTCCTCACTAGCCCCAGAATACTGATGCAAGTTGGCATGGAGGTGTAGTTGGTTGTAAATTGGTGGTCAGATTGCTAAAGCTTTTTTTAAAAACAGGCTGAAAACACCTTAACACTTATAAATTTATATACAAGGTAATTTTACCTTTTTTTACTTCATTGATCACTTATTTATTGGCTTTCTTCTATCGGCCTGCTTGCAATAACTTACCAGGTATTCTTAGTAGAAGAGTAGCTTCTGAAACTACAGATAATTTGTCTTCTGTTTGAGTGGAGGTTCATGTTAGTGTCTCTGGTAACTTGCAGTGTCTGGTAGTGATCAGGATGTGGGTAGATTATTACAGGTCACTGTAATAATTTGTCCATTTAGCTGCTGGGAGCCTTTTAAAACCATACTTCTGTACTTTTTTGGGATCATGGACCCCTTTGAGAAATTAGAATCTTACCAGAATGATGTACTTCTACAACTTGCAAAGTTTTATATGTGGTTCTTGGAATTACTGATGTCCGTGAAGTCCATCCATAGATTCTAAGATCAAAATGCCTCTTACTTTTACTGACCCTTAGCACATGGCAGAATTTTAGGAACACCTGATATATTGCTGCTTATTACTGGATATTTGCCAGGTTTCCTTTGTGTTAGCAGTAACATAAATTAAGAGGCACTAAATTCAGATAAGACCATGGAATCCCCAAGTAGGGAGTTTCTTTATAATACGTTATATGTAATTTTTCTTTCTCTTTTTTTTTTTTTTTTTTTTTTTTTTTTTGTTGGTGGGGAGTGGTGGGCAGAGTCTTACTCTGTCTCCCAGGCTCGAGTGCAATGGCATATTCTCATCTCACTGCAACCTCCACCTCTTGGATTCCAGTGATTCTCCTGCCTCAGCCTCCCGAGTAGCTGGGACTACAGGCACCTACCACCACACCTAGCTAATTTTTGTATTTGTAGTAGAGACAGGGTTTCACCAAGTTGGCCAGGCATGTCTCAAATGCCTAACCTCAGGTGGTCCACCCTCCTTGGCCTCCCAAAGTGCTGGGATTACAGTTGTGAGCCACCATACCCGGCATGATTTTTCTTTTTTAAGCTTGTGATTCTACTAAGGATATCTTCCCCCCAACTAAAGAGTTTCCTCCCTAATCCCACCTTTGTTTGCCCCCTTTAAAACTATAATTGGGGCCAGGCGCAGTGGCTCACGCCTGTAATCCTAGCACTTTGGGAGGCCGAGGCAGGCGGATCATGAGGTCAAGAGATCGAGACCATCCTGGCCAACATGGTGAAACCCTGTCTCTACTAAAAGTACAAAAAAATTAGCTGGGCGTGGTGACGCGCACCTGTAGTCCCAGCTACTTGGGAAGCTAAGGCAGGAGAATTGCTTGAACCCGGGAGGCGGAGGTTGCAGTGAGCCGAGGTCGCACCACTGCATTTTAGCCTGGCGCCTGGTGACGGAGTGAGACTCTGTCTCAAAAAAAAAAAAAAAAAAAAAAAAACACTATAATTGACCCTGAACAACGGGTATGTGAATCTCACAGGTCCACTTACACAACGATATTTTTTATTTAAAGAGATGGGGACTTGCAGTGTTGCCCAGGCTGGTCTCAAACTCCAGGTGTCAAGTGATCTTTCCTCCTCAGCCTCCCGAGAAGCTGAGTTTACAGGCATGTGCCACCCAGCTCTATACACAGGTTTTTAAAAACAAATCTTTTAGAAAAAAATTTAGAGACTTAAACAACAGTTTGGAAAACTCACAGGCAAATCATATAGCCTAGAAATATGGGGGACAGGAATTAAGCAAAATTAAGTATATCATGAATGTATAAAGTATACATAGATACTAGTCTATTTTATTACTTAGTACCATAAAATGTACGCAGATCTATTATTAAAAGTTTAAATTTATTAGAACTCAAAACATACAAACAGAGTTCATACATGGCATCTTTTGCAGTCAAGAGAAATGTAAACAAAGATACAGTATTAAGTCAACTGCATAAAAATAACCATAATACATACTGTACTACTGTGATAATTTTGTAGCCACCTCCTGTTGCTATTTTGGTGAGCTCATATGTTGCAAGTGTCTGCTTAAAACACCATGTGATGTGGATCATCTCCCCATGAACAGTTTGTGTCTCCAGTAAATCCCATATTGCAATCAAAAGTGATCTCTTGTGGTTCTTGCTTGTTTTCATTGTGCTAGTGCAATACCATAAACCTTGAATGACACCATCCAACCTATACAGAGTGCTACTAGTGATGCCAGAAGCACTCCTGGGAAGCAGAGAAAAGTCATGACATTACAAGAAAAAGCGGAATTGCTTGATATGTGCTGTAGAGTGAGGTCTGCAGCTGTGGTTGCCTGTTATTTTAAGATAAATTAATCCAGCATAAGGACCATTTTAAATAAAATCTGTGAAGCCATGACTGCAACTACAGCAGGAGGTGTAAAAACCTTGCATGTTTTATGAAATACCTTTTTAATCTCATGTTGAAAATGCAGCTTTTATGTGGGTACAGGATTGCTGTAAGAAAGGCATACTCATAGACTTTTCTTGAATATAATATTCAAGAAAAAGTGAAGTCATTAAATGACAAAGCAAAACAAAAGTGAAGCTAGAGGATTTAAAGCCAGCAGAGGATGGTTTGATAATTTTAGAAAGAGATTTGGCCTAAAAATGGCAGGATAACAGGAGAAGCAGCTTCTGCTGACTAAGAGACAGCAGACGAGTTCCTGGGCACCATTAAGAAAATCATTCAGGAAAAAGGATATCTGCCTGAACAGGTCTTTCATGCAGACAAAAGTGTCCTATTCTTGGGTGGTAGAGGAGGACACAAAGGACATGTGTTAGGAAAAGAAGAAAGCACAGGGAATTAAGGCAGGAGGGGATAGGCTAAGTACTATTTTGTGCAAATGCAGTTGGGTTTATGATTAGGACTGACTGCCCTTATGTATAAAGTTGCTAACTCCCAAGACTTGAAAGGAAAAGCTGCCAGTTTTTTGATCATTCAACAAGAAGACCTGAACACTGAGAATCCTTTTTCTGGATTGGTTCCATCAATACTTTGTCCCTGAAATCAAGAAATACCTTGCCATTATGGGACTGCCTTTTAAGTTCTTTTGATATTGGAGAGTACCCCTGGCTACCCAGAACCCCATGAGTTTAACACCAAAAGCATCGAAGTGGTCTTTTTGCCCCCAAACACGGTGTCTCTAATTCAGCATCTAGATCAGGGGGTCATGAGGACCTTTAAGGTTAATAACACACAGTACTCTAACCTCAATAGAACATGAAAATCTGGAGGGATTACACCACTGAAGATGCCATCATTATAGAAAAAGCCATGAAAGCCATCAAGCACAAAACAGTATCCTCCTCCTGGAGAAAATTGTGTCCGGATGTTGAGCATGATTTCACAGGATTTGTAGCAGAGCCAGTCAAGGAATTTCTGAAAGAGACTATGGATAAGACAAAAGCTAATAGACACCAACCAGAGGAATCAGCAGAAGACTCAATGAAGATGCCGGTGTTTCCAACCAATGCTAGACAATAAGGAAGAAGATAACAGAAGTAGTGCCGGAAAACAAATTGACTTTAGGCAATCTGGCAGAAGGGTTCTGATTATTCAAGACTGCTTGAGACTTACTGTACAACATGGACCGTTATATGATACAGGCACTGAAACTGAAGCAAATGATGGAAGAAGGATTGGTTTTTGTATAGAAATATTTTTAAAGAAATGGAAAAGCAAAAAATACAGAAATTACAATGTTTTTCCATAAAGTTACACTGAGTGTGCCTGCCTCCCCTTCTACCTCTTCTACCTCTTCTGCCTCTGCTTCCCCTGAGCCTGCAAGACCAACCCCCTCCTCTTTCTCCTCCTCAGCCTACTCAATTTGAAGACATTTGAGGATGAAGACCTTTATGATGATCCACTTCCACTTAATGAATAGTAAATATATTTTTCTTCCTTATGATTTTCTTGGTAACATTTTCTTTTCTCTAATTTTGTGGTAAGAATACAGTGTAGATACATGTTAATTGACTATGTTATTGATAATGCTTCTGGTTAGCAGTAGGCTATAGTAGTCAAGTTTTGGGGGAGTCAAAAGTTATACATGACATCCGCTTACCCCTATTGTTCACGGGTCAACTGTATGTTGTTTTAAATTAGCATATTTTATAACTTGTAACTGCAGCCACTTGGCAGTTTTGTTGTTGTTGATTTTTTTGTTGTATTCTTTGAGATGGTCTTGCTTTGTTTCCCAGGCTGGAGTACAGTGGCAGTGATAATAGTTCACTCCAGCCTTGAGCTCCTGGGCTCAAGTGATCCTCCTGCCTCGGCCCCTTAAAGTGTTGGGATTATAGGTATGAGCCACTGTGCTCAGCCTGTTGTTTTTGAGTACCTTTTAAAATTATGATAAAATACATATAAAATTTTCATTTTGTCCATTATTTTGGTGTATAGTTCAGTAGAGTTAAGTACATTCTCCTGTTGTGCAGCCATCACCACCATCCATCTCCAGAACTTTTTCATCTTTCTGAACTGAAGCTTTGCGTCCATTAAACAATATTGCTGTCTCCCCCTTTCCCCAGCTCCTGGCAACTGTCACCATTGTATTTTCTATGCATTTGACTGTTACAGGTATCTCATAAGTGGAATCATATGGTATTTGTTCATTTGTAAGTAATTTATTTCATTTAACCTAAAGTTTTCAAGGTTCATCTACATTGTGGCATGTGTCAGAACTTTATTTTTTAAGGCTAAATAATATTCCATTGTTTTTATATGCCATGTTCTGTTTATTCATTCATTCATTGTTGGATATGTGGGTTGTCTTCTCCCTTTTACATTGTGAATAATGTTGCTGTGAACGCTGGTGTACAAATACCTGAGTCCTTGCTTTAAATTCTTTTGTGTGTATACCCATAAGTGGAATTGCTGGATCATATGATAATCCTATGTTTAACCTTTTGAGGAATCACCAGACTTTTCCACAGTGATTGCACCATTATACATTTCTACCAACAGTACACAAAGGTTTTGGTTTGTCCACATCCTCACCAACATGTGTTTTCTGTTGTTGTTTTTTTTTTTTAATAGCAGCCATACTAATGGGTATGTAGAGGTATCTCATTGTGGTTTTGATTTACATTTCCTAATGTTACTGATATTGAGCATCTTTTCATGTACATATTGTTTGTTTGTATGTCTTCTTTGGAGAAATGTCTATTCAAATCCTTAGCTTGCTTTTGAGATGGGGTCTTGCTCTATTCCCCAGGCTGGAGTATAGTGGCATGATCATGGCTCACTGCAGCCTCAACTTCCCAGGCTCAAGTGATTCTCCTACCTCAGCCTCCTAAGTAGCTGGGACTACAGGCGCACACCACCATGCCTGGCTGATTTTTTAAATTTTTTTGTAGAGTTGAGGTCTCACAGTGTTACTCAGGCTAATCTCAAACTCCTGGGCTCAGGTGATTTTCCTGCCTCAGCCTCCCGAAGTGCTGTCATTTTTTGTTGTTGTTAAGAGTTTTGGGTGTTCTTTATATATTCTAGATATTATTCCCTTTCAAATACATGATTTGCAAATATTTTCTCTTTTTCGTTGGGTACCTTTTCATTCTCTTGAGAGCGTCCTTTGTTGCACAATAGTTTTAAACTTTGATGACGTATAAGTTATCTGCTCCTTTTATTGCCTGTGCTTTTGATATCATTTCAAAGAAACCATTGCCAAATACAGTGTCCTAAAGCTTTTCTCTGTGTTTTCTTCTAAGAGTTTTATAGTTTGAGGTCTTTGATCTATTTTGAGTTAATTTTTATATATGGTTTGAAATAAATATCCAGCTTCACTCTTTTGCATGTGGATATCTGGTTTTCCTAGTGCTATTTATTGAAAAGACTGTCCTTTCCTTATTGACTGATTTTGGCATCCTTGTTGAGGATCACTTGACTAAGTATGTGAGGGTTCATTTCTGGGCTCTCTATTCCATTCCATTAGTCTGTATATCTGTCTTTACGCCAGTTCCACACTTTCTGATTTGCAGTAAGTTCTGAAATCTGACTCCCCCAGCTAATGTTATTTCGGCTGGGCTCAGTGGCTTACGCCTGTAATCCCAACTCTTTGGGAGGCTGAGGTGGGCAGATGGATCACTTGAGGCCAGGAGTTCAAGATCAGCCTGGCCAACATGGTGAAACTCCCCATCTCTACCAAAAATACAGAAATTTGCTGGCGTGGTGGTATACGCCTGTAGTCCCAGCTACTCACATCTACTCAGGAGGCTAAGGCAGGAGAATCGCTTAAAAACTCGGGAGTCGAAAGTTGCAGTAAGCCAAGATCATGCCATTGCACTCCAGCCTGGGCAACAGATGAATTTCTGTCTCCAAAAAAAGACAAAAGATTATTTTGATGTTAACTGATGTTAACTGATTTTTCTGCATGGACCTCCTTGTGCCATAGCAGTGTAGCTACTTGAGACTTTAAGGGCTCTGTAAAACTTTTAGTTAAGACTTCTGTAGGGTAGTATGCATTATAAAATCTGAAATGATCCAGCCTGGATTTAGATTATACAAGTTTCTTTGCCTGTATCGTCTCTTTTGGTGAGAAAGAATACACCTAGAATGCAGACAGCCTCCTTCAGGGAGGAAATAGTATTTGACATGGATATGTCTTGGGAATTGTGTCTCTTTTGCTAGGTAATCTAATAATTTGTGTAGGCTTTTAGCATGGGGTGGTTTTAGGGTGACTGCTTTCTATAGAAATGACACTCTAAGAGAATAATGTCACTTTTGAAGACTGTTACACCATAGTTCATGGTAGTGTGTAAAAGTAAAATTGTATTTCCTTTTAGCATGCCAATGAAGATGTGGAAAGAATGTTACTAGGAAACAAATGTGACATGGATGACAAAAGAGTTGTACCTAAAGGAAAAGGAGAACAGGTACAAATCTGAATGAAACAAATATTCTGCTCTTTCTTTATAATGATAATGCTACTTCTGGTTATTTTTATAGTAATAGTGATGGAATGCACTGAGCTAATAACATAGTTTTTAAAATGCTTGTTGGAAATAATATTTTGTCATTTGAGTGAACTTTTTTCAGTGCATATTTAACATGTATGGGAGAATAAAATGTGTCCATAATATTTTTAGCCTTATTTAAACTACAAAGAAAGAAAAACATAAGTCAGTAATCCTCAGTTTTTAAATTTAGGACTTTAAGGAATTTTATCAATTAGTATGATTCTAAAATGTGACGATCTAGAGCCCGTGATGAGCAGAAATTAGACCCTGAGAAGTCATGTTGAGCTTCTCTTAAGTTTGCCCCCAGAGTAAAATATCTAATTTAGAATATCTGAAATAAACTTTTCGGGTAAGGAGAGGATTATTTTGATTACTTTTCTTTTGTGTGTTTTATGAAAGAGTTTGACTTGCTGAAATAATCTGTGTTACATATTCTAGTTGGGATCACTGCCTTCAGAATAAGATTAATATTTAAGATGTTAAAGTCAGCAGTTGGCAACTCATGCTTGATAATTTTATGATACTTTGTTTCTGTTTTAGATTGCAAGGGAGCATGGTATTAGGTTTTTTGAGACTAGCGCAAAAGCAAACATAAACATTGAAAAGGCGTTCCTCACGTTAGCTGAAGATATCCTTCGAAAGGTAAGTTCCTGCTTTTGTTTCCTGCTGGGTACCTGAGTGTCTCTGTTGAATAGTTTGTCTGTTCTGAGGTGCTGAATTTACATACAGATTTGAGTGTTGGTGGTATTGTTTTTATAGGGCAGCAGTCCCCAACCTTGTTGGCACCAAGATAATTCTTCCACGGACCATCCTGGAGGGTAGTTTCTGGATGAAACTACCCCACCTCAGATCACCATGGGGACTTCTGCTATAAGGAACTGGGGAAACAGAAAGCCATGTAGAAATCTGAAGGATCTAGTCAGTGGTAACAATATTCTTAGCTCCACAATCACTGTCTAGTCCCTAGTTCCCTTATTTTTTCCAGCCTTTTATCTTTCCTAGCTTTTTTTACTCTTGGACTCATTTCTCTTAATGAGTCCTTTGCATTCTCATAGATAATTTAGGAAATTTTAAGATAAGAAATGACTCTGTTATGTAGTTATTGCCACAGAATTGCTCTTCTGCCATATAGTCACTTCTCACACAAATAAAGGGCATGTACATATGCTGTATGGATGGAATAAAATCTATTATGTAAGAACATAAATAATGTTTAAAATGTGATCTTGAGGAATTCTCATTTTACCTCGGGTTTATTTTTGGGTTTAAGATTTGTGACTCAATATTTGTTAGTATAAGCAACATGTAGCCAAATTAGGAAATCTGATTTTCATATTTTCCCTTAAGTGTCTAGATATAATGTATGGATTTGGTTATGAGTCCTGAATTCTCTGTCAATCTGTTATAATTTTAAATGCAAATAAATACAGTTAAAATCTGACACACATCCTGAAATAGAAGCAGACATTGTATAGGAGAAATTGTAATTAAATTTGGTAACCTTCCTATTTTTATATTTGAAATACTAATATTTTTTCTAAAACCAACCTGTAAATAAAAGGTAGATGTTTGTTTTTCAGTTTTTTTTAACCAATTTTATTTTCTTTCTCCACTTTGGAAGGACAGATATCTGTAAAACATTAGCTGTAATAGAGGTATTATGTCACATATAAATCTAGTGAAATTTCTGAGCAGTTAAAAGAAATCAAGTTGAGATATTTACCTTGAAGTAAATTGTTATATAGTCATTAAAACAAAGGAACCTAATTTTTAGAGTTAAATATTGTAGGTATCTGTTAACTACAATTGAATATTGAAACTGGAAAAAACAGTCATCGGTTATTGCTCTTCAAGGGGGCAATAGAGTTGGTACCCTTTTGAGTTTCCCAGCTTCCTTGCATATCATGTTTTGGGACTACTGCTTTAGGAGATGTTTTTCTATGAGAATCCAGTCAGATCAAAAATTGAATTTGATTTCAGAGAATGAGAGAGGCAGACAGCAATTTTAAAAAGTATAAAGGATCTCTATAGTGTATTGAATGATAGAAAGCAAATTAGGATATAATACATGAGTGATCTCATTTTGCAAGATTATGATATCAGACACACATATGTACACACAGATAGCATTTTGTTATTTTTAGCAAATAGAGAACCGGAAGGTAGATACCAAACTCTAAATAGTACTCACTCTAAGAGAGTGATGGTGGTAAGGGTAGGGATCATAGGGCAGATTCATTTACTGACTATAGGCAGTTTCATTTTGAAATTTCAACAGATTCCTTTTTTGAATTATAAAAATGATTTTAAGATTTTTTAAAAGGACAGTCTTTCACAATTGAGTTAAGGTAAAACTCGTTGGAATTCATTGAGAAAATGAATCTATATTATTTATTGTTCTTTTGAAGAACAAAAAAATAGAAGAATATAACTAGGAAAAATTGTGTTTCTTTCCACCACCACCCCTGCTTTTTTTTGTTTTCTTTTTGAAACAGAGTCTCACTATGTTGCCCAGGCTGAGGTGTAGTGGCTGTTGGCAAGTGTGATTATGTTCTCTATAGCCTCAAACTCCTTGTCTCCAGTGATGCACTAGCAGCTGGGACCACAGGGGTACTCTATATCAAGCCTGGCTTTCTTTTTCTGTTCTTTTTTTTAAAACTCCTGACCTCAGGTGATCCGCCTGCCTCAGCCTCCCAAAGGGCTAGGATTACAGGCATGAGCCACTGTGCCCAGATGGGGTCTGACTATATTGCCCAGGCTAGATTTGAACTCGTAGGCTCAAGCCATCCTCCTGCTTCAGCCTTCTGAGTAGGTGGGACCACAGGAACACAGCACCATGCCCCACTAATTTTCAAATTTCTTTGTAGAGATAGGGGTCTCACTATGTTGTTCAGGCAGGCCTTGAACTGCTGGCCTCAAGCAATCCTATCACCCTGGCCTCCCAAAGTGTTGGGATTATAGGTGTGAGCCATGTGCCCAAAATTGTATTTTTAATTAAATAAAGGAAATAAAAGAAGTAGAAAAATGCTTTTTTTAAAATTGGCAGAAGGTACTTTATATTTCAGACATTGGTGGAGGTGTCATTATGTCATCTCTCAGGAGGAGACATTATCTAGTATTCACAATTGAGTTAAAGACCAGGATAAGACTGGCAAGAGTTACCACAGAACCTAGTGAAACACTCTTGACTCTGGGTCCTTTCTCTTTTTGGTCTTCATGGTTTCTGCTTACTGTTTGTTTGTTTTTGAGACAGAGTCTTGCTCTGTTGCCCAGGCTAGAGTGCAGTGGCACGATCTCGGCTCACTACAACCCTCACCTCCCAGGTTTAAGTGATTCTCCTGCCTCAGCCTCCCACGTAGCTGGGATTACAGGCACCCACCATCACACCTGGCTAATTTTTGTATTTTGAGTAGAGACAGGGTTTCACCATATTGGCCAGGCTGGTCTTGAACTTCTTTCCTCATGATTTGCCTGCCTCGGCCTCCCAAAGTGATGGGAGTGCAGGTGTGAGCCACTGTGCCCAGCTCTGCTTACTTTCTGTTTATACTATGTCCTTTGATCTTCTCACCAGTCTTAGCTCTTTTTTTTTTTTTAATAGTGCTATATAGTCATTATATATATAACTTCGTGCCCAGTGAGGTAGAGCTTTCCTTGTCATTATTCAAGCTTAAATATGAGTATGTTAATAAAGATCTCAGTCTAGACTCACAGAAGTGTCCAGTCTTTTGGCTTCCCTGGGCCACACTGGAAGAATTGTCTTGGACCACATATAAAATACACTAACCATAGCTCATGTGCAAAAAAAAAAAAAAAAAAAAACCACACACAAAAATCTTTTATGTTTTAACAAAGTTAACAAATTTATTGTGTTGGACCACATGCAGGCTGCAGGTTGGACCAGTGTGGTCTAGAGTTTTCCCCAAGTAAGCAGGCCCAAATACTAGGTAGCAGTTTTGTTTCATACACTTAAATGTGGTGACGTTATGAGTTAAAACAGCAAATGTAAACTTGCTTCATGTTAGAATTAACTTAGAATGAAAGCAATTTAAAACATCTTTTAACGTAATTATTTGGCTACATAATTCATTCTCTTGCTTCAAACATTTAAATGAAAAAAAAAAAAAAAAAAGGATACAGAAATTTCCCAGCATGTTCCCTTTAGTTCCCTCAATAGCAGTTGCCAATTCCTCATTTCCCCCTTACTCGCCTGGTAACAGATATAATTAATTTCTCAGTTATTACTCTGAGTAAATATGAATATGTTTTTATCCCACTTCCCTGCCCATAACCTTTTACTTTTAACAGATAACACACTCCACTGATTGTCACTTTGCTTTTTTCGCTTACTATAAGTAAAATAATTTTACTTTTTAAATAATTATATGCTATTCCTTTGAATATTTATATCATAATTGAACAAGTCTCCCAGTGAGGGACATTTAGATTATTTTCAAACTTACTTACACATAAGCTGTGTTTGTGGCACGTAATCTTAAGTTTAAATTATTTCCCACATGCACATACATTTGAAGGACAGATTCTGAGAACTGGCCAAAGAGCGTACATGTACATACATTTGCAATTTTGATAGATGCTGCCAGAGTCTGTCCTGAGGGTTATACCTATTTACACACCCACTTGCAGTATATGAGAATGTTACAGCCTGGCCAGCACAGTGAATTTACAAGACTCAGATCTTTCCCAGTCTAACATGTTAAAAAATGTAGATTTAATTTGCAGGTAATTTCTGAGTAAGGCTGAACATTTAAAAACATAGGTAGGTAGGTGGGTCTGTTTGTTTTGAGATGGAATTTCGCTCTTGTTGCCTAGGCTGGAGTGCCGTGGGATGATCTTGGCTCACTGCAATCTCTGCCTCCCGGGTTCAAGAGATTCTCCCGCCTCAACCTCCCAAGTAGCTGGGATTACAGGAACCCACCACCACACCTGGCTAATTTTTGTATTTTTAGTAGAGGCAGGATTTCACCATGTTGGCCATGCTGGTCTCGAACTCCTGACCTCAGGTGATCCACCTGCCTTGGTCTCCCAAAGTGCTGGGATTACAGGCATGATCCACTGTGCCTGGCCTAAACACATATGTTTAAGAATCACTTTTACATTTCCTTTTCTGTAAATATTTTTGTTTATTCCTTTGCCCAATTTTTCTATTGGTGATTGGCCTTTTCTTATTCTTAGCTAGGAGCCAGCTTAAAACTTTTAATAAACTTAATTAAAACTCAACTTGAACTTAATAAATTAATATTTTGACTCTAAAAGAGTTTGCTCTGCAAGAGATACCCTTTTTTAGAGTCTGTTTCAAGGATCTAAGTTAAATTCTAAAAAGTCAGTGAGATGCTAAGAAAATCAGTGTAAGGGCCTTCCTGGTTACCCATGTGTCTTGCACCTGACCCATATGTAGAAGTTCCCAGAGAGAGTATTTCCAAAGCAACTCTACTTTTTTTCTTGCTGGGTGCTGGTCTGCCTCTTATTCTTCTTTACATTTTTCTCAAAGATCTATATTAGGAGCAAAGTCACTTATACAGGAAACCCCACAAAGGTCTTTGTAATGTATAATTTGCTGCTTTAACATACATGGAGGAGAAGAATCCGGAGTAGGTAGGTGAGATCTAAGGGCACGTAACAATGTCACCCATGAATTAAGTAGGCTTCTCTTAGGCTACTTGAGATTGTAAAATATTTTAATTTTTTCCCGCTTGGGCTACACAAGCCCTTATTAACTTTATATTGTTTACATGAGAGAATAAGTTCTCAGGTACATCCTAGCTTTCAAAATGTTGTGATGAACTACTGTTTTATACAACAGCATAGGTAAATCTCAGAGACTTGATACGGAGTGAAAGAAGTCAGATGCAAAAGAATATATTCACCTATGGTTCCATGTATGTGAAGGTTAGGAACAGAAAAAAAATGATAGATGCTAGAAATCAAAATATTGGGTAGCTTGAAGAGAGCAGTACTGGCAGGAAAGGGAGCTTTATTGGGAATATTATGTTCTCTATCCTGATCTGGTAGTTTGCCAATATATACTAAAAATACATCAGGCTTACACTTCAGCTTTATGTGCTTTTCTGTAAGTTATCACTTTAAAAATACTTTTTATATATAAAGTACAGGCCTACCCTTTTAAAATACTGTATTCTTCTGATTTTATTTTTTGTTTCTTTCTCTTTTTTTTTTTGAGATGGAGTCTCACTCTGTCGCCGAGGGTGGAGTGCAGTGGCACAGTCTCTGCCCACTGCAGCCTCCTTCACCTCTTGGGTTCAAGCGATTCTCCTGCCTCAGCCTCCTGAGTAGCTGGGATTACAGACATGCACCACCACACCTGGCTAATTTTAGTAATTTTAGTAGAGACAGGGTTTTACCATATTGGCCAGGCTGGTCTTAAACTCCTGACCTCAGGTGATCACCCAACTCAGCCTCCCAAAGTGCTGGGATTATAGGCATGAACCACTAGACCCAGCCCTTCTGATTTTCAAAGTAATATTTAATGTTAAGAAAAAACAGAATTATACTAAGGATAACATAAAATCAGCCAGGCACGGTGGCTCATGCCTGTTACCCAACTAGCACTTTGGGAGGCTGAGGCAGGTGGATTGCCTGAGCTCAGGAGTTCAACACCAGCCTGGGCAACACAGATGAAATGTAGTGGCATGCACCTGTAGTCCCAGATACTCAGGAGACTGAGGCAGGAGAATTGCTAGAATCTGGGAGGCGGAGGTTGCAGTGAGCCAAGATCACGCCACTGCACTCTAGCCTGGGTGGCAGAGGGAGACTCTATCTCAAAAAACAAAAACAAAAAAAAGAATAAAATCAAACATAATTTTACCACCTAAGGGTTGCTACTGTTAGTATTTTGTTGTATCTCCTTTGGGATTTTTTCTGTGTCTTTTTGGGGGGTTTGGGAGGAGTCTTACTCTCTTGCTCTGTTGCACAGGCTGAAGTGCAGTGGAGTGGTCATAGCTCACTGCAGCCTTGAACTCCTGGGCTCAAGTGATCCTCTTGCCTCAGCCTCCTAAGTAGCTGGACTACAGCCTTGAGCCAGTGCATCCAGCTAATTTAAAAAATTTTTTATACAGATGGGAGTCTCGCCGTGTTGCCCAAGCTGGTTTTAGCTCCTGGCCCATCAAGCGATCCTCCCACCTGGGCCTCTCCAAATGCTGGGATTACAGGCATGAGCCACTGTGCTTAGCCATCTGTAACCATTTTTAACATGAATTAGATAACTACATCTTGTCCACCCCTTTTTACTTAATCATAGTTGAGAGTGCCTTTTAAAAACTATGGTACAATAACAAAATTAGTCTAAAAAGGCAGGTAACTAAACAGAGAAGAACTGTTTTATTTCTGTGACGTTACACATACCCAACATTGGTTTTATACAGCTTGCTTCACAATGCCTTTTAAGTACTAAACATATTCAGAGGTCAGGGCTATAAGATAACAAAATCTATTTAAGAGTTAGAGCAGAGATTTCAGAAGCTTTATAAAGGGATGCCAGGAGATGTCTACAATATTTCACAGCTTGGAGGAAGCAGGCAAAATGAAGATCAAAACAGAGCTTCCAGATCTTTGCTCTGCATGGAGGGGAACCTATCTCATGTGATTGTAGTTGTATTTTGTTGCATAAATTGACATTTATGAGAATATTGCTGTTGAATCTTGATTTTATCCATGGCAATGTTTTTTCACGGGTTATTTTCCTTGTGTGTTTGTTGCAGACCCCTGTAAAAGAGCCCAACAGTGAAAATGTAGATATCAGCAGTGGAGGAGGCGTGACAGGCTGGAAGAGCAAATGTTGCTGAGCATTCTCCTGTCCATCAGTTGCCATCCACCACCCCGTTTTCTCTTCTTGCTGCAAAATAAACCACTCTGTCCATTTTTAACTCTAAAGAGATATTTTTGTTTCTCATCTTAACTATCCAAGCCACCTATTTTATTTGTACTTTCATCTGTGACTGCTTGCTGACTTTATCATAATTTTCTTCAAACAAAAAAAATGTATAGAAAAATCATGTCTGTGACTTCATTTTTAAATGTACTTGCTCAGCTCACCACTGCATTTCAGTTGTATTATAGTCCAGTTCTTATCAACATTAAAACCTATAGCAATCATTTCAACTCTATTCTGCAAATTGTATAAGAATAAAGGTAGAATTAACAATTTTATTTTGTACAACAGTGGAATTTTCTGTCATGGATAATGTGCTTGAGTCCCTATAATCTATAAACATGTGATAGCAAAAGAAACAAACAAAAGTCAGGAAAACACTCATTTTCGCCTTGACTATATAAATGGGATTAATTTTGTCCTGTGCCTTATGTGGAAAGGAACTTCTTTGGTTTTCCTTTTTTGTTCTGGTGGAAGCATGTGCAGGAGACATATCATCCAAACATAAACCATTAAAATGTTTGTGGTTTGCCTGGCTGTAATTTTCAAAGTAGTTAATTGAGAACAAAGGGTAATGCAGAAATGATAGCTTTGGTTTGCTGAGTCTTGTTTTAAGTGGCCTTGATATTTAAAACTACTCCTGCCACCATTTCTTCTCCTTGGCCACTTTTTCCTTACGTCTCCCTCCTGCATGCTGCTTTATTTGCTTCTCCCTCCCCCACGACCTCATGGTATGAGTTATTTAAGAGTGAAAGGGACAAACTAGTAGGTTCATCAAGTTTAATATAAAGCACTGATGTAACTTGGTAGGTAAACCAGAAGATAAGTTCTAACTGCCTACTCTCCTATGTCAGTTAATTGGTGTCTTCCCCCTCATTTGCTCTCTGCCCTAAAACCTGCCCCAGATTCCTTCATTCGCTGTTTTACTTCTATATTCTATTTTTCCTCCTCTCTTTCTTCCCTTCATGTGTATCCATTGAGTTTATGAAATGGAAGAGTTAACTGCATGCACTAGTGTTTGGAGGGTGTTTGTGGTTTGTCTTTCTAATTAGGTGTATAGCCTATTCACTTTCCTAGAATGAACCTCTTAACCTAAATTTGAGTAGTCTCCATTTTGGCAACTCCTCTAGCAGTTTGGTAGCCCAGTACAGGTTGTTTTTTAAAAAAAGAAAAAGGAGGAGTGAATTTTATTAACATGTTTGCCAAATGTATTGAGATTTGGCCTCAAGAACACTTTTTCAGTGTTAAGTTGTCTTTACCTTAAGATTTAGAAATACTTTAGAGTATTACTAATTCTAAGTCCTATCTTCACATCCTTTTGGGAAACTTGTATTACCATGGATTTGGAAAAAGGACAACAAAAGGCTTTTCATGTAAAGATAAGATCTCTAGCTATCTCTAACCCTGTCCTTTTTTCACTGCATTTTTTCTAGTTTTGCTTCATTGCTTATCATTAGGATAGGGTAATTAAGTTTGCTATGCTGCTAGCGTCCTAAGATGATACCTTTGTTGAAAGAATTGTGAATAGCATGATTCATTTCTAGCAGAGGCTGAGTTTAGGACAGCAGCTTCCACTGAGAAGTCTTTCTGTGTCGTGAATAGCATTTTAATGACCTCTTGGCTCACATAAGCAAACAACATAGGGATGTATCTGCTATGAAAATCCACAAATTTTTCAGATAGTGCCCTAAAAACAGTTTTATATGCCTCACTGGTTGTTATTCTTAGGTTGTTCCCACACTTGACTTTATCATTGTTTACTACTAGTAAAAAGCAGCATTGCCAAATAATCCCTAATTTTCCACTAAAAAAAATGATGTTAAGCTTTTTGAAAATTTAGGTTAAACCTACTGTTGTTAGATTAATGTATTTGTTGCTTACCTTTATCTGGAATGTGGCTTTAGCTTTTTTATTTTAACCCTCTTTAATTCTTATTCAATTCCATGACTTAAGGTTTGAGAGCTGAACACTGGGATTTTTGGATAACAGACTGACTGTTTTGTTTGCATAACTATAATCGGCATTGTACATAGAAAGGGTATGGCTACCTTTTGTTAAATCTGCACTTTCTAAATATCAAAAAAGGGAAATGAAGTATAAATCAATTTTTGTATAATCTGTTTGAAACATGAGTTTTATTTGCTTAATATTAGGGCTTTGCCCCTTTTCTGTAAGTCTCTTGGGATCCTGTGTAGAAGCTGTTCTCATTAAACACCAAACAGTTAAGTCCATTCTCTGGTACTAGCTACAAATTCGGTTTCATATTCTACTTAACAATTTAAATAAACTGAAATCTTTCTAGATGGTCTACTTCTGTTCATATAAAAACAAAACTTGATTTCCAACTGTGTGGTTTGGTTTTCATTTATTTATGGAGTTGGAGGATTAATTCTGAAAAAAATGTGGAATAGACCAAAAGAGTGACCAAAATGGGACATCACTGTCAACCTATGGAAAACTGGAAAGGCAATTTCAAGAAATGTCTTTGCTAAGAAACTACATAAAAAATAGAATTAGCTGAGATCCTAAAGCAGAATCATCCTAGTACCAAAATAGGAGATGCCACGATCCGAGTCACACCTTGCTTACACTAGTCAGATGTGCCAAAGGCCACTGCAACTGAGGCCACTTGATTCCTCGGGGACCAAGCTGGGCTCCTCACACTGGAGGGCAAATCCCTGTTTTAGCAGCAGCTGTCCTCTTATTTAAGATACAAAGTATTGGCTGGGCGCGGTGGATCACCAAGGTCAGGAGTTTGAAACCAGTCTGGCCAACATGGTGAAACCGTCTCTACTAAAAAATTAGCCAGGCATGGTGGCACACACCTGTAATCCCAGCTACGTGAGAGGCTGAGGCAGAATTGTTGGAACCTGGGAGACAGGTTGGAGTGAGCCGAGATCATGCCACTGCACTGCAGCCTGGGAGACAGAGCAAGGTTGTCTTAAAAAACAAAACAGGTGTAGGGAAATAGGATATGGTCTCCCCCCTCTTAAATCGATGATCTAGTTTAGAAAACAAAAGTAATTCATCAAGTTAAGCATATTACAAGCGCCAAATAGTTGTAATCTGGATATTAATTGCTGTATTAACAGATCAAATTCAGTTGGTGAGAATAGTTGGGATCGCTTTTTGAGGGAGGAGGGACATTAATTGGTTCTTAGACATTAAATTGACATTAAATGTCAATTCACTGGCTGGAGCAGAGGGGAGGTCATTGTAAGAGACTGCAGAGGCTGGACAATGTGGCAGGCCCCGAGGAGCCATGGCAAACAGCAGTGTGTTTGTGGAGAGCACGTCTAGATGGGTTTGAATAGGGAAAACAAGGATTCCAGAGGTCACATGGGAAGTGTTAATCGAGGTTTCAGTAAGACCTGGGTAAAATGGCAGAGGGCAATGCAGGGTTGAAGGCA
This sequence comes from Callithrix jacchus, assembly GCF_049354715.1. Taxonomy (NCBI): domain Eukaryota; kingdom Metazoa; phylum Chordata; class Mammalia; order Primates; family Cebidae; genus Callithrix; species Callithrix jacchus. The sequence continues at coordinate 89,019,071 of NC_133515.1, forward strand.
AAGGTAGTGTGTGAAGGGGGAAGAGTATTTCTAGTCAGCCTGCGAGGTGCATTTTTTTTTTTTTTTTTTTTTTTTTTTTGAGACGGAGTTTCGCTCTTGTTACCCAGGCTGGAGTGCAATGGCGCGATCTCGGCTCACCGCAACCTCCGCCTCCTGGGTTCAGGCAATTCTCCTGCCTCAGCTTCCAGAGTAGCTGGGAGCGAGGTGCATTTTTGGCATTGCTCTGGGTTCTTTGGGTTGGGTCTTGAATTAGTACCCATTTTCCAAAAGAAGAAACAGTCTCAGATAAATAATTTGCTTCAGGTTGCACAGCCCATTGGTGCTGGAGTTGGATTTTGAATCCAGGCTAACACCACTGTCCCTCCTATGTATCACAGTTCTCCAGAAGGGCCCGGGGTAATGAACAGGTGCCAAAGTCAGCAGAAAGAGTCTGGAGTGGTCCTGTGACCACTTAGCCCAAACTTGGCACCTTCTAACAAAGAGTAATACCCTCGAAAAATACTTCATTTACTACTGCTTTTGCTTTAAATCTATATTACCCCCATCACCTCGCTAATTTTCCTTTGTTCTAGTCCACAGCATCTTTTAGCCAAAAATAAGCAGTCAAGTAGTGGCTTTTCACAATTCTCCTTGGCTTTCTGGGGCTCTACTTTGAGGAGGACTTTTGTGGCTTAATCATAGCTACAACAGTAACAATGGTACAATAACTCAGAGGAAAGGGGCAAGATGGCCGTTGGATACAGTTTGTGCCAGCTTCCTAGGTGGATTGGAGATAGTCTATAATAAATGAGTACAGCTTGACTTTAGGAGCCACACAGGGGAGGTGAGGGTGCAAGTGAAAGTGCTTTGCTGGTTGGTCCACTGAGTTTAGGTCTGAGATTTCCTGCACCAAGGTTAAAAGAGGGGCCTGTATTCCTGTTGCATCCCATTAAAAAGTGCAAAGCAATTGTCAAGGAAAGAAAATCTCTGGCACAAAACTCAGGAATTTTTATCATTAAGGGTCATTGAACTAAAATGAAAAGTGTCTTCAGTGCAGGTTTATCAGATGCATAAATTTGCTTATATTCCTCTATCATCTGTTGAGTACCATTGAGTAAATAGCAAATGACTGGTGACATTTCTTCAGGGAGCCAAAGTAATAATGTCTAGGTTTGTAGTTTATGGCAATCTTTCTATAGACATAATATATTGCTTAAAAAGGGATAATTGGGCTGGGCGTGGTGGCTCACACCTATAATCCCAGCACTTTGGGAGGCCGAGGCGGGTAGATCACGAGGTCAAGAGATCTAGACCATCCTGGTCAACATGGTGAAACCCCACCTCTACTAAAAATACAAAAACTAGCTGGGCATGGTGGTGCGCACCTGTAGTCCCAGCTACTCGGGAGGCTGAGGCAGGAGAATTGCTTGAACCCAGAAGGCGGAGGTTACGGTGAGCCGAGATCATGCCATTGCACTCCAGTCTGAGTAACAAGAGCGAAACTCCATCTCAAAAAAAAAAAAAAGATAACTGGCATTTTTGTTAGATTCTGAAATAGTCCCTTTTGGTCTTTTGACAAGCTAGAGAGCAGGCAATTCAATATTAAACTCTTGTGATGCTTGAAGTGCAGATTTTTAGTGTGAAATTAAAAAGATCCAGGCTGGGTGTGGTGGCTCACACCTGTAATCCCAGCACTTTGGGAGGCTGAGACAGGTGGATCACCTGAGGTCAGGAGTTCAAGACCAGCCTGGCCAAACGTGAAACCCGTCTCTACTAAAAATAAGCCAGGTGTGGTGGTGCACACCTGTAATCCCAGCTACTTGGGAGGTTGAGGCAAGAGAATCGCTTGAACCAAGGAGGCGGAGGTTACAGTGAGCTGAGATCGTGCCACTGCACTCCAGCCTGGGCAACAAGAGTGAAACTTCATCTCAAAAAAAGAAAAAGATCCATTTGTAGACATCAGATGTACAGGAAGCAGAGTGGATGTTGCTTTGAAAATGATAGGAGGTCATTTTACTGGAATACCTCAGAACAGGCATTATAGAGAATATTCCAGGCCTGTTCTGAGGTATTCCAGTAAAGCCTGTTAAGTTTCACATTGTAAATCACATAAATGACAGAGGCCTGGAAGATTGTGAAGGTAGACATGGTAGTGAAGCTTCCTGTGTGGTGAGCATGCAAATTGAGCAGGCTTCCTCCAAGCAAGCTTCCTGGGATGAGTTGGAAATCAAGGGACCCAGGGCTGCTGAGCTGTGGCTCTCCATGTTGTGTGCCCTTCGTTCCTGCAGCTTTGAGAACACTGCAGTGTGAGCTCTTACTTGCTCTCTCAACCCTGGCTAAGCTCTATTTTCTCTAACATGCCAGTTAAGTATCACCTGGGAAACGTTTGATGAGAATTGTGTAAGGAATACATTCCTGAGATAGGGGTCCCCTTTTAGTAGAGACAGTGTTTGCACCATGTTGGTCAGGCTGGTCTCAAACTCAGGACCTCAGGTGATCCGCCCGCCTCAGCCCTCCAAAGTGCTGGGATGACAGGCGTAAGCCACTGTGCCCTGCTAACTTTCTTTTAATTGGCTTATTTTCTGATCAGCTTTGAGACCTGAGCTGCTAACTCCTCCCTCATAATCCCTAGTACTGTTGAGATGTCTTGCATCATCTCAGGTCTCTTCTCTTTGCATTCCTGCCGCTCGACTTTTGGCACCTCTCTCCGGCCCAAGGTGTTCGTTTCCTAACTCATCACCCGGTGTTGCTCTCCCTTACACCCCTAGTCTATCCTGTATATATCAGGTTAATCCTGTACCCCACTTTCCTGCTCAGTCTACAATGGCCCCATTGCCGACTGCAAGGATCTGTCATGGTGAAGTCCTACTTTGTCACTTTACGTTTGCAGGGGAATGAAGAGGAGACCCCCTCTAACAGTTGGGGGTCCTTCGCCAGCCCTGAAAACTTGAAACAAAGAGTTGTACAAATCCACTCAGCTATTGCTAGACATCAAAATAGATCAGGTCCCAAATGTTTGCTTCTGCCACCCCTTTTGCTTAGTTTTGGTTCACTATCAGTTTGGCTTCTTAGCTGCAAGCAGTAAACACCAACTCTGGCTAATTTAAGCAGTGGAGGACATTTATGAAAAGGATATTAAGATAGCAGCAGTGGCATGATTTTTCATTTCCCACAAGTTCCTCCATAAAATCCCAGCAACTAGGAAAACAAAACCCATGAGCAACATGAACAGCAAAAGTAACTGACAAGCCGTTTCCACAAACCCCTCACAGAAACAAGCTGAGTAATAGCATCTGCGCAGAAGAAAGCAAAGGGAAGCAATGGGGCATCTGATTGGTCTGGGAGCTCCAGATAGCCAGCAGGTACTTGAAGGCTGCAAGCCAGCTTGAAAGCAATGACTGGAGCTCGAAGGGGCGTGCACACTCCAACAGCAAATGAGAGAGAGACCCACAATAAACTGAAGGATATTACAGTACTACGGTTGGCTCTAAGAAATTCCCTTCTCCCACTCTAAGAAACCAGGGCTTCCTTTCTTCCTTCCCTTCCTTCCTTCCTTCCTTCCTTCCTTCCTTCCTTCCTTCCTTCCTTCCTTCCTTCCTTTTTCTTTCTTTCTTTTTTTCTTCTTTCTTTTTCTTTGGTTTCTTTCTTTTTCTTTCTCTTTCTTTCTTTCTTCCTTTTATTCCTTTCTTTTTTCTTTTTTTTGCCCCGAAAATAAATAAATAAATAAATAATCCATCTTTTATTCCTTCCTTTCTTCCCTCCCTTTCTTTTCTTTCTTTCCTTTTAAAGGAAATAATATGTTTGCTACAAAACCCACAAAAAATAATGATTATATACAAAATGGTTATCTGAATGTGGATTCTGTACTGCAGCAAAAGCAGCCCAGCTCTGGAACTCTATTTGGCTTCCTCAGTATCGAGTACATCATTGCCACGGATGAAGATGATGGCAAAGGCCACCCTCACCAGGATGTAGGAGTAGCCATAGCTGCTGCCTTTGGTCAGGTAATAGAATTCTGTGTTTTATCATGAATGTCTTCACGCCTGTCTGTATAAATGGAGGCTGCAATCATGACATACAGACATGACATTAGCTGGATGACGGAAGTTAGGACAAACCTCTCTCCCTGCTTCAGGTGGAAGAGCTGGAACACGAAGACAAAGAAGGCAGTACAGCAGAGAATGGTGGATGGAGAGAATCATGGTGGCCTGGGTCACCTGCAGCATGGAGGACCCTTTAAAGCTGTCACTGATTCCTGTACAATTCATGTGGTTGCTACATATTCTCCAGACATCTGCAAGAAACTCATCTACCCACCAGCCATTGTCGATGGTAGCGATGAACAGCAAGGCCGCAGAGGTGATGTGGAGGGCCATGACGAAAGCAGGAAGCACCAACATTTTCACAGGGAAGGGCAGGGAGGGGCGAGGGTGACTTTGTTGTTGTTGTTGTTTTGTTATGTTATGAGATGGAGTCTCCCTCTGCCACCCAGGCTGGAGTGCAGTGGTATGATCTCGGCTCACTGCAACCTCCGCCTCCCGGGTTCAAGCAATTTCCCTGCCTCAGCCTCCTGAGTAGCTGGGATTACAGGTGCACACCACCATACCCAGCTAATTTTTGTATTTTTAGTAGTGATGGGGTTTCACCATGTTGGTCAGGTTGGCCTTGAACTCCTGACCTTGTGATCCGCTTGCCTTTGTCTCTCAAAGTGCTGGGATTACAGGCACGAGCCACCGCACCTGGCTGAAACCAGGGCTTCTTGAAATGGTGGATTCCAAATTGTGGCAGGAAAGGTCTGAGATGGGCCTGAAATAGCGGATGGCATCTAGGGATATTATCAAGATGTCTTGGGAGTCAACTTGAAGATGCTCACTCTGGCCAAAGATGGGACAGTTTGAACCCATTGAATATGAGTAAATCCATGAGTTCGTGATGATACCAAACACACACATGCACACATCCCTAACTGGTCACTTTCGGAGAATGCCAGGGAACTCTCTCTCCCCTCGCACTACAACTCTTCTCTGGTGGTAAGTAAAGAATCAATAATTCCATCTCACGCCAGTTAGAATGGCGATCATTAAAAAATCTGGAGACAACAGATGCTGGAGAGGATGTGGAGAAAAAGGAACACTTTTACACTGTTGGTGGGAGTGTAAATTAGTTCAACCATTGTGGAAGACAGTGTGGCGATTCCTCAAGGCCTTAGAAATAGAAATTCCATTTGACCCAGCAATCCCATTACTGGGTATATATCCAAAAGACTATAAATCGTTCTACTATAAGGACACATGTACACGAATGTTCATTGCAGCACTGTTTACAATAGCAAAGACCTGGAATCAACCCAAATGCCCATTGATAATAGACTGGATTGGAAAAATGTGGCACATATACACCATGGAATATTATGCAGCAATCAGAAATGATGAGTTTGTGTCATTTGTAGGGACATGGATGAATCTGGAGAACATCATCCTCAGCAAACTGACACAAGAACAGAAAATGAAACACCGCATATTCTCACTCATAGGCGGGTGATGAAAAATGAGAACACATGGACACAGAAAGGGGAGTACTAAACACTGGGGTCTATTGGGGGGAAAAGGGGAGGGCCAGTGGGAGGGGGAGGTGGGGAGGGATAGCCTGGGGAGAAATGCCAAATGTGGGTGAAGGGGAGAAGAAAAGCAAAGCACACTGCCATGTGTGTACCTACGCAACTGTCTTGCATGCTCTGCTCATGTACCCCAAAACCTAAAATCCAATAAAAAATTAAAAAAAAAAAAAGAATCAATAATTAATCTTGCCTTCCTTATATGAACTGTACCACTGGGTAACTGAATAGCCAACAAGATGAAGTTTCTCTGTCAAGAGAAGTATTCCAACACAAAAAGAAGAAGTGATAGAATCTTACCATCTCACAACCTCTAATCCATTCATGGATCTAGGCAGTGATCAATGGCTACTAACGTCACAAAAAGATCCAACAAAACAGATATTTATGTTCCTACTGATGAAGAACACAATGCTTATAAGGAGGCCATCCCTGATCAAAAGATCAGATTTGTGGTCTAGACCCAACTGCCAATTTATAGGAATTATGAGGACTGAACATGTAAAACTAAATCCATCAACAAAATCCAGACTGTAAACTTTACAGGGCAGTTGCTTCAGCCTCTTCAACAATTCAGTGTTAATGGGTAGTCAGAGAAAAGCAGGCAAAACTAAACTATAGTGTGTTTAGGAAAGTACAGGGTAATATACTAAAGTAATTAAGGAAATGATAGGGATTTTCTTTTTTTTTTTTTTTGAGACAGAGTCTCACTCTGTCACCCAGGCTGGAGTGCAATGGTGTGATCTCGGTTCACTGCACCTTCTGCCTCCTGGGTTCAAGTGATTCTCATGCCTCAACCTCCCGAGTAGCTGGGATTACAGGTGCCCACCACCACACTCGGCTAATTTTTGTATTTTTAGTAGAGACACGGTTTCACCATGTTGGCCAAACTGGTCTCGAACTCCTGACCTCAGGTAATCTGCCCTCTTCCGCCTTCCAGAGTGCTGGGATTACAGCTGTAAACCACTGCCCTGGACAGGATAGGGATATTCTTAGCAGAGAAGGAGGAATTATGACTGGTAGGGGAGCATACAGAGGGTTCCTAAGATAGCAAAATCTTATCTTTTCACATGGATATCGGTTGCAAGGGGGTTTGCCTTATAACAATTCACTAATCTACACATTTGTTTTATGTAAGTTTTTAAAATTTGTTATTTTAAAAGGGCTGGGCGTGGTGGCTTATGCCTGTAATCCCAGCACTTTGGGAGGCTGAGGTGGGAGGATTGCCTGAGCTCAGGAGTTCGAGACTAGTCTGGGCAACATGACAAAACCCTGTCTCTACAAAAAATAACAAAAATTAGCCAGGCATGGTGGTGTGCACCTATAATCTCTGCTACTTGGGGCACTGAGGTGGGAGGATCAGTTGAGCCCTGGAGGTTGAGGCTATAGTGAGCCAAGTTCACACTACTGTGCTCCTCTCAACACTCCAGCCTGGCTGACAAAGTGAGACCCCCATCTCGAAAAACAAAGTGTTGTAAGTTTAACCCTAAAGGGCTGTGAATGTGTGTATCTATGATTATATTGGGTAGCTCCCAATCTCCAAGGCCATAGAACCAGTCTGAAAGGCTGTGCACCAAGATCCAGTGCGGCCTCCAATACAAAAAAAAAGTTGTGCATCATGACCAGTGCTCAAAATTAGACTTAAGAGAATTGGTCAGCTAAGGCCCCGAAGCCCCTGCTGATCAGCACAGGCATTATGCCCCAGGAATTGTCCCTGCTGCTTCTAAAAAATGGCTGCCACCAGTGCCAAAACTCTTGCAAAGGTGGATGGATACTGTGTGGGTTCCACTTGTTTCAGTGGCTTCTGGTTCAGAGTCTGGGTGGTTATTGGTTGGTGAAGCCCAAAATACATGCCCCTGCCCCAAGTGCCAGGGAAGTGGGGAAAAGGGAGAATTTCTTGTTTTCAGCTTCAATAGTGGAAGGTGACCTCTGACTCTAAGATGGACAAAAAGAGTGACAAATATCTACTATACCAGTGGTGTGCAAACTTTACTGCACATTAGTGGTGTGCTTTTAAAAATACCAACGCTTGGCTGGGCACGGTGGCGCACGCCTGTGATCCCAGCACTTTGGGAGGCTGAGGTGGGTGGATCACGAGTTCAGGAGATTGAGACCATCTTGGCTAACATGGTGAAACCTGTCTCTGCTAAAAATACAAAAAAAAAAAAAAAAATTAGCTGGGCATGGTGGCACACACCTGTAGTCCCAGCTACTCAGGGAGGCTTGAACCCAGGAGGTGGAGGTTGTAGTGAGCCAAGATGGCACCACTGCACTCCAGCCTGGTGACAGAATGAGATTGTCTCAAAAAAAAAAAACAACGCTGGCTCTGTACAGTGGCTCGTGCCTGGAGTCCCAGCACTTTGGAAAACCAAGTTGGGAGGATTGCTTGAGCCCAGGAGTTCAAGACCAGCCTGAGCATACAGTGAGACCCTATCTGTACACAACAAACAAACAAAACCAATGCCAAGGTTGCACCGCAAAATCTCTGGGATGATAGTGGCTTTTTGTTTTTTTTAACTTCCTATGTGATTCCCACGTTCAGCCAAGTTCACGAACCAGTTCCTACACCCTTGCTACTAAGTGTGTTCTTCAGATCACCTGCATGGGGATCACCTGGGAGCTTGTGAGAACTGTGGCTGCTCTGCACAACTAGCTGAGCAGGGGAGTCTCACACGAATCACAGTGAGAGGAAGGTGGCCCTGTGCTATTCTCCCAGGGCCAGCCCAAATCCCACCGGCAGGTACATTTCCCACTCCCAAGCAAAGAGGTTGCCTCTCCCTTCTAAATTCTGAGAAGAACATATTTGGCCTGCTTTTCTATCAGGCATTTATTGCCTGCTTCCTTGGATGCAGTTAATTGGCTTCTCTCTTTAATGGATTGTGAGTAGGTGGCAGGCAGGGACTTCGTCTAGTCCTCTTTGTGTGTCCACAGATCTTCGTGCATTGCTGTCCATAGAGTAGGTGCTCAGGACACGCAGTGAATGAACCCGTGATGTTCCTTCAGCTTCCCTCTTCCACCATATTCAAGCAGGGGATGCACCAGCCTCCTTTTCTCCACCCCCACTTCCATACATTCACAATTGCATCGTGATTTAAAGGCAACTTGGATTATAACTTTTAGGCTGGGCCCGGTGGCTCATGCCTGTAATCCCAGGACTTTGAGAGGCCAAGGTGGGCAGATCACATGAGGTCAGGAGTTGGAGACTAGCCTGACCAACATCTACTAAAAATATAAAAATTAGCTTGATGTGGTGGCAGGCACCTGTAATCCAGCTACTTGGGAAGCTGAGGCAGAAGAATCTCTTGAACCCGGGAAGCGGAGGTTGTAATGAGCTAAGATCATGCCACTGCACTCCAGTCTGAGTGACAGAGCAAAACTGTTGCAAAAAAAAAAAACCTTTAAAGTTCAAATCTATTCTTACTGCTTCCGGGTATTGGATAAATTAGTTGACTCCTGTGAATCATTTCCTTGTCTCTAAAGGAGGTGGATTAGAAAGCCCTCGGACACTCAGTCCAACGGAAATATTCTACAATTCTGTGGTTCACCTAGCTGGATTAGCCAGGTCTCCAATACCCCAACTCTTGTGGAGCTGGCAGTGGGGCTCGGAGCAACTATAAATTAAATGTAGGGTCGCTATGCCACCATGTGACCAATTCTGGAAACTGCATTTTTTTCAGTGCGCCGTGAGAGATTTCTCAGAAATCCATTAAGATTTTAGGGTAATACAACCACACGAAATTAAATCATCTCTCCCCGTCACCACCAGCATGGCAGTAACGGAATTTTAAAAGTATACTTATAAGCCTGGCCGGGCACGGTGGCTCACACCTGTAATCCCAGCACTTTAGGAGGTCAAAGCGGGTAGATCACCTGAGGTCGGGAGTCCAACACCAGCCTGACCAACATGGAGAAACCCCGTCTCTACTAAAAATACAAAAGTAGCCAGGCGTGTGGTGCATGCCTGTAATCCCAGCTACTTGGGAGGCTGAGGCAGGAGAATCACTTGAACCTGGGAGACAGAGATCATGCCATTGCACTGCAACCTGGGTAGAAAGAGCAAAACTCCATCTCAAAAAAAAAATAAAAAAATAAAAAATAAAACAGCAAGTTTCTTGCTTTAATTTTAAGAGAATTAAAATTTTTATGTATGCAAACATTAATCTTTAAAAAATGGAAGATGGAAAACAGAGCTAAGTGACATGGAGCATAAGTTACAACCTAAATGTTTACAAAGGGAGATGCTGATAAGAAGTGAGCAGATTTTCTCTGATGGAATCCCAAGAGTTCCAGGACTTACAGGTACCAGGTACCATGGACAAGTCATGGCAATGGGCTGAAAATGGGGCAAGGAAATAATGGAATCCCAAGTGTCTGTTCCCGCCCCTCGCAGCCAGGAGTTGCTGCCACCCCTCATTGAGGTTTATTATTCACAGAAATGAAACTATAGAGGCTCCAGATTTGAGGACACCAGGCCCAGAGAGAGGTGGCAGTGAGTCATAGTATCCAAAGCCAGGAATGCAGTGGACACCTGCATCTTGAGTGATGGACTCCTAAGCTGCTTTTCTTCACCCTTCCTTCTTTTTCCCCGAATTTTAGCAGCCAAATACATGTACCCAGGCAGAAGATTAGGAAATCCTTCTGTCACATGGAAGTTCAGCAACGAAAAGGCCCCTCATTGCAGATTTCTTTAGTCATGAGGACATATGAACACATATAAAGTTCCCAATCTACCAAAACCATATATATGAAATCATTCAACATAAAGTATAGGAAAATTAATAACAATTCACATACCTGATACCCAGATTCGGTCAGCTATTCAGTTCTTCATGTTGACATAAAAGAGACAGTAAAACAACTAACAAGGAGAAAAGGAAACTTAAGGGGGAAAAGGTACAGAAAACTAAATAAAAACCCCAAACACACTTTAAGTAATACTTTTTAATGTCAAGGAATCCATAAATCAAGAATAGGAGGCAATAAAAAAAGGAACAAAGAGTGAGAAAATGATCTCTAAAATAAAAACTATCCACTGAAATAAAATGATTCAAGAGAAGAATAGGCTGGATGAGGTCACTTACATCTGTAATTATTCCAGCACTTTGGGAGGCTGAGGTAGGAGGATCACTTGAACCCAGGAGTTTCAGACCAGCCTGGGCAACATAGTGAGATCTTGTCTCTCTTTTTAAAAATTTAAATAAAAACAGAGAAAAGGCTGAGTGTGGTGGGTCACACCAGTAATCCTAGCACTTTGGGAGGCCGAGGCAGGCAGATCACTTGAGAACAGGAGTTTGAACCAGCCTGGCCAACATGGTGAAACCCCATCTCTACTAAAAATACAAAAATTAGCCAGGCTGATGGCACACGACTGTAGTCCTAGCTACTCAGGTGGCTGAGGCATGAACCTGGGAGGTGGAGGTTGCAGTGAGCTGAGATCATGCCACTGAACTCCAGCCTGTGCAACAGAGTGAGACTCTGTCTCAAAAAATAAAATAAAATGAAATAAAGTTTCCACTTAAAAAAAAATAGAGAAGAATTAGAATATGAAAGTCAAGGCCAAGCATGGTGGCTCATCCCTGTAATCCCAGTGGTTTGGGAGGCTGAAGCAGGAGGATTGCTTGAGCCCAGGAGTTTGAGACCAGCCTCGGCAACATAGTGAGACTCTTTATTGATTTATTTATTTTTGAGACAGAGTTTCGCTCTTTTTGCCCAGGCTTGCTACCTGCAACCTCTGCCTCCCAGGTTCAAGCAATTCTCTTGCCTCAGCCTCCAGATTAGCTGGGACTACAAGTGCATTGCCACCATGCCTGGCTAACTTTTTGTATTTTTAGTAGACAAGGTTTCACTGTATTAGCCAAGATGGGCAAGACCCTGTCTCAAAAAAAAAAAAAAAAAAAAGGAATAAAGTTAAAAGTGGGGGAAATAGGCCAGGCACGGTGGCTCACACCTGTAATCCCAGCACTTTGGAAGGCCAAGGCAGGCAGATCACAAGGTCAGGAGATCAAGACCATCCTGGCCAATATAATGAAACCCCATCTCTACTAAAAATAAAAATATTAATCGGGCATGGTGGCTGCAATCCCAGCTACTTGGGAGGTTGAGACAGAAGAATCGCTTGAACCTGGGAGACGGAGGTTGCAGTGAGCTGAGATCGTACCACTGCACTCCAGCCTGGGCAACAGAGCCAGAGTCCATTTCAAAAAATAAAAATAAAAAAGTGGAAGAAATAAATTTCTGTTTTTTATAAATTAGTCAGTCTATGGTATTTTGTCATAGCAGCACAAAACAGACTAAGATATAAAATAATGATCAGAGAGAAAATACAAAAATACAAAAAAAACTTACTTGTCAAATGTAAAAGCATAATAAATGACATATTCAGATATTCAAACAGGTGAATTTTTTCTTCCCTTGCTCTCCTTCTCAGGAATCTACTCCAGCAAAATGAAAGAGTACACCAAGGAAAAGAAAGGCCCGAGACTCAGAAAACAGGGACTTCAGTGTGGGCCAGTCCTGGAGGGGCTGTGTAGTTGGACGTGGAAGCAACCTATCCAGAGGGGAGCAGAAAGACAGTCCCCAGGGAAACCCGTGGGAGAAATAATATTGCCAGCTGTGGGATATAGCTGAGGGACAGTGCAAAAGTCGTGAGGATAAGAAACAGAAAACCTTTCTATCTGCTGGGAGCAGCTCTCTGAGAGCTAGTATAAAAATCTGTCCTGTCTCGCACTGGATCTCCAGGGCCTGACTATTCCTGGCACATAGTAGGTGGCCAAGAAATACTGTTAAATGAGGCCAGGTATGGTGGCTCATACTGGTAATCCCAGCCCTTTGGGAGGCCAAAGCAGAAGGATTGCTTGAGCTCCTGAGTTTGAGCCCAGCCTAGAGAATGTAGGGAGATTCCATCTCTACAAAAAATTAAAAATCAGCTGGGTGTGGTGCTATGTGCCTGTGGTCCCAATTACCGGGGGTGCTGAGGTGGGAGGATCACTTGAGTCTGGAGGTCCAGGCTGCAGTGAGCCATGATTGCACCACTGCACTCCAGCCTGAGCAACGGAGTGTGGATCCTATCTCAAAAATATATACATACATAATATATTTAGATGAGTGAATGAATGAATGCATGCAGGAGAGTTGATCAAGCTTCCCATTTGTGCTTTAAGCCAAGTGCTAAAGCAGATCAGTTAACCTGAGCACCTGAGCTCCCCTCCTCCACTACAGATACCTTAGAAATACATCAATATAATTTTGAACTCATAATTAAGTTCTCAAGAAAGCAAGGATAATCTGAAGCAGAAACAGGTCACTCACAAATCATTTTTTTTGTTGTTGACATATAAAAAGCCATACATATATGTACACATCTTTATGTATACAGACCCTACAATGGCGTGATCTCAACCCACTGCAACTTCTGCCTCCCAGGTTAAAGCGATTCTCCTGCCTCAGCCTTTTGAGTAGCTGAGACTATAGGCACACACCACCATGCCCAGCTAATTTTTGTATTTTATTTTTTTTTGGTAGAGATGAGGTTTCACCGTTTGCCAGGCTGGTCTCAAACTCGTGAGCTCAGGTGATCCGCCCGCCTCGGCCTCTGAAAGTGCTGGGATTACAGACACCTCCTTGTGATCTCTGCTCAAATGTCCCCTTATCATTGAGACCTTCCCTGGCCACACTGCATAGGATAGGAACAACACCTCCCCCAGTCCTGAATTCCCTTTCGTCTTCACTTGGCTTTCCTTTTTCCTCTACAGCTCTTACCACCATCTGACATATTAAAATTTACTATTCATTTGTTTTTTGCCTGTCTCTGCTAGGATAGAAGCTCCAAGTGGCAGGGGCTCTGTCTGCCTTATTCACAGCTGTGTCTTCAGCACCTAGAACAGCACCCACCGCATGGAAGATGCTGACTTTTTGTTGAATGAATAAATCTGATCTCTCGTGCCCCTACTTCCCACTGGGAAATCTACAATGAAGAGAGGAGAACAAAGCCAACATTCTTGCATTTTTTTAGGGTCATGGGGGGATTCTGATTCCTAGTGTCCCAAAGGTGCTTGTCTGAGTCCTGAAAGTGAAGGGGCTATTTGTAGTAAAAAACAAACAAAAAGCCACTTTAGGACATAATATAGGACGTGGGCTGGGCTCAGTGGCTCACACCTGTAATCCAGCACTTCCGGAAGCCAAAGTGGGAGAATCACTTGAGCCCAGGAGTTCGAGACCAGCTGAGGCAACAGTGAAGCCCAGTCTCTACCAAATAAATAAATAAATAAAATCAAAAAATTGGAGGAGGCAGGGCATGCATGGAACACATAGAAGTAAAGCCGAAATTTTGGGCACTTTCTACCAGTGATGTCTCAGATTCATTAAGGAGCTGAGAACTTAATCTTCCAAAATGTCAAAAAGGCCATCTTATGCCCCACCTTCCACCCCAGCTCCTGTAACACAAGTGCCAGCACACCAGGGTTGGCGGGATACAATCCATAAAGTCATCTCACCTACAACAACTACAGGCTGGGAGGCAACCCGGCACCGACCCCTGGGTCACGGCGTCCTTTGGTATTACAGTTCCAAACCTCCAAAGCCAGCCAATGTGCCACTGATGCCCTACATGAGGTACAGCAGAAAGGTCTGGGACCAAGCAAAGTTTTCCAACACTGACCTAAAGATGTGGGAGACTGGCAAGATTATTGGTGGCGTGTGGCAAGATGTCACTGATGAAAAGAAACAAGAATACATGAATACGAAGCAGAAAAGGTGGAGTACGGCTGGGCATGGTGGCTGACACCTGTAATCCCAGAACTTTGGGAGGCCGAGGCTGGTGGATCACCTGTCAGGAGAGCGAGACCATCCTGGCTAACACAGTGAAACCCTGTTCCTACTAAAAATACAAAAATATTAGCCAGGCACGGTGAGGGGCCCCTGTAGTCCCAGGTACTCGGGAAGCTGAGGCAGGAGAATCACTTGATCACTTGAACCTGGGAGGTGGAGGTTGCAGTGAGCCGAGCTTGCATCACTGCACTCCAGCCTGGATGACAGAGCAAGACTCCATCTCAAAAAAAAAAGAATAGAGTGCAATGAATCTATGAACGTCTCTAATTCCATCTGTACCTTGCTCATAAATGCAAAAAGTCATGCAGAAGCTACTTTAGAGAAAGAATGTGAACAGAGACAGTCTTGCATGAAGAGAGGAGAACCTGACATGAGCGTACGGCCTGCTGAAGATCCAGATGATTATGACAATGGCTTTTCAATGGAGCATAGGGACACTGCCTGTTTCCAGAGAAATCACAGCCTCATCAGTAAAATCCGTAGTGACAGCATAGTGCCAGATGTTCACACTGTCACAACAGCTGGAATGCAGGTCCTCAAATGACAGGTCCAGTCCTTAAAGGTTCATCAGCGAAAACTAGAAGCTGAACTTCAAATAGAGGAACGACATCAGGAAAAGAAGAGGAAATGCCTGGAAAGCATGGCTTCACTTAAAAGGTTGTGTGGTCTGAGGGTAGAACTGGATATGGAGAAAGCGTAAGATTACACAGGTAGGTTGGGCACGGTGGCTCAAGCCTGTAATCCCAGCACTTTGGGAGGCCGAGGCAGGTGGATCACGAGGTCAAGAGATCGAGACCATCCTGGTCAACATGGTGAAACCCCGTCTCTACTAAAAATATAAAAAATTAGCTGGGCATGGTGGCGTGTGCTACTCGGGAGGCTGAGGCAGGAGAATGGCCTGTTCCCAGGAGGTGGAGGTTGCGGTGAGCCGAGAAAAAAAAAAAAAAGATTACACAGGTAGAGGAACAGGCCTGCAGAAGGCAGGAGGAAAGGGAGAAGGTGGCAGCAGTGCAAGCTGACCGCAGTCAGAGCATCTTTCCTCAGGAAGAGCAAGCAGCCAGCGAAGGCAAGAAGAAAGACGATGAGAACATGGCAATGGAGTCAGAGGAGACATACCCAGAAGAAGGGCCAACAGAATGGTGAAGAAGGCATGTCTACTCCTGAGGACAAGGAGAGGGGGCAGAAGGCGTGGACCATATGGCAGAGAAGGAATCAGTGATAGTAACACTGGCTCAGAGAGTAACAGCCAACAGTGGAGGAGCCACCAATAGATCCCATACGAGGAGATGAGAAAAAAGAATAAATGCTGTCTTGTTTTATGTGTTCTAAATTTTTTTTTTTTTGAGATGGAGTTTTGTTTTGTTGCCCAGGTTGGATGCAATGGCCTGATCTCAGTTCACTGCAATCTCTGCCTCCTAGGTTCAATCAATTTTCCTGCCTCAGCCTCCGAAGTAGCCAGGATTACAGGCACACACCACCACGCCCAGCTAATTGTATTTTTAGCAGAGATGGAGTTTCACCATATTGGTCTGGCTAGGTCTTGAAATCCTGACCTCAGGTGATCCACCCACCTTGGGTTTCCCAAAGTAGTGGAATTACAGGCATGAGCTACCACACCCATGCTTAAATACTTTTTTATTTTTATATTTTATTTTACTTATTTTTGAGACAGAGTCTCACTCTGTCACCCAGGCTAGAGTAGAGTGGCCCATCTCAGCTCACTGCAACCTCTGCCTCCTGGTTCAAGTGAATAAATCCTTTCTTTTAATGAAAAATCATTTTTTGGTTTAGAAAAAATAAAAAAATTAGCCAAGTGTGGTGGCTCACACCTGTAATCCCAGCTACTTGGGAGGCTGAGGCAGGAGAATTGCTTGAACCTGGGAGGCGGAGGTCACAGTGAGCCAAAATCACACAATTGCACTCCAGCCTAGGCAACAAGAGGTAAACTCTGTGTCAAAAAAAAAAAAGACAAATATTGCATGATTCCACTTACATGAGGCATCTAAAGTAATCAGACTCAAAATCAAAAGCCAAATGGTGGCCAGGGGCTGGGGGAAGAGGGAATGGGGGTTATTCAATGGGTGCAGTGCTTCAGTCATACAAGATAGGAAACTTTAAGATATCCATTGTACAATATTGTGCATTTAATGAACAATACTGTACTCTATACTTGAAAATTAAGAGGGTAGGCTGGGCACAGTGGCTCATGCCTATAATCCCAGCACTTTGGGAGGCTGAGGTGAGAAGATTACCTGAGCCCAGGAGTTCAAGATCAGCCTGGGCAACACAGTGAGACGCTGCCTCCAAAAAACAACAACAACAACAACAATAACAAAAAGAAAAAGAAAAAATGATCTAGGTGTGGTGGCACACACCTGCGCAGGAGGCAGGAAGATTGACCTCAGCAGGTGGAGGCTGCAGTGAGCCATCCCATGAGGATGGCTATAACAAAACCTAACCAACAAATAGGCAAACTGTAAAGTAAAAAGCAGAAGACAACAAGTGTTGATAAAGATATGGAGAAACTGGAACCCTCATACCTTGCTGGAGGGAATGTGAAGTTGTTCGACTGCTGTGGAAAACAGTCTGATGGTTCTTCAGTAAGTTTAACATAGAATTACCAAATAACCCAGCAATTCCACTCCTAGATATTTACCCAGAAGAACTGATAACAGGTATTTAAACAAAAACTGGTACAGGAATATTCATAACAGCACTATTCACAGTAGTCAAAAGGTAGAACAACCCACCTGTCCATCAACTGCTGAAAGGATAACACGTGTGGGGTATCCATACTTTAGAATGTTATTCAGTCATAAAACTTAACGCAGTATTGATACACACTACAATATAGATGAACATGGAAAATATTATGAGTGAAGTCAGACAGAAAAGGCCACGTGTTACATGATTTCATTATATGAAATAGCCAGAAGAGGTACATCTAGAGAGACAGAAAGCAGATTAGTGGTTGCCAGGGCTGGGGATGGCAATGGGGAGTGACTGCTTAATGGGAATAGAATTTCCTTTTGGGTGATGAAAATGTCCTGGAACTAGTGAGGATGTTTGCACAACATTGTAAATGTACTACATGCCACTGAATTGTACCTTTTTTTTTTTTTCAGAGACAGGGTATCTCCCTTTGGCCTAGGCTGGAATGAAATGGCTTGATCATAGCTCACTGTAACTTTGAACTCCTGGGCTCAAGTGATCCTCCTGCCTTAGCCTCCCTACTAGCTGGAACTATGGGCATATACCACCGCACCTGGCTAATTTTTCTATTTTTTGTGGAGACAAGGTCTTTCTCTATTGCTCAGCCTGGTCTCAAACTCCTGGCCTCAAGCAATCCTCCTGTCTCAGCCTTCTGTCTCAAAGTGTTGATATTACAGGCATGAACCACTGTGCTGTACATTTTTAATGATGAATTTTAAATTTTTATGTGAATTGTACATTTTTAAATGATGAATTTTAAATTTATGTGAATGTAAATTTATGTGAATGTTATCATGATTTTAAAAAATAGTGTTACATAATTGAATCAATAATTCATTAGTAAATTAAACAGTTTTGTGAGCAGTGGAAGATAATGTGAGTTACCCAGAGTTATCCACTGAGAATCTGTACAGACCTCAATTTTTGCCTCCTCGGAAGAAAAAATTCAGCTGAGGGGCATAAGGCAGAAGAGCTAGAGGCACGTTTCGGAGCAAGAGTGGAAGTTTATTAAAAAGCTTTAGAACAGTAAGGAAAGGATGGAAAGGAAAAAACGAAGGAAGAACAGTTTGGACCAGGGCCAAGTTGAGGAACTGAGAAACCAACTGTGCAGCTTGACTCTGGCTTTGCATGTTCCAGGATCTTGCATTACTTCTCCCCACTCTTGAATCTTATTGGGAAGCTGCTGATCAGTTTCAGGTATTTTCTATCTATTAGGAAACGGTCCTTCCTTGGCACCAGCTGTAACCAATTATTACTTTAGAGAAACAGTTGGCCGGGCGTGGTGGCTCACACCTATAATCCCAGCACTTCGGGAGGCTGAGGAGGGTGGATCACCTGAGGCCAGGAATTTGAGACCAGCCTGGCCAGCATGGTAAGTGCCCCCCGCCCCTGTCTGGTCAACGTATAGAAAAACCCGTCTTTACTAAAAATACAAAAATTAGCTGGGTGTGATGGGGTGAGCCTGTAATCCCAACTACTTGGGAGGCTGAGGCAGGAGAATCACTTCAACCTGGGAGGTGGAGGTTGCAGTGAGCCAAGATCGTGCCACTGCACTCACACTCCAGCCTGGAAGACAGAGAGAGACTTTGTCTCAAAAAAAAAAAAAAATTCCACTGACCACACAAATAAATAGAAATCTGTAATTTGATTAAAAATGAGTGGTTCTTGGCCGGGCACAGTGACTTTAGGAGGCTGAGGTGGGCGGATCACGAGGTCAAGAGATTGAGAGCATTCTGGCCAACATGGTGAAAACCTGTCTACTAAAAACACAAAAATTAGCCGGGTATGATGGCACACACCTGTAGTCCCAGCTACTCGGGAGGCTGAGGCAGGAGAATCACTTGAACCCAGGAGGCAGAGATTGCGGTGAGCCGAGATCATACCACTGCACTCCAGCCTGGTGACAGAGTGAGACTCTGTCTCAAAAATAAATAAATAAATAAACAAAATGAGAGATTCTCATATCATGTAATAACCAGTGATATCACAGTGACTTTTGAGTTTGCACTGGGTTTACTTGTGAGGCCAGGACCATAACATGAAAGATATTCCAATAGACCACAAAGGCATTCCCATCAGCTGTTCAGTCACTTTGCAGGTGACTGGGTGGGAGCTTTCTGACAACTTCTGGAAACTCCTTGGTTTGCCTAGAGCAGTAAATCCAAGGTTCTCAGTTGCTGACTTTCATTCCTGCTGCCAGGTTTGGCTGCTTGGTTGTGGGGAGGCTGTGCAAACCCCTATGAAGCAAGCAGGTGGTCCGGGCAAATTTATAGTAGACTTGTCTTCTTACAAAAGTAACAATAGGCCAGGCATGGTGGCTCACTGTAATCCCAGTACTTTGGGAGGCAAATCACTTGAAGTCAGAAGTTCAAGACCAGCCTGGCTAACATGGTGAAACTGAGTCTCTACTAAAAATACACTCACCAAAAAAAAAAGCAAAAAAGTGAGCCAGGCATGGTGGTACATGACTGTAATCCCAGCCTCGGGAGGCTGAGGCAGGAGACTTGCTTGAACCTGGGAGGCGAAGGCTGCAGTGAGCTGAGATTGTGCCACTGCATTCTAGCCTCCAGCCTAGGTGACAAAGCCAGTGAGACTGTCTCAAAAAAAAAAAAAAAAAAAAAGTACCAATTATGCTATGGTTTTTGTGCTGGGAACAACTCCATTTCCCCAGGAACTGGGGGATCTCGCTCCTTTTCCTGTTCTGATTCAAATGGAATGCCAGAGTGTCAACTCCTAGGATTTGCCGCTGTCTTCAAGATGTCAGGTCTTAAATCTGGAGAAGGAAGGTACAGCACACTTTTGGAATCACGCATGTTATACAGGTCTATCTACTGCTCAGATAGGCAAAGGAGTGCTTTCGGTGTTTTGTTTTTTGTTTTTATTTTATTTAATTAATTATTTTGTTAAAAGATGGGGTTTCACCATGATGGCCAGGCTGGTCTTGAACTCCTGACCTCAGGTGATCCACCCACCTTGGCCTCCCAAAGCGCTAGGATTACAGGCATGAGCCACCGCACCCAGCCTGCTGTTTTATCTTAAAATAAGTCATCACCCAACCCAAGGTCACCTAGATTTTCTCTTGTGTTATTCTTTAGGAGTGTTATTATTTTACATTTTACACTTTGGTCTATGATCCATTTTGAAATAATGTTTATGAAGGATGTAAGGTCTGTGTCTAGATTAGTTTTTTCAGTCTGTGTATGTCCAATCATTCTAGTGCCATTTGTTGAAAAAGACTGTGCTTTTTCCATTGAATTGTCTCTGCTCCTTTGTCAGAGGTCAATTGACTATATTTGCGTGGATCTATTTCTGAGCTCTCTATTCTATTCCATTGATGTATTTGTCTTATTGCGCAGATTGGAATTTCAGGGGAATTGTTGGACAATCTGTCTCAGGCGACAAAGGCAAAACTGTTGGATCCCCAGCTAATTACTGACTTGGCTCATGGGAAAGATGTTGGATAATTTCTACAGTGTTACTCCATCATTTGCTATCACTGAAGCCCAGATGACACCAAGTTCATCTGAAATGTTCACTCAGGCAAGTGTGGTTCTGAAATGGTGTGAAAGACCACTGACACAAAACCTCTCTTTCGGGAAACAGTTTGAATAAAGTAATTTTTTTTTTTTGAGACAGAGTCTCGCTCTGCCACCCAGGCTGGGGTGCAGTGGTGTGATCTTGGCTCACTGTAAACTCTGCTTCCTGGGTTCAAGCGATTCTCCTGCCTCAGCCTCCTGAATAGTTGGGATTATAGGCACCCACTACCATGTCCTGCTAATTTTGTATTTTTAGCAGAGATGGGCTTTCACCATGTTGGCCAGGCTGGTCTTGAACTCCTGGTCTCAAGCAATCCACCCACCTCAGCCTCTCAAAGTGCTGGGATTACATGAGCCACCATGCCCGGCCCGAATAAAGTAATTTTTAAAGGATTCTGAAACTTGCCATGTCTTGAAAAAGCAAGAGATGGGTTGGATGTGGTGGCACATGCCTGTAATCCCAGCACTTTGGGAGGCTGAGGCCGGTGAATCACTTGAGGTCAGGAGTTGGAGACCTGTCCAGCCAACATGGCAAAACCCTGTCTGTACTAAATACAAAAATTAGCCAGGTGTGGTGGTGCACATCTGTAATCCCAGTTACCTGGAGGCTAAGGCACGAGAATTGCTTGAACCCGGGAGGCAAAGTTTGCAATGAGCCGAGATCACTCCAGCTTGGGTGACAGAGTGAGACTCTTGGTCTCAAAAAAATAAAATAAATAAATAGCTGGCAAGAGATGAAAAGGATAATAAAGCTTCAGTTTAAAAATGTGTTAGAGTGAAACATGCATTTTTGTTCTTGCACCTAGGGTCTTCTCACCTCGCACTCTAGCTTCCCGGCATTGGAAGAAAGGTCCGTCCTCTTCCTTGTCCTGACCCCCTAAATCCTGGCATTGAAAGGGTTGAATGGTGGGGGCCAGAAGTGAGCGCAGAGCAGCAGCAGTAGCAGCAGCAGCAGCAGCAGCAGGTCCCCAGCTAATTGACGCCGGAAGCAGCAATTGCCAGAGAAGAATTCAGCCCGCTTCACCATGGCGGCACTTCCTCCAGACTCCTGGCAGCCACCGAATATTTGCTTGGAAACCAGCATGGGAATCACTGCACTGGAGCTGTGCTAGAAGCATGCTCCAAAGACCTGTAAGAACTGCTGAGACGGCTCGTCGAGGTGACTACAGTGGCACAAAATTCCACAGAATCATCAAAGATTTCGTGATCCAAAAAGGAGACCCAACGGGGGCAGGTTGAGGCGGTGCATTTATCTATGGCACACAGTTTGAAGATGAACTTCATCCAGACCTGAAATTCACGGTCGCTGGAATTCTCACAATGACCAATGCAGGGCCAGACACCAATGGCAGCCAGTTCTTTGTGACCCTTGCCCCCACCCAGTGGCTCAATAGCAAACACACCATTCTTGGCCGAGTGTGCCAGGGGATAGGAAGGGTGAACTGAGTAGGAATGGTATAAACAGAGCCCCAGGACTGCCCTGTGAACGATGTGAAGATTATTAAGGCATACCCTTCTGGGTGAACTTGCTGCTGTCCTGAGCAGATCTTCTGAGATGACCCCAGTGAACCAGCTTCCCAATGACCTAGATTGACAGGTAATGCTAAATTTCATTTTGGCCTTGCAAATCATGATGCTTAAGAAGCCTGCAGTCTTAGGTGAGTTAGAGATGGAAGTGCATTTTAATAGGATGCTTCTTTTCTCTTCCCCCACTGCCTAGGTTGACAGCATTTGCACACATGCCGTTTATCCACAGGTTACTACTTACTGCACATGACCCATAACACTTCTTGTGCCTGGCTGCTCTGATATTCTTGGAACAAAATGCAACAGACGCTGTCATTTCTCAGTGTTCTTGCCTAACCAAACTTCTTCCTGAGGAGGTTTATATTCTGGCCTATACTGCAAACTTTGATAGCTGACAGCCAACGAATTCGAAACCAAGTAGTGTCTATCAGCCCTCTTAACTTTGTGCACACCATATTTCAGTCTCCTACATTTGTTCTTCTAGGAAATGTGTGTCTCTCTATATATTTTTCTCTCTCAAAACCAGAACATCAAAAAGAAAGAAAGAAGAGAAAGAAAGAAAGAAAGAAAGAAAGAAAAAAAGAAAAATAAAAAATAAAAAACAAAAACAGAACATCAGCTTGGTGTGGTAGTTCATGCCTGTAATCCCAGCACTTTGGGAGGCCAAGGCAGGCAGATCACCTGAAGTCAGGAGTTTGAGACAAGCCTGGTTAACATGGTGTAAGCCAGTCTCTACTAAAAATACCAAAATTAGCTAGATGTAGTGGTGCATGCCTGTAGTTTGAGCTATTGGAAAGGCTGAGGCTGGAGAATCACTTGAACCTGGGAGGCAGAGGTTGCAGTGAGCGGAGATGGAGCCACTGCACTCCAGCCTGGGGGACAGAGCAAGACTCCATCTCAAAAATAAACAAACAAACCAACCCACAAAAACCAGATCATCAACACTGCTGTTTCTGACAGACATCCCACACAAAGCCACACTGAACTTTTGCCGAATGAGAAATACATTCAACAATCAAGTTTCCAGGAAGTGGCGAATAATAATGTGTAATAATCAAAAAATGAATTTATTAAAAGGAAGCGGAAGTATTGAACATCTTTGTCCCAGAGAAGAGGAGAAATCTGGAGTGAGCATAAGGACAGACTATGAATTCTCTTTAAAAAGTAGAAGTCTCAAAAAGGAGGAATGTCACTTACGTTTTCTTAACCTAAGACTTTAGAGAAATTAGATATAAGATTTTTATACATTAAGTTGTTGGATTTTTTTTTCTGGATTTTGGAGGGAGGAGTAGGGAAGGAAGAAAGTTAATATAATACCTATGTAATACAGAGAAACTTCCAAAATAAAATATCCTTGATGGCTGAAATTGCAAACAAGCAAAAACATCTTAGTGATTACAGAGCTTAATTAAAACAAATTTTACAAAACTGAAAATATAGAATGAGCCAGGTGCAGTAGTGAGCACCTGTAGTCTCAGCTACTTGGGAGGTCGAGGCAGGAGGATTGTTTGAGACCAGGAGTTCAAGGTCAGCCTGAGCAACATAGTGAGCCTTGTCTCTAAGTTAAAATAAATAAAAATATAGAGTAGTGAATATAATGAAACATTATCATTTATGACTTTTCCCCTTAAGTTTAAAATAGTATTTTGAGTCAATTTTTTTTGTTTTGGCTAAACATACATTATTTGCTTAAAAATAATAGATTTGGATAATATTAATGGCTTCAAAAGCATGGTCTGACCTCCTTCTCCAGATTTAAGACCTGACGTTTTGAAGGTGGCAGCAAGTCCTAGGAGCTGACATACTGATTCCTTATATAACTGGAACCTATTTCTGTTGCCCATTTCAGGCAACTGCCATGGGATTGTAACTACAAACCCTGCTGCCAACCCGAGGACATCAGCTGACAGCCATCTGAGGACACAGTCACAATACTGAGTCTGTACAATGCCCAGCCAGAGTCGCTCAGTGGGGTAAATAATTACCTCAATCATATACCCCATACACTGTCTGATCCTAATCTTGCAAAAGAGAACCTGAAGGAGAATAGAAAACACAGTTTGAACAAAATGTTGAAACTGTATCCATGGAAATTACTTAGTGATTGTGAATGAAAGGAAAGACAGCTCCAAATAAATCAAAACATTATGTATGTTAGGTGCAAGTAATAAATGCCTACATTTGAAATAAAGATGTAGTGAAAGACTTTCTCTTAGCAAAGAAACTTAGGGTGAATGAGGACACAGTGGTCACCTCCCCGGGTGACCTTTGAGGAGGCCAGCTGGCTGTGCCCTGCTGTGGAGGACCATCTTGACCCCTGTTTCCCAGGGACTCTGCCCAACAAGCTTTTGCCCTAGTGGGGAACAGCTGGGCTGTGAGACCCAGTGCTACCATTCTTTCTTTTTCCCTTTTTTTGAAACAGAATCTCGCTCTGTTTCCCAGGCAAACAAAGCCTTGGCTCACTGCAGCCTCGACCTCGATCTCAAGTGATCCTCCCAAGTAACTGGACTACAGGCTTGCAACACCACACTTGACTAGTGTGTATATATATATATATATATATATATATATATATATATACACATATACATATATACATTTTTTTTTAGAGATGGGGTCTCTCTATGTTGCCCAGGCTGGTCTGGAACTCCTGAGCTCAAGCGATCCACCTGCCTTGGCCTCCCAAAGTGCCAGGATTACAGGCATGAGCCACTGTATCCTGCCATGAGTGCTCTTTTAATTCCTGTTTTACAATGAGAGACAGTGATGTGCTGGGAAATGTTTTACAACGACACTCCAGGAAAAAAAAAAGTCCCGATTCATGAAATTTGCCAATTTCTGTGGTGTAAATACTCCCACCTTAGTCAATTTCAAGCTATTAACATGCTATCCCTGGACACAGAGTTGGAAAGAAATGCATAACAGCACAACATTACATAGTTTTTCTACTATGCAGGTATGATGACATAAATAACCTCAAGAGCATAGAAAATAGTAAAATGGGCCTGGCATGGTAGCCCAGCTATAATCCCAGCACTTTGGGAGGCTGAGGTGGGAGGATTGATTGAGCCCAGGAGGTCAAGGCTGCAGTGAGCCATGATTGGGCCACTGCGCTCCAGCCTGGGCAACGCAGCAAGACACTGTCTCAAAAAGAAAGAAAGAATAGAATGGAATAGAATAAAATAATGAGGAAGTGAGGAGTCAAATATTGATTATGGTTGTGTCATATATATATGTATATTGATTATGGTTGTGTCATATATATATATATATATATATATATATATATATATACACACTAGTCAAGTGTGGTGTTGCAAGCCTGTAGTCCAGTTACTTGGGAGGATCACTTGAGATCGAGGTCGAGGCTGCAGTGAGCCAAGGCTTTGTTTGCCTGGGAAACAGAGCGAGATTCTGTTTCAAAAAAAAGGGAAAAAGAAAGAATGGTAGCACTGGATCTCACAGCCCATAAATTTTTATAATTTATGGCTGTCTTTAGTAATCTACTTGCAAAATTCCTGAAATTTTGACAATTAGCTTTTAAAGAATTTCTTAAATGTTTATTTATTTATTTGAGACAGAGTCTCACTCTGTCACCCAGGCTGGACTGCACTGGTATGATCTCAGCACCACAACCTCTGCCTCCCAGGTTCAAGCAATTCTTGTGCCTCAGCCTCCTGAGTAGCTGGGATTACAGGCTGGAGGCACCATACCCAACTAATTTTTGTATTTTTAGTAGAGATGGGGTTTCATCACATTGGCCAGGCTGATCTCGAACTCCTAGGTTCAAACAATCCACCTGATTCAGCGTCCCAAAGTACTGGGATTACAGACATGAGCCACCGTGCCCAGCCTGACAATTAGCCTTTGCCACCACTGGGCAAGTAATTTGCACAGCCAATCATCCTTCCAGTCATAGGCCACTTTGCCTCATCTGTTAATGCCTGCGGTTAGCCAGGCACCATGTTAGTCCCTGTAGGGAATCAATTTGGAATAGATATATATCTATTCCCCCACAGGGACACACATGGTGTCTGGGGAGGTGTATAGAAGTAAATGACTATAATGCAGCATAGTAAGTGTTATGGCAGTGGTGTGATATGCACACTGAGAGAGGAATCTGATTTATCTTTGGGAATTAGACTGTTATTTGTTTGTTTTATGATACCGGGTCTCACTCTGTTGCCCAGGCTGGAGTGCAGTGGCACAATCATGGCTCACTGCCGCCAAGACCTCCCAGGCTCAGGTGATCCTCCCACCTCAACCTGCCAAGTAGCTGAGACTATAGGCAGGCACTACCACGCCCAGCTAATTTTTGCGTTTTTTTCTAGAGTTAGAGTGTCATCATGTTGCCGAGGCTGGTCTCAAACTCCTGGGCTTACGCGATCCACCTGCCTCAGCCTCCCAAAGTGGTGGGATTACAGGCATTAGCCACTATGCCTATGCCTGACTGATTGTTAGGTTTTTAGTTGTGAAACATTATTATGGTTATAGTGTAAAAAATGACAAAAGTTTCTAAGCTGGGCATGGTGGCCCATGCCTGTAGCTCTAGCAACTCAGTAAGCTGAGGTAGGAGGGTCTCAAGTTCCAGCCTAGCCTGGCAAAATAGCAAGACATCATTAAAAAAAAAAAAAGAGTTTATATCTTTAGAGGTAGATGTAGAGACATTTACAGATAAAATACTGGGCTCAGTGGCCCAAGCCTGTAGTCCCACCCACTTAGACAGATTGTTTGAGCTCAGGAGTTCAAGACCAGCCTGGAAAGTATAGTAAGAATCTCTCTTTTAAAAAATAAAAAGAAATATTTATAAATAAAATAAAATATCTAAGATATTTTTCAAAGTTCTATGATGACATTTATGACTGAGACAATTAAACGGACAAAAGAATAGCCTCTTCAACAAATGGTGCTGGGATGGACTCCTACCTCACTCCATATGGACTGTAGATCTAAATGTAAGAGCTACAACTGTATCACTCTTAGAGGAAAACATAGGAGTAACTCCCTGTAACCTTGGGTTAGACAGTGGTTTCTTAGATATGATTAGATATGACACCACAAGCACAAACATAAGAAAAAAATAGATAAATTGGACTGCATCATAATAAAAAAAGTTGTGCTGAAAACAATAACAAGTGAAAACTGCCCACAGAACAGAAGAAAATATTTGAAAATGAAATCTCTGATAAAGGACTTATCCAGAATATATAAAGAACTCTTGCAACTCGACAATAAAAAGACAAATAACCCTATTTAAAAATGGCAAAGGACTTTGGGTGTGTATATTTTTTTTGTGTGTAGTGCTGAAGCTGGGAATGAATCTATGAGCAAGGGATTAGAATAAACATTTCTTCAAACAAGATATAAAAATGTCCAATAAATACATGGAAAGATACCGAGAATCATTAGTCATTAGGGAAAATGCAAATCAAAACCACGGTGAAATGTCAATTCATACTCACTAGGCCAACTACAATCAAAAATACGGACAATAACAAGTGTTGCGGAGAAATTGGAAATTGGAACTGTCATACAGTGCTGGTGGGAAATGTTAAATGACACAGCCACTTTGGAAAACAATCTGGCAATTCCTCAATAAGTTAAACATAGATTTACTCTACAATCCAGCAATTCCACCCCTAGGTAGAGAAATGAAAACGTATGTCCACACAAAAACTTGTACATAAATATTCATAGCAGCATTATTCATGACATCCCCCAAAATAGAAATAATCCAAATTCCATCCCAATTGCTAAATGAAAAAATAAAATGTGAAACATTCATATTATGGGATGTTACTCAGCAATAAAAAGGAATGAAATACTGATACCTGTTGAACCATGAAGACTGACGTGAAAGAAGCCTATTAGTCCATTTACATGAAAATGTATGGAATCAGCAAATTTCAGTCACAGAAAGTAGATTAGTGGTTGTTAAGGGTTGAGTGGAGGGGTGATGAGAGGCGTTGACTGCTCATGGGTATGGGGGGATGAACATGTTTGAAAATTGTAGGCTGTGTGTGGTGGCTCACATCTGTAATCTCAGCACTTTGAGAGGCCAAGGTGGGCAGATCAATTGAGGACAGGAGTTTGAGACTAGCCTGGCCAACATGGTGAAACCCCATCTCTACTAAAAATGCCAAAAAGAATTGGCCAGGTGTGGTGGCACAAGCCTATGTGTAGTCCCAGCTACCCAGAAGGCTGAGGCCTAAGAATCGCTTGAACTCCAGAACTGGAGGTTGCAGTGAGCCAAGATTGTGCCATTGTACTCTAGCCTGGGCGACATAGTGAGACTGTTTCAAAAAAAAAAAAAGAAAAAGAAAACTGGATTGTAATGATGTTTGCAAGATACGATGCATACTAAAAACACTAAATGGTACACTTTAGATGGGTGAATTGTATAATATGTGAATTATATTTCAATAAAGCTGTTTTTAACACTCCAACATGGGGTGATAGAGGGAGAAAAAGGAAAAAAATAAGCTTTTTTTTTTTAAGTTCAATGAGGAAGGGGTGTAAGCAGGTACACAGAAATCAGATCGGCCATGGGTCAGTAGGTGCTAAAGCTGGGAGATGAGCACATGGGAAGTCACATGCTATTATCTCCAGTTATGTCTTCATTTAGAATGTTCTGAAATAAAATGTTAAAAACAGTTTACCTAGAATTCTTGGAGGTCCTTTTCTAAATGTTCCCTGGCCTCATCCAGTTCATTGGACCAGAAAAGGCCATCTGTCCTCTAGATGGGGTGGGGCAGGGTACTTTATAAATAATAACCCTAGCTGCTGTGGGCAGTTTTCCCTGCCTCTGCTCTATTGACCTCTATGCTCTGCTCATGGGCAGCTTGGCCAGCCTCTGCCACAGTAGGCCTCCTATAGGGCTGTGACCCCTCCCTATTTTTTCCTTTCCTCCCCTCCAGCCAGTAGGGCACCACCTTCTTTCTTTTTGAGACAGTGTCTTGCCCTATCACCCAGGCTGGAGTGCAGTGGTATGATCACGGCTCACTGCAGCCTCAACCTCCCAAGTTGAACCTCAGGCTCAAGTGATCCTCCTGCCTCCACTTCCCGAGTAGCTGGGACCACAGATGCACACCACCACACCCAGGCTAGTTTTGTATTTTTCTGTAGAAACGGGCTTTCACCACATTGCCAGGCTGGTCTCAAACTCCTGACCACAGGTGATCCACCCACCTTGGACTCCCGAAGTGCTGGGATTACAGGTGTGAGGCACCGTGCTGGGCCAGGCTCCACCTTCTACTTGTTACTGCCAGTTCTGTCAGAGTGGAGACCACAGCAGAGGAGCCGGGATCTCCTTGGCTGGGCTCTTTCCTCTGTTCCTTCTCCCTTTCTCTCCCCAGCAGACTCTCCTGGAGCCGGAAGCACAGCCCCAGATGCACACAGCACCTAGGCCCCGGGCTATCCCACGGCCACACCCAGCCACGCAGCCTGGACTTCTCTGCCCAGCATCTTTCTCCTTCTTGGTGCCTTTTTGGCCCTCCTTCCTGCAATATAAGCCCAAGGAAAGTTCTCAACATTTCTGCCTCCAAGAGAAGCTGAGTTCCTTCCTGCAGGGCTCCTGAGTCTCAGCAAATCAAGGCATGTACGTGTCTGGACACTTGTGTCAGGTCCCTGGAGACCTGACAACAGTTAAGAAGCCCTGGAAAGGCTCTGGAACATTCTGCAGCAGTGAGGAAATGGGTCCATTTAGTTAGGTGAATCTGCCTGGCGTCTTACACCAGTGTTGTTGCCAACTCAGCCAAAATCCAGGGTTTTGGGGTTTGGGTGTGAAATAGGCAGGGTGCCTGGGGGAGAAAAGATCTGACCGAGAACTGTGAACCAAAGCCAGGCTGGGACTGGAGCTCCTGGGAAGAGGGGGCTGGGGCTCCATAACACCTGGGGGAAGAGGAATTGCCAGGACTTGGTGAGTAGTTTGGTATAAAGTTTAGGGAGATTTCCAGGTTGGGGAACCACGGTAGAAGAGATGTCCTCAGCCAGGATAGAAAACAAAAGGGGACCAGGCTCAAGTGTGATTGTGAAGATGGAAGTGGCTGTGGGGGCGAAGGGGTAGAGCTGGAAGCTGAGGTTGGGAGTTGTGGAAGCCAGCCATGCTGAGTAAAAGAAGCCACCGTAGATACGGCATCTCTGTCCAGGGCACAGATAGAAGGTGACCATGTGCCTCAGTGTCAGTTTATACCTGCTGTTTGGAACCTGGGCTACCTGCGCCTGTTGTCCCAGCCGGGTGGGGAGGCAGTTAGTACCTTCTTCCCTCTCGAAATCTCCCACTTAGGATGACACACGGTCACCCTAAAGAGAGACCCTACAGGGTAGGAAAAGTAAAGCACATCGAAGGCAGTCCCTTCTCATTCACTTGCTTCTTCCCGCCTCTTCACCCTCCTATCTCAGACCTTCCATTCCCTCCTTTTCTTTGTTTATGAGATGGAGTTTCGCTCTGTCACCAGGCTGGAGTGTCGTGGCATGATCTCGGCTCACTGCAACCTCTACCTCCCAGGTTCAAGCAATTCTCCTGCCTCAGCTTCCCGAGTAGCTGAGATTATAGACATAGCTGGGATTACAGATAAGCACCACCATGCCCGGCTAATTTTTTGCCTGGCTAATTTTTGTATTTTTAGTAGAGACAGGAGTTTACCATGTTGGCCAGGCAGGTCTCAAACTCCTGACCTCAAGTGATCCACCTGCCTCGGCCTCCCGAAGTGTTGAGATTACAGGTGTGAGCCACTGCGCCCAGCCCATTCCCTTCTTAGACTCCTATATTTTCACTTTATTTTCTTTTCCCCTCCTGCTATGCTTCTCCTTCCCACTTCCTTGGGAAAGAACCCACCCCACCCCTACAGACCCAGGACAGTCAAGTCCATCTGGGCCACCCGAGTCACCTGGGAGGGCTGAGGTGTGGGCCAGGCTGGGGAAGGGTCTTGGTCAAGCGGGCAGGCAGGGGTCCTGCCTTCTGGTCACAGCGCTGCCTCTTTCCTGTCGTGTGACCTTAGAGCAAAGCATTTCTGTTCTTGGAGTCTCAGTTTTTTCCTCTGCAGCAGATGAAGATTGAACCACTGATATAAAAGGTGTCTTCTCGGTGAGAGGTGGTGTTCCTCTTGTCAGCTTCCACTTCTCATGGGGTCCAAGCCATAAGATGCCAAGTATCAGTCACCTCAGAAGAGAGGGTTTTGTGTATACTTGGTGGGGGTTTCCCTGGGGTACAGAGGCTGAGGACTGGGGTCAATGGACTCCGTAAGGGAGCAGCCTAGGAGCTAAGCCCCATTTGGTGGCTGCACGTCCCAGGTCAGCCAGGCCCGCACCATGCCCCGATTACCTGCAGAGGGCGCCGCAGACAGCGAGGGAGAGGCAGAGGCCATTGAAGCTTCTGGGAAGGGGGTCCCAAAGGGAGCCCGGAGCTGGAGTCCAAAGGGTTTGGAAGGAAGAGGTGAGGAGAGCAGAAAATGAAAGACAAATTAAAAGACGTGAATGAAGGCCGGGCGCTGTGGCTCATGCCTATAATCCCAGCACTTTGGGAGGCGGAGGCAGGTTGATCACGAGGTCAGATGATCGAGACCATCCTGGCTTCTATCAATCACCAAGGTGAAAGAGGTGGTGACAGAGGGAGACCCTGTCTCAAAAAAAGAAAGGGAAAAGAGAGAAGGGATGGTGGTGGTACGGGGGCGGTTCTTGTAAGGGTCGGAGAGGGGCCGCAGCACCCGCTATGCGCGGGAACCTCAGCCTCCTCATCTACTGAATGGACCCAATCCACACCGCGTGCTGCGGAACTGCTGGAGCGCCGGGACA
This sequence comes from Callithrix jacchus, assembly GCF_049354715.1. Classification (NCBI taxonomy): domain Eukaryota; kingdom Metazoa; phylum Chordata; class Mammalia; order Primates; family Cebidae; genus Callithrix; species Callithrix jacchus. The sequence goes on from NC_133515.1 coordinate 89,051,057, forward strand.
CTGGGCCATCGGCTAAGGGGGCGCTGGGAACCTGGATGGTGCTCTATGCTGGGGCGTTGCGGGGTGCTATTGGGCAGTAGGGTTGGAGTCAAACCCGGGTTGAAGTCCTGGCTGCCACCTGACCTCTGCGCCTCAGTTTGCTCATCAGTAAAATCGGGTTAAGAAGGCTGCCTGCCCCAGCTCCATGAAGCGGGAGGTGATGAAGCTCCTGGAGGAGCGGAATTCAGAACCTGAGCTTTGGGCGGCGGTGCCCGACCGGGGGCGGGTGGGCGCGGCCTCCGGGAGGCCGGCACGAGGGGGCGCGGCGGGGCTCGGACACGCCCAGCCAGGAGGAAGAGGCCGAGCCCGCGCCGACCCCGCAGATGCAGCTCGGGTCTTCCTTGTCCCTCCAGGCGCCTTCGCAGGGGTCCTCCATCAGCCGCGGTCACCTGGGCGCGGGGGAGCTGGCCGGAGGGGAGGCAAGGCTTGGCGGAGAACCCGGGCCCGGGGAGCGTGGCGGGGGCGGGCTGACGGAGCGTGGGTCAGGGGGCCGGGGGTCCCAGAAGGGGGCGCGGGGCGGGGGTCCAAGGAAGGAGGCGGGGCCTGGCGGACAGGGCTAGGGGTGGGGGTCCGGGAGCGAGGGTCCAGGGGCGAGTCCGGGTCCAGGCGGACAGAGCAGGGGGCGGGGCCCGGGAGGGGGCGGATCCCGGGGGCGGGGCCGGGGTCGGCGCCCCGCTGGAAGGCCGGCCACGTGACGCCCGCGGCCCGGCGGGGCTGCCAGGCGGCGAGCACCGCGGCGGCCCCCGGAGGTGGTGGCGGGCACGGGAGCCTGGGCCGCGCGGGACTGACCGTCGGGGCCCCGGGACGGCGGCCCCGGGGCGCCCATGCCATGGAGAAGCTGGCGGCCGGGCTGGCCGGCCTGCGCTGGAGCATGGGCGCCTTCCCGCTCGACCTCATCGTCAGCCGCTGCCGCCTGCCCACGCTCGCCTGCCTTGGGCCAGGTACCGGGGTCGCTGGGGATGGGGACCGGGGTCCGCAGGGAAATTGCGGGCTCTCCAGGCACCGGCCAGCGGGATGGATCGTGAGGAGGGTGCGGCTCCTGCGCCCTCCCAGCTCCCGGGCGCTGGCCCCGAGCGGTTCCTGGCGCGCCTCTCGGGAGACGCGGGGCCCACCCGCCAGGTCCTCCTCCTGGGCCCCGCGGACAGGCACAGGCACAGACTCTGGGGACAGGGCCAGGGTCAGAGTTTTCCGGCCCAGTTGGAGTCCGGGAAGGGGCCCAGCCCCTGCTCCCGCCCCGTCGGTGTCCCCCTTTCCCTCGCTGCCCCTGGGCCCCCGGCACCAGCCGCGCCCCCTCGCTCCCTTTGTCCCCAGCCTCTAACCTCTGTCCTCTCTCATCCCTGGACCCAGACTCCGTCTTCCCACTACCGCCACCACCAGTCCCGCTCCGCCCCTCTGGGGACCCTTCTCGCACCTCCTTTCGCGTCTTGGGGATTAGCCTTGGGTCCTGGGGTGGGCAGGCCACCTTCGGGAGAGGCCCGCGGGAGCCGGGTCTGCCGCCTGGCGTGACCCCCAACCCCCGATCCTCCCCCTAATCCTGTCCCACTTCTTAATAGAACCTGGGGTCCCCGGCCGCACTGCTGATGGAACTACGCCTGGGGGCCCGAGAGGGGACGGTCGGAGGCTGCATGGATCGAGGGAACCGTCTGGGGGGAGAGGAGGGCTGCTTGGTTGGGGGAGGGGCGGGAGCCGGGGCTGGCAGCCAGGCCGGGAGTTTTGTGTGTGAGAAGAATAGGGGTTTGGCCCGCGTTGGCACACTCACTTCCCTGAATGCTAATGGGGCCCGCAGCCGCAGGCTCCTCTCCTCCCTGCGGGGCCGGCAGCCCCTCCCGGCTGAGGCCAGGAGTGGGCACAGTGGGCGTCAGCTGTCCCCGGAGCAGGCTCAAGGGGGAGCATCGGCGCCCCGGCCCGACGGCCAGCGTCTGGTTCTCTGGCTCGCGGCTGGGTGGTCCAAGTGTGGTCCTGTGTCCTCCTGTCAATGGGGGACGCTGCCCTGGGGTCTTCCGGCCACTTCCCACACATCTTTTTTGGCATCTTCCCTTTCTGAGCTCCTCGGTCTGGGTAGGGCCTCCTTTGGGCTCGGCTAACACCTGGCGCCAGCCCTGTCTTATAATGGCCAGTTTATTGTCTTCCCACCTGGCTGTGGGCTCCTTGAGACCCACAAGGGTATCCTTGCCCAATAAAGATTATGGATTGAATAAATGAATGAATGGGTAAGTGAATGAACAACTGGTGCGATGGCACTCCCCCCACCCCCATCTGTTGTGTGTGACAGTGTGTGGCTATGGCTGAGTCACCTTAAGAGTGTGAATATGTGGTCAAAATTGAATGGCCTTAAAGGGTAGGTGCCTGCGTGCCTGTGCATTTGGGAGGGGCCCCTTGGCCTGAGACTGAGTTGTGTCGTTTCGGTGACAAGCATCTGTCACTGTGGGCTATTGTGGTTCAGCTGTTGGTGGTCGTGAGCCCTGGTTACTGGTGTGTGCCTGTGTGGCTGTGGAAGATGGGGCTGGGAGCTAGGACAGCTCTCAAAGCAGGGAGCAGAGTTGGAGGAGAGCTTCCTGTGCCCCCAGAGGTGAGGATGTGCAGAGGAAGGCTCAGACAACACCTCCAACACACACATAGTGGGAGCCAAGCCCTTGAACTGTTCCCCACCCTGCCACACCCCCCCCCCCCCAAGTACACACTTTATGGAAACCACAGCGTCATAGTAAACCATTTCCCATTTGATTGGCAGAAATTTCCTAAGTTGTGCCTGAAGGAGCAAGGAAGGAGGTGCTCCCCGCCCCCACCCTCCCCACCAGCTGCAGCCAGGACTCGGCCTCTTCTGCCTCCTGGAAGCTGGGCTGCCCCTCCTGCTCCCCTGGAAACCGTTGCTGGGGTTGGAGCCTCCAGGCCCAGACCCCTCCTAACACCTCTGCCAACTCCCAACACCTCTGCCCCAGAGCAGCTTCCCCCAGGCCCCAGGACTGGGCCTCTCACTCCTGCCTTTTAAACCTGCTCTCCCAACTCCTCCAACATCTCACCCCTCTGAGATGGGGTTGGGGTTTCTGGGGACTCCCTCCATCTCCTTCAGTGTCCCCTGAACAAGGCAGTGGGTAGAAAGGAAGGGCTGCCCTTGGGAGACTCAGTAATCAGCTGCTCTATGCCCTGTCATTCTCCTGACCCCAGCGACCTGTGGTTCTTGGGGAGCTCTCACAGCTGGGACCTGTAAGAGACAGTCCCCTCTGGGCCCTCTCTGCTGCCCCAACAGGGCCCTTCTCTAGCATCATCTGCTCATTAAAGTCTCCCTTCAGCCCCCACACTGCAACCCCCAGCCAGAGCCTGCTGCTGCCCTCTAAGTCCCCAGGCATGCTCCAGGCAGGGCCTCAAACTTGCCTAGTTCTGCCACATCTCTGCACACCTCCTCAGGGATCTAAGGGCTCTTGGCGGCAGAGGCTGTCTGGGCTTATCCGTGGAGAGCTCCCTGCCCCAGCACAGAGCTAGGGACAGCAGGCATTCCAGCCACTGATGAATGAGGGGCCCTGTCGGGAGTCACAGCCTGAGAGGCTCAGAGCCAGACCCACAGCCCCAGGCCCCAGCTGGCAGCCCGCCTGTCCCTTGAGCTTTGCTGACCTGGACAGGGATCATGGGGAGCTGTCCCTGTGGGGGGAATGGTCTTGGTGGGGAGGTCACCCTGTCCTTTTTGCCCTGCTAACGTCCTGTCTTCCTTCCCCTCCTCCTCTGTCCTCCTCTCCCCTCCAAGGGGAGTACGCTGAGGGCGTCAGTGAGCGAGACATCCTGCTCATCCACTCCTGCCGCCAGTGGACCACGGTGACAGCTCATACCCTGGAGGAAGGCCACTACGTCATTGGGCCCAAGATCGACATCCCCCTGCAGTACCCAGGTGTGTCCAGCCAGGGAAAGCTGTCATAAAGCCTGTGGGGCTGTAGCGAGGCGGTGATTAGGGTTAGGTTGGAGTCAGGGCCCAGCAGTTTTCATCTGTTTTGTGGAGCCCTGGGTTTTAGAGAGGTAGCTCACAGGTTTTTGGATCCTCATTTTATTTTAAAGTAGATTTGAAACTAATGATTAAAAATACCCACACTCGGCAGGGCACAGCAGCTCATGCTTATAATCCCAGCACTTTGAGAGGCCAAGGCAGGCAGATCACAAGATCAGGAGTTTGAGACCAGCCTGGCCAATATGGTGAAACCCTGTTTCTACTAAAAAATTCAAAGATTAGCTGGGTGTGGTGGTGCACACCTGTAGTCCCAGCTACTCGGGAGGCTGAGGCAGGAGAACCACATGAACCCAGGAGGCAGAGGTTGCAGTGAGCCTAGATCGTGCCACTGCACTCCAGCCTGGGCAACAGAGTAAGAATCTGTCTCAAAAAAGAAAATACCCACACTCTTAAATCACTATGAGTCAGAGCTTAAACCTAATCAGAGGCCTTCTGTGTGTACCTTCAGCTGCCACAGTAACCCTGTTTTGTGAGACCCTTCAAGAGAACATGTCCTGCCAGGACCTTTTCAGTTCTGCAACCAAATGCTGCAGAAACCAAGGAGTGCCCAGGTTATGACATGGCTGCACCTGTCCACGCCAATCCTGTTTTCCCAATTTTTGTGTTAAACCTATTGTTTCCTATGGTTGACTTTATAAGTGAATGTTAAAATTTTTAGACTTTCTCAGATTATGCTAATGGACTGTCTTTATTAGTTTTATATGTGATGTTGACATATAATAAGATTTTGTTTGAAGAAAGGATTCTGTTTTTACTGCCAAAAAAGGAAGTATAGTCCCTTCATTTTACGGATGATGAAATGGAGGGCTTGGAGGGGAGGTGACTTGCCCAGTGTCACACAGTTAGGAAAGGACAGGCATGGCCGGTTCCAGGTATCTCGACTGACGGCTGGCGTCCGAGGCACCACACCAGGAGCGTGTGCTTGCTGTGCCCTGTGTGGGAGGGATGGGAGTCTGGTGGCCCCATCCCAGAGACATCCCTGTGTGAGCCCCAGCTCCCACAGCTGCCGTGTGTTAAGCATAAGCTGCATTTCATACGCTGAGCCGAACATGTTTGTCATTTCATCCTCATGGCAACCTTGTGAGAAAGTCTTATCAACTCCATTTAACTCACCAGGAAACAGAGGCTCCAGGAGTTTCAGTGGGTTGCCTAGTGCTGTGGTTTTGTTTGTTTGTTTGTTTGTTTGTTTTTAGAGATAGTCTCCTTATGTTGCTTAGGATGGCCTTGAACTCCTGGTCTCAGTCAAGCCTCCTGCCTCAGCCTCCCAGAGGGCTGGGACTATAGGTGTGATCCACTGCGCCAGGCTCAGCTCTGTGTGTGTGTGTGTGTATTTTGAGATGGAGTCTTGCTCTGTTATCCAGGCTGGAGTGCAGAAGCACCATATTGGCTCACTGCAACCTCCGCCTCCCAGGCTCAGGCGATTGCCCTGCCTCAGCCTACTGAGTAGCTGGGATTACAGGCACCTGCCACCATGCTTGGCTAACTTTTGTATTTTCAGTAGAGACAGAGTTTCACCATGTTGGCCAGACTGGTCTCAAACTCCTGACCTCAAGTGGTGGTCCGCTCGCCTCAGCCTCCCAAAGTGCTGAGATAACAGGTGTGAGCCACCACGCCCAGCCCAGTTCTGTGTTTTTAACTGCTGTGTCCAGCTGCTCCCAACAACCCCCTCACCAAGGCTGGGAAGCCTTTGAGCCGGGAAGGCCCTGCCGCTTTCTCACAGGTACCCCTTCCCCCTCTGGCCCTGGGTCCCCCTGAGCAGGTGAACAGGACTGAGCCCTTTACAGAGGCTTTTGCCTTTTACAACCTGTGAAGTTGGTACCCACCCAACCCCTTAAAAGATGTGGAAACTCATCTCAGGTGTCTTTCTGACCTGGGGTTCTGTCTTGGGCTTGAAGCTCACTGCCAGCCTGCTCAAGATAGAAATTTCACAGCTTGGTTCAGGTCTTCTTGGGATTACAAAAAAAGCAAAGGTTGCCTGAGCAGTGGCTCGTATATGTAATCCCAGTGCTTTAGGAGGCTGAGGCAGGAGGATCCTTGAGGCCAGGAGTTCCAGGCCAGCTTGGGCAATATAGCGAGAACTGTTCTGTACAAACAAAAACAAACAAATTAGCTACGTGTGGTGGCGCAGGCCTGCAGTCTGGCTACTGGGGAGGCCGAGCCAGATGGGGGATCCCTTTAGTCCAGGAGTCTGAGGCTGCAGTGAGCTATGATGGTGCCATTACACTCCAGCCTGGGAGACAGAGCAAGACCATGTTTCTAAAATAAATAAATAAAAATTAAAAATTGAAAAGAATAAAAAGAAAGGATGGGAAAATCCCTCACTGAAAAAAATGTGACTTTAGGGACACTTCATTTTGGTTGTGTCATTAACACTCTGGGAAGCTGAGGCACAGTCTCCCAGGGAACCGTGGGTCCGGGGCTCCTGGCTCTTTCTCTCATCTCTCTGGCGTCCCAGCCTATCTGTGTACGGTGGTGGTCTTGGGGGGGCCCAGCCCCATCTTTTCGCGGGGCTGCTGCTGTCAGCCCGCACGGGGGAGGGGAGGCAGAGGCCCTTAGGAGGGTGCTGGCCGGCGGGTTAACGAGGAGGCGCGCTGAGTGCACGGCTGGGTTCCACGCTGATTTCTCCTAATGAATTAATAATGGCGTTGGGCAGGCGGGGGCGGCCGGCTGCGGACCACGGAGAGAGCCGCGGGGAAGGCTGGGGAGGGAGGAGGACGGCGCCTGGCCTGGCATGGGGTGGGGTTGGGGCGCACTGCCGGGTGACCGGGTCTCCAAGCAGCGCTCTGTTCCAGGAGTCCGGGAGACCTGGCCTGGTCCCTGTTGTCCCCAGCAGCCCCGCGGGAGGGGCCAGGCGTCTTCCCGGAGCGCGGTGCCACTGCCCCAGTGTTGGCCTTGTTTCCTCCTCAGCACTTGGCAGATGCGCCTGTGGGCCAACTAGGATGTTTCCATTTTACAGATGGGAAAACCGAAGCCCAGAGACATTAAATAATTTGCCCAAGGTCACATAGCTGGTGGCAGGGTGGGATTCAGCCAGATCTGTCGCACTCCGAAGCCTGAGCTTTCACCCACGTTCTTTACTGAGTATGTGCTGTGGAGCAGGCGTGGAGAAGAGCGGTCAGCAGGCCCCTGCCGCAGCCCTTAGGTGCTTGGGGCTAGAAGGGAGGAGCGAGGCAGCAGTGTGCTCTGACGGCAAGGACAAGGAGGAGGGGCAGGCCAGGATGGGGCAGGTCCCTAGAGCCGTGAGGTACCTCAGGTCCCACATAGGAGGAGGCAGGAGAGGAAGCTGCTCCTGGCTGGCGGGGAGGAAAAGGCTTCCAGGGTCCAGAGTATCACTCCCTGGAGAGCTCCCTTCCTTCCTCCCACAGTAATGACCGGTGCTGGGCTTCAGGCTGCCGCGGAGGGGGATGGTGCTGGATGCCATGGTTACATCGATCTTCCCTGACACATCCTCCCCCAGCTCCAGCCCTGACTTGGCTCCAGATCTCCCCACAGGGGGCAGTGGGCATTGCTCCCTGCCTGGCTACTTGTGGTTGGGGCAGGGGCAGGGGTGGAGGGTTGTGTGTGGACTTCAGGGAGGAGGCAGGGGGAGGGAGGGGAGCTACTCAGTGCCTGCAGTTCCTGCTTCTCAAGTCCTAGACCCCTGCTCCTTGCCTGCCCACCTCCCCGGTTTTTCCCTGTTGCCTTCTAGGGCTGTGGCACTTCAGAGGCCTCTTCCCAGGAGGGTCCCAGGGCAGTGAGGGCAGGCCTGGGGGCTCCCCCGCCAGCGTTCTCCTGGCCATTTCCCCTTGTTCTGGGCCCTCATTTCTTTCCGTGCTCTGTGATAATGCTTCAGGCTCTGCCCTCTACTCCTCTTACCCTGCATCATCTGGGTCTCTCGCTGGGTTTGGGGGTCTCCGGGAAGCCCCGCACTGCATGCACTATTGTGTGTGTGTTCATGCTAGGAGCACAGTGTGGGCATTTTTCTGGGATGAACATCCCCTCTGCTGTTCCTCTTCCCTGAGTCATCTCACCTGCCTCACAGCCAAGACTGCCACCTGTGGGCTGGTGACCAGATGTCCCCAAGTTCTGCACACACACTGGTGGCACCCACCCTGGAGTACCACCTGAAGGTCCCTTCCTTGGCCTCTCCAGGATCTGCCTTGGCCCCACAACATGTTCCTTCTGGGTTCCCAGTTTTGGTTAACAGCTCTGCTATCTCCTTTTTTTTTTTTTTTTAGACAGAGTCTTTCTCTGTTGCCCAGGTTGGAGTGTAGTGGTGTGATCTCGGCTCACTGCAACCTCCGTCTCCCAGGTTCAAGTGATTCTCCCGCCTCAGCCTCCCAAGTAGCTGGGACTACAAGTGTGTGCCACCACATCTGGATAGTTTTTGTATTTTTAGTAGAGTTGGGGATTTACCATATCGGCTAGGCTGGTCTCGAACTGCTGACCTCAAGTGATCCACCCACTTCGGCCTCCCTAAGTACTGGGATTACAAGCATGAGCCACCACGGCCAGCCGCCATCTCTATTTCTGACCAGGTTGGTGGCCTGAGTACATCATCCTGAGTTCCTTCCTTCCCCACCTTCCCCTCATTCAGTCACCCAAGCCTGCTGGGTGTCCCTTCCTAGTAGCTCTTGGTCTGTTTCTGCTGTTCCCTAGCTCTTCTCCAGAACCCCTTACTGGTTCATTTACCTGACTGGTCTCCTGGTTATTTTAATAGAGCTCAACCTGGATCTTGGTATTTCTTTGCTCAGAGCACTCCAGTGGGTCTCATTTTGTACATAATGAAGTCTTACCACTTTAGCAAGGCAGTCAGAGCCTTTCAAATCCCAGTTGCTGTCTGCATCCCCTTGTGTCCTCCCTCTCCCTAAGTCCTTCCCTGCAGGCACTCACCATTTGGGGCAGGTGGTCTGCTTTTGTGTCTCTTTGTCTTTGTTCACGTTGTTTCTTCCACAGGGGCAGGGACAGGGGCTCAGAATGCCCATTCTGTGAATTCCCTTTTTTTTCTTTTCTTTTTTTTTTTTTTTAGACGGAATCTCACTCTTTTGCCCAGGCTGGACTGTAGTGACACGATCTCGGCTTACCACAACCTCCACCTCCCGGGTTCAAGTGAATCTCCTGCCTCAGTCTCCCGAGTAGCTGGGACTATGGGTGTGTGCTACTATGCCTGGCTAATTTTTTGTATTTTTAGTAGAGATGGGGTTTCACTGTGTTGGCCAGGCTGGTCTTGAATGCCTGACCTTGTGATCCACCTGCCTCAGCCTCCCAAAATGCTGGGATTACAGGTGTGAGCCACTGTTCCCAGCCGATGAATTCCCTTTCATTCTTAAGGTGCAGCTCAGTGATCCTCTGAGATTCCACCAGACAGGTTTCCCCTACCCAGCGGTCTTCTGACTTTTGTCACAAGTCTATTGTAGCACTTATCACATCCTGTCATCACTGGGTACTCATTGTCTCACTCACTCTATCTGGATTTCTTCAAGGGCAGACTGTATTTAACACAGATTTATACCCTCTGTGTGGCCTACCATTGTGGCTGACATATAGTGAGTGCTCCTTCAGTGTCTGTACAATAATTAAATGAATGAATTGTGACAGAAGTAACTACCGAGGGGCCTTCAGAACCTAAAGAAGGCCCAGTACAGTGGCTCACACCTGTAATCCCAGCACTTTGGGAGGCCACAGCAGGAGGATCGCTTGAGCCCAGGAGTTCGAGACCAGCCTGGACAACATAATGAGATCTCATCTCTAATAAAAATAAAAAATTAGCTGGGCATGGTAGCACATGCCTGTGGTACCAGCTACTTGAGAGGCTGAGGCAGGAGGATCCCTTGAGCCCAGAAGATCGAAGCTGCAGTGAGTCGTGATCATGCCACTGTATTCCAGCCTGGGTGACAGAGCTAGACCCTGTCTAAAAAAACAAAAACACCCAGAGGCTAAAGAGTCACCTTGTCTTCTCTAGACCTGTTGTTCCCTCACCTATTCACGACTCTTCCTGCTATAAAAAGCCTGAGGGGAGGCCAGCCATCTGATGCCAGGCATTCAGAGCTTGTCTCTGTGCTCATGTGAGTGTGCATATAAAAGGTGTATGGCCAGTGAGGTGAGATAGCTTATGCAGGGATGTCAGCTTCACAGACTGGCGTCACTTCCTTAAAGTCTGTGTCTTCTAGGGGCATGTGCTGAGCTTGGCAAAGCACACAGCCCCAAACTGCAGGTTGGGAAGGCCTCCTCTCAGGGAGGTGGCTTTGCTGGGTTCAGGTCAGAGCCTGTGGGACAGTAAGATTGGATATTGGACCAGGGCAGGGTGTGGGAACAGAGCTGGGGTCAGAGTGGCTCTCCCAGGGCCTTCAAGGCCTGGGCCAGGCCCTGCTCTGTCCAGTGCCATCTCCATGTGGATCAGCAGCTCAGGGCGGATGCAAAGGATGCCAGATCCAGGCAGGACCCACGATCATCTGTCCCCACCCCTTCAGATGAGGACCCAGAGGCCCAGAGAGGGAAAGGAACTCTGATGGCAAGTCAGAGGTCAGGCTGGGACTGAGTGAGGAGCCAGCATCCCAGTGCCACACTGATAGTTTATCAGAGGACAGCTCTGGGTCCACATGTTTGGGGCTATTTGCAGTCAAGTTTCTCTGGGCAGGCAGCCGTTAGCCTCACTGCACACCCACAGGCTCTCTATTGGGTGAGGGCTGAGCTGTAGTTGCTAGGGATCTGTGCTCACCTCGTTGAGGTTGGAGCCAGATGACCAGCCCCCTTCAGCCCATGCCAGTGGAAACCTGCCCTTTGGCCCTCCTGAGTTCCCAAGGGGCTGGCTGAGATTGTGGTAGCCGGGGACCATGAAGGCTCCTGGGATGCAGGTGAGATTCCCAGCAGGCAGGCCCACTCCAGCAACTTTCATCACCCCCTATGAAGGGAAGTTCAAGCTCCTGGAGCAGGCCCGGGATGTGCGGGAGCCGGTGAGGTACTTCAGCAGCGTGGAGGAGGTGGCCAGCGTCTTCCCCGACCGCATCTTCGTGATGGAAGCTATCACCTTCAGTGTCAAGGTCAGTCATTCCCTCACCAGGTCTGGGGTCCCCACTCTTACTCCTTGCTTCAGGGGCAGCCCTGACCCTGGTTGGAAGGTTGCCCTGGTTGGAAGTTTGCCCTCAGGATCCAAGAAGGAGAGTGGCTTCTGGGGACCCCTTGGGGGCCTTCAGCACAATTAAGCCATGTCAGAAGAGTGGGGAATAGGAACCCCTGGGCTAAAGGACTTCCTGTGAAAAGTGGAGCAGGAGGGGGTGTCTGGAAGGGTCATGTCCTGACTTGGAGACTTTTCAGGACAGCCTATCCCTAGCTGCCCCAGCACCCACTTGTAGAGGTGGTGGTTGTGGCATGCAGTGCAAATAAGTCCCTGTAGTGGGGTTGGAGCAGTGGTTCATGCCTGTAATCCCAACACTTTGGGAGGCTGAGGATAGAGGATCGATTGAGGCCAGGAGTTTGAGACCAGCCTGGGCAATGTGGAGAGATTCTGTCTCTAGAAAAAATTAGCTGGGCATGGTGGTCATCTGTAGTCCTAGCTATTTGGGAGGCTGAGGCAGGAGGACTGCTGCCAGGAGTTTGAGGCTGTATTGAGCTGTGAATGTGCCACTGCCCTCTAGCCCGGATGACAGAGCAAGACCCTGTCTCTTAAAAAAAAAAAAAGAACATAAAACAGGCTGGGCACGGTGGTTCACACCTGTAATCCCAGCATTTTGGGAGGCCAAGGTGGGCAGCTTACAAGGTCAGGACTTTGAGACCAGCCTGACTAACATGGTGAAAGCCCATCTCTACTAAAAATAGAAAACCTTAGCCAGGCGTGGTGGCATGCACCTGTAATCACAGCTACTCAGGAGGCTGAGGCAAGAGAATCGCTTGTACCTGAGAGGCAGAGGTTGCGGTGAGCACCACTGCACTCCAGCCTGGATGACAGAGTGACTCTGTCCCTCCCTGTCAAAAGAACTAAAAACAGTCCCTGCTGTGTACAGATAGAGCTATTCTGTTTACAAACCGTTTTCTTTTCTTTTTTTTTTTTTTTTTGAGACAGAGTCTTGCTCTGTCGCCCAGGCTAGAGTGCAGTGGCACAATCTCAGCTCACCAGAACCTCTGCCTCCTGGATTCAAGCGATTCTCCTACCTTAGCCTCCTGAGTAGCTGGGATTATAGGCGCCCACCACCATGCCTGGCTAATTTCTATTTTTTTTTTTTACTATAAAGACACATGCACACATATGTTTATTGCAGCACTATTTACAAGAGCAAAGACATGGAACCAATCCAAATACCCATCAATAATAGACTGCATAAAGAAAAGATGGCACATACACACCTTGAAATATCATGTAGCAATAAAAAGGAATGAGATCATGTCCTTTTCAGGAACATGTATGAAGCTGGAAGCCATCATCCTCAGAAAACTAACACAGGAACAGAAAGCCAAACATCATATGTTCTCACCCATATGAGAACACATGGACACAGGGAGGGGAACAACAAACATGAGGGGCTCTCAAAGCAGGGGGATATGGGGAAAAACAAATAGCTACTGCGTGTGGAGCTTCAAACCCAGATGACAGGTTGATAGGTGCAGCTGTCCACCATGGCACATGTATACCTAGGTAACAAACTTGTAGTTCTGCACATGCATCCCCGAACTTAAAAATAAACTGTTTCACATTCTTCACATTTGTATTTGTAATTTTTGTATTTTTCTTTAGCTGAGACAGGTTTCACCATGTTGGCCAGGCTGGTCTCAAACTCCTGACCTCAGGTGATCCACCTGCCTTGGCCTTCCAAAGTGCTGGAATTACAGGTGTGAGCCACTGCGCTCGGCCCCCTTTTATCCATCAATTCATTTGTCCTGGCTTAGCATTGTCGGATGGGTAGAGAATTATGATCGTCCAAGTGATAAAGACAATGATAATAAAAGTCGCCATTTACTGAATACTTTAAAAATACCTTGCTGATCCAAGCAGTGGGGAAGAAAAGAAAAGAAAAATATGTCACAGCACATAGTCTTTTTAATCCTACATCAGTTCTTCGAAGTAAGAGTTACCAGATATGGCTGCTAAGGCATGGAGGAGCAACGCATTTAAGGTGGCACAGCTGCTAGTGGTCTCTCCAGGATGAACGTGGATTTCCTGGCCTGCAGCCCAACGCTTTCCACCTGGTCCGAGTCCCGAGGACGGAAGAGGAAGGCTGCTTCCCTTTCCAGTCCCTGGGCGCTGGCCGCGAGGCTTTCCCTGGGGCCTGGCTAAGGCCCTGCCCTGTTTCTGGGATCCCCAGGTGGTGTCGGGCGAGTTCAGCGAGGACAGCGAGGTGTACAACTTCACGCTGCATGCGGGCGACGAGCTCACTCTCATGGGCCAGGCGGAGATCCTGTGCGCCAAGACCACCAAGGAGCGCTCGCGCTTCACCACCCTCCTGCGCAAGCTGGGCCGTGCCGGGGCGCTGGCCGGAGTGGGCGGCGGCGGCGGCCCGGGGGGCGCGGGGGCTGCGGGAGGCGGCGGCGGTGGTGGCGCCAGGTCGGTCAAAGGCAAGATGCCCTGCCTCATCTGCATGAACCACCGCACCAACGAGAGCCTGAGCCTGCCCTTCCAGTGCCAGGGCCGCTTCAGCACCCGCAGTCCGCTGGAGCTGCAGATGCAGGAGGGCGAGCACACGGTGCGCGCCATCATCGAGCGCGTGCGGCTGCCGGTGAACGTGCTGGTGCCCAGCCGGCCGCCGCGCAACCCCTACGACCTACACCCGGTGCGGGAGGGCCACTGCTACAAGCTGGTGAGCATCATCTCCAAGACGGTGGTGCTGGGGCTGGCGCTGCGCCGCGAGGGCCCGGCGCCGCTGCACTTCCTGCTGCTCACGGACACGCCGCGCTTCGCGCTGCCGCAGGGCCTGCTGGCCGGGGACCCGCGCGTCGAGCGCCTGGTACGCGACAGCGCCTCCTACTGCCGCGAGCGCTTCGACCCCGACGAGTACTCCACGGCCGTGCGCGAGGCACCCGCCGAGCTCGCCGAAGACTGCGCCAGCCCGCGCCGCGCGCGCCTCTGTTTGCCCGCGCCGCGCGCTCCCGGGCTCGCCCGCGCCCCCGGCCCGCTAGCGCCCGCGCCCGCAGGGGACGGCGACAAGGAGTACGTGAGCCCAGACTGGGCCGCCTCGCCCGAGCCCGCCGCACCGCCCGCCGAGATCCCCTACGAGGAGCTGTGGGCGCACCAGGGGCCCGATGGCCTCGCCCGGCCGACCCCAGGGCCCGACCTCATCTCCTTCGGGGCCGTCGGACCGCGGCGTCGGGAGCCCGAGGCGCCGCCGCCTCCCGTCCCTCCCAAATCCGAGGCGGTGAGTGAGCGCACTGGGGGCCGAGGCCCGGGCCCAGCCAGGGCCCAAAGCCCGTTTTTCCAAAGACCCCGGTCCCGGAGTCAGTGGCAGAGGAGGTGGCGGGGTGGGGAAGGGGAGAAGGAAAGGGCAGAGACATGTCAGGCAAGAGCATTTGTAGTAAGGGGCACTGGGGAGGGCAGTGGCGGTGGAGCTGTGGGACAGAGATGCCTGTAGGTCCCCAGCCTCATTTGGGAGGAGCCTCGAAACACTGAACCCAGAAGGTTTCACAGAGCAGGGGTCCTTTAAGATGTCCCGTGAAAACAAGGCTCCTTGGCAACATAAGCTTTGAAATGCTGTGAATGATTCCCAGACCTTTCCCCTCCTCATGTTGGAGTCACGGAGCGTTGGTATATTAAAGGCTCTGAGAAGTCCTGCACTAAGGAAACCTGTTTATCAGAACATTTTCTTCCTGCCCATGACACCTGTCAGCATCCCATGGAGTCCTCTTTGGGGTACATGACCTGTATGGGAGGGATGCAGGTGGCAGACACTTCCTTCTCTCTGTCCCCTCGGTCTGCCTTTGTCCTCTGCTTTCTCTCCTTTTCCTTGAGGAGGGAGGTTTTACCCACCTCTGTATGCTTTTTCTTACATCCATAATGGATTTCCGAGGAACAGGAGGCTGTGCATGTTTTGGGACAGGGTGTGGGTGCATGAGGGAGGCTGGGGAGGCCAGGAAGGGTGGGCTGGGTGACTGGCTGGGTGAGCAGTTGGGGTGCCAGATAGCCTATTGGCAAAGTGGGGTAAGTGTCAGGCCCAGATGGCCCCCTTGCCCAGCTGCTTGGGAAGGGGAGGATAAGAAGTGCCAGCTGCCTGGAGACGAGGTGGTGTCACCGCCCTCTGCTTGTAGGTGAAGGAAGAGTGCCGCCTGCTCAACGCTCCTCCAGTGCCTCCCCGGGGTGGCAATGGCAGCGGCCGGCTCTCGGGAAGCCCCCCGGTTCCTCCTCGCTTCCCCAAGCTGCAGCCCGTACATTCCCCCAGCTCCAGCCTCTCCTACTACTCCTCTGGCCTCCAGGATGGGTGAGTCCCTGCCTTCCCTTGGTCCTGAGTTCTAAGGTAGATTGAGGCAGGGAAGGGTGAGGAGGGGGAGGACAGCGCTGAGGAAGAAGTCTTCAGGCCTGGGAGGTTCTGAGGGTGCAGGTCCCTGTGTAGTGGCTGAGGGAGAGACACCGCTGTTTTTGGGTGTCGGGGCCTGGGGCCCCGTGGCCGATTCTGCCCACTTCAGCTTCTTTCCTAAATGTTGAGGAATGGATGGGAGTGTTTCCCTGGTTCCCTCAAGGTGAGGACTCTGCTGCAGGATAGAGAGAGCTCCTTGCTGTTTTGCGATTTTTATTAAGTTCAGGCCGGGTACAGTGGCTTACGCCTGTAATCCGAGCACTTTGGGAGGTCGAGGCGGGTGAATCACTTGAGGTCAGGAGTTCAAGACCAGCCTGGCTAACATGGTGAAACTCCATTTCTACTAAAATACAAATAGTAAACGGGCATGGTAGTGTGTGCCTGTAAGCCCAGCTACTCGGGAGGCTGAAGCAGGAGAATCTCTTGAACCCGGGAGGTTGAGGTTGCAGTGAGCCAAGATCATGCCACTGTACTCCAGCCTGGGTGATAGAGTAAGACTCCATCTCAAAAAAAAAAAAAAAAAAAAAAAATTAAGTTCCATTCTGTTTCGTTTTTCCTTTGTGTTTTCTGACCTGGGTTGGGGGATGCTAGAAGGAAGAACAGGGCCATCCTGGAGAGTCTTGGGCCAGGGCCAGGGTGCAGGCCTGTGCTGCTGGGGTCACAGTGGTGCTTGGCTGTGTTGCATGTGTGACCCTCTTGGGTTTCCTCTCGCTCAGCCTCACCTGTCCTATGTGTGTCTATCTCTATCCACAGGGCAGGTTCCCGCAGTGGCAGTGGCTCCCCATCACCGGACACATACTCCCTCTATTGCTACCCTTGCACCTGGGGGGACTGCAAGGTGGGCGAGTCCTCTAGCCGCCCATCCCCTGGACCCCTACCCTCAACCACACAGCCCAGCCAGGCCTCCCGGACCCTCACAGAGCCTCTGAGCAGTCGAGCCGCCTCCCTCCTAGGGGTCGACAGCCCTGTCAAGACCTACCACAGTTGCCCGCCTCTATTCAAGCCCTCACATGCCCAGAAGCGCTTCGCTCCCTTTGGAGCTCTCAACCCTTTTTCTGGGCCTCCCTATCCCTCAGGCCCTTCAGCGGCCTCCTCTTCTGGGCCCACAACCACCTCAGGTCCTGTGGCTACCTCCAGCCCTCCATATTCCCCAGGCCCGGCCTCCCCAGGCCAGTCCTATTCGGCTGCTCCCCCGTCCTCCTGTGCCCCCTCTTCCTCCTCTTCTGAATGGCAGGAACCAGCCCTGGAGCCCTTTGATCCCTTTGAGCTGGGGCAGGGCAGCTCTCCAGAGCCTGAGCTGCTGTGCTCTCAGGAGCCCAGAGTGGTGGGGACACCTGGGCCTAGACCCCACCTTTCACCACTTGGCCCCCCCAAGACCTTTGAGCCTGAAGATTTGGTGCTGTGCCAGGTCCCCACCCCACTGTCACCAGCTGCTCTCCAGGGACCTGAGGCAGGAGGAGCACGACTTTTTCTCACCCAAGGGCGCCTAGAAGGGCCTCCTGCCAGTCCCCGGGATGGAGCCACAGGCTTTGGACTCCGGGATGCCTCCTCCTGGCAGCCCCCTGCTGACCTGTCTGCGCTCTCCCTGGAGGAGGTCTCTCGCAGTCTGCGTTTCATCGGGCTCTCAGAGGATGTGGTGAGCTTCTTTGCCCGAGAGCGCATTGATGGTAGCATCTTTGTGCAGCTCAGTGAGGACATCCTGGCAGATGACTTCCACCTCACCAAGCTGCAGGTCAAGAAGATCATGCAGTTCATCAAAGGCTGGAGGCCCAAGATCTGAACTGCCCAGCCAGAGCTGCACAGCTGGAATGCTGGCTCGGGGGCCCACAGGACAGAACTCTGGAGTGGCAGGTTTGCCTGCAGTTAGGATCTATTTTGAGACTGAGGCTGCTCGGCAGCTGAGTGAATCTAGGGAGATGCACGTGGAAATGTGGTCATCTGGGGTCAGACCCCTGCATGGGACAGCTTGCCTTTGAGTGTGCGAATACATGGGGAAGGTGAGGGGCCACCACTGTCCACCTGGGCCCTGTGAGGCATTTGCCATGATTCCCACAGCGAGGTCAAAAGCTGGCTTTCAGGGTAGACTAACACCTTCTCATGGCCAGCTACAGACCTTCACAAACGACTTGAACTGGTCAAGCCTGTAGGTTTAAAGACAAGAAGGTGGCCAATAATTTAAGCACAAATTTCCCAAGTGCCCACTCTCCTTTCTGCTCTGTGGGCTTTTGGCCTAAAGCTGCCCCAGAGTCTGGGTGTAGATTTGTGTGTCTGGGATGCCTTTCCTTTCCCCCTCTGCTCCAGTGCAATTGAGGGGACTGGCCCTGCACACAGGTGGGTCCTTTACCAGCCTGGACCATGGCACCTCAGAGGTTCCACCTCTGGGTCCTGGTTCATGGGTGACAGCTTTGGAAGAGCACAGCTCTCCTATTGACCCAGCCCACTTATTTGGTTAGGAAGCCAGACACGGCCCCGATGGCTCTAGCACCCTGGTTTCTGTTCTGACTTCACTGCAACTAGCCATCCAGCCATCAGGTGGGGTTCAGCCTCAATATACTGACTCCGTGGAAGAGCAGCTCAATTTAGGTCAGCTCCTCCTTGATTCTAGAAGCAAGTGGTAGTCAACCACCCCCAATTCTGCCAATCTCTTGCCCCCATCATTTGGCTGTGATGATGCTTGGTGTCTTTCCCTGGTTTTCTGTCGCTGGCACAGGAGGGTACAGTTGGGAGAGTGCTGTCCTGGAGCTCAGGCCTCCTGCCATTGTTCACGTGCTTCAGAGCAGGTCTTTATGCCCTTGAATCAACATGGGGATCTGCTTGGCACCCAGAGCTCTGGTCATGGTGTCCAACCACAACCCACCCCACCCCTGTGCCCTTCTCCATCTCACCCACCCACAACCACAGGGTGCCCACTAGTGTCAGGCCCAAGGTGCCAGCCTTCTTTCCTGCCTTACCTAGTCTACCTAGATATTTATTTCCTCCACTTTGTATCTTAAGAGTAGCTAAGCCATGCTGGGGTCCATGCTCCAGGCAGGCTGCCTCAGCTCAAAGAGAAGTGGTCAGAGAGCAGAGCATAGCACCTGCTATGTGGGGACATTTGGTTCTCTTGCAGATCATTTAATGAATCCTCGAGGACTAGTGAAATAAATCCTAGACTGCTGAAGAATAATACAAGTGGCATTCTGGGTGTCAACTGCTTTCTTCTTTTGAAAACAGGGCCATGGGGACCCATAGGCACAGTGTACATGCCTTCAGGCAGGAGAGGACTTTGGAATGATGTGTGCATGTGACCATTCGCATGTCTATGGAGGCAGCTGGTAGCAGCCTTCATTCCCTTCTACAAGGCTCTTGCCAGCCCCTCCCTACCCTGTAAGAACCCCCCTGTTCCTATTAGTTTCAACATAATTCACAACTACCTGGTGCTACTGAAGGGAAAGACCCAGGCTCAAAGCTCAGTGCCACCAGCCAGGGCCCAAGCTTAGCTTCCTGGATTGGCAAAATGCCAACTTCAGGCTCCCTCAGACCACATTTGGAAGCCTATTAACAGCTTTGGTACAAGGGATCGGCTCTACTCTCACTGGTCATCTGAAAATTCCAACTCAGAGGTGACTTGCTTTTAGGATCTGCCTTCCTAGTGACCAAGCAGAGCCAGAGCTGAGCTTCCTGCCTGCCAGTCTCAGCTACAGAGCTGGGACCAGGGACATATTTGAAGTACTCGCAACTGAAGCAGAGGCAGGAGTAACTGGTAATATCTGACAGTTTAGAATGCAGACTGTGATGGGGACTGAAATTATGATTCCACACACACACAGCATGAATCCTTCTGCCAGACCCAGTTAGGAGCCCCAACACTGTTTACCCAGACTGGGCACTGCTTCTGCCAGAACCTAAGTGTAGGAACTTTCCACCCCAGAGGATGGGGTGGGAGGGGCTGAGGCTATGGGGGAGTGCAGGTGCTGTGGGGGAGTCAGCACTCCTACGGCTCCTGGCTGCCTGATTACTGCACAGGCATCTCTGGGGCAGCCCCGATGTGCAGTAATCAGGCAGCCAGGAGTGGTAGGAGGAGTGCTGAACATCAAGGCAAGTATCAGCGCCTCTTGTTCGTGTCAGTGTTCCCACAAACATCTCAAGAAGCACCTATGGATGAGGCACACCCAGAAAAGAAATGGGTAAGATCACACAATGAGGAAATCCAGGCTGGGGCAAGAGCTTTAGTATCCTGGTATACCATGGCGAGCAGAAGCCCAGGCAAAGCGTCTACACAGGCAGCTGTGGTTTTGAGCCCATCGGGTCCCACTTTCGTCACAGCCCCTCCCTAAGTGCCGTATAGAATTCTGCACATACATTCTTACTCCCAAAACACAGGGCTTTCTTCCAGCTTGCTTTTTGAAGGAGGCATTTAAAGCAGAAGGGCAAAGATGCTGATACAGAGTTTGGTTTTTATTGTTACGTGTTTGGTTGGGTGCAGAATTTGCCCTCACCACCTCTGACCACCCAGGCCTCCTGGGAGGTACAGGCACAGAGATGGCTCCAGATGGCTCTTGGCTGCCACTCTAGGCCTCGGGACTTACACAATGAGCACAGTGGGTTCCACCTTCCAATAGGAAGTGCAAACTCTAATTCACAGACTTCACCAGGAGGGAGAGTTGGTCTTGGCTGAAGGCACTTTAATTGGGAAGCAAACCCAACGCCAGGGTTTATCTTCCTTCTCGTTACTCTGATAAATCTAGACACCAGTCTGTTGGAGAACCAGCACTGCCAGCAGCTGGGGTTAGTGCAGTGACTGAGTGAGGCGTTGAGACCTGCTTACTGGTAGAACTTCTTGTTAGGGCTGTTAGCATGGTCAGCTAGCAGCTGGCAGGGCGTGAACTGTTTTCCATAGGCAGCCTCATACTTCTTGAGTCGGTCCACTAGCTTCTGGGCACCATACAGATCCACAAAGCGGAAAGGCCCTCCAAGACAGGGTGGGAAGCCAAGTCCAAAGACGGCTCCGATGTCTCCCTCTGCAGGTGTGGCCAAGATCCCCTCCTGGAGGCACATGACTGCCTCATTCACAAATCTTGTCACCAGGCGGAACTGGATATCTTCGTCTGAGGAGCTTCCAACAGAAAGAGATGTTTAGGTAGAAGGGGAAAAGGGAAGAAAAGCCAGAGCTGCAGATGCAGAATGGAAGTCAGGATGGGTGCACGGGGAGTTCTGTGGGTGGGTCAGTGCTGGCCCTCAGAAAAGAGGCTGCCTGGGTGGGCCAAACTTTCCCATGGAAAAAGAGGAGAGTAACTTTCCCAAAATTAACATGAAACTGAGCACCTAGAACAGGGCCTGATGCCAAGAAGATAATCAATACCTCTTGACATCAACAGTCAGCTATTCACAAAGATCTGGGAGGGTGAAGGGGCCTAGGAGAATGAGTCCTTCCAGCTTCTCTCTGGGACCTTCCCAGGGAAGGCTGGAGCAAGGAGGACCTTCACCAGATGTGGCCTGGTTCTCACCTTGATGCCAGGCAGAGACCAAGGCAGCCTGTGTGTGGAAAGCACCATGCCAGCATCAGGAGTGGTCCTCCTGTTCAGGTATGGTGGTCACAAAGAAAATGGAAGAGGGGATGGGAAGCTTTGGGGTATCAAAGAAATGTATGTTTCCAGGCATTAGCCACTCAAATGGACTTACACTTCAGACTTTGGAGGTATCTTCAGACTCGCTAAAATATTATCCATGTCAGAATTCAAATTCTTACTCTTCACACCCTCCTGATAGATGTAAAAGCCCTTCCCAGACTTTCGACCTAAAAGAGGCAAGAACAGGGAGTGTTACTATTTGTTCTCAGACCCCTGGCCTGGCCAGGAGTGGTGGCTCATGCCTGTAATCCCAGCAATTTGGGAGGCCGAGGTGGGTGGATCATTTGAGGTCAGGAGTTCGACACCAGCCTGGCCAACATGGTGAAACCCCACCTCTACTAAACATACAAAAAGTAGCTGGGTGTGGTGGTGGGAGCCTGTAGTCCCACCTTCTTGGGAGGTTAAGGCAGGAGAATTGGTTGAACCCAGGAGGTGGGGGTTGCAGTGAGCTGAGATCATGCCATTGCATTTCAGCTTGAGCGACAGAACAAGACTGTCTCAAAAAAAAAAAAAAACCTGGCCTGAGAATTCTTGTCTCTGTTGGTCTACTGTAAAGCTCTGGCCTCTTCTGAATTCCTGAATTTGTCTAGCTAGCTAACCCCAACAAATTAGTCTTTGTCAAAAGAGTAGGCGGAGAAGGAAGGAAGCTCTTGTGACCTGGAGCTTGGACATCTGTGTACCTGGATGAGGAAGGCCACCTGGGTGAGTTTTAACATCCAGACATGCAACACCAAGCCGTAGGACACCCAGGCTGTAATGCTGATTTTGCTATTTTGCCAAGAGAGTCACCTCTCTGTGGGCCTCAACTGTATACTGTGTATTGTGAGCTTATACTTTCTCCCCACAGGTGGCCAGACAACATGGCAAAGCCTGGATGCAGAGCTTGCTTCTGCACTGTTGTCTCTGGGGGAATAAAAATGCTTGTACATCTGGCATAACTTGGACCAGGAGATGGTAGAGCCCTAGTAGGGTAGAACTCTGCCTTTTGTCCAAGATCTATAGTCCTAGCCCTTAGAAGGTTCTCATGAAATCTTTTTTTTTTTTTTTTTTTTAAGACAAGGGATCTTGTTATGTTGCCCAGGCTGGCCTCCAGCTCTTGGGCTCAAGCAATCCTCCCACCTCAGCCTCCTAAGCAGTTAAGACCATAAGTGGTTGCCACCACGCCTGACTCATGAAATCATTTTTGAAATCTTCAGTGATGGCTGGGTGCAGTGGCTCATGCTTGTAATCCCAGCACTTTGGGAGGCTGAGGTGGGCGGATCACCTGTCGTCGGGAGTTTGAGACCAGCCTGACCAACATGGAGAAACCCCACCCAGTCTCTACTAAAAATACAAAATTATCTGGGCATGGTGGCACATGCCTGAATCCCAGCTACTTGGGAGGCTGAGGCAGGAGAATCGCTTGAACCTGGGAGGCAGAAGTTGCAGTGAGCCGAGATTGCACCACTGCACTCCAGCCTGGGCAATAAGAGCATCTCAAAAAAAAAAAAAAAAAAAATCCAAGACAAGTGCTCTTTCTAAAGTTTACTTTAGAAAACTTTCCTCCATGAGAGCTTCTGCAACTCTTTGGTCTCAGGAAACTGCTCAGAACTTTGTAACTAATGGTGCTAGTTATGTTTCCTTGAGGTTACTCACCTAGGAAGCCCTTGGAGACCATCTGTGTCAGCAGTTCTGGGTTTCCACCTCCAAACCGCTCCCCAAAGGCTTTGCCCAGATCTTCTGCCACATGTTTTGCTACATCCACGCCAACTTCATCCACCAGTGTCGCGGCACCCACAGGAAAGCCAAAGCTTGTGGTCAGGGAATCCAGCTTCTTCGGGTCAACTCCTTCCTGAAAAGGAAGTGAAGCAGGGACCTCAGGGGAAGGCCAGCCCAAATCCCCCCAAAAGGGTCCCTGTACTGGCTCCAAACACTGCCTGTATAAAACCCACTTCTGGGTGTCATCTGACCAGGCTCAGGACTTCTGGTATTTCATTCAGGGAAGCATAAACAAGTTTGGGGCCACAAGTGGAAAGTTTGAGCCTTCTCTAATCTATAGCACTTTAAGAAGTTTAGAGATGAATAAATTCTTCATTTTCTTCTTGTTTGCATTTCTGAATTTCAATAATAAAGAGATTCCATGACAGATGGCTGAGTGTGTCATGACCAACAGAAGAAACATTATTAAAGAGCAGCGCTGAGAGCCCTGTGATCCCCAAGTCTGGGTAAGTGCCCAGCGAGCAGGAGCCCTCTCCTTTCCTGTCAGAATGACCTCGATGGCTACTGGAGGGGTCTGTGTGCTGCAGAAACAGATGCAGCACCAGTTGGACCAAGCAGGCCCTGTTCTGGATGGTCCCTGCCTCAGAGAGGTGCAGAAACAGCACAGAAGACAGGCGGGGGGGCCTCTGGCTTGCCAGAACAGTGAGAGGCTGCAGGGAAGAGGGAAAGCTTTGCCCCTTTCAGTGCAGTATGAGCCCAACTTCCCACTTCTGTGCAGGGAGAGGGCACCAGGGACCTTCCTGGACAAGAGCAGGAGTTGGTTTATCAGAAGGAAGCTTGGTCCTTACCTTGACATTATGAGTTTTGGAGTGACTGAAGGAGTAGAAGATGCCTCAAATACTCGGGAGAGCAATACCTACCTGGAGGATTCGGATGACTTCAGACATCATGGGTGCAAGACACCTGGTGGTATAAAAGCCAGGTCCATCCTGCCAAGGGAGAGAACATGAGCTCACTGGCCCTGCTGCTGGAACTACCAGAGTCTGAAACACTACCTTTCCCAGGGTCACTTCAAAATCATTTGAAAGTCACTATAAAACTTAAGGTAACTTAAAATCTCAATCAGAATCCTTAAAAATGAAATTGCAGGGGAAGCCATACTAGGAGTAGTCTGGCTGGAATCAAGCAACAGCATGTAGTTTCATGGTCACCCTCAAGGTCTGGGATGGCTGGGAGAACCCTGACACACCCTAGATACTCCCCACTCCCACCTTGACTCAGTGGGACAGTCAATACCACCTTCCATCCTGGAGACAACCCAGGAGAAAATCATATCAAAATCTAGTCATTTGCCCCAGATTATTTATAAATGAGCCTGGAGGTAAAGGAGTTTTATTAGAACTTTTCAAACTGCAGATCTGTACATAGCCCCTTACCTTAACTACAATGATGACCTTCCCCTGCTTGAGACCGACTGCTACAGCTGAAGCACTGGTGTCTTTGGAAGTTTTTTCGGTTGTGATAATCTCCAGCAGCTGCATCTTGTCCACAGGAGAGAAGTAGTGCATGCCAATCACCTGGCAAGGGGAACCAAAAGCCGACAGACTGGAGAATTGCTGATGAACCTAATGCATTCCTTCTCTGCTAGGAAAACACTGGAAAGAAAGGTGGCTGTGATACACGAATACTGCCTGACATAGCTGAGTAGTTTGGTTCCATGGATCTTCAATAAAAGTTCAGTATGGGGAGAGCATATTGGAATCCTCCTTTCCCATTTGCTTCTAAATTTTTCACTAGAGACATCTGATCTTCCCAACAATCAGTGCCAAAACCACAGCTTGAGGCCAAACTAGATTTATTGGGGAACAATGGATGAAGGTTCCACTTATATGAATGATACTGATGGTTTAGGTAAGAGGATCCATTTTTTGGGAGGGTGGGGCAGGCAGAAGAATTAATGTGCTGGACTGTCAGAGATGCATTTGCATTTTACACAGACGGGTCTCACCACCAGGATACTAGGTTTAACACTCCTCAACAATCAGATGCACTTGAAGACTCATTAAGCCAGCAATTCCTCCAAGTGTGGTACCCGGCCCAACAAGCATTGGCATCAGCTGGGAACGTTAGGCCTGCACATTTGCAGGCCTAGCCCAGCCCTACTGAATCAGAAACTCCATGGGTGGGGCCCAGATTTGTTTTAATAATCCCTCCTGGTGATTCTGATGCATGCTAAGGTTTCAGAGAACTACCTCGTTAAGCTAACAGTTACACAGTCTTCACAACAGAACTGCAAGATAAGTCTAATTCAGTAATTTATAGTTTTCCTTTCTCCCTCCACTTTAGCTACAAGGTAGAACAAGTAATATCTATAATTTTTGAGTGCTCATTATCTACCTGTTGTTCTTCAATATATTTACCACTTATTCCTTACATTTAATCCATTACAACCCTGTGAACTGGTCAGCCTACTTAATCTAGATGAGGAAAAAAGGTATTAAGAGGTTAGTAGTTCAGAGTCAGTCAGCAAATGACAGGGTGGGATTCCATCACAGGTCTGTCTCCAGTGCCACTGTGGAATACACAGATCAATTAAATGTTATGTAAATTTATCAATCCAAAAGTTGCTTCTAACCCCTAAACTGTTCTTTTACTTATGTCTTAAATACTTAGGACCTGATTCAAACTCAGTACTCCAGAGCAAAAGAAATTAGCTTTTAGTGACATAGAATTTCTACATAATAAAATGCACCTATCTTAAAGTGTTCATGTCCATGAGTCCTGACAACTGCATATACATCCATATAATCATTACCCCAAGCAAAATACATTTACATCACTCAGAAAGTTGTGCCAAAGATGACCAATGTATCCTAGATGGCTGGGGATTTCCCAATTGTGGCACTGAGGGTCCTATGTCCCTCAGTCCCAGGCAAACCAAGATGGCTGGTCATCCTACTTTGCATATTTGGCCTTACTATTAAAAGAACAACATAAGGCAAGCAGGTGAGGAAAGCTATCCGAGATACTTGGAGGCCAGAGCTGCAAAGTGTGATGTGTGCTCAGCTCCGATGGCGGGGAGAGGTTAGCATAAAATGAACAGCAACAGCATTGCCTGTACTGATTTTAGATGCCACACAGGTGCCTTGAGTGATGTGACATGGCCAGACTGTCCATCTGTAGACTACAGCTGTGGCTTTTCCCTTATGACCTTTTTCCTGCCATCATTGAGCCTGCCTCTATCAGGCCCCTGCATCACTTCTAATCTGCTGTGTGCTAGGAAACTAGATTACCCTGCATTAGCAAGCTAGAAGAGTAGGAATAAATAGGCTTTTGTGTTTTCAGTACACAGAATTTGTGTGAACACCATCAGCTGCTTAAAGTTCTTTTATTTTGCCTACTTTCAGCTGGTTCTGCTTAGCAGAGGCTAACTGGTATTCTCCAGAGAAGTGAGTTGTTTTACTTTTCTTTGAATGATTTCACTTCCCCTTAATTACTCTGGTTGAGAGCAAAAATAAATTTCTGGGCATCATTCCAAATACTCACAGAAAGTGCTTTTATACCCAGCCCTTTCATGTCCTGAGTAGAAGGTGTAAGCAAACCCATAGGCAGATACATCCCACCATTTCTGCCTTTCCTTATCTGGAGTTGGAAGCAAACCTGCTCTCAACAGTCACTGACTCTGCTCTGTAGCAGAACTGATGATTTTGGAGCATCCTTTCTTGTTTTAGGTCTTGTCCCTCAATGCCTAATTGTAGGATACAGGTAGCCTTTATATCCCGGACCTGAAAAATAATGCCCATCTGGGATCCTTGGAAAGGATATTTTTGGTGGTACTTAACTTATTCCTGCATCTCACACTAGTCATGGGATTAGCATTTACGTGTCTGGTGTTTAGGAACCACCTGCGGCCACTTCATAATCCACACCAGTCTCTTCTGTACTCAAGCTCTAAGTCTTTATCGGTGAATATGAAGCAATAAAACATCTCAGGGTTTTTCTTTGTTCTGAGTTTACCTTCTCAGGTCTTTTGCTGACAGCAGCGATTTCACTGATTGGGAGAGCAGATGTGTTACTGGCAAAGACACAGTGATCTGGAATCACCTGCAGGGAAAAGCATTTAGGAATATGTCAGGTAGGCCTGGGAGATGACTAGAGGCCACAGCAAAGCTAATGAGTGACACCTGGGCCAGCCCACTCTCTCACCCCCAACTGCTCAGACAGTAGATGCCACTCACCCAGACACTGGTGGGTCACCTAGGGGCTTTTGTGTTGGGGAATATGTTGACCTTGTTCCTTTTCCCATTCAGCCTTCCCTCTAGTTATGGCCCATCATAAGGTCACCTTATCCTGACCTGGAGACTACATCTCAGCAGCTGGGTCAATAAAACAGCTTAAACACTGAAAAGACAGCCTTGAATCCAAATTTATTCATTTCAACACCCAGCATGGGTGTCAACTCCTCTTCTTGTTTGGATCTGCCCTGGAGTCTGAAAGCTTATGAAACACTCCCCGACTTCACCTTTATAAGAACAAGCCAAAATGTGCATGCCTGTCTCATTTGATACAGTGTTACTAAAAAACAATATACCACTATAATTACAGCTACAGTCATGAATACTATTAACTATTAGCCTTATCAACCTGGAGAATAGTCTCTAATTTAGCAGATTCTCAGCATTCTGGCCATGATCCAAACTTATTCATGTTTTTTTTTTTTTGAAACAGTGTCTCATTCTGTTGCCCAGGCTAAAGTGCAGTGGTGCAATCTAGGCTCACTAAAACATCCGCCTCCAATTATTCATGTTTTTATTCAGATGGTTGGATGAAAAATGTGGAAGGCACACCTGTGAAATGTGTGCAAATCTGGAATATGCAGAATCTTAACAGAGATGAGAATCAAGGAGGAAGATACATTCAACACACTGAAAAGCTGAGTACAAAATAAGATCAATTATAATGCAATAAAGGTGAAGTACTGCATTAAGATTTTTTTAAAAAAGGAAAGAACTGTATAGGCACTTGAAGGACAAGACATGGCTTGGCAGTATTTGTGATAAAGATCCCATGATTTTAGTTAATCAAGAGTGGAGGCTGCGTATGGCGGCTCACAACTGTAATCCCAATAAGGAGGCCAAAGATGGAGGACTGCTTGAGGCCAGGAGTTCAGGACCAGCCTGGGCCTCATAGCGAGACCCTATATCTACAAAAAATAACTTTAAAAAAGTTAGCCAGACATGGTGGCACATGCCCGTAGTCAGCTACTCCAGAGGCTGAAGTGAGAGGATCACTTGAGCCCAGGAGTTCAAGGTTACAACATGCCACTACACTCCAGCCTGAGTGAGAGTGAGACCCAGTCTCTTAAAAAAAAAAAAGGAGGATGAATTGACAGTACAGCATGACTGCCAGAAAGCTTACACAGTGTCAGGTTACTTTCTTAGTAGTATTGTGTCTAATGCTGGTGGTAAAATCCTTTCTGAAGAGCAAATTAATGTCTCTAAAGCTGGCGGGCAAAAATTCTGCCCTTCCCTGGACATATACATCTCTTCTCCCAGCTAGAAGTAGAATCTGTTTCCCTTCTCCCTGAATCTGAGCTGGTCCTGTGACTTGTTTTTATCAACAGAATGCGGCAGAAGTTACCTTGCCAGTTCCAGGTCTACCTAGCTCTGTGAAGCTCAGTCTTCTTTTTTTATCTTTTAAATTATTTATCTTTTTTTCTTCCTAACAATAAACTTAGGAAGCTCAGTAGCTTCTGCTTTTGTTCTCTCAGAAGCACGCAGCAAAATGCAAAGTTCTGGTAAGATGCTAAGTGAGGACAGGCCAGGAGAGATGTGGCGGAAGCAGTGAAGTGCCCAAGCCAGCTTCCAGTGGAATGCAGTCCCAGGAGTGACCCCAGCCCTGAAATTAATGGACTTAAGCACCAGCTGTCTCTGCAGAGCCCTGCCAGGATTGCAGAATTATGAAAAGACAGTTGTAAACACAGCAGAAGAACACCAAGACATACGAAGATACTAGAGAGGATAACTGAAATGGAGTGGTCTAGAGTTAATGTCTGTGGAAGAATGTTCAAAGAAATGGGTTTTGTTAGTTCTATGGGCAATAAGAGAAGATAATTGTTTGTTTGTTTGTTTATTTTTTGAGATGGAGTCTTGCTTTGTCGCCCAGGCTGGAGTGCAGTGGTGTGATCTCAGCTCACTGCAACCTCCGCGATTCTCCTGCCTCAGCCTCCTGAGTAGCTGGGATTATATAGGCGTGCGCCACCACCCTTGTCTCTTCCTTCTCCTTGTCTGCTGGGTTCTGTATCATCTCCTTGCTGCCTTTAACTTCACTTTATGTTTCAGTTGTGACTATTACCTTGATTGGTTTCTAGTCTACCCTTCTCTTGATTTGATCCCTCTTCTTTTTTCTTTGACCACTGGCATCCCAACAGCTAAAACTAAAAAAACTTTTCTTTTTTTTTTGAGTCGGAGTCTCACTCTGTTGCCCAGGCTGGACTGCAGTGGCACAATCTCAGCTCACTGCAGCCTCCTCCTCCTCCCTGGTTGAAGACATTCTCCTGCCTCAGCCTCCCAAGTAGCTAGGACTACAGGTGTGCACCACCAAAAATTAGCCCAGCTAGTTTTTTTATTTTTAGTAGACACAGGGTTTCACCATGTTGGTTAGGGTAGTCCCAAACTCCTGACCTCAGGTGATCCTTCCGCCTCCGGCTCCCAAAATGTTGGGATTACAAGCGTGAGCCACTATGTCCAGACAACTTTTCTCTATTCTGATCCTCCCAAAGCCAGATTTCCCAAAAGCAAATACCATGTCCTAGTCAGTAAGTGCTCTTCTCTCCACCGTGGCTGTGTCTGCTTTTGATGCTTCTAGAATCTACCTACCATTGCAGTGCCCTCAAAGCCCCAGGAACATCGTCTAGATGTCTAAGTTGAAATGCCATCTAGCACAGATGGAACACAGATCCACCAACCTCATCTGAACTTTCTCCCTCACTTGCCTAAGGAAAAGATTTTGGAATGTGTGTCTCACAAGGGGAACATGTCCCCAACAGAGCTGCTCATCCTTAATTTTTAAACCCCCTTAGGTTCAGACTTTTTTTTTTTTTGAGACAGGGTCTTGCTCTGTTTCCTGGTCTGGTCTTAAACTCCTGGTCTCAAGTGATCCTCTTGCCTTGGCCTCCCAAGTGCTAGGATTACAGGCATGAGCCATCATGCCTGGCCTTAAATTCAGTCTTAGTGGAGTATGGACCGTCCTCACATGGAGGGCATCTTAAGAGTACCACCTACTTCCTCGCAGCTCACTGCTCATTACACCCAGCATGTTGCCAAGTCAGAATCATTTCATGTTCATCTTTTAGTAACCCACATTCTGCTTATCCAACTGTAGACTAGTTTAGGTGTCGGTCCTACCTCATGCCTGAATTACTGCCATTACTACTTCTTGGGGCTCACTCTTCCTACTACCCACTTTAAGTACTTGTTTTGTTCATGTCAGCCCATTT
The DNA here is from genome assembly GCF_049354715.1 of Callithrix jacchus. Taxonomy (NCBI): domain Eukaryota; kingdom Metazoa; phylum Chordata; class Mammalia; order Primates; family Cebidae; genus Callithrix; species Callithrix jacchus. Next base: position 89,081,369 of record NC_133515.1, read on the forward strand.
CAAGAAGTGGTTATGGAGAACATTTGGGAGCTGGGCCAAAGCAGCATTTCCACAGAACAAGCATCTGGAGGAACTGTCCTCCCTATTTCCTTTGCAGCCTTAGACCTGAAGAGGTTTGGCTTTGGCTTGCAGCTAACCAAAAAAATCTTAAAGCATCTGGCTGTCCTCCATGAGGTCATCTATATGTTTGGGTGGCAGAGCTCCTACATGAATAAGGTGAACGAATCCTGTGCTTATGGTAATAAACTACTTAATTTTCTTCCTTTAGGATTTAGACTTGACCTTTATAACATATGCAGTGTGCATGAGCACACATAAAAACTGAACTTTGATAACAAATAGTCCTTTTTATAAAAGCAGCCATGAGTTTCCTATAGCTCCTTTTAAAAAAACCCACCTCAGTGTTTTTTGCTCACTACACTAGAATTCAAGTACAGCAGCCCCTTGCTTACCGCTTCTACTTCCTTTAGCACTCTGTGCTTAAGACTAAGGTCCTCAAACACAGCTTCAATAACCATGTCGGCCTTTTCAAAACCTTGGTAATCAAGCTGCCCAGTCAAGTTGCTGAAGATGGAATCCCTTTCAAATGATGTTAGAGCTTTCTTCTTCACTTTATCATTCAATCTAGAAGAAACACATTCCTAGTTAGATGGGAAGAAAAGAAAACTAACATTTATTGAGTGTCCATAGGCCACAGTACGCATGTGTTCTTCACCAACTCTGTGAAGTAGTTGTTCTATTGCCCTTATTAAGAGAGAGATTTCGAAGTTGTTTAAAGAGTCTCAGAGGGACCTCTGGTCAAATAGCTTGATAAGGGAGGGTGCTAGAATTCGAAGACATGTTAACCCCCAAGTGCATACTCTCTCTACTACAGAATGCCTCCAAATGCCCAACTTACATAAACTAAATCACTCTTAAAGCAGTTCAATTTGCTGAGAAGAGTAAACAACATGAATACTAGAATGGCAAAACAAAAGAGCAGCTCTGATAATTCTCTACCTATGACAGGGGAAGCAGCTCAAGTGTGTGTTTGAGACCACATGGTTGAATATTTGTTTATAGCAAATATATAATTTTATGTTATTCTGTATTATTATAATCTTCTAAAGTGCAGAAACCAAGCATTATTTCCTATATTCTCTATCTACTTCCCACTCATTAGCTAGTAACACATTGCACTGATTACATAAAATATTAACTCAAGGTTTCTTTTTTCCCATAGGGAGTGGAAAAGGATTCCTGCTTTTTAGACATTTAACTGATTATTTTTCATTGCAAAGGGAAACAGGCTTTCTTAGATTCCATCTGACCATACTTTCAGAATAAACCACTAGAGTTTTCCTCTAAATGAAGAATGAAGCTAAACCCCATTCACTAATTTCCCTAACCAAAAGAAAAACTAGGGCCACAAGATAAATACAAAGGAATATTCAAATAAGATGTTAAGGGCTGGGTGTGGTGGCTCACACCTGTAATCCCAGCACTTTGGGAGGTTGCAGCGGGCAGATCATTTGAGGCCAGGAGTTCAAGACCAGCCTGGCCAACATGGTGAAATTCCATCTCTACAAGAAAAACAAAAATTAGCTGTGCATGGTGGTGCATGCCTGTAGTCTCAGCTTTTTATGAGGCTGAGGCACACGAATCACTTGAACTCAGGAAGCAGAGGTTGCAGCGAGCCGAGATCGTACCACTGCACTCCAGCATGGGCGACAGAGCGAGACTCTGTATCAAAAGAAACAAAAACATCAGATAAGGTCTTAAAAGTATGGGTTCAAACCTTCATTGATTTTTGACAATCATGACAGCAGTCAGCATTAGTTGCTCTAATTCTAATGCCTGATGAAACTATTCCCAAGAACGGACAGGAACTATTATGTCCCAAGTCAGCAGTGTGGTAAATGGCACTCGCCAGAACCTTATGTTTCTAGGACAAAAGGGGAACCCAGGACACTAATCAAGAGAGACGAGGGGAAGAAACTATTTTAGAGCAACAGTTTCTTACTTTGGTGATGATATGGAATGCTGTTTGGGATGCTTGCATGCTAGTTTCAGGGCAGTGCTGCTATCCAGCATATGTCATTTTTTTGGTCAGAATCTTCTACTATAACTTGTTATCTTACAACAATCTGCCAACATGATTAAACCTGCCAGCTCCTGATTGGCATTATGGCAGCAATATGTGAGCTTCTCTGCAGAAAAGGGATAACAACATGCCTAAGCTGCATAATCCATTTAAGAAACAAAAAAGCTCACTCAGCTAAAAATCACATGCAGGATGGTTTAAGTGCAGGCAGCCTATCCATTAAATATGAGCAGAAACCTGTGACAAAACCAACCCTCCATTTGGCCAAGCCGCTACTCCATCTCCCCACCTGCAAAACAGGCAGTAGGGGTGTGGCGGTGAGAGAGGCAGGTGGAATAAAGGTGGGAATGTTATTCCCCCTTTATTAATTCAGAGGTAAGATGGAGATAGTCTGTAAAGCCCCAGACACTGTGGAGGAATCAGTTCACTACTTCTCTCTGTAATGCCATCAGGAAATACAAGGCTCAAGAGTCCTGATCCCGGTCCGACCTTCCGTCTGCAGTTACCACCCATTTCCTTACATCCTAACCTCACTCAGTCTTCTCAACAGACAGTCATGCTATTTCAATAATCCTTAATGATACAACAATTACATGCAATTGTATCAAAATCCACAGGCCTGATACTAAAGTATAAATGGTATAACAAATATCTACTAGATAAAATTTTCCCTTCTGCATTCAAAGACTACAGACTTCAAGGATGTTAATTATCTATAATATCTATAACAAAATGAAGTAAAAGAAGAAACTGGTATCTCTAAAAATCAAAAGAAACTTGGCTTCACTATGAAGTATCTAGAACTCATTATGTTCAGGAAAAAGGAATCCATGATGACGAAAACAAACAAAAAACCCACCAAACCACACAAAAGACAACCAACCAAGAAACAAAGGACATTCTAACTCTTGCAAAGATAGAGAGCAGACTTACCCTTTGAACACTTGTTGCTGTCCTCGGCCTAGCCCAGTGAGTGTGGCATCTTTAAGTATAGTCTTTAGCCCCTTATCCACAGAGACTTGGGCGATGCCTGCTCCCATCAGCCCTGCACCAAGAATAGCCAGATGCCTACAAGGAAAGGATGAAATGACTTTTGGTAAACAGCTCTTAACGCATTTCAGTAAAAGTGGAAGATTGCCTAAGTTATCCAATAAACCAACTAAAGCAGGCACAACTCTTAATGTGTTTCAAATAAATTTTATTTATTAAAAACACAGCTTTTTCAGCAAGGGATTGTGACCAAAAAATAAATAAATAAAGAAATGAAAACACAGGTTTAATAAATAATCGATTTTAAAAGTGCAAAAACCCACCAGGTCTAAAAGAACTGGTCTACCCAAGAAGATAGAATTATACTAATCTTCAATCATGCTTCAAAATCACTGAAAACAACCAGTTTATGCTTAAGTCAACATGAGTATTTTTGTTTTCTGAACAACAGCCAGCTTGTAGTGATATGCCCAAAAACCAACCTCTTTTCTTATTGAACAACTTATTTGTTAGTGATTTTGACTATTTTCCAGTCAACTTTCTTTCTTTTATTTTTTTTTTAAGAGACATGGTTTTGCTCCCTCACCTAGGCTGGAGTGCAGTGGTACAATCCTAGGCTCACTGCAGCCTTGAAATCCTGGGTTCAAGTGATCCTTTCACCTCAGTTTCCTGAGTAGCTGGGACTACAAGTGCATATCATCACTCCTGGCTAATTTTTAAATTTTTTTGTAGCAATATGGTCTCGCTATGATGCCCAAGCTAGTCTTGAACTCTTGGCCTGGCCTTAAATGATACTTCCACATCAGCCTCCCAGAGTTGGAATTACAGGTGTGAGCCATCGTGCCCAGCCCTCATCTTTCATTTCTTCCGAAATCTGTGCCTTTATCACACCTTGTCTGGATGAGTTCAAAGTCTGCTTGATGGTGTCTTTGCTTCCAGACCTTACCCCTTCCTTAAACACCTCCACGTATGCACATCGCTACCTTTTTTTTGTCCCTGAATTCCTCTAGAACTTGTCAGGACCACTTGATTTACCCCCGACTCTTCTGGAATGGCTTCATGTCCATAATGTGTCTCCTCAATTAAACTCTAAGCCTTTTGAGAACCAGAGATCATATGTGATTATTCATTTTAGTTCCCTCTAGTTCTGGAATAATTTGCCATATTCCCATAGTAAATAACTAGAAAAAAAAATTTTAAGAATCTCTTCTTTCATAAAAGAAGCCCAGGTTTACAGCATTGTTAATAAATTAGAGTTGTAATGAGGGATAAAGTTTCATTCCTAACCATTTTGATTATAATGTTCCAAATCATATTAAAGTCCTGAAAAGGAACTCTAACTTCAAGTCCTAGGAGCATCTTGTAAATGCAGCTTTGTAATAATACAAATATTTATATGGTGAGTGACAAGAAATTCCAGGACAATGAGAAAATACAGTAAGGAAACAAAAAATAGGGACCGAAGAAAGATTGATACATTTGCTGCATCAAAATTAAAAATTTCTGTTTGACAAACGACCCCACAAAATTAAGACAACCATAGAATGGGAAGAATTTGTGACATATATAGCAAAGGATACTACTGGAAAAATAAAACATGCATGAATCAATTTAAAAGGACAACCAAATAAAATGGGCAAGGGATATAAAGCAATTCATAAAAGAACAAAACAAATTGTCAACAAAGATGCTGAATTTCAGCCAGGCACAATAGCTCATGCCTGTAATCCTAACACTTTGGGAGGCCTAGGAGGGAGAATCACTTGAGCTCAGAAGTTCAAAATCAGCCTGGGCAACATAGTGAGACCTTGTCTCTGTTAAGAAAATAATAATAAAAAGATGTTCAATTTCCCTAATAATTGAGGCAATGCAAATTAAAATAAGATACATCAGACTGGCTTTTTTTTTTTTTTTTTTTTTTTAATGAAGTTTCACTCTTGCAGTCCAGGCTGGAATGCAATCGTGCGATCTCAGCTCACTGCAACCTCCACCTCCTGGGTTCAAGCGATCCTCCTGTCTCACCCTCCCAAGTAGCTGGGATTACAGGCGCCTACCACCATGCCCAGCTAATTTTTGTATTTTTAGTAGAGATGAGGTTTCACCATGTTGGGCAGGCTGGTCTCAAACTCCTGACCACCAGTGATCCACCCACCTTGGCCTCCCAAAGTGCTGGGATTACAGGCGTGAGCAACCATGCCTGGCCAAAAATTTTTAAGTATCAGTTAGGATGTACAAAAAAATTGGTTCTTTCATGCATGGTTGACGGAAGTATATTTTATCCTACTTTGGGGGGCAAATTGGTTAAAACCAAGAACTGCATACTCTATAACCTAGTCATTATCGACTCTATAGAGATGCACTTATACACAAGATGACATACTGAGATGAACAGCTGCATAATAATGTTTGTAATGAAAAATTGGAAACAGCCAGGGGATTAAAAGGAATGAGTTACCTGATATGTACCAATCTACATCTCCAAGTCATATCACTGAGTAAAAAGTGCAAGCTATAGGATTCATACAGAAGGATTCCTTTTATGTTAAAATATGCCATAGATATAGACCAGGCCTGGTGGCTCATGCCTATAATCCTAGTGCTTTGGGAGGCTGAGAGAGCAGGATTGCTTGAGGCCAGGATTTTGAGACCAGCCTGGGCAACTTATTAAGAACCTTGTCTCTACAAAATATTTGAAAATTAGCCGGTATAGTGGTGTGTGCCTGGAGACCTAGCTACTCAGGAGACAGGGATGGGAAGACTGTGTGAGCCCAGGAGTTCAAGGTTACAGTGAGCCGTGATTATGCCATTGCAACTTCAGCCTGGGTGACAGAATGAGACCCTGTCTCTAAAAAACAAACCTGCCCCCTCTGCAAAAAAAAAAAAAATCCCATAAACACAAAACAGTATCATCCAGCAGTTAATCATATTTATGTAGTTTTTTTGAAAGGAAAAAAAGAATGCATTATTTGCTAGGTTTTTATTTTTTTGGTGGGAGGGTCATTTGCTGGAATGTTAACTTTAGCTGTTAATAACAATAATAGTAAAATCTAAAACTGTGTTTAAAGCTTTTTTGGTATAACAAGAGTCCACAGCTAAAATATCACTCATTTCTTAACTGTTATCCTCTGCTTCGTTAACACCAAAATTTTCATGATGGCTTTAAAGTTGTTTAATATTTGTCTACAACAATGTAGAGTTAAATTAACACACTTCACAATCTATGGAATCCTTCTGGTAAACATCTTTAGCATCCCTGAAATGACCCACTGGTGTAATTGCCTAGCAGGCTAACATCTATGGTGCATGATGCTTTATAAGCCAACTGCTGGGTGACATGAACTTTTGAGGGTTGATTACACAGAAATGTTGTGATTTGAAGAATGCATAATATGGCATCTTGTCTGTATTCAAATTTGTAGTTCAGTATTTTTTTCATAAGTACTGCTCTTCACTTATTAGAACTGATGGAATGCATTATTCATATGAAAGATTAATTTATAAAGAGATAATAGATAAGGAAGTCCAGTTATCATCCAAGGCAAGGAGGAAGGGGCCTAGAGAGGTGAAAGTGGAAGAATTACTGACAACTGGGAAAGCAGGAAGGGGCACACCCTATGTACAGTGTTTGTTATTCAATTGTCAGTTTAACCGATTCTGCCTTGGGTACCTTATAGCTTATTCTTCATTTCTAAGATGATGCCACCTTTTTCTTCAATGTCTTTCCCAAGTTAGGTCAACTCCTGTATTAGCCTGTTTTTCTGTCTATTTAGCTCTGAGTATTTGAATTTTTTATTCAAGGTTTTTTTGGTTTTTTTTTTTGAGACAGAGTCTTGCTCTGTCGCCAGGCAAGACTGGAGTGCAGTAGCATGATCTCAGCTCACTGCAACCTCCACCTCCCAGGCGCAAGCAATTCTCCTGCCTCAGCCTCCCAAGTAGCTGGGATTACAAGCATGCGCCACCACTCCCAGCTAACTTTTGTATTTTTAGTGGAGACAGGGTTTCACCATGTTGGCTAGGATGGTCTCGATCTCTTGACTGTGATCTGACCGCCCTGGCCTCCCAAAGTGCTGGGATTACAGGCATGCGCCACTGCACCCGGCCTTCAAGGTGATTTTTTTTCTGATCTGCAAACGCTGATTTAAGAATATTTAAATCGGCTGGGCACGGTGGCTCATCCCTGTAATACCAGCACTTTGGGAGGCCGAGGAAGGCAGATCATGAAGTCAGGAGATCGAGATCATCCTGGCCGTGGTGAAATCCTGTCTTTACTAAAATACAAAAATTAGCTGGGTATGGTGGCGTGCGCCTGTAGACCCAGCTGCTCAGGTGGCTGAGGCAGGGGAATTGCTTGAATCCGGGAGATGGAGGTTGAAGTGAGACCAGATCATGCCACTGCACTCCAGCCTGGCGAAAGAGCAAGACTCTGTCTCAAAAAGAAAAAAGAATATTTAAATCAAGTCTGGGAGTGTTCTGTTATAGTTTTCATCTGCATTGTGGTGGCTTTTTGGGGGACAGAATTTTCATAAACTTGAGGTTCTCATTTTCTCTTTTCTTCCATTAGCTTTTTGTGGGTCTGTCTTTCTTTTTTGTGTACTTACTACACAAAAAAGAAGGTAGTGACCACCTTCTCTAAGGGGTATTTTATTGTTACATGGAGATGTGTAGTATCTTCATACGACAATAAACAGGCAGGAGGAGTCTGGAGTTAATAAATTAAGACACTAGGTTTCTTAATTTGAGTACCCTCTTCAGTTGGAAAGTCTAGTTTCTTTAATTGACAGCATTCTTTGTGTACATAGAGGGATGTGATGGGGAGGGGCAGAAGGTGTGTCTAGGTTTTGTAATTTTGCAGGATGCTTCTCTGCCTTCTATTTATGCTGTCCATGGGGGAATGGGTGGCTTTGTTTTCCTTACTAATCTATTTGATTTTTGTAGAATGTGTAAAAAGATACAGATTTAAGTGGCCATAATTCTTCTCCTGCAACATGGAATTAATTTACCCCACTCATCAAATGCAAGGTACTATCAATGTTAGGTGGTGGAACAAATGCAATTGGCTCTCCAGACGGGATTGATAGCGGTCACTAAATATTTGGGAGAAGCAGTTAAGGTTGTATTTCAGATTCTAATTGGAAATCAGCCCTCTTGGTTAGAATCTTACCTGTTTCACCCAGACTTCTAATCCATTTTATTTTGTATTTTGTTTTGTAATCTCATTAAAGGTGAGAGGATGGAGAAGGTAGTATCATTAACTGCTTCTCTTAGATCCCCACAGTAGTTCAGCTAAAACAGAACTTTTCAACCTCACACTACTGACATTTCAACTGGATAATTCTTTTTTTTTTTTTTCAACTGGATAATTCTTTATGGTGGGGACTGTGCATTGTAGGATGGTTAGCAGCATCCCTGGCCTCTACCCACTATATACCAGCAGTATCCCTCCCTCCCCAGTTGTGACAACCAAAAATGTTTCCAGACATTATCAAATGTCCCCTGGGAAGCAAAATTGTCCACGCTGAGAAGCACAGAGCTACAAGGTAAGTTTAGGGGCATCATTAGATGTAGACTTGGAAGAGATATTAGGCAGCATAATATGGAAAAAGCCTTGCTTATGGCAAAACACCATGAAAGAGGCAAACAGACTATCCAATACTTTGGTTGTAAGCTAAAAGAAGGACAAGATTTTAACAATTACAATGAGGCTTTATTTTTTTTAATGAGGAAGAAGTGTGAGTTCCCAGAGATGGCATCTCAAATCACAGGGGAGAGAGACGACCATTGAACAGTGCAGAGGGAGCATGTGTGGTTTGGGAAGGGAGACCGAAACAAGACTTCTAGGCGACATCAATATGTGACAAGATACCTGTATAGGAATGACCAGAGGGGTTTGGAAAAAACTCAGAACAGGCAAAACTTTGAAAGCCAAAAAGTTTTTAGTAGAAATAAGGGCTCAAGTGTGCTCAGGAAAGAGGTTGAGGGTAAGACTGAATTAAGATATAGATCTAGCTCTGTAGCTCTTCAAAGCCTCTGTGAGCTTTGCACATAGTAAAATTCACAAGGGCTTCTTAGGTTGAATTTAACTTACTTAACATCCTTCTGTGGAGCTCCAAATTTATTCTTCTTGCACAGGACCTGACCATGGTAGAGTCCCATCAAGGCCTTTGATTCTTTGGTCATTGCAAGCTCTCCAAATTTCTGAAAAGTAAAGGGGAATGAGAAAAGGTAGAACTTTACAGAATAGGGTATATGGATTCCTTCAGTTCAGGTTCCTCTGAAGAGCAGAGGTAATGCACATGAAGCCTGAGTTCCTGGGGATTCGGGGGAGGTTGGGAGTTCAGTGCTGCAGAAGTCTGTCTCTCACTGATGTGTCTTTCTTTACTTATCTGGAGCACTTTCCGACTACTGTGTTGAAGAGTTTTGAATATAACTAAGCTCTCAGATTCTTTACACCACAGGTCTGGCAACCTTTTTCATAAAATTAGAATCTCAGGGCCAGAATGAGCCTCCACAATCACCTCAAACCATCCCTCTCATTTTACAGATTGGGAAGAGGAGGTCCAAAGAAATGGAGTGACTCTGCTCAAAACCATACTGCCTCAAAGTGGCAGAAATGGAACTTGAACCAAGACAGTATGACTCCTAACTCAGTTTTTTTTCCACTGTAACAGGCTGCACATGCAGGACTTACCACGTTTAAAAGTATCCTAATTTACGGATGTGAGGGTGATCTGGCTGCGACATCTGTCACCCCATTGATTGCCAGGGTTAATTCGGCTGATCTGGCTGGCTAGGCGGGTGTCCCCTTCCTCCCTCACCGCTCCATGTGCATCCCCTCCCGAAGCTGTGCACTCAGTCGAAGAGGACGACCATCCCCAATAGAGGAGGACCGGTCTTCGGTCAAGGGTATACAAGTAGCTGCACTCCCCTGCTAGAACCTCCAAACAAGCTCTCAAGGTCCTAATTTATGGAGAAAAATCTCAACTTGGTGGTTAAAGGCATAACATTTAGGGTTTGACAGATCCTGGCTCTGCCACTGCCCCCTTGTGAAGCTCTCTTTATCCTTAAAAATGGGAAAAACAATATCCCATGTTCTGGGTATTAAATGAGAACACTAGTAAAATGACCAGGGTCTCAAGGTTAGCTATTATTAATATCACTAGAATATACTGGTAAGATTACATGGTTACAAAGAGCATTTCAAAAGAATCCCTCTAATAAAGTTGCTTTCATGACCCAATAGAACATAAAACAATATTTCACACAATCAATGTAATGGTGATACAGCGTGTTTTATCTAATAAACCAGTGATTTTCAAACTGTGGGCAAAAGATTCTTCAATGGTCAGAAATTTAGTGTGTTGCAATAAGCATTATATATATATATATAAAGAGGAATACACAGAGAATACTAAGCAGAATGCACCTAGTGAGGACAGTTATTGATTCATGAATCTTATTCCTCAATTTTTCTGTATGTATGTATACGTGCACTTGGTTATGATATTTTTTAAAAATCAGAAATACCCAATAAAACATCTGGTACCAGAAGTGTTTTTCTGGTAACTGTCCTGAGCTTTCCAGATATTTTTGTCCTTTTACAGGTTGAGCATCCCTAATCCGAAAATCTAAAATCCAGAATTTTCCAAAATCCAAAACTTTTTGAGTGCCAATATGATGTCACCGGCCAAATATTACACATGTGATAAGCTGCAGTCAAAACTGTTTCATGTTCAAAATTATTAAAAATAGTATATGATGTTACTATCAGGCTATGTATATAAGGCATATATGAAATTAATTTCATGTTTAGACTGACCCCATTCCCAAGATCTCTCATCATATATATGCAAATATTCCAAAATCTGAAAAAGTCTGAAATCTGAAATATTTCTAGTCCCAAACATTTTAGATAAGAGATATTCAACTTTATAAAAGAGCAACCATTCTTCAATGATCATTTAAAACTTAAAAACAAACACAAATCACTTAAATCCGCAACATCACCAAATTGCTAGAAAAGTAGAAGGGTAAAGCTGGTCCATACATCCCTCCTGTCTTCGTCTTTTCATGGGTACAAGATACTTCCTTTCGTTTTCCAATTTACCAAAAAAATTGTTTCATCATCTCTAGGCCCTAGCATGTAAGAAAAATATTTTTCTATCTTTGTATTCATTTTGTCTCAATAAAACCTGCTTAAGTGCAGAACCAAAAACACCCAAGTGACTTGTTTTGAAAGGATTATAACTCTGTTCCTGTCCTTTGTAGTGACAACCTTATTACTGAGAGTAAGTTCAAATATCTACAGACCACCAGGGTTTTCTCTTTTCAATTTTTTTTTTTGGAGACAAGGTCTCACTCTCACTTTGTCACCCAGGTTGGAGTACAGTGGTACGATCTTACTTAGGTCACTGCAGCCTTGACCCCTGGACTCTTTAATTCTCCTGCCTCAGCACCACAGGAAGCTGGGACTACAGGTGCATCACCATGCCTGGCTAATTTTTGTATTTTTTGAAAAGATGGTGTTTTGTCATGTTGCCCATGCTGGTCTTGAACTCTTGAGCTCAAGTGATCTGCCCACCTCGGCCTTCCAGAGTATTGGGATTACAGGGGTAAACCACCATGCCTATTAGTGTATTCTTAGCATCCACTTGCTCACTGAGATTAATCACAAGAGATGATAAGCACTGGAAGAAAAACATTTTTACTAGGCTTTGGATATTTTTTCCTTTTCTAGCTTTATATAGAAGATTGGATCTTTATTTTTCTTTGAACTGATAATAAAACACTGAAAGGAAATAAGTTTACCTGAGATTCAGAGAGATAACCAGCATCACTCCCTTGCTCAATTCCAGTCTTTACCACCTAAAAAACATATAAAGCACTTGCTCAGAGTTGGAACAGATTGGCGAGATGTACAATAATGGTAAATAAAATTGCCCGTGTTGTTAGTCCTCAAAGAGTAAGTCAAAAGCCTAGATTAGAATGAGAAAGAGAGAAGGACTGAGGGTCTGGCTGCTTTTGACTGACTTAATTCTCCATCTCTGAGGCTACTGCTAAATCTAGCATAACATGGAAGAATAAGGAAAGACAAAGCTTCCTCTGGCTTCTCTCCTATCTTCAAATGTAGGCAGATCCTCAACTTCCACTTTCAGCTCTTTTCGCTCTCTACACTTTCTTCCTCAGATGCACGACCTAGTTTATCACATTAATCATGAAGTCTACAAAGTTTAATGGAACATCTTGGGTAAGTACTATCCTAAGTATGATGGCAAGTATCAAAGATGAAAAAATGACCCTGTACTTACTCAATGGCATAATTCATGGGAATGACAAATTTTTAAAAAATAAGCCAATTGACATCTCTAACTACTGGTTGCTTGGATTTCCCATAATAACTGAACTCAATATATCTGAACCTAACTCATGATCTCTCTTTGGCAAGTCTGTTGCTGCTTTCATATTTTTACTTTACTATTACAACTCAGGACCTTATTCAAAGTTCAAGCCTAAATAATTCAGTGCTCTATTTGTCTCTCCTTCAAATACGTTTTTACCCACTACCATGAAAACAGCTCTCTATAATCTTTATCAGACAAAGGTAAAATTTCTCACTTCATTAATACCAACCTTCTAAAATCTAGCTTCAGTGCGCCTTTCTTCAGACTAACAGCTCATTATCCCCTCAAACACTGATCTCACTAATGTTCCTTGAAGAGCTTGTTTTCCAGTTTCCATAACTTTGCTCTAAATGCCCACCCTCCCTGGCACTACTTTCCCTTCACCTATCCTCCACCCATCTTTCAGGGCTCAGGTCAGATCCCACAAGGTACTTACTGATCTCTTTGTCTCATGGTAATTGTTGCTTCCTTTCCCAGTTATCTGACATTAATCTTACGCTGCCTTATATCTCTTACAGGGCTATCTACCTTAACACATGTATGTGTCTAACTTCCCTACTGCAGACTGTGAGACGAAGGCAGGGGACATGTTTCATATTTTATGTACTTTGGTGCCTTCTGCTCTTTTTGTTGACCAACCCATTCACCAATTCTGAAGTCTTTGGTTATATACTCTTAATCTTGAACTTTCCAAACTGAAAAGTTCTAAGTTTTAGTCTACTATTAGATTTCTTCAATCCTGTGATCATTTTAATTTTCCTCATTGATCTTTTGCAAAACTTCTCTACATCATCCTATCTTTTTTATAATTACAGCAATGAAGAATTCCTGGAGGGATTCTAGGTACTGACAATGATGTTGACTAAGGAAAGAATAGAGCCATCAATTTTGTTTCAACTACCTTTTGGTAGTGCCCGACACTCTAATGGCCTTGTTATACTGATAGGACTTAGGTTCCTTTCCTGGTTTTCTCGTTTGTTACTGATAGATTTAAGTTCATCAACCAATTAGTATGTCCAGCACTAATTTTCCCCAAATATATCACTTTATATGAGTCCTTAGAGCTTGCTATGCCCTTCCCTTATTTTTGGTAAATACTTTAATAGCAGAATTAAGAAATGTAATACTGAACATACATGGTCCAGAATGGCAGTAAGTGGAGTGCTATATATAAAGGAAGGAAATATGAGAAAAGTGGGAATATTGGGTAAGACTCACATCAATTATTTTCAGAGGTGCAGGATAAAGGCCTTTAGTCTGCTTTCGTACTTTTTCTTCCACTTTTTTGTAAACTTGTTGCCTGACAAATGGAATAGTCATGGCGTACGCTGTCAATTCTGTAAAGTAAAATGCTTTTAGATACTTACTATAAAAAGCCTAGATTCCTTTGTTATTCTCCAAACTATATAAAAACAAAGTAATTCTAGCTAACTGCAATAACTGCTCTTTATTCTGATATACACGACATAAATTTCAACCTGAGCACTTCCTTAAACATGCTTAGTGATTAATGTTAAAGCTGAGCCTTGGGTACATGAGCATTTTTTACACTATTATCCTATCTTTTTGTGTTGATACTTAACATTTTCTAAAATGAAAAGTTTTCTATGACTCAAGGGTCATCATAAGGAAAAAAAAAAAGATTTAAAAAATTTGCTTTAACTGGCTAGTGTAAAGTTGAGGAGTTGTTACATCTCCTAAGGCTGATTTTATGCTTTGAGTAAATAATGCATTTACCGCTTCCTCATTTTGAATCTACAGCAAATAAAATTAATTTCCCAGGAAAGAAGCTTTGTCTTTGTTCTTTAACAATGACACTCACTTTCCACCAATCCCTTGTCTCTCTTTGGAGAGATCTTCTTATCAGCTAGTCCTTTGGCAAAAGTAATTGCAACTTCTTCTAGGTATTCGATTGTCCGTTCCTCTGGAGGTTTTAGTCCTGGTCCTATAAAAATGAATACAACACTGGAATGCAAATCAGGCTTAGACCAGTCCCAGGTAGTGAAAAACCCAGGCCTGCCAAAGTCAAAAACTTTCCATTTTAGACTGGACACTGGTAGATGGCAGAGTCATAAACCATAAACTCAAAGAAGGGAAATCACAGAGTAGAGGAGCAACAATATGCTCTAGGTAGAAAACAGTCTTAAACTATTTCATTTGGCTTCCACTTCCAAGTAAAATGTAGTATGTCATACACACAAAAAGAATGTATTATGCAACTGCAACCTGCATTCTTGCTGCAAAACTGGAGAGAAAAAAGAACGAATCATACAATCATTTGTAAAGACAATGGGGAGCTGCAGAAGTAACAAGGACAATACGAACTAAAATTCTAGAGAGCAAGAGCCTGTCTTAGCTGAACTGATGTGATTGCTGATCCTTTTCAGGGATATGTAATACTTTTAGGCATGGACTGAAGACTAGACTTGACTTAAGCAGAAGAAAAGTGAAACCATCAGAGTTTTTGGTGGTCATGTACAGCAGATCAGAAGCTAGAAGAAACCAAGTGCAAAGCCAATTTTCCCCATGGAACATTTGTGAGGTTCTAAGATGGTACACAAGGAGGAAGGGGCTAGCTCAGAGAGGTCGAGTGAAATCTCTCATAGTTTCGTGATGTTTAATAAACAAGGTACTTCTATGGAACCAATATGCAACTGATTTTCCACTCAAGGCCTCTGCCAGATTTTGAACCTGCTTGGGGCAAGAGGTTACAGAGCTAGGCTCAAAAAAATCTGAAGAACAGGTATAGTGGCTCATGCCTACAATCCCAGCACTTTGGAAGACTGACACAGGAGGACTGCTTGAGATCAGGAGTTCGAGACCAGTCTGGGAAACACGGTGAGATCCGACCTCTATTTAAAAATTATCCAGAGAACAGAATTTACAGTGCTGTGAAAACAGACATCACAGACACCTACCAGGCTCTCAATCAGGTCTGTAAGAGCCACATTGGAGGAGATGGCTGGGGTCAAAATGGCAATCTTGTACAGTACTGTGATAGTTAGGAAACAAAATCCCAATCAAGGGAACCCACAGCAAACGTACAACCAATCTTTCCCTTAAGACATTTGTCCTATTTTTTTTTTTGTTTTTTGTTTTTTGAGACGGAGTTTCGCTCCTGTTACCCAGGCTGGAGTGCAATGGCGTGATCTCGGCTCACCGCAATCTCCACCTCCTGGGTTCAGGCAGTTCTCCTGCCTCAGCCTCCTGAGTAGCTGGGATGACAGGCATGCGCCACCATGCCCAGCTAATTTTTTGTATTTTTAGTAGAGACGGGGTTTCACCATGTTGACCAGGATGGTCTCGATCTCTTGACCTCGCGATCCACCCGCCTCGGCCTCCCTAAGTGCTGGGATTACAGGTGTGAGCCACCGCACCTGGCCTGTTTTTTGTTTTTTTGAGACAGAGTCTTGCTCTGTCACCGAGGCTGGAGTGCAGTGGTGCAGTCCTGGCTCACTACAACCTCTGACTCCCAGGTTCAAGCAATTTTCCTGCATCAGCCTCCTGAGTAATCCCGGAGTGGCAGGGGCCAAGTAGCAGTACCATGCCAAATCAAGGTGAGCATGGTTACTGTAATAAATAATGGAGCCAAAGTAGTAATCAGAATAGTCTGACTTAATTAATAGAGACCTAAGGTGTTGGGCGTCCCTAGATCATGGTGTCCCTAGAAAAGAAATAGATGGGTAGCCTACTACACTCTTACTTGATTTGTATAAGCGAATAATTCTAGATTTGGTAAACAGAACCATAACTTGAATCACCCAAAGAGAGTCATGGCCCCTTAATCAGTTCCCAGAAATGAGCTAGTTTACAGACCCAGAATCTCCTTAATGAAAGGGAAGCTGTGTCTTTTTGAGGAGACTTTCCCATTTATCTTTCTCCTACCCTTCCCCAAAGGGACCTATGGCTATTTACCTTGGGGAAGGGGAAACAATGATTTTTTGAGGATTACTAGACACTGGCTTCTGAACTAACACTAATTCCGTGGGACCCAAATATTGCTGTGGTCTAGTAGTCAGAGTAGGGGCTTATGAAGTCAAGTGATCAATGGAGTTTTAGCTCAGGTCTGTCTCACAGGAGGCCTCGTGGGCCCCTGAGCCCATCCTGTGGTTATTTCACCAGCTTCAGAATGCACAATTGGAACAGACATACTTAGTAATTAGCAATATCACCGTATTAGTTCTCTGACTTGTACAGTAAGGGCTATTACGGTGGGAAAGTCCAAGTGAAAGCCGCTAAAATTGCCTCTACCTAGAAAACAGTAAACCAAAAGCAACACCACAATCCTGGAGGGACTGCAGAGATTAGTATCACCATCAAGCACTTGAAAGGGGTAGGACTGGTGATTCCCACTTCATTCCCATTCAGCTTGCCTACTCTGGACAGTGTAGAAAACAGAAAGATCTTATAGAATGACAGTGGATTATTGTAAACTTAATCAGATGGCAACTGCAATTCTAACTGATGTTCTAGATGTTATTTTATTGAACAAATTAACATACATCCTTGGACCTAGTATGCAGTGACTGATCTGACGGAAGCTTTTTTGTTCTTGGCATTTGTTTGTAAAGATCGCCAGAAGCAGTTTGCTTTCAGCAATATACCTTCAATGTCTTACCTATGGGTGGCTATATTGTTTTCAACCATATAACATAATTTAGTCCACAAAGAGCCTGATCACCTTGTTCTTCCACAAGACATCATGCTGGTTCTCTACACTGTGATATTATGCTGAATGGATCTGGTGAGCAGGAAGTATTAATTACTCTAGACCTACTGGTAAGACGTGTGTAACAGAAGGTGGGAAATAAAGCCCTCCAAATTCAGGGCCTCCCATATTAGTGAAATTTCTAGGGATCCAGTGGTCGGGGGCATACAAAGACATCCCTTCTAAAGTAAGGGGTTAGTGCTACACCTGACACCTCATACCACAAGAAAACAGACATAATACTTGGTGGGCTGCTTCAGATTTTGGAGACAATATATTGCTCATTTGGGTGTGCTACTCCAGCCCATTTACTGAGTAATTTAAAAAGCTGCTAGTTTAAGTGGGACCCAGAACAAGAGAAGTTGTTCTGCCATCTGGGCCATGTGATTCAAACTCGATGGCGCCTGAAGTGTCGGCAGCAGACAGAGATGCTGTCTGGAGTCTTCAATGGATCTCTATAGGTCAATCACAATATATACTGTTAGGATTTTAGAAAAAGCCCTGCCATCCTCTGTGAATAACTATTCTCCTTTTGGGAAACAGTGTTTGGCTTGTTAGAATTCATAGAGATTCAAAGCTTAACCATGGGACATCAAGTTACCAGGTGATCTGAGCTGCTGATCATGTAATGGATGTTGTCTGACCCACTAAACCAGAAAGTGGGGTGTACACGGTAGCACTCCATTATCAAATGGAAGTGGTATATGTAAGACTGGGCTTGAACAGACCCTAAAGACACAAGCTGCATGACGAAGTAGTCAAAATACCCCATGGCCCCACCCTGTTCTTCTTTTTCTCTCCCAGCCTGTACCTATGGCCTAATGGGGACCTCTCTACAGCCAGTTGATTGGTAAAGGAAAACTCGGGCTTGGTTTGTAGATACTTTGGTGTGACATGCAGGTATTATCTGGAAGTGGACAGCTGTAACACTACAATCCCTTCAGGACACCCTTTAAAGACAGTGGTGAAGGGATATCCTCCCAGTGGGCAGTATTTCTAGCAGTGCACCTGGTTGTTCATTTTGCCTAGAAAGAAAAATGGCCTGAGCTAAGGGTCTACTCTGATTGTGACCAACGGTCTGGACGGTTAGGAACTTAGTGGGGACGCAGATGAAAAACTGCTGGCAAGGTGTTATGGGCTGAATCGTGCCTCCCAACCCCATTCATATGTTGAAGTCCCAACCTCCAGTATCTCAGAATGTGACTGTAACTGGGGATATGGCCTTTAAGGAAGAAATTACTTTAAAATGAGGCCATTAGGGTGTGCCCTAATCCAATCTAACTGGTGTCTTCATAAAAAATTTTGACACACAAGAGATGACAGGGATATGCAGACACAGTAAGCCAAAGATAGATGCCTCGGAAGAAACCAAACCTGCTAACACCTCATCTTAGACTTCTAGTTTCCAGAAATGTGAGAACCTGTTAAGTTTCTGTTATTGAAGCCATTCAGTCTAGTATTTGTTATGGCAGCCCTAATGAACTAATACACAAGGACACCTGGGGAATAGGTAAGTGGATAGATCTCTCTGAATAGGCAAATGATGTGAAAACACTTGTGTCCCATGTAAATGCCCATCAGAGTGACCTTAGCCAAGGATTTCAATGATCAAGTGGATGGAACGACTCATTCTGTGGGTACCAGTCAGCATCTTTCCCTAGTCACTCTTGTCACTGCTTCATGAACAGTGGCCATGATGGTGGGTGTGGAGGTTATGCAGGGGCTTAGGCAATACAGACTTGCACTTACCAAGGCCCATCTGGCTACAGCCAGTGTTGAGTGCCCTATCAGCCAGTAGCAGAAACCTACACTGAATCCCTCATACGGAGACTCTCTAGGGTGATCAGGGAGCCACCCTGTGGCGGGTTGATTACTTTGCACTGCTTCTCTCATGGAAAGGGCTATGATGGAAAGGTTTTTACTGAAACATTAACTGTGAATATCAATTTGCTTTCCTGGCATGCAACGCTTCTGCCAAAACCACCATTTGTGGACTTAGTGCCTTATCCACCATCGTGGTATCCCACAGAGCACTGCTTCTTATTAAGGAACTCACTTCTCAGTAAGTGAAGTGCAGCAATGGGCCACGTTCACGTAACACTGATCTTACTGAATCACTGGGGAGCAGTTGGCTCAATGGAATGGTGAGATAGACTACTGAAGACTCCATCACAGTGGCAGTATTTTGCAGAGTCACGTCCTCTAGGATGCTGCAAATGTTTTAAGTCAGCTTCCAATATAGGGTGCTATTTTTCCCCCAGGATTCATGGGTCCAAAAATCAAGGACGGAAAACAGAAATGGCCCTGTTCACTATTACCCCTAGTGATCTAATCTACCGGCAAAATTTCTGCTTCTTTTCTCTGCAACTTTAGGCTCTGTCTATCTAGAGCACTTAGTTCCAAAGAGGGGAATGCTTCCACCAGGAGACAAAACAGTGACTCTACTGAACTGGAAGCTAACACTGCCATCTGGCCACTTTGGGCTCATCATGCCTCAGAATCAACAGGCAGTAGAGGGCAGGTACTGTACTGGCTGGGTGATTAATCCTGATTACCAAGGGGAAATGAGGTTGCTTCTATATAATAGATGTAAGGAAGAGTATGTCTCAAATGTGGCAGATCTCTTAGGGTGTCCCTTAGTACTGACATGATCTGTAATTAGTCAGTATAAAAATCACAACCCAATTTGTACAGGACTGCTAGTGGCCTAGAAGACATTTTAGGAATGAAGGTCACCCCACCAGGCAAAGAACTATGACCAACTGAGGTATTTCCTGAGGGCAAAGGGAATATGGAAAGGGAGTAGAAATATTACCCGTTCCACACCAGACCTGGTGCATAGCCAGTGCACTGTGGTCTCTGAGGGAGCTGCAGTCAAGGACTTGGGTCTCTGGGGCTGGCTAAGCTCTTACACAAATTTGCACTCCCAGCCTAGATCCCTTCTATTCTTAGGTCTTTTATATGGGGCCTTTGGCTTAGGCCTTCTTCAGGTGCCTCTGCTGAGATCTTTTTGAGGGAGGAAGGAGAATTTTTTTTTTTTTTTGACACGTAGTCTCACTCTGTTGCCGAGGCTGGAGTGCAGTGGCACAATCTCAAATCATTGCAACCTCTGCCTCCTGGGTTCAAGTGATTCTCCTGCCTCAGCCTCCTGAGTAGCTGGGATTGCAGACATATGCCAACACACCTGGCTAACTTTTGTTTTTTGTTTCTGAGATGGAGCCTTGCTCTGCCACCCAGGCTGGAGTGCAGTGGAGCGATCTCGGCTCACTGCAACCTCTGCCTTGCAGGTTCTAGCAATTCTCCTGCCTCAGCCTCCTGAGTGGCTGGGACTACAGGCGCACGCTGCTATACCCCACTAATTTTTTTTTTTTGTATTTTAGTAGAGACAGGGTTTCACTGTGCTGCCTAGGTTGGTCTCAAACTCCTGAGCTCAGGCAATCCACCTGCCTTGGCCTCCCGAAGTGCTAGGATTACAGGTGTGAGCCACCATACCCGGCCGGAAGGGGAAATCTTTTTTTTTCTTTTTTCCTTTTTTATTTCAGAAATTCCTGTTCACAGAAGGGGAAATCTTAAAGGCACTTCTCCCAGTGTCTTCCACTCTCCTCACCCAGAGTCCATAAAGCCGCAAGCACCTTTTTCTCAGGGCTTTTGCCACAGTGAGATGTCCCCAACTTGTGTGCTAATCTACCAGACCCTCAACCAGCATACCATTCCATGGGGAAAATGGTATAGAGAGGAGATGACACTTTCTTTGGTTTTAGCCTTTTGTGTAAACTATCACAGTAAGTGAATAAAGGCTCCACACTGTTACTGTCCTTTTGGGTTGTTGCTTTGATCATTTACTCTGACATTTGACAGCTCAGTCTCTTTCCAGATCAGCTGATTACTGATCTGGAAATATTATAAATATTCATTTCTGAACACAGAAATGAATATTATACTCTTTATGAGAATTTCTTCCTTATTTTGTTATGAATTCATACAATTAACCAAATATTTGTGTTTTCTTCTCTATCTCCTTATCATCTAATATAAGATGTATCCATAATAGTTAACTTTATATCATAGCATTTATGTTACAGAATATGAGAGAAGAATGAATTTCACCCAAGGATTCTGCATCCTTGTCTAGGGAAGGGATCAGTGTATTTTCGGTTGTATAAAGGAGAGTTGCATTATGTCAGGATGAAGTATGACTCTTGTCATTGCCTTTATTTGGAGACTAAGTATGGCTTTAGCAGATGTGTATGGGTATCAAATAGACAAGGGGTAGAGTATGATAGTCTTCAGATATGTCAACTTGGCTAGGCTACAGCCCAGTTTATTCAATAAACATTAACCTAGATGTTACTATAAGGTATTTTGTAAGTGATTAAAGTCCACAGCAGCTAATAAATGATCAATATAAGGAATGAATGAGGAGATATCATTATAGAATATAAAAATATTAAAGTGACGGGAAGTATTATGAACAGCTTTATTGCAATAAATTTGGAAAATTAATAGATGAAATGAACAAATTATTTGAAAGATACAAATTACCATAGCTCACTCTAGAAATGGAGAACCTGGGCCAGGTGCAGTGGCTCACGCCTATAATCCCAGCACTCTGGGAGGCCGAGGCGGATGGATCACGAGGTCAAGAGATCAAGACCATCCTGGTCAACATGGTGAAACCCCGTCTCTACTAAAAATGCAAAAATTAGCTGGGCCTGGTGGCATGCGCCTATAGTCCTAGCTACTCGGGAGGCTGAGGCAGGAGAATTGCTTGAACCCAGGAGGCGGAGGTTGTGGTGAGCTGAGATCATGCCATTGCACTCTAGCCTGGGTAACAAGAGTGAAACTCCGTCTCAAAAAAAAAAAAAAACAAAACCTACAATGAAATGGTACTACATTCCAGCTGGGCACAGTGGCTCACGCCTGTAATCTCAGAACTTTCGGAGGCTGAGGCAAGCATATCACTTGAGGTCAGGAATTTGAGATCAGCACTGACAAAATGGCAAAATCCCATTTCTACTAAAAATACAAAAATTAGCTGGGAATGGTGGTGGGAGCCTGTAGTCCCAGCTACTTAGGAGGCTGAGGCAGGAGAATCATTTCAACCTGGGAGGCACAGGTTGCAGTGAGCCAAAATTGCACCACTGCACTCCAGCCTGGGCAACAGAGTGAGACTCTGTCTCAATCAAACAAAGAATTATTACTACATTCCTATTAGAATGTCTAAAATTAAAAAGACTGACTATGGAAAATAGTTGGTAACTACAACTCTCATCACTGCTGGTAGGAATGCAAAATAGTAATAACCACTTTGGGATAACAGTCTGACAAAAAAGCAAACACATATCTAACATGCTAGTGGCACGTGCCTTGTAATCCCAGCTTCTTGAGAGGCTGAGGCAGGAGGATTGCTAGAGCCCGAAAGTTTGAGGCCAGCCTGGGTGACATAGCAAGACTCAAAGACTCCTCTCTAAATTTTTTTTTTTTCCGAGAGACAAAGTCTCACTCTGTCACCCAGGCTGGAGTGCAGTGACCTGATCGTAACTCAGTGTAACTTTAAACTCCTGGGATCAAGCAATCATCCTGCCTTAGCCTTCCTAGTAGCTACGACTAGGTGGCATGTGCCACCACACCCAACTAGTTAAAACTTTATTTTGTAGAGACAGAGTCTTGTTATGTTACTCAGGCTAATTTTTTTTTTCAAAAGCTAAAATATATCTGTTATATGGACTAGCCAATCCACTCTTCAGTATTTACCCAACAGAAATGAAACATGTCCACATAAAGATATTTTTTTTCGAGAGAGAGAGTCTCGCCCTGTCACTCAGGCTGGAGTGCAGTGGCACGATCTCGGCTCACTGCAACCTCTGCCTCCTGGGTTCGAGCAATTCTCTTGCCTTAGCCTCCCAAATATCTGGGAGCAGAGGCGCACACTACCACACGCAGCTAACTTTTGTATTCTTAGTAGAGACAAGGGTTTCACCATGTTTGTCAGGCTGGTTTTGAACTCCTGACCTCAGGTGATCAGTGCGATTCAGCCTCCCAAAGTGCTGAGATTACAGGTGTGTGCCACCATACCCTGCCACATCCACATAAAGACTTGAAGATGAATGTTCATAGCAGCTTTATTCAGAATAGTCCCAAACTGGAAACAACTCGAATGCTCATCATTTGGTGAACAGATAAACTATGGCACATTTCTACAACGGAGTAACACTCAGCAATAAGAAAGAACAAACTGCTGATATATGCAACAATATGGATGCATCTCTAAAGCATTATGCTAAGTGAACGAAGACTAAAACAAGCTACATACATGTTTTTAAATTTTTTTTAAAAGATGGGGTCTTGCTCTGCTTCTCAGACTGGAGTCCAGTGGTGTGATCATAGCTCACAACAGCCTTGAACCAGTGGGCTAAAACGATATTCCTGCCTCAGCCTCATGACTAGCTGGGACTACAGGCATACACTATGACATCCAGCTAATTTAAAAAAAAATCTTTTTTAAGAGATGGGATCTTGCTCTGTTGTCTAGGCTGGTCTTGAATTCCTGGCCTCAAGCAAGCCTCCCACCTCAGCCCCCCAAAGTGCTAGGGTTACAAGTGTTAGCCACTGGGCATGGCTATTTTTTGATTGTCACAGTGTTTACACAGCTATATACATTTCCAAAACTCAAAGTATGCATAAAAATTGGTCAATTTCACCAGACACGGTGGTTCACACCTGTAACCTCAGTACTTTGGCTGCCTGAGGCAAGAGGATTGCTTGAGCCCAGGAGTTTAAGACTGGCTTGGACAAAAGAGTGAGATCTTGTCTCTGAAAAATAAAACATTAGTCAGCGTGGCAGTGTATGCCTGCGGTCTCAGCTACTTGGGGTGTGGAGGTGGGAGGATCATTTGAGCCCAAGAGGTTGAGGTTGCACTGAGCCATATTTACACCATTACACTCCAGTCTGGGCAACAGAGTGAGACCCCAACATGCACATACACACGGAAAATTAATACATTTACTATCAGGTAAATAGCATCTTAATAATCCTGATTTTCAAGAAATATATGAGGGTGATGAACATACAAGTCAGAATAATGGCTTCCTTGGATAAAGGGAGGCAAAGAAATTGATTGAGAGGAAGTAGCCCATCAGTAGATGTCAATTATTAATATTCTCAAGTTGGTTGTTTCATTTATTGTATTATTGAAACAGACACAAGAAACTGAAGGAAGGTTAAGCATGGATAATGATACAGGTAATTTAAGAACCAAAAATAATGACTTGGTTGATTTCTATACTCCTAACATTCTAATTATAAAGCAAAACAAAAATCATGGTGATGTTGAAAATGATTTAGTATTAGCTACTTTAGAAAACTTCCTTCCTCAGAATAATGACTCATTTCTCAAGAGTCTGAGCTTCAGTCTGTGCTTCCTGTGATATTCAAGAGGTTAACTCCTTTTTCTTTTGAGACAGAGTCTGTCTCTGTTGCTCACGCTGAAGTGCAATGGCATGATCTTGGCTCACTGCAACCTCAGCCCCACCAGGTTCAAGCAATCCTCCTGCCTCAGCCTCCAAGCAGCTGGGACTACAGGTTCGCACCACCATGCCTAGCTAATTTTTGTATTTTTAGTGAAGACAGGGTTTCACCATGCTGGCAAGGCTGGTCTCAAACTCCTGACCTCAAATGATCTTCCCGCTTCAGCTTCCCAAAGTGCTGGGATTACATGTGTGAGACACCGTGCCTGGCCTAAGAGGTTAACTTTTTTTTTTTTTTTCAAAGAGGCAGGGTCTCACTATGTTGCTGAGGCTGGAGTGCAGCGGCTATTCACAGGCACAATCCCACTACTGATCAGCACGGGAGTTTTAAGCTGCTCTATTTCCAACCTGGGCTGGTTCACCCCTCCTTAGGCAACCTGGTGGTCCCCCACTTCTGGGAGGTCACCATATTGATGCTGAACTTAGTGTGCACACCCGATTGGTATAGCGCACTACAGCCCAGAACTCCTGAACTCAAGGGGTTCTCCAGCCTCAGCCTCCCTAGTAGCTGGGACCATAGGCACAAGGTCCGGTGAGGTTAACTCTTTAAGAAAATAAGTAACTTTATAAGGCCTGACTCTGAGACATGCTAACACTTACCCAGGGGTTCCACCAATTGGTCAACCAGTCCCATTTTCTTTGCCCTGTCTGCACGAATGTTTCTACCAGTCAGCATCATGTCAAAAGCAGCAGGCACACCCACCTAACATGCAAGCAAGGATGAGAGTTTGGGGGGAAAATCAGAGTAATCAATCATCAAATGAACAAATATTAAAATGAGAAAAGTCAAACCATATGCTTATGCTATTTATCAATAGCATACATAAGTTATATTTAATATACTGATATACATTTGGGTAATTTGGGGGATTACCTCTAGCCGAAGCAAAAATGTCTTTATTTCTTCTTTTAATTCAATATATAGGATTCTTATACTGATATGGTAAAGAATCAATTTCATGTTTCCTAAAATTGTGCATTTCTGTTTTTTTTAATCTATCATTTATATAATATTTAAAATTCTGGCCAGGCGCAATGGCTCACACCTGTAATCCCAGCACTTTGGGAGGCTGAGGTGGGTGGATCACCTGAGGTCAGGAGGAGTTCAAGAGCAGCCTGGCCAACATGGTGAAACCCCATCTTTACTAAAAATACAAAAAATTAGCCAGGCATGGTGGCGCACACTTGTAGTCCCAGCTACACAGGAGGCTGAGGCACGAGAATCCCTTGAAGCCAGGAGACAGAGGTTGCAGTGAGCCGAGATCATGCCACTACACTCCAGCCTTGATAGTTTTGACAAAGTCTTTAAAAAAAAATTTTAAGCTTAACAAAAATAGAACTAAGCTAGGGCTGCCTTTATGGTATACTAGAAGAAAGGCTTCTAGCAACATTCAAATACCAGCTATAGTTTAAGAAAAAAAAAAAGAAGAAACTCAGCAAATATTTTTGATACACATATATGCATATTCATTCTTTCAGTAAATCCTTTTGACATTCCTATGCAGGAAAGCACACTATTATTATTGGAAAATTACCACCATACACCTTGTTTTCTTTTGTACTCAATTGAGATGAACTCCTTGCAAAGAGTACTTCTGTTGAGCCTTGTTTTCACGAGGAATCTATAGTGCCAGAAACTATGAGTTCAGTGGGCCCTTGAATTGACATTAAGATTGCTCTGGAGCATCCAGGTCTGACTGTTCTTCCCTTCTCCTTGGAATTCAAAGCCTGCTGAGCCTCTTTTGGTTCCATAAAACACAGCAATGAGAACATCCAAATCAAATAATGACAGAAAAGGGTCTGCCTCTTAAATTTATTATGAAATATTAATATAACTCATGGTTTTGAAAAACTGTTAAGACAGTACTATGTGGAAAGGGAATCAATTAAACTGTAAGCTCCAGAAAAGCAAGACATGTATCTTAGTTATCTTTATCCTTCCTCAAGGACTAACAAAGGACCTTGATCAATAATTCTGTGGAATTGAAAAAATGAATACCAGGAATAAAAGTCTGTCATTGATCCTATATATTCATATTTTATTTGGTTTTTAAATTCTACAATGAATGCCCATATTATGCATTTTATACAGAAAACAGATCTAAAGAGGGCATATAGGTTCACAAAGGGGATGTTAGACTCACCATTTTGGGCAGCCTTTGCGTGCCCCCTGCTCCTGGTAAGATCCCCAACAAGACTTCAGGGGTACCTAATACTGTTTTTCTGTCTTTTATTGCTATTCTGTATTGGCATGAAACAGCAAGCTTTGAACAAATGAAAGAAAATCAGAATGTTAGAAAATATAACTTAGTACCAACTTGAGATCTATTAGGGTCTAAAGATTACTTATAAAGCAGGAATATGCCCACAGAAAAAACTGAAATTCCTTAGGCTGGCATTTAATAATTTCTAGAATTTACCTTTTTAGTCTTTTTTTCATACTTTCCCTCAAATTTACCAACCTCTTTTTGGGCTGTAGATCTCCTTAAAAATCTACTGAAAGCTACAGAAGCTCTCAAGAGAAAAATGCACATATAATTTTATATGGACCCCAGGTTAAAAAGCCCTGTACTCTCCAATCAAGCATATCTACTTATAGTGTCCTAGTTGGCTTTGCTGTTGCCTTTGCTCACACCATACCATATGCGGAATCCTTTTCCATCCATATTCTGGTTAATCAAATTCTGCTTATAGTTTAGGACCAGGCACAGGTTACTTAATTAATATAGTCATGTGTCACATAATGAGGGGGATGTGTTCTGAGAAATGCATCATTAGGCAATTTTGTTGTTGTGTGAACATCGTAGAGTGTACTTACACAAACCCAGCTGGCATAGCCTGCTACACATCTACACTATATGGCATAGCCTGTTGCTCCTAGGCCAGCAGTTCCCAACCTTTTTGACACCAGGGACTGGTTTCGTGGAAGGCAATTTTTCCAAGAACTAACTAGGGTGGGGTGGGAGGAGGGGGTGGTTTCAGAATGAAACTGTTCCTCTTCAAATCAACAGGCATTAGAGGCAGATGGAGTACGCAACCCGGATCCCTTGCATGTGCAGTTCACAACAGGGTTCATGCTCTTAGAGAATCTAATGCCACTGTTGATATGACAGGAGGCGGAACTCAGGCAGTAATGTTCACTCGCCCACAGCTCACCTGCTGTGAGGCCCAGTTCCTAACAGGCTCTGGTCTGGGGATTGGGGACCCCTGTCCTAAGGGGCTACAAACTTGGACAGCATGTGACTGTACTGAATACTGAAGGCAACTGTGACACAGTGATAAACATTAATGTATCTAAATACAGAAAAGGTATAATAAAAATGCAGTGTTACAGTCTTATAGGACCACTGCTGGATATGCAATTGGTCACTGAAACATTATATGGCAAGTGACTGTATATGTGAAAGTCCCTGGCACAGAGTCCAGCATGTGAAAAGCATGCTCAATAAATGTTTTCTTTTCCCTTCCTTTTTTCCTATATGTTCTAATCTGGTAAGCATCTCTTCTCTCAAATCTTCTATTATTTACCATCTTTACTACTCACAAAGCACTTACATTATACTTTGCATGTCTCAACCAGACTTAAGTAGCTTAAGAGCATAGATCACACTTCTGAATCTTTGCCCTGCAAACTTGAACCAGATTTTTTAAACTGAAAAGGACATTAGAGATGCAGTTCCAATGAAAACATCACACCTTCATTTACCTGCTCTGTGTCACTTGCTCTGTGTCATGTGGCTGAAGGATTAAAATCTATCTAGACGTTTGATAACTAAAAACAAAGCTGGCTGGGTGCAGTGGCTCACGTCTGTAATCCCAGCACTTTGGAAGATCAAAGCGAGAGGATCACCTGAGGATAGGAGTTTGAGACCAGCCTGGCCAACATGGTGAAACCCCATCTCTACCAAAGATACAAAAATTAGCTGGGCATGGTGATGTGCACCTGTAATCCCAGCTACTGGAGTGGCTGAGGCAGGAAAACCAAAGCTGATTGTCCTCCAGGAACTTTTTTTCAGGCAAAGCAGTAGCCTAAGGATTTACAGCTGATGAATGCCACCAATGAGTTGGACAGTGTCTCCATGACTTTGGAGTATCTATACCTCAAGTCCTCCTCCCAGGCAGGATCCACTGATGGCAGCCACAACAGGCTTTGTGGACTTTTCAAGTTTCTCAAGTGTTCTCTGTGCTTCTTGTGAGATCTGTGTTACTTCTTGAGGGGTCTTGCAAGCAGCTAACATGCTGCATTATCCACAAAAGTAGAGAACAGAGAAAGAGATAAAACTATAACCTATTTGGTTCAATACTTACTATATACTTATCCTATCATACATCAATATTTGGTAATTAATCTTCAAATACTCAGAAGGTTAAGAATGATTTTGCTTCAAATAGCACAATATCAGCAACATCATCTCTCTATAAAGAGTGTTAAATTTCTGGATCCAGAAAACATAAATGTGTTGCATAATTTATTTTTACTTCTGTAACAAATCATTAAATCACAAAGCTCAGTACATAAGAATATCATCTTTGGTAAATAATTTCACGATCAGATTAAACATTTCTCTATCAGGCAGTTAGGTTAAACAGCAATAAAAATGACAGCAAAAGAAATGCTCCCAAGTGGTTTAGAGAAATCTAAAACCTTTTAATAAATCCCCCTAATGATTAAAAATGATCAGGCAGGCTGGGCATGAAGGCTCACACCTGTAATTCCAGCACTTTGGGAGGCTGAGGGAGGTGGATCACTTGAGGTCAGGGTTTTGAGACCAGCCTGGTCAACACAGTGAAACCTTGTCTCTACTGAAAAAACAAAAATTAGCCAGGCATGTTGGTGCACACCTGTAGTCCCAGCTACTCGGGAGGCTTAGGCAGGAGAATCACTGGAACCCGGGAGGTAGAGGTTGCAATGAGCCAAGATCGCACCACTGCACTCCAGCCTGGCTGGCAGAGCAAGACTCTGTTTCAAAAATAAATAAGTAAATAAAAATGATCAGATGCAATGATGTTGTACTCAATGCCCTTTAATTTCAGTTTGTTTCATTTGCTACTTTGTGAACACATTTAGATATGGATTTTGTACTTCTGACCAAGGATAACTAGTATTTTCTGTCATTTTATACACTGAGAGTTGCTCAGCTGGCCTCATAGAAGCTACACGTATTTTCCTCTGGATATAGGTAGCTACTGCCAGGTACATCGGTGTCTCATTAGACTTTATAAATGTTCTGTTTAATGTTTATTTTTTAGAAGATGCAAAATTATCTTATCAAGTGCTTTTTCTTCTTGCTGAATTATTTGTGCCTAACAAGACACTGACTACTATACATAAATAATTACACTTCGAGTACAAATTACTAAATCTACAATGCTGGCTATCACTGTCTAAAATACGAAGAATATAAAAATACCCATATTTTAACAGAATTGGCAACTTACCATTTTAACCTATTAAATTAACACTAAAATAGCTTTTCCCCTTCTTATACATGTGTAAGCAATTGTAAATTAAGTTAATATAAGCATGCATGCCACCATTTAGAATAGGGAAAAAAAATACTATCTGCATCTGTAAAGTTTCCTTCAACAATCTCAAGTCCTACCGCCCACTTCATTTCCCCGAAGCGGCCATCTTCATGTTTGTAGTATCTCCTTCCAGACCAACTATGCTTGTGTCCATTAACAGTATCAAGAATTACTCCAGGTTTGGTTTTCAAACATTTATAGAAACATTCTGCACTTGCTTTTATTTTACCTTAACCTTGTTTTTGAGTTCTAACATCATATTGTGGATCTAGTTAATTCCTTTTACCTGTTGTGTAGTATTCTATTGTGTGAATAGTTCACATTTTACTTACCCATTTTCCTATCGACTGACATTTGGTTTTAAATTCTTCATTATTTTAAACTATACAAAACCAAACATCCTTGTACACTGGTTCTTATAAACAAGGGGTGAGATTTCTCTAGATCATATGATGTGTGTGTGTGTATGTATATGTGTGTGTGCATATATATATATGTATTTTTTTTATTAGACAGAGTCACGCTCTGTCACCCTGGATGGAGTGCAGTGGTGCGATCTCACTGAAACCTCCGCCTCCCAAGGGATTCTTGTGCCGCAGCCTCCTGAGTAGTTAGGATTACAGGCGTGTGCCACCACGCCTAATTTTTGTATTTTTAGTAGAGATGGGGTTTCACCATGTTGGCCACGCTGATTTTGAGCTCTTGGCCTCATGTGATCAGCCTGCCGCAGTCTCCCAAAGTGTTGGGATTACAGGCAAGAGCCACCACACCCAGTCTGATATGTATATTTTCAATTTTACTAAGTGCTGCCAAGTTGCTCTCCAAAGTTGGTCT
This sequence comes from Callithrix jacchus, assembly GCF_049354715.1. Taxonomy (NCBI): domain Eukaryota; kingdom Metazoa; phylum Chordata; class Mammalia; order Primates; family Cebidae; genus Callithrix; species Callithrix jacchus. The sequence continues at coordinate 89,112,435 of NC_133515.1, forward strand.
AACAACTGGCATTCCTACTGGTAACATATTAACTTTCTCATCTCCCCAAGTTCTGGCTAACACATGATATTTCAGACTTCTAAATGTTTTCTGGTCTCATGGGTAAAAAATGGCATCTCATTGTTAGCTTCCCTCAGAAACTACTTTCAGCTTCTTTAAGGGAAGGCAATTATTTAGTCTTCTGTGGTTGAAGCAACAAGCCCTTTTATTTTCTCAACTTGACTCATAAAAATAAGTTTAAAAACTTTCAGAGAATTTACTTCTACCTTCTTTTTTTTTTCTTCTTTTAGAGACAAGGTCTTGCTATGTTACCAAGTGGCCTTGAACTCCTGGGCTCAAGCGATTCTCCCACCTCAGCATCCTAAGGAGTTGATACTACAGGCCTGTGTCACTGTGCTCAGCATTTCTACTTTCTTTTAAAAGAAGAAATTGTTAGGCCTAAGAAACACACCAAGAAACAAACCAAGATAAAAGATGACTTCAAGTTTTCTAAAACTTACTTGATATCAGCACCTGCAATAAAGCAGCCTGGCTTTGATGAGATAAGGACGGCACTTCTGATTTGATCACTAGCCCAGATTTCATTCATAACTTCTACGAACTCTGAATGCAGCTCTTTACTCAGTGTATTTACCTGCCAAAGAGAAATATATACAGCTAAGTGTTTAAATTTGAAGTACTGGATGTACAGATTACCATCAAATGCTATTTTGATTATGTATCCAGCAGAAATATACTGTTAGAAGAGAATAAGAAATAACATCCTCCCAGCAAGTTGGCAGCTTTCTATTCAGGCAGCTTTGGCCCAATATAAGCACTCCTTCCTTTAAAAATAGGTCTCCTCAAGGGAGGAACTCAGGGTCATCCTCAGAGTTTAAATCATATGTAGGCTAGAAACAAATAGGTCTACAAACATTTACTGGCATGGAAAAAAATCTGTATAATGTTAAGAAAAAATGAAATAAAAATAAAATATATAGGCCAAGCATGGTGGTTCATCCCTATAATCCCTGCACTTTGGGAGGCCAACGCGGGCAGATTGCTTGAGCTCAGGAGTTCGAGACCAGCCTAGGCAACATAATGGAACCCTGGCTCTACAGAAAATACAAAAATTAGCTGGGCCTGGGTGGAACACACCTATAGTCCCAGCTACTCAGGAGACTTAGGTGGGCAGATCACCTGAACCTGAGGAGGCTGAGGCTGCTATGAACTGTGATTGTGCCACTGCATTCCAGCCTAGACAACAGAATGAGACCCTATGTCCCAAAAACAAACAGACAAAAAAACCATACAGTATGATCTTAGTTTTGCAAATATTATTCACTGACACTGAATTAAATGTGGTTATCCCATGGAAGATACCAAGAAAAACAATGTGATTATCTTTGGGTTTGAATTATGAATGATTACTATTTTCTTCTTTTTGAGACAGAGTTTCACTCTTGTTGCCCAGGCTGGAGTGCAGTGGCATAATCTCAGCTCATCGAAACCTCCACCTCCCGGGTTCAAGCAATTCTCTTCCCTTAGCCTGCCGAGAAGTTGGGATTACAGGCATGTGCCACCATGCCTGGCTAATTCTGTATTTTTAGTAGAGACAGGGTTTCTCCATGTTGGCCAGGCTGGTCTCGAACTCCTGACCTCAGAGGATCCGCCCACCTCAGCCTCCCAAAGTGCTGGGATTACAGGTGTGAGCCACCACGCCTGGCCAGTTTTTGTTGTTGTTTGTTTTTGTTTTTTTAGAAAGACAGGGTCTTGCTCTGTCTCCCAGGCTGGAATGCAGTAGTGCAATCATATCTCACTGTAACCTTGAGCTCCTAGGTTCAAGCGATCTTTCCACCTCAGCCTTCAGAGTAGCTAGCACTACAGGTGAACATCACCATACCCAACTATTTTTTATTTTTTATAGAGACAGGTCTTGCTATGCTGCACAGGGTGGTCTCAAACTCCTGGGCTAAAGTGATCCTCCTGCCTCGGCCATCCAGTGTTGGGATTATAAGTGTGAGCCACAGTGTCCAGCCTGGCTACAAGATTGATTTTTAAAGAATTCTTTACACCAAATTTAGATGGGAGAAAAGCATGGACTCCCACAATAAAGCTCTTCTTGGCAAAAGAATGGATTAATGTTACACGCTTTGTTGAGCTGCCAAAGACAAATGATGTTCTTCTTCTAAGAAGATGTTCTTCTCTAATAAGTCACTTCCTCATTCTACATTATAACCTGAAGGCTAGCTAGTCTTGCTAATCCTTGATGTTTATCTGGCACCTAAGGTCAACAAGAGGAATTCTTACACAAGAACCTCTGCTTTAGAAAACTGGCTTCCTGGGCCGGGTGCGGTGGCTCACACCTGTAATCCCAGCACTTTGAGAGGCCGAGGCAGGTGGATCACAAGGTCAAGAGATCGAGACTATCCTGATTAACTTGGTGAAACCCCGTCTCTACTACAAATCCAAAAAATTAGCTGGGCATGGTGGCGCGTGCCTGTAATCCCAGCTACTCAGGAGGCTGAGGCAGGAGAATTGCCTGAACCCAGGAGGTGGAGGTTGCGGTGAGCTGAGATCATGCCGTTGCACTCCAGCCTGGGTAACAAGAGTGAAACTCCGTCTCACAAAAAAAAAAAAGAGAAAACTGGCTTCCTTGGGCAATCTGTCAAACTTCAATATAACTATCAAAACTGTAAATTTATATAAGATTACTGACAAGTTTGTGAATTTGGGGAAATATCTTTCCCATTCAGGACTAGATTCATAATGTGGTTAGTAGAAATAAACTGCAAATTAAATGAGATACCTTTGAATTGGGAGAGTTAATTCGAATAATTGCCACATCCCCTTTGACTCCATAGTTAATATGGGTTCTGGCTAAAAAGAAAATAAAAGTTTATTTGTAAACATATTTATTTCAACATAAATCCAAAAAGCAACATAAGCTTACATATCAACAAAAAATTAAACTTACTCAGCAAAGCAGAAGACTCTGTAAAATTGCGACATATATAACCTATAAGAAAAAGATATTTCAAAATAAATTTGCAAAACAATTTCTGTAGTACTTTTTATATATAACAAAGCTGTAATTTACAATAACAACAACAAAACCTCCAAATCAGTACAATGTATTCTAAACCATTACTGTGAATACTGCCATATTTTTTTCATTTCAAGTATTAGGTCAGATGATTATTCAGATACTAAAAGAAAAAGATTGCCCCCCCCCCCTGCAAATCTACATCCACAGAATCTGTGAATATGTTAGGTCACATGGCAAAGTGTGTGTGGGGGGGTAAGGTTGGTAATCAGTTGGCCTTAATAAAGAAAGTTTATCATGGATTATCCAGGTGGGTAATCACAAAAGGGAAGAAGGAGGCAACGAGAACCAGAGAGACAGCAATATGAGAATGACTTGGCCCCATGTGGAAGCACACAATGAGTCAAAGAATGCAGGCAGCTTCCAGAAGCTGGAAAAGGTAAAGTAATGGATTTTCCCCTAAAGCATCCCGAATGAACATAGCCCTGACATTACCTTTGATTTTACCCAAGTGAGACCCATTTCAGACTTCTGACCTTCATAACTGTAATATACTCTTATCGTTTTAGACACTGTGTTTCTTGCATTGGAACTGAATAAAAAAAAGAAAAAAGTCTAGACACTATGTGGTAATCTGTTACAGTAGCAATAGGAAACTAATACACTAAGCAATAAGTAACCTACAAAGCAACTCATAATGTCAGTTCCAAATGTATTCCAATATATCCCAACTATGTTTTCCAGGCATGTCCTCTTTCATTTTTTTGGAGAGATGGACTTTGCAGTGTTATCAAAAGTAAAATCAAGTTGCAACAGTAGCTACCATAAATGAAATAGTTCATGTCATACTTTGCTATTGTAAGCATTTCTAACTGAAAAGGTCTACATTGAATGCCGCCAAGAATACTCTTACTCCTTGGATAATGAAGACCAGTTACTCTCCTCTCTCTTTCCTAATCACTTCACTAGTTTAGGCTCTCCAGCATGATGATGAGATGATGATAACGATGAGTTGATCTTTTGAGCACAAATCACCACGAGAGAAACTCCAGTGGAAGGTCTTTCGATCTGGACTCTAGACAGAAGGTAAGGAACACTGGGGAATTTCTAGGCAAACATTCCGACTTTGTTTCAGACATGAGTCTACCTCTATTCCACCATTAAAGGCTTACCTTGGTCCTGCTCTCATTCAAACATCTTGCTCTAGGTGACAATCAAGTTGTTATAGAGGCAACCCAGGATCAACATCCCTTAATTACAACTTCCAGTTTTCAAAACACCCTGCTTTTTCTTCCCTTGTCTTTCAGTCATGGTTCACCTCAAACATTTCTCCTATGCACCTCTTTAACTCATTACTCCTTCTCCCTGCCCACATCTTCCAAATTTTGCCCAGTTACCTTAGGAAAAAGTTTGCTCTTTCTTTGGTTCTAAATACAAAAACAAACCACCCCTTAATTGATTAACACATGGAAATACTTGCATTGAGGAAAAGGCATAAGTCTTACAGTAACAGCAAATAAAGAACTGGTGCTTTAACAAAATCCAGAAGTTCCTTCATGCATCTCCTCTAATTACACTACCTTTTCCCAGGTATTAGAAATTTAATTCTTAATTATTTGTACTAAAACCTTTTTTTCTTTTGTTCTGTTTTTTGTTTTTTTGAGATGGAGTTTCGCTGTTGTTACCCAGACTGGAGTGCAATGGCACGATCTCAGCTCACCACAACCTCCGCCTCCTGGGTTCAAGCAATTCTCCTGCCTCAGCCTCCCGAGTAGCTGGGACTACAGGCACGCACCACCATGCCCAGCTAATTTTTGTATTTTTAGTAGAGACAGAGTTTCACCTTGTTGACCAGGGTGGTCTCAATCTCTTGATCTCATGATCCACCCACCTCGGCCTCCCAAAGTGCTGGGATTATAAGCGTGAGCCACCACACCTGGCCAACCTTTTTGTTTTTAATTTTCATAGAAATATACAACATTTGGGCTACATTAGTGACTAGGCTTTGGAATCCACAAATATAATTTTGGAGTGTGGGGAATGCCTGCCTGATTTAGGAGTGCTATTAAAAAAAAAAAGTTAAAATTCTTGGCCAGGCGCGCTAGCTCATGCCTGTAATCCCAGCACTTTGGGAGGCTGAGGCGGGTGGATCACCTGAAGTCAGAAGTTCAAGACCAGCCCAGAACATGGTAAAACCCCGTCTCTACTAAAAATATAAAACTTAGCTGGGTGTGGTGGTGCATGCCTGCATCTCGGGAGGCTGAGGTGGGAGGACTGCTTGAACCAGGGAGGGTGCAATGAGCCGAGATCGCGCCATTGCACTCCAGCCTGGGAGAGAGAAAAAAAAGTTAAAATTCTTGGCCGGGCATGGTGGCTCATGCCTGTAATCCCAGTGCTTTGGGAGACTGAGATGGTGGATTGCCTGAGGTCAGAAGTTCAAGGCCAGCCTGACCAACACGGTAAAACCCTGTCTCTACTAAAAATACAAAAATTAGCCAGGCATGGTGGCAGGTGCCTGTAATCCCAGCTACTCAGGAGGTTTAGGCAGGAGAATCACTTGAACCCAGGAGCTGGAGGTTGCAGTGAGTGGAGATGATGCCAAGTGCACTCCAGCCTGGGTGACAGAGGGAGACTCTGCTTCAAAAAAAAAAAAAGTTGGCCGGGCCCGGTGGCTCACACCTGTTATCCCAGCACTTTGGGAGGCTGAGGTGGGTGGATCATGAAACACCATCTCTACTAAAAATACAAAAAGTTAGCCAGGTACGGTGGTGGGCACCTGTGATTCCAGCTACTTGGGAGGCTAAGGTAGAGAATTGCTTGAACCCAGGAGGTGGAGGCTGCAGTGAGCTGAGATTTCACCACTGCACTCCTGCCTGGTGACAGAGTGAGACCCCCGTCTCAAAAAAAAAAAAAAAAAAATATATATATATATATATATATATATACACACATACACACCTGGACTAGGATTCCCACAGCAGTATTCAGAAGTGAGTCTAGAAATATGCTGGCCATCAGAATCAACTGGGGAGGTTCAGTTGATTCCGGTCGGAAGGGAAGCAGGGGATAGGTAAGATACTCAAAATTCCTGGGTCCCAATCTAGGACCAATAGAATATCAGACTTTTAGGAAGCTGGGCTTCAGAATCTTTAAAAAGATGGCCCAGGCACGGTGGCTCAAGCCTGTAATCCCAGCACTTTGGGAGGCCAAGGCGGGTGGATCATGAGGTAAGGAGATCGAGACCATCCTGGCTAACATGGTGAAACCTCATCTCTACTAAAAATACAAAAAAATTAGCTGGGCATGGTGGCATGTGCCTGTAATCCCAGCTACTTGGGAGGCTGAGGCAGGAGAATTGCTTGAACCCAGGAGGCGGAGGTTGCAATGAGCCGAGATTGTGCCACTGCACTCCAACCTGGCACCTGGTGACAGAGTGAGACTCTGTCTCAAAAAAAAAAAAAAAAAAAAAGGTGATGCTTAAGTATACAGCAAACAAACGGGCACACAGGAAGTACTGACTGGAGAACCCAATGACAGTGGAGTGGAATAGGGGAGGACCATCAGTAGGTAGGAAAGGTTCTTGCTTCCTCCATCTTTTCTCTTTATCCCCCAGTTCTTTATGGGAAGGTAAGAGAAGGCACAAAAAAATAGCAGCTTTATACCGGTTGGAAAGGCAAGGTGACAGATTAAAAAAAGAAAAGAAAGAAAACTGTGATTAGCGCACAGTGGCTCACACCTGTATCCCAGCACTTTGGGAGGCCAAGGCAGGCAGATCACCTGAGGTCAGAAGTTCGAGACCAGCCTGGCCAACATGGTGAAACCTCATCTCTACTAAAAATACAAAAATTAGCTGGGTGTGGTGGCATGTGCCTGTAGTCCTACCCACTCAGGAGGCTGAGGCAGGAAAATCGCTTGAACCCAGGAGGTGGAGGTTGCAGTGAGCAAGATTGGGCCGCCGCACTCCAGCCTGGGCAACAGAGTGAAACTCCATCTCAACAAAAAAAAGAAAAAAAGAAAAAGAAAACCATGGGTTAGCACCAGAAGCAGAATGGGGTGATTTCAGGTTATGCTTGCATTTCTTCTTTAAGCAATCCAAGCTGGCCCTCTTAGTGGCCATCTGGTTTATTTACTAGCTGTGTGACCCTGCTCAACCATCACGTTTATTTACTAGCTGTGTGACTGTGCTCAACCATCAGGTTTATTTACTAGCTGTGTGACTGTGAGGCAAGTCTCTTACAAGAGAACTTCAGTGTTTGAAGATGGGAGAAGCCAGACATCTCCTCAATCCCCAGTGCCTCTATTTCACTAATAGTATGTTTCCTTCTTTGCTTTTCCATCATTTGAAATCTGTGTCATCTGTATTTACTACTCTTCCTTCTTTATATTTGCACCATGACGCCAATGTTTTCCACAAAAACTCATCTTTGGATTCTGTCTACAGTGATCTTTCCTTTCCCTGCCTGCATTATTATTTTATTATTTACTGTTTTGTCTTCTAACTGCTGCATCTGTAGCAGGTGTTTCGCCAACCACATTGTAATCTCTAACTTATGCTGATATTCATTCAACAAAAAATATATATCATGACCTCCATGTGCCATTCACTGTTCTAGGCATCTGGAGTACAGCAAGGCACTTGGGGTGAACGAAAAAGACAAAATCCCTGTCTTGGTGGAGCTTACATTCCAGGTCAGCAGGTGATATGATATCTGGGAAGAATCAGTTCCTATTCAGTGATGATACAAATGAAAAGCAAAAATAGGCCTGGCATAAAAAAAAGTTTTCCTACAAAGTAGAAATTCGAGTGGGAAGAGAGGCAGGGGATAGATAATTCTAGCTAGAACAGGGATTAGAGTGGGAATGAACTGATTGGGAATGCAGGTTGGGAGGGAAAAACCAAGAAACACAAATATGTTGGAAAATAAGCACCTAAGCAAAAAAAGGGAAACAGAGTGAGCATAAGTTGCAATGTTTCAAAAAAATTTTTTTTCCTTTGGACAAGATGTCCCTATGTTGCCCAGGCTGGTCTTGAACTTCTAGGCTCAAGTAATCTTTTGCAATAGCTGGGATTACAGGCATGTGCCACCGTGCCCCACTGGGTTGCAGTTTTAAAGATCAACTATTTGAGATGACGAGTTAGTGGTCATTAACCAACAGTTTTAACCATTTTAACTCCTATCCACTAACCTACCTATGCTCCCCACACACTCATACACAAAACCTCTCCAAAATCGAGGCAAAAAAAAAAATAGAAAATCAGTGCATACACAAACATACACAGAAAATAATTCCAAACCACTCTGACTCAACTAAATCAAGTCAGAGTACAAGGTAGCTTTGCCTTTGGAGTCTGGCCTTATTCACTACCTAACCGCAGAGCTTCCCCTATGGCAGCTGTGTGAACTTTAGCCTACATCTACTGTGCCAACAAAGTAGAGAGTAACCTTTGCCCTACTTTTTTTTTTTTGGAGATGGAGTTTTGCTCGTTACTCAGGCTGGAGTGCAATGGCATGATATTGGCTCACCGCAACCTCCACCTCCTGGGTTCAAGCAATTCTCCTGCCTCAGCCTCCGAGTAGCTGGGACTACAGGCGTGCCACCATGCCCAGCTAATTTTTGTATTTTTAGTAGAGACAGGGTTTCACCATGTCGACCAGGATTGTCTCGATCTCTTGACCTCATGATCCACCCGCCTTGGCCTCCCAAAGTGCTGGGATTATAGGCATCAGCCACCAAGACCAGCCCTGCCCTGCTTTTTAATTATCTTTGTAACGTAACTCAAGAATACCTACAAAACCTCCTAAGACTATAGTCAGCAGAGAGAACTGGAATTATGCTAAAACAAATTTCAAATTTGAAAACATTACTTTGATTGTAACAATCAACAGCTTTTCTCAAGATTCAATGCTGGGAGAAGGGATGGGATTAAGGAAATGAGAATCAATTTTTAAAATACACCATCTATGGCCAGGCGAGGTGGATCACGCCTGCAATCCCAGCTCTTTGGAAGGCTGAGGCGGATGGAACACCTGAGGAGTTTGAGACCAACCTGGCCAACATGTTGAAACCCCATCTCTACTAAAAATACAAAAAAAAAAAAACACCATAGCTGGGCATGGTGGCAGGTGCCTGTAATCCCAGCTTCTCAGGAGAATCGCTTGAACCTGGGAGGCAGAGGTTGCAGTGAGCCAAGATTGCACCACTGCACTCCAGGCTGGGTGACACAGTGAGATTCCATCTCAAAAAAAAAAAAAAAAAAATACACCATCTATTAAGATATTTGCCTCTAAATTGATCCACTGAGAAATTATTTTACTACTTACATAATTAGGAATTTAGATTTAGGAGTGGGAATTAGACAACATATTTTGGTCAAGAAGTGATTTTCATTTGATATTCACATTCAAAATTATAGCACTTGTAGAGAAGGAATGCTTTAAAATTTCAAGAATTACAAGTCTCTTTCAAGAGAGTTTTTTTTTTTTTTTTGAGAGATAGGGTCTCACTCTGTCACCCAGGCATGATCTTGGCTCACTGAACCCTCCTTGGTTCCAGTGATTCTCTCACTTCAGCTTCCCAAGTAGCTTGGATTACAGGCATGCATCACCACATCTGGCTAATTTTTGTATTTTTTGGTAGAGATGGGGTTTCATTCACCATGTTGGCCCAGCTGGTCTCAAACTCCTGATCTCAAGTGATCTGTGCACCTCAGCCTCTCAAAATACTGGGATTATAGGCACAAGCCACTGAGCCTGGCCCAGTTTCAAGAGAATTTTATCATCTACCAGCAAAAGTCATAATCTCATTAAATGTTTGGCAAAGCCTTGCACAGACTTTTAGGGTGAAGGATCTATTGAGTCTAAATGGTAATATAAGTGTGCAAGTCATTTTAAATTCATTTTCCATACTTTTTTCAAAATTTATAAATTGCTATTAAGGGACCAGTAATGAGTGACACTTTCTTTCTTACTGGCGAAAACACAATGCAAAATATATATTTATATGTCTATATATTTCTACACAGAAAACAGAAAAATTAGGTTAGTAGCTTTTTATTACAAATAGAAAATATAAATTTACTTTTAAAATTCTCAGGTATATACAATCGAATTTCTTCCAGGCTGGAGTTAATAATATTTACTGAGTGCTTACTCCATGAAAAACTGCTTTATATGTAAAATAACTCCTTCCATCTCACAAGGTGGTGGTATTATTCCCCATTTTACAAAGAGAAAACAAACACAGAAATTAATTGCCCAAGGTCACCAGAGGGTAAAAGACAGAGCCAGGTCCAAACCCAGAAGTCAGACTCCAAACAACGTTTTTAATGGTTCTGTCATGCTACTTCTCATGCAAAAGATCGTCTCAATCATTCATTTTGCAGATGAGGAAAATAAAGCCCATTTAGTTTAAGGCATTTGTCCAAAGTCACACAGCTAGTTAGTGACTAGAAACCACATGCCCTGGCTACCACTGCCAAGCCATAAGAAATACTTTCAAACCAATGCTGGGGTAACATAAAAATTATACATGTGACTTTTCAAAAGTGTTGTGAAAATAGGGGGGAAAAAACACCAAACCTGTAAGGGAACATAACTCAACAGTAGGTAAGACAACGGGTGATTCGTTTTTTTTTAAAAATCCCTTTCGTCAATCCTGACAGCATTTCAATGTTCTAAAACGTGCTTACGTTATAACTGGCAAATACATGCGACAGTTTTGTGGAGACTAAAAACAGCGGTTGAAAAAAGACAGCAGAAGAATATTCAATCATTCAACTAATGCCCTTGCAGTAAAGGGATTTCAACTACGTGTCTATAAAAAGCATACTACTCCAGCGGTTCTGGAGGAGGAGAGAGAGGTAATTCATATTACAAATTAAAAGTTAAAATTTATAATTAAGTAACCTAATAAGCACAAAAACGTTGTTCACATTTGACTTTATAGATTTGGGATGGAAGGAAAATGCCAGGTTTCCTGCAACCACCCACTTTAATCCTTTCACTGCCAGTTTGAAAAGGAAAAACACTAGCTAATACAAGCTGTCTGGGAATCATCAGAAACAAGATGATAAATCGCTCTCAAAACGATCTAACATTTTATTCCTTAAGATAGAGGTATCAGCGTATTTTTAAAGTGTGTCTTCCAGTAAGCTGCAGAATCTCCCGTTGTAATTCAAAAATACTATACGTTCACACTGGGATTACTGGAACTGCAAGAGCTGAGCTCCCGACTTGAATGTGGTAGTAAGCACAAATATGGTTTTGAGGGACCCGAGCCAGGGAGGGGCAGTGATCTGCAAGGCTAATTCCACCCAAGAAGATTTTACGATCGCTCTTGTTGAGGGTAAGGTGCTGTGAAGCCACAAAGATGCGACAGAATGGATCCCGATTCTCCTGGAACTTCGGATCAAGAAAATAAGAGGGGCGTGAGCCCAGAAGTGCGACGCAGGAGATCCGCGGAAAGGTGACAGACCGAGTGGCACCAGACTCAGAAAGTTTGGGAGTTAGGGAGCCTGAAATCGCCGCAGGAGTAGTGAGAGGGGAAGTGACAGTCCCTCCACAAGGACACAGGAAACGGGGATCCAGGGCAGTATTCCCCACTGAGGGCTGGGTCCCCGGGCGGGGGCCGGCGGCAGCGAAAGGGAGACGCGGCTCCGGGACCACCCCAGTCCCCTCAGGAGTTCTGCTCGGAGGTCTGGGATGCCCTAGACCAGGCCTTACCTCGGGAGCGGAGGATCCTGAAGGCAGAGAAACGGCCGAGGATGCCAATCGCCCGGCAGGCCACCATGTTGAGCTGAAGAGGACAGCTGTGGAGAGCGCTTCCAGCGGGTTCGGAAGAGCGGGGGACTTTTCCTCGGGTAGCCGGGGCGTCCAGGCGTCCACCGTGCTGCCTGACTAAAACCCAGATGCCGAGTGATCGCTGGCCCCTTCGCCCTGCCCTCGCTTCTGGCCAACGGGGCGGAAAGGTCGCTTTCTCCAGGGGAGGACGGGGCCCTGGAGAGGAGGGGGCGGAGTGCCAGGTTTTCCATTCAGGCGGCCGGAGGGCAGCCCGCGGGGCCAGCCGTGCCCGCCGGCGGGGTGAGGGGTCCTTTCCGGGCAGTACCCGCCCTTTGGTCCCGCAGAGCCTAGGCACTTGGATCTGAACCTTGCTCAGGGTAGGAGGTCGCGCGGACGTCAGGTAAGGTGAGATGGCGAGGGCTCAGCCCTCCGCCACGGCTTTCCCACAGGCGAGAGCCCACTTCCTTCCCCGCAAGTGTCGCGGGTGCCCCGGGCCGCCTCTCCTCCCTGGGAGAGTCGGACTTGAGGGAGCGGAAGGAAGCTCCTCGACAAGGTCGGCAGTGCCAGCTGCAGTTAGGACAGTGACTGGGACTAGCGTTGCAGCTGAAGCTCGGGAGAGTGGTGTCACCTGCGTCCTAATTTATCATCGCGAGTTAACGAAGTCTGCGTGTGTTTGGGTGTGTGTCGGCCTTAATTTAACCCTGGTCTTTGTTAGAGTGTGTGTTTCACCTGCTTCGCCTGTAGCCAAGTTGGCTGCTCTAGAGATGTGGACGGCGCCGCGGGTTTGCACTATTTCTGCTATAAAGAATGAGACAAGGTTAGGTGACCTTTTGGAGCTTGAGTGTGGGAGGAGCGGAGACAATCCTCTCTCCCTCGGTAATCCTGGTAATGCACTGCTCTGGGGGAGTTTCCGGTCTGGATGATTATCTGGTCGTTCACACCACCACTCACTTTAGCTGTGAAGAAACTGTACGAAGCATGGCCACTGTACGAAGCCTAAAAATCAGAGGGAGTGATTTTACCAGTGGTAGAAATAAGACTGGAGCCTAAGTCTACTAACTCCTAGTGAAGAGCTCTTCGTTGCATGATAGCTGTTTTTGTGCTGGAAAGATGGGCTGGAGTCCTGAATAGAGTGATTCGTTTCAAAAGGAAGTCACATGGAGCGCTCTGGGCACCTTCGTACCTTTTTGTTTAATCTTCACTTTCCCCACATTATTATCGTTTGCATTTTCTAGATGAAGTTTGGGGAGCTCCGATTATATACATTTTCGGGTCTGTCACAGAGCTAGAATTCAGGCATAAGTCTGAGTCTCACTACTACTCTGCAAGACAGGAAACAAGGGGCAGGGAAGTTAAGACTGAAATGAGGAGTATAGAAACAAGTAGAGAGGTTTCTGTTTAAAGCTCAAGTTACATAGTGAGTGTTAATCATTGTGAGCACTTTAAGCAGAAACTGGATGATCTGACCACTTCTGAATAAATTGCAAAACGAATTCTTGATAATCTTACAAGGTTTTTATAGTTCAAACCCTGCCTCCTGCCCATCTAATGCTTTCTTCTTTAACACCTAACTGCTTGTAAACACTTACTATTTAGGTCGGAAGTGGTCATTTTTTTGTTGTTAAAGGTCTAGACAGTAAATAGTTCTGTTATGTATTGTTTCTTTTGCTTTCTTTACAACTTTTTTTTTTTGAGACGGAGTTTCACTCTTGTTGCCCAGGCTGGGAGTGCAATGGCGCCATCTTGGCCCACTGCAACCTCTGCCTCCTGGGTTCAAGCGAATCTCCTGCCTCAGCCTCCCAAGTAGCTGGGATTACAAGCGCATGCCACCACACTGAGCTAATTTTTTGTGTTTTTAGTAGAGATGGGTTTCACCATGTTGGTCAGACTGGTCTCAAACTCCTGACCTCAGGTGATCCAGCCACTTCTGCCTCCCAAAGTGCTGGGATTACACACGTAAGCCACACCATACCTGGCCTTACAACTCTAAAAATGTGAAAAACTAAAAAAAAAAAAAAAGAAAGTGAAAATATTTTTAGCTAGAGTGCCATATGTTATAGCTTGCCTATCTCTGATTTAGATCACTCATTTGGCTCCAGTTTTTTTTTTTCCTCCCTGTTCTCTCTCCACAAAACTAAATTCCATCAGGCCAAAAATATTATGATGTTGCTTTGGTCCCCAAGCTCTTTAGTCCAATGGCTTATCTAGAGGGAAACAGTATGTTGGTATCACCACCCCATTTGTAATAGCAAACACAGGTATACTCCTGACTGTATCAGGCACTGATTTAAGTGGTGTGTGTGTGTGTGTGTGTGTGTGTGTGTGTGTTTCTGTCCTATGTCCTAAGTAACAAGCCTAAAGTCAAACAGCTTGGTGAATCAGGATTTGGACTTACTCTGGCTTTAGTTTGTTCTCTTAACCGATACATTGTGTCTTAAAGATGTAATAATGAGCTCTTAGAGCCAACCCATCTTGCTTTTGCTTTCATTGCTTGCCTAGACCCTTCTTTTCCCTTGCTCCCAGGTACCTGCAGCTTATCCTTCCATAGTTCCACACCCTACTCAGGTTTACCCTATGGGACCCTCCCCTCCCCTGCCCTACTCTGGAGTTTCCATGCTTTGAATATTCTTGTCAAAATTTCTATTTTCTGAAGCTTAGCAAATGCCAGAAAGGTCAACTCTGCCATAGGATAATTTGTTTAGTCTCGCTTACCTTTGAAATCTCTATTTTCTTATTAATTATTGAAGGGATACATATTCCATGTAATTTTTTATTCAGAAACTACAGAAAAGCCTAAAGAAAATAAAGACATCTATAATTTCACCACCTAGAGATAACTGCCTTTTTTTTTTTTTTTTGAGACTGAGTTTCGCTCGTTACCCAGGCTGGAGTGCAATGGCGTGATCTCGGCTCACTGCAACCTCTGCCTCCTGGGTTCAGGCAATTCTCCTGCCTCAGCCTTCTGAGTCGCTGGGATTACAGGCACGCGCCACCATGCCCAACTAATTTTTTGTATTTTTAGTAGAGACGGGGTTTCACCATGTTGACCAGGATGGTCTCGATCTCTTGACCTCATGATCCACCTGCCTCGGCCTCCCAAAGTGCTGGGATTACAGGCGTGAGCCACTGCACCGGGCCATTTTGAGTATTTCTATAGGTTAGAGATCAATAGAAGGCATTATTGACTCAAAAATTCACATTTTAAATTCTGATCAATAATTACAAAACTGTCATCTCAAAAGGCCTTAGTATTTTACATGGCTTCTAGTGTATGGATGTGCTTATTTAGATGCCTTCTTACTAGAATTATATGTTAACCATATTTTAAATGTTTGCTGACCTGAAAACCACACAATGATACCTTGCTTTAGTTTAAAAACACACGCACACACATTTTGTTAGTGAAGTTGAACATTTTAAATTTTATTTGGCATTTTCATTTCTTCTGTGTATTGCTTGTTTTCTCATTGCTTTTGGTCATGAATCGGGAAGGAGTCTTTCAGTTGCAAATAATAGAAGATTCACATCAAATTGGCTTATTAAAGGGAATTTATTGGGCTGGGCACAGTGGCTCATGCCTGTAATCCTAGAACTTTGGGAGGCTGAAGCAGGTGGATTGCCTGAGCTCAGGAGTTTGAGACCAGCCTGGCCAGCGTGGTGAAACCCTGTCACTACTAAAAATATGAAAATCAGCCTGGTGTGGTGGCATGTACCTGTAGTCCCAACTACTCAAGAGGCTGAGGCAGGAGGATCGCTTAAACCTGGGAGGTGGAGATTGCAGTGAGCTGAGATCACACCACTGCATTCCAGCCTGGGCAACAGAGTGAGACTCTGCCAGAAAGAAAGAAAGAAAGAGAGAAAGAGAGAGAGAGAGAAAGAAAAGAAAGAAGGAGGGAAGGAGGAGAGGGAGGGGAGTTTATGCTAAACCAATATTGCACTACTGCACTCCAGCGGGCAACAGAGCTAGACTGGTCTTCAATCAGTCAAGCCATCAATCAATCAGTCGGATTTATTGGCTCAAAAAACTGAAAAGCACAGTGGGAGGGTGGGTTTAAGATGAGATTCTGCCAGGACTCTGGTTTCTTTTTCTGAAATTCTCAGCTCTGTCTGTACTCTCCTATCTTAGCCTAGCTTTGTTAGGCAAATTGCTGTAGTCATGCCAGGCCTCAGAAGGAAAGATTTGTTTTCCAGAATTACAGGCAAAAGACTTGAGTGTTAAACTGAGGAAACCATCCACAAATCAATACCAGTAGTCAAGGCAATACCATGCATGGTTGTTTTAGGTCTTGGTACCTGAATCAATGGTCTTGGCAGAGAGAATGAGATTATTCTGATTGGTTTAAACCCTGGAGTTGGGCTGGATTCAATCCCATGTAAACCACATACAGCAGCTACATACGGGGTGGAATGGATATTGGAGTAAAAACCACAGATTCCATTATAGATTGTTTCTGTTTTTCTTGTAATTTGTACAAACTCTTTATGGATTGTGAGTATCAACTCTTTTCTGTTTTACAAATTACAAATATTTTATCTGAATCTATTTGCCTTTTAACTTGATTTTAGTATATTTTACTATATTTTGAATGTTTGTATGATTAGATCTATTAGTTATTATTTTCTGTTGTACTTCTGGGCTTTGTGCCATATGTTGAACTCTCTTCTCCATCTAAGTGATAAAAAATATTCCCTGAGGCTGGATATGGTGGCTCCTGCCTGTAATCCAGCATGCTGGGAGGCAGAGGTGGGAGGATTACTTGAGGCTGGGAGTTTGAGACTTAAATTTTTTTGCTTTTTTGTTTTTTTTTAATTAGCCAGCCATGGTAGCATGTACCTGTAGTCCTAGCTACTTAGGAGGCTGAAGCAGGAGGATCCCTTGAGCCTAAGAGTTCCAGATTGCAGTGAGCTATGATCAGACCACTGCACTGCAACCTGGACCACAGAGCGAGACCCTGTCTCGGAAAAATACATACACATATGTGTTTTGTATATATCATATTCTCTGATGTTTTCCTCTAGTACTTTTATAGTTAGAATTTATATTTTTAAAATATATACATTTAAATATTTAATCTGTCTGGAATTTATTTGTACTTCTGCTGTGAGCTGTGGACCTAAAATTTTTTTCAAATGTTTAGCCATTTTCCCAGTGAATTCATGGAATAATTTGTTTCTCTCAGTTAACTTAAGTGTTGTATTTATTATACACTAAATGCTTTTCTTTTTTCCTTTTTTTTCTGTGAGATGGGAGTTTCACTCTGTCACCCAGGCTGGAGCGCAGTGGCGCGATCTCCACTCACTGCAACCTCTGCCTTCCAGGTTCAAGCAGTTCTCTGCCTCAGCCTCCCTCATGATCCACCCATCTTGGCCTCCCAAAGTGCTGGGATTACAGGCGTGAGCCACGGCGCCCAGCCTTATACACTGAATTCTTATATACATGGGTCTGCTTCTGGACTACTGCATCCTGTTCTGTTGACCAGTGTCATTTATTCCTGTGCTGGAACTGCTCTGTTTTAATTATTAGTGGTTTATAGAAAGTGTTTTGTTTGTTTTTCTTTTGAGACAGGGTCTTACTCTGTCACCCAGGCTTCACTACAGTGGCGTGATCACAGCTCACTACAGCCTCAAACTTCTAGCTCGGGGGTGCTCTTCCCACCTCAGCCTTCTCAGTAGCTGAGACTACAGGTGCGTGCCACCATGCCCAGTTAATTTTTTGTATTTTTTGTAGAGACAGGATCTCACTATGTTGCCTAGGCTGATATCAAACTCCTGGGCTCAAGTGATCCTTCCACCTCAGCCTCCCAAAATTTTGGGATTACAGGTAAGCCACTGTGCCTGGCCTACAAAGTTTTGACATCTATTAGAATAAGGTCCCCCCTTTTGTTTTTCAACATTTTCTTGACAATTTTTATGAATTTTATTTCAAGATGAACTTTACATAAGAGAAATTGTATCCCGGACCCTTGTGGTATTGTGAGTAGCTTTGGTGGTGCCTCTCTTGTGGGCCTTTTGGTTTCTCTGGCTAGAGTCCTTTGAATATCCCTAGGCTGGTGATCCTAAAGCTTGGGTTTCTCCATCTCATTCCAATCCACATGTTTGGAACATGTGATTTGTTTTTTTCATTTTGGAAGCTATAGGGCATCCTTTGAGTCTCTAAAGACCCAAGAGAAGTTAAACCTTAAAGCTTTTGTATTAATCTATTTATGTGTAGCCAATTACTGCCAAATTTAGCAGTGTAAAACAGTACATGTTTACCATCTCATAGTTTCTGAGGGTCAGGAATCAAGGGCACCTTAGCTGGGTTATTCTGATTTAGAGTTTCCCATGGCAGTCAGAATGTTGGTAAGGGGTAGAGTCAGCTGAAAGCTTGCCTGCGCTAGAGGCTCTGCTTCCAAGCTCACTCACATGGCTGTTGGCAAGAGGCGTCAGTTCCTCACCACGGGAGCCTCTTCATAAGGCTGCTCATTGACATACCAGCTGGCTTCCACTATAGTAAGTGAGCTAAGAGAGAGACCACAATAGGTGCTGCAGTATCTCGTATAGCCTATCTAAGAAGTAGCATACCATTACTTGTGACATACTCTTTGGTTTATACATTCTGTGATATGAAGAGGGAGGCAGCTAGACAAGGGTGTGAATACCAAGAGGTAGAGATTATTGTGGGGGCACCTTGGAGGCTGGCTACCAAAGCCTTTGTTGGTAAATCTTATGGTTTTTTTTTTTTTTAAGTTAAAACATGCTTCAAAATGAGAAATTACAAAAGATGTGTGATGACAAGTCTTCTACCCCTGTCCCCTAGTTACCCCGTTCCCTTTCTTCCAGCCAACAATTATTTTTAACATCTTTTTTATACTTCCAGGGGGATTTTATACTGATACAAGGAAATGTACATAATATTTTTCCTCTTTTAACATGAAAGAATGCTATATGACTATTTTGCATCTTTCTTCACTTAATAATATAGCTTAAAAATGGTTCTGTATTGGTACATAATTATTTCCTTACCTTTTACAGCTGAATAGTATTTCACAGGGGTGTGGCAACATGGTTTACTTACCCCTTTCCCTATTTTTTGGTTATTCTAATCGTTGACTATTACAGTGACAGTATAGCTCATGTCCTGTGTGTGAGTAATGTCCATGAAGCCAATTCATGGAAGCAGAATTGCTGGTTCAAACATTAGGTGCAGTTATAGTTTTCATGGATAATTACCAAATTGCACTCCCCATGGATTGCACCAGTTCTCCTGGCAGCAGTATATGAGAGTATCTGTTTGCACA
Source organism: Callithrix jacchus (assembly GCF_049354715.1). Classification (NCBI taxonomy): domain Eukaryota; kingdom Metazoa; phylum Chordata; class Mammalia; order Primates; family Cebidae; genus Callithrix; species Callithrix jacchus. The sequence continues at coordinate 89,131,520 of NC_133515.1, forward strand.
TACTCTTACCTACACAGAGTATATATCAGACCTTTGAATCTTTGTTACTTTGACAGATAATTACACATGTGTGGTTTTAATTTGAATTCCTCTTATGAGTGAACTAAACATCTTTTCATATATTTAAAAGACATTTGTATTTCCTTTTCTGTGAATGGTCTGTTCATATTCTGGGCTTACTTGTCTGCTGGTGTTTTCCTTAGTGATCTATAGAAACTCATTATTAGAAATTTAGTCTTTTTTGGGGGTGGGGGGAAGTGGTTAATATATTTTATTTTTAACATATACGGTTATTATGTGTTTTACTTTTTTATTATTTTGAAACAATGCAGTATTCAACTTTGAAAAAAGTTGCAAGTGCTGTACTACAAAACTTTTTTTAGTAGCAGTTGAGAGTAAGCTGCTGGCATACTTCACCATCCCTATTTAGTGTGTATTCCCTTCAAATACAAACATTCCACAAAGCTTTCTACATAATCATAGTACAATCTTCAGAACTGTGAAACTGACACTAATGGTTTTATGATCATGCCTAGCAGTCTCTCTGCTTCTTTGACCCCAAAGGAGAGAAGCATAGACTCTGGAGGTAGACTCCCTGGGTTCAAATTCCAGCTCTGGGCCGAGCATGGTGACTCATGCCTATAATCCCAGCCCTTTGGGAGGCCAAGACCAGTGGATCACCTGAGGTCAGGAATTTGAGACCAGCCTGGCCAACATGGTGATACCCTGTCGCTACTAAAAATACAAAAAATTAGGTGAGTGTGGTGGCACACGCCTGTAATCCCAGCTACTTGGGAGGCTGAGGCAGGAGAATTGATTTAACCTGAGAGGTGGAGGTTGCAGTGAGCTGAGATTGCACCACTGCACTCCAGCCTGGGCAACAAGAGCAAAACTCCGTCACAAAAAAAAAGAAAATTCCGGCTCTGCCACTCACACTCGCTAGTTGTAGGTCTTTGGGCAAGTCACTCAATCCTACTCTTCCTCAATTTCCTTAGCTCTCACAAGGCATGATTGGATAATAATCATGCCTCCTTTACAGGTCATTGTGAAGATTACATGGTTAATGCTTAGAATAGTGGTTGGTACAATATGAAAGCCATGTCAGTGTGTTGCTATTATAATAATATTAGATGAAGAATAGTTGATATTAGATTAAGTCTAAATGTTTTCTAGCGGCCATGAATGAGGTTATCAGAGTTCATAGACTACAATGTAAGCTACGAATTATTCAGCTAACCCAGGATATATTTTTGTTCTTCTCTTTTTAGATTCCAGAATGACTACCATCTTGACTTACGCTTTTAAAAATCTTCATACTACATCAAAATGGGCCCTCAGATTTTGTAAGTTTATTATTATTTTTAATTATTTTTAGAGATTGGTTTTGGATTTATAAGCATCTTGCACAAATACTGAATGGTACTGCTTTTTGTAAACAGTTTATTTTGTCTTCCAGCCGTAAGACCTCTGAGCTGTTCCTCCCAGCTGCGAGCTGCCCCAGGTACAGTCATTTGTAAAATAAACATTTCTGATTTATGTTTAGATTCCAGATTCTGTAGTTCTTAAACTCTTAATAAAAACCAAAACTAATTTCCTAATTCTCCCCTTTTTATGATCAACATGAACATCTCTGTTGCCTTCAAATTAAAAAATTATAGGACCAATCAATAATGATACTACATTATTTAAGATTAGGCTTGAGGATGTTGACAGGCGGCTGCCTTCTGGGATTTGACTCTGCTGGAGTCGTGGAGGTTCCATAAAGCTCACTGGTCAGTTTATTTACCCTCTTGCTATCCGTCCTGGATATGAATGGCATACAAATGCTCTTGAGACCTGTTATGGAACCAAAAGTTAACTTTTTAAAATTTTATCTTTTAAAAAAATTTGCAATTAGAGAAATGCTTCTTTATTGATGAATATCTTTCTATCTGATAACTCATGCCTGTTGGGAAAAAAAGAAAAAACAAAACAAAACAAGAATATCTTCCTATCCCAGGTGCAAGAGGGCCCATTCCTAAAATAAAGGTGATTAGGGAACTAGTTAATAACAGATAGTTGTTTAGTTAATATGAAATGAAAGAGTAAGGAAATGTGTTGATTTTACGTCGTCATTTATACCCTCAGTAAACCCAGTGAGTTAGGCTTCTTTACTATAGATTTTTACAGCATCTGCTATATGTTTGTATCTTCACTGGCTGATGCTAAAAACACCCCAACAAATTCTTAACATTTTTCTCCTTGCCCAGATTCTATATTGACCCATGCCTTTGATTTTGGTTTTATTTTGGTATTTCTACTTGTATAATAACTTAATAGAAAAAAAATACCTTCCAGGCCAGGCTCGGGGTCTCACACCTGTAATCCTAGCACTTTGGAAGGCTGAGGCGGGGAGATCACCTGAGGTCAGGCGTTTGAGACCAGCTTGGTCAACATGGTGAAACCCCATCTCTACTAAAAATACAAAAATTAGCTGGGTGTGGTGGCACATGCCTGTAGTTCCAGCTACTTGGGAGGCTGAGGCACAAAATCTTTGAACCCACGGGGTGGAGGTTGCAGTGAGTTGAGATCATGCCACTGCACTCCCACCTGGGTGACAGTGAGATTTTGGCTCACAAAAAAAAAGAAAGAAAAAATACCTTCCAAGATTCCAAAGACCTGTACTGTCTTCCAGCTCTACCTCTTTCTGGGCAGTGTGACCTTGAACTGGTCACTTTACTTCCCTGTGCTTTATTTAGTTTCTTCATCTAAAAAAGAAATATAATAAGTCTAGTCTTGTCAGCCTCATATAGTTATGAAGATATCTCAAAGCATTTTTTAAAAACCTGTGAATTCAATATAAGTGCAAGATGGTATTTTTCTATTGTTGCCTAATCCCAACTAGAACATGTTATATTCATGTTGTCATATAACATATTTCCTGTGGCCTTTACATTCTAACTAGGATATCGATTTGTATTTATATTAGCCCATGAGAAATAATTCCTGTCTGTCTTGTTTTGCCTTTTCCCTAATTCTAATGTTCACCCAGGTCTTTGCAAAGTCACACAAATAGACCTGATCCTTGCCAAGTGGGAGAAGTTCATTCTGAATATACCAGCAGAGGAAACCATATATCTGGTGTTTAGACTATTCATCATACTGCTTTGTAACTGGTTTTTTGTTGTTGTTTGTTTTTTGATTTGTTTTTGTTTTTGTTTTTTGAGACAGAGTCTCACTCTGTCGCCCAGGCTGGAGTGCAGTGGCGCAATCTCGGCTCACTGCAACCTCCACCTCCCGGGTTCAAGCAGTTCTCCTGCCTCAGCCTCCCAAGTAGCTGTAATCCCAGCTACTTATAGGATTATAAGTGGCGCCCACCACATCCAGCTAATTTTTGTATTTTTAGTAGAGATGGGGTTTCACCATGTTGGCCAGGCTAATCTCGAACTCCTGACCTCAGGTGATCTGCCTGCCTCAGCCTCCCAAAGTGCTGGAATTATAGGCATGAGCCATCGCACCTGGCCCATAACTGTTTCTGATGTTTCTGTCTCTGCAACTGTCTTGTAAGCCCGGTGAGTCATTAGCTTTGTGATACCCCTGGTGTCTAACACAGTGTCCTACAAGTAATTTGTGTTAATAATGATGATAGTGGTACAAAAAGGCATATGATTAAAACAATGTAAAGTAGCCAGCTGATTTGAGGAAGGAAGCAGGCACGTGCCTGTGCTGAGTAGGTTTAGGCTCAGTCTCGGCTCACTGCAACCTCCATCTCCCGGTTCGAGTGATCCTTCCGCCTCAGCACCCCCAGTAGCTGGCACTACAAGTGCGCACCACCACACCAGGCTAATTGTTTTTTTGTATTTTTAGTAGAGAAGGGGTTTCACCATGCTGGTCAGGATGGTCTGGATCTCTTAACCTCATGATCCGCCCACCTCGGCCTCCAAAGTGCTGGGATTACAGGCGTGAGCCACCACACCCTGCCCCGATTCAGATTGTTATAATTCATTACTGCTGTGTGCCTTAGCACTGTAGATTATATAAAATGGAGCTGTAATCGCTTCTTGGCATTTTGGTTAAGATCAAGTGTAAAATGGAGCTGTATTGTTTTGTCCTTGAGGAAATTTTGATGTGCTTAGGGGCCAATGTGTACATGAGGCAGAGCAAGAGTCCTTAGGTGACTAATACATAATAATGAATATATTTTTTAAAATGTGGCTTGTAGAGTTAGTTTCATTACTTTATATTATACTAAATTATGTGGATCAGCCAATTTGTGCCTTAGAGGTTGCCAGAGGTTTACAGGCAGGAACCATTGGTAACTGTAGTGATCAGGGAACGCTTTACTAGGAGATGGAATGTGAACGAGACCCAAGAAAAGGTGAGAATTAGATGGGTCAAAAAGGGTGCCAGGCAGATAGGAGATCCCTGAGTGAAGGCAAGGAGGCTGACCTGAGCAGGGCTGTAAGGGGCTGGGGGCTAGCCCATCTTGTTCTGTTTTGAGAAGTAGTGGAAAATGCTTTTGGATAGTTACGGTGGAACCAAGTAAAGCAGGCTATTTGTTAGAAGAGTTAAGGATCTGAATTTTATCTGAAAGGGTATAAAAGGAATATATGGTTAGTTTTTAAGAAGTGGAATGACATAATGGTGTATCATTGGACCTGTCACCTCCAAGTTCAGTCATGAGTAGTCTGCAAATCTTTCAATTTAGTGGCCTGTTTTCAGTCTACTGAAGTAAGGATTCTCCTTGAGGACTGATACATTGGACCATCTTGTTCTTGACACTCTCCAGCCTTTGATCTTGTACACTGTTCTCTCTTGATTCTCCTACTACCTCTCAAGTTGCTGTCTCACATATTCCCTCAGCCTTCTCAGTGTAAGGACATCACAAAGCTAAGAGTCTTTTTGTTGTAGTAATGGACCCTCAAGTAAATAATGAGAGGGTTTGTGTGTACTACACCTGGAAAGGTGTTAGGAACCAAGCAAGCAGCTCTAGGGAGCAGCTTCTTTGTCTCTGCCATGCACCGCATGATATCTCCCTTTCCTGATTTTTCTGCTCCTTTTTGTACTTCTTGCTGGCTCATTTGCTCACTTATGGTTTACAAACTCTGGCTTACAAATGACTTCAGTTTATTATCACCCCGGTTCTTCCTCATGGCATCTTTTCAGCTTCAGCTAATTGACATTTCTTTCCATGCTTCTTTGCATAGAGAATCTGACCAGCACAGTTGATCACTTGTAGGTAGATGACACTGATTTCTGGTTGGCTCCTATATGGATGGAGCATTGGTGAGTTTGGTACCTACTCTGAATCGAATCAGCTTTTACATTGACTTAGGGATGTGCCTATGGCTTTGCTTTTGGCAGAGACTGTAGGCAGGGCAACTCCCTTTAGAGAGGGCTGTGGGATGTCCAAAACCACACTACAACAATTACCCCTCCCCCACCCAAACAAACAAAAAAAGCATCTTTTATTGTTAAAGAAGAAAAAGGAAATTTAAAAATTAAAAAAATAGAGGGGGCTGTGGGAGAACAGGCATTACAAAATACATCTCTGCTTTCCTTCTGTATTCTAAGCTTCAGTATCTTGTGATTTACTAATCTAGACTCACTTTCCTTCATAGATTTTACTTTGCATCTTCTAGCTACTGTGAAATTAACATATCCACCTGGATGTCTCTCTGTTACCTTAAAGTTAGCGAGTTTAAAAATGAGGCAGGCATGGTGGCTCACGCCTGTAATCCCAGCACTTTGGGAAGCCAAGGCAGGTGGATTACTTGAGGGTCAGGAGTTCCAAACCAGCCTGGCAAACAAGGTGAAACCCCATCTTTACTAAAAATACAAAAACTAGCCAGGTATGGGTGACAGGCGCCTGTAATCCCAGCTGCTCAGGAGTCTGAGGCAGGATAATCACTTGAACCTGGGAAGTGGAAGTTGCAGTGAGCTGAGATCACACCACTGCACTGCAGCCTGGGTGACAAAGTGAGACTTTGTCTCAAAAAAAAAAAATCCCAGCACTTTGGGAGGCCAAGGCTGGTGGATCACGAAGTCAAGAGATCAAGAGCATCCTGATCAATATGGTGAAACCCTGTCTCTACTAAAAATACAAAAAAAATTAGCTGGGCATGGTGGCGCGTGCCTGTAGTCCCTGCTACTCAGGAGGCTGAGGCAGGAGAATTGCTTGAACCCAGGAGGCAGAGGTTGCAGTGAGCCAAGATTGTGCCATTGCACTCCAGCCTGGGTAACAAGAGCGAAACTCCACCTTGAAAAAAAAAAAAAAGGAAGTCACCTTTTTTTTCTAAAACCAGTTCTCACTTTGTTTTGGGTAGCTAGGTGTTCTTAGACTCTCAGCTTCCTTTATAATCCTGATTTCCTCTTCCCTTTCTATCTGATTGGTTGCCAACATAACTTGTTTTCCTTTATAAACTCTCTTATATTGGTCCCTTCCTCTTCATTCACATTGATACTACCTTTACCCTGGCCTTTTGCACCACATGCTTAGGTTTGCCAGTCTCTTTGCTTACCTCCTTGTTGCCTTTATTTCCTTCACCAGCAGCACATCTCCATGAATGCTGCCAGAGTCATCTTTATGCCCTATTTCCTTATTTTATCATGACCATTAGCTCTATTATTTCTTTCAAGTTGGTTGTAGGTATTTACTATAAATATTTGTCTGTGACGTTGACAGGTGTGGTAAGGTGGTTGTTGACATTGTATTCCCAGTAATTTAGGATTTTTTTCTAATGAAGGAATGATGATGAAGTAGGTAAATTCCAACATTAACAACAAGAAAATAGTGAACTAGATTTTGATACACTAACATGGAAGGCTCTTCCAGCTATATTGTTAAGCCAAAAAAGCATACATAATGTACAAGTATATGCATGTAAATGCACTAAAAGATTTGAAAGTATATACACCAAATAGACGTTGCCTCTCGGAAGAAAATAATATGCTAGGGGAAGACATAAAGAGGGCACTTTGGTCTTTACTCTTCATAGTTTAGTAGTATTTACTTTTTTTAAAAACCACAGGCACATATTTACATTTTATTCTTTAACCTAATGGAAGTTTGCCTTTTTAAGATTAAAAAGTATTTAGGCATGTAGGTTTTTGCAGAATAGCAAGTCACCAACCAAGGGCCCTTTATTTCCACATAGAAAGGTAAGAACATTAAGCTATGTGAAGAGTGAACAGTATCAATTATTGCAGCTTCTAATATTAAGGGTAGATTTGCATGTAAACTTGGTTACTTCTAATGAAATAGGTTGTCAAACACTTAAAAACAAACTATTTTGTTAATGGCATAAATACTGTCATCACTGGATATAAGTTTTGTTTATCTTAAATATTATTTAGAAACTTGCTAGTCAATTTCTTAGCCTTTAAAAATTAAAGTGGTTTAGTAAATGGCAAATGCAGGTTGGCATTAATAATGTAATAATTCTTAAAATGACTATCTTAAAAAATGTAAAAGTCAGCCAGATGTGGTGGCTTATGCCTGTAATCCCAGCACTTTGGGAGGCCAAGACAGGCAGCTCACCCGAGGTGGGCAGATCACCTGAGGTCAGGAGTTTGAGACTAGCCTAGCCAACATGGTGAAACCCTGTCTCTATAAAAATTTGGCTAGCATGATGGCAGGTGCCTGTAATCCCAGCTACTCGGGAGGCTGAGGCAGGAGAATTGCTTGAACCCAGGAGGTGGAGGTTGCAGTGAGCTGAGATGGCACCACTGCACTCCAGCCTGGGCGACAAGACTCTATCTCAAAAAAAAAAAAAAAAAAAGTAAACATCATCAGACTTTATATATTTTAATTAGTAGCTTTTTTTTTAACTTTATCTTAAAGCCGTCCAGACCAAAACGAAGAAGACATTAACCAAACCCAATATAAGGAATATTGTGGTGGTGGATGGTGTTCGCACTCCATTTTTGCTGTCAGGCACTTCGTAAGTATGACATGATTGTGTTATACTTTTCCATCTTTTAAGACACTTTCCAAAGTGGTCTTTGTAAATGTAACCCAGCAGGTAATCATATTGTTAGTGGACTAATATTTGGATAGCAGTCCCATAAAATTAATATAGAATAGGTTAAGGCAGTGGTGAAATAATATGGCAACATTTGTTTTTTATCCTTCTCATGAATAAGCCTAGTATAATTTTACTTGAAACAGCTCTATTTTGAAAGCCTAGAGGTCCACATAGCTTTCTTGCAACAGAACTATCCTTTGCTTTTCTGGAGACAAGTACATTGTTTCTGTGCCTCCTCAAAAGTTTGAGTGCTGAAGATGTGGACCCATGGGCATTCTGAAGGGCCTATTTATAATCCACTGGTTCAGCCTCCTGGAAATTATTAAAATTGGAGTTGATAGGGCTGATCCAAACCCCTGGATAGAACAACCGCAAGTGTATGGGACCAGAATGATCCTAGACCAGCTCCAGAATTCCCTAGATCCAAACTGCTCTTCTTCTTGTCCTTTTATGCTTCTTTTCTGTCCCCAAGTGAGGGTTAGTCTATCCAAAAGCTGATAATGGACTTTGATAACAAGGTTTAAACTGTTCATTCTATTCTTTTTAGATTGTTTTAATGTTTATATTTTGAATAGGTAATTGCCAGCTTTAAAAAATGCTGCAGAATGTTAGGCATCTGTTAAAAATAATGAGACCTATCTTTATGTACTAACATGGAAGACCTAAGATCTTGAAGATATGTTCTATAATAGAAGATTATTTTCTAAGTGGAAAAAGTCTTTTTCTGTTTAATTTGCAGAAATATTGCTTTCAACTTGAGTGTTATTTGGAAGATCAGGTTCTTAGGGGTAGAGGCATTTGGGAAGCACTTCTGGGAATAGACTCTAGCAGTGGCATTCAGAAGTCTGTCACAATCAGGTAGAGGAGTGTGAGACTATGAGAAGAAAGATGATAAAAGATAAGTTGGATGGGTGTGGTGACTCAGGCCTGTAATCCCAACACTTTGGGAGGCCAAGGTGGGCAGATCACCTGAGGTCAGGAGTTCAAGACCAGCCTGGACACCATGGTGAGATTCATCTCTACCAAAAATACAAAAATTAGCCAGGCATGGTGGCATGCACCTGTAATCCCAGCTACTCAGTAGGCTGAGATGGGGGATCCCTTGAGCCTGGGAGGCAGATTGTGCCACTGTACTCCAGCCTGGGTGATGGAGTGAGACTTAAAAAAAAAAGAATTGTAATTGATAAGTAATTTATGACTTAGGCATTTTCAAATTGATATGACTTTTCTCCAGATCATTCTGTTCTAAATTTGAGGAAACTGGATTTACCTATGAAAAATTTGGAAAACTACTTATGGTTCTTCTGTGATTCAGAGTGAAAATGAAAGTAAAAATATTTTGGAGTTCTCAAGTTTTAATTTTCAGGTACTTGAAGAATGAATCTTCTTATTTAATCCAGTGATTAAATCTTTGACTTAAAAATAACGAGAAGTTATGTTTGATCTTTAAACAAACAAACAGAGTTCAAACCCAGATCTTGGTTTCTATTTTTTTTACTTTTTTTGAAAAGAAGTTTCATTCTTGTTGCACAGGCTGGGAGTTCAGTGGTGCGATCTTGGCTCACTGCAACCTCTGCCTCCTGGGTTCAAGTGATTCTCCTCTCTCAGCCTCCTGAGTAGCTGAAATTACAGGCATGTGCCACAATGCCTGGCTAATTTTTTGTACTTTTAGTAGAGACAGGGTTTCACCTTGTTGGTCGGGCTGGTCTTGAACTCCTGACCTCAGGTGATCCACCTGCTTCAGCCTCCCAAAGTGCTGGGATTATAGGCTTGAGCTATCTCACCTGGCCTTTCTGAATAGCATTCTTCAATACAAAGAACCAGAGCTCCTTTGAAGAGTGATCAAGGCTGAGCCAGAGAAAAGACAGGACGAGCAAGGAGAACTTGAAGTACCAGAAAGCAAAGAAGTACTTAAAAACCAGGGTGGGGGGTGGTCACGTCAAAAGGACACAGGACTGACCTGCAGGAGCTACCAGTCACCAAAGCTGCAATGATTTGAGCAATAAAATACATTACAGTAGTATTGGAACATAGCCCAAAGAATAAAACAAATGCCCATGAGTCTAATCCGAAATAAATAAATATACTCTGGGAGGCCAAGATGGGTGGATCATTTGAGGTCAGGAGTTTGAGACCAGCCTGTCCAACATGGTGAAACCCCATCTCTACGAAAAATAGAAAAATTAGCTGGGCATGGTGGCAGGCGCCTTGTAATCCCAGCTATTTGGAAGGCTGAGGCAGGAGAATCGTTTTTACCCAGTAGGTGGAAGTTGCAGTGAGCTGAGATGATGCCACTGCACTCCAGCCTGGGTAATAGAGTAAGACTCTGTATCCAAAAAAAAAGAATAAATAAATGAGAAAGAAGGATAAATATTCCTTACAGAAGAATTTTAATTAATAAATATAGGAGGACTGTGTACAGTGGTTCACAAATGTAATCCCAGCATTTTGTGAGGCTGAGGTAGGAGGATTGCTTGAGGCCAGGAGTTTGAGACTGAAATGGACAAAGTGAGACTCCATCTCTACAAAAACTAAAAATGAAAAATTAGCTGGGTGTGGTAGCAGACACCTGTAGTCCTACCTGAAAGGGAGGCCAAAGTGAGAGGATTGCTTGAGCTAATGAGTTTGAGGCTATTCTACCTCTGATTGTGCCACTGCATTCCAGCCTGAGTCACAGAGTGAGACCCTGTCTCAAGAAATAAAAATAAATAAGACAAAGAATGAGGAAAATAATCATTAGAATATCACATAATCCTTGCTGCAAGATCTACAAATGAATGCTGAAATTAGGTGAAATGTTAAGAAGAAACAGAATATTTGCATAGTCAGAGTATCTCCCCCAAAATATTTATCAATTACTGTGATGATTTCAATATACGTCAGCAAAGTCTATGTTATTCCTGCCGTTGGAAAGTGCAACTTAATTCTCCCCTTGAGTAGGGGCTGGACTTAATGACTCACTTCTAACAAATTGAGTAAAAGGAAAAAATAGTAACTTTATAGTGGAGTAAACTGACCCAAATGATCAAGTTAACATCACTGGTAGTAAGTCATGTCGATATCATATGTCCTGCCGGGTGTGTACTGCAGACCCTGGCCGATGGATGAAATGAGTACTCAGATGCAGGTATGCTATGTAAGAGCAGCTGGGACTGCCTGGCTCTAGTGGCCAGAGAACAGCCTGGAGAAGCTGGAGCTGCTTACTTTTGTTTAGTGCAGGGGCGCAATGCTGAAAGCCTGGAGCTAATACAACCTGTACAAATTAATATTCATTGTTCCTGTTCCAGGGAACATCATGCGGATGATCAAAGGCAGTTCCTCGTCAACATGAGTAAACAAAAACAAATTCGTTTAAGATAAATTCTCCCACACTCCCTTGTACCTTCTCCTTGCTTTGCCTCAGGGTTATAGAACAACTGCCTTTGGCTTTCTGACCTTTCAGAAAGCCTGCTCCTTTCCCTATAGTATCTCCCACCACTCTGACTGATCTCCTACAGTACCCGCTGACATGAAGCTAAGAGAAAGATTACCTCTCTGATATTCTTCCCCCAAATCTGTAACCCCAGTCTTCGAAAGTGTCAAGGTCATGAAAGACAAGGAAAGACTGAGAAACTGTCACAAATTGGAGGAGACTAAGGAGGCGTGACAACTAAATGCCACATGGTATCTTGGATTGAATCCTGGAATGGAGAGGGTAGTTAGTAGCTTAGTGAACAGTATTGTGCCAGTGTTCATTTCTTAGTTTTAATAAGTACATCATGGTTATATAAGATGTCAGTATCAGAAAAAGCAAGGGGGAAAAGGAACTCTGCTCTCTCTTTCCAATTCTTATTTATTTATTTATTTAGACAGGGTCTTGCTCCGATGCCCAGACTAGAGTGCAGTAGTATGATCCTAGCCCACTACAGCCTCAAATTCATGGCCTCAAGCAATCTTCTCACCTCAGCCTCCTGAGTAGCTAGGACTACAGATGCATGCCACCACTCCTGGCTAATCTTTAATTTTTTTTTGTAGAGACAGAGACAGGATCTCACTTGCTATGTTACCCAGGCTGGTCTTGAACTCCTGGCCTCAAGCAGCCATATCACCTCAGCCTCCCAAACTGTTGGGATTCTAGGTGTGAGCCACCATTCTCGGCTTCTTTCCAATTCTTTGGTAAATCTCAAGTTACTTAAAAGCAAAATGTTTCTTCAAAAGTCTTAATGCATCACCTGTAGCCCTGTAGGCATTACAAAATCAATACATAATCTACTTTTAAAATAAAATGTTTAAAGGAAAAGAGACCTCATAGGTGGAGCTTCACTTTAAAGAAAATTTAGCATATGTCGTGCTGAACATTAAGGTATTGGACCACATTTTTGTTCGATTCTTAGCAAGCTCAGCAGGGGTTAATGCTTGCTAGATTTTTAAGGATGACAAATAGTGAAGTCACACTTTCTTCATTTGAAATGATGGACTGTCTTGGATAGTAAAGTTAAGTGCATTTGTAGCAGCATATGTTTGATGATCTCTGGGTATTTCAAATAGAATGAAAATTTTTCATTGAAGCTCTAGGGTTTGGTTTAAATTATTTTTTTTTCGTTCCCCAGGTATAAAGACCTGATGCCACATGATTTGGCTAGAGCAGCACTTACGTAAGTAAATACAGTTTTATTTCAGTTCTTATTTCATTAAAGGTACTTTCTCTGGTTTTTACATATAAAACAGCAATTTATTCTTATTTTAGCCATCTGTACTACACAAATTTAAGCAGCTTATGAATATCGGCAATATTTATTTTGTAGGCTTAACAGTGTGTTAGCATGACAGTATTTTTAATGCTCCCTTAGCTAGCCCCAGGGCTCTATTGATCAGCCTAAACATATATTTGATGACTGCCTTAGGAACTTGCATAAGGGTAGCTGAACAGCTTCTGTACATACTTACCTAGAAAGAAGTATAAAAGACACTTGAAGATTCATGTGCAAACCAAGTAAAAATGTAAAATTAGATGTAAATAAGATTGGGCTAGATAAATAATTTGGTGAGAGTCATTAAATGTGTTACTGTTTCTGGGATGGAAATAAGATATAAGGGATTATCTCATTCACTTTCCATGGACACTTTGCCTTTGTGTCTTCTTTTTCTTTTTTTGAGATGGAGTTTCGCTATAGTGCAGTGGCGAGATCTCGGCTCACCGCAACCTCCACCTCCTGGGTTCAGGCAATTCTCCTGCCTCAGCCTCCCGAGTAGCTGGGACTACAGGCGTGCACCACCATGCTCGGCTAATTTTTTGTATTTTTAGTAGAGACGGGGTTTCACCATGTTGACCAGGATGGTCTCCATCTCTTGACCTCGTGATCCACCCACCTTGGCCTCCCAAAGTGCTGCGTTTATAGGCATGAGCCACCGCGCCCAGCCACCTTTGTGTCTTCAACTAGCAATTCTTTGTTAGTTTGTAGAAACCTTCCAGTTGACCTTTCTGCCCATTCTGTTTTTCTTCCTTCTCTTCCTGCAAGATGTCAACCCTGAGTGAAGTCGCAGTTACTTCTTTTTCCCTACTATCAGTTTCCTCTGTCTGATTTTATAATACCCATTTTCATTCTCCCTTTGTTTTATAGACACTATACTTTGGTATCTTCACTTAATAATGGTTTTGTGATTGCTAAATGTACTGATTTTAGTCTTCGGTCTCTGTACTTTATAGCACTTGACACTTTAAGCTGTACTCACTTGTCTTCTGTTGACTTCTTAGTAATATGCCTTTATGATTTTTCTTCTCTATACTGACTGATTCTTCTCTCTCTTTTATAAAAAAAAGCTGGATCGGCTGGGCGCGGTGACTCATGCCTGTAATCCCAGCACTTTGGGAGGCTGAGGTGGGTGGATCACTTGAGGTCAGGAGTTCGAGACCACCCTGGCCAACATGGTGAAACCCTGTCTTTAAAAAAAAAAAACTGGATCTCTCCCTCTTTCTCTGTTTTAAAGGCATTTTGCAAGTTTCATTCCTTAGAGCTTTGCATTTCTCTGTATGCATACTTTCCTTTAAAAATCTACTAGCTGGGCGTGGTGTCTCACACCTATAATCCCAGCACTTTAGGAGACCAAGGCATGAGGATCAAGGTAGGAGGATCTTTTGAGCCTGGGAGTTTGAGATCAGCCTAAGCAACACAGCGAGACTTCATCTCTACAAAAAAAATTTTAATTAGCCAAGCAAGAGAATTACTTGAGCTCAGGAATTGAAGATTGCAGTGAGCTATGATCCAACTACTGTACTCCACGCAAGACTTTCTCTCAAAAAAAAAATTTTTTTTTTTTCGAATTCATAATTTATTTTTTTCTGGGCAGAGTTTCACTCTGTCTAAGGCTGGCTTGATCATAGCTCACTGCAACCTTGAACTCCTGGCCTTAAATGATCCTCTCGCTTCAGCCTCCCAAGTAGCTGGGACTGTAGGTGCGAGCCAATGTATCTAACCCTCTCTTAGTTTTTTTAATTGATAAGTTTAGTCATTACTCATTTTGAAGCTCAGCTTATTCTACATTTTATCTGTGGAGCTCCTTCAAGTTGGCTCCTGTGTGCCTTTTGTTTTTTATTATAATACTGGTTTTTGACGTATAATTTGCATGCAATAATGCACAGATTTTAACTGTGTAGTTTGATGAGTTTTCATAAATGTGTATACCTCATGTTCCTGTTTTTGAACCATTGTCTTTATTCTTCTTCTTCTTCAAGACAGTTTCCCTCTTGTTGCCAGGCTGGAATACAATGGCACGATCTCAGCTCACTGCAGCCTTCACCTTCTGGGTTCAAGTGATTCTCCTGCCTTAGCCTCCCAAGTAGCTGGGATTACAGGCACACACCAGCACACCCGGCTAATTTTTTTTTAGTAGCGATGGAGTTTCACCATGTTAGCCAGGCTGGTCTCGAACTCCTGACCTCAAGTGATCCCCCCACACCTTGGCCTCCCAAAGTACTGGGATTATAGGCATGAGCCACTGTGCCCAGCTGTATGGTCCCATTTGTCTTTGAGTGCTTCCTTACTTTTGGCACAAAAAAGGTGGAGATTCACTTTGTACTTTCCTTGGGACCTGGTATCAGTCATTTCTTAAAAAACCTTTTGTCTCTTTAATGGAGAATGGCATTTAGAAACCAAGTCTGGGGCCAGGCATGGTGGCTCGTGCCGGTACTTCCAGCACTTGGGAAAGCCAAGGCGGGTGGATCACTTGTGGTCAGGAATTCGAGACCAGCCTGGCTAACATGGTGAAACCCTTTTTTTTTTTTTTTTTTTTTTTTTTTTGAGACGGAGTTTCGCTCTTGCTACCCAGGCTGGAGTGCAATGGCGCAATCTCGGCTCACCGCTACCTCCGCCTCCTGGGTTCAGGCAATTCTCCTGCCTCAGCCTCCCGAGTAGCTGGGATTACAGGCATGTGCCACCATGCCCAGCTAATTTTTTTGTATTTTTAGTAGAGACGGGGTTTCACCATGTTGACCAGGATGGTCTCGATCTCATGACCTCGTGATCCACCCGCCTCGGCCTCCCAAAGTGCTGGGATTACAGGAGTGAGCCACCGCGCCTGGCCCGAAACCCTGTCTTGACTAAAAATACAAAAATTAGCCAGGTGTCTTGGTGGGCACTTGTAATTCCAACTACTTGGGAGGCTGAGGCAGGAGAATCACTTAAACCCAGGAGGTGGAGGTTGCAGTGAGCCAATGTCGCGCCACTACACTCCAGCCTGGGTGACAGAGCAAGACTCTATCTCAAAAAAAAAGGAACCAAGTCTGGGTTCAAGGAGTGCTCCTTCCTACTGGAGTGTTATTATGTCTAGTTTCTATCCATGGGCACAACTAGAATATATATATTATTTCAATCATTTGTTCATATTGATATTTCAAACTAAAATTTAATATAGCTGGGACTTACTGTTTTTAATTTTTTTTAATAGTCTGAGGGGAGACTTTACTTCATCTCTTTGAATATTTGTTTCTTTTTTGTTTCTTTTTTACTGAAAACTTTGGTTCCTACTAATTAAACCCATTAATTTATGGGTTTCTTATCTATTTTATCCTATTCCAAATTATTTTTTATTCTTCTCTAACTTCTCATTACCAGTTGAGCATCAAATGTTGACTTTTAAATCACTCATTCATTTCTTCTTTGAGAAGGTGCCACATGCTTGTCAAATTAAAGATACAGTCTCTCTCTTTTTAAATTCAAGGCTAACCTTTTTCAAGAAGCGCGGTGTTTTATGTGATGACCTTTGGTGCTGCCTTGATGTGTGAAATGTATCTTTGCTTTGGGTTTCTACTTCCAGGGGTTTGTTGCATCGGACCAGTGTCCCCAAGGAAGTAACTGATTATATCATCTTTGGCACAGTTATTCAGGAAGTGAAAACAAGCAATGTGGCTAGAGAGGTAGGTAAAACAAACTTTATGTTGTTTAAAGAGAAATAGGAGAATCACACTGAATTTCAACTAATAGAAGTTACTTTTTAAAAGCCTTTAAAATCTATTCAGTTACATTTAACCTAAAATGTGATTTTACAGCTTGAGTAATATGTTACTTAATATGTAAAAGAATTATAATATAAATCAAATGACATACACTATATTAGTTTATATTCATACTTTACTGTAAATCAGATTGTTTGACATTGTTTCTTGTGTTAGGAAAACAGAGATCAGCAAAGTGTGGCTGATAGTATTTTTAGTAATGTTAGGTATCATGGCTTCCAATTAATTTGAAATTTCAGCGTTTTGCAGAGAACTAATTTCATGACTTGGTTTTTGTTAGCTCGAATTAGCCTTGCTTACTCATTTGTTCCCATCGACTAGATGGCATGTAAGGCAGTTTGTTTTTTTTTAACTATTTCACAGGAGTTTACTTTTGCCCTAGTTGGCATAGCTCCATGTAGTGTGATTGGGCAACCAGGATAACGATAGGCCTTGGAACTTCTGGGATGTGTCCTACAGGCGTTTCACAGTAAAGAGTCCAAACATGTCTTCTGGGCTTTGTTTCAATTTAAAAGTGATTGTTTGGATGAAGTTGGCACCAAAAGCACGTTTCAGTGTACTCAGCATTTTCTCTAGTTCTGGTCTTTGCTTATTATGTTGCTGAGTTCAGTATAGTTGTGAGCGTAATAACTTCTATCACTATCGACTGACAGACAAGGGCAAATGAGCAGGACTGAAAGTGCTTGTTTGGCTCCACCTCTGAACCTGTCAGAAATGTTAACACTGCTGAAGGCCTGGCATGACTGAAGTCCACCAAGATCAACAGGGTGCTGCTGAGAGACAGGAAGAAATTAACAACAGGAAGAGATTTTATTTCCCCTCTGAAATTTTTTGGTTTTCCCTGAACCTTGACATTTCTGAATGTTTCAAATATGACAATTTCATGGGTACATCAAGGTGTTCAATACATTTTCAACTTTTTATATTCTGAAAATAATATGGAACAGCCCTTAAAATGTAAATAGTAAATTATTTTGCTGTTTTCTTCTCTTGCTCAGCTTTTCATCCCACCCTTTCTTCCTTCTCCTCCACCTCAAAATAATAGATAAATAAAAACAAATGTTTCCATTTTCTCTGTAACTCAGTCCTTTTGTCTCTAAAACTAAAGCTATAATGTTTTTCTCTGATTTTTTTTTTCCTGGAAATTTAACATCCATATGCAGAACTCAGCTATTGATTGACAGGAGGTAGATTCCCTCTGCCTGCTCTATACTAATACCAGTTATGTTGTGTTCCAGGTAATTTTTGCAGTGTCTGCAGGGAAAGAGTGGGTTGAGAGGATACATTATGAGAATGTCAGTTTAAAGCTTATTGTAATCTAAAAGCATTTCCGGCCAAATAATTTTTTAGGCCCTGTTACCTGTATTAATAATGTTAATATGCAGTCCTAAAGGCTTCTGGTGTTCCCAGGAACCTGACTTTATTGAAAGGTTCAGCATATTTCCCTGTTCTCCAACTTAGAGGCATATTCTTCCTTTTCCCTTAGTGCCCTGAGAGCAATTCAAACTTTCAATAGAAGTGTGTGGACAAGGGTCACCAATAGCCACATCTATTTAAAGCTCTCTCAATCCTGAGAGTCATCTAGGGCCAAGGGCAACACATATTAGAAAGGCTCTTGTGAGAATCGAGCCATTGCAACCTAAATGCCCCTCACACTTGTCCCACTGCAGAGCTCTCCTCTCCTGCCCCCTGAGATATTTGTGCCTCTCTTCCTTTTGGATTGGTTTACATTAAGAGGCTGATGCGTGGGTGCCTGGCAGAAGTTCTCAACAAAGCAGCGTTGGGCATTTAGAATCAGGCCTAATTCTAAATGCCTGGAAAGACCAGAATGAGGTCATGTTGCAGGTACATCACTGTAACACATTTCTGTTTCTATAGATTATGGTAAATATCATAAAAGGAATAGAAGTATAAAGGTAAAAGTCAATTAAGAGACATTAAATCTCTAATTGAGACTTTGGAAGCATTTATTTTACTAAATAATAGGAGAGTTTGCATTCTGAGGAAAATAGTTTCAGGAAAAGACCAATAAAAATGAACTCCTTATAATGGGATCCAGTATTTCATAGTAAATAATGTGTGGGTGTGTATGTGGGTGGGGGAGAATCTGGAAGCTTAATTTCTAAAGTAAAACTTTAATACTATAAAAATAAGTATTTTATAATGCACCTATGAATTAATTATTTACAGAAACAAAAATAGAATCAGACACTGATTGGTTTTTGGCAGCATAATTTCCCCCAATAAATAGTATAATAAAATTATAGATGTCCTCATTTCATGTTTCACTTTCACTGTGCTATCATAATAGAGGCCATCTTTACAAAATAAATAACATCAATTTTCCTTAAAGCCTTTCAGATGACAAATTATTCTCTTTGTATCACCTGTTATGCCATCATCCTGGCCAGTTGTTAACTGGTCTGACCCTTATTTGTTCACAGGCTCACTTGTAACTCAGGCTGTTCTCCAGTTTCTTTCATTGAGTTGAGCTTCTGTATAGTTGACACGTTTTCCAGTTCATCTTTGCATTGGGTCTGCAGTGTGCTATCTGAAGTATCAGATAGTCAGTAAGAGAGACTAGCTAGCAGTGAGCAGAAAGATAGGTGTAAAGAAGACAGGATCCTAAGTGGGAACTCTGTTTATGAATCATCAGTTCTTTAGAAATAATTTTTATGTTTGATCACTTTTGCTTTGGTGCTAAGCTTTGTGACTGATCATGAGACCTGGTAACACAGATTGTGAGGACTCCACCCCCTAATATATTTCATCATTCCACCAACTCTCTTTAATAGGTTCCTTTAAGTATATTTGAACATTAAACAAGTTAAAATCAAATTATATATTGATATCCTTGAAGGCCCTGAGCAAAGCATCATAAGAAATTAGGTGAGACAGAGGAGGATTGTAGCCTTGTGTCTGCACTAGAAACCAGCCAGCAGGAATTTTGCAGATGCCTGTCAATTAATGGCAAGATTAAATATTAGTAAACCATTTCTGTGATGGGCTTAATTTTATTTTAAATATTGCTCTGGGGAATTTTAAACTGAAACGCTTTCCAGATGACCATGTTTAGTGTTCAAAGCATCATTTACATGATGCCCTTACCTTATAGTGATCATTTCATTCACTGTCTTTCCTGAAGGCTGCCCTTGGAGCTGGCTTCTCTGACAAGACTCCTGCTCACACTGTCACCATGGCTTGTATCTCTGCCAACCAAGCCATGACCACAGGTATGTTTAAATGAAAGCAGATGATATAGGTTAATTTTCCTCCTTTGTCTTTTACATTTCAAAATGTACCTTTTTTTTTTTTTTAAACACAATCTCACTCTGTCACTCAGGCTGGAGTGCAGTAGCACCATTGTAGTTCAAACTCCTGAGCTCAAGGGATTCTCCTGCCTTAGCATCCCAAGTAGCTGGGACTACAGGCACTCTACCACATCTGGCTAATTTTAAAACTTTTTGTGGAGACAGTATCTTGCCATGTTGCCCAGGCTGGTCTTAAACTTCTGGCCTCAAGTGATCGTTCTACCTCAACCTCCAAAGTGCTGGGATTACAGGCATGAGCCTCTATGCTTGTGTTGTTTTTTTGTTTTGTTTTTCGAGACGGAGTTTTGCTCTTGTTACGCAGGCTGGAGTGCAATGGCGCAATCTCGGCTCACCGCAACCTCCACCTCCTGGGTTCAGGCAATTCTCCTGCCTCTCAGCCTCCTGAGTAGCTGGGATCACAGGCACGCGCCACCATGCCCAGCTAATTTTTTGTATTTTTTTAGTAGAGACGGGATTTCACCATATTGACCAGGATGGTCTCGATCTCTTGACTTCGTGATCCACCCGCCCCGGCCTCCCAAAGTGCTGGGATTACAGGCTTGAGCCACCGCCTGTTTTTTTTTTTTTCTAAGTAAGATCAGGCCTGTTTTTTTTGTTGTTTGTTTGTTTGTTTGTTTGAAGTAAGATCAGGTTTAAAATTTGGGGGTTCTGACCATAGTTAACTTCTTTTTTTGCTCTCCACACCTGAGAGACATTGCCATTGGTGTGGTTCGTCCCTGAGGAATGTGGCTGGCTGTAGCAGGGATTATTATCTGCAGGAGTATATCTCTAGGAAAGTACTTCAAAATCTGCGGCATGAATAAACAGTTTACAAACCTGCCAGGCTTGCAACCTGGGTGGTTCAGATACATTTTCCCACAAAGTTATGGTCTTCCTTCCTTCACCATTACCATACTTGTAAATCATTGCTTTAGATGGCACAGCTCTTTCCGTCACTTTCTCCCCCACATCCTTGGCATTTTTATAAATCACTGAAAATTCTCCTAACAAACTTTAGCAAAATTGTGGGATGTTTTGTAGCATCAGCCCTTAATGTGAAGAGATAGGAGCCCTGAAAGATTTAGTAATCATGTGCTTATCTAATAACATCAAGGCCCGGGTGGGCAGCCTACCTCATATGTGGCAGGGAGTGATGCCCATGACTGGGGGCATTCGCCACTCTAGGCAGCATGTGACCAACTCCCCGTTAGAGAAACCAAATACTGGCCAGTGGCCATAAGGAGAGAGGGGGCCTGCCTTACATTTCAACAGCTGGAATCTCTCTGCTTTGTAGCAGAAGTTAACATTCTCTTTATAGGATAAAAATCTTTTTAAAACTAAAGCTTGGAGCATATAAATATGCAAGATGTTCTGGCTTGGAATATGATTTGAGAGTTGGTCCAGTGGATATTTCCAGAAGTGGATGTCCATATGTCAGGAATGAAACTTTTCTCCTCTAATGTGCTGAAGTGTTTTTAGTCATTTAAAAAAATTATCTTAATTCTTCTGAACAGCTGAAAACTTTAATAATTACAGATGTTGTACAAAGCTGATAACTGTTACTCAGCTTTTTAATCAAGAAGCTTACATTGGAATGGTATGTTACTATAAACGATATTCATCAAGTATAACCTGTGCCCTCTAGGTGTTGGCTTGATTGCTTCTGGCCAGTGTGATGTGGTCGTGGCAGGTGGCGTCGAGTTGATGTCCGACGTTCCTATTCGTCACTCAAGGAAAATGAGAAAACTGATGCTTGATCTCAATAAGGCCAAATCTGTGGGCCAGCGACTGTCTTTAATCTCTAAATTCCGATTGAATTTCCTAGCACCTGAGGTAAGGCTTGCATTTGCAGGGCATCCACTGCAGAGATTTAGAATTACGTATGGCAGTGTGGACTCTGCTATGCTCTAATAGGTATAGATTCTATAGTTACAGGGTGGGGTTATTTGGTCAAGATGAAAAAAAGATGGTGGTTAGAAAACTTTCATTTGTGAGCCCTCTTTAGAGATCCTCTGCTCACAAAGAGCTTCCCTTGTCTTGGTCTTGATTGATTGACAGTAAACAAATGGATTTTAACTTTTCCAAATAACAGAACAATCCTAGGTGTTGGAATAACAGGACACTGTTAACAGTGTCCCTGCTCCTCGGATATCTCCCTTCCCAGCTCCCTGCAGTTGCTGAGTTCTCCACCAGTGAGACCATGGGCCACTCTGCAGACCGACTGGCCGCTGCCTTTGCTGTTTCTCGGCTGGAGCAGGATGAATATGCACTGCGCTCTCACAGTCTGGCCAAGAAGGCACAGGATGAAGGACTCCTTTCTGATGTTGTACCCTTCAAAGTACCAGGTAAAATTAAATGCTTCGTGACACTTACTAGGGAGTTCTGAGTTGCCTGAATTGCTCCTAAAACTCAAAAAAATCCCAACGGATTTTTCATAAGTATGTTTGGTTTCTAAAATATTCAGTCTTTATTCTTAAACATGGACTCAAATTTTGATTTATGTTGTAACAATAGGTAAACATTTTTTTAAAATTTCTATAAGAGTGTCCTTTTAAGGGCTGAGCACTATGACTCATGCCTGTAATCTCAGCACTTTGGGAGGCTGGGCAGGAGGATCACTTGAGGCCAGGAGTTTAAGACCAGCCTGGTCAACAGAATGAGACTTCATCTTTAATTTTAAAAAAAAGAAAGAGGGCCGGGCACGGTGGCTCAAGCCTGTAATCCCAGCACTTTGGGAGGCCGAGGTGGGTGGATCACAAGGTCAACAGATGGAGACCATCCTGGTCAACATGGTGAAACCCCATCTCTACTAAAAATACAAAAAATTAGCTGGGCATGGTGGCGCATGCCTGTAATCCCAGCTACTCAGGAGGCTGAGGCAGGAGAATTGCCTGAACCCAGGAGGCAGAGGTTGCGGAGAGCCAAGATTGCGCCATTGCACTCCAGCCTGGGTAACAAGAACGAAACTCCGTCTCAAAAAAAAAAAAAAAAGAAAGAAAGAAAAATAATTTCCTTTTAGATCTTGCTGACATATTTTAGTTCTTATATACATGCCTGTTTTTAAAATTCCTGAATCGTTTGACCCTATATAGAATAGCCAACAGTGAATGAATGTCTTAAGAAAATAGGATGTCCTATTTTTAGTAAAGCATTTAGATGATTTCCCAAATGCCTTTTAAGAGTTTAGTTTAAAATTTGGTGATACATGGTAACTATAAACACTTTCCTTCTAGTGAATAGGTAAGGTTTATATTTCATTTGTTTTTGTAATTTTTAAAGCATATTTCTCTGGAGAAGATATATAAACTAGATATAGAAGACGTCTAGTTCCATAGAGTTTTTAAAAAATCCTTTTTTTTCTATAGGAAAAGATACAGTTACCAAAGATAATGGCATCCGACCTTCCTCACTGGAGCAGATGGCCAAACTAAAACCTGCATTCATCAGGCCCTACGGGACAGTGACAGCCGCAAATTCTTCTTTCTTGGTAACTGTTGATGCTATTTGTGTTTAGTGGTGACTCTTCTATTTCTGTACTCTCCATAGAAAAACCTAAAATAAATTTTTTTGTGTATATTATGAATAGACAGTTAAAAACATAGTTATGTTAAAATAGAGCCATTAAGAAAAAATAGACTCCATTTAATAGTCTTAATTTTAAGACTAAGTTTTAAGGCCTAAGAAGTCACCTAATCCAGCCACCATTCTGCTACAAAAGCACTTCTCTTCGGGCACTTAAAAAACTTTTATGGCCTATGGTGGGCCCTGGAAATGAAAAGAATAGACAATTGCAGTATAGTGAGATGCTGTGATGACTGTAAACATAGGCTAGTGGAGAAAATAGGGAACCCCTGACCCAGATGCGGGATAGTCAGAGTCTTGTTGGAAGAGCAGCAAATCTTGAAGGAAGAGTAAAAGCCAGTTTAAGAAGGCTTTTAACAGGCATTCTGGACAAAGACAACAGCAAATGCAAAATCAAGGAAGTACAAGGGCAAGGGCTTCTTTGGGAAAAATGTAGGTTGGAGCATAAGGTATGAACTGGGAAGTCATAGAAGACAAGGAAAAGTAGGCAGAAAGAGTAACAGGATACTTCTTCCAGCTCTGATTATTAGAAAACTGCTTCACACTGACCCCAACATTATTTTCTTGTAAGCATCATGAAACAAATTACCCATTTTTTTTTTTTTGGAGACGGAGTTTTGCTCTTGTTACCCAGGCTGGAGTGCAATGGCGCCATCTTGGCTCACCGCAACCTCTGCCTCCTAGGATCAGGCAATTCTCCTGCCTCAGCCTCCTGAGTAGCTGGGATTACAGGCACGTGCCACCGTGCCCAGCTAATTTTTTGCATTTTTAGTAGAGACGGGGTTTCACCACGTTGACCAGGATGGTCTTGATCTCTTGACCTCGTGATCCACCCGCCTCGGCCTCTGAAAGTGCTGGGATTACAGGCTTGAGCCACCGCGCCCGGCTCCATTTTTTTTTAAACTTATCCATATGTGGCTTCACATTCTTCTTTGCTTTTCTGACTCCTCCTCAATTAAACATCATTATTGATTCTCATGCTGCTTATAAGATGTGATTTCTCGTCTCTTACCACCTTGGCTATAGGCTTCTGGATATAGGCCATCTGGCAAAGTTTCTTTTACAATATAACTCTCCCACCTGGCCATAAACATAGGCAGGTGTGTGACATATTCGCCCACGGTAAGTGACTAATTAATGCCTGCTCTTGATAGGCTAGGGGAGTGGTACCTGGAGTAGTTCCAACAGGATGGAACACCACCCAGTTAAGCCCAGGTAGGGAAGGGCTGGTTCGATTGGTCATTTGCAAAACCAAATTGGATGATAGGGCTGTGTGGCGTGGACTACACATGCCAGATCTGAATCCTTTTGATTACTTCTGGGGTATGCTAAAGGCCCAGGTTTATTCAGCAAGAATCAGAACACAAATCATCAGAGGTGACACGTCACAATACACGGCTTTTGGGGACTGCATTAGTGCACCACATTCATTGCAGTTTTCCACAGCACATTGAACCTGTTGTAAATGTAATGTCTGTAAACCGTTTATTCCGTACAGTCACCTGTGTCTCCAGATTTTATGGACACCCTGTTGGTGGCTACATAGTCTCTTCAGGGTTGCTGAGTTATAAAAATATGACAGGATGTGGTAGAAGTTATTTTGATTTTACAAATTATGAAGAATAGTTTCCTTTTCTTTGGAATTCTGGACTTTTGAGGAGAGCTTTTCTTTTTTGAAGTATGATAAAGGACTTTTTTTTCGGTAGTACTTCCTTGTCCACCAGCTTCTCAGTTGTTATTTGGGAAGAAATGTATGGGGCGTATCCAAAGAGGGAAGATTGTGGTTTTAATGTTCTCAGCTGACTCTCCCATTGGTTTCATTGGTTTGGTCATTACAAAGTATATAAGTAGAATAAAATGACCTGTAAGCCATGGGCAGAAAGCAGCTGAAAAACAGTCCAGAAAATGTAAAAATAAATAAGAGATATGTTTATTTTGGTTCATATTTTGTTCCAAAAGCCAAAAACTTTGGCTTATATAAGTGTTTATTATGAACATTTCTTTTTTTTTTTTTTCTTTTTTTCTTTTTTTTTTTTTTGAGACGGAGTCTCGCTCTGTCGCCCAGGCTGGAGTGCAGTGGTGCAATCTCAGCTCACTGCAACCTCCACATCCAGATTCAAACAAGTCTCCTGCCTCAGCCTCCCTGGTAGCTAGGACTACAGGCACCACACCCAGATAATTTTTTGTATTTTTAGTAGAGATGGTGTTTCACCATTTTAGCCAGGATGGTCTCGATCTCATGATCTCCTGATCAGCCTGCCTTGGCCTCCCAAAGTGTGTGAGCCACCATGCTGGGCCATGAGCATTTATTTCTAAAGTCACCTCTTGCATCGATTCATTTTGATAATTACGATACTATTGAACAGCCTCCTCTACCCTCATCCTCCAAAAATGAGTCGGTTTGTGTGTGTTTGAAAAATGATTTAATCATGGCTACAGTGAAGTTTAAGTGGTGTTCTACAGAATCTCTGTATAAGTCTAATGAGTTAGTAGAGTCAGTTACAGAATATATAAGATGGCTGGAGAAAGACCTCCAGACAGGCTGAAGAATTTTAATATTGTGCTGGTTCACATTTCAGACTGATGGCGCATCTGCAATGTTGATTATGGCAGAGGAAAAGGCTCTGGCCATGGGTTATAAGCCGAAGGCATATTTGAGGTACAGTAAATGTTCAAACGAATCATCTCTGATTTCTTTATTACCAGAGCTCACCTGTCTATTTTTTTATCCTATTTTTTTTTAAGGGATTTTATATATGTGTCTCAGGATCCAAAAGATCAACTATTACTTGGGTAGGTAGCAGTTTGTATCCTTGGACCATAATTACAAGTATTTGATAGCCCACATTTTATTATACTGGTTAATAAATGGCTAACACTGGTCTATTATTTGTTTATTTATTACACTGGTTTGAGAGTATATTAAGCCCTGAGTTCATAATTGGTTTATGTGGTGTTTTTTGTTGTTTTTTTTAATAATAATCCTTTCCATTGATACATTATTTTATAGTTTCAGATTATTTTCCGTTTTTTCCTATAAGTTTTACATATATATGTCTGTGTGTGTGTGTGCACGCGTGTGCATGCACACGCGCGCACGTATATATATATATAATATACAACTTGTATTCTTTTCCATTAAGATATCATGGACATTTTTTCATATGGCTACACACCCTGCTACACAATCTTCCTAACAGCATTTTATAAAAGCCTCCCAATGTTGAGACTCTCTCCCACTCCCTCACAAGGCTGTAGCCTCACTGGCCTCCACTGTGACCTTCACATCAATCAAGCCCTTTCCCTTTCATTGCTGCAACTCTGTGAACTCTTTTCTTCTAGTTCTTCATGGTATTAGCTTGTCCTTATCCCTCATTGTTTATTTATTAATAACATGAAGAACTAGAAGAACTCTCTTGTCCTTACCCCTCATTATTTATTTATTTATTCTCTGACTCTACAATATAATAAGGGTAGAGGGCACGTCTGTCCAGTTCACTATTGTATCTTTAACATTTAATTAGTACAGGAAAATCAAAGAATGAGTGAAAAGACATTAGAGTACCTATGTAAAACTCAGTTTGGGGAACATAATGGAGCTTTTTCAAAATTAAATTTTTAAGATATTATTTATTTTTTCTTTTCAGACCAACATATGCTACTCCAAAAGTTCTAGAAAAGGCAGGATTAACCATGAATGATATTGATGCTTTTGAATTTCACGAAGCTTTCTCAGTAAGTCATTTGAAAGGCACATTGAAAGTACTGTTGTAATAAAAAATGTCACCCATATTTGTGAGAGAGAGCAGGGCATGGTTTATAATGTGAATAAAGCAGAAATGGACCTGTATGTTTTAAGTACTTACTCACATTGCTGGGAGGGGCCCAAGGGGAGGGAAGCAAGGACTACACATACAGTATAGGAGAACATACCTTCTGAGGCTCTTAGAGGTCCTTCCAAAGAACCAAATTGTTTCGTTAGGAAATTGCCACTGAAAACTGATTCATGGATTTGTTCAACTTTAAACCATACCTACAAATTGTTACATTTTCACAAACCATACCCATAAGAAAGCTCAGAGGAACATGAATAACAAGGTTCTTAATCAGTTATTTTCTCTTCTAGGGTCAGATTTTGGCAAATTTTAAAGCCATGGATTCTGATTGGTTTGCACAAAACTACATGGGTAGAAAAACCAAGGTGAGTTTCCAATTTTAAAAAATGCTTGAATTTCCAAAGCACATTAATAATTGGATCTTAGTTACCTGCTGTTAAGAATATGAAGGGAAAGCTGCTCTTTCTTTTGAAGGATTTTGTGTTTCATTAAATATATTTATTTCTCAGTTTAAAAGTAGAAATTCTTTTTTTTTTTTTTTTTTTTAAAGATGGGGTTTCACCATGTTGGTCGGGCTGGTCTTGAACTCCTGATCTCAGGTAATCCACCCGCCTTGGCCTCCAAAGTGCTTGGATTACAGGCATGAGCCACCACGCCCGGCCAAAAGTAGAAATTCTTTAGCAAAATAAAATTCTGTGTTGTATTTTGTTCCTTGCTTTCTGACATGAGATGAAAAATAAATGAACTCCTGACTTTTAATCTTGACCTAGACTTACTTTCTTTGCAGTAAAATTATTTGTAATGTCTGATGTTAGGTATTTTCCTCTATCTCTCTTACTTCATAGTACTAAGAGTCTGGCTTAATTCTGATCTTAAGTAAAACTTATCTTTACATTTGTGTCTTTGTGGGAGCCAGGTTGGATTGCCTCCTTTGGAGAAGTTTAATAACTGGGGTGGATCTCTGTCCCTGGGACACCCATTTGGAGCCACTGGCTGCAGGTTGGTCATGGCAGCTGCCAACAGATTACGGAAGGAAGGAGGCCAGTATGGCTTAGTGGCTGCCTGTGCAGCTGGAGGGCAGGTACGTTACAGTGTGTCATAGGACTCTCCAGAGAGTCATTTTCTTGGAATGACTAGAATGTTTGATTTAATGTGAAACCTTTTTAAAGCAATCAATATTTTTGATGATCTTGGGGGTGGGGAGTGGGGAAAGATAACTTTAATAATCATAATACTTTGTTTTTTGATTTGGGGATTTTTTTTTTTGAGACAGAGTCTTGCTCTGTCACCCAGGCTAGAATGCAGTGGTGCAATCTCAGCTCATTGCAATCCACTTCCCAGATTCAGGTGATTCTCGTACCTCAGTCTCCTGAATAGTTGAGATTACAGGCATGTACCACCACGCCTGGTTAAGTTTTGTATTTTTAGTAGAGACAGGGTTTTGCCATGTTGGCCAGGTTGGTCTCGAATTCCTGACCTCAAGTGATCCACCTGCCTTGGCTTCCCAAAGTGGTGGGGTTACAGGCATGAGCCACCATACCCTGCCATGATTCTGATAATTCTTTGGAAGGAAACTGCTGTTTAAACCCAAGCTTTTTTTCCCTAATATAATGTTTAACATCTTGATATATTTTCTTCTTTAATAATAAACTTTTATTTATCTAGTCACCGTAAGATTTTATAAGATCTCTCCAAGAGAGAAACTATCTTTCTAGAGAACTGAATTATACCTTAATTGGGGAATTAATTTACCTCTGGATAACTTACTGCTGTTCAGCTGGGGTACTATGTTGTTGACAGACTTTTTTCCTTTCTACCTCACTTGCACTGCAGACCCAACTTCCTGAATGGTGTAGCATTTCACTCTAGGAATAAAATCCTAAAGGAAGACTGTAGTTTGGTTTTTTGTTTTGAGACAGAGTCTCTCTCTGTCACCCAGATTGGAGTGCAGTGGTGCCATCTCAGCTCACTGCAACCTCTGCCTCCCGGGCTCAAGCGATTCCTGAGTAGCTGGAACTACAGGCGCCTGCCACCAGTTCTGGCTAATCTTTTTTGTTTTTTAAGTAGAGATGGGGTTTCACCATATTGGCTAGGCTGGTCTGAAACTCTTGACCTCAAGTTATCCACCCGCCTCAACCTCCCAAAATGCTGGGATTACAGGCGTGAGCCACCACGCCTGGCCTGTTTTTTTTAATCCCAATGTGAACAAATTTTCTCTTCCTCTAGATTACAGAAACTTTTTGTTCCTGATCAAAAGGAATAAATATTTAAGAGCATAAACAGTCCCGGCGCAGTGGCTCAGGCCTATAATCCCAACACTTAAGAAGGTTGAGGCAGGTGAATCACTTGAGGTCAGGAGTTTCAGACTAGCCTGGCCAATATGGTGAAAACTTGTCTCTACTAAAATTATTTAAAAAATTAGCCTAGCACATGGGCACGCACCAATCCCCGCTACTTGGGAGGCTGAGGGCAGGAAAATCGCTTGAACTCAGGAGGTTGCAGTGAGCTAAGATGACGTCACTGCACTCCAGCCTGGGCGACAGAGAGAGACTCTGTCTCAAAAATAAAATAAAAGCATACATATCTTACATTTCAGAGCCCTTTTTAATGGATTTTCCTCAGAGACTTTGCAGAAATCAAAGGGTCAGTTACCTATCAGTAGGAACATTTTGGACTTTATGATCAGAAATGTTTTCTAATCTGTGTAATTTCATCTACAGAAAACCATGGTCCATTAAGACTAGTGATATCCCTCTCTCTCTCCTTGCCAGGCTTCTACCAGGGAGATAACTTGTGCACATTACACACGAGTATAGGGCGTAATCCACATAGGGATTTGAGCCTGCAGATTTGAGTCTGTGTTCCCTAATTCTTTATCTAACATGTAAAGTATAAATAACACAGTACTGGAAACTTTTATGGATGAACAAGGAATGATACCTAGCACCTTTCTTCTAGAAGTTTGTAGTATAGTGAAGAGAGAAGATAAAATGCGTCTGATAAACTAGGTTAAACTTCACGTTGTTTCCTCAAGAGCCATGTGAGCGGTACCAACATGATTGGAGACAGGGGAGAAATCTATCATGGTGATTCTAGAGCAGGTTTCTCAACTTCGGCACTAACGTTTTGGGCAAAATAATTCGTTGTTGTGGGGGGCTATGCTGTGTGTCATAGGATGTTCAGCATGGCCTCTACCCACCAGATAGCAGTAGCAACAAACTCCTCCCCACCCCTGCCCGGTGTACACACAGTTGGCACCACCAGAAGTATCTCCAGGTGTTGCCAAATCTGATCTAGAGCAAGAAAAAACATGGAGCATGAAAATAGTGTATTTTAAATAAAGCTAGAGAGGGCCCGGAGTGGTGGCTTATGTCTGTAATCCCAGCATTTTGGGAGGCTGAGGCGGATGGGTAGCTTGAACCCAAGAGTTCGAGACCAGCCTGGGCAGCATGGCAAAACCTTATCTCTACCAAAAATACAAAATTAGCCAGATATGATTGCACGCACCTGTGGTCCCAGCTACTGGAAAGACTGAGGCGAGAGGATTGCTTGAGCCCGGGCTGTTGAGGCTACAGTGAGCTGTATTCATACCACTGTACTTTAGCCTGGGTGACAGGGTGAGACCTTGTCTCCAAAACCAAATAAAGAAACTAGAATTTAAAAATAAAATAAGGAAGAGAGGCATAGTCTACCTTATTATGAATTCTTTCAGGACAACCCCCAAGTCCGGTCAAACCCTCCTATCCCTGCTCTTTTTTTCTGCTTGTGCCTTTTCAGTGTATTTAACAGGCTGGGCACAGTGGCTCACACCTGTAATCCCAGCACTTTGGGAGGCCGAGGTGGGCAGATTGCTTGAGCTCAGGAGTTCGAGACCATCCTAGACAACCTGGCAAAACCCATCTGTACTAAACATACAAAAACTAGCTGGATGTGGTGGTGTGTGCCTGTAGTCCCAGCTACTGGGGAGGCTGAGGTGGGAGGATCATCTGAGCCCAGGAGGTTGAGGCTGCAGTGAGCCGTGATCAGGCCACTGCACTCCAGCCTGGGTGACAGAGGGAGACCCTGTCTCAAACAAACAAAAAGCCAAAGTACCTAACAGGTTGTTTAAACTCCAGTGTATACGTGATTGAGAACAAAGACCACTCTTTAAACCCACACGGTGTTCAACTTGGCACTTTAATAGTTTTTTTTACTTTTTTATTTTTTAGAGACAGGGTGTCTAAAAATCCTATGTTAGGATTTAGACTCATCTAAACTAAGGACATAACTAGTACACAGCATTGTGCATACTGCTGGAGAAAAGATACTCTGCTTCTTCCCTTTGTGGTCCCTCAGATCATCTCCTTAACCTACGTAGAATAGTGAACAAGGGACAAGCCCAGGCTTTGGAATCACCTAGACCTGGTTTCAAATCCTGGCCCCGTTACCTTGATAGCTTTGTGATTTGGGTGAGTCACTTAACCTTTCAGAGCCTCAGTTTTCCCCTCTAGAAACCTACTTCTATTGGTATTTGCTGTATCATGTTTATTTTTGTACAGCTAAAAAAGCCCCTGGATTTCTTATTTTAACAGCATCCATTTATAGACCATCGCTAGGAATTAGATTCTGTACTAGACAGCCTGAGGCATATATATGTATATGTATATATGTATGTGTATATATATACACACAAATATAATACTGTATGTTATTTAATGTCCACAAAAGCTCTATGAAGTAGACACTGTGAGCCCCATTTATAGAGGAAATTCAGGTTCAGACTGACTACCAGCCTTCCCAAGATCACACAGTGGTTGAATGGCAGCCAGGATCAAACTTCTCACTGTTCTCTGCTGTCTCTGTACTAGCTGGATTCATCACCATTCGTTGCTCTAATTGGACTTGTTTTCTTTACAGGGCCATGCTATGATAGTGGAGGCTTACCCAAAATAATAGATCCAGACGTAACCTGAAGTTCTGTGCAGCACTCACACTAGGCAGTGCCATTTCAATGCATTACTAAGTGACATGTATAGTTCCTAGCGCCCTTAGGAAAACAATTCTTGTGGCCTTCTGTTAAATACTTTGGACTTAAGCCTTGCCAGTGTTCTGAGCTTTTCAGTAATCACTTTACTGCTCTTTCAGGGATTTCTGAGCCGCCAGAAGCTCACACAGAGATGTGTGGGTGGTTGTGGTCTCTGTTGTCAGTAAAGACTAAATGAGGGTTTGCAATTGGGAAAGAGGTCAGCCGAGATTTGGAAATTGTCTTTGTAATATTTGCAAATTATACTTGTTCCTATCTGTGTACTGAAGATAAGTGTTCTCTATAAAATACAAACCAATGTGCCTAAATTAACTTAACTGTAGAAAAATAATTCAGAATCTAAACATCACTGAAAACTTACAAAAAAATGTTTAGATACATAAACATCATGGTGGTCAACCTTAATAAAGTGGAGAAATATTGGAGAACTCTGCCTCATTTTTTATTGGTCAGGGGAGGGAGGTGCTCTTGGCTTAGGACCAGATTTTCCCTTGAATTACTCATTTATTCTATTTTGGTCAGTGGCTAGGCCGCTGGGAACATAAAGATAGTCCTGTTTTTATCGATTAATAGATTGAGATAGAGTCTTGCTCTCGCCTGGGCTGGAATGCATTTGTGCAATCTTGGCTCTATTTTGGTTACTGGCAAGACTGCTGGGAACATAAAGACAGTCCTGTATGTATGTATGTATGTATTTATTGAGGCCGAGTCTCACTCTGTCACCCAGGCTGGATGGAGTGCAGTGGCGCAATCTCGGCTCACTGCAACCTCTGCCTCCCAGGTTCAAGCGATTCTCCTGGTGCCCGCCACCACACCTGGCTAATTTTTGTATTTTTAGTAGAAATGGTGTTTTGCCATGTTGGCCAGGCTGGTCTTGAACTCCTGACTTCAGGTGACCCACCTGCTTGGGCTCCATTACAGGTGTGAGCCACTGTGCCTGGCCTGACATCCTGTTTTAGAATAACACCTTTTGTTTTCCCCACAACTGAACTGCAGTACCTTTATATCACTCTTTGGAGATGCTTCTGTTAGCCAGGATTTAAATAAAGTTTAAAGAAGTTTTTTATTTTAATTAACTACTCTAAATCCTCTCAGATTTTTGACAACTACCCTGTACCAAATAACATGGATGCTAGTGTTTAAGGAAGCAAACACTATCTTCTTTTTGTGAACATTTATGTGACTATTGCTTAGGTCTATGAAAGTTACTGGGAATCAAAAATCACTCTGTAGTTTGGGCCAGAGACCCACTGCTAACCTCTTAAAAGGATATTTGAGAGTCCCAGCATAATTTCCCCAGGGTTTCCTTGGTAATTATAATGTGAGTTTTTAATACCGAAAAGCATTATATTTACATATATATCACAAAAATCAGGTATAGCTAAGTTAAATATAGAAAAATAAAATACCCCTGTGACCTTAGGTTGAAGGGAGAGAGATTTCTTGAAGAAGACATCAAAAGTACTAACATGAAAGATGTATAAATTTGCCGGTGTTGAGATAACAAGTTTTGTTCATGTGATGTTACAGAGTGGTGGAGAAACAAGCTAAAAGTGGAGCATATATTTACAGTAGATACAGCTGTAAAAGGATCCAGGATGGCCTGGCACAGTGGCTCATGCTCCCAGCATGTTGGGAGGCCAAGGGTTTGGATGACAAGGTCAGGAGTTCGAGACCAGCCTGGCCAATATGGTGAAACTCCATCTCTACTAAAAATACAAAAATTAGCTGGGCATGATGGCACGCCCCTGTAGTCCCAACTACTCAGGAGTCTGAGACAGGAGAATTGCTTGAACTGGGGAGGCAGAGGTCGCAGCTCACCACTGCACTCCAGCCTGGGCGACAAGAGCGAAACTCCATCTAAAAAAAAAAAATTTCTGAAACAGTTAAGGGAAAGGAAAAAAGACACATATTCCTTACTGAAGAATTCCAAACAATACACGTAGATACTCCTGACTCCAGGAGGTGGAGCATACCCCTCCTATTTGAGTGTGGACTAGGTGACTCAACTCGAGTGAATACGGTATGGAAAGGGAAAAGGCTGCCTTCCAGTGGAGAAATGGCAAACACCAGCTTACCCAAGGTTAACATCATCAGCGCTGCCATGTGGATGCACGTGCCTCCTAAGATGTAATCAAGGTACACTTCACCTCTGTGGTGTTCCTTCCAAATGCCCATAATCCAGTCGAATCATGAGAAAACAGGCAACCCCAAACTGAGGGCCAGTCTGTGACATACTTGACCAAGACTCAAAACCTGAAACTATCAAGGTCATAAAAAGGAAATATTGAGATTTGTCATACATCAGTGGAGGCTAAGGAGACATGACAGCTGAATGTGATGTAATATCCTGGACTAGATTCTGAAACAGAAAAACTCATGGAAAACTGGTGAATTCTGAATAAAGTCTGGAGTTAAGTTTTTTTTTTTTTAAGCCTAGAAATAAATCCTTACATATGTAGTCAAATGCTTTTTGTTTTGGGTGGGGGCATGTTTTGGGACAGAGTCTTGCTTAATCTCTCCAAGGCTGGAGTACAGTGGTGCAATCTCAGCTCACTGCAATCTCTGCCTCCCAGGTTCAAGTGATTCTCCTGCCTCAGCCTCCCAAGTAGCTGGGACTGCAGGTGCCCACCACCATGCCTAGCTAAACGTTTTTGTGTTAGTAGAGATGGGGTTTCACCATGTTGGCCAGACCAACATGATCTTGAACTCCTGGCCTCAAGTGATCCCCCCCGCCTCTGCCTCCCAAAGTGCTGGGATTACAGATGTGAGCCACTGTGCTTGGTCATCAAATGCTTTTTGCAAACAGTGCCAAGACCATTCAATGTGGAAAGGACAGTCTTTTCAGCAAATGATGTTGGGAAAACTGGACATCCACATGCAAAATAATGAAGTTGGACCCTTACCTTACACCATATACAAAAATTAACTCAAATGGACCAAAGACCTAAAGAAAGATAAAGCCACCAGGCTCAGTGGCTCACGCCTGTAATTCCAGCACTTTGGGAGGCTGAGACGGGTGGATCACAAGGTAAGGAGATCGAGACCATCCTGGTTAACACAGTGAAACCCCATCTCTACTAAAAATACAAAAAATTAGCTGGGTGTGTTGGCACACGCCCTTAGTCCCAGGTCCATGGGAGGCTGAGGCAGGAAAATCGCTTGAACCCGGGAGGCAGAGGTTGCAGTGAGCCAAGATCATGCCACAGCACTCTAGCCTGGGTGACAGACCAAGACTCCATCTCAAAAACAAAAAAGATAGAAAGATAAAAGCTACAATATAGTTTTATAAAGTTTTATAAACACTTAGAAGAAAACATGGGGGAAAAATACATGACATTAGATTTGGCAATGATTTCTTGGATACAATATCAAGAGCATAGGCAACAAAGGGAAACATAGATTAAACTGGATTTCATCAAAATTAAAAACTGCATCAAAGAGTGCAATGAACAGATGAAAAGGTAGCCTATAGAGTGGGAGAAAATATTTGCAAATCATGTTTCTGCCAAGGGGTTAATATTCAGAATATATAAAGAACTAACGTTCACACACAGACGACCCCCATTTAAAAATGGGGAAACAATTTGAATATCTTCATCTCCAAAGAAGATGGCCAAGAAGCACAGGAAAAGATGTTCAATGTTACTAATCATGAGGGAGATGCAAATCAAAACCAGAGACCACTTCACAGCCATTTATCCATTAGTATGCTTACTAGCAAAAGAACAGAAAATAGCAAGGGTTGGTGAGGATGTGGAGAAATGGAAATTCTTTTTTTATTTTTGAGGTGGAGTTTCACTCTTGTTGCCCAAGTTAGAGTGCAATAGTGTGATCTCAGCGCACTGCAACCTCCATCCCCCAGGTTCCAGCAATTCTCCTACCTCAGCCTCCCAACATGCTGGGATTACAGGCATGAGCCACCATGCCCAGCAGAAATGGAAACTCTTTTGGGCTGTTCGTAGGAATGTAAAATGGTGCAGCTGCTATAGAAACAGCATGACAGTTCCTACAAAAATTAAACAGAATTACTCTATGAGCCACCAATTCCACTCATGGGCGTATACCCAAGAGAACTGAAAGCAGGGTCTTGGAGACATATTTGTATTTTTACGTTCATAGTAGCATTAACCACAATAGCCAGAAGGTGGAAGCAACTCAAATGTCTGTTGATAGATAACTGGATGGACAAAATACAGATAAATTGGTATAGATGTACAAGGGAATACGACGCAGCCTTAAAAAGGAAGGCAATCCTGTAACATGCCACAATGCAGGTGGACCTTGAGGACCCTATGCCGAGTCACAAAAGGACAGTCACAAAAGGACAAATTCTGTAGGATTCCACTGACATGGGGGACATGGTCACATTCACAGAGACAGAAAGTAGAATGGTGACTGCCAGGGGCTGGGGGCCGGGGACATGGGGAGCTGTTGTTTTCGTGGATACAGTTTAGTTTTCAAAGATGAAAAGTGTCCTAGAGATTGGTTGAACAGTAATGTGAATGTACCTTACTAAACTGTACATTTGAAAATGGTTGCACTGGCTCATGCCTGTAATCCCAACACTTTTGGAGGCCGAGACAGGAGGATGACTTGAGCCCAGGAGTTTGAGACCAGCCTCTACAGAATTTGCCCTTTTGTGACTGGTTTACTTCACTCAGCATAAGGTCCTCAAGGTCCACTCGTGTTGTAGCATGTCACAGGATTGCCTTCCTTTTTAAGGCTGCGTAGTATTCCCTTGCATGTATATACCACAGTTAAACCGGCTCTAACTGTAAGTACAGCCTCTGCTCCACCAAATCATCATTTGGCAGTAGAGCCTTTTATTTGTCCTCATCTTCTTCATTCAGACTTCAAAAGGTCGGCCCCCCTATTCCCTGCTTATTTGCTTCTGACGGTATCTGATTCTAAGTAACTGCATGTTCTTTCTATATATAGTTTATTCATTTATTCATTCTATTCAGTGCCTTTTATGTGTCAGGCACTATTCTGGACGCTGAGGCTACAGCAACCAGGAAAACAGACCAAAATTCCTGCCTTTTTTGGGATTGAATTACACACACACACACACAGACATACACAAAAGATGAGATAATGGATATGTTAATAAGCTTGACTTTAATATCAGTTCACGGTGTATATGTAATAAAAGATGCTCATTGTAGAGTAACTCAATATAGAGTAGAAAGAAAATGACTGGGCCCATTCCAGAGCCTCTCCTCCCCTCCTAGCCTTTCTCAGTTGTGTTTTTCTCCAGGCCTCTCAAATGCTAGTCTTTCTTGAGGAATGAAAAGCAAGGGCACAAGTTTATATTTTTAAATGTGCAAAACATTCAAGAGAACTTTTCCAAAATCATTACCTCCTTCCTTCCTTCCTTTTTTTCTCCCTCCCTCCCTCCCTCCCTTCTTTCCATCCTTCCTCCCTCCCTCCCTCTCCCTCCCTCTCTCCCTCTCTCCCTCCCTCTCTCTCTCCCTCCCTCCCTCCCTCTCTCCCTCCCTCTTTCTCCCTCTCTCCCTCCCTCTCTTTCTCCCTCCCTCCCTCTCTCCCTCCCTTCCTCCCTCCCTCTCTCTTTCCCTCCCTCCCTCCCTCTCTCCTTCCCTTCCTCCCTCCCTCCCTCTCTCTTTCCCTCCCTCCCTCCCTCTCTCCTTCCCTTCCTCCCTCCCTCCCTCTCTTTCCCTCCCTCCCTCCCTCTCTCCCTCCCTCCCTCCCTCCCTCTCTCTCTCTCCCTCCCTCCTTTCCTCTCTCCCTCTCTCTTTCTTCCTTCTTTCAGGGCTGGAGAGCAGCAGCGCAATCTTGGCTCACTGTAACCTCTGCTTTCCGGGTTCAACTGATTCTCATTTTATTTTACCTAATATAAGATACATGCTGGCTGGGTGAGGTGGCTCACACTTGTAATCTCAGCACTTTGGGAGGCCGAGGTGGGAGGAGCACTCAAGTCCAAGAGTTCAAGAACAGCCTGGACAACATAGCGAGACCTTGTCTTTACAAAAAAAGAAAAGTTAGCCAGATGTGGCAGCACGTTCCTGTAGTCCCAGCTACTTGGGAGGCTGAGATGGGAGGATTACCTGAGCCCAGAAAGTTCAGGCTGCACTCCACCCTAGGTGACAGAAAGGTCTCCTGCCTCAAAAAAAAAAGTTTATTGCAATTATATATGAATAAGTCCCAAGGATTGAATTACACACACAGACATACACAAAAGAGATGATGGATATGTTAATCAGCTTGACTTTAATATCAGTTCACAGTGTATATGTAATGAAAGATGCTCATTGTAGAAGAGTAACTCAATATAGAGTAGAAAGAAAATGACTAGGTGCGGTGGCTCACACCTGTAGTCCCAGCACTTTGGGAGGCTGAGGCACATGGATCATTTGAGGTCAGGAGATCGAGACCAGCCTGGCCAACATGGTGAAACCCTGTCTCTACTACAAATACAAAAAAATTATTAAATTAGCGAGGTGTAATGGTGCACACCTGTAGTCCCAGCTACTTGGGAGGCTGAGGCAGGAGAATCACTTGAACCCAGGTGGTGGAGGTTGCAGTGAACCAAGACTGTGCTACTGCACTCCAGCCTGGGTGACAGAGCGAGACTCTGAAGGAAGAAAAGAAAAGAAGGAAGGAAGGAAGGAAGGAGAAAAATCAGGTAGAGATACCCACTGATAATGTTTTGATATCTCTCCTTTTCGAGGCACTCATACTTCTATGGACTTATGTCACCAGGCAATTTAACTTCAAAATGCATTAAAAAATTTTATTTTCCTTTGTCTTGAATTTTAAGATATAAACTTGGAGCAAACTGCAGAAACCTTTTCCTTTACCCTTAAAATAGACTCCACGTCCCTCCCTTTCTCACGGTATATAATCCCTTCACATTTATCTGTTCACTAGTATCCAATTATTGTGTTGCTTAGAAGTTCCAGGGACTAATCTTGAGACAGACCAAGCCTGGAGACCCAGCTGCAAAATGCCAGAGATGACTTCAAGGCAGCTAGTTAAGAACCTGGCTGTTGTGGAGATGATGCCAGCCCACGTGCCAGGTGGACTGGGACCCAACAGAGCCACCAGAACAAGACACACATACATTGTACTTACCACAATTCTTGAATGTCTTGCTTATCCAGTTTGCCCTTTTTATACCCCTGCCTTCGCTTCAAAAATTGAAGTGGTTTTTCTAGATGGGAATCTGGCCGCGTTCCCTTTACTAGTTTTTGTTGTTGTTTGTTTTGTTTGTTTGTTTGTTTTGAGACAGAGTCTCGCTTTGTCACCCACACTGGAATGCAGTGCTGCAATCTCGGCTCACAGCAACCTCTGCCTCCTGGGTTCAAGCCATTCTCCCTGCCTCAGCCTCCTGAGTAGCTGGGACTACAGGTGCCCGCCATCACACCCAGCTAACTTTTGTATTTTTTAGTAGAGACGGGATTTTGCCATGTTGGCCAGGCTGGTCTCGAACTCCTGACCTCAGGTGATCCACCTGCCTCAGCCTGCCAAAGTATTGGGATTACAGGCATGAGCTGCTGCGCCTGTCCCCTTTACTAGTTTTGGAAAATAAAATCACTTTCTTTCTACCAGAACTCGCTCTTGTTAATTGGACTCTGCCATGGGCAAGCATCTGCACCTGCGTTTGGTTACATATGGACCAAAATTGCATAGTATAATGTTATTCTGGAATGCTGTTGTTTTACTTAGCTATACAGTCTAAATATGTTTCCCTGTCAGTAGGTGTAGCTATACATCATCATTTTTAATGACCACTTGGTGTTCCTTTCTATGGCATAAACACATTGGAATGCACATCATTTGTGCATATGATCTATTCACTTGTCCACTCCTTCCCTCCTTCCTTCCTTTCTTCTTTCTCTTTTATTTTCTTTTCTTTCTGGAGACAAGGCAGCACTCTTGCCTAGGCTGGAATGCAGTAGTGTGATCACAGCTCACTGCAGCCTCAACCTCCCCAGCTAAGGCAGTCCTCCCACCTCATCCTCCTGAGTAGCTGGAACACAGGCATGTGCCACCATACCTGGCTAAGTTTTTTATTTTTATTTTTATTTTGTTTGTAGAGATAGGATCTCCCTGTGTTGCTCATGCTGGTCTTCAACTCCTGGGTTCAAGTGATCCTTCGATCTCAGACTCCCGAAGTGCTGAAATTACAGGCATGAGCCATAGTAGCTGGCCCACTTTTTCTTTAAGCTATCTTTTTAGAGATTTAATTGCTGCCGCATGTCAATTTTCTTACCTTTGTCTCCAAAGCCTTCTTTTTCAGTCCTGTCTTTTTTTTTTTTTTTTTGGTGAGCCTGCTGACCTTAGCTTGTCAGCTACCTCCTGTCTCTTGATATTGCTGGGTAAGCAATAGTCCCTGGCATTTTGTTTTGGATAACAGTTTCTGCATGCCCACACATTGTCTGGGATTGTCCTGTCCACAGGCTTCTGCTGATCCTGGCATCAAATCCAGATTCTTTTGTTGTGTGTTGTGATACTGGAGTTTCCCCCATTGCTTTCTCAAGTCGATGCGTTGTCTTAAGAGTGTCTTGGAATGACACTGAGCTCATCTCCACAGATTCTGAAGTTTGGCTCAGTGGCCCTGGGGTAGTTCCTAAAGATGGTTGGGTCAACGCAATAGATTTTTCCACTTGGTGACAAGTGTCAGAGGTCAACATTGCTTCTTTTCCTTGAGATCCTGGCTCTGAGATCATCTCTAAAGATTCTGAGGCTTGATGCCATGGGGTCAATCTTTCAGGCTCTGTGGCTTGGTGATTTGGTTTGGGGCTCATCTCTGCAGCTTTTACTGCCTGAAGTGTCCCTTTGGTCAATTCCCCATATTTCATACCTTGCACATGTGTCTCAGGAATTAACCACCTACATTCTACCATTTGAGGAGTTTTCACATCTTCAATCAATAGTACTAGGGCTATCTTCTCAGATCTGACATCTTGTAACCATGGCTTTAGGGCCAACTCTGCAGATTTTGTGTCTTCCGTTGGTGGTCTTAGTGTCAACTCCACAGTGTTTATATCTTGAAACTCTGGTGGTAGGACCAGATGAACAGATCTTCTGCCTTGCAACTGTGAACCTGAGGTCAAACTCCTAGATTCTGTAACATATGGCTGTGCTGGTGGAATTATCCCCGTGGAATCCATGGCTTGTAATGGTGCTACTGGAGTTACTCTCCCACAATGCATGACTTGATGTAATGGTGCTGAGATCACTTCCGATGACTTTGTGCCTTGACATATTGGCCCTGGAATAGTCTTTCCTTGTTCCATGACTTGACTTTGTGATCCTGAGGTCATGTCAACTGATTCCATGACTTTATGCTGTGGCGCTGGCATCATCTCCACAGTTTCCATAATTGCACGTTGTGGCCTAGATTCATCTTTTCTGGTTTTGTGACTTGATGCTTCAATATTGTGTTCATCTTCACTGACTCTATGGCTTGATGTTGTGGTGTTGGAGTCGTTCCCACTAATTCTGTGTGTGGATATTTGTTAATCATCCCCATAGAATCCATAACTTGAAGCAGTGCTACAGGAGTTGCTTTCTCATTATCTGTCACTTGATTCAGTAATCTCATGGCCATCCTCTCTGATTCCACAACTTGGTGCTTTGGCCTTGGGGCTGCCTCCATTGACTGGATGACTTGATTTGGTGGTTTGGGGGTTATGCTCATTGTTTTCATAGTTTCCATTGGTTTCACAACTTGACTTGGCAGCTGTGGGAACAAACCCACAGATTATAAATGTTATTCTGGGATCATCCCCATTGAATCTATGACCTGAAGTAATGCCAATGGAGTTACCTTTATGCTGTCCTTGACTTGATATGGTACACTTGGTGCCACGTCCACATTAGTCACTTGTGTCTTGTACTGCTCTGTGCTTTTTTCTGGAAAACCTATGACCCTCTTCTCTATACTAAGCTCTAGTATGTGTTTTGGCTCTTTCTTCAGTAAAGCAGTTTCCTCTTAAGTTACATTAACTCCTAAACTTCTTGGAGGTAGAGTGCCCACTGATGTAACGAAAGGCTTGGATCCAAGGATTTGGGGGCCATCCCCAGGTTGTAACTGCTTGCCTGAGATAAGTGACTGTGAAAGTTTTGTTTCTGTGCTATTTGTTCCAGATCCCACTTCAGCATTCACATGAAGTGGAAATGATGGAAGGTCTGGGGAATTTTTGTTAATATTTTGCTCAGTGTTTTGATGAATGGGCATAGATAACTGAGTTTGGAGTTTATTTGATTCAGCGACTCCTCTTTGTACTTCAGTTAAATAATTGAACATCGCCCATGATTTCCTCACAGGTAAAGGTACCATTTGTTGCTGCAAAGAGAAAACATTCTCAGACATATGTCCTTTTAGCTCCCTTGTTGACCGAAGGAGAGAGCTTGAATGGAGCCCACCTTGGAAGTCGTGGTCTCTCCTTAGAAACAGAATTTGGCTCATGATCTGAGGTCAAATGACTCTTGCTCCTTCTCTCATCTTTTTTTTTTCCCCCCTTTTCTGTTTGCAGATATTTAGAGGCTCAGAAATAGAGTTGATAAAAGGGCTCTGAGATTGTAAGGGTGAAAGATCTGTCAAATTCTGAAAATGTTTTGATTTCTGGGGCTCTGATAGCCGAAAAGGAGGCAGGGTTGTGCCTTGGTTCTCAAACACACGTGACTGCTTTTTGTGGGAAATAGGTAAACTATGGCTCTGGCATTCCTTCAGAACAACTAGAGTTACTGCATGATGATCTCAAGGAGATGCTGTGGTCAGTAGAATGTTTTGCTCTCTTATAGTCACAACAGCGTAGAACAGTCTTCTGAGCCACAAGAACAGAGGAGGTAGAGGAAGAAATTGTATCCTACGGTTCCAGCAAATCCTATTCCCTAAGCCTTGATCTAAGAAATAAAGAGAAATGTTTCAGTTTGCATTGAAATAGGAAAAGGAAAAAAGTGGCTATTTCAAATGCAAAATATTTTTGGCCTGAAGGAGAATTGGGGAAAAAAAAAGTTTCTTCTGCCAACATCAGTCACTTATAGAAAGAATTCCTCTACCAGGACAAAGGGAGGAAACTG
The DNA here is from genome assembly GCF_049354715.1 of Callithrix jacchus. Lineage (NCBI taxonomy): Eukaryota > Metazoa > Chordata > Mammalia > Primates > Cebidae > Callithrix > Callithrix jacchus. Next base: position 89,174,821 of record NC_133515.1, read on the forward strand.
TTCCCATTCCACCCAGAAATGACCCTTTGACCAGTTTGAACCCAGAACTTCCTCCACAGACAAAATGAACTCTCTCCCTCCCTCCTTCCTCCCCTTCCTTTCTCCTTTTTAAAACCTCCACCACCTTCAGTCCTCATCCAGAAACTACAATGCCTGACCTTGCGCTTTTCAGGTGTCGGGAGATCTGTTGAAGAGTCCGCATCATTGACCAGAGTGTATATTCCTGGGTCCTGTCCCCAGGGAGTCCTGAAACACTGGATGCAACACTGTATGTCAATGTAATTGAAGTCTCATTAAAATACCAGTAAGGAAAACAATAAGAGATTTAACTTAGAAAAGAGAAAGCTAACATAGTGAAGGAAGGAAAACAGGGTACCAGGTACTTTGAGTTCCAGACCAGCCTGACCAACATGGTAAAACCCCATTTCTACTAAAAATACAAAAATGAGCCAGGCATGGTGGTGCATGCCTGTAATCCCAACTACTCAGGAGGTTGAGGCAGGAGAATCACTTGAACCTGGAAAGTGAAGGTTGCAGTGAGCCAAGATCATGCCACTGCACTCCAACCTGGGCAACAGAGCAACAGTCAGTTTCAAAAAAAAAGAAAAATTAGCTGGGTGTGGTGGTGTATGCCTGTGGTCCCAGGTACTTGGGTGGCTGAGGTAGGCTGATCTCTTGAGCCCAGGAGATCAAGGCTGCAGTAAGCTGTGATCCTGCCACTGTACGCTCCAGCCTGGGTGACACAGCAAGATGCTGTCAGAAAAAAAAAGAGAAAGAGAAAGAAAGAGAGAGAAAGAAAAAGAAAATGAAAGAGGGCAGGCAGGCAGGCAGGAGAGAGAGAGGAGGAAGAAGAAAACAGTTTGAATAAGTACACATTAATAATGTTAAAACTCTAATGAAATAGTTAAATTCCTAGAAAAAATATAAGATACCAAAATTGGGCAAAAAGGACTAGATCATTTGAGCAGAGCAGTAAGTATGAAAGCAGTTGAAATGATAATCAGACATTCTTCATCAGACATAATAAAATAATTCACCAAAGTTTCTGAATACCAAAACAACTTACAAATATCAATAACATTTCTCTACCACAGTAAAAACTATAAAAATATTATTTAAAATAATAAATGATATTCTTCACAATAGTAATAAAAAATGATAAAAGTAGCAAGGTGTTAAGTAAACCAAGAAGACAGAAGACTTCAATGTAGAAAACTATAAAATGCTAATAAAAGACATAGAAGATGATCAGAATAAATGGAGAGACAGTCCAAGTTCTTGGTTGGAATAACTTGAAATTACAAAGATGTCATTATTCCCCAAATTAATTTTTTTTAAGACAGTCTTGCTCTGTCAGCTAGGCTGGAGTGCAGTGGTGTGATCTCAGCTCACTGTAACCTTCGCTTCCTGGGTTCAAGCAATTCTCCTGCCTCAGCTGCCCGAGTAGCTGGGACTACAGGTGTGCACTTAATTTTTGTATTTTGAGTAAAGACAGGGTTTCACCATGTTGGGCAAGCTGGTCTTGAACTTCTGACCTGCCTTGGACTCCCAAAGTGCTAGGATTATAGGTGTGAGCCACCATGCCCAGCCAAATTAAATTATATATATGTGTGTGTGTGTGTGTGTGTGTGTGTGTGTGTGTCTGTATATTGACACGTATATATTTTTTTGTTTATTTATTTATTGAGACAAGGTCTTGCTCTGTTGCCCAGGCTGGACTGCAGTGGCATGATTTACTATAGCCTCAACATCCTGGGCTCAAGTAATTCTCCTGCCTCAGCCTCCCAAGTAGCTGGAATTACATATAGGTATGTGTTACCATACCTGGCTAAGTTTTTGTATTTTTAGTAGAGACGGGTTTTCACCATGTTGGCCAGGTTGGTCTTAAACTCCTGCCCTCATGTGATCCACCTGCCTCAGACTCCCAAAGTGCTGTGATTAACAGCATGAGCCATGACGCCTGGCCTAAGGCAACTGTTCTTAAAGAGAGCTCCTCAAATTGTATAAGTTTCCAGCCAAAAACAAAACATGGATTTACCCCTATGCAGAAGAATTGCAAAGACAGGCTCTGGGCTAGAGGGGAGGTGGTAGACTGCTTATGAAAGAAAGAAGTAATCAAAGGCCCAAGAAGGAAGTTTGTCTAGAAAAGTAAGGACTAACCCAAGAGGAGGAAATTAGGGAAGGGGTGAAATTAACTATGTAAACCTCTCTGAAAGCTTTCCCCAAACCTTTGGAAGCCTAGGTCACCAGTACACTTTCCTCCCTTGAGTTTGCACCCCCTTTTCCCTCTTTTTCCCTCATATCCCCCCCTGCATCCTGTCCCTCTTTTCTGTTACCTGTTCCAAAAAGATCATTTCGGCCAGTTTGTGGTTCTTTTCTAGCATGGCTAGACGTGCTCAGACCTGATAAAAGTCTGTCCCTTCTCCGCCCTGTGGGGAAAAAGGAGGTCTGGTTTTTCTGTAGGTGCTGCCGTTCTGTCTGTGAGGGCTGAGATTGGAAGACCAGAAGGATGTAGAAAATAAAAGACTTGGGAAGGTAAAACACTTCATGGAGCTTAAAGGTTTGAGGTTTAGAGACTCTGAAATGGTCTGACTGGAGGGTAGAGGTGGAATGGGCAGGGTAAAGGAAACTAGGGATGGCTGGAGAGCTAGGAATCATGGGGCTGAATACTACAAGAAATCAGTTTTGGAGACGGAATGAATCAGGAGCATAATACTTGCATATTCCCGGGATACTTGATCTGCAATCTCATTGGTCTCATGCAGGAATCGAGCTTTTGCTACTTGGCCCAAAGCAGAAAAGCACCTATGGCATGGAAGCAAAGACATTAATATAATATTATTACAGAATCGTCATTAATTCACTGGTTCAGCAAATACAAACTGATGTGCATCTATCATGTGCCAGACAGTGTGCTTGTCACTGGGGACACATAGGAGAAAAGGGATGATGAGGGCCTTGCTCTCAAGAGAACTTCCATTCTAATAGAGACAAATAATTAGTAAAAGTAGAGATAATAAAAAATAAAGTAATATAATACTGTAGATCAAGCTTGCTCAACCCCCGGCCCAAGATGGCTGTGAATGTGGCCCAACACAAATTCATAAACCTTCTTAAAATATTATGAGATTTTCTTTTTATTCGCTTCCTTTTTTGTTTTTTTTTAAGCTCATCAGCTATCATTAGTGTTAGTGTATTTTATGTGTTGTCCAAGATAATTCTTCCAATGTGGCCCAGGGAAGCCAAAAGATTGGATGCCCCTGTTATAGTGACTGAAGGGGCCACTTTAGTTGGTAGTTGGAGAAGGTCTCTCTGATGAACTAATTTGAGCTGAAACCTGAATACAAGAAAAAGCCAGTCATGGCAGGATGGGCAAAAGTCATTCCTGAGAGGGAACAGCTAGTGTAAAGGCCCTGTAGCAGGTATGAGCTTGGCATGCTCACAGAGCCTGAAGGATGCCAGTGTGGTTGGAGACTAACAGGCAAGTAGGGGGCTGGCATGAGAAGGAAGCAGAGGCCAAAAACCTTCAGGGCTGAGGCCACACAAGGAGTCTGGGTTTCATAGCAAGTAAAAGAGTAAGCTATTGGAAGGTTCCCATCATGAAAAAGACACAGTCTATGTTTAAAAAAATTACCTCAGCTGCTCTGAATGAACAGATGGTAGGGGTACAAGAAACAGTATCAGCAAGACTAATTAAGAGGCTGTGCAATATTGCAGGTGGGAGATGGCGGTGGTCTGCACTAGGATGGAGACATCAGGATGTGTTTTGAAGAGAGTTCCACACCTCACCTCTCCGCAATGTGTAGTTGCCTTGCCTCTAGCGCCAGTTGACACAAGGTTTTCCACATTGCCTCTGTTTCTGGGGTCATTTCCAGAGTCTCTAAGAAGGCTGTTGCCCTGGAAAGGGATGGAAGCAAAGTAAAAGGAATGAGGGACGAGTCAGGAAGACACAGCAGAAGACTGGTGATGGGGCAGGGGGAGGGGGAAGGGCCATTTTTGTCTCATCTCCTCCCAGGATCACTGAATCCTTATCAGTTTTGGCCAGTTTTACACCCCACCCCAGGTCCTCCCCTCTCAGAATCAGAGTCTCCCACCACCTCACTGGTTATTGTCCGGCCTCTCACCGGGTATAGTTGCCAACATCAATGGCTGTTCCAAACTCCATGAGGCCTTCATCCAGTGTGTAGGCAACAGTAGTCACAGCTTCCATCACCATCACCTCAGTCTTTCCTCCGCCCCGCTCCAGACCTATAACATCACCCTGTAAAAGGTCATCCCCGACCCCACCCTAATTTCAGGTTAGTTTCCACTGAATCAACTGTAGAACAGACTCACCCTCATCCAACCCAGTGCTCAAGAGTCACAGCAGTCCTGATTTTCCTAACATTTTAGTCTCTCTCAAGCATAAAAAACATACTTTATTTGTAGTGATATCCTTGGGTTAAAGTGTACTCCTAACGGTGACAGCACCAATTCCTAGAGGTACAAAGTGTGGCATCCACTTCTGCTTCCAGCAGTGCCGTAAGAGTAGATATTCTTAAGGGTTCTCTTGTTAAAATACAACTTGAACCTAGAACATACTTTTTAATGCATTGCTTGGGCTTACTTGAAGAAATCACTAAGAATGTTCCCTACCCATATCCTACCCTTCTCTCTCAAAAAAGACAGACAGAAAGAAAAAGGTCAATAAGCGAAATCCTGAGCAAGAAAAACGGGAAAGTGAGCAAATGGGAAAGGTACAGTTGTCCTGAACGCAAATGGAGTGTCAGGAGAATAAACCTCAGGCCCTCCAGCGGGATGGGGAGGCTGAATTTGCGAATCCTTAATTAAACCTGGGACTCACTCTTTAGTAAAGGCAACAAAAGTAATGGTTACAGATCATTAATGTGCCTGATTCCTGCAGAAGAAAGACCAAATCATCATTGGAGGAGAATATATCCATCTTGGGCCCTCAGGATTCCAAAAGAAAACATTCAAAGTAACTTGAGCTCACAATTTAAAAAAAAAATACAAGAAAGCAAACCACTAGGAAAGAATAAGTAATAACTATAAACAACACTTTTAGACCTTCAAGAATTTCAGATATTAAAAATAACAGTTAAAGGCTGGGCTCAGTGGCTCATGCCTATAATCCCAGCACTTTGTGAGACCAAGGTGGGAGGATCACTTGAGCTCAGGAGTTCAAGACCAGCCTGGGCAACACAGTGAGACTTCATCGCTACTGGAAAAAATAAAAAAAAAAAAAAGAGTTAACCAGGTGTGGTTCCACGTGCTTGTAGTCCCAGCTACTCAGGAGGCTCAGTTGAGAGGCTCATTTGAGCCCAGGAGTTTGAGCCTGCGGTGAGCCTTGATCATGCCACTGTATAGCCTGGATGGCAGAGTGAGACCCTGTTTTTTGTTTTGTTTTTTAAAAAAGCTCAGTTATGGAATATAAAATGATTATTTATGAAACACCTAAATGCCGTAAAAAATGGAATGAAAAATTAAGCAAGGAATAAAAAATTATCCATTCAAGGAATAAGAAATTATCCATATAGCCAGACAGACTGGAGAAATAATCAAATAAAACAAAGAAAAATTTAATGTTTGAAGTAAAAAACTCAATGGACAGTTTAAATAGCAGATTAGACAATGATGAAAAGCAAATTAATGAATCGAAACAGATCTAAAGAAATTACCCAGAAGCCAGATGCACTGGCTCACGGCTGTAATCCCAACACTTAGGAAGGCTCAGGTGGTAAGACTGCTTGAGCCCAGGAGTTTTAGACCAGCCTGGGAAACACAGCGAGAACATGTCTTTTCAGAAAATTGGGGAAAAAATAAAAAAGTTGGGCATAGCGTCATATGCCGGTAGTCCCAGCTACTCGGCAGGCTGAGATAGGAGGACAGCTTAAGCCCAGGTGGTCAAGGCTGCAGTGAGCCAAGATCATGCCACTGCGTTCCAGCATGGGGCAACAGAGTGAGACCGTCCCCCAAAAAAAATTATCCAGAAAGGAGCATGGAGCAGGAAGAAAGAAACTATAAACGAGAAGTTTAAAATGCAAAACAAGAAATCCAACATTTACCTAACTAGAGTTCTGATGAAGAGCCTAGAGAATGGCTGAGGAGAAGCAATGTTCAAAGAGATAATGACTAAGAAACTTCCAAGAGTGATGAAAATGTGTGTATTCATAAACACAGGAACACAATCTATACTAAGCAAGATAAATGTTAAAATTTTGTAACTAGGGGCCGGGCGCAGTGGTTCACGCCTGTAATCCCAGCACTTTGGGAGGCCGAGGCGGGTGGATCACGAGGTCAAGAGATCGAGACCATCCCGGTCAACATGGTGAAACCCCATCTCTACTAAAAATACAAAAAATTAGCTGGGCATGGTGGCGCATGCCTGTAATCCCAGCTACTCAGGAGGCTGAGGCAGAATTGCCTGAACCCAGGAGGCGGAGGTTACGGTGAGCAGAGATCGCGCCATTGCACTCCAGCCTGGGTAAAAAGAGCGAAACTCCGTCTCAAAAAAAAAAAAAAAGAAAAAAAAATTGTAACTAGACATATTGTAGTGAAACTTCAAAACACCTAAGAAAAAGATAATTTTTTTTTTCTGAGACAGGATCTCACTCTTTCACTCAGGCTGGAGTGCAGTGGTACAACTTTGGCTCACTGCAACCTCTACCTCCCAGGTTCAAGTGATTCTCATGCCTCAGCCTCCTGAGTAGGTTGCATTACAGATGCACGCCACCACACCTGACTAATTTTTGTTATTTTTAGTAGAGACAGGGTTTCTTAATGTTGGCCAGGCTGGTCTCAAACTCCTACCCTCAAGTGATCCACCCATCTCAGCCTCCCAAAGTGCTGGAATTAAAGACGTGAGCCATTGCACCCAGGCCTAAAAAAGACACAGCTCCTCTATGATTCCATTCTAGATATGGAACTTGGAGAACTGAATCACCGAAATAATGAAAAATCAGCAACTTAAATGCCCATCAATAAGAGAGAAGATATAAAATTATTCAAGATAAATATAAAAAAATGTCAGGATTTGACAGAACTGGGTATGGATAAACAAGTGATACTATTGTTTTTTTAAAAAAAATGATTTTAAGTGGAAAGCTTCATAAATTTGTGTGTCATTCTTGCACAGGGCCTTGCTAATCTTCTCTTTATCATTCCGATTTTAATATATGTGCTGCCAAAGCAAGCAAAATGTCATTATTATGAATAGCTCACATTTATTAAGTGCTTACTATGTTCCAGCCGTAAGAAGTGTATTCCATATGAAGTAGGTACTATTTTTATCCCTACTTTGTAGATGAGGAAATTGGGATATAGAAAGATGAAGTAACTTCCTAAGCACACAGGTAGAGAAGTGCTATGGTTTCACTCCAGAGCCCCATTCTTTTATTTTTAATAGAGACAAGGTCTTACCATGTTTCCTAGACTGGTCTCAAACTCCTGAGCTCAAACAATACACTGGCCTCAGCCTCCCAAAGCACTGGGATTACAGGCATGAACCACTGTGCCTGGCCCAGAACCCCATTTTCAACAGCTACATTGTATAGGTAATGCTATTCTCTATACTAGTTTTATGCTTGAAACACTTCATAATAAAAATATTAACATATAATATTTATAAATGTGAATATTTGTGAAATGCAAATAAAGTTTTATCATTATTAATTACTTATAAACTATACAAAAAATAAGACCTCTTCCAGTTCTAACAGTCTATGATTCTATGAAACCTAAACAGAAAAATTCATAAATTTAATGTGTCTTCTCTGCCACTCACAATTTGCTAACCCTAAGATATATGTCCAGAGAACATGAATAATTATATAGATGTTTGGGTTTTTTTGTTGCTTTCTTTTTGTTTGAAGAGACAGGGTCTTACTCCATCATCTAGCCTGGAGAGCAGTGGCACAATCATTCATTGCAGCCTTGAACTACTGGGCTCAAATGATCCTCCTGCCTTGTCCTTCCAAAGTGCTGGGATTACAAGCATGAGCAACTGCGCCTGGCCTGTACCTCTGTATTTATATCTAGATATCTAGGTACAGATGTACACATATTGATTTAAACATTTCATATATCCACTGTATGTGGGGGGTTAATATTTACCTGGTGCTTTGCAGATTCCTGCATTCCCCACTGAAAAAAATCCTGTGGTATAAAAGTGTGATATAAATATCTCTTTTGTTATTAAAATTATGAGAGTCTCACTCACCTATAGCAATACTCTTAATATCAACAGATAAGTCTATTTCTTATGATCTTCTGTTCCTCGCTGACACCGCTCATTAATACGAACACTGAAACATGAAGGGTGAGGTAAGACAAAATGGGCATAGGCAGTTGGGATGTTTATTAAAGGCTCTGAAGTACCACATAGGATGAAGCTGTTATTTATTTGGTTGCCCCAGCTGGAGTGCAGTGGTGTGATCACGGCTCACTACAGCTGTGATCTTGATTTCTCAGGCTCCAGATGATTCTCCCACCTCAGCCTCCTCAGTAGCCAGGACTACAAGCATCTGCCAATATGCCTGGATAATTTTTTGTCCTTTTAGTAGAGAAGGGGTTTCACCATGTTGCCCAGGCTGGTCTTGAACTCCTGGACTCAAGTAACCTGTTTGCCTCAGCCTCCCAAAGTTCTGGGATCATAGGCATGAGCCACCATGCCTGGCTGAAGCTTTTAGATTAACTGGAGGAAACAGAACTTAGGAGTCCAAAAGGAATTTTTGGGGTTTCAAGGATTCAGAAAATCTTGTGAGGTTACCTGATGAGGTGGGGGTTCATGAATTCAGTGCATACAGAACCCAAGGTGTCGTTATTCCCATATTCCACCAGGGTTAGCTCTCTGGCATTGAAGATCATGCATACCTAGGAAAAATGGAGTTGTTCTATGGTGGAAAGGCTACATGAAGAAAGAGATGTGCGAGGTATACTGTAGTTCAAGGTGACTCCCACTTTTCTCCTTGTTCTCCTACCCTGCCAATTTCATTCTCCCTGTTTCTTTATCTGCTGTTTCCCTATCCCTTGCAACTTGCCATCTTTATGACACAGAAGCTAGAAGGAGGCTTATGGAGATGGTGATGGTGAATCAAGCTCTACTCACATTCTCATTTTCAAAGAAATACTTCTCATTGCCACAGATCCCTGCCAGGCTATCTGTAGAGAAGAAGACTTTAGACACAATGTGGATAATTACCCAAGACAATGCCAAAAGAATGACAGGTTGGGAAGCAGAAGGACCATATTTAGGGAGGCTGTGGCACTACACAAAAGAGGTGCTGTATCAGAATTTGATCTGGTCCCTGAGAGGAACCAGAGACATGTTTCTGAGAGATGGCATCAAAACGGTCCAAAGATGGTGATTCATACTCTGGAATTATAAACCTCCTGGGTCTCCTTCCCTGAAAAAAGGTCCCCTACACCAGAATGTTGAACCTTCACATGGAGATCTTACCCCTAGGGATTTTGGGTCCCCACAAGTATTAAGCCAAGATGCCCCATTCCCCACCCTACCCTCAATTTTGGTTCCTACCTCACTAAGGCTATTAGTGTTCAGGTCCCCCAGCAGCAGTGTGTGTGATGTGTGGGCCACCAAGTAACGTTCCTTTCCCAGGATTTTCACCTCTTCCCCCTCATAGCCAGAGTGGGACTTGAGCACCACCCGGGTTCCCGATGAGGCTTCCCCAGCCCAAAAGAAGGGTGAACATCCATGCCCTTTGCCACCTCCACAGTCTAAACAAAGCTAATATCTTGTTCCTCCTTGGGCCTTGGATATTGTTGACAGTAATGGTACCTTACATTTATATGGGGATTTACTATTTATGAAATGCATTCCTGTATTATCCATTTTGATGCTCATAATTTATGCAATTCTGAAAGTTCCACTGGGTAAAACCAATCACTCTATGTTTTCAGTCTTGTTACAAACCTTACATATCAGTGATCACAGTGTACATACTGATCAATTGATTGACTGACAGGGTCTCACTATGTTGCTTAGGCTGGCCTTGAACTACTGGGTTCAAGCAATCCTCCTGCCTCCGCCTCCTGAGTAGCTGAGACTACAGGCATGTGCCACTGCATCTAGCTAATATATATTTTTTGTTATGTCTGTATCCTCTGTTATAACAATCTCCTTGATCCAAGGGACAATGTCTTACACATAATTATCTGTGTAATCCCAATGCCTAACACTGCTGACACACAGTAGAGAATTAATACATGTTTCTGGAAAGAACAAAATAATGAAGAAACCAATGTATAATAAATGGAAGGACAGAGGTAGAAAAAAGAAAAAAGTGGGCTCAGGAACCGAGAAATTAGCTTGCAACATCAAAGACATGAGCTCAGAGGCCTTAAAACAACAGAGTTCACATTTATAATCCTGTTTATCAAACTGCCCCATTGACAGTGTGTAGGCAGTAAAGTTTTAAACCAGGAAGGTGTAAGTAGCAATCACTGCACAGCTTAAGCCCAGTGCTTAAAAGTTTTCTTACAATAAGCTGCAGGAACCACAGAAGAAAAGATACAAGGGTGTTGCCCTGACATATTCTGTTGCCCAGAAAAATGCTTCCAGAGGGACAAAGATTAAAATTGACACTATGGCTGTGGCCAGAAGGCAGGGAAATGTTAGATATGTATCATGATGAATGAGCCATGCAAGGTCTCAGTGCAGTAGGCTACCATCCTGCTTACCTGGCTAGGTCCCACATACGTCAGCTCAAACTTGTTCTTGTAAATGCTCCTTCGGAGGCAGCAGTCAAACTATTCCACCCACCACATAGTGTGCCCTAGAAGGGAAAGTGATAGCATAAAAGGTCACACACATAGTACACTGGCATGGGGAGAGTATCCACAGACATCCTCAACACCTGGGCTCTAGAGTCTAGAGAACGGTTGGCAGTATAAGAGCTGGCAGTTTTTGGAAGTACCAGAAGGAAACCAGCTACAATTATTGGACTCAAGGGCACTACATATTAATGGGATAAAAGGGAGAAACTAGCGCTGCCTAAACACACAATTCTTTGTCCCTTTTGTGACCTCCAATAAAGTATGAATTTCTCCTTCCTGCCTTTAACACCAGAATTTTAGGTTAGGATCAACAGGAAAGAGGAAATTCTCTAGTGTCAGGGGAGAGTGCTGTAGGATAAGGGAGGACTTTTTTCTAGTTTGGTGAAAGTCACCGATCCAGAAAGGGATTACTAGTAACACACCACACAGAGCCGTGAGCCATCCCGCTTCCAGGCCAAGGCAGTGATGGTGTATAAATTGGCAACCTCCTTGGGCTTTGCCTCTTCCCAGATGCTTCTTTGAGGGCTCCAGTTGAACACCCGAAGCCTGAAATAAAATATGTGGCTTTTAGAAGAGATCGAGGCTGAGCTAAAGGGTGCAAATGAGCTGATAACCAAATGAAATTAGTCTTACTGTAACAGAAAAGAAAGGAAATGAACACACAAGCTAGGCAGTCTAGCAGGAGAGGACATAAAGGTGCACAGGAAGTAAGCTGGGAAAATCAAGGCAAAACTAAAACAGAAGAAGAGTGAGAGGAGCGGAGAAAACCAAAAGATCAGGGCAGGTGAGAAAAATGAGCTGTTAGGAGCAAAAAATATGGAACAAGGAGATAAATGGTAGGAGGCAGTGAAGAAAGGACAGAACACGAGGAGACATAAGATTGAAGGGGATAGAAAGACAGGACTGACAAAGCTGGGGTTAAACACATGCCAGAGAAATGATGAGACCTGGGACATGGCTGTTCATCTGCTGCTCCACCATTCATTCACTCATTCACCAAACATCTGAGCATATCTTAAATATATACAGCATACAGATGCTAATCTAGGCACTGGAGATAAAAGGATGAATAATAAGCCCCCTTCTTAAGGACTCTGATTTAGCCAGACAGATGCAAACAACAAACTGTAATATGATGTGAGAAACTCTACGCAGTCTCAAAGCAGGCAATGGAAACAGATCATAGAGATGAATTCTGCTGTGGAAGTGCAGGGAGAGGCACAGACAAAACAAGAGCACAGGACATCTGGAACTGCCTGCACACCCATGGATGGTGAGAACAGGACGAGGAAAGCACATGAATTACAATCTGAGAATCTCTTTCAACAGACACTCGATTTTGGTCCAGTCTGGCTCGGAATAATTTGGCTAAAGCATAAAGCAGGGAGTGTCCACAGGGAAAGTAGGTGGAAGATAAAACTAGAAAGGGGACTCACCTGTCACAGCTTCCTAGCACAACGGACTGGCCCCCAGGACTTGCTACAGCTGTGGTGAACTCCCGCTCCTGAGGGTCACGGCTATAATCAAGTTTGTAGCACGTGGCCTTCTTTTCCATAGGCTATAATCCTCCTATCACAGCCTGCAGCCATGATGCTATTGGTTGCCCATGCCAAGGCACAGGGTGGACACGGGTGGTTAACCAACTTCCCCTAAGACAGACAGAAGGAGAGGGTTTCAATCAGTCTCTGAAGACTCCACCCCAGAAATTCCTCACTCTCAGCACCTGATACATTCACTCTGACCATCGTACCCTGCAGAAGTCTTTCTCCCAACATTTTCCCATCCCAACACATCCTAATCCGGAACTCTTCACAAACTGTCACACACACACACACACACACACACACACACACCTATACAGATGCTTGTTGACCTTGTTCTCTAGAAAACCTCAAAATGCTTGCGTATTGGAAATTTTTAATATGCACCTGGTAAAGCTCCTCTGAAAAGGAGATGTCCTACACATTAACCGACACTGTCTAGGCCCACAAAGAGCATAGGGCTTCTTTTTTTAAGAAGGGTTACTTTTAATTATTATACAAGTCTTGTTTTGTTTTTTTTTTTCTTTGACATGGAGTCTCACTCTGTTGCCCAGGTTGGAGTGCAACGGCACAATCTCAGCTCATTGTAACTTCTGCTGACTGGGTTCAAGTGATTCTCCTGCCTCAGCCTCCAGAGTAGCTAGGATTCCAGGTGCATGCGCCACCACGCCTGGCTAATTTTTGTATTTTTAGTAGAGACGGAGTTTTACCATGTTGGCCAGGCTGGTCTTAAACTCCTGACCTCAGGTGATCCACCTGTCTTGGCCTCCCAAAGTGCTGGGGTTACAGGAGTGAGCCACCTTACCCGGCTTATACAAGTAATTATTTTTTTTTTTTTGAGATGGAGTTTCGCTCTTGTTACCCAGATTGGAGTGCAATGGCACGATATTGGCTCATTGCAATCTCTGCCTCCTGGGTTCAAGCGATTCTCCTGCCTCAGCCTCCCAAATAGCTGAGATTACAGGCATGTGCCACTACGCCGGCTAATTTTTTATATTTAGTAGAGATGGGGTTTCACCGTGTTAGTCAGGCTGGTCTCAAACTCTTGACCTCAGGTTATCCACCTGCCTTAGCCTCTCATAGTGCTGGGATTACAGGCATGTGTAATTACTTGCACCCGGCCTACAAGTAATTCTTAATATAAATAATTCAAACAATACAGAATTATATGGAGTAAAACATGAAAGTTTCCTTTTTATCTCCCACCTTTTTCTTTTCCCCTCTCCAGAGTAAACTGTTAACACTTTTGTTCTGTAAATTTACACACACATACATATCTATAACATATTTCATGTAAATAGGAATAATTTTCACTTTTCATTCCCCTAAGAGTTTTTATTTCCCTTTGTCTCAAGGTCCTTTGCACCTGAGCCATCCCTTCTTATAAGCAGTAAGCTCCAGGCTCCTAAACACAAATCCTCTTCGTGGCCACATTCAACTTTTTCTCTGTCCCTGAGGTCTCACTCCTCTAGCCTCCTCCCTGTACCTCAACCCAAATGCCTTAGAAGTCCAGCCTCCTCTAGGAGGGTTCCTGGAATTTCCTTATCCCCTATCCCACAGCATCTCTGTTTTTTTTTGAGACAGGGTCATGTTCTGTCACCCAGGCTGTAATGCAGTGGTGCTATTGCAGCTCACTGCAGCCTCAAACTCCTGGGCTCAAGTGATCCTCCCACTTCAGCTTCCTAAGTAGCTGGGACTACATGACCATGCCACCACACCTAATTTATTTATATATGTAGAAATAAAATGAATAAATAAATAAATAAATAAATATATGTATATAAAATAAAAAGACATTCATATATGTATTTTTTTTTTCTATTAGAGACAGGGTTTCACTGTGTTGCCCAGGCCGGTCTTAAACTCCTGGACTCAGTGATCCACCAACGTCAGCCTCCCACAACATTCTTTATTCACACCTGTGACTCTCCAGAGCCTTCATCATCAAAGAAATACCTAACAATGGTACCAACTACGTGACCAGAGAGAATTCCTTTCCCAGAGCAACTGAAAAAGGAGAAAGGAGAGAAATACAGGAAGAGATCATTCTATCTCACCAAGAACGCCCCTCTCTCTGTCAAACACAGCCCCGCCTGTGGTTCCTGCCACCAGTTCTCCTGCCTTTCATACTGTGGTCCTGCAGTCCAGACTTCCCCACAGCGCTTTCCTAACACTTCCAGACTCTGCGACCTACTCCTCTTTACTCACTTTGCTGTCAGGGCCACCACATAAGACTCTGTCCCATAGATGGTAGAGGATTTATTAGTTTTGGTGTTTGCTAAACGAACCTGAAAATGGAAAAACGGACACAACGAATATGGTCAGGCTATTTTACATTTAATCAGGCCCTAAGAAGAAAAGGAAAAATCATCCCACAAAGCTGGTCCCTATGCATTCTCCCCAGTATACAATTTGATCCTAAGAAAGAGGATGAACCATATTCCTCTGTCCAGAACCCTTTTCCCAACCACCCCCTCTCTTGTGTTTCCCTCTTTTACCTTCCCTTCAGCCAGTCCAAAGACAATGATGTACTCTGCGGGCCACTGCAGACAAGTGACAGCACTCTGCATGAAAGGAAATGATGGAAAAGATAACCCCATCTGTGGGGCCAGCACATTTATAACAACTTGAACACCCCGCCACACAACCCCACCTCCTATAGGAGGGAAGGGACACAACAGGGCTCTGAGGAAGAAAGCAGGTGACCATGAGCAGCCACGAAACACCGTCCTTACAGTAGGAAAAGTCCAGATTCAGATGTTAGAAATGCAACTCCTGCATTTCTACTATATCTACTATACAAATATATCTACTTATATATAAGTAGGTAGATATATTGATATAGACAGACATATATAGATATAAGTAGATATATTGATAGATGCTTGCTCATCCTAAGCTTCCAGGGACTGGACTGAAATTTATCATCTGGATGAACTTGTTGCAGATGACTTTCTTGTCACCCCTGCCAAACAAACGCAGGGGAGCATATTTAAAACCACTTTCATAAACAAATTGCCAAACATGATGCTGAGGGAAGAGAAGAAAGAGCAGATTTCTTCCTGGTCCACTAGTGTTTCTGACTACTCTGTAGGAGCCCTGAAAGGATGCATATGAGGGAGCCTAGGTAGCTTCAGAGCAGTAACAAAGACGCAACATCCCTCTGGGCTTCCAGGATCTCACATGGCCTCCTGCTGACCTTGGACTGATTCCTCCAGGGATGGGATTGCAGAACACATGGGACAGGCGAAGGTAGAAAACCAACAACAGACTACAGAAAGTGCCTTCAATACCCAAGCTTGGCTTCTCATCCTCTTCATTTCCCCTCCCCAGAGAGGCATTTCTCTTGCCTTTCCCTTCTTTCCTGGGCCATCCCATCTCCCAGTCTCTATCCTCACCAATCTTCTCAAATCTTGTAGACACAGATGACATCAGTGTCTACTATGGCAATTTTAGTGGAATCAGGAGAAAAGGCCATGCCCTTCACCATATAGCTAAAAGTTAAAAACAAAAAGAGAAAAAGCAGTAATGAGTATACATTAAAGAGAAAAGAGGAAAAAGAAAAAAAGGTACATGTGTGCACCTAAGGGGGAGAAAAAGGTGGGCTACACCATTTCCTATGCCTATGGCTAGGAGGCAGACTAGGTCTTCCAGGTTTGTATGACCCTATCAGTAGGTTAAGGTACACATGAATACACTCTTTACCTTCATGTCAGCTGGTTTGGTGGAGAATTTCTCTCTCCGTTCTCCATGTTCATCATACAGCAATACCACTCGGTCCACTGTGCAGACAGCAAATTTGGCATTGTTCTGGGACAAGCCATGCAGGTCACCTTTGCAGCTCCATCCTGCAGAGGCAAAGGGGTAAAAACAAACCCATGTGCTGGTCTAGAATGACAAAAGCATTCCAGCTCCATTAATTCTAGTGTAATTCTGGTCAATTTTCTTCCTGTCACGGTCCTATCCTCAAAATAAAGAGATGCCTGTTGCCCATCCTGGTCTCCAAGGCCTTCAGACCCTAGACTGTGAGAGCCGTGTGCTTCTAGAGACTCATATGCAAATGTACTAAGCGGCAGTGTGCTAAGTCCACTGTATCAGTGAATCGCTGCAACAGCCTCCTCGTTCCCTTAGATGCCAGGTCTGCTACTGAAATAAATTCAATTCGTCTGATAAGTTTTGATCTTTAGCCATTCATTCAATTAGTATTTTTTGAGCACCTTACTGATCAAGGCACTTGGCCAGGGGCTGAGAGAGAGACAAAAGCAAAACATAGATCCTGCCTCCAGGTCTAATAAGATGGTGCAAAATAGGAAAAGTCCCATTAATGTCTGTATAAAGTGCTGTAATAGTTTGGAGAAGGCTGAGAGAATTTCATGCTTAAATTACCAAAATTAAGCTTTGAAGAATGAATGCAGTTGAGTAGAAATTATCTGAGATGTGAGCAATGGCAATGAGCAAAGGCAAGTTCTGGACAAGAAACATGAATTTAGTTTATTTAAGACTATTATACCTTATAAATAGTAGAACAGAAGGGGAAAGGCAGGAAAAATATATGAGCTCAGGAAGAGTCTTTGAAGCCAGGCAAAGGAGTTTGGGCTTATTTGGCAGGAAAGGGAGGGACAGTGAGAGCTCAGGATAGGGGGAATAAAATAATTAGAGCTGAGACGCAGGATAAACAATGCCACTTGCTTTTCCTCTTACCCACCTACTTCACAGAAACCTAAGTTAGAAGTTATCTCCAGGTGAATTACCCTGACCAGACCTGACCCTTCCAACACTAGCTCTGCTCCTGTATGGTTCTGCTACAAAGGGTTTCCTTCCTTGAAATCAAAACATTTATTCTGCTTTTCTTCTGCTCCAACTGTTTTTTTTTAATTACTTGGACACTAGAGTTCTTGATTAAAACATTGACACTTTTCACTCCAAACTCACCTATCTCCAAAGTCAGAAGTAAAAATGCTCTTTTCCCGCAAATCCTCAAACCAGAAAATAGCCACCCCAGCATCACTATCACCCTCTGACTCTTCATTACATTAAGTTAGAAGGGCTGAGGCTCCTCATCAACTTTTGCTGATCCTCCTGCTTCATCGCTTTGCCCAATCCTGGACGTTCAGCCCCACCTGCATCATGACATCACCTTATTTGGAGAGACTGAAGGAGGATTTCATTTCCAGGTTTTCCATTAGGGCAAAGAAATTTGTAAATTACAGATTACAGATTCAAGGGACAACTTGCTGAGCAATGAGCACAAATCTCTCTCTCTCTTTTTTTTTTTTTTTTGCCTTCTTCCACTGAGGAGAGAGCACAACTCTCTTTTGTTCTAATTTCCTTCTTTTCTTTCTTTCTTTTTTTTTGGAGATGGAGTTTTGCTCTGTCCTCCCAGGCTGGAGTGCAGTGTCACAATGTCAGCTCACTGCAACCTCTGTTTCCTGGACTCAAGCAATCCTCCTGCCTCAGCTTCCCTGGAACTATAAGAGTGTGCCACCATGCCCGGCTAATTTTTTTGTATTTTTCTTAGAGACGGGGTTTCACCATATTGCCCAGGCTGTTCCCGAACTCCTGACCCAAGTGATCCAGTCGCCTTGGCCTCTCAAAGTGCTGGAATTACAGGCATGAGCCACCATGCCCCGCCTATGTTCTAATTTCCTTCTATTGTCCAGATGCCACAGTATGTATGAAGTGAAGCCTTCCTTATTCCCATAATCAATTAATTCTCCTTTCTCTACAATCTTTACCTCACTAGATTGTTTTATGGAGTGAGGTAGGGAATAAAATAACAAGAGCTTGCCTTTAACAAGAACCTACCAGAGAACAGGCATTTTGATAAGTGGCCGACAAGCATAATCTCATTTTACCTCATAACACTGAGGTAGATGCTGTTATTATCCCTGTTTTACAGATGGAGGAATAAAAGCCCAAGAAGATTAAGTTATTTGCCCAAGTTCCCACATACAGTTTGTAAGTGGTAGAACCACGATTTAATTAATTAATTAATTTTTGAGACAGAGTCTCACTCTGTCACCCAGGCTGGAGTGCGATCGTGTCTCACTGCAGCCTCGACCTCCTGGGTTCAGGAGATCCTCCTACTTCAGTGACCCCGGTAGTTGGGCCTATAGGTGCTCACCGCCACATGTGGCTAATTTAAAAATTTTTTGTAGAGGTCCTGGACTGCTGAGCTCAAGTGATCCTCCCACCTTGGCCTCCCAAATTGCTCGGATTACAGGTGTGAGCCACTGTGTCCGCCCAGACGTCTTATTCTTACTAGCTTTGTATTATTCCGCCCTTTGAATTTTGAATGTACTTTCCTCTTGTCTATGAATTTTTCACACTGCTTTTCAGTTTACAATGCTCTTTTGTGTATATTATCTAACTCTTACCCACATCCCCTAAAGTTGCTATTAGTACTCATGTTTTCCAAATGCAGAAGCTGGTGAGTGCTCAGAGACACTGTATGATGAAGGCTAAAGGTCATTTGCTTAAAGATGTGGTGGCCAGGCTGGGCAACATGGGGAAACCCCATCTCTACACAAATAAATAAATAAAATTACCCCGGGCCTGCTATCCCACGTCTGTAATCCCAGATACTCAGGAGGCTGAGGCAGAATAATGGCTTGAACCCAGGAGGCAGAGGTTGTGAGATCGTGCCACTGCACTGCAGTCTGGGCAACAGAGCAAGACTCAGACTCAAATAAATTGTTAAATAAATAAATTAGTGGTGGATATAAAATAAGGGAAAGGTAAGACATTTGAAAAAGGAAGTAAGAAAGTAGTGGTGGAGCTAGAACTTAAATTCTGGTGTGCTAACTCCAAAGCTCACCCTTTCTTCACTGTGTTCCAGGGCTCCTCCCCTAGGGCCCTGCCTCTCCTCAATCAGAGGAGATTAGATCTCTACCATCAGTATACACCGCTCGGTCTTTGCACTCCCCCTTCACGGCTTGCACCTAAGGCGCTTATTTATGGGTGGATGTATACTCGCTGCTTACACGGGCACCTCTCCCTTTAATACGAGCCTCCTGAAGGCAGGGGCAATAAGTCGGGTGGTTTGGAATTCCTTCGAGCGCCAGCACGGGGCCGGGGCCTGTACACAACTGATGTGAATGAAATGTAAGGAAAGCTCAGCGCTCCATCTCACCTCCTGAACACAGTATCGACAGGACAGGGCCTGGGTCATCGCTATACCCTTTCCAGCCTTCTGCACAAAGTAGGAGCTCCACATCATTAAACTTGAGTTTTTTGGCACCCAGGGACTAAGACCAAAACGAAAAAAGAAAAAACAAACTAACAAACTTCAGTTTCCCCACTTTTCTCGGAACGTAAAGCGAAACGGGGAGGGACGGGCACGCAACTCGTCACCTGAAGGCTCAGCAGGGTCCTCAGGTGCTTCAACTGCCTGACGCGCAACAACAGTTGCTACCGGACGGCGACAACTCCCGTGGTTGCCTGGACAACCCGCCACGCAGCCGCAGCGACAGCCACAGACGCTTCTGCGACCCGAGCGCTACAAGCGTCGCAAGGTCACACGTCGCTTTGCGGCGAATCAAACAGAAGGTGTACAGGCGCAGTGACATCTGGGGCGGGCCCTTGAGAGGGCTTGATGAATGCTCTTCTTGACCAATCCTGTCGCCGCATGCAAACCCAAGATTAAGCCCCGCCCACAAGCCTTCGGCCAGCCCTGGGTCCTAAGTCATCGCGGTCCGTCTTGCTGTTTGTCATACCTGACTGTTGCTGAGTGCACTCTTTTAATCTTCACAACCCTGGAGAAAAGCAGGGCGGTTGCTATGATAGGCCTTTTGCAGTTGCCGGAGTTGTGCCCAAATAGGTTAGTTACATGACTTGCACGAGATCGCAAGGCTAATAACAATAGCTAACCATTGATGCTCAGTATGTGCCTGCCAGGTACTGTGCAAACTGTTATAAATGCATTTATGTCATTTAATCCCAAAACCGCCTTTTGAAGGGGGTAGCGTTATTATTAGTCTCATTTTACAGAACAGGAGACTCAGGGCACTTGCTCAAACTAACACAGTCAGCAAAGGACTTGGAACTGGAATTCAACCCAGAGTTGGTAGCTTTAAACACCTTTTATGTTCCTTCTCAACTCCTAGCTCGCTCTCTCCATGCCATGATACTATAACCTGTGACACTCCCATCCCAATAAATGATGATATTTATTCTCAGAATCTGAGAGATGAGTGTTTTCCAACCAGCTGCCAGAGAAATGTAAGGTACCCTACTTCCAAATTGGGTAATGGTGGGTTAAAGACTGTTGTTTACATTGGAATGCTTTAATGGTTCAGTTTTGAGGGCAGACCAGACTTGGCTCACCTGATAGTTGTCTTGTGATACCTGGGGTTGGAGATTGGTTAAGTAGAAAAGATACTGACTTGTTGATCTTTGTTTGGATTGGAGTTCCTTTCCGAATTTTTGGCCTATCTTCTAACATACCAGAGATACTGAAATGCAGAAAAGGAGTTACTCATAAGCCTCTCTGAAATGACCCAAAGCTGGGAAGATCTGTGACTCTCCAGAAAGTGTAGCATATGCTCTCTGGAGAGATTGTGGGTCCAGAAACCTTCCCCCACAGTGGCTGTAAATGTCAACAGGTGTTTGTCTCATGGCCACCAACCACTCCTTAGAAAATAGGAAAGAGTAGAGGACAGCCCCTATTTTCACAGGAAACAAGTAGGCTTCAGAGCTCCAATGATAATCCTTGAGTCCCAACCCCTCAGTTTTATTTTCAGAATCCTCCTCTGTTGCTTATAGCCATTACTGGAAATAGTGAACGAAAAAAAAAAAAAAAGAAAGAGAATCCTCCTCTGGATATGGTGGCAGAGCATGAACATAAACTCATTTATGATTTACACTTATTATTGACTTTGACTAAACAGAGGCAGAGCAGAAAGGGAACGCAAAGGAGGGAGGAACAGACACAGGAACACATAGGATAGGAGCATGTGGCACCAGGAATCCATGAGTGTAGCTGTCCTTTCAGTAGTCCCCAAGACACTGCTTAGTCCTTTTCTGACCATTAGCCCAGGGTTGATGGAGGAGTCAGAAGAATAAGTGGTGAGGAGCTGTGCTGTTGATGCAAGAAGTGAAGCTTAAAAAAGGTACTGCCCTCTCCTTTGATATGCCTTAGTTTCCAGTGGTCCTGGAACTTACATCTTTCTCTTATCTTTTTCCCCTTCTCACCCAACAAAGCAACAGAATCTGGGGTTCTAGTTTTCTACACCTCTTCTTCCTGGTCCTTATCCCAGGGTGGAGTATTTTTACACCTTGCAATGAGAATCTGCTCCTGTCAAGTAGGTGGTGATGTGAGGGGCCCTTGGAGGGTCAGGAAAGAGACAAGGTGAGGAAATGTCTTCGGCATACTATATAGTCAACTCCAGTTTGCCCAAGAACCTTTATTGGAAAAATGTCCAAGTAATGAGATCACTGGCAGCTGAAGGGGCTGCCAGGTGAGAGGGGGAGCACCTGAGGCTCCATGGAAGACACTGGAGTAGTGCAGTGCAGCATCTGCCTCTAGGCTGAGACAGTTCCTTTTGTTTGCTGGGGAAAGAGGATTACCCACAGAAACACCCCTCTCTGAGGCCCAGAGGCAAGATGTGGGGGCAGCTGGGCATGCTGAGAGTCCTGATACAGGTGGAATGGGGCCCCCACTTGGGACCTAATGGGATTAGGGTAGAACAAGTGACTCTCCCCTGGACCAGGGG
Source organism: Callithrix jacchus (assembly GCF_049354715.1). Lineage (NCBI taxonomy): Eukaryota > Metazoa > Chordata > Mammalia > Primates > Cebidae > Callithrix > Callithrix jacchus. The sequence goes on from NC_133515.1 coordinate 89,196,869, forward strand.
ATGGGAAGAGATATCCCATCTGATATCTGCTCCCCAGGTCCAGGGGCACAGACTTTTAACAGACCTACCTTCTGGCTCTCTCACAGTGGAAAGAGGATGGGTACCAGGCCTGAGATGGGGAGAGTGTCATTACCTTCTGGGAGTCTCAGGCAGATCACCATCTTGGATTTTCCCTGGTCCCACCCCCATCCCCAATTTGTTAGTGCATCTCTCTTCTGGGTGTGTTTCTTCACTTAAACGTCGATGGTGTTGACGGATCTTGACTTTTTCTGTGAAAGAAAATGGACTGAGTCTCAATTTCAGGAAGGTAATAGGTGCCACCATTTCTCTCCAGCCTCCCTCCATCTTTTTCTGCCCCTCTTTGACCTTCTTCCTTTCCCTGGCTGCCCCTCAGGGGCAAAAGCACCCTTTCTGCCCTCACTGGTCCCCACATCATCTGTCTTGTCCCCACTGGCCTTCCCTGAGGACTCTCTTCCCATCCCTTTCCCTTCTGCTTGGGATTGTTGGTGAAGTCGTTGTCCTTGATGATGTCATACTGATGGCAGAACAGCCCAATTACAGCTGAAACACAATACAGTCTGAGCTTTCATCTCCCACAACAGGGAGATACCCACATAGCTTCTAGAAAAATCCATGAAGAACATCCTGAATTCCTGGTGCCCAATGCAGTCCTCCTCTCTGGGCTCTCAACAGCCTCCTCTCCCTCTCTTCAAACTAACGAATCATCCCTCCTCAACTAAGTATCTCCCCACTCCATTTCTTTCACTTCCCTTTTTTTTTTCTTTGAGACAGAGTCTTGCTCTGTCACCCAGGCTGGGGTGCAGTGGCGTGATCTCAGCTCACTGCAACTTTCACAGCTGAGTTCAAGCGATTCTCCTGCCTCACCCTCCCGAGTAGCTGGGGTTAAAGGCATCCTCCACCACATCCCGGTAATTTTTGTATTTTTACTAGAGACCGGGTTTCACCATGTTGGCCAGGCTGGTCTTGAACTCCTGACCTCAGGTGATCTGCCTGCCTCAGCCTCCCAAAGTGCTGGGATTACAATCATGGGCCACCGCGACCGGCTCAATTCTCTCACTTCTTTTTCTCCTGACAACTTTTGCCACCTCCCACCTTAAGTGAGTCCCTGGTCCCCTGTCTAGCTGCTTACTCACCAGCTCACATGAGCAACACCACCACAATGATGACCACTTCCCCAGTCTGCAGTGGTCGCTCTCCATCAAGACCCTCCCCTGTGATGTCACCTGAGAAGGGAGAAGGCAGACTCCAGGTTACTGGGGAATAACTCTCTGTGCAGACATATGCAGGATGGAGATGCTGGGGATTAGAGAGGGCAGACCCATCATAATGTTGCCCTTGGAGTGTAGAGTAGCCCCTCCGTGGGAGGAAGCCATTGGTGGACAGGTGGTTAGCGACTAAAAAGCAGATGGTTGCAAGTTAATTACTCACTCATGCAGGCTGCAGCTGATGTGAAGTTGGGTAACAGGAAGCTTAGAAGCCCTTCCCCCGGAACAACTCAATACCAGCCTGTCTATACCCAGTCCCCTTCCCACCTGCTTTTCCTTCCTTTCCTGGTAGTACAATGGATTAAATCATCCTATTCATCTCAGCTGGATTGTTGCTTGTCTTGGGGAAGTAAGAAAGAGGCTGCAAGCCGGGTAAGCAGCCAGAGAATCCAATAGCACAGACCCTCACCTGGGCCTGAGCTGTTTGAAGTTAGCTGGTCAGAACCCTTGAGAGTTCGGAAGTGCACCTGGGGCCCTGGGGGGCTCTCTCCCCGAAGGCCGATCCTCCTGACCTGCACTGTGTAGTCACTGTCTTCAGCCAGGCGTCAGAGGGTACCAGCCCGGGTGGTGGTGTTCACCTCCCAAATCACACGCTGCCCGCGGCCATTCTGCCGCTGCAGGGAGATGAGGGGAGAGGAGACCAGCCTCAACCCAGTGCCAGGCCACAAGGCTCAACCGAGACTCTTCAACATCCAAGCACTCTGGGGGAGTAGCGTGAAAAGGGCAGCCTGAGCCAGGATAGCCTGCTTCCAGATCCCCCACCTAAGTGAAGGAATGTGCAGAAATCCAAGGACACAGGTTGGGGGAGCAGAAGGGTGATTCATACTTGCTGGGAAATGGAGTAGCCAATGACGATGTTGCCTTCTGGGACGCCCCAGGACACAGTGGCCGAGTTGGCTCTGAGGTGAGTGACCGTCACATTCACAGGAGAGGGAGGCCGGTCTGCAGGAGCCAGAGTGTTAACAGGTTCACCCTCTGACTAGCTCTGGTGGACCCTCAGCCCGGTTCCCCTTTACTCACCTGCTCGCACAAAGCCCAGGTCACAGCTGACCAGCAGGAGGACCGTGGGGCTTAGATATGGGGAAAGGGGCATCAGCGAAGCCATGTCCACCGAGCCCGGGGGTGGGGGGCACTGGGGCATCCGCTTGACATCCAGGCAGGGCTCCTGGAGGTGGTAGGAATTGGGGGGGGGGTATCACGGACTGCCCAGAACTCCCGGGGGTCGTGGAGGCAGCACCTCTCCTGGGCTCCCCACAGCTCGCCACAGCCCTATTCCCCGCCGCCCCCCCGCCCCCCGCGCCCTCCCGCCCTCGCCTTGCCCGGGCGCCCCCAGAGCGCAGTCAGCCCTGCCCACACCCACCTCCGACGGTCTTCGAGGTCTGTCAGGCCTCCGGGGGCTGCTCGGTGCCCAGAGGGCAGCCCATCGCCCGACTCGGTGGCGCTGCCCCTACCCCATCCTGACGCGGGCCTGGTCTGCGGAGCCCTCAGAGCTCTGGCGGGCGGGGAGTCTCTCCCGAAGCTGGGGGCGTTGCCCGGACGCTGGCCCGGGTCCGCCCCTGCAGCGGGATGTGACCCTCCCGGAGAGCCAGCCGCCTTCTGCAGCGCTGGCCCCGCTTGCTCCGCCGCAGACCGACCGGGACGCGCGGGGACCCGCGGGCCGGCCCCGCCCCGCCGGGGGTGTGGCCGCCGTCATTCCCCTCCAGCCCTCCACCCCCGTCTTCGCCGGGCTCCTTCACCTCCGGGGCCCCCATCCCTTATCCCTTCTCTCCCAGCTCAGACGGCGGAGCCGGCTGGGGCTTGGGGGGGAGGCTCGGGTGCGAGGGTCTCCGGCACCTGGGAGATCCCCTTCCTCCCCGCGTGGAAGAGCCAATTTGGCAGGAGGAATTTCACATCCAGTGCCAGAGGGGCTAAGAGAGGGGACAGAGTGATGGAGATAATAATTGCTTTAACATAGACTGGGTCAGCTTTTAAGTCTCTTTCCCATTCGTAATTTAATTACGTTCGTTTTCTCATTCATTCTTTCATTTGTTCAGCAAATGTTTATTGAGCATCTCTTATGTGTCTAGTTAAAACCTGGAGACACAGAGATTAAGAGTATTGGGCTTCTAGGGAGAATCAAAGCTCAGAGACCTATGGCTTTTTTGTTTGTTTGTTTGTTTTTTGAGACGGAGTTTCACTCGTTACCCAGGCTGGAGTGCATGGCGCGATCTTGGCTCACCGCAACCTCCGCCTCCTGGGTTCAGGCAATTCTCCTGCCTCAGCCTCCCAAGTAGCTGGGATTACAAGCACGCGCCACCATGCCCAGCTAATTTTTTGTATCTTTAGTAGAGACGGCGTTTCACCATTTTGACCAGGATGGTCTCTATCTCATGACCTCGTGATCCACCCGCCTCGGCCTCCCGAAGTGCTGGGATTATAGGCCTGAGCCACCGCGCCCGGCCCAGCTTTTTTTTAGAAAAATTGTTATTCCTTTCTTTTCGCTTTGTTTTGTATTGTTTTGTTTTTGTTTTTCTAAAGCTCTGCCACTTACCCTGTGGTTTTGGAGAAACTGGTTTATCTGTGCCGCAGATTTCCCACCTGTAAAGCAAAGCAAGTGAAACCTCAGGGTTGTTGTGAGGCTCAGATGAGACAATATTGGGGAGAGATCTTTATAAATCTCACAACACCGTGTGAATAGATGGTGATTGTAAATTTGCACCAATGTTTTGGTTCCTTCCTTTGTTCAATAAGCATGTAAGCCCTTAAATTATTTCATGCTTTGGTTGAGCTTGAAATCTGGAATGAGAACCTGGGTGTGAGTCCCGATTTGTCCAGCTGTGTGATCTTAAGCAACCAACTCAACTACTCTGTGCCTGTTTCATCATCTGACAAATGAAGGTGTCAATATTGACCGTCTTAGTCTTGGTGTATCCCATGAGATACTGTCTGTGAAAAGTGTGTTGTTCAGTGTAAACAGATGCTGGCTAGCATTGTGTTTAGGGCAGACCCTTTGGTTTCTAATTCTCCATGCAGTATTTCTGTCTCTGTGGCATTTTTCCAGCTGTAATGTCCAGTACAGCGTGTGCATACTTGGGGCTCAGAAGCTTCTGCTGCCTTCCTTTCTGAGAGGAGAGGGTAAAATGGGACCAGTGGGACTTTGCCTGTGGAGCATGTGATCAAGTCATGGGCCAGGTCCTCTGACATCTGCTGACCTGGCCACCCTGATCTCTGGCCATGGAGGACACCTGCCCAGGGATTCTCACTGCCCTGGGTGTTGTCCTGCACTCCCAGGCTCTAGGTCCTCAGGAGAAGAGGGCATTGTCCCTGTAGAGCAAGAGTCAGGAGCCTCTGGTCTTCCCCTTCAGGGGCCAAAGCAGAGGCTGTGGAGTCAGGGTGCATGCAAAGAGGAGTTTCCCTGAGGTTACCAGAGGGCTGGGGGCCTAGTAACCAGGAAAGGGTGGTGCAGGCGGTGGTACAGGGGGTAGTGCCCTGAGAGCCCAGAGTGTTTGAGTTAATCATCACTGTGGCTCAGAAAAGGCCCTGCCAACTGGAAGCAGAGTCACTGTGACCAGAGGGGTTTGTGTGACTGAAGAGGCAGGCAGAACAGTGTATCCATAGCGCAGGACCATGCTGGCCACAAAATGGTTTCAACATGTCATTGAGACCCCAGGGCCTGGCCAATGGGATGTGAGACCCCTTCTCCATGTTGGCTTTCCGTCCTGATTCCTAGAATTACTTTTCATCCAGTCTTCCGTCCGCCCTGGGTTGCTGCTCAACTCCTTTTCCTTCCTGATGTTCTTTCCCTAATATGCCCAGAGTAGCAAGTGCAGGCTGAGTTTCCGGTGTGGGGTGTGGGGTGTGTGTTTGTGTGTGTGTGTGTGTGTGTGTGTGTGAGTCCAAACTCTGTACCTGCTGCCACTCCCTCCTCCAGCTCAGCAGGCATGAATGAGGCTGTGGCTTCCTGCTCAGTCCTTGTCCCCTCTTCCTTCTAGTTGTCTGGGTATGAGACAGCTGTGCCAATCACAGAGAAGTCAAATCCACTGACCCGGGACCTGGACAAAGCAGATGCTGAGAAAATTGTTCGACTGCTGGGGCAATGTGATGCTGAGATCTTCCAGGAGGAGGGGCAAGCTCTGCCCACATACCAGGTAACCCAGACCCATGCCCTGCACCCTGCTAATAAACATGCTAACCCCAATCCCACCTCTGCACTCCCTGACCATGGCTCCTAATACTGGAAACCCTGAGACTCCCTCCCCAATCCACCGTCCTCCTCGTCTTGGCTTCTGATTCCTGCCTGTCCCCTACAGAGGCTCTACAGAGAATCCATTCTGACCACTATGGTACAAGTGGCCGGGAAAGTTCAGGAAGTGCTGAAGGTACAACCTTCCTTCTGCTCCCTGCCTCAACTTTTCTGTTTCCCTCTTTCTCTTTCGTTGGTCTCTATTTCTCACTTTTACAGATCGCATCCTCCTTTCTCCCTTTTGAAGATCCTCCCTTTTGGATCCTTATTTTTATCTTATTATTAACAATAATTCTCTGCTTAACACTTTGTAATTCACAGTCTACTTTCACAGCTATTACCTCACAAAAACCCGTGAAGTTGACATGATTTCTGTTTGTTGTTTTTATCAGGTGAAAAAACAAAGACTTAGAAAGATAATCACTGTAGCTTGTCAAATACACCCAGCTAATAATTGCTGGATAACGCTGCTTTTATTATGTGCTTTTATTTAGATGACAAAGCTGCTTTCCTTCTTTCAGGGATAAGTAAGGATTCGAATCAGTAGTGGAGCAAGACCTGGGAGTCAAACTGGTTTCTCTAATCCGGTGTTCTTTTTCTACACTACACTGCATGTATTTGTTCACTTTTGTGATGAGAGGAGGGATAAGGAGCCTTTTCAGTTCCTCTTGCATTACTGACAAAGAATATGCTTCCCCCAACCTAAGCCAGGCCCTGGTGATATACGCCTTTTTCCTTCTTCAGGAGCCAGATGGGGGGCTGGTTGTATTGAGTGGAGGGGGCACCTCTGGCCGGATGGCATTCCTCATGTCAGTGAGCACCGTGGTCCCCGGTTTTCTTACCTCTCCACTTCTTGAGGTGACCCTCAGGACCATAAAGATCACCATAACTGAGCTCCCAGGGGCCCCCCTCACTAGACCAAGTGTGGCGCTCTCTCTCTTCCAAAAGCTAGGCGTCACCATGAAGTCCCATTTCTTCTGAGCCCATCTGAGTCCCACCAGTCTGTTGTCAATGTCTCTATATCCCATGCACTGCCAACTAATCATCCCCAAGTGGCAGCTTTAAGCGCCAGATTCCATGTAGGACTGGGTTAAGCACTGGTCTAAGAGAATCGTTATATAGTGTCTGTCCTCTAGGAGTTGAAAATCCAAGATAATTGTTTCTTCTCTGTCATTACCCCTTCACATCCTCTCTCCTTGACAGGTGTCCTTTAATCAGCTGATGGAAGCTCTGAGACAGAAACCTCTTTACACCTACCTCATTGTAGGGGGTGACAGGTAAGCCAAGTTAGGCTGTGAATATTTTGTTTGGCCTGAATAGCGCTTCTTAGAAATTGAGCTGAATGCCTTTGGGCAGAGATTGAGTCCAGCTTGCCTTAGTCCCCCCATTCCTTATTGACTTACACTTGGTCCACTTTACATACTTATGTCACCTGACCGGCTGTTGCAGGTATTTGGGTTATTTGGGTTTTTCAACTCTATGGAGTGTCTATCATGGTGCCCAACAAACAGTGGGTGCTCATTCAATGATAGTTTTCCCTTTATTCCCATCTCTTAATGTAGCCTGCCCTAATAAACCATAGGCTTCTTCTTCCCAACCAGTGCCACTGACCTCGAGTCTGTGGTGGCCTCTAGGGAGGGGACGGAAGATAGTGCTTTGCACTCGATTAAGGAACTGAAAAAGGTCTGTGCTTCCCACTGATACTTGACCAGAGACCTCTATCTGTTCCTTCTCATGGGGACATAAAAGCCCCAGCATTCAGCCAAAGCCTATTCCCTCCCTCCCCTGTTCCTGGCCCTGATACCCTCACACAGTAGGTTTGTGCCTGGAATCCTCCCAGTTACACTGCGTTGTCCATCCTCTTCTCCTAGGTGGATGCCGGGAAGAAGAGGGTGATTGTCGTTGGCATTTCTGTGGGACTCTCTGTGAGTAGAAAGATGGGTTGAGTGAATGAATTTTAGAGAGAAGAAGTGAGTGGGAATGGAATAGCATGGAAGATAGATCAATGAGGTGGGCGCTAGAAAGCAGGAAGTTTGCTCAAGGAATTTTGGTTTTCGTTTCACTAACTTGGATCGAGTTGTATGAATGTGGGAAGATGGGAAGGGATTCAATTTCAGAATAACTGTATCAATCAATCAGCAACCAAGAGAGGTGGACTGGTCCAAGGGTAAGCAAACTATACCGGCTGGCCAATGCAGCCAGCTGCCTGTTTTTAAAATTTTTTTCTTTTATTGAGACTGAGTCTCGCTCTGTCACCCAGGCTGCACTGCAATGGCATGATCTCATCTCGCTGCAGCCTCCACCTCCCATGCTCAGATGTGGTTCTGTGCATGAGCTGCCTGGAGGGAGTGTTACAGAAAAATAAAGAGGATTCTTAGTTCCTTGTGCGAGACGTCTGGTTTTGTAGGTTTGGAGTAAGGCCCTGAAATATCTATTTTTTGAAAGCATCCCTAGAGATTCTGATGCAGAGCCAGAACTGAGGAACTCTGCTAAATAAGCCATTGGAGTGGGCTACCTGACAAAGCTGAGGGCTTCCTGACACCAGGGGGGTATGGCAGAGGCTTGTTGAAAATTTTAGAGCAGCTTTTTTTATTTAGTGGCGGTCTTGGGAAGGGAGACCAGCGGGTTTTTCAAAGGTGCTTTTCCACCTCCCAGATTCTAGGCTGTATAACTCATGCAATGGTGTAAATGAATCTGAAATACCCTAACCCTGATCTTTTTCGGGGAGGGCCCTCCTTCACCAAAAATGTATCTGCTGCAGTGGATGCTAATTTCAGGCCCTATGACTAGGTGAAATGAAGACTTTCAAAACAGTGTAGGCGTGGAGATCTTCCAGTTGTTCCTTAAATCAGTGGCTCCCAAACTTGGCTGATATTCAGAGTCACCTGGGAAGCTTTCTAAAAATACAGATTTTGGAGCTCCACTCCAGAACTACTGAATCTGAATCTTAGGGTGGATGTGGTACCCAGAAATGCATAGTTATTAAAAAACAAAACTCCCCAGATGATTTAGATGCCCAGCTGTGTTTAGGAATCTAGACGTTAAACCATGCAATATGAACGCTGTCTCTGCTTTCTGCTTTGGTCTCCTCTTTCTTAGATCTCTAGCAAGTTTTAGAAATAGTTTGAGGACAAATGACAGGAGGTATTTTACACCATGGGCATAAAATATGTGAAACTCCTCTGCCCTAGCAGTGATACAAAAATAATTCAAGACGGGATGGAACCTTCGCAGGATTGGATGGTAAGGCGAAATGTGGGGTGCCATGTACAGAGGTAACTAACTCTTTGAGGTCCTGCCATAATGGGCGATTCACAAATTATCCCCTAGCAAAGCCATTAGAAATCAACTAAAGAAGATCCTCATTCTTTGAGATTCCATGATTTGTAACTAAGCAGATAACAAGTCTGCCTCATTAACACATTCATTTGTTCCTGATTAATTCATTCAAGAAACGTTTGACAACCGTGAGGTGCTACACCTACCTTGCAGCTCGGTTCCCTCACCGTCATCCCTCCCTCCAGTACTGAGGGTTCACTCTTCGAAGGGATTTCCAGAATGTATTTCCATGAATGGCAAGGGCTTCTGATGAACCTTAAGATGGAAAATAAGGTGGCAACTTTGACATTTGAATGACAGGATTCCCTAAGAGGCCTGCAGAGGGTGAGGTTAGTGTGGCCATGGCATTGGGGCTTATGCAAGACAGTCTGGGTCTCAGGCTGGAACTTTAAACTTGAGTGTTGGCTTTGCTCTGGGCTTGAGGTGCTGAATGTTTTATTAACCCCCGTCCTTGGGGTTCAGGGACACAGTGCCTCTAAAAGCTCCAAAGCATACGTTTGTGTGAAGTTGTTGACCTCTGACCTCAATCCCAAAGCAGTCCTTGATCATGACTCCCAGCTGAGGCCCTTCTTTGAAATCCTCATAGACAATCTCCCCACCTTGTGTCTCTCTGGACCCCAGAAATGACCCCATTGAAGACTGGAGTTCAACATTCCGACAAGTGGCAGAGCGGATGCAGAAAATGCAGCAGAAACAGAAAGCTTTTGTGCTCAATCCTGCCATCGGGGTAGGGCTTCTCCTTTTCCTATGTTCTCCAACCCGCCAACACCTGGGAACTGCTTGCCACTTCCTTGGGGCCTCTGATTTTAGGTTCTGTTACATCTTGTTTAAATTCCTGAGGCATTGTGAGTCAGCTAAGATGTTATAAACCAAATCCTATTTTCCCATTTACTTTTTCACCATAAGATATTTTGTCTTCATTCCTATCCTGTCTCTCAAACCGGTAATCATTAAACACTTTAGTGGTCTGGGCAGTTTCTGTTTAAAGAAGCTCTTTGCCATCTATGTATAGACAGCGGTGAATAGCCACGGTTATGTCTCAGTCTGTCTGTCTTACATATTTACATTTTAAATACGGGCTTTAAAAAATGGGGTGCAGTTTTGTTTCATTCTGCCTTCTAAATCCTCTCCAAAATTGGCTGGCCCTTCTTAGCTTGAAAGCTGCTTTCGGCCAGGCGCGGTGGCTCAAGCCTGTAATCCCAGCACTTTGGGAGGCCAAGGCGGGTGGATCACGAGGTCAAGAGATCGAGACCATCCTGGTCAACAAGGTGAAACCCCGTCTCTACTAAAAATATAAAAAAATTGGCTGGGCATGGTGGTGCGTGCCTGTAATCCCAGCTACTTGGGAGGCTGAGGCAGGAGAATTGCCTGAACCCAGGAGGCAGAGGTTGCCGTAAGCCGAGATCGCGCCATTGCATCCAGCCTGGGTAACAAGAGTGAAACTTTGTCTCAAAAAAAAAAAGAAAGCTGTTTTCTCCTGTTTCTTTTTTCTCATCTGGATTGCAGATACATTTCACTAGCACCATTTCTCCTCACTTGCGCCTTAGGAGGGCCTTAGCCAAATTCCAGCCGGTGCCTCCCTCTACCAGTGATGGCCATGTGATCTGAGACATTCTCCTCCATCTTCCTTTTGTGAGATAGGAAGGTAGAATTCCGTATGATGTAAGAATTCCACAGCTTTGACCTCCCAAATACTCGTCTCTCTTTCCTCCTCTCTGCAAATGTTGACTTTCAATCTTCTTTTCTCATCATTACTGTTATCATTCTGTTTGCCGGAATCTCTTTGCTGTCCGGTGTGCTGTGTTCCACATCTGGACCCCTGTCCAAAGCATATGACATGTGGTATTTGGATTGATAAACTACCACAAAAAATGGTAGAGGTGGGAGAGGTGGGGGAGAAATTTCTTAGAAAGAAAAGCACTCTCTGGGCCGGGTGTGGTGGCTTACACCTGTAATCCCAGCACTTTGGGAGGCCAAGGTGGGCAGATCACTTGAGGTCAGGAGTTCCAGACCAGCCTGGCCAACACAGTGAAACCACATCTCTACTAAAAATACAAAAATTAGCTGGGTGTGGTGGCAGCTTCCTGTAATCTCAGTTACTCGGGAGGCTGAGGCAGGAGAATCTCTTGGATTTGGGAGGCAGAGGTTGCAGTGAGCCAAGATTATACCACAGCACTCCAGCCAGCCTAGGCGACAGAGCAAGACTCTGTCTCAAAGGAAAAAAAAAAGAAAAGGAAAGCACTTTATGAAAAACCCTTGACCCAGCTGACAAGAGACCCAATCACTGTGACTTCCTCCCCAGAGAAGCCTAAATATATACCCAGGAATGACCAGAGCAGGCCTTTTCCCTCTTTCCAATCTTCCTCTTAGTCAAGCCCACCCCAGCACCCTTCCTCACAGGCACACTGGGGGCCAGCAGTACCATCACATACACGCCTGGGGGTCACTAACAAGCGGTCCGGAGACTTTATCCTCTCCCAATTCCTCTTGGGTGTCTTCGCGTCATTCAGCCTGAGGGTCTCAGCAGCTCCTCCCAGATGAAAGGTGGAAGTGCCACCAAGATCCTGCTGGAAACCCTGTTATTAGCTGCCCATAAGACTGTGGACCGGGGCATTGCAGCATCTCAAAGGTAGGGAGGATCTGGACAAGAGAGAGCTCAGTCAGGTGAGTGTGAGATGGTGTGGACAAGCCTGTATTCCCAGCACTTTGGGAGGCCAAGGCAGGTGGATCACAAGGTCAAGAGATCGAGACCATCCTGGTCAACATGGTGAAACCCCATCTCTACTAAAAATACAAAAAATTAGCTGGGCATGGTGGCGTGTGCCTCTAATCCCAGCTACTCAGGAGGTTGAGGCAGGAGAATTGCCTGAACCCAGGAGGCGGCGGTTGCGGTGAGCCGAGATCGTGCCATTGCACTCCAGCCTGGGTTAGAAGAGCGAAACTCCGTCTCAAAAATAAATAAATAAATAAATAAATAAATAATAAAATAAAATAAAAGGTAGACATCACTTCTAATACATTTATAGTTCATGCAAATAGTTTCAACTAACCAATGAAAAGACAGACTATTGGTTGGGCGTGATAGCTCACATCTGTAATCCCAATACTTGGGAGGCTGAGACAGGCAGATTGCCTGAGCCCAGCAGTTCAAGACCAGCCTGGGCAACATGGCGAGACACTGTCTCTACAAAAAAAAATACAAAAAATTAACCAGGCGCCTTAGTTCCAGCCACCTAAGAGGCTAAAATGGAAGGATCACCTCAGGCCAGAGGTTGAGGATGCAGTAACCCATGAATCACGCCACTGCACTCCAGTCTGGGTGACAAAATGAGACCCTATCTCAAAATATATAGACTATTAAGTCCGAACCCCTCTATCAGTTTATGTAATTCTATGGCTATTTATAGTTTGCCACTATATACCTGCTGTCCAGCATAACAGGCACTCATTCAGTAGTTATTAAACAAAATAAATAAAAATAAGCATCAAAAAGTGAAAATGAATTTTTCCTAACAATCGCTTGTTTTCATTGATGTGTAATAAGAACACCATCTTAAGGTTTTATTGTTTTTGAAGTTAGCCCCAAAATATCAGTCTTTGCTCTGCAGGCACTTTCATTTATGTACTTATTTTCTTCTTTTATACAAACCAGGAATGAGCTTGGAGTTTTAATTTTTTTCAGGTGCTTTTAATAAAAGCATTATCTTTCAGTAAATATAATACATGATGAGAATATGGTTTCTCAAAATGAAAGGTTTACCTAAAAATTCTAGGCAATTTTTTTTTCCTTGAGACAAGGTCTCACTGTTATTCAGACTCAAGTACAGTAACTCCATCACAGCTCACTGCAGCCTCCAACTCCTGGACTCAATCGATCCTCTCACCTCAACCTCCCAAGTAGCTGGGACTACAGGCACATGCCATGATGCCCAGCTAATTGTTGTTTGTTTGGTTTTTTAGTAGAGACAAGGTCTATCTATATTGCCCAGGCTGATCTAAAACTCCCGGACTCAAGTGATCCTCCCAAGTCAACCTCCCAAAATGCTGGGATTACAGGCATGCCACCAAGCCTGGCCAGGGCAATTTAAATTATCTTGAAATCTTTGTATTATCTTGAAAACTCTAGCACATAACTTCTCAAACTAGTTAGAGATAAGAGACACTAAACAATAGAGGAAGGCCTGAAGCAGGTACTATAATTAACACAAAAAGGAAGACTGCATGTATCTTATGAGCTGCTCTGACTTGCTGCCTGGTATAGCACCGGGCATACAGCTGACACTTCAAAATGTGTGTGTGTGTGTGTGTGTGTGTGTGTGTGTGTGTGTGTGTGTATTTAAAATCTGTAGCGCAGGGCGCGGTGGCTCAAGCCTATAATCCCAGCACTTTGGGAGGCCGAGGCAGGTGGATTACGAGGTCAAGAGATCAAGACCATCCTGGTCAACTTGGTGAAACCCCGTCTCTACTAAAAATACAAAAAATTAGCTGGGCATAGTGGCGCGTGCCTGTAATCCCAGCTACTCAGGAGGCTGAGGCAGGAGAATTGCCTGAACCCAGGAGGCGGAGGTTGCGGTGAGCCGAGATTGCGCCATTGCACTCCAGCCTAGGTAACAAGAGCGAAACTCCGTCTCAAAATAAATAAATAAATAAAATAAAATCTGTAGCTCTTCACTAAAAAAATAAAACCAATTGGCATTAAAGAGTCTTTCTGTACAGAGGACATGTGTAGACAGTATGAGACCAGGCATATGCAGCACTGCCCTTAGTAGCAGATACTCTACTAACCATTTTAATGGCTACCATGGGGGCAGAAGGCATTGGAATGCCAGAAAAAATGGCCAGTGGGCTCAAACTATGTAACTGATCTAATAACCATGTAACTGATCTAATCCAATTATTGTTTTCTAATCTTTCCTTCAGAAGGTATAGTCTAATGTGGCACACAAATTCAAAAAAGAACAATTTTTAATTCGCAAATAAATCATAAAATTTAAGATTATCAATGTCCCTATAAGGAATAGTTGCTTACAAATTACAACAGTATAGCATGTTTGAAATAATGCCAGATTTTAATTAGTGAAATAATAATATACACCCAAAGTTGTAAGTGTTTGCAATAAACTCAATTGTTTGACCCATCAGGTCAACATTTCCACTCTTATTTCAGATGCATTTGGCAGTACATGGCTTCTATTTTCATATGCCCTCCTCTTCCTGGTACACAGAGAACAAGTGATTAAGTACTATGTGCCTGCACAGAACATCAGTCATTCATTCCAAGATGGAAGGAGGAAGGCACTCCCTCAGCCCCAGAACAAGCCTGGGTTTTGCACAGCTGCTGAAGTTTATAGGCACTTTCATAGTGTCTTAAAAGAACAACAACAAAAAAAGGTGTGTCAGGGTATGCATAAATAATCAAACACATGTTTCCTTTCCTGCTAAAGATAAAGGATATTATTGCTGTGAAAAGACAATCACCAACACCAAAATCAAACAGATGAGGAAATGAGAAACTAGAAATTTCAATTGTTAGCTTTAATTCTCAGAATTTAATTAGGCCAGGAAAACAGGTTAAGGAATAATTTGATTCTGTGCTATCTTATGAATGCAAAGTTTTTGTCCTTGAATTCTCTGATGGTATTTCTTCTCCAGCATTCCACAAGCCAAAGAGCTAATCCAATTTAGAAGTTCTAGCAGCTGGTGATTTCCCAGTCTTAAATCTAACTCAGTGGTTATCAGTGATGGCTGCTCATTATCATCATCTAGGAGCTTTATACTATTGCCTCAGCATCAGAGATTTTCTCATTTGGTTAGGGCGGGGCCCTGGAATAGGTATTCTTTAATTCTCCCCCTAGTGGTTCTAATGTACAGCCAGCTTAAGGATCACTGGTCTAAATGATTATAGGTCACTGGGAAGGACCTGTATTAGTAATTTGGTCTTATGAGTCTGACTGAAAGATGATGCCTATAGCACATACAACTCAAACTCTCATGTAGTAAAGTAATATAAAATGCATTAAAGATCTCATAATATAGTGAGGTGACATAAAAGCTGGTCTAAACTACCAGGAGGAAATACACTTTAAAAGGTAACCACAAGAATATTTAAAAGATTAGAGATACCACCTAGAAAAGAAACTTAATTTCTAGGCCAGGTACAGTGGCTCAGGTCTGTAATTCGAGAACTTTGAGGGTTGAGGCAGGAGGATTGCTTGAGGCCAGGAGTTCAAGACTAACCCAGCCAACATAGCGAGACCCTGTCTCTATTATTTAACAAAAAGAAAAGCCATGGTTTGGGAATAAAAAAGGAAGTACAGCTTGAATTACAACTTGCCAGACTCATTATCTAAGCACCTGAAAGTAACAGCCACCTCAAAGATAGATTAGATAAATGAACAGATTAGAAACATGGCAATGTGTTGGAATATACTCAGATAGATTAGATAAATGAACAGATTAGAAACATGGCAATGTGTTGGAATATACTCCTCACCTTTTGCTGTCCCCAAAACTGTCTTTTGATATCACTTTCAAAAACAGGATTTTGAGAGCTAAATCAAAGCACAGATGAGCTAAGAATCAGTATTTTCCTTTCCTCATTTTAGAGCCATTAAGAGAGAAGCATAAAATTAGCACTTCCATCATTAAATAGATGTAACCTTTCTCCCAGCTGGTGTTTAAATAATTTCCTAGCTTTTCCTGAAATTTTTCTTCAAAATTACTTTACGCTATCCCATCTAAGATTGTACAGTCATTCTACCACCACAGGTCCTCACCAACAGAAAGCTCTACCTTCAAACCTGATCATGTCTAGGATCTGCCATTTTACTTGGCCTCAGATGAAAAACTCCGGATAAATAAGGGCCAAAGGATAGTGTTCTCAGGGAGTGGAAAGGAAAGAAAAACATGTACTATCCCTACAGTTTGGCCCAGTAGGCACCGTTAATCCTCATGAATTTGTTCCGTTCCTTCCTTTTTTTTTTTTTTCTTTTTGGAGCACCTAATTAGAACACAGGCATTGTTTCTGGCACCTTCACAATCTTCACATACAAGGAGTTATTTCTGGCAAGACAAAAAAAAAAAAGTCCTGGCCAGTGCAGTGGCTCAGGCCTGTAATCCCACCACTTTGGGAGGCTGAGGAGAACAGTTCACAAGGTCAGGAGATCGAGAGCATCCTGGCCAACATGGTGAAAGCCCGTTTCTACTAACAATACAAAAATTAGCTGGGTATGGTGGTGCGTGTCTGTAATAATCCCAGCTGCTCAGAAGACTGAGGCAGGAGAATCGCCTGAACCAGGGAGTCAGAGGTTGCAGTGAGCCGAGACTGCACCACTGCACTGCAGCCTGGTGACAGAGGGAGCGAGAATCCATCCCAGGGGGGTAAAAAAAAGGAAGAAAGAAAGAAAACAAAAATTCGTAAACGTCCAGGCCTGCATAGGGCCAGCATCCTCCAGGGCTTTCCATTCATATCTGAAAGAACCTCACAGAGTCAAAACAAAGAACACCTTTCTTTCATTTTCTTTATTAGGAAAGAAAATAGATTTTCACCATCTTGGCGGGGGGGTGGGGGGGGGGACACCATTAGATCTCAAACCTCAAGACTCAGCTCAAATCTCCCACAGAGCTCTGTGTGATCACTCCATCAGGGTATCTGACTCTATACAATATGCGTCTCTTCTCCATTAGGCCACATCCTCCACCAGGATGGGAACAGTGTTTTAAGTATCTTTTTACTTTGGCACATGCCTAGCAGACAGGTCTTCAATAAATGTTTGTAAAGATTAAGTATATGACTTCGTAGATTTTTTTTTTTTTTGAGACGGAGTTTCGCTCTTGTTGCCTAGGCTGGAGTGCAGTGGTGCAACCTCAGGTTACTGCAACCTCCACCTTCCGGGTTCAAGTGATTCTCCTACCTCAGCCTCCTGAGTAACTGGGATTACAGGCATGCACCACCACACCCGGCTCATTTTATATTTTTAGTAGAGATGGTTCTGAACTCCCGACCTCAGGTGGTCCACCTGCGTTGGCTTCCAAAAGTGCTGGGTTTTTGTTTGGTTTGGTTTTGTTGAGACGGAGTCTCCACCCAGGGTGAAGTGCAGAGGCACGATCTCAGCTCACTGCAACCACCACCTCCCAGGTTCAAGTGATTCTCATGCCTCAGTCTCCTGAGTAGTTGGGACTGCAGGCGCTCACCACCATGCCCGGCTAATTTTTGTATTTTCAATAGAGACAGGGTTTCACCATGTTGGCCAGGCAGGTCTCAAACTCCTGACTTCAGGTGGTCCACCGGCCTCGCCTCCCAAAGTGGCTGAGATTATAGGCATAAGCCACTGAGCCTGGCCCACAGGATTTCAGGCAATGTAAAGTGTTAGGAGAAATAAATATAATACTAAATTAGTTAGATATTGGGGGATGAGGGCTGCTTCTTCAAGAGAAGTTTTTGGAAGGTGCAAATGGGAGTAAAAGGCACAGCTGGCAAAGATGCTACACAGATGAATCCTGTGAGTCCCTGCCTAGAAAAGAGACTGTTACTCTGCTAAACTCCCAGGTCCACCCACTACCGTTGCTCCCTGGGGAAAGGGACATTCTTTAGGCTGGAAATAAGAAGAATGTTTATATCTGGTATAAAAACAATGTATAATGATACTGTGAAACAGCAATAATATTATACCTGCAAACTACTAAAATTGAGAGCATTATGGCATGTTTTACATTTCCTAACATTTCAGTTCGATAACTGCTTCAAATCCTACAGACTGACGTTGCAGAAACTGTGAAACTTGAAATTCAGTGTTAACTTGAAAGTAAAATGTTTCAAAGAATGAGATTCATAAAGAAAATTAGCGTGGTATTTAAAGTATCCCACTATCAAGTTAAAGAAACATAGGTTAAACTAGGAAGAACCTGAAATTAAAATAACTTAAAAGAAAAAAACATCAGGGAACACTGACCTAAAATCAGCCCGTATTTCACTCAACCACTCACTAAAGAATGTGTGGATGCTTTTTTGTGAATGGAAGCAGATCCCTTAAGAGTCTCCAACAACCAGAAAATGACTCATCCTAAAAACATGCGATTTAATTAAGGTGCTACCAGTATGTGTTGTGACGGAGAGTGATGCTGAATGGTCAATGTTTATCTTTACTTTAGAAATATGATTTACACATTATCACTTAATGTATTATCAATGGCTATTGATAACCTGTAAGATTTATTATTCCCCTATTCTGTTAAACATATTGATTCAAATGATCTCAGCTCAAATATGGGCATTTGACACATAATGATTATGACTGATATCAGCTAAGGACTTGGATTGACTAGAGTCACTGTGACATTGCTGTTACTTCGCAAACTTTTGTTTGCAAAGGTAGATTTTTAAAGGTGTTTTAAAACATATTTGAACAGGAATAGAACTGTTTACAAAAAGACACACAGAGACATAGTAACACAGCTTGTAAAGAGCTAATGCATTTCAGTCCCCATGAAACCATGCCAAAACAAGGTTAGATATGATTCTGAGATATACCAAATCAATAGCACAGCCAAACTAGTTTGATTTTCCAGTAGTTTAGTATCTATCTGCAACTACATCAACAAATTCCGTCATAAATCACAAGGACTAAAATTAGCAGCAACACCCTTTTTTGCATGAGAGCCAGCTTGGAAAAAATAAAGATGTCTATGGGTTCCATTTATTTTTATTCAGAAAGAAAACAAATTTAATGAATTCCACAGGCTTAAGAAATTCCTGCTTCACTGAATAAAATGGCAATGAGAAATGAGCACGACCTTTCTAGGTGGCAAGAGAGGCAGTGTGTTCTAGTCTTTTGTTCTTGTATTCTCCCCTTAAACTTCCCAACAACCCCTTTGCTGCTCAAACTATACAAGGTAGACCAGGGACTAGAATTATTTCAAGTTATTCAATACAACTTTCACAGAAAACGTGCTATGGGCCAGGTGCTAGGGATCCAGCAATGAGTCTGGGGAGGGTTAACGCCAGGCAAGTAGGTAAAGTAGGGACCTGAATCAATGCAACCAGGTTCCCCAAAGACCAAGCTGTCAGTGCACCTTAGTTTCTGGCACCTTCACAATCTACTCTAAAAAAAACTTGATACTACTTCTCCTCTAAAGCATGGCTTTGGCAAGTCCTGGCCTCTGCTAGCCAGGACCTGGCCAAAACACAAGTGTCTAGAAAACAGTTATTACATTATTAGCCTTTTCATTCTACATAGATCCTTCCTTAATGTGCTTGCTTTCACATTTGAGAGGCTATTTAATTCTCTATGTAGGCTACACTATAACGATTAGGAGAGCTAAAGGTACATTTCAGGTATCACCGTGAAAATATAAATCCTATAACTTTGGAGTCAAGAGGGTAGAAAGGTTCATAAAACATTTTTGTCAATACTGAGGAAAACCTGGTTTTAGAGTCAAACACTGAGTTACAGCCTGGCTCTCCCTCTGTAAACTTGGGAATATTACTTCTCTGTGCCTCATTTTCCTCGTCTGTAAAATGAGGATAATAATGAAACTCTCCTCCCAAGATTCACTGTGGAGATGAAATAAAATAATATATGTAAAGGGCATGGAACAGTGTCTGGCTCAGAAAAGTGTTCAACAGGCCAGGTGCGGGGTGGCTCACGCCTGTAATCCCAGCACTTTTTAGAGTCTGAAGCGGGCCAATCATCTGAGGTCAGGAGTTCAAGACCAGCCTGGCCAACATGGCAAAACCCCATCTCTACTAAAAATACAAAAATTAGCCAGGTATGATGGTAGTTGCCTGTAATCTCAGCTTCTCGGGAGTCTGAGGGAGGGACAATTGCTTGAACCCGGGAGGCAGAGATTGCAGTGAGCTGAGATTGTGCCATTGCACTCCAGCCTGGGCAACAGAGTGAAACTCTGTCTCAAAAGAAAGGAAAAGAAAAGTGCTCAACAAATAAAAGCTGTTATTATTAGCTATTCTTAATCTCAGGTGATGATGTAGACATCAAAATATATACAAAAACCTCCCTCAATCTGTAATCCTAGCACTTTGGGAGGCCGAGGCAGGCAGACTACCTGAGCTCAGAAGTTCGAGACCAGCATGGGCAACGTGGCAAAATCTTGTCTCTACTAAAAATACACAACATTAGACGGGCGTGGTGGCAAGTACCTATAGTCCCAGCTACTCATGAGGCTGAGGTAAGAGAATCGCTGGAACCCAAGAGGCCGAGGTTGCAGTGGGCCAAGATCATGCCACCACACTCCAGCCTGGGCAACAGAGCTAGACTCTGTCTCCAAAAAAAAAGAAAAAAAAACTGTCTTCCATTTAAGTCAAAAACATGTGAGGTGAAAATTCTGTAAAGATAAATATTTCTACCTTAAAATAGGAAATATACAGTCATATGTACATGCATAAAAACACACAGATCTATTCAACCCGACTGTTAGTTGTCAGCAATATGAAATGTAAAGTAGTAGGATATAAAACTAGTAACCCATTTTATAGAAACCAAAGACCACATACACTAAGAAAAAACTTGGTTATTCAGCAACAAAAGTGGTTAGAAAGATCTTATAAACATATTTAATATTTAATTTAAAGTACCCTATAAAATTTTGTCATGGTATTTCGCAAATTTTTAGCAAACACAATTTTTTTTTTTTTTTTTTGAGACAGCCTTACTCTGTCACCCAGGCTGTAGTGCAGTGGCATCATCTCGGCTCACTGAAACCTCTGCCTCCCACGTTCAAGCGATTCTCGTGCCTCAGCCTCCCGAGTAGTGAGGATAACAGGCGCCCACCACCACACCCAGCTCATTTTTGTATTTTCAGTATGGACAGGGTTTCACCATGTTGGCCAGGCTGACCTCAGGTGATCCACCCACCTTGGCCTTCCAAAGTGCTGGGATTACAAGTGTGAGCCACCAGTTTTAAAAAAAGATAAAGTTCAAAATCCTTTTTTCTTTTAAGTAAATACCAAATGCCTCAAAACTCCAAATAAACAGAAACATTTCATAAAAATGATTTCACACACAAAAAAAATCCTGTTGGATTTCAATTCCATAATTATGATTTCTCATTCAAAAAAGTTAATCTCATATGACATAGTAAAAATAATTTTATTATCAAAAATTAAGAACAACAGAACTTTTAAAAATGTTTTTGTGAATTCTAACTGATAGCTAGTACCCCTCAAAAAAAATGTTCACTGGAATGCATCACTTACAGTATCATATAGTTTCTATGCTTATTAATGTTATGTGTAATGCAGATGTTCTGAGATCTTCTCGGGGTCACTCTGTCTCAGAATAGAATGTGAATTATTACATAATTTACACACAGCTGTAAATTATATAATACTGTCATATCAGACAAAGCCACAAGGACTAGGGGAAGCAATTTTAAGAGCAAAGAGATAAGATCATATCACCATTCCCCCAAAGCAGATTGTATTATATTTCTTTTTGAGTCTTTAAATTACAGTTCTCATCCTGAGATATTAAACTCTACTCTCACAAGAGTATTGAATGTTTACACAGTGCTTTATCATTTTCCCTGTAGAAAATGAAATAACCTAAACATTTTTCTCTGGTGGTCATTATCTTACAATAGGCATAAGCATCTTTCAAAAAACAGTGCTATGTATGAATACAGATTACTCACTACCCTTAAAAAAATTAGAAATACCAGAAAAATAACAATACTCGATTGTTTAGCTAGGAAAAAAAAAAACTGAAAAAGTTTAAACAATGTTAAAGAGGAAAGTAAGAAATACTACCATAAAAATTTTTTAAAGGCCCTGAGCAGTGGTTCATGCCTGTAATTTCAGAACTTTGGGAGGCAGTGGTGGGAGAATCGCTTGAGCCCAGGAGGCCAAGATCAGCCTGAGTGATACAGTCAGACTCAATCTCTACCAAAAAAAAAAAAAAAAAAAAAATTAGCCAGGTGTGGCAGCACACGCCTATAGTCCCAGCTACTTGGGGGGCTGAGGTGGGAGGAATAGCTTGACTGCGGGAGGCAGAGGCTGCAGCGAGCCACGATCACACCACTGCACTCCACTCTGGGTGACAGAACAAGACCCTGTCTCAGAAAAAGCAAAAAGATAAGGAGATAATGTTACATCAGATAGAAATAGAACAGAAGTGGAAGCAAACCTTTCCTCATATTTCCTCATCCAAATGGACAGAGATTTTCCACTCCAATGAAAATATATTCAAAATAGCCCTAAAAAGAGGCGGGGCACACTCAAGCCTGTAATTTCAGTACTTTGGGAGGCCAAGGCGAGCGAAATCACCTGAGGTCAAGGGTTCGAGACCAGCCTGGCCAACATGGTGAAACCCTGTCTCTACTAAAAATACAAAAATTAGGCAGGTGTGGTGATGGGTGCCTGTAATCCCAACTACTTGGGAGGCTGAGGCAGGAGAATCGCTTGAACCCAGGAGGCAGAGGTTGCAGTGAGCCCAGATTGTGCCACTGCACTCCAGCCTGGATGACAGAACAAGACTCCATCTCAAAAAAAAAAAAAAAAAAAGAGCCTATGGGAGGGGAGGGGATGCTGACAGCCTCTGCTTCCTCAACACCCTCATCAGCCCTGCTATACCCAGACTGGCTGAGTGCCTAGAAGGCACACTCACCAGGGCACTGCTCATGTCTGGCATGAAATTCCTACCACAGGCTGAAAACATCATGTTTCTGGAGTTGGATGTGTCCCCTCCGGCTGTCTTTGAGATGGAATTCTCTCATGACCAAGAACAAGACCCTCGCGCGCTACACATGGAGAGGCTCATGCGGTTGGACAGCTTTCTGGAAAGACCTTCCACGTCTAAAGTTCGAAAGTCCAGATCCTGGTCAGTACCTTCATGGTCCGTGGCAGCACTGGACCCAGGAGGCAGGGAACTGCAGGGGCTGGATGAAGCTAAAGAGGGTTTTGGTGGCACCCTAAGGGCAGGAAGGGCGAGGGGTGACTGGGAATGTCGGAGGGGTTCCTGCAGCAACAGGACAGGACAAAGGAGAGGACTCACAGCTGGGTGTGGTGGGTCACACCTGTAATTCCAGCACTTTGGGAGGCCGAGGCGGATGGACCACCTGAGGTCAGGAGTTCAAGATCAGCCTGGCCAACATGGTGAAACCCTGTCTCTACTAAAAATAAAAAATTAGCTGGGTGTGTGGTGGTGGATACTTGTAATCGTAGCTACTCAGGAGGCTGAGGCAGGAGAATTGCTTGAACCCGGGAGGCGGAGATTGCAGTGAGCCAAGATCACACCACTGCACTCCAACCTCGGCAACAAGAGTGAAACTCGTCTCAAAAAAAAAGAAAGGAGAGGACTCACTTTCCTGTTTCCTGCATTTTTCTAACCTTCCCCTTCGCCTGGCTCATCCTCCTGCAGGTGCCAGAGTCCTTAGCGGCCTCCACCTTCCACCACACATGCCTCCCTGGCCTCTGCTTCTCTGCGCCCTGTGACAGTGGCAGACCATGAGTGACAACTTTCATGTCAGGCTGCCCATCCGATAGACTCCTGGGATGGGGCCGCCACCTCTGGCTCATCTCGTCTGCCGCTTGGTGTGTGTGCGTGTGCGTGCATGTGCGTGTGCGTGTGTGCAGGGGTGAGAATCTGGCAGGCGGTGCCTCTGCCTGCTCTTCTTCCCCTCCTTTATTTAATTCATGTTATTTATTCGCGGAGCTCAGTTCGTGGGGGGGAGATGCCCTCGCCTGAGCTGTCTGGGCCTACCATGGTCACTGTGTAGCCTCCTTTTCTTCTGACCTGAGAGCCCCCCCAGTCATACCTCAGGCTCGTTCCCGTTTCAGCTGCCTTCAGAAGGGAAGGTAGCCAGTGCCTGAGAAGATAGTCCCTTTTCTACCCACCGCACTCCATAACCTCCATCTTCTCCCACACTGATGGTGAGCAGCCCCTGAACACTTTCTGGGACTAGGAAACTGCTTGGTGTTCCCTGAGGACAAGAGACATCCTGACAGTGTTGGCATCTGCTCCCTGTGGACACAGCCCCGCTTTCCACTTTCTGAGCATCAGACAACATCATTCGGCCTCTTTGGCTCCTTTTCAAGGACATTAACAACCTCACCAACATAGCCCATGCCCTTCAGCTTTGACAAGAACTCACAGCTTCCCAAACTCTGCTTTCTTTCCACCTTGGATCGGAATTATGGACCAACCAATTGCCATCACCTTGGAATCGGCAGGAAATGGAACGACAACTGAGACAACTTAAACAGTCATCAACGGAAGTCCCTCCACCAGATCCCTTTGTTTCTGTCCCCTCTGAGAAGTCACATTGGTCAATAGGCCATCAAGGCAACTCCCCATTTTCGAAAGGGTGCTCCCACCTGCTTTGAGCATTTCTCCTGTAGCCGCCTGGACCGCATTCACAGTGGGATGAGTCACTGTCGTTCTACCCCCAGCTAACTGGAGATGCTAACTCTATTGCTTTTTCCCTTCATCTGTCCCAGGAAACAAGCTGAGGCACAATCTTTTCAATAAGCTTTGCCTATTACCCTTGTTTCTGAGTCGCATTTTTAAGGTATTATTTTGTTGAAAATCCTTTATTTACTAGGTATGCAAATTGGTTCCTAGGGGGCTACTCCTTACCTTCCTTTGTGATGGCCCAAATTGTCTCCAGGTATCTCAAGTGATAAGTAAATTTCTACAAAAAAAAATGGTTAACGTTTATTGACTGGCTTTTTAAGTGTATATTTTGGTGGAGGGGTGAAGAGGTAATAAGGAAAGCAAGGGAGTGAGATAGGATTTCAGAGTGCCCGAATAGTGCAAGTCTCCAGTTCCTAGAATATGAAGAGCGCTGTCATTGGGGTGAAGCCGTGAGACTGACAGATCTGCCTGAAACGGGGGGCGTGGGAGCTGGCGGCAGGGTTATTCTCTTTCCTTCAGGAAATGAACCCTTCTTACATCATTCAAGTTCTGCTCTGAGGATCACGCTTGGGTCTGCTTTAACTCCACGACGCTGTCATTTCTGCTTCATTACTGGACTAGAGGGTTGAGCCACCCAGTTGCCATTTGCTCTTGTCCTTCCAGGAAATCACGGTTCTCATCAGAGCCCAAGAGATTATTTGAGACTCGGGATTCAGATCAGAGGTTCGACTGTGGCTGGGACAGGAGTCGTGTGTAGAAATTCCCCAGGTGGCCTGGGCACGGGGGACCTCCAGGGCTGCATTGCACAGCCTCTCCCACTGACCTCTTTCTCGTTTGTGGACAAAGCAGCACATGTCACCCCATTCATCACTTGGACACATTGCCCCTGCATTGTCCTGTCACTCCTCCCTTACAGGCTTATAGCACAATATACCCGAATCAGCACCCCCAGTCTGAGGGCTGGGCCCAAGGTATGGTTGGAGGAGGAGCTCCTGCCTGTGGTTTTGTGTATGTGTGTATGAGTGTGTGTGTTTGTGTGTGTGTTTACCTCCACAGGAGACACACTACACTCAGTGTAAGATTTGCTGGGAACAGGGCCACTAGGGGTGGCTGGCTCTCAGTCTCTGTCTCTCTTTCTCTCCTTTTCCTTTTGGTGTATCAAACATTTGATTGACGAAGTAAGGGCCTTGATTAGGACCAAATTCCCATGTGTGTTGCTATGGTCTTTATTTAGGACAACAGTTAACAACGCAGTGGCCCATTCTTGTCACTCTATACATATGACTATAGGGGACATATGTAATATATAAATATATATATATATAAAACATTCCCCTCTGTCCCCTTGGCTTAGGATGGGGGCCTCTGTTGAGTTGAAATGCACCTGCAGCTGGGTGCTGCCAGCAGCTTGCAGGCCCCAGCCCTGTTCCAATCAACACAGCTGACAATAAAGGAATGAGTATCGTCACGGAGTTGACTGCCTGCCTTCTCTTCCCTTTGTTTCTTTCTACTTTTACTCCCTCCCTTTTTCATTTTCTCCTTTCTCTTCCTTGTTTTTCCACTAGGGGCTCAAGAGTATATCAGCTGGGCCCATTGGTTCACACCTGTAATCCCAGCACTTTGGGAGGCCAAGGCGGGTGAATCACCTGAGGTCAGGAGTTTGAGACCAGCCTGGCCAACATGGTGAAACCCCATCTCTACTAAAAATGCATAAATTAGCCAGGTGTGGTGGCAGGCACCTGTAATCCCAGCTACTTGGGAGGCGGAGGCAGGAGAACTGCTTGAACCTGGGAGGCAGAGTTGGAGTGAGTCGAGATCGCGCCACTGCACTCCAGCTTGGGCAACATGAGTGAAACTCTGTTTCCAAAAAAAGGAGAGACTCTTCTTGGGACCTCTGTTCCCTCCTGCTGGGTTCTCACCACTAGCTCTCTGTAGTGTGGAGGTCTCAGAGGAAATGAAATGTAGTTACTGCTAAAGAACCAACACCAAGCCTTGAACCCTGACTCCTAAGGGAGCACTGAGCTTTGTCTGGCGCAAAAAACTGGCAGTAAACCAGCTATTTGGCACCGACAGCTTTCTTGGAGGGATGTCCTGTGTCTGTGCCAGCTTCTCGCCCTGATCTTTAACAGGATTCCAGGGCCGGAGTGGCTCTCCTGCTTCGGGGATATTTGCTAGGTATTATGTTAGGTGCTTTACACACACACACACACACACACACACACACACTCACACTCTCATGTCATTTCATTCTCCTAGTGAGAGGATTATAGTGACCAATTTAGAGATGGACGTAAGGGAAATTAACCAACGGGCTAAAGACCCAGTTCGTGATGAAGCTGGGCTTGCAGGCTCTAGAACCCATGTTTTCCCCTCTTTGCCACACTACTTCTCTAGCCTGTGTGTACCTCAGGAAAACTGACAGGCACTGTACATGATTCCAAAGTGGTGACAGCCAGGGACAGGACAGAGTGATTTATCTCCATGGGCAAGGTTGGGCATTAGACCAGATCTGCAGACCCTTGCCTGCAGATCCTATTGTAAAACCACTAATTCCTTTGTCAGCAGTGGGAGCGCCTGTACAGCATGTGGTTTTCCTGAGCCCCACAGAAACAGCCAGATGGTAGACTCTCCCTTGGCCCAGGGCTCTTGGTCTTTTGTTGGTAGACAGTTTGTTGACAAGGAAACTACCATGTTTCACTTCTTCCTCCAAAACTGGACACCTGCTCTCCACAGAGTTTTTTCTTTCTGCTCTCAGAACCTAGAGCTGGGGTGTAGAAAACACTACCTTCTGTCCCCTTGGGGGAGTAGGGTGAGTGTTAGAACTCTTGGCCACAACTAAAGAATTATTTAAGCTGGTCCGACCCAGAAGTGTGCTGTGGCATCCAAGGGCAAGGACAGACCCAGGCCTCAGGAATGACCTAGTACCGGGGACTCAAACACTACGAAGACCCTCTCTGTTTAATCACACTGCCTTCTGTGAGGGGTTCACACTCTGTCTTCAGCTGCTCCAGTTCACGATGTAGGAAATACATCTGCTGGAAGCTCTCTTGTGTACATGATCCAGCCATCTGGAGAGGTTTAGCATCTCAGTCCCAATGCCGAATTCATGGGAATGAGACTCTGATTGAGCAGTTTGGGCCAGGTGGGTGGGAATATGATGTACGAACAAAACCTCCAAGAGTCCCATGGCTGCACCCATGCAGATGGGGGAGGGATGAGGTGGAAATAAAAGTATTTCTCAAAAAAGAGAATGGGAGTGGGAGTGGAGTAGAATGAGCCCTTGGCAGCCAGGACAACAGATGTTCTTCACCAGTGTGTCCATCAACAAGGAATGGCTTTAGAAAATTTTAATCTGGAGCCAGGCATGGTGGCACATGCCTGAAATCCCAGCTACTCGGGAGGCTAAAGGCAGAGGGTCACTTGAGTCCAGGAATTCAAGATCAGCCTGGGCAACATAACAAGACACCATCTCAAAAAAGAGAGAGAGAAAAAAAATTCAATCTGGGCTCATTCTATTACCCTGGCCATTTTTTGTTTTCCTTTTTTGAGACAGAGTTTCACTCTGTCACCCAGGCTGGAGTGCAGTGGCACAATCTTGGCTCACTGCAACCTACCTTCCCGGGTTCAAGCAATTCTCTGCCTCAGTCTCCCAAATAGCTGGGATTACAGGTGCCCGCCACCACGCCCAGCTAATTTTGTTGTTTTTCTTTTTCATTTTGTTTTGTTTTTGAGATGGAGTCTCACTCTGTCACCCAGGCTGGAGTGCAGTGCTGGGATCTCATCTCACTGCAACCTCCACCTCCCGGGTTCAAGCGATTCTCCTGCCTCAGCCTCCTGAGTAGCTGGGACTACACACACCCACCACCACGCCTGGCTAATTTTTGTTATTTTTAATAGAGATGGGGTTTCAACATATTAGTGAGGCTGGTCTTGAACTCCTGATCTTGTAATCCACCTGCTTTGGCCTCCTAAAGTGCTGAGATTACAGGTATGAGCTACCAAGACCAGCCTGTATTTTTTATTAGTAGAGACGGTGTTTCACCATCTTGTCCAGGCTGGTCTTGACCTCCTGACCTTGTGATCCACCCTCCTTGGCCTCCCAAAGTGCTGGAATTACAGGCGTGAGTCACCTCGCCTGGCCTACCCCAGCCATTTTTCTTACAATGTGGTCCAAGGGTCCTTGCATCAAAATTACCATCCTCGGCCAGGTGCAGTGGCTCACATGTGTAATCCCAGCACTTTGGGAGGCTGAGGTGGGTGGATCACCTGAATTCAGGAATCTGAGACCAGACTGGCCAACGTGGTGAAACCCCCATCTCTACTAAAAATACAAAAATTAGCCAGGCATGGTAGTAGGTGCCTGTAATCCCAGCTACTCAGGAGGCTGAGGTAGGGGAATTGCATGAATCCAGGAGACGGAGGTTGCAGTCAGCCTAGATCGCGCTATTGCACTCCAGCCTGGATGACAAGAGTGAAACTCCATCTAAGTAAATAAATAAGTAAGTAAATAAATAAATAACCACTCTCAGATTCTGCTTGATCATGTCCAGGATAAACCCACTGGTAGACACTACAGATTGCCTTTCCAGTATTCATTCTTCCCTTCTTCCTTGCTTAAAAGATAATTTTGTTCAAGGAAGGCAGTGTGCCCAGGTAGAAATACTCATCTTTTTGATGAATATGACAGCAATGGGTTGCCATGTGACATGGTTTTGGCTAAGGAGATGTAAGTAGAAATCTGCTAGGGATTTCCGGAAAAGTTTTTGCTTTCCTGATATAGACATCAACCTTTTCTCCTCTTCTGCTTTGTTTTTCCAGCCTGAAACTCAAATGCACCTCTTACAAGTGTAGTCGTTCATTCATTCAACAAGTATTTATTGAGCACTTGTTACCTATACATTATAGGTAAAGTTCTAAGTGCTGGGAATATAGCAATGAACAGAAAAGACAATCCCTGGCTGGGTACGGTTGCTCATGCCTGTAATCCCAGCACTTTCAGAGGCTTAGGCAGGTGAATCACTTGAGGTCAGGAGTTCAAGACCAACTTGGCCAACATGGCGAAACCCCATCTTTACTAAAAATACCTCCAAAATTAGCTGGGTATGGTGGTATGCATCTGTAATCCCAGCTAACTGGGAGGGTTGAGGCAGGAGAATCACTTGAACCCAGGAGGTGGAGGTTGCAGTGAGTCAAGATCGCTGCATTCCAGCCTGAGTGACAGAGTGAAATGGTCTCAAAAAAAAAAGTCCCTGTCCTCATGGTACTACATTCTAGGGTTGGGAGAGAGACTTTAAACAAGAAAACATATTGCATGTTGGATAATAAGTGCTTTTTTGTTTTTCTGACAGTCTTACTCTGTCACCCAGGTTGGGGTGCAGTGGCGCAATCATAGCTCACTGCAGCCTTGAACTTAAATGAGCACCTCCTGGTGATTTTTTTTTTTTTTAATTTAATCTCATTCTGTCGCCTAGGATGAAGTGCAGTGACGTGATCTTGGCTCACTGCAATCTCCACCTCCTGGGTTCAAGCGATTCTCCTGCCTCAGCCTCCCAAGTAGCTGGGACTACAGGTGCCTGCCACCACGCCCAGCTAATTTTTGTATTTTTAGTAGAGCTGGGGTTTGACCATATTGGCCGGGCTGGTCTCGAACTCCTGACCCTGTGATTTGCCCACCTCAGCTTCCCAAAGTGCTGGGATTACAGGCATGAGCCACCATACTGGCCAATTCCTCTTTTTTGAGATGGAGTTTCACTCTTGTTGCACAGGCTGGAGTGCAGTTTCACAATCTTGGATCACTGCAACCTCCACTTCCCTGGTTCAAGGGATTCTCCTACCTCAGCCTCCTGAGTAGCTGGGATTACAGGCATGCATCACCATGCCTGGCTAATTTTTGTATTTTTAAAGTAGAGACAGGGTTTCACAATGTTGATCAGGCTGGTCTCGAACCCCTGACCTCAGGTGATCCGCCCGCCTCAGCCTCCCAAAGTGCTGGGATTACAGGTGTCAGCCACCATGCACAGCCTTTGGATAGTTTTATGTTTTGCTATTTAAGATTTGTAATACATGCCTATACAAGGGGGAGAGAGAAGAAATGGGTTTTCAGGAAAGCAATAAAGACAGACATAAATGAAAATGCTATCCTGAGACACCTAGAAAATGGCATTGAGAGGCCAGGTGCGGTGGCTCACGCCTGTAATCCCAGCAATTTGAGAGGCTGAGAGGGGCCAACACATGAGCCCAGGAGTTCAAGACCAGCCTGGCCAACATGGTAAGACCCCCATCTCTATAAAAACATAAAAG
The DNA here is from genome assembly GCF_049354715.1 of Callithrix jacchus. Taxonomy (NCBI): domain Eukaryota; kingdom Metazoa; phylum Chordata; class Mammalia; order Primates; family Cebidae; genus Callithrix; species Callithrix jacchus. The sequence goes on from NC_133515.1 coordinate 89,227,384, forward strand.
CAAATTAGCCAGACAGGGTGGCACATATGCCTCTGGTCCCACAGGATTGAGCCACCACACTCTAGCCTGGGCGATAGAGCAAGACCCTGTGAAAGAAAGGAAGAAATAAAGAAAACAGTATTCAGAAAGGAAACATGCAGGGAGAAATGCAGTCTCTGAGAGACTGAGAAGAGGCTCAGCAGGAGGCCCACTGTGCTCCACAGACCTCCAGGGCCCCAGCAGGAAAGCAAGTTAAAACTGAACTTGGAATCAGTCCTCTTGGCTGGTGGAAAAATTTCAATGTCATCTCTGCAAAGAAAAATCAGATTTTCTGCTTTTATTATTATTTCATTTTTGAAACTTGTGCTGAAACAATGGTTTATTTCCTTCGATGAGATGACTCGTGTTTGAGATATTTTCTTCCACACCTAACCAGCATAATCAGTTGAGCAGTGTGACAGCTCTCTTTGATGTGCGAAGCTGGCTGCTTGGCTCATCTTTGCTATTGCAGAGATCAGGGCTGTCATCTGCCAGTTTTGACAATTTACAGGTGTTTATGGCCCTTTCCCTTGTCAAATTAAACCCATATGTTGATTGCCTTTGGTTGCAGTAGGGATGAAATACTGTGGAAACAATAAAAACACTTCCAAGAAATAGACTTCAAGGAATAACTTGCTTATTGCCCTCAGTGCACTAGGATGAGTTTCATGTCACTACTAGCACTCACAATTCACCTCTCCCAGCAACCAGAGCCCCTAGAGACCAACCAACCCCTTCCGCCTCCCAGGAGGATTGCCGAGCTCTGGAGCCACCCCCACTCAATTTGCTTTACAAAGGGAAAATAATTCTTAGCAAGCTGTTGGAAACCTGCATTGTACCCCAAAAAAAGGGAAGGGGTAGGAGTGCAATATTTAATAAGTGAGCTGGAGAGTGGAGGGGAATATTATATCCAAAAAAATTCAAGTAACACAGGCACACCCACCCTCCCACACATATACAAAACCACTGTTACCAACAAGACAATGGAATCCAGTTTGGAGAATAATTTACAATATTCTTTGCTTTATCAGTAAAGTGAAGGATTATAATCATGCATCTCAGAAAGGAAGGGGACTTCATGATTCCTTCGATGACTGTTAGCTGAATGCCCACAATGTGCAAGACATTATGCGAAGTGTCGTTGTCATTAGCAAGTCCTCACTGCTGCATAACTGACCATTTCTCACCGTATCCATTGCTACTTCCCCTCCCCAGGATATTGCAAGACCTCCTGACTGGTCTCTCCGTTTCTAGTTGCTTTCCCTTACACCCTGCCACCCTCACCACCACCATCCTCCATGGTACTCTCCACACCATAGCCAAAAAGATATTTAAGAGCAAATAATTCATATTTAAAATGTAAAATAGCCAGGCACAGTGGCTCACGCCTGTAATCCCAGCACTTTAGGAGGCCGAGGCGGGCAGATCACCTGAGGTTGGGAGTTTGAGGCCAGCCTGACCAACATGGAGAAGCCCTGTCTCTACTGAAAAATACAAAATTAGCCGGATGTGGTGGCGCATGTCTGTAATCCCAGCTACTCGGGGAGCTGAGGTAGGAGAATCGCTTGAACCCGGGAGGCAGAGGTTGCGGTGAGCCATGATTGTGCCATTGCACTCTAGCCTGGGCGACAAGGGTGAAACTCCATCTCAAAAAAAAAAAAAAAAAAAAGTAAAATAAAGGCTCATGCCTATAATTCCAGCACTTTGAGAGACTGAGGCAGGCGGATCACTTGAGGCCAGGAGTTGGAAACCAGCCAAGCCAACACGGCGAAACCCTGTCTCTGCAAAACATACAAAATTAGCCAGGCATAGTGATGGGTGTGAAGAGGGAGACCCAGGCATCTCAGCTCAACTTCCCCTTTGACTATCACGCTGGATTTCAAAAGAAGAAAAGGCTGACTGACTGGTGCCTCCTGTTTTACCTTCCCGTAGGTGGCAGGCTTGGTCTTGGGGAAACTCTCCAGAAGGCACTATTTTTACTTAAAACAAGATCAAACCAGAAACCTTTTCACTTGAGTCTGAAAACTGTGAACCAGAACCCTTTCATATGTGATTCCTGAAGCTGTAAACCGAGACCTTTTTTATGTTATTTCTAAAGCTATAAACCTAAGATTCTTCCACGTGTAATATCTAAAGTATAATAAGCCTATATAAAGGCAGAACCTTCCTTTGTTAGATGAGCTGAGCTTTGGACAAATTATGCTCAGGCTCCCGGCCGAATAAACTTCTTCCTTCTCCATTGGGCGTTCGAGAGATCCGTTTCCCGCGGCTGCTCCTGCTACAGGTGCCTGTAACCCAGATATTCAGGAGGTTAAGGCAGGAGAATCACTTGAACCAGGGAGGTGGAGGTTGCAGTGAGCTGACATTGCACCATTGTACTCCAGCCTGGGTAACAAGAGCAAAACTTGGTTTCAAAAAATAAAATCAAAAACAAAACTCTGCAGCTGTCCTGGCACTTTGAATGTCTTATTTTGTTTCTTAAAACAAAAAGCACAAACTGTGCTGCTTTTCTGCTTAGGGCCTTTGCACTTGCTATGTCATTTTTTTTTTTTTTTTAATTTTGTTGCCAGGCTGGAGTACAATGGCACACTCTTGGCTCACCACAAACTCCACCTGCAGGGTTCAAGTGATTCTCTTGCCTCAGCCTCCCAAGTAGCTGAGATTACAGGCGTGAGGCACCATGCCCAGTTAATTTTTGCATTTTTAGTAGAGACGGGGTTTCGCCACGTTGGTCAGGCTGGTCTCAAACTCCTGACCTAGTGATCTGCCCGCCTCGGCCTCCCAAAGTGCTGGGATTACAGATGAGAGACACCACGCTTGGCCTCTTTTTTTTTTTTTTGAAACTGAGTCTTGCTCTGTTGCCCGGGCTGGAGTGCTGTGAGGTGATCTCAGCTCACTGCAACCTCCACCTCCCAGGTTCAAGCAATTCCTGTGCCTCAGCCTCCCAAGTAGCTGGAATTACAGGCACCCACCACACCTGGCTAAATTTTTGTATTTTTAGTAAAGACAGGGTTTCACTATATTGGTCAGGCTGGTCTGGAACTCCTGACCTTGTGATCTGCCTGCCTTGGCCTCCCAGTGTGCTGGGATTACAGATGTGAGCCACTGGGCCTGGCTTTTTTTTTTTTTTTTTCCCAAGACAGAGTCTTGCTTTGTCACCCAGGCTAGAGTGCAGTGGCACAATCTCAGCTCATGGCAACCTCTGCTTCCCAGGTTCAAGTGATTCTCCTGCTTCAACCTCCTGAGTAGCTGGGACTAGAGGTGTGCACTACCACACCCAGCTAATTTTTGTATTTTTAGTAGAGATGAGGTTTTGCCATGTTAGCCAGGCTGGTCTTGAACTCCTGGCCTCAGGTGATCTGGCTGCCTCAGCCTCCCAGTGTGCTGGGATTACAGGCATGGGCCACTGCACCTACCCACTTGATATGTTCTTTTCATAGAATGGCCATCCCCCAGATTTTTAGGTGGCCTGCTCATATCAAATGTCACCTTCTCCAAGAGTCTTTCCCTGGCTACCCAACCTAAAGTAGCCCCCCACCACCAGATGACTTCCTATTCTGTTACCCTATTTGATTTTCCGAAAGCATAGCACTTACCAGTGTCTGAAGGTATTTTACTTCCTTGATTGTTTACCTTAGTAGCTCTTAATGTTTGCTCCCGGGACCAGCAGTATTAGCATCACCGGGAACTAGTTCTAACTGCATATTCTCAGGCCCTACTCTAGACCTTTTGAATCAGAAATTGTGAGCATAGGATCCAAAGATCTGTATGTAGCAACTTGATTTTGACAAAAATTAAATTTGGCAACCACTGGCACTCTTAGTCCATCTTCTGCTGCAACATCAGAATACCACAGACTAGGTAATTCATAAACAACGGATGTTTACGTGGCTCACAGTTCTAGAGACCGGGAAGTCCAGAAGCATGGCACTGGTATTTGAAGAGGGTCACCCCATGGCAGAAGGCAGAAGGCAGAAGGGCAAGTGAACACGCAAAACACACAGTGTAGAAATTGGGCCAAACTTTTCCTTTTTATCGAGTCCACTCTCATGATAAGTAACCTACCTCCTCAATAATAGCATTCATTCATTCATGAGGGGAGAGCACTCATGGCCTGATAATCACCTCTGAAAGGCCCCACCTCTGAATAGTGTTACAATAATAATTAACTTTTCAACACATGAACTTTTGGAGGACACATTCAAACCGTTGCACTGGTTTACAGTGATTATTTCTCCTCTCTCTCAAGCCTGTCCTAGAATGTAAACTCCAAGAAAATGGAAGTTCATCTGTCTTGTTCAGTACAGTACCTCTAGCACCACACATAGCAGGCACTCAATAAACAGTTGTATGGTGGAAGATTGAGAGATTGATGAATGACTGAGCAACTGCTCTGGGATCTGTGTCTCCGGAGCCACGTCCGGGAAGGCCTAGCAGATGGTCCAATAAAACTGAGTCCCAGGGACCTGTCTGCCATCTTTGCACCACAGTCTGGCTATGTTGCTCAGGATGGAGTACAATGGTTGTTGACAGGCACAATCATAGTGCACTATAGCCTCAAACTTGAACTCCTGGGCTCAAGCAATCCTCCCACCTTAGCCTGTGAAATGTCAGAGACTAGGCCAGGTGTGGTGGCTCACACCTGTAATCCCAGCACTTTGGGAGGCCAAGGCAGGTGGATCACCTGAGGTCAGGAGTTTGAGATCAGCCTGGCAAACATGGTAAACACTTTCTCTACTCAACATAAAAAAATTTGTTAGGTGCGGTGGTTCACACCTGTAATCCCAGCTACTCAGGAGGCTGAGGCAGGAGAATCACTTGAATCTGGGAGGTGGAGGTTGCAGCGAGCCGAGATGGTACCACTGCACTCCAGCCTGGATGACAGAATGAGACTCTGCCTCAGAAAAAAAAAAAGCAGAGACGACAGGCTTGTGCCACTGCACCTGGCCCCACCAGAGCTTTTATCTGTGTAACAGAATTTCCAGGCGGATAAAACTGAGGAAGGGGTTCTGAGGTAAAAGAATCACTTGAAAACTATGATTTGAACTGTTATTAATTACAGTCTGGAAACTGCAAGCACATTCCAAGGTCCTCCTCAGAGAACCAGAAGGTTTGTGGATCATATTCAATTAGAGGATGAGGACAATGCTTTTTGCTTTTAAATTCTGTACCGCTCTTACGACATTAATCCCAGAGCAACTGCTGACTAAGTGGCTTTCTCTTTCTCAGTCTTTCTGCTTTATATCAATCCTGGGATCTTAAAAAAGAAAAAAACAAAAACAAAAACACCACCTCTAAACCAATTAATTCTGCCTCCAGTGGCTTCTTAAAGCAAAAGATTGAAAACATTTGATCAGCTCCCAGCTCAAATGGGGAAAGTGGAGAGGACATTATCTTTGCAAAAGACAGTGAACTTTAGGAAAGGATAAATGAACACCAAGAACTATGGAAGAGGCCTTGGGAGCCCCTCCTTAGAAATAATATGCTGGCTTGAAGCAAATCATGTGGGCCAGGCACCATGCTAGGTACTGAGGTTCTCAAAGGCCACAAGAATATGGTTCAAGTCTTCACAGAGCTCACAATCTGGAGAACAGACAACCATGTAGAGAAATACCCAGCGCAGAGTGCAGAGTGTTAGTGCTGTAGGGATGACTAACTCCTGAGTGTTGCCAGGGAAAGATTGCTGGAGGAAGCGATATTTGAACAGATCTAGAAGACTGTGTCTTGTCACTTACGCACAAAAACAACAACAATCTAGGCAGAAGGGATGACACATAGAAAAACACAGGGATGTAAAAGGGTAAGAATGGGTTTGAAACTAGGTAAGAGAAGTGAAGAATTTATATACACACATATAATGTGTATATACAATATATATACACGCACATTAGGACAATTTGAATACTGACTGGCTACTTCATGAGACTAAGAAATTGTTAGCTTTGAAAGGTATGTTAATGCCATTGTGGTTATGTTGTAAAAGAGTCCTTATCTTTTGGAGACACACACTGAAATATTATTTCTGGGTAAAACGATGATATCTGGAATTTGCTTCAATATAATATGGAGGGGGGCCGGGAGCAGTGGCTCACGCCTGTAAACCCAGCACTTTGAGAGGCTTAGGCAGGCAGATCACCTGAGGTCAGGAGTTTGAGACCAGCCTGGCCAACGTGGTGAACCCCCGTCTCTACTAAAAATACAAAATTAGCCAGGCATGGTGATGTGTGCCTGTACTCCCAGCTACTTGGGAGGCTTAGGCAGAGAATCACCTGAGCCCAAAAGGCAGAGGTTACAGTGAGCCGAGATTGCACCAGTGTACTCCAGCATGGGCAACATAGTGAGACTTCATCTCAAAAAATAAAATACATATACATACACAGATATATATATATGTATATACACACACACACACACATATATATGTATATATATATAATATGGAGGGGTTGGGGGAGGGCTGTGATTAAAAATAAAATCAGGGTGGTCATGAATTATGAATACTTGCTGAAACTGGGTAAAGATACATGGGAGGTCATTATATTGTTTTTTTTTGAGACAGAGTCTCACTCTGTTGCCCAGGCTGGAGTGCAGTGGCTCAGTCTTAGCTCACTGCAATCTCTGCTTCCCAGGTTCAAACGAATCTCCTGCTTCAACATTCCAAGTAACCGAGACTACAAGCGTGCGCCACCACGCCCTGCTAATTTCTGTATTTTTATTAGAGATGGGGTTTCACCATGTTTGCCAGGCTGATCTCGAACTTCTGACCTCAGGTGATCTGGCGACCTCAGCCTCTGAAAGTGTTGGGGTTACAGGTGTGAGCCACTGCATCCAGCCCATTATACTATTTTTTATACTTCTGTATATATTTGGGACTTTTTTTTTTTTTGAGATGGAGTCTTGCTCTGCTGCCCAGCTGAAGTGCAGTGGCATGATCTCAGGTCACTGCAACCTCCGCCTCCCAGGCTCAAGCAATTCTCCTGCCTCAGCCTCCCAAGTAGCTGGGACTACAGGTGCCTGCCACCATGCCCAGCTAATTTTTGTATTTTTAGTAGAGATGGGGTTTCACCATGTTGGCCAGGATGGTCTTGATTTCTTGATCTGCCTGCCTCAGCCTCCCAAAGTGCTGGGATTACAGGCATGAGCCACCACACCCAGCTATATTTGGAACTTTAGCTGTATTATTTTTAAATTAAAAGAAACTTTAATGTTTTGGTAGAACTACATTCTGCTTTTTAGCATTGCAAATCTAGCAAGCAAACTGAGGTGTGCTGGCTGGGTGCAGTGGCTCATGCCTGTAATCCCAGCATTCTGGGGGGCTGAAACAGGTGGATCACTTGAGGTCAAGAGTTTGAGACCAGCCTGGCCAACACAGTGAAACCCTGTCTCTACTAAAAATAAAAAATAAATTAGCCGGGCCCGGTGGCACAAGCCTGTAGTTCTACTATCTGCTAAGGAGGCTGAGGAAGGAAAACCGCTGGAACCTGGGAGATGGAGGTTGCAGTGAGTCAACATAGCACCACTGCAATCCAGCCTAGGTGACAGAGTGAGACTCTGTCTAAAAAAAAATTTTTTTTTTAAAGCCACAAAAAACCAAATTGAGGTGTACTATGATTGTAAAACACACACTAGATTTCAAAATACATATATAGAAAAATATTGCAAAACATCTCACTAACAATGTTTAACATTGTTGACATTGGGTTATATATATTGGGTTAAGGAAAATATATTATTAAAATTGATTTCAGGCTGGGTGCCTGAAAAAAAATTTTTTTTTCAGATGGAGTCTTGCTCTTTTGCCCAGGCTAGAGCACAGTGGCACAATCTCGGCTCACTGCAACCTCTGCCACCTGGGGTCAAGTCATTCTCCTGTTCAGCCTCCCAACTAGCTTAGATTACAGGTGTGCACCACCACACCCAGCTAATTTTTCTTTTTCATCTTTTTAGTAGAGACTGGGTTTCACCATGTTGGTCAGGCTGGCCTCGAACTCCTGACCTTGTGATCTGCTTGTCTCGGCCTCCCAAAGTGCTGGGATTATAGGTGTGAGCCACCGTGCCTGGCCAGTTTCACCTGTTTCTTTTTTTAACGCAGCTACTAAAAACTTAAACTTACATAGGTGATTTGAATTATATTTTTTTCTTTCTTTTTCTTTTTTTTATAGACAGGGTCTCTATTACCCAGGCTGGAGTGCAGTGATGCCATCATGGCTCACTGCAGCATCAAACTCCTGAGCTCAAGCAATCTTCCCATCTCAGCTTCCTGAGTAGCTGGGACAATAGGCAGGTGCCACCATGCCCAGCTAATTTATTTTTAGTAGAGATGGGGGCTTGCTATGTTGCCTAGGCTGGTCTTGAACTCCTGGGCTCAAGTGATCCTCCTATATTGGCCTTTCAAAGTGCTGGTATTACAGGTGTGAGACACTGTGACCAGCCTTGTATTATATTTCTACTGGACAATGCTGAGCTAGACAGAGAGGAGGGTAGTGACAAAATGGAAGCAGCGTTTGAAGAGGAACAGTCTTACACTAGTGTGCAAGGTGGATTTGGTTAGGGAGGAAACTAGAGAGAGGGAGCCCAGATTATCAGCCTACAGGATTAGTGGGACACGGATGCAAATCTGACTAATTTCTGCGCCACCATGATTGTTGGACCTTCCCCAGTCATATGGAACTCTATGTACAATTAAATCTCTTTCATTTGTATTTTACCCAGTCTCGGGTATGCCTTTGTCAGCAGCGTGAAAACAAACTAATACAATCAACTTTTCAATTTCATGTATGGGAAAGGAGAACAAAATACCAAAACGTTAACTGTAGTGGTTTTTGAGTTGTGAGCTACAGGTAATTTCTATTTTCATTTATTAACTTCTCTGCACGTTCTCAATTTTCTACAATAACCATAATTAGGGAGGAGTGATTTGTTTAAAGGATTTCCCTGAGATAGCAAAGTACAAACCCAAAGGAATGAATCTTTGTTGTTGAAATTGTAGGCACTATGGTAAGCTTGGGGGTGGGGATATGCCTGGCATCTCTCAAAGCACACAACACAGGCCACTGCCAGTCCAGTCCTCCTACGTGTACAACTGGCTTTGGCATCCAGACTTCAAAACTGAGATGCAGCCACTACAGCAAGTGTGACTTAAGGCTACATATGTTAGGGAGGCATGCCTGTGTTTTACCCCATTAATACTCAGTGAATAGATGATCTTTTAATCTCAGGAGGGTGCAAGGAAAGCGTTCATTGCAGCGTGCTTTCAATCACGAGAGATTTAAAATAACCAAAGTGTCCATCATAGAGAATATAATCTCCAAAATTTAGATCTAAAAAAAAAGGAATTTTATGGTACCTTCATCTTCTTAGTTAAGATTAATGTGCATGAATAGTGTATACCTTAGGAGAAACAAGACAGCCATTGAAACTCAAAGATGTGAAGTGGTCATTCAGGAAAGGGAGGCTGATACTTGAACGCCATTCACACCTACCTTGCTATTGGGTCCAAGACCCGATAGGTGTGAACATGTTCAAATATCATTCTTGGAGCTGAATATAACACTGGAGAATTCGCCACCAAGCATGAAGCAGGATAATATTGCTAAGTAGTTAGTTCTGAAAAGTGAATTAACTCATAGATCCTAAGAATATTCTAAAAAATAACTGCTGTATAATGTATGGAAATAAAGTTATAGTAACTAATCAACAAGATCTACTGAAGAGATCAAATATCCTATTTTTTGATAATGGAACATTGACATAATGTTTTTATTTGACTTTTAAAAAATCAGACTGGGTGCAGTGCTTCATGCCTGTAATCCCAGCACTTTGGGAGGCTGAGGCCGGTGGATCACTTGAGGTCAGGAATTCGAGACCAGGCTGGCCAACATGGTGTAACCCCATCTCTTCTAAAAATACAAAAATTAGCTGGGCATGTGACAGGCACTTGTAATCCCAGCTACTGGGGAGGCTGAAGCAGGAGAATAACTTGAATCTGGGAGGCAGAGGTTGCAGTGAGCCAAGATTGCACCACTGCACTCCAGCCTGGGTGACAGAGTGAGACTCAGTCTCAAAAAAAAAAAAAAAAAAAAAAATCAGCTTTCTGGGCAATAAGCTTTACCACCCAAATAACTGTTTGGGGGTTACTAGAACTGAAAAAAACTCTAAGGAACTTAATCCCAGACAAGTTTCACATAGAGACAAAGAAACCATTTGATTTGTTTAACTGTCACTAACTTCACAAATACCATTTTTTAATTGTTAAAAAGAAGTTTATAGATGCTCCAAATGGAACTCTATGAATATGTAATATGTACGTCTACTTAATAACACATACTAGAAGATTGTAAACCTTTAGTAGAGCCAAGATGCAGTTTAAATAAAGCAGAATTTGGTAGACTCAAAGTAAAGCTTAGCTATGTGTCAGGGAGTCAATGTCCAGCCTGGACTGCAAAGTAGACTCGGAATCATTTGGTTCGGAAACAATAGAGTTAAGGCAGGTATACAATCTACGTCCAGAAACCCCCACCTAAAGCACTGCACCTGGGTCGTCAACTGGGGCTGCTTCATTTATACAGATGTAATTGCAAACCCCAAAGTTTGCATCACTTCAGCCGCTCAACTGGAAGACAAGCTCCGTGCGGCTACTGAAGCGTCAACCGCCTCTTTAGCCTCCCTCCAGCGACAAATCACATCACTGGCTCAGGTAACTCTCCAGAACCGACAGGCCCTGGACCTACTAATGGCAGAAAAATGAGGTACCTGTCTGTTTCTCTAGGACACAGTGCTGCTATTGCATCAATGAAATAGGCCTTGTGGAAGAAAATGTCAACACTCTCTATCATCTCCAAGAGAACCTCCGCAGGAAGCAGAGTGCACCAGCCTCGTCTCTCAACTGGCGGCAATCCCCCATGCTTACCTGGCTAGCTCCCATTATCACCCCCGTTATTGTTGTGTGTCTTCTACTAATGCTAGCCCCATTTTTCCTCAGATTTTTACAGGCCTGCATAATGGAAATTTCCAGGGTGGCCATAAACCAGATGCTACTTCACCCCTGTGTCCAACTCGCAACTGAGGCACCAGCCAACTGACCCCTTTCCCCCACTCTGCCCCTATTCAGCAGGAGGTAGCCAGAAAGAAGCGGCGTCCTGTATCATCAAAAGGGTTGGAATGTAAGGCCGGCTGCCTTACCGGGAGCTCGGGCATGCCCATCCCTCTCCATGCCTGAAAATTATGTCACCAGAATCTGCACTCAACACATGCCCACCTCTGCACTCCGCACCAGACTCTGCACTTGGCACCAATACCCATCTCTGCACTCCACACCAGAGTCTGCACTCAACACTAAACTCTGCACTCAGCACCTAGCCAGCCATTGGAAAACCCCACCAAAATTTAAAAGAAGCCCTGCCGAAACCTGCCCAATAGCATTTTGCCCCATCCAGCCCGCTCACCGGAAATCCCGCCTACCTACCAATAACTGCTTGCCCCATCCATGTCTTGTTTCTCCACAGCCAATCAGAATGCCTTCCCTCCCTATAAAACCCCACACCTGAGAGAAGTCAGGCGCAACTTCCCTGGCCCCTTTCCCTGGGACCATGGAACCTCGCCTGGGAGTTAAATAAATTGGTGTTTAATTTTCTTATGCTGGCCTCAGTTTCCTCATTTTAAACTTGGCAATAAACCTTGTAAGAATAAACCTACACTAAGTACCTTCAGTGTTCTAAATAATAAACCAGTCTTACAGCCAAGGAGTTTAAAAATACAAGAATTTCTTCCAGCCATTTTTATCATCCATCCCAAGTAAATCAATGTATTTATGTGCACGAATGTGATGTCTGGAGAAATACAGGATTACCACTAAGTCATTGGCTCCATTTTTATTATAATTTGTACTCTTTTTGCAAGCTAGGTTTCTCTCCCACACACTAGGCTTATACGTACACTGTTTAATCCAGTAGTCACTAGTTACAGGTGGCTATTTAGTTAAAATACAATAAAATTTAAAATTCAATCCCTCAGTCACACTAGCCACACTTCTAGAGCTCAAAACCCATAAGGGGCTAGTGGCTACAATACTAAACAGTGCAGATACAGAACATTTTTGTCACAAGTTCTACTGGGCAGCACTGACCACACAATCATGAAAGAACCTTAGAAAAACCTCTTACTTAGCAAATAAAATTTAAAATTCAGTCCCTCAGTTGCACTAGCCACATTTCAATGGCTCAAAATCCACACAGGGCTACTGGCTATGTTACTGGACAATGCAGATACAGAACATTTTCATCACAGGAAGAAGTTCTACTGGACAGCTCTGGCGACACAATCATAAAAGGACCTGAGAAAACCTCACGTACTTTTTAGCTCCTCGTGTTCCTCTGCTGTTTAAAGGTTGTGGGTCCCGAAGTCTAGCAAATCACAAGCAGATGAGTGAGTGCCAGGGACCTCTGAACCTCGACCACAAAAAGACGAATTCCCCTATGCCCAGAAGAAATGAAACTCTCCCGGGGCAACCACCTCAAACTGAAGAAGGCAACACTTTTTAGGAAAACTGTGCTGTCCTATCTTCCAGTAGTGCAAAGGCGGGTAACAATACGAGAGCCTTTGTCCTCCCCATTCTCAAAGCCCTGTCCGAGGCTCTAAAAAAGAGGCCAAAAGAAAAGACAACGAATATGAGAGACACTGGGGATGTAAAGAAATAGAAACTAATGGCAATGTGGCGAGGAATTAAATCCAAGGAGGTGGGGAACAGGCAGCAGAACGTGGGTAAAGAAAAAGGGAACAGGTGATCTGATCTAGAAGGGTGGGGCCTACGATAGCCTCTGATAAAACCAACTCTGCGCATGGGACAAAAGCGAGAGACTGCGTGTTCTGTGCTCAACAGCGCTACCTCTAAAGCATGACGGTCAAACCAAGAAACTCAGGGGTACAGCGCCTAGTCTGGAAGACATCACTCCCTCTCCACGCCTAACAATTTCGCCAAAGGACTCCGGCCAGACCAACGCCACTTCCGCTCTCCTCGCCTATCCCGGATGTGGGCTCGGCCCCCACCTAGCCCTCTTCTGAAAGTCCACTTCTGCCTGGCAGCTTCCGAGGGGGCTGCAGCTGGAGCAAGTCACGTGATGAGTAACCCTTTGATTCCTGAGACTCGGCCTCACTGGGGATTGTGACAAAGAACCTGGGAACCTGTGGATGGGGTCTGAAATGAAGGGGCGGAGCTTGGAGCCTCTGCCCGGCCTTAAAACCCTGCTCTCATTCCGAGCCTTTGCACAACTCCTCGTGTCCCACCACCCTGCCTTCCCTACCCACCCACCCAGTGGCCTCAGTCTAGATGCACAGGGAGATCAGTTATTGCCACTTTATTAGAGAATGAATCTCACATGCCACCCCCTGTAGAGAGACATGGAAGCCTTTCCAGGCTGGGGGTGCAGAAACTGGAGGCAATGGCTGAACAGGAAAAAAGGCTGGAAAGGGCAGCACGGTGAAGACTTCTCTCCATGGGACTGTGTTGATTTCTTTGAGATGGACTGCGAAATCTTCTATCTGAAGGACTGTGACGGCTCCTCTCCGAGGGACCGCAGTGGCTCCTCTTGGAGGGACTACGATGGTTTCTCCAACAGCGGTTATGACCGGTTCTCTCAGGACTGTGTGGGGTTCTGTCCCTATAGAAGCTGGGGTGGTTTTGCTCCTCGTGTGTGAGTTTCTCTTTAAGGGGACGGTGCCAGGTTCTCTTCACAGGGGAACAATGTAGCATTCTTCCTCGGGCCTGAACTCTGGTTCCTGGTGTGGGCAAGTTCTTAGACTCATGGCTAAAGATTTCATTTTTCTTTGATCTGCTACTCCTGTCCTTTTGGACAGTTCCCAAAAGCTGCTCCACTGAGGCAGCTTGGAAAGTGCTATCACTTTGGGAACCTGTGGGCTTGGGAAGTTGAAGAGGTCTGGGTTGGAAAGGGTGAGCTCTTCTTGGCTGTTGAGCTGATCTGCACTGGTCTCTTCCTTCCCCCAATATGTCCTCCTGCTTAATGGTTGAGCCTGCTGACTTTGGCTTGTCAGCTGACCTCCTGTCTCTTTTGTGATTTCTGGGTATGCAATAGTCCCTGCCATTTTGTTTCAGATAATAGTTTTTGCTTGCCCACACATTGTCTGGGATTGTCCTGTCCACAGGCTTCTGCCCAGCAAAAGCTATAACTCTGTATGCTGTTTGGAATGCCCGCTGTAGGCCCTGAAAAAGCAGTTGCATGAACTTGGGTTGGGAAGGTTTCTTAGGTTGTCTTTTTAAGAAGGCAGTACTTGTCTGAGCTGCTCCAATCGTCTTCCTTCTTAAATGGGCTTGTAATTCCCTAGAGGGTCTCTCTTTTGTGGTTCTACTGCTTGTGTAGAACTTTCTGTGTTTTCTAAGGCCCTTGGTCATTCTCTTCATTGGATATTTTGAACCAGAGGTCTTTTTGGTTCTCACTTTAGCCCGTTTCTCATTCTGAGTGATTTCAGAGTCACTCTCTGATAGGGTGTGAACCTGAATGGATTCATAGTGTCTACATGCTCTAATTATTGTCTTTTCTTCCAGGTCAGGGCTGCTGTGTTGTCTTCCTCTGATGTCGATTAGTACAGGAGCAGGGGACTGGGAGGACCCAGACTGCAAATCTGCTGTGGAAGTAGAACTCCTGGAAGCTTGAGTATGAATTTTAGCCTTCCTTTGTGTGCAAGGTTGCACATCTTGCAGTTTTGGAGTCAACTCAATATATTGTACCACTTGAGGGGTGGGCCTTGGCGTTGTCCTAGACTTTACAACTTGAAATGGTGGTCCAGGGGTCGCTTTCTCAGACTGAACAACTTTTTCTTGCTGCAGAGACACTGAAGACAATTTCACATGTTTTACACTTTGCAACTTTGACTCTAGAGTAAACTCCAAAGATTTCATGGCTTGATGCTGTGATTCTGGAGACAAATTTGAAAATCTGACACTAGCCAACATTGGTCCTGATGAGAACTTCCTAGTTGGCTCTGGTGCCAGCACCATTGATTTCACATCTTGCCATCCTGAAGTCAACTCCTGATAATTTATACCTTGCTGTTGGGCCCCTGGCGTCAGCTCCATAGGTTTTACATCTTGAAAACATAGCTTCGGTGCAAAGGCCACAGATTTAATGCATTGTGACCTAAAGCATGATGTCAAAGAATTTACACTTTGAGGTTGTGGCCATAGAGTTGGCTTCACAGATTTCACATCTCGAGAAAGTGGCTCTGATACAAATAGCATAGATCTTACATTATGCTGCCTGAGGTGTGAATGCACCTCCTCAGAATTCATACCGTGAGGATATGGTTCTGGTTTTAACTCCACGGATTTCACACCTTGAGGATATGGTTCTGGTTTTAACTCCACGGATTTCACACCTTGAGGATATGGTTCTGGTTTTAACTCCACGGATTTCACACCTTGAGGATATGGTTCTGGTTTTAACTCCACGGATTTCATACCTGGAGGATATGGTTCTGGTTTTAACTCCACAGATTTTGCCTTTTGGAAACATGGCTCTAGCGTAAATACCTCATATTTTAAGTCCGGTAGCTCAGAGGCTGAAATCATTTTTGCAGAATTTGCATCATAAAGCAATGGCTGCTTATTTATGTCCACAGATTTTACAACTTTAAGCAGTGGCTCTGGTAAAAATACCTCAGATTTTGTACCATTTATCTGAGGACTCAAATTGAATGCAGGTTGCACAGCTTGCTGTGAGCCAAGGTGCTTCCCCCAAAATTGGACTCCTTGAAACTTAGTCCCTGGACTTAACTCAGAAGATTTCACACCTTGCAAGTGTGGTCTGGGATTGAACAGAATAGATTTCATACCTTGAGATTCTGACCCAGGGTTCAATTCAGAGGGCTTCATGTCTCGTATCTGTGGCCCTGGATTCAAGTTGATAGAATTTATGCATTGAAATTCTGACTCTGAATTCAACCCAGAAGAATTCATACCTTGCAGCTGTGGGCCAGAGTGGAACTCCTTTGGTGTTATATCTTGAAATTTTGTCCCTGAAGTCAGTTCACATTTTACATCTTGTAAATGTTGCGCAGAGCTGAACATAACAGATTTTATACTGTGAAGCTCTGGCCCTGGATCCAACTCAGATTTCATAACTTGAAATTTTGACCCTGATTTTACACCTTGCAAGTGTGGCTCAAGTTTGCACTCCATAGAATTTACGCATCGTAACTTTAGCCCTGGATTCAACTCAGAAGAACTTGCACACTGCACCTGTGGCCCAGGGTTGCATTCCAAAGGTGCTACACGTAGAAACTTTGACCCTGGTGTCAAATCAGATTCTAAATCTTGCAAACATGGTCTAAGGTTGACCATTAAAGATGTCTTGCTTTGAATTTTTGTCCCTGGGTTCAATTCAGAACACTTCATACCTTGAAGTTTTGAAACCGAAGTTAATTCAGGAGATTTCATACCTTGTAAATATGGCTCTGTGTTGCACCCAATAGAATTTACACACAGAGCTTGTGGCTGTGGCATTAATGCAGAATTCACACCTTGCAAATGTGGCCCTGGGCTGCACCCAATAGAATTTTCACTCTGAAGTTTTGGCCCTGGAATGGGTGCAGAGGAATTTACACCTTGCAAGTGCAGCCCAGGATTGCACCCATTAAAATTTACACACGGAAGTGGTGGCTCTGGAGTGAGTGCAGAAGAATTCACACCTTGCAAATATGACCCAGGGTTGCACCCATTAGGATTAACACTCTGAAGTTTGGGCCCTAGAATGGATGTGGAAGAATTCACACTTTGTGGATCTGGCCTAGAATTATACTCAATAGAATTTATACCCTGAAGTGGTGGTTCTTGAATGGATACAGAATAATTAATACCTTGCAAGTTTGACCCAGAGTTGAACCCATTAGAACTTACACACTGAAGTTTAGGGCCTGGAATAGATGCAGAAGAATTTACACCTTGAAAACATGGCCCACGGTTGCACACAATAGAATTTGCACACTGAGGTGGTGGCTCTGGAATGGATGCGGAAGAATTCACATCTTGCAAATGTGGTCCAAGGCAGAACACCTTAGATTTCATACCTTGAAGCTCAGGCCCAGGATTAAACTTGGCAGATTTTATTCCTTGCAACTGTGGTCCAGGGTTGAAATCTAAAGATTGTATACCTTGAAGCCTTGTTCCAAAGTGCAACTCAGATTTCACACCTTGCAACTTTTCCTGAAGATTGAATTTCATAGATTTTACATCTTGAAGCTTTGTCCCTGTACATAATTCTGAAGGTTTCCTATATTGCAAATGTGGCTCAGGATCGAATCCCATAGATTTAACACTTTGAAGGTCTGGCCACAGATTCAATATATGAGATTTCTCATCTTGCTGCTGCTTTTCAGTATTGAACTCAGAAGGTGCCACACTGTGAATCTTTGATTCCAAGGCCAACTTAGAGAGTTCTGCAACTTGCAATTCTGGGTCATCGTTGCCTTCTGTAGAGTTCACTGTCTGAGGCTTTATCAACCCAGATTTCATATCTTGCAACTTTGCCCCAGGATTGAATTCTACAGATTTCACACCTTGATGTTGTATCCCTGGTGTCGACATAAATAATTTTCTATCTTGTAACTGTGAGGTTGAGTTTAACCCCAACGAAGTCCTATCCTGTACCTTTGTACCTAGAGACAATTCAAAACATTTTACATCTTGCTGCACTGGCCTAGGCATGAGCCCCACAGATTTCACTGTTTGAAGCTTTGTCACTGGGATCTCTTCAGAAGATTTCGTACCTTGTAATTGTGAATCAGAACTGAACTCCTTAGATTTTACGTCTTGAAGCTCTGTCCCCTTGATTGAGTTATGATATTTCACATCTTGCCACTGTGGGCCTGAGTTGAACTCCACAGATTCCCCACCTTGAAGCTTTGTCTCTGGGGTTAACTGAGAAGATGTCACACCTTGTAACTTTGGACCATGGTTGTAGTCTACAGATTTTACATCTCGATAGTTTGTTCCTTGAATCAACTCAGAAGATTTTTCACCTTGTATCTGTTGTCCAGAATTGAAATACATTGATTTCATACTTTGAAGCCTTGTCCCTGAGGTTACCTCAGAAGATTTTATACCTTGAAAGTGTTGTCCAGAACTGAGCTTCACAGATTTTACATCTGGAAGCTTTATACCCATGATCAGATTGGAAGATTTTATATCTTGTAACTGTGGGCCTGATTTCAGCTCTACAGATTTCACACCTGGAGACTTTCTCCCCAGGGTCAAATCAGATTTTTCACTTTGTAACTTTGGACTAGGTTTGAAGTCTACAGGTTTCACACCCTGAAGCTTCACCCCTGGAATCATTTCAGATGATTTCACACTCTGTAAATGTGGTCCAGAACTGAAAACGATAGATTTAATGTCTCGAAGCAGTATACCCATGATCGACCTAGAAGATTTCAAATCTTGCAACTGTGGGCCTGAGTTGGATTCCACTAACTTCACTTCTTGAAGCTTTGTCTTTGATATCGACTCAGAAGATTTCACTCTTTGCAACTGTGGCCCAGGTTTGAAGTCTGTAGATTTGACATCTTGAATCTTGGTCTTCATGGTCAAATCAGAATGTGGGATATTTTTCAACTGTGAGCTGGGGTTTAACTCTATAAATTTCATGTCTTGGGACTTCGTCTTAGGGTTCAACTTAAAAGATTTGACACATTGCCATTGTGGCCAAGAGCTAAACTCCTCAGATTTCGTACCTGGAAGCTTTGTCTGAGCCAACTCGGATGATTTCGTGCTTTTCAAGTGCAGTAAGAAGTTGAACCCTACAGTTTTATCACTTTGTAATTGTAGCTCTTGGCTTAATACTTTAGATTTCACCCCTGAAAACTGTGACTCTTGTGTAAACACTAGAGACTTCACATCTTGCTGCTGTGTTCTTGGATATGCCTGCAAATGTTTCACTTTGTGCCACTGTGGTCTTGGGGTCAACTCAGAAGATTTCACATCTTGCAAATGAAGCCCAGGTTTGAATGCCATAGATTTTATATCACAGAGCTTTGATGTTAAAATTGGGCCACATGACTTCACACTTCTCAACTGTAACCCAGATTTCAAATCAATAGTTTTGAACACTGGCACCTGATGTTTCTGGAGTGATGTCAAAGGTGGTACACTGTGGAGCTTTGGCCTTGGAGTCAACTCAGATGACTTCACATCTCTTAGTTGTATTGAAGTTTTCAGTTCTATAGGTGTGACAGCTTGAGATTGTGAACCACATTTTAGCATAGATTTCATACCTAGGAACTCAGGTACTGGTATCCACTGCACAGATTTCACACTTCCAAGCTGTGAGTCTTGGTTTAACTCCACAGTTTTTACCCCCTTAAGCTGTGGCTCTGAGGTTGATGCCAGAATTTTCCCTTTCGGCAACTGTGGTCCTTGGGACAACTTAGGAGTTTTCACAAATTGCAACCATGGTCCATAGTTAAACTCCACAGGTTTTGCACTTCGAATTTTTGGCCCTAGAATCAATTCAGATGATTTTACACCTCCTGACTCTACGGAGGATTTCAACTCTGCAGGTTTGACACCTCGAGATTGTGAACCAAGATTCAGCCCTCCAGTTTTTCCATCTTGGAACTCAGGACCTGGTATGCACTGCACAGATTTTGCACTTCCAAGCCGTGAGTCTTGGTTTAACTCCACAGTTTTCACACCTTGAAGGTGTGGCTCTGGGCTTGATGCTGGACTTTTCCTTTTTTGCAGCTGTGGTCCTTGAGACAACTCAGCAGCTTTCACACAGTGCACCTGGGACTCGAGGTTAAACTCCATAGATGTTGCACTTTGAAGTTTTGGCCCTAGAGGCAGTTGAGATGACTTTACACCTCCTGACTCTATGGAAGATTTCAACTCCGCAGGTTTGACAACTTGAGATTGTGAACCAAGATTTAACCCTGTAGGTTTCACACCTTGGAACTCAGGTCCTGGTATCCACTGAACTGATTTCACACTTCCAAGCTGTGAGTCTTGGTTTAACTCCACAGTTTTCACACCTTGAACTTGTGGCTCTGAGCCTGAAGCCAAAATTTTCCCTTTTTGTAATTGTGGTCCAGCAGACAACTCAGGGGCTTTTACACACTGCAACTGTGCCCCAAGGTTAAACTGCATAGGTTTTGCACCTTGAAGTTTTGGTGCTAGAACCAATTTAGATGCTACCATATCTCCCAACTGTAAGGAAAGTTTGTACGCTGCAGATTTGACACTTGGAGATTGTGGCCCAAGATTTAATCCTACGGATTTTACACCTTGGAACTCAGGTCTTGTTATCCACTGAACAGATTTTCTTCTTCCAAGCTCTGGCTCTTTGTTTAATTCCATGATTTTCACACTTTGAAGCTGTGGCTTTGCAGTTGAGCCCAAAGGTTTCGCTTGGTGCAACTGTGGTCCTGGAGTCAACTTGGGACATTTCAGACTTTGCAACTGTGGTTCATGTTTGAACTCTTCAGCTTTTACATCTTGCATATTTGGTTCTGGAGTCAACTCAGATGCTTTTCTACCTTTTGACTGTGGGTCAGACTTGAGGTCTACAGATTTTATACCTTCAGATTTTGACTCTGGAATTAACTCCAAAGACATTATACCTTCTGACTCAGACCCTCTCTTTACTTGCTCAAAATTCACACATTGCTGCTCTAGTGAGTTTACAGATTTCTGACCATCCTGTTCTGGCTCAAGGGTTAAATCCACAGGTTTTACTTCTTCAAACTCTTGTCTTCTGGTTACAGTCACAGATTTTACTACCAGTCTCTTCTGCCTTGGTGCAAGCTTTACAGATTTTACACATTGCAGATGTGGATCTTGAGTCTCCTTTATAGATTTTAAACTTTGAAGCTTTAAACGTGGAGTAATCTCCACAAATTTCATATCTTGCATTTGTGGGACTGAAGTCAGTTCCTTAGGTTTCATGCTTTGTAGCTGAGGCCTTTGAAGCATCTCCATAGATTTAACCCCTTGAGGCAATGGCTCTGGTGCAAAAGCCATAGGCCTCTCACCTTGCATCTTTAGCCCAAATTTTAATTTCACAGCTTTCATATCGTGCAGCTGTGTATCTGGAACCAACTCCGCAGATTTTACATCTTGAAGCTCCGAATCAGGGATGAATTCCACAGCTCTGACATCTCCTCTCTGTGACTGTAAGCTTATTGCCACAGATTTCCCACCTTCCTGCTGTGGACTTGGAGTTATTTCCATAGATTTCATCCCTTCCAGGCATGGTCCTGGAGTTAAGGTCACAGATTTCATATCTTCTAACTGTGACTGTGAGACCAGTAACTCAGATCGGAGCTTTGAGCCTGGGGTTACCTCCTCAAGTTTTACACCTCCTGCCTGTGGCTCTGGGGTTAACATGATAGATTTGACATTTTCCAATTCTGGCTCTGGTGTTAGCTGCCTAGTTTTCATATCTCCCAAATGTGGCCCAGGGACTAATTCCACAGATTTCATATCTTCTAGCTGTGGCTCTGGGGTTAGCTTTTCATATTTGAAACCTTGAAGTTTTAAGACTAGGCTCTCCTCCACAGGATTTACGTCTTGGAACTGTGGTCCTTGTGTCAATCCAGAAGATATCCTATCTTGTAACTGTGGTTTTCTGGTTAACTCAGAATGATTTACACGGGGCAGCTGTGGTCCTGGAGTCAACCCCATGGATTCTGCATCTGGCATTTGTGGCTCTGAGATTAATTTACTGGAAACGTCAGCTTTAAGGCTTGGCACTTGATTGCCTACTACATATTTTACATCTTGAAACAGTGGCTCTGGTACTAACAACTGAGGATTAACCCCTTGCCCCTCTGGCCCTGGAGCCATTGCCATAGGTGGTACCCCTTGCATCTTTGGCCCTGGGGTCAACTCTAAAAATTGTACACATTGTAGCTGTGGTCCTGAGTTTAACTCTAAAGATTTCACACCCTGAGGTTGAGTTCCTGGTACTAAATCAAAAATTTTGACATCTCGTAGCTGCAGCTCTCGGTTAAGCCCTTCCTGTTTCATGCTTTGAGTTCCTTGAGACATCTTTGCTAATGTGGAATCTTGCAGCCCTAACTCTGGAACCACCTCTACAGAATTCACACTATGAACCACTGATCCTGCAGTTTGATCCCCAAATGTGACACCTTGCAGCTTTGGCCTTGAAGTCAATTCAGAAAATTTGAGATTTTGCCAAGGCCCTAGGTTTACTTCCTCAGATTTAGCACTTTGAACTGGTAGTTCTGAGGTCAGTTTTGCAGATTTCATCCTGTGAAACTGTGATCCTTCAGCAGACAGAACAGATTTCATGTCTTCAACATGTGGCCCTTGGCTTAACTGCAAAGACGACTGTGGCATAAAACCTGGAGACTTTATATCTTCAGGCTGAGTTCCTGGTGTCATCTGCACATGTTTGAAACCTTGGTGCTTTGACCCTGGGATCGAATCAGAAAATTTGACATCTTGCAAGCCTAGTCCTGGGTTTAGCTCCACAAATTTCACACCTTGAGGTTGTGTTTCTGGAGTCAGCTGTACAAATTTGACACTTTGGGGTGTTAGGTCTGGGATGAAATCTGATGATTTGATGTACTGAACTGGGGAATCCGAGGTCCGTTCATCCGATTTTGCACCATAATGTAGGGGTTGTGAGATTAAATCTACAGGTTTTTCTCCTTGAAGGAGTGGCCCTGGAAATACCTTTGAAAACCTGACACTTTGTGACTGTGGCCCTGGGGTCAATCCAGATTTGACACTTGGCTGACATGGGCCTAGATTTAAATCCACAGAGTTTACATCTTGGAGCTCTGCCCTCTTAGTCAAATCCTCCAATGGCATACTTTGTAGCGGTAGATCCAGTATCATCTCCTCTGATTTTCCCACTCCTGTAGTTGACTGTTGGATTAAATTCACATGTTTTGCGTCTTGCAACTGTGACTCTAGATCCAACTGCATAGACTTTCCTCCCTGGACCTGTGGCCCTGGGGTCAGGTCCATAACATGTGGTTTTGGTTCTGTAATTAACTTTTTAGATCCTATCACTAATGGAGATGACTCACTGGTTAACTCTGCAGATTTCAAATATTGCAGTAGTGGCTCTGATTTCTCATACTGCATATCTGGTCCTGGAGTCAACTCCAGAACTCCTGTTTCTGAATCTAGTGGTAGTGGGATAACTCCCTGGGTCTTACCAACTTGAGGCAATGCCAACCCCACAGTTTCTGGGTCTTTATGTTCTGAGGTGGGGGGTGTCTCTGACAACTCAGTAATTTCTAAGCATGGCCCTAGATTGCCATGAACAAACTTCATATCATGGGGCTGTTGCTCTGTGGTCAACACTTCTAATTTCACACTTTGTATCTCTGATCCTGGTATCAAATCTGGAGATTCTTTTGTTGTGTGTTGTGATACTGGAGTTTCCCCCATTGCTTTTCCAAGTTGGTGCATTGTCTCAAGAGTGTCTTGGAATGACATTGAGCTCATCTCCACAGATTCTGAAGTTTGACTCAGTGGCCCTGGAGTAGTTCCTAAAGATGGTTGGGTCAACCCAATAGATTTTTCCACTTGATGTAATGGTGCTGAGATCACTTCCGATGACTTTGTGCCTTGACATATTGGCCCTGGAATAGTCTTTCCTTGACTTTGTGATCCTGAGGTCATGTCAACTGATTCCATGACTTTATGCTGTGGCGCTGGCATCATTTCCACAGTTTCCATAACTGCACGTTGTGGCCTTACATTCATCTTTTCTGGTTTTGTGACTTGATGCTTCAATATTGTGTTCATCTTCACTGACTCTATGGCTTGATGTTGTGGTGTTGAAGTCGTTCCCACTAATTCTGTGTGTGGATATTTGTTAATCATCCCCATAGAATCCATAACTTGAAGCAGTGCTACAGGAGTTGCTTTCTCATTATCTGTGACTTGATTCAGTAATCTCGTGGTCATCCTCTCTGATTCCACAACTTGGTGCTTTGGCCTTGGGGCTGCCTCCATTGACTGGATGACTTGATTTGGTGGTTTGGGGGTTATGCTCATTGTTTTCATAGTTTCCATTGGTTTCACAACTTGACTTGGCAGCTGTGGGAACAAACCCACAGATTCTGAATGTGCTTCTGGGATCATCGCCATTGACTCTATGGCCTGAAGTAATGCCAATGGAGTTACCTTTATGCTGTCCTTGACTTGATATGGTAGACTTGGTGCCACGTCCACATTAGTCACTTGTGTCTTGTGCTGCTCTATGCTTTTTTCTGGAAAACCTATGACCCTCTTCTCTATACTAAGCTCTAGTATGTGTTTTGGCTCTTTCTTCAGTAAAGCGGTTTCCTCTTGAGTTACATTAAGTCCTAAACTTCTTGGAGGTAGAGTGCCCACTGATGTAACGAAAGGCTTGGATCCAAGGATTTGGGGGCCATCCCCAGGTTGTAACTGCTTGCCTGAGATAAGTGACTGTGAAAGTTCTGTTTCTGTGCTATTTGTTCCAGATCCCACTTCAGCATTCACATGAAGTGGAAATGATGGAAGGTCTGGGGAATTTTTGTTAATGTTTTGCTCAGTGTTTTGATGAATGGGCATAGATAACTGAGTTTGGAGTTTATTTGATTCAGCGACTCCTCTTTGTACTTCAGTTAAATAATTGAACATCGCCCATGATTTCCTCACAGGTAAAGGTACCATTTGTTGCTGCAAAGAGAAAGCCTTCTGAGATATATGTCTTTTTAGCTTTCTTCTAACCGAAGGAGAGAGCTTGAATGGAGCCCACCTTGGGAGTTGTGGTCTCTCCCTGGAAACAGAATTTGGCTCGTGATCTGATATCAAATGACTCTTGCTCCTTCTCTCATCTTTTTTTTCCCTTTTCTGTTTGCAGATATTTAGAGGCTCAGAAATAGAGTTGATAAAAGGGCTCTGAGATTGTAAGGGTGAAAGATCTGTCAAATTCTGAAAAAGTTTGGATTTCTGGGGCTCTGATAGCTGAAAAGGAGACAGGGTTGTGCCTTGGTTCTCAACCACACGTGACTTTTTGTGGGAGATAGGTAAACTATGGCTCTGGCATTCCCAAGTTTTTCCTTCAGAACAACTAGATTTACTGCATGATGATCTCAAGGAGATGCTGTGGTCAGTAGAATGTTTTGCTTTCTTACAGTTACAACAGCGTAAAACAGTCTCCTGAGACACAAGAACAGAGGCGATAGATGAAGAAATTGTATCCTGTGGTTCCGGCAAATCCTGTTCCCTAAGCCTTGATCTAAGAAATAGAGAAAAATGTTTCAGTTTGCATTGAAATTGGAAAAAGAAAAAAGTGGCTATTTCAAATGCAAAATATTTTTGGCCTGAAGGAGAATTGGGGGAAAAAAAAGTTTCTTCCGCTAACATCAGTTACCTATAGAAAGAATTCCTCTACCAGGACAAAGGGAGAAAACTGTTCCCATTCCACCCAGAAATGACCCTTCGACCAGTTTGAACCCAGAACTTCCTCCACAGACAAAATGAACTCTCTCCCTCCCTCCTTCCTCCCCTTCCTTCCTCCTTTTTAAAACCTCCACCACCTTCAGTCCTCATCCAGAAACTACAATGCCTGACCTTGCGCTTTTCAGGTGTCGGGAGATCTGTTGAAGAGTCTGCATCATTGACCAGAGTGTATTTTCCTGGGTCCTGTCCCCAGGGAGTCCTGAAACACTGGATGCAACACTGTATGTCAATGTAATTGAAGTCTCATAAAAAAAATACCAGTAAGGAAAACAGTAAGAGATTTAACTTAGAAAAGAGAAAGCTAACATAGTGAAGGAAGGAAAATAGGGTACCAGGTAGTTTACTTTAACTTTCACAGAGTTTATCAGTAGAATTGGCTGAAGACAGGCTTTACTCACCACGTCAGGTTAGCTTCACTGCAAGCCATCCTGAGGGTTTCTTTCCTCTGTGGATCTGGAGGAAGAGGTGAAGGATCTGTCAGCATCATGATTATCGACATCATTTCATCCAACCCACTCATTTTGTAAATAAAAAAATAAAGATGAAGTTATGCCCAATATCATGAAGCTAGTTAGTGGTTGATCTCAGACTTAACCCATCTCAACATTTTTCAAAAAGCTACACTGCTTCCATCATACATGCTGCCTTCATCATACATAGATGTAAGCTATATACATTGGAAAGAATAGAAATAATCATAGTAATAAGCAGTGGGAGTAGGGGAAAGAGAGGCCATGATACATATCTTTTCCTCCAAAGGAGTCTATCTAGTATCTATGGTGGGGGAAAAAAGATAGGGAAACTTCCCTCACCAAACTCTTGGTAGTTACCCTTTGTCCATTTTACAATCTCACCAAGTTTCCTTCCCAATACCTTGGGATTTGAACAAAAGGAGCTGAGGAGAGGAAGCATGAGGAAAGGAACTGTGCAGCTGTATACATACAGGTCTTTTTTTTTCCTAATCTTATGACAGATTAACATACATCTCTTTAGACATGGGGATACTAGAGGAAGCACACTTCTTCCATTTACATCCTCTTTTCAACCTCCCTCCACCGGATATTTAAGGCTAGAGGCATAAGGCAGACCTATAATTGGTCTGTCATTAACCTGGAACTGAAGAGTAAAGGATAGAATCATTCTGACCTGTTAATTTCTGGATCTTTTTCCATCTATGGTGCTTTGAAGTCTATAGAAGCACAAAAAGAAAATCAGGTTATGTTCTAGGTTAGAGACTTTATTGACAGCACATCTCACCTTTTAGATATCAGATATTGATACATCTCATGTATCAGGTATTGATAGAGTTGGCACCCATAACCTTACATAAATATTTAGAGGATAGTGATTAACTTCCTAAGACGGAAGGGATGAATTACTCAAGAAGTTACATTTCTACTGGAGTTTTAAAAATCAGCATAAGACTTTTAGGTGAAGAAAGAGTATTTCAGGCAAACGGAAACATCACTGAGATCAGCATGTCATGAAGGTCAGGTGCACTTTTGCTAAGTAGTGGGAGATGCCAGGCTGACAAAGTAGATGGAAGCCAGGTTATGCCTAATGA
This sequence comes from Callithrix jacchus, assembly GCF_049354715.1. Classification (NCBI taxonomy): domain Eukaryota; kingdom Metazoa; phylum Chordata; class Mammalia; order Primates; family Cebidae; genus Callithrix; species Callithrix jacchus. The sequence continues at coordinate 89,254,440 of NC_133515.1, forward strand.
TAAAATTTTAATTTTATTCTATAGTTGGAAAATTCCCAAGGTTTTTGCAAAATGCTCCAGGTCATTTTAAAGGCAGTAATGGCATTTGTTACCATTTCAAATGAAACAATTTTTTGTTGAGACAGAGTCTTGTTCTGTCACCTAGGCTGGAGTGCAGTGGTGTGATCTCGGCTCACTGCAACTTCCACCTCCTGGGTTCAACCGATTCTCCTGCCACAGCCTCCCAAGGAGCTGTGATTATAGGCATGTGGCACCATACCTGGCTAATAGTAGAGACAGGGTTTTGCCACGTTGGCCAGGCTGGTCTCAAACTCCTGACCTCAGGTGATCCGCCTGCCTTGGCCTCCCAAAGTGCTAGCTGGAATTACAGGCATGAGCCACCACTCCCAGCCCAGCAGCCTTTTAATACTGAATTAAGCTTCTCAAAAAAGAGTAAGGGAAATCGTGACAGGCCAAAAATAAGGAGAAAAGTGAAAAACGTGAGTGGAATATCATCTGATATTTCAATGCCCTACATCATTTGTAGCGTCAATCAGAAGGGATTTAGGTTAACAACGAAGT